>NW_026570224.1:2469166-3703749 GCF_019649055.1 Paramacrobiotus metropolitanus
GCCAATCGTCAAGTGACATACAGTATTAAATGTCCCGAAGAACAGCAAGTGTTTACATTGGACCCGTTGACAGGCGTCATTTCACTCTATCGTCCGCTTAATTACCACAGTCGATCGCGCTACGATTGCCGACTGTACGCATCCGATGGACACGATGTGCTTCACACATCGTCAGCTCGATTCAGACTGGATGTTATTGATGAGGATAATCAACCGCCGCGATTCCTCGCCGCTGATTACACCAAAATTTCCCTTCCGGAATCCCTTCCGGCTGGCGCGTTGCTGGTCCAAATCCAGGCCTATGATATAGATACACTGGCTTCGGAGATAGCGTATCAGATCACCAATGGAAATGCTGATAAAACATTCCGCATTAATCGCTTTGGTCAGATTTATCTCAATTATCCCATGGATTACGAAAAAACGAAATTTCACAACCTGACAGTATCGGCATGCAAAAACACTTCCGGTCTGTGCACAAGCGCCACAGTTGAAATCCAGGTGGAAGATCGAAACGATAATGCGCCGAAATTTTCGGCTTTTATGAAAAGCGCGGTAAAAATTCCGGAAAACATTCCCAACGCTTCTGTAGTAGCTACAGCGGTTGCACATGACGACGACAGCGGTTTAAATGGCGAAATTCGATACTCCATCCTTTATGCCGAGCCGGTCAATGGACATTTTGTGATTGACGAAGTCAGCGGAAAAATCATCAATACAATCGTATTGGATCGGGAACGATATAACAGCTACCGCCTCGTGCTTCAGGTCTGACTAATGAAGCTGCTCACATAATTATTAATTACAGAACGTTATATTTGTAAATTTATGTAGAACGATTTATAAGTGTGAGAATATTTCAAAACGAATGGTACAACCACGACATTATTAATTGTGTTATTCGGTGTACAGGCAATGGATTTGGCCGTACCCGAGTCTAACCGGCACACCAGTGAGAAAGTGCTGGTAATAACCATCGAAGACATTAACGATCATGCCCCGGTCTTCACGATCCCACGCTCGGTCATCGTTCCCGAATATGCCAGTTCGGGATATCGCCTGCTGACCGTTACAGCTACCGATCCCGATGCCGAACGCAATGGTCACGTGACCTATGACCTCACCCGCACAGCGGACATGGAGCGCTTCCATTTGGACCGCTACGAAGGCCACGTGTATCTCCGAGGGGAACTGGACCAGTTGGCTCCCTCGTACGCCCTCACCATCGCAGCACGTGACCAGAGCGGCGAGGGATCACTGGCTCGCCAGAGTGTGATGACGGTGGATCTGATTGTTGTGTCTTCGCAACGCTCCGCACAATCACTAGCGCTGTTGGAGCGAGTTGAATGGACGGTGTACGAAAATGAGACACAAGGATTTGTTATCGGGAAACTGGCTGCAAAGAGCCATTCATCACACCTTGGCCCGGTGGAGTATTTTATAACGGCCGTTTCCAATTTCGCCGGAGAGGCGGTTCCGTGTGTTTTTACTATGGATCGCTTGACCGGAAAGATTGTATTGAGTGGTCAGTTGGATGCGGATCAAGGCACAACGGGATACATTGTGAATGTATTTACGGGAATAAAAAAAGACAGAAGTTACGAGGGCATCACAAATCAGGTAAGACCCCCAATTTGAATTCGTTATTACTCAAGAGTATTTGATGCACTCAATGATGTGTTTTGGCGCAGTACCACATCTGAAAGCTTTTAAACTTTTAATAACACGATCTGGCATATTGTAAAAATGGGTCAAATAAACTTTTCAAGGTGTAACCAATTTTTAGTGGTCTGCGGCCATCTGACAGAATTTTTATTGACTAGCGCAGTAGATTTGACCGTAAGCTAACTTTAATGGTGCAGCTGCTTGTCCTATCTTCACTGGGAGCCATTAAGTGTTTCGCTACCGCATATTATTCTTTATTTTCAAGGATTTGAGCATGCGGTGTTTATTGGCTTAGCGGTTACAGTGTAGTGGCTATTTTGGAGAATTTGTGTGAAAGAGTCGATCATAATAAGACCGCGGCCGGCAGGCCGGCGAATCGAGCTTTTTAGAGCCGCATGTCAGTCTAGGCAGGTGGGATTAGCTTGAGAGTCTGAGTTAACGGTTATTTAAAATGTCCTGCCGAGACCGGAATGACCAGTTAGTGACTATCTGCCGAGCCAATCTACATTCTTTTAAGTTGTGGATAGCGCTTGTCATAACTGGAATGGCACCAGTACCTTTGATGTCTCAAAGTAAAATTGATTAATCTACTCAAAACCATTAGACAGATCTGCTGGAAGATCGCAGCCGATACATCCACTGCGACACAAATAATATTGGGCTGTAAAAGTAGCGAAATATGTACGCTTGTACGCGTCCACCTTGCTCATTGCGCAGTGCTCAGTGGTCAGCCGCGAGGTGATGTTCACCGATCGAAGTACAGATATGGCTGGATGATCTGTCGGGCTTAAACCCGCAATTATGTGTGTAATTTCCTTTTATCGAAATTGAAAGTCTTGTTCAGAGGATACCAATACGCGTCGCTCTTTATCTTCTGATACCACCTGCCTGTGCTGTTCAATGGCATAAGCTGGTTTTCTCGAATAATGTCGGGAATCTGGACGATTTCCTTCGGGTGCTCAGATTTTTGACATACTTCGCACTTCGAGGTATTGATAAACTTATAGCAACGCACAAAATATTCAAATGCCCTAACAATTTACATTTATTTTGAACTGCCGCCCCGTTTAAAATTTTAACTCGTCCATCTGCGCGTCTTCGAATTACGGGATGTTTTAAACTTTAAACATACCCACAGGTGAATCGATTGCGGTTCTCAAAGTTTTGGTTTATGTTCGGCAACGTAAATAACTTTTACCAAATAAATATTGAGTGAACGTGTTGTGAATAACACCGCTTTATGTTTGCATCCGATACATTTTAAAACTGCCTGAATTGGTTTTGATTTGGAATGAACCGTTAATCCTGGGCGCAGCAAGGCATGGGAACGAGGCAGAGTTTAGGCTAAACAAAAGCCCGCCGTTCCTTTACAAATTGTTTCATTTTGTCAGGATACTCAGTTATACATTGTCACTCTTTGCAGGCTGCAGTAGTCTCTCGAAGGCTTGTATCCTTTGGCACATTTGTGTATAATTCCATTATGAATTGATCTACGCGTCAACTGCAGTGTGCAGCACTAGTAAACACTCTATCGAACATGTTATTGTCCAAGGAGCAGGTCAGGTGTAGCTGATACACTGAGGTTTAATAAAGGCTCGGGAAAATCTTATAAAGCGGTTCTACCTATGGTTTGGGCTTAGCAAAAGATCGGCAGATTTACCTATGGGAATTCATTGACGCGAACAAAAGGTCATTGCAAGTAGTTCAACGTAAGCGAGCTTACTCCGGCTTGCACACTGTTGCTTGTTTCAACATCTGCTTTTGGGAAACCACCCGTAGCGCCCAATGAATACCGCTCAAAAGTTCGGTTAATTATAAGCAGGCTGCGTGTTCTGCGGTTTTAAGTGGACTTCCTGCTGGTACGAAACGCTTGTATTGATACTCCCAAGTATGTGGCGAACGCTGTTTGAATTGATGGTAAACTACCTAATCCCGAAACGAGAAAAGGGGTTGGAGGTATGGGTGCAGCAGGAGGGAGCTTTTTTGTTACGAATCCAGCTATTTATGTATAATCATTTACTGGTATTAATTAGCATATCTGTATATATGTGCGAGTACAAGTTCAATGCGTGAATACAGACCCCAGACAACTATATTTTTCGGAATTAAATGTACAGCTGTCTTGAATTTTAATATGTACTCATATATTATACATAAAGCTTGATCGAATAAAATAAAACAGCAATCTAATGCGCACAAGTACTCGTATATGCAGCCCAAATCAGCAGCGCATTCGACTAATGATTTTCCCGTCTGTTGAATCCTTGAAGCCACTTGCAAAGCGCAAAGACCGAATGCATTATTTGTCCTATTTGTCAGATTAAAAGGGATTACTTAAGAAAATTGTCCGGATTGTCAGGACATGAAGCTCAGTCAATTACATCCCCTATTTGATCACCCATGCCTGTTTTTAGAGTTGCCGTTGTGCAGAACAATACAGTTCATGCTTGGCTGACCCAGTCGGAAATATTATAACAAGTTATAGTAGCTAAATCAGACTTAATACATAATCACTGGCAGCTGGTGGGTATTTTTGCAGTATCTCCGCCAAAATGCTTGACCATACACTAGCTCGTATACACTAGCTCGTGTTTCCGAAGATCAAAATTGCGCTGCGCGTTTAGTAGGCAACATGTTTATGCTGGCCTGATTTCTTTTTCTCATTAGTGATATTACTGGCCTAAGTGGCCGCCGAATGTGTTATCTCAATTAACCCTCTGCAAAGAGTACCTGCTGCTTGATTTCTCATCGGTTTTGGGATATCAAATGCGTGCATAGCAATTAAGTAGTCTCCAAAAACACAATAAATTCACCAAGTTGCCTGCGCAATATGACAAATGCAGTTCATAGGCGCCTGTTTAACTGTTGGGAAAAAATACGGTGACTGAGCGAGTAATGTATCCCTTGGGTGTATCCTGCTGAGAGCCACTGCAATTAAGTCTAATTTTGGCTGGGTGTAATGCATATGCCATGTCCACAGCAATTTTTGGAACTCTTCTTATGTCTGTTGCAGAAGCTGTACTGGTCAGCAAAACTCGCATGCAGTGTCCGATACGAATGCATGCGTAAACAGTCTCGCGTCCATTGTTCGACTTGTTTCATACGCCTACACGGTTTGAGAGGCACTTCAATACTTTGCGTCGTGTTCACTAATATGCATAAATCACAGGTAAAGAAATACCAATTCTGAAGTGTTTACTACGACAATGCTCCCGAATTTTCAAGTTACGTTGCTGTTTCTCACGCGTATTGGCGATCATGTCGCGGCTTACAACTTTCGAAACGTGTAATGATTGTGCTCCTTTGTTTCTTGTCCCTGTACGTATTTATCCACAGTTCTAGAAAATCAGGTAAACAACTGAATAACGCTAAGCCCAAAAATGATATTCAAGCGTTAATTTCGGTTAAGAAACTGTGAAAGCACTGCAACAACTGCCGTGCGGCATAATCAGTGTTAAACGTTATAGGATGAAATTTGCCTCCCGGTTGTAAAATAACAAAATTGTCCATCACCGCACAAAACAGAGATTCACAAAACTTATTATTAGTTTCACAAAATTGGGAAGAGAATATAGCGTGATCGCCGTTATTTATCTATGGAGTGCGGTCAATAAATCATAGTCCAGCTGGCATCCGTTTCGTGGGAACAGGATAATCAAATCAGTGTGTGGCTGACCTGTTACTTTTCGTGATCACATCCCTGAATTCCCGATTCAAGCTTCCTCTAACACGGTGGCAAATGTGCAACGATTGATTTGAAAATTTGTGGTTTGCTTGTCGGGCACATCACGACACATCCTGTGGGCTGCTGAATACGATAATATAAGGTCACGGGAGATGCGATTAGCCATTAATTTGTGGATCATTATTAACAGAATGATAGCTATTTTGCCGTAGTAAGTAAGTCCTGTTACAGACTGCACTAGTAGCATTAAATGCAATGATTCTTGCTCGTCGCACTCGAAAAAAATGTGTTTTGAAAGATACTGCATGCTGAGATACGTAGGAAATGAACCTTACGTGCATTTTTTACTTGTTTAAATGCCTTTTCGAGTTTTTCCCACACGTCTCCGACAATTTGCAGCATAACCTTCTTCGGGTCTCAGTACTTCTATTTTAGGCTCCTCTGTATCATGTATGTACACACATTATGTTAT
This sequence comes from Paramacrobiotus metropolitanus, assembly GCF_019649055.1. Lineage (NCBI taxonomy): Eukaryota > Metazoa > Tardigrada > Eutardigrada > Parachela > Macrobiotidae > Paramacrobiotus > Paramacrobiotus metropolitanus. The sequence continues at coordinate 2,474,989 of NW_026570224.1, forward strand.
TTATGACCGCCATTACTTTTGTAAATTACGGCATATTTGTTATTTAACATATGCTTCCGACGGCTGAACATGATTACAACAAGTTGGATTTACGCTACACAAAATTTCGAAAGCTGCGGCCTTATTTGCGGCTTTTCATGCCTTAGTTAACTTTTCTTATAACTCGTATTCGATGCATACCTAGTAAATCAGTCCGTTTGCATTAAGTACTTATAAGTTATACATACGTTCAGTCACAATGTCAGCATTCCGTATTGTAGATTCGCATTCGAGTCCTCTCTGTGAACAATCGCACTCCAGTCTTCTCATCGCCATTTTATCGTTTTCGTCTGGAAGAAGGCATGGGCTTGGGATCGAAGCTCGGACAAGTGGCTGCAACTGATCTGGATCGCGACGATGTGGTGACTTTCGCTATTCGATCTCCGTCAGCTAGTCAGTACTTCCGCGTTAACCAAGAAACCGGTGAAGTGTTTTCGAAATCCGCTGTTCACAACAGTACGGGCAGATTGTGTTTCCCAATTGTCGCTGATGATTCTGTACACCAAACGGAAGTCACATGCTGCATAGATGTCAACATAGCATACCCAACAAAAACCCTACCCAGTTTCACACAGGATCAGTATGTGTTCACTGTCATTACGGATGGTCTGGAAGATGGCGAGCAGATCGGTGCAGTGTCCGTTACCGGTAACGCCGACAACTACGTTTTCCATCAGGCATCGGACTGGACTAACAACTGGTTTCATGTGGAACGGCGTACTGGTGCCATTTCAATAACCAAAGCGAAATATCTCAATAGTATCGAAAATCAGGTATAATTACACAAATTCTCGGCCAGTATAATAACGATACTTACAGTGTTCCTTATGGGTTTGTAGGAGAAGACGATAGTTCTCCAGATACAGGCTGCTGACCCGGCACATTTTGCTTATTTCGCTTCCGCGAAAGTTTTCATCAAATTGATCCGCGCGCAGTATAATCATAAAGCCTACTTTTATGCCGATTCGAAAATTTTGGAAAGTATTTCTATCGGCAGTTGCTTCTTGGATTTGTTCCGCACTGTGGGCGCACCACAGTTGCAAAGTAAGTCTTGTTTTGTGTTTCTTGAAATAATTTAATAAACACAGAAAAGCTTCATGCGTTGTAATAATTTATAATTGTTTGTCTTCATCGTTAGACGACCATATTTTAAATTGGGAGATCCATGCAAGTGAGCCAGAGTTGTTCGAAGTTAGTAGCCAAGGCCATCTTTGCATTCGTTCTCAGCTGGACCGAGAGACCGACTCTTCGCACGAAATCACACTGATAGGCATGTCCGGCGTGTATCGCTCCGTTTATTACGTGAATATTACTGTCGAAGACGTCAATGACGAAGCACCAAAATTTTCGCCTGTATACCCAGACAAGCTCGTCATTAGCCAGAACACCCTGGTCGGCAGTGAAGTCACCAAGGTCACTGCGGTAGATGCCGATACCGGAGCCGGTGGCGACGTCGAATACATGCTAGCAGAGGAAACAGAAACCTCACAGTTTTCTATTGATCCGATTACCGGGGCAATCCGGTTAGAAGAAAAGCTCTTCGACATCAACAGTGATGAGAAACAGTTTTCCCTGGTGGTGGTTGCTTCGGACAAAGGCACACCTTCCCTGACAAGTACCACAACAATTTCTTTAGTGATTTCAGCCGAAAATGACCATCCTCCACGGTTTGCCCACAATGTTTACCTGATTTCACTGTGGGATAATGCTACCGCTGGAAGCCTAGTGGTGTCGCTATCCGCTGCGGACGAAGATCCCGGCCGGAATGGAGACTTGCGATATTGGATAGTCGGAGGAAACGATGAGGAAATGTTCGAAATTGATTGTGCTACGGGGCAGATATTCCTAATGGAAAACGTTGATGCCCGAAGTATTTCGCGATACATGCTGACTGTTACCGTAGAGGACGGCGGTATTGTTAAACGAAACGATTCTGCAACCGTAAACATAGAAGTTTTGCCGACGCCAGGAGTCATCCGGCCTTTGGCATTTTTAAGAAGCATGTGGAATGTCGAGATACTTGAGGTACGGCGAGTCTAAAGTTAAGAAAAAGTTTTTTATTCTGTGATTTTGTATGCAGCTTTTTTCCTTCCCTTTTCGCCGATAGTGAAAGCATTGTGCTCTTGAAATTTCAGAATTTCTTCCAGTATCCAGAGTTTCCCTTGATACAGCTTGAAGTTAGAAACTCCAGCAGGTCGTCTTCAAACGACTACACCCTGACCTACCGTATACGAACCGGTGACCTATCCTTGTTCCATATTGATGAGGAAACTGGAGTGATCTCGCTTAAGCAGCCATTAGATCGCGAAGAGCAAGATGTCCACCGGTTGGCGATCGAAGTTGTAGCGGAGAATAATGGAGGTAAAGCTGTTTGTCCATCAGATGGTTACTCCAAGGCTTTCCAATTTAACGAACTTGTTAACAAGTTTCGAAATATGTACATTATATTCCATTTATTCCACTAATCCTTGTCAAATACCAAAATGCATTTGGTGGCTCATTTCCCTGACAAAAGACCGGTCATCCAGGCAGCTTCAAGGGCCTGCTGCAGGAGAATTGAACGTCTACCCTAGTGCTACAGGCAAAAAAGAATGCCAGAAACGAAAGGGTCAAGGGTGTGAAATAGATGATAGGCTAATCCGGGCAAATGAGATCAGAGTGGTCGAAACACTGGACATGGCGGCGTGATGGTTGAATACTTAGGTGTACGGAAAAGTGTATAGATTTTCGTGGAAGAATAGCCTGCGGGTAGCTGTAGAAATTATTATCCAAAGCACCTTACCACAATTGCTCTACATATTGATCGGCGGATAATTGGGAGTACTTGTGCAAATAGTGACTGCTGCATCCAGCCGAGTGGTCGCTGTCCAGCAGACCGTCTAACAAGCGATCGGACACGCAGATATACGGGTATTTCATAACCTTTTTATGCTCTCATTATGCTGGCTACAGCGCTATCATGATGGGAAGTGCAAATATGAAAGGTGTCACAGGCAGATAATTAGACTGGGCAGCGCGCCCGTCGCAGACGCGCAGGTGGTATAAATTTCCATTTTTGCATATTAATTATGGGATAGTGTAAGCAGATTATTCCGGCTAATCTAATCACGCTAACGAAATTTTGCTGCAACATGGTGTGGTCTGTGTTTGCAATTGCAAATATGCGTCTAACTGGTAAATGTGACAAAGCGCATGCAGGGTCACCATTTTTATGGGAGACTACACATAGCACGATACACACCGTATTATTTTACATGCTGCCATAAAATGTTGAAAACCTAATTAAATGCGCGAACAAATTTGCAGATACTCCTACGACGGCTACAACTTTTGCCACAATAACGGTTATCGATGTTAACGATAATCCTCCAGCTATTTCAGGCAAAACAGATTTTTATATAAAAGAAAACAATCACAAAGGAGCTTCCGTGGGATTTCTACAAGCCTTCGATCGTGATCAGAACAACAAATTAAGGTATAATTGCATCACCACATTTTCACAACTATTAATGAAACATGTTTATTTAATGCTCCGTTCTCTGCTTAATAGTTTTTCTGTATCGCCAAACTTTTGGTTTTCGATCAACCAAACAACCGGCGAAATAACAGCCTCGGAGCAACTAGATCGGGAAATCCGCTCGGTGTACACGTTACTTGCCACGGTAAGCGATGGTCAACATTCCGTGGACACCAATGTTACAGTTCATGTCCTGGACGATGACGATAACGTGCCAACATTCACCGAAAGCCGCCGTTTTTGCTATATGCCTGAAGACCATAACGAAGGTAAGATCTTTCTCAAAAAGCGAAAGAGGCTATCGCGGCTCGACTGTTTTTGTTAACGAAAGCGTTAATACCAGTGCAGTGTTATTACTGAAAATAATGTCGTACTCGTACAATATTATGATCAGTAGCTGAGGGAGCACACGCTGCACAGAATGTAAAGGCAAGTTTTGCAATAAATCGCTTTGTGATTAGTTTCATTACACTCGCTGTGAAAAGTTTGTCTAGAATTGACTAATAATTTAAATTTTTTTTGCTCCAGGAAATTTCCTGTGTGCGGTGAACGCCTACGACGAGGACGAGTACGGTTCCGCGGGGTTGCGTTATACACTGACGGGCTCATCGGAGTTGGTTGTCTTAGCTGAATCTACCGGGATTCTCTCTGCCCGCTCCCGTGTTCCTTCGGGAACCATACTGGAGATTCAGGCCATCGATCCTGCCGGTCACACCAATACCACCCTAATCGAGCTAATTACAGCCAAGTCTGACCTCTTTCCTGTGTTCCTACCTGGATCCTACCAATTTAGATGTGCAGAGAACAGCAACATCGACCGAATAACACAGATAACAGCCAAAGCAGTTGGACGGGCTTCGGTAAAATACCAAATTATTAGCGGGAATACTTTGGGAGTATTTTCGATAAACGAGGACAATGGTGTCCTGCGGAGAGTTGGACGTCTGGATTACGAAACAGCTTCGGTTTATGATCTATGGATAGCGGCGACATCAATGCACGACAGTAAGCCATTTGTAAGTGCAGTAAGAATCCAGATTACTCTGGACAACACGAATGACAACCCACCACGATTTATTGGCACTGATATAACCGCCGTCTTGGAAGAAGAATCAGCTCCAGTTGACGTAATCAGGTTAAACGCCACGGATTCAGATGGCGATAACATCAAGTTTTATTTGATTAACGCAACAAATCGATTCTCCATTGATGCTCATTCCGGCATTTTGCGATGCATTGCACCAGTGGATAGAGAAAAAGTGCCGTTGATAACCGTTTCCGTTGGTATCACGGATGGGCTTTTTACAGCGACAACAAAAGTTCAAATAACTGTCCTGGATAAAAACGACAATCCTCCAAAATTTAGCCGGCAGTTCACAGCAAACATAACGGAAGCCGCCACTCGCGGCGCTTTCGTATTGAAGGTCACTTCGACGGATGCCGATCTGGGAGAAAATGCCGTAGCGCTGTACAGTTTGACTAACAGTTCTGACGGCATGTTTGTCATCGAAGAAACTACGGGAATCATCACACTTAATCGCGACAACGACCGGGATGCCGGGACGGAGATTCCGCTGGAAATCGTGGTGCGGGATGGAGCCTGGCAGTCGAAGTCTTTAGTTATGGTGACAGTGCTACCGGACAGCAATGACCAGCCGGCGTTTGAGGAAGTCCAATACATTTTCTACGCGAATAGAAGCACTGACGTCGGAGCAATTGGCATGGTGTCGGTTGTTAAAAAGAACCTCGAAACAGCTGCAGTTACGTATTCCCTGAAGTACCCAAGTGTTTTCTTCGCTGTTGATCGTGTGAGCGGCCAAATCAGCGTCAAGCATTCGCTGCAGTTTGCGCCGAAAAGTCATCGACTGATTATCAGAGCTGCACGAAATAATCCTGGAGGCAAGAAAGGAGAAGTAGAAGTGCTGGTTACTGTTCTTTCAGGAGATCTCGTATCGATGCCGCAGTTCACCAGATCCAACTACCTTGTTGAAGTAGCCGGCAATTCCAGCAATGCGCTAGCTCAAATAGATCTCAAAACAGGGAACTCCAGTGAAAATGGACCGAGGTTTTCCATTTCCCATTCCAAAGTAAGTGTTAAGTGGAAGAAATATTCAATAAGTTAGGCTCTCTGAATTTCGCTTACACACAACATTGGTTGGGTCGAATGCTTATTCAGTAATCGTTTACTGTCTTTACAGGAAATTTCGAAAGATTGTTTTGGTGTCAACACTACAACTGGGACCGTGCATGCAAAAACGAAAAGTTTCTGTCTACCTGGCGATTACAACCTGACTGTCGATGCTTTCTATACCGATGCCCACTCCAGCAACAGCGCCGTCTTGACCTTACGCATCTTGCCAGCCAACCAAAACGCCTTTATACCACGCTTTCCTGCCGAACATTACGAAATCAGTGTTTCGGAAAGCACACCCATCGGAAGTCTGTTGTTTACGCTGCCAGTCGACATTAAAGATTCTCCTCCGCACAAAGATCAAGTGCGATATTTGCTGGACGACGCCGCAAATGTCTTCCAGATCGAAACGACAACTGGTTCGGTATATTTGCGAAAGCAGCTGGACTTCGAAGAGAAACAACAGTACATGTTAATCATTACTGCATCGGATTACGGGGTCAACACACCTTCCGCGACAACGTCGATGTTGGTATCTGTTGTTAACGAAAATGATAATCCGCCTCAGTTTGCAAAAACATCGTATTCCGTTATTATTCTGGAGACCGAGCAAACCAACCAACATATCGGCCAGGTTATCGCTGCAGATCCAGACGATGCAAATCAGCACATTTATTACACCATTGAACCAGATAGTTCATATTTTGTCATCGATTCCCTTAAAGGAACGATCACCAACATTCAGGCACTGGATTACGAAGCCCATGCAAACCATACCTTGGTCATTCGAGCCACCGATCCTACAGACCCTTCACTGTACTCCGAAGTCAACTTTCTCATCAATATAGCAGAGAGAAACGAATATGCGCCGCAGTGTTTAGCCGGTGTCTCCCGGTTTACCGTTTCCGCCAAAGCGCCGGTGGGCAGTCGGATCGGCCGGGTCATGGGTGCCGATAATGATAAAGGCGTTGCAGGAATGCTGGGATACGCATTGGTCGGACAGTCTAACAGTTTTGAGATCGACAATAAAACGGGTGAACTGATTCTCGTCGGTGATTTGGGTGGCTTTGTGTCCAATGAAGTGATTATGCACGTTCTGCTGTCCAACTCGGCATTCCCACCGGCTGTTGGCGTGGTGTGCGATGTGTTTGTCCATGTGGTGGACGGGAACAACATGCCGTACTTCATGCAGCGCGAATACATGGTGCGGGTGAGAGAGGACGCACAAATCGGGTCGACCGTTATCAAAGTGCAAGGTCGAATCGAAGGTGACCGGCGTCTGCAGTATATGTTAGTGGCCGGCGACGAGCACGGACGTTTTGCCGTGGATGGCCGCAGCGGAAAAATTACCGTTGCGCGGCCGCTGGATCGAGAGGCCAATAGTCAGTACTCGCTGCGAATTCTGGCTAGAGTTTCCGACGAATTTCAATGGAGTGCCACGGCGTTGGTAAACGTGACAGTTGACGATGTCAACGGTAAGCAGCCGCCTTCTTCCTGTTTGCATATGAACAGTGTAAAATAATGTCGTTTTCCGCAGATAACGCGCCATACTTCGATCCCGTCCCAGTGGGCCATATCCGCGAAAACTCCCACCCGGGAGCAACTATCCTAAAGCTGGCTGCTCGGGACGATGACTTGGGTCCGCATATCTTCTCATACCGGATGGTTGCATCCCGGTGGAGCAGCTATTTTAAACTGAATCCTACAAATGGTGTTTTAACGACTCTGCAGTCATTTGATCGAGAAAAGGATGCGGAGGTCGTGTTGAATATTTCTGTCAGCGATGGAGGCAGCCCACCGCGAACATCGTTCATACCGGTGAAAATCTTAGTTGACGACGTCAACGATAGCCCTAGCATGGAACGGCCGTTGACCATCGTCGTCTATTCCGATGTGGAGCAGAGCAATTCGGCAACGTATCGTAAACTTGGCAATGTGAGACCCCTTGATGCCGACTCCACAGGTAAAACGACTATTTCCTAAATTTATAACCTTAGTAAACGAAAAGGTAAAACAGAACACAAAGTAACTTTTTATTCCATGTGTTTCCGGGAAAAATTAAAGGATACTGTTACACAGTATGCTAGTTAGGTGCCTGTTATTCCGTTTGCTAATGGATGATGTCTTGTGGTCTTTGTAATATACGCACCTAATTATCGCCGTTTTATGTTGAACTTCCAAATTGCGATTCGTCGATTATAAAAATCAACTAGAATTGTCACTGTATTCTAAGATATTCTGTGTTATTCTAGGCGAATATCAATGTAAAATTGTGGGTGAAGAAGGCTTTTTTGAAATCGTCGATGGCTGCGATCTTAGAGCTAACCGTTTACAAATCGGCAACATCTACCGCCTGGACATCAGCGCCTATGACGGGAAACATCCACCGGTACAGTACGAAGTTATCGTGAAATACGAGGCTGTCAAGTCATCTTTCCTGGATCACAGCATCGCCCTTCGGTTAACCGGCATTACTTGTCCAGTTTTTTGGAGAATCATTACCTTCGGCTAATGCAGTCTTTGTATTCAACCTTGGGAAACATTGGACAAGGAGTAATTTTTGGCTTAACCGATCTCGATGGCAGTTGTGTTCTGCAGTTAATCGTTCATACTACGAAATCCTCAGAATTTCTGGATAAAACGCCCCTTATCAATATGTTGACGACAAACCTTACCGAGATCCAGAAACAGGCGGGTATCACAATTGGCAGCGTGGATTACAAACCTTGCGAAGCGGACAAGTCAGTGTGCAGTGCGACGACAGCGTGCCGTGATATAATTCAAGTGATACCTCACCAGAACAGCATTATCAGCAGCTCCAACCTGATAATTTCATCACTGCATTTCGAATATTCCCACCACTGTGCCTGCAGACATCCTTACAGTGGGCCCAAATGTGAACTGCAGTGTGCCGCGGATTTCTGCCAGAACGGCGGCTCCTGTGACAAAACCGGCAAATGCGAATGCCCACCGGGGTTCTTTGGCTCGCAGTGCCAGTTCGATCTGGATGAATGCAATTTGTGGGGTGTCACGCCGAGCTGCCTGAATGGCGGACGTTGTGTGAATACTTTTGGTTCCTTCCGTTGTGATTGTCCCCTCGGGTACGCGGGGCGGCAGTGTGAGGAGGTCGATGATTGTGTCAGCTCGGGTCAACCGTGCGTACGCCCACAGAACGGTATTTTTGGATTTGGACCCGAATCGTCTGCCGAAATATCGGCTTCGCTAAAGACAACCATGAATGAGATCAGTGTCATTGTGTCTACGGTGAATCGAGATGGAGTACTATTTTTTGCACAACGACAAACGGCCACCGGGAAACCGTCGCATTTCATCGCATTAGATGTTAAAAACGGAAGAGTGCATTTTGCGTTCGGGTCGACCGCCCGAGACACCACTAGAATGACTGTTCATCGATTTGTTAGCGATGGCCGATGGTATAAAATTGTTGCCGTCAAGGAAGACTTGGTAAGTTAATTCGGCATTACGAAGTAAATGCATTAATAACGCATTGCACTAATAATGTGAAAGTGCATAGTGAATCAGTGATACACTTTTTTATCGGAATTTTCAAATTTGCAGATCGGAAGTTTAACGGTCACGGAATGCGACGAACTGTCCTGCGCTACCTGCTCGCCGGGTGACGACACTTGTTCTACAGTTGTAGTTGGTGTAGTGCGGAAACAAAATTTCTTGGATGCTTCTCTGCATGTCGGAAAAATCCCAAACACAATCTCGATTGACCAAAATCGGCTAGGATCCCGACATTTTGTGGGTTGCATTCGTAACCTCTCGCTGAATCAAATACCAGTTATGTCCAAGGATCTCCATAATTCTGTTGGCATATCCGAAAACCAATGTTTAGCCGCCACGGATAGCTGCCAGTTTGCGTCCTGCGCTTCAAACGAGATCTGTGTTAGCTTATTCGACGGTCAGTTCCAATGCGTGACGAGTGAACAGCGTGAGTCCACTGCCACAACAGTGATAGTTATGGCAGTGTTGTTGCCGATCGCCGCTGTCGTTCTCGGACTGGTGGCATTTTACCACTTCCGCTACCGGAGTAATAAACTACCGCTATCAAAATCCAAAAGATCGACTAACCTCGATTCTCGTCCGCCGTTCCTGTCGCCAGTCGGCCTCTTGGAAGCCGGCTACGCCTCAGGATCGTACCAGTCGCGTACTCTGCGACCACCTGGTTTGTACCACAGCCAACACGACGGCAGCATGTACAAAAGCGATCTGTGCATGTATCATGCCATGCAGCGATCCAGTCCACATTTTTACTGTGTCCTTCCGGAGAGACCCACATCGTATTATGCAACAGGGGATGCAGCCGTGCGCTACAGTCATCACGCGTACGTTAACGATGCTAACTTGTCAAGCTGCACCCGGCATCGAAATACGTTGATATCACCAGCTTCAGCCATTTCGGAAGAACCCACCTCCTCATGTTCGACGCAACCGGTTGATATTCTGAGTCTGGACTCGATGGAAGAAAGGAAAGCAATGAAACTGAGCAACCAGTTGGATGACGATGTATGCAGTGACTGTGAAAACTGCAAAGCGCTGAGCGCCCAGACGGTGGACTGGTCAAGAATACACGCCGATGACCCTGCACGATATTATGATGATCAGCCAACCTACGCCGAAGTGAACGATTTTGTGGAAAAGGCCACCGTTTTACGACAGGCACTGGTGTAAATACTTGCGAATCTCCTTGCACTTAGCGAATTTTGCCGAGATAGTCTTTCAGCTGATTTTTATTGCCAATTGAAAATTGAAAATATGTCTGTGATAACTGTGATGTACAAGTATTAAGCATTCATTATGCTCAGGTTGTCTGCATTTATTCATCACTCTTATATTGTTTCGAACATATATTGCGAAATTCCTCCCGTTGCCGTTTCGTGGAGTTTGTTCCAGTCCCTGGGGGTTTTGTCCGTGCAATGTTTTGACTGTTGTCTAAGTGTTCTTAGAATGGAAATTTGTTACTGTTGATGCTATGATACTGTTGGTATTGTTCAACAAAACGCCTTATAAGGTACTATTCTCAAATTAAAGGTTATTGATAATTAATTATTAGGAAGGAAATTGGAAATTAATTGCACCTCCATCGTAATCGCTCTGTTGATTGTGCAGAGTACTGCCAAACCATCAATAAAAGGCAGATAACCAACAAAATAAGCACTTAGTTATCTCCGGATCCTCGTTGAAAAATGCGCTCTTACCGAACATGCTCTGCATGATATTTATGCATTAGTTAAAATTTACAGCAATCACCACGAGTAAACCGCGAGCAAGACTTGCCAGATTAAGAAACCCAGACCGTTTACAAATAATATTTTAATTTGCATATGAATATGATACACGTTTCTGGAAAAAAGCTGCACGTATTTCAAGATTTTTCCCAAGTATCAGCTGCACGGTATCATGATCATGTATTACAAAAACCACATTGGTACAATCTAAAAAATTTTACAGACGCTTAAGCTGGTTCTTTGGTGCCGAATAACCCAACTGCAGTTCGGGGAATTCCAGCGGCACTTCAGTTAACTCTTCCCGAATCCAGGCCATATCGAGAGGCAAGGGAACGCCCATCCATACTGCACGGGTAGTGTGGTCTAGCAATTCCATCTTGGTGAGAGGATGGATCAGCACCGTCAAATTTCCACGATTCAGAGCGTAGAAATTATAGGCTTTCTGGAAGGATTCTCTAGGCACCCAGGCGTAGAAATTGCCAATCATGTGGGGTCCGCGTGGACCGTAGGCCAGGGTGCCGGCACGGGCGGCCAGTTGACCGGACCGGATGCTGGCACTGACGCGGGCATGGAAGGCTTCGGCTTCGCGACGGCTGTCAGCATTCGTCTGGACGAAGTAGGTGTGGAAGTGGTACTCTTGGACCAAATCATCCAGCCCAAACTCATCAGCACTGGCGACTACAAGTGCAATCAATTTACTTTTTAAAATGCGCTTCATCAGGGAAGTTGTTACTGTATACAGTAATATGTTAGTATGTTATTTTCATTTGCATTCTTAATACAAACAATAACGGCAGTAATACAATATACACGTATATATTGTATTACTGCCGTTATTGTTTGTATTAAGAATGCAAATGAAAAATAACATACTAATGTACTTGAACTGGATTCCGTTACAGTAATTATTTTAGCTGTTTGTTATAAGGATAGTTTTACGTACCAGGCACAGATTTGAAAGAAAACCCGTGATCATGCGCCGTTATGCAGCCGAACAAAGAAACAACTGCAATTACTGCCAGCATCATTGTGGATACGGTGGATTAGGGTAAGGGAATTAAGAATAAGTGAACAAGCGTAAATGCGCGACAAAAATACTGCTTATAGAAGGGCACTTTTGTCGTGTAAAGCGGTGGATTGGAACTGAATACATTTTGCAATTCACACGCTGTTTATATATGATGACTGCGATTGTTTCGTGGTTAATTAATAGCATAACTTAAAATAAGTCGCATAAGAGTGACAGTTGAATGGTACTAAAGTAAGTATTGTGCGTACTATCTTGATTAGATAAAAACACGAGACCCGGCTCTAGTGAGAGATACGAATCGGTAAATAGAAGTGCTAGCTTCAATCATAAGATCTACAATTATTTTGCGTCATATACGTTTCAAGTCTGGATCGGCTCGCGACGGAAAATTCCTGGAACAAAGACTGCTTACTAACTGCAGTGCTGGACATTCGACGCACGCCGGAATGATTAACCCAGTAGGCGTTGCCTGGATGTAGGTAATGCATGCTGCAGTGTAAAATTTGGGTCATTGCCACTTTCCTCTCTAATCGGAGGTGTAAAGGTCACTGCATACAACTTGTTCGCGCAGCCTTGGCTAACAATAATAAGCAAAAAAGCTGGAGTCTTTGAAATTGTCTTCGGCCAGCCAGCTAAGTGCGGTGTGCAGTAAATACGTAAATACGTACGCACATAGCTATAGGGCGCCACGGAATACACGGGAAGAATGTGGAATGCGGCGATATCACGTGCAATTTTTAAATGACCACTGGTCAAGGTAAGTGGGTTGCTGTATACAGTCATGGGAGGCAATTTTAAAACTTGTCCGATATGCATGCAATCTGTTACTTAATGCACTGCAAGCTTGAATCTAACAGTTGCGTTGTAGTGATCGTACGTTGATAGTTTGTTCAAAATACATATTTCGTCGGTTTCGCGTAGGAAGGAAATTGTCAACTAAAAGCATTTATTTTATTGCAACTCACGATCGCTACACTTAATTGCAGCTTACAGAAATTTACTTCGCCTTATGTTACAAAGAAATGCCGATATCGGTAGTGTAGGACAGTTAAATCTGTTTAACATACTTTGTACTTTTCCTAACTAAGAACACAGACGAAAATATCAAACGAAAAATTATCTGCAACACTGGGAAACATAAAATCAATGATTTCACAAAAGTGGCTACAACATAAAAAAATTTCCAGCACAAAAATTATTGTTTCGGCACGCTAGAGTATCCTAGCTGCAGCTCCGGATATTCGAATGGCGTTTCCATCAGTTCAGCTTTTAACCAGACCATATCCAACGGCAGCGGCGTACTTCCCATCCATACCGCGCGTTCTGTGTGATCCTTGACTTCCAGTTTTGTCAGTGGATGTACCAGTACAATCAAGTTGCCACGATTTAATAAGTAAAAATTATACGCCTTCTGGAAGGATTCTACCGGTACCCAGCAATAGAAATTGCCGATCATATGTGGTCCGCGTGGTCCATAATTAATCGTGCCGCATCGTGCAACGAATACACCCGATTCAATGGCTGCTCTCACTTTGCTGTGGAAGACTTCCGCTTCGCTTGTGCTGTCCTTGTTGGTATGGAGGAAATAAGTGTGAAAATGAAATTCTTTGATTTCGTCCGTATCGAAACTGCTCGCCATTATACAGTATGAATTTTAAAAAATGCAATAGATAGAGTTTTCACTAAGCCCGGTAGACAGTAACTACAACACTAAAACACATAAAGAAGTGAATGTCTAATGTACAAATTTGCTTTCAGCGCATTAAATAAGATGCTAAAAGCGGTAGCCGTTAGCGGACCACGTGAGAGTCGGTGAGACTGAGTCTCGCAAGTTGTGACGCTGTTTTATCATCGAACTATCGTTATCGATATCGGCTTTCCATGTACCCAGCACGGACATACCGCGACATGTGACATGATGCATCGTGTATAATCGCTTTGTAAATGTACGATACTACGAACTGCTTGCACTGCAGAATTGTACTTTGACTTATAATTAAGGTAAACTTTGTTAGATAAACTGTTAATTTTTAGTCTTTGCAATAAAGCAACAAAGTATATTTTACCGTTATATATAAATTGCGCACACTTGTATATTTTGGACGCCTCAACACACGAGGACACCCGAACAGATCAAAGTTTAACAATAAGTTCCTTTTTAGCCGCATTGTTTGTACATGTGGTTTATGTGTTTTACAATGATTATGACATTACAACAATTATACGTTATTACTGTATCGTTCAGTTGCGCAGAAGTCTGCGTATAAGAGCTACAGTATATGGTACAGCACATAGTGTGCGCAGTAAAAACGGTACAGTGCAATAAATATAGATATACTGCGGAGCTACTCAGTAGCGGTTTGTCAGATCCAGATGACACTTAACTTCGATGGAAAAAATGAAGCTTGCAAAGTCAAACAATTAATAGGCTAGGAAGTTTCCGTGTATCTATCTATTTTGCGACATGCTTGGGACAACCGGAAACGAAAGACGAGAGAATCGATATCGACCTGTTTCATAGGTATCACATTTCACATATATATAGTACTGCTTTTTAAACCTTCCAGTTGTATAAAAGTTTCTACAACTAAAACAGCAAATGGTCCATGCATCATATATAGCCTCCAATACTCGTACAGATGGAAAATGGGAGCATTGCCATGAAGCCGTCAGCAATAAAAAATCGATCTCTTAAAATGGCCATCCGTTGACATAATGAGAATAATTTATGTAATTTATCTAAAATTAGTATGACTGTGTCATCGCGAGGGGTCGATGCGCGTAAGTCGCAAAAAACTAATTGTTACCAACAAAAGTATTATTTTAGAACTATAATTGTACTAGTGTTTTAGCAATGTCGCACTCTAGCTGCAATATATAAATCATTATTTATCAGAACCCTTACCAGCTACTAAGTACCCGATTCATTCTTTACCGTCAGAGCGGAACGACGATATTACTATACTCGTAAAGTCTTAACCACTACTCGGTACTCCAGCATAAGGTCACAGACCGCACGCGCACGAGACCTGCACTGGACGATGTAGAACTCAAAGTTATTAGAATGCACCATCATGGATATCACATTAATTTTAAAATAATTGCTTGTTATATACTTCGTGCTAATATTGTCGAAATCTGTAGCCGCAGTAATAGTCTTATAATTATTCAATCCTGTCTATCATGGTGAATTGTACGACATAATTATTATAACAGAAATTTAACGAACCTCAGAATTAATAGCTATCGTGTTTTCGATAAACAGTCATCTGACAATAACATATGAACTGAATAAATCTGCAATAAAAATAAACTGCAGTTAACCAGATCAAAGTCTGTGTCTATAAAATTTGACTAATGCAGGTAAGTACATACTCTTATTGTAACCTGGCTGATTATCGTACGATTAGATATCACACCTTACACCTTCAAGGCCTCAGTTAAGTACCTACTAGCTACTAAGTACCCGTATGTACCTACATTTTGCAAGGAAAACCCTGCATTAAAAGTTTATTCTGTAAACTTTTTAAGAATCACAGGAGTACGAGTACTGCGAATTCCAGAAATGGAAAATGAAAAGCGAATTGAACGTATTTTGCACGTAGCTGCACCATGCAGGTTAAAATCTTTTGACAGACCTCATTGTCAGTGTTCAAACTCCCCCGTTTTCGAAAGAGGAGTGTGGATATCTTAATAATTAATGTCCCCATGCGTTAAAAATTGAATTCGATGCCGTAAATTCAAGACGGTACTGAAAGGAGAAATGAAGAGAAGTATCCACTATCCACCACCTCTTTCCGGAAATGTCAGGCGCGAATCGCGATGATCTTTGGTTGCTTTGGCCTGCTTGACCATTACCCAAAAATATGTCAGCCGCCCACGGCGACAGCGGCCTCGCACTCCAGAGAAAGCCAAACCTAAGAAACCAAAAAGCTTGGATTGTTGGGACTGTTCTGTTTTTATTTAAAATTCTCGTAAAAGCAGAATTTTTAAGTGTAAGCTAATAACGATAGTCATCCTTGGATTATACATGCTGTTTTGAAAAATAGAAACTGTTTATCCAAGAGCCCTCATTTTTCATTGTTATAGCATTGCTGTAGTAAATTGTTACTTAACTGTACCGTGATGTCGCAGAATCCAGGCGATCCGTTTCGCCAGCGTGGTCCATTTCGACCACGCGTCCAGAGCAATCTCGCATCGTTTCCCTCCAGCAATATCAGTATTCCCACGGGCGCGCGTCCCCCGTACCGTCCGCCGCCCGGATCAGCGCGCGGACCCGGTCCAGGGTATGGACCGCAGGTGGGACTGTCAGGTCCCCGCATCCTTCAGGGGGATTCCAGCAGTTTCAGCGCGGCCCACGCCGTCCATTCGGCGGAATTAATATGGGCATGCGGATGCCACCACGTGGTCCTGGTTTTGACGGCGGAATGGGTCATGAGGGTGCGGGGCAGCATCCGAATGGAGGAGCTGGTGCGAGATTCCCACCGACACGTCCCTATCAACGAGGCGGTCCCATACAGAATCTCGCTCCTGTCGGACCCACACGGGGACGGGGGAAACGCACGCCGCAGTCTCGACCGGTCGATGAAGAAGATATTCTAACCGTCCGACCATTGTAAGCATGGGGAAAATCGTATGTTGACGGTGCATTTAAATATAATTTAATGAACGAATATTTTGTGCTTCATTTTCGACATTTATCTTTTATGATTTGTATTTTATCAATAGTTTATCAGATAAATAAATTATAAATGTAAGGAAAACGCCGGCGTAGTACGATTATTGAGCTTCTCTTCTCCGCATCGACGTTTTTAAAACCATGTTCATTGTTTTTTCAATTTTGTTCAGAGGCGCTGGACAAGAAGTTGGTCGTTCGTGTATCTTATTGGAATTCAAAGGCAAGCGAATATTACTGGACATGGGAATACATCCAGCTTTTCATGGACATGCTTCGCTGCCTTATTTGGATCATATCAATGTGGAAGATATCGAGCTGCTCCTTATTACTCAGTACGTGCAGAATTGTGACTAATTTTCGGGTTTGCAGCTTCGCCCAATGCATATTCGCTATTGTGTCCAGTGCCGCTGTGCATGCCTGGTGGCGTATCGTAAGATTGAATTTTTTCCAGTTTTCACTTGGATCACTGCGGAGCGCTGCCTTATTTTCTTATGAAAACGAAATTCAAAGGACGAACGTTCATGACGCATGCCACAAAAGCTATCTATCGACTGACTTTAACCGATGGACTGCGAGTCAGTCAGGGACAAGAACAGCTCTTCACGGAGGCCGATCTCGATAAAAGTATGGACAAAATCGAAACCGTGGATTTTCATGAGGTAAAATCAATAGTTGTGCAGAAATATAAGTTAGCTTCGGCTATTATTGGATTTAATTAATTACAGGAAAAAGAAATTAACGGAATTCGATTTTGGTGTTACACTGCTGGTCATGTTCTGGGCGCTGCTATGTTTATGATTGAAATTGCCGGCGTCAGGGTAAGAGGATCTTTCGGTATTACGAATGCGAAAAGCAGAGGATAATATTGACCAATGTTTTACCTATATAGGTGCTGTATACCGGAGACTTTTCACAAGAGGAAGATCGGCATCTTTGCGCGGCGGAAATTCCCACGATGAGGGCTGATGTGTGTATTATGGTAAGTAGGGGCTTTTTCGAGTTCTATACTCGTTGGCAGTTGCTAAAATCGGGAAATATGGAAATTTAACAATTTAGCTTACATAGTTTATTTCTCATACTTTGACTATTTTCCTTAATCAAACTAAGAAAATATTCAGGAATCTACGTACGGAATCCATGTGCACGAGGATAGAGAAACTCGAGAACATAGATTTCTTAGTCAAGTGCGGACCATCCTTATGCGTGGCGGGAAATGTCTTATACCTTCTTTCGCACTTGGACGAGCCCAGGAAATCCAGCTCATTCTCGGTACGTACAAACGTTTGCGGCACTTCTGTAAATATCTGATTTACATGCACGATTATTAAATTCTGGAAGCAGCTGGCTGTTGGAGTACAATGATTCGTTTTGCATTTTAACCAGATGAATACTGGGATTTACATCCAGAAATGCAGGATTACCCTATATATTATGCGTCCGCTTTGGCGAAGAAGTGTATGACTGTTTACCAAACATATACGGGTGCAATGAACGACCGTATCAAGAAGAAGCTTTCTGTGCACAATCCATTTAATTTTAAATTCATCCAGCCTGTCAGGGTATGGCAATGAAGATGAGGTTAGTGGTTGTTACTGTGTACCATGATTTTTGTTTGTAGGGTCGCGAAGATTTTGATGACAAGGAACCTTGTGTGGTGATTGCAAGTCCCGGTATGATGCAAAGTGGACTGTCGAGAGAACTGTTCGAATTGTGGTGCGGTGATTCCAAAAATGGTTGTATTATTGCTGGCTACGTTGTCGAGGGCACTTTAGGCAAAGTAAGAACATCTCGTAAATTGTTTAAAAAATGGAATATAAGCTATAAAGCGTAAATATAACGATGGAGCGTAACGAATTTTTTATTTTTTTATTTTACTTTTGGTTTTGCTGTTTTCAGCAAATTTTGAGCGAGCCAAAAGAAATCAAAACATTGGCCGGACAGACGATTCCGATGCGCATGTCAGTGAACTATGTATCGTTTTCGGCACATACCGACTTTCAGCAAACCAAGGCATTTGTGGAAGCATTGAAGCCTCCTCATATTGTAAGTTGGCTAAGTAAATCGTCAGTTTCGCCAACCTCACAGTCTTACGTTTGTTAAGATTTGTTTGTTAAGATTTGTTTGTTGCGTTTTTTGAGTACGTCAAATTCGGTTTTCATGATGTGTTATGCTCGTAGATTCTTGTTCACGGTGAGCAAGCTGAAATGAACCGTTTGAAAATGGGATTGACACGAGACTTCGAGAACACGGACTATAAGTTTCAGCTGCATACTCCAGCTAATACGCGCAGTGTTCAGTTGAATTTTAAAGGAGAGAAAACTGTGAAGGTACTGATGGCTATGTTCTTTATGTAAACCAGATAACATTATGAGCGCTTTCCAGGTTGTGGGAGCACTAGCTGAAAAGCGTCCGCGTGATGGTGATGAATTTTCCGGTATACTGTTGAAGAAGTCCTTCACTTATACGTTGGCGGATGCCAAAGACATACCAAGTTAGTACTGTATCTGTACAAGTTAATATCTGCTTCGCTCGGTAATTATCGTATATTACACTTTGCTTGCGATTTGCTTTAATAATTCATGCTTTAATTTAGTCACTGTAGTGCCTAGGTATATTTAATTTATTCTAGATGTTACTGATCTTCCTCGCACTGAAATGACACACCGAGTGTGCATACACTATGAAGGGGGATTGGGCAATGTGATAAACTTGATGCAGGAAATCTGTTCTGATGTCAGCGTGATATCTCAAACGGAAGTGGCTTTCTTTAACTGCTTAAGGATTAAGAAGCAAGAGAGGACGTTAGTTGTAGAGGTACAGTACTGTACCTCATTATTTCCACTTCTAATTCTGATCACGAATGCTTTTCCACGAATACGGTCAAAGTTAAACGTATATTGCGCACGGATATGATTCTCGTTTGGGAGAGTTTTTTATACTCGGATCGGTGCTAATTTCCAGTCAAACTTTGAAATATATAATTTTTTTTATATTCAGTGGGATGCCAGCACGGTTGCTGACATGTTAGCGGATGCTCTCTTGGGCATGCTTGTGCACTTGCAGGAGGAGAGCCCATGCGATCCGTTACGTAAGTTTGTTTTAGACGCACAATATCCGGAATTTTAAATTAAGTTATGGGTCCAGTTATATATTCAAACTTTGGTCCTTATTTTAGCCCCTCCTAGCTGGGATGATCAACAAGAACGGCTGCGTTTCTATGACGGGGTCAAGCGTTTACTAACGGATGTTTACGGTGCGGAATGTCTCACGCCAAATGACAGTGCCAGGACAATTCATCTGGACGTTAAAGGCAAAACAGCTGAGATCTTAACGGATGAATGCGTAAGCAGGTCTATTGTAATGGTGGATCACTCGCTTTTCTTTCAAAAAGAACACTATGCTAAAATCGCATTTTTAAAAAGAGTACTGGTAATAAAATTGAAACCACTAGGCTTTAACAAAATTATGTTCAAGAAACTGTGTTATTTATTTACGCTTCGGATTGTTTTACAGAAAGCTGTCACCACCGATCTGGGATTCAAATCCAGTCTGTATACGTATCTTGCTCGACTTTACCGTTCCATGTTCCCTGTTGATTTTTGGTGCCACACTGATGCTGGTTTGGCTATTTGAAAGATGTTCTGCTTATTTCCGATTGGAATTTGTATTTGAATTGTCTGTACAGTTTAAATTGTAACTGTTGGTATTCCTCAGAAATTTTTTTGTTACAGATTTTATGTACAACCGAAGTTGATTTTTTTGTTTTCTGCCATGTTGCTGATACGCTTTTTTTCACAGAAGCTCCGTCATTGGTATTAAATAATACAGTGAGATTTCCTTGCTTACAGTAGTATTCGTATGCATTAATCTATTTGATGACATTTTTGCTTGCCGTTTTTGACATTTTACCTGCAATCAGGATTACATCATTCAAAAGATGCCATTAGAACTGCATTGGCGGTAACATGAGACCGTGGTCAATAAGGATATGGTCAGCCATTCAGTCATCTGTGAAGAGTCAACCTGTCAGCTTCACCTGCGGTATCCCATCTTGTATGCCCGGCTGGCGACTCGATAGAGTATGTTTATTCCTCCATTTGGATTTGTTGAGCGCCTGATTAAAATAAACAGGTTAATGTGTTCGTGTAATCGAGTCCAAGCAGCAACGCACTGGATTGCGTATAAACGCCATGTCCGGATTGAAACTGTGTGGGCGCATTTTATTCATTTGGTGCGTTAGAAATTTTCGTCAGATCTAGTGAATCATGGAAAGCCGGAAGAATCCGGAAACGTCCATGAATCAGTTAGGCGGATTGTATCTGAACGGAAAACCGCTACCGGTGGAAATACGACAGCAGATTCTGTTCTTGTCGGTTTGTGGACTGCGCCCTTGCGACATCTCGAGACAGTTACTGGTATCCCACGGCTGCGTCAGCAAAATTTTGACCAAGTAAGGTTTATTAAAATTTATACAGCTGATTTTGATACCATTTCACTCGTGTGATACCTGTAGTCCCTATTTCTCAATGTCAGCCTTACTAATTTTTTAAAATTTCATTAGGTTTAATGGCTGTGTCAACCAATGAAATTGCTAATTTAAAGTGCTTGATTATGAGTTATAGCCTTGGAGTATTTTGTGTGCCGATTGCGCAATTCAGTAATTATGTTAAACATTTATATATTGAAAGTTTGCACTTTTTGCCCTAAATTTAAGCACTATGAAGGATCGGTAAATAGATAGTGCTTGTACTTGTGAGTTCTATTGTAAATGGTGGAAACATTCGGCGTTGTTGTACGAGTACGTATTGAGAATTTTGAAAGGTCGTTAAGTTGGAAATGTTAAATTTCGGCATTATGCACCTATCTTGGGTGTTGCGTAATGGTTTTAATTACCTCAAGAACCGATTTTCCTCAACAGATAATGTTGGAATGACTTTAAATGGTGTCTTTAATAGGTATCTTGAAACTGGTACAATCCTACCAGGTTGTATTGGTGGATCGAAGCCGAGAGTGACCACCCCGTACATTGTGTCCAAAATCGTCGACTACAAGCGAAAACATCAAACGCTTTTTGCATGGGAGATTCGTGAGAAGTTGTATTACGATGGCATTTGTCCCAAAGATTCCCTGCCTAGTGTCAGCTCCATTAACAGAATTTTGCGAAAAGCGCAGAAAAAAATGAAGTCAAGCGGTGTTGGGGAAGGCGAGAAGGTAGTCGAATCCGTAGTGTGCGGAAAACTGGATGCACATAAACAAACAGGCGTAGGGGAAGGCAGCGCGAAGAGGAAGGGCTTCTTGATTAAAGATCTGCTAGAATAATCCATCTTTCACTGCGCAAACATTTTGTTTGCCGACAAGTAATATTGTTGATGTGTAATGATGATTTTGTTAATGTGCAGCGACAAGTACTTTATCGCTAGCTGTACATAACAATTGCTGATGAATTTCGTACTAGTGTCTACGTATTTGAGTGGTCTACTGTGTTTGGAGAAGAATACTGTTTCGGGATACATTTACTCATTTCGCAAAGGGTTTCCGCAGGATAGCTGACCTTTCAAGTGAGCAAGGCTCAAGCATTAACCAAGCACAATACGTACTGTGTAGAAATGCGAATATAGCACGGCCTGTTGTGTTGTGCTGCCCAGGTCGCGATATGGTGTTCAAGATACTTACTTTAACTTCACGTAGAATTCTATCTGCACAGCAGAAATTATAATTAATATTTTTTTTATAAATCATGTCCGATTCACGTACAAATACTTGTACATAATAAAGATATTTACAATATACTATATTACGTACATTATAGGTTTAAGCCTTCAAGTTTTCGTCACGATTCTGGTATTTCATGTAATTCTGTTACATCATTCAAAATATGGTTATTTACCAAATAAAAAGAATTCATATCAATCAATGCGAACGGCATCAGCGAAGAAGCAAACACACGTATAATAAGGTCTGTAAAGATCGCAAGGTTAATAAGTAATAATTTAACTTTCGAATACAGAGTAGATATGGTCATTATATTTTCATCGGTTACCGGTCATGTACACACAATCAGTTCTGATGAGCAAACACGCCCATTTTGAACTCCTGGCCGAGTCCTGGGCCTGACAATTTGAAGGGTTATTCCATTGTTCCATTGAAATAAATGTGCGCGAGCCTGTTGGAACTATCCTGCGGTATTTACAACCTTTTTTTGTGATTTTGTAGATTTTGCAGTTAACGTGCTCTAGTGCAGTACTTGCTAACAATTGCTGCAGGAAGTATAATTATTTTAAAAACTTAAGCATGAATTCAGACAGTTGCAACAAATTAATTTGTCGTTATTACCCGAAAATAAACAATTAAAGAGGTTACAGTTTACCACCGGTTTCAAATTGCTTTGTGTTTAATAATTTGCACCGCAGTCGGTCTAAGATGAATTAATGTGCCGCATGATATCCACTACGTTTTTTTCACATGATTGACGTGTGCATCTGCCAGAACATCGATCCGCATCTCCAAACCGAACCATTCGACTCACTCTGTGCCGCCGTTTGCCGACTGTTTATTATTATTGCCATTTGCCATCTCATCGCAATGCATGTACATACTACATATGCACTTTGTACAGTACGGCAATCCATGTGTTGGTTTCCACTTTGCGGTCGCTACGGAGTTTGTTTACGATCATTCTTGTGCCCATCAGCAGATGTGAAGTTTTTTGAAAAGTTTCTCATGTTGTCATTAGTTATTCGTCCGCCACACTGGGAAAGCAGGCCATTTCGGTAAGGTTTCTTCTCGACACATCTCCATATTTTGCGTTGTCTACCTTCAGGATTTGGTACGAGTACTCGTGTCTTTAAAGTGACATACTGTCACATGCATAATCGGTATATAGGGCTGTAGTGCAGTTATTATGGCCACGTCCCCTTGTTGTTGTCCTGGTTTATCCCTTTTTCGAATGTACGTGTAGGCGTACGAAAGTTTGTAAGGTTTATGGTGTGGCTGTCTCGGGTGTTGAGTGACTAATGACAACAAGAGGGCAGATGCGTAAGTGAGCGTGAAGAAGCGTCAAAAGTCCCTCGAGGCATCCTGCTTCAGCGCTGCGCAGAAATTCAAGTTTTAGCGGCTAGGTTTTTTTTATTGCGCATGCTGGCGTATAGGCGCTGCTGCGAAAGATTTGGGGGAAATTGTCCGGTAATTTTGTTTACACGCATTAACGATGCCGTTCCAAGTGTAGACGCGTCGCCGTGGATTATCACGCGGATCTTGTAGTTTTGCTGTAGTCAGTGTGTAGTAGTGTCATACGATTCGAAAGCATCTACCGTCGATTATAGTCTCGCCATTAGGGCGCAATCGTTCTGTTCTGGAATGGAATAATCCCGCATGCAGTGTGTGTAAATCTAATTTTTCACTTGATTTACCAGTGTATGGAGGCTGTGAACGAATTGCTGTAAACCTGACAAGACACCGAAAACGACATCACAGATGCCAGTGCGCACAGATCTTTTCCCGCTGTAATCTGCGCTGGTTTAATACGGTACAGTGAAGCTTATTTGCATGTGGCATCCTTTGTAGAGATCAGCTTCTCCCGGGAGTCCGCATTTATCCTGTTCTGTGACAAAATGAGCCAGGCATCGATTTTTCTCCATCCGCACTCCTTAATTTAGTGTGCGCCGCACCTGAAGAGCATATTACACACATTCCACTGTTGTGTATTCCCGTCGCAGCCCAACATTTTGTTGGCTGCGTATGCCTTTATTAATGTCTCTGCATCGATAATTTTGACACTATTACCATTCAGCTGGTTGCGGTGAACAAACAGCGCATCGGCCAGAGCGGCAGAATATAATAATAGCAGAAAAGATGGAATTTTGGAAGCGATTTTCGGGTTTTGTGTGGAATGAGACGTTCTGGCTGCCGCCTAACGTCACATGGATCGATATGAAAACGATGCCGGATAAACAGTATCCGGAATTTTATGCCTTGTTTTATCCCATACCATTGGCTCTTGTCATCTTTTTTGTCAGGCTCTTAGTGGAGAAGTAAGTGCTCTAATCCTCCTCGGCATCATTGTGGAATAACGAAATATATATATCACTTTCCATATGAGTGCCGCTTTTTTTGTCGGACATGTTTTTACGTATGAACGTCTGGCGATTTCTCCGCATTACTTAGAATTGTCTGCACTTTCAAAGCCACCTTGGCGTAATTTACACACCCACTATCTATAATTTTTGTAATGGTTTCTTGGTTCGGAGAAAGTTAACACTTTTATTGTAACATCTTTACTTTCATAAATATATATCCTCACCTAAAATTTTGTAATGTTGTTTAAAATAATATTAGGGTGATGACTATGGCTATGTAGTGTGCAAAGCGCCGTGAGAATAAGTAATGTTGCATTGAGTTTAACGCCCATTTCAGGGCGTTTGGTTAAATCGGCGGTATTTTAACTTCTGGTGTCTATCGTGTGTCGGTTAACTTCATTAGTCCTTGCAATCCATAATTTAACAAGTTCAGTGTACGCCAATAGTTGCAAATCACCGATTAGCTGATATCATGACTATTTGTTATTATGACAGAACTTGCTTTATCAGTATGAACCTTATCGGTATCCTGAAAAGATAACTATGTGCTCTGGCACCTGCAGCGCGTTTGTTTGTTTTAGAATCATCTTTGAGCCTGTGGGAAACTGGTTGCGCATTCCGGGTCGGCGCCGGAAACCAATGCCCAAGCATGCAGCTCTGGAAGCAGCTTTTAACGAATCAAAAAATCTACTACATCATGACATCATGGTAAGTTGGGTATTAAGGCTTCTCAGCGAAGAAATGCATTGGTATTGTGGAGAAATTAAATGGTCCCGTTTCCCGGCATTTGTTGATATGCTTGTGAGTTGTCGTCTTACCCGTCTGTACCGAGCAGAGAAGTATGAGTGTGAGTTGTCGTCTTACCCGTCTGTACCGAGCAGAGAAGAAGTACAGAGAAGAAGAAGTATTGTTACTAGTAATACAACACATCACATACATTAGGCACATTTGCAAAACGTTTCCTTTGATCAGTGAATATACATGCCGTAGAATTTTCGCACGAGGGTCAGGAATTAAAGTATCAAGCATGATTTAGGAAGCTTGACGCAAAAAGCTATGGCTTTGATGTTGGATTTCATTTACAAAAGCAGCATGGTTCAGCACGTCTGGAGACTCTGGACAGTCAGTTGACTGTGCCTCCGGTCGCAAGTGCTGCAAGTCACGCAATAATATTTTGTTTGTCTGACTGGCAGAAATGTTAAATTTCACGTGGTTCAGTGCACCGATAACATGTTTAAGCACTGTTAGCTGTTGGGTTGTGTAGTTAATTTTTTGTAACCAACAGCTTTGTGTTTCACTGTTGAAAACATTGCTTTTTTTCGCTGTATGAATGCTTTTTCCTGTAAAGAATTACTACTTTTTCCATTTTCCATTTTACCAATATTAGCCGTTTTATGGTGTTTACATTGAAATCCTTTTCTGGTATAAATACTGAACACTTAATAACCTTTTTATGAGGTACTTTTATGTGTTTTGTACATGTTAATTTTGTGCTTTGGCGTGGTGAATGACAAAATCTCAGTGAAGCGTATAGATTGCTTATAGTTAGTGCGTCATAAATGCCCAAAAGAGAAAGCGCATTAAGAAGGGTTGTGTTTTTTCTTGCCGTTCTAGGGGTTGGCTAAAAGATGTGATATGACGGAGCGGCAAGTCGAGCGCTGGTTTCGCCGACGCGAGAACGAAAGCAAGGTTCAAGTCACTCAGCTTGACAAATTCAAAGAGACTGGGTAAACTACTGACCGGCTTGGAGCCTTTTTTGAATCAAAAATCGTAATTTGGATTTCTTTCTTTTGTAGATGGCGTTTTAGTTTTTATTTGGGAATATTCACTTACGGCATTTGGGCACTTTGGGATGTGAGTGCTGTAAATTATGAAATGATATTACTCGTTTACCAGTGTACATGAGCATGATTTTTATTTTATTAATTCTGGGATCTTTGGGGTAAAACTTTTTCAGTTGTGCATATGATGTCATACGAGTATTTATTTGAATGTAATAAAGTAGCTCGCTTGTAAATGTTCATAAAGTTATCTTTAAAAATGTTCAGAAAATAATACTCTTCGTATCCCCTTTTCTCACAGGATTAATTTTGGAGATCTATATTTCGGACTTTGATATAATTTTGAATTAGTTTGCTATGACATTAAATTACCTGTAAAATATTCTAAAGAATGCAGCGGCACGTTTTGCACTTTAGCAGATAGTACGTTAACCGTTTATGTGGCATAATTGCTGACCACATTCAAATTTGTATACAGAAGCCTTGGTTCTGGGATAGCAGCTATTTTTGGATGGGATATCCTTTTCAGGTAACGTGAAAATCCTGAATGTGGATTCTCCTTCAGGTTTGAAGGTGGTCTTTTGTGTTTTAGGAAGTCAATTCCGATATCTGGTGGTATTATATGGTGGAACTGGGATTTTATTGGTCATTGTTGATCTCACAGTTTTTCGATGTCAAACGAAAGGTTTGAAGGCATTGATAGCAATGGTAATTATGAAATGAATGAAACCCGTACTTCTAGGACTTTTGGGAAATGTTCTTCCATCATATTATTACGATTTCCTTGATGTGTTTCTCCTGGACGGACAATACAATCAGGGTCGGCACGATGGTGCTGGTAATCCATGATGCAGTGGATTTTTGGCTTGAAGTAAGCAGAAATTAATCATTTTCATAAATCGGTTTGTGGTCAGCATCATTTGAAATAAAGCACGATCGGTTCAGAACTACTGCTGAAATTAAAACGTTTTATGTCACTTGTTGTGTTTAGTGTATGGGGCAAAATTTGTTACTAACGGGGTACGATAACACCTAAAATCGATATGGAAGTTCTGTTGTATGGCATCCTGATAACATCGGTGCTGCTGGTACCATAATTATATTATGAAGTGTCTGCACAGCGTGGCTAACAATTTAATCGTTCTTCTCTATGTTTTCTTTGCTGGGGTTTTCGGGCAGGTATTTTATGGATTTGTTGGCTTCCTGTCGTGCTTCAGAATAATGCTGCAGATAGTCTTATAATTGGCGATTGAAACGATGATAGTGTACGTTTTCAAATATTCCGTAGTTTCCTGTCACAGTGGCGTCCTTTATTATTATTCAGCTTTGTGAAGTGGTCGATATTTAATATTTGCAAGGTGCTCTATCATTACGCCTCGTCCTTTTACCGTAAATAATGATTATTGATTTGGCTCGATACCGCGCACGTTGGTTGTGTTGTATCTGTCGTGCGGTTAAATTAAGTATCTCATGTTACCTACCGTATTAGCTTCGCTTTTTCTTCAAACGTTTGTATATTTACACAAGGATAAGGTAGTTGTGACGTTTTCAAATTCATACAATTAAGCTCTTTGATCCAGTCACGGTACATATAAATTGTTTTAACTAAAATTTAGCACACGAAATTTCCGGTCAGATACTCTTTAAATTTGTACCAAAATGATAGGAAAAGGGACGTGGCCTATTCTGGCAGACTGCTTACCTAAAAAATTAAAGGTTGTGTTGTTACTTGTTACTCTGCTAAGCACTTCGTGCTTTCAGGGTGCCAAATTGGCCAAATATGCCCGAAAAGCTAAACTATCATCGGTTTTGTTCGTGCTTTTTGCACTGGTTTGGGTACTTACAAGACTGTTTGCCTATCCATACCGGTAAGTAAAGACGTTTTGACCTACGATTGTCTCTGGGGTTTTCACTTGCAGAATGAGGTTTTAAATGATGTTGCAGCGTCTTGCGGTTCACACTACCGTGTCCCATGGGTGAACGATGTTTTCCGGCATTTCATTTGTATAATTGCTTGCTATGCAGCCTACAAGTGCTTCACGTGTTCTGGACATTCACCATTATGAGAGTAATATACCGGGCGCTGAATACGGGAAAGGTACGGTAACTAATATATTCCAGCAGAAGCTTCTTTTACTTATGTGTTCTCAGTGTCCTGCTTAACTCCCCACTGTTTGTTATGTAATATTTCGCCTCAAGTTTTGCGCAATTTTTAGACTGAAGACGTTCGAAGTGATACCGAGGATTCGGGAGAGGCCGATAATCACGTGGATGATGGTGTTCAATATGGGCATCGCAAGAGACTTAGTGATGTCGTGGGCAGTGGCGATAAGGCTGTATTTTTAAACGGAACTGGGAACGGTTTCCATGTGGGTGAGCGGAATGGCGACATTCATGGGAAATAGCACCTTCGTAGTCCTTTACGAGTCCAGACGGATACTTGCAACATTTACGCAGCTGTGCTCAACGATCTTTGGAAATGCATGCGCTGTGCATTTTGTTTATGGTAATTCCATACGGCTTTGTACAGAGGATTATGTTTGCCGAGGCATCCCTCCTTCAAATCATCCGTTCGTTTCATACATTCCAATTTTTCGAAGTATATGATTGTGCGGTTTTGAGAAGCTTAGCGGATTGCGAATCCTGATTTTGATAAACGGTTCGAAAGTATTAGAAGCCTTTAATAATTCGAATACAGTCAGTGTTGGGGAAAAGTTTCTTTGTGATTTTCCTATTTGATTTGGCTTGAGGTTTGTGATTCTCATGTTTGCAGTTCCTGAATTGTATGGTTATTTTGGTGCCCGGATATAAATTATTCGAATTAAATTTATATCATTCAATATTATTCATTATAAAATTCTATGCTTTTAACTTGAGCAGACATCGGTTTTGCACTTTGAAGCGATTGGAATTTCAGTGCACAACCAACGTTCCCACTTCACGGTACACAGTAGTAGAACCATGTAACAACTCATTCTAAACAAAATCGCTGGAGATGGTCAGGTTTCTTAATCCATTCGGGAAACTGTCCAAAAAACAGACTTCTTGCACTTTGGTAATTTGTGTTGAGGTCTTTTGTTTCGTCATATCTCCAAATCTTATGCGTATTAGAGTTACTGCTCGGCAGAGAGGGGAGTCTCTTTGGTACTTTCGCGTATAGCTTGTGAAAACATCGCAACAACTCCAGTTTGCACAACGCAGATCTGAAACACACAAAACAAAAATTCTGAAATTCAGCAGCCGAACCACGAAAACTCGTATTGCAAGCTACTCGTACAAAATTTACCGAGCTGCGAACGCTGAAGATTTCGTTGCTCCTTGTTTGCGGCCGTCGACAAGTACCTCAAAACAAGCACTGCCTGTGCCGTGAGACTCCCACCAAACAAAGCCTAAATCGAACAACCGATTAAGCACTTCCGGTCAATCCTGATAGACAAAAATTAATATCATAATTATAAGCAGTTACAATAAGTCGAAAACTGTATTATTTGCAATCCAGTCCTATCCATATTTCCGTAATGCTTCTCTGTATTAAAAACAAAAGTACAAAAATGTACTTTTAGGTGCTGGTTTAAATTGTGGCAGACTCTTCACATCAGCAGCATATTTTCCTTCAGGAAATATGATTTTTGATTGAATTATGCGAAGATCCTGCTTCCTTGTAGGTATGTTTTCTGCTCTTCCCACCAGACTTTCTTCGACACAGTTTTGTTCAAACGGGCACCTAATAGCATAAACGTTTTCCGTACAAAGAAATCACAATGCATCCCAGTCCAGCATACTTAGCGAAAATGATCGATGACAAATGAAGAGGCTGGATGAAGCAACTGAGCAAAGCACCTTGAAGGCCCAGTGCATTCCACTTCATTATCTTGTCCGAGCAGGACAATGACAACGTCGGTGTACCTCGACCAGGCTTTCTGCGAAGTAAACCTCGAACGTGATAATCCACTCCCGGCAAACAAGGATCGCATACTGCACTTTGAGGAACACATTTCGCACCGGTTCTGTGAATATCTGCATCACCCGTTTCGGCTGTTTTCTGGTGTTTATCTGGCATTAACTTTTCGGTGTCGTCCGGTGTCTTTCGTTTGCGTTTTCCAGAAGGTTCACCCTCATGGAAGGGAAGAATCGATGCATCTCCACCTGAAAACCCATTTTGATCACATAGTTGCCCAAATTTAAACAATAAATATTTTTGCAGTGTTTGTGGCTTATGGAACACCTATCGTCTTGTATACCGGCGATCGCAATTTAATTATTTCCATTAAAATGCACGTACATTTTCAACACTTACATGGAGTATGGCTGGAAACAAGGTGGAACGCCACTTCTGGCTTCACTTGGAATGGAACGCTATTGGTCGAACAATACTCTATCAAGTTGCTCTTCTGACTGATGGCATCGGAAAGTTCGTCGTACACGAAT
Source organism: Paramacrobiotus metropolitanus (assembly GCF_019649055.1). NCBI lineage: Eukaryota > Metazoa > Tardigrada > Eutardigrada > Parachela > Macrobiotidae > Paramacrobiotus > Paramacrobiotus metropolitanus. The sequence goes on from NW_026570224.1 coordinate 2,505,923, forward strand.
CTGTAAAAAATCGCTCCAGAAAGAATCACGAATGTCACGGACCATGATTGGATATACTAACACGATGACCACGCCATTAGCTGTTCTGAAGTAAGCCATGTTAATATAATTCTTAATAACTATTTCACCAATCAACTTTAGCATGCAACAAGCACTAGAATCATAGAATCGATACGAAAAATTTTCAAACGTTCTACCACTCTCACCAACCATAGAATGAACCACCAAAACCCTTTAAAAATTGTATCCATAACTTATCGCATGTATTTTCGTAATCTTACGGCTAACCTCAGAAAGGCCCGCCGAGCCAATATTTCCGCATGGCTATCATTAATAACATCCCCACGAGGGGACATTGCGTCTTCTCCAATACATTTTGTGCCTGTTGCCACACTAAGGATTCTTATCTCCTCACGGTCGTGAGTCGAAGGACAAAGGGCTGCAACAAATGACAGTTCCAACTTAAAAACAATTTAAATTACAGGCTTCCAATATCCACGGCGCATCATGCAACCGATTCCAGCGACTGGTATTGCCCTTTTAGAATCTAGCTACAGTTTTACTGCGACTATGAAGGCGGGGTATCACACGACATCTGCTGCGACGAGTCTTTAGTCTTTACCCCGGTCTGTTGGAAGATCACGTTTCCCGTCGTTTGACACTGCGGAAGGAGGACCTTCATGGCGAATTGTAGCCACCAGGGCAGCGAAATTCGTCCACTCGTTCGCGGCCAGTCGTGCCGAACAATGCTTGGAAAGAATTTCGTCGTATTTGCGAAATGCAGCGGAAACCAGAGCGTCAGCAAAAGAATGCATCACAATTAAAGTTAAGCATCAAAACCTCTGGTAACATGGACACATTTATTTGATCAATGAAAAACTTAAATATTATAAGAAATTAAAGCAAAAAAATGAAAAAACTAAAAACTCAAAAAACTTCGAAAAATTTGATTTTATAAAAATTAGAAAGCACTGTGTCATGGCTTAACCGTATCGGCAGGCCGCTACATGAATAAGTGAAAAATAAACCAGCCAGCTGCGGGATTGACTGTTGTGAACTGCGTATTCGGTATTTCCGTTTCATTTTGTTTTGAATTCGTCATCCTGGAAGAAGCCGCAGACGACAGGATTGCTGCTCTCCTATAGAAATACGTTTTTGAAGTTTTAGATGGCACCGGTTCGCAATGACGAACCTGCAGTTCTTGAAGTCGGCCAAGAAGTTAGCGCAAAATTTAACGGTGCTTTCTGTGAGGCCAAAATTCGAGCTGTAAGTCACTTGGATGTTCGCGTGAAAGTGCGGGATTCTGCATCTGGTGAAACGTACACTGTGAAGCATTCCGATGTCCGCTCAGAACTCAAAGATGTCAGAATACAAAACACTGCCACAGTGAAACCGCCATCGTCTAACGAATCTGTTGTCGTTAACGTTCTTCAGGTGAGCGCATTTATTTAGAGCATGGTACTTAATTTCAAGTGATAAATTTATTTTCAGCTTTTTCATATGTGATTCTTAAGATATCTGTTCCAGCCTGCTTATTGTATCATTTTATTATTGTTATTGCGCCATGTGTTTTAGGTATTAGACTACAGCCAGTACGAAGTCGAATTTAACGACGGAGATAAGAAGAATCTGAGAAGAACGTCGTTGCATCCGAAGAGTGGGAAGCATTTTGACGAAAGCACATCCTTGGATAATATGCCATTAACGCAGCCAGAAAAAGCTTCTGCTGCACAGACTGCTAAAGAAGGCTCCGTGGCCAGCAGTGCCAGGTCGAAACGGCGGAACAGTCCTTCGGGCAGCGAGGCCTCCGACGAATCGGAAAGCGAATCCGTTCGTCGATCCACACGATCTCGTAGGACGACGGTGGTGGGCTCGAGACCTGTTGGACGACCGAAACGAGAAAAACAGGAAGGCGAACCTGAATCATTGCAGACTGAAAAAGGTTAGAGATAACATAATTGCTAGGTTTCCTGGATCGAATATTGAATTTCATAATACATTTCTACGATTATGTTTAGTGAACGGTGCAATTCTGGTTTTCATAATATATTGAAATTTACATCTAGCAAGAATTTTGGCAATAGTCTGTCGTATCTTTTGCCGGTGTACCGATGCGCCTTGTTTCTTTATATACATTTTCCTTGGTTTTAAATTTTCTCTTTAGTTGCTTTTAAACTTCAATGATTTCCGTTAGACTCGCCAGAAGACTCACCTAAGAAAGGCCGACCGCCTCGGAAGCCGGTTGCATCTGATAAACCATCTTCCTCAGCACAAGTTACCAATCCACCGCCAGTTGTTCCCGAAGTGCGCACTGAACGGCGACAATCGAAGCCAACCATTAAAGAAGAGCCACACTCGTCGCCATCGCGTTCTCCACCTCGGAAGCGCGTTCCAGTTGTAGAAGCCAAGGTGGAACCAGCAGAAAAGGCGACCGCACAGGTTAAGGAGGCTACGGTAAAGTCCGCAGTAAGCGCCAAGAACAAGGAAGGTGAGCGTGATGAGAAGGATGCATCGACTGCTCGAAGCCAGAGAGAGAAAAGAGGAAGAGAAGAAAGCCGAGAGGCTGTTTCTCCTCCTAAGAAGGTCACCCCAAACATTCCTGGCAGCAGCAGCGCTGTTGAGCCGCGCAAAACAGAGGCTGTTCCCAAGCAGGAACCGGGCCTAGATGCGGACTATCCGCTGAAGTCTATTGTTTGTGTTCCACAAAACGGACGGAAAAAGTTTAAATGGCTCCCGGGATTGGTAGTCCATCCAGAATGTCGCAAGAAGGGTGGAAGACTTGATACATCGAAGGAACTGCTTGTTCGTCTTTTTAGCAGTGGGAATTTTGTCAAGGTTAGTTGGTGCATGATTACGGTGTCGCTTTAAAAATCTGGTATTATTTGGTGTTTCTCAAAATTGCTTTTTGTATTTAGGTGCTAAAAAGTCAGGTTAAACCATTTTCGGAAAGCTTATATAGCGAACCAGAGGAAGATCGGATCCAGACATTTAACCCGGATTACGCTTTATTGTATTTTCGGGATCAGAGCCTTCCTCCCACTTGGCAGCCCACGCTGTTTGTGCCGTTTGACCAACATGAAGGCACAGACGAAGGTGACGATGGAGAGGACTCTGGAGGGAGGGATGACCCCGATGACGAATCGGAAGCCAACCGTTTTATGATACAGTTCATTAAATATCGCGACGAAAGCGGACATCCGTACGACGGGGAGCCGACCGTTCTCGGCAAAACTGTGGATATGTACAAATTGTATCGCGAGGTGCACCACGTTGGTGGCTTTAATCGCTGTACTCAAGAGAGCAAATGGCCAGAGATCTGCGGAGCGTTGAGTATCTCCAGAGACGGAGCGGACTCGTTAAAAAACATTTACCAAACGTGAGTTACGTTGAAAAACTGTTATCTTATTTTGTTAACTAGTGACCCCTATTTAGAAGCTCTTTCGCACTACTTATAACGTTTTTTCCCCTCGAAATACAACCCCGACCAAAACCTATACGAAAAGATAATGCTCCGGCTCACTGATTGGTAAATTTCGATACCACGCTTAAGTTGCCTGGACGAAAGCTGGTACCATAATCAGTTTGACCCTGCCATTTTAGTCGCAGTGTTTTTCGGGGACAGAAGAAATTGTTTGAAGAATGCTTTTTTTATTGTGTTAACGCTTTTCTTATAACTATTTATAGGCATTTCCATGGAGGATTCGAGACCTTCTTTCGCACTTTGGCATCCAGTATCAGTGATATACGGCTAGGGAGAAAAAGACACCAGTATACGAGTCAAGAAGTGCATCCCACAGAACCCGTTCGTCCAAAGCCAGCCGAACCAGCGTTACCTAGTAGCCCACAACCTGCACCACAACCGGTGAAGCGTCCACCTCCTGGCAGACCAAGAGGACGTCCTCCGGGTAGTACAAAAACCGAAAAGGCGCCTTCCAAGGAAAAGTCAACGGAACCCATTCGGGATGAACCCAAAATGCCGTCTACTTCCCAGCCGGTTGTTAAAAATGAAAAACCTGATGATGTTAAACCTGCTACGGCAGATACGCCACAAACGACGACCGCGAAAAGTAAAGTGGCACCCCCGGGCCCGGAAACGTATGTAATCCGCGATTTGTTTTGCATTTCCGGCATGATTGCTCTTGCTTTGTGTGATTTGAAGTGTTTTGGCAGACTTGATTTGTCAAAGCTGCGATCGGGAGCGGTGGTTGAAGTTTTATACCACAATAAGAAAACCAAGAAGGTGTTGGCGTACAACGCAAGGATTTTGGATAATGTCGGCGATATTGCCTATTACGTGCATTATGCTCATTGGAATAAACGGTGAGCGGCTTAATTTAAGCCCCTCATTTCAGTGAGCCTTTGAATTAATTCAGTTTGAACGTTTCTGTAATTAGAAACAAATTTTAAGAACGATATTCATATTCGCTGTGGTGCAGTGTTTGGCGTTTCTTTTGAATGGAATCCATTTAGAGAGTTTCTGTCATTTAAGCGGTTTGTTGAAGCTGGATGTTGTCGCATGCAGGCGCACAAGGGTTTTGTAACTTGTTTCGTTTGAACGTGACTCGCTTTGCTATTTAATAGCATTACTGCCTTTTCTACGCTCTTTCCAGGAAATATATATCGGTTTCTTGCAGGTATGACGAATGGATACCACTTAAAGCTGTTATCAAAATTGTCGATACCTCGGAAATTGGTTTCAAGCAGTATGTTTTTAATCCTTCCATGCAAGTCAGGAATAGAAATAAACTGAAAGGACCGGAATGGAATAAATGGCGACAAGCGTTGGACGCTGCCTTGGGTGAGACCAGCCCCAGTCCCCAGCAGACTATCAGTACAGATCAAAGTTCCACAAAGAGCGGTAGCGAAGTACGCGAGGATGCTGGTTCACGACCGGAGCCTAAACCACGCGTTTCGCAGAAAAGGTCTGCCTCAAAAACTGATGAAGAGCGGACAAAGAGTGAGAGTGATTCGAAACAGGAGCGTGAACCGAAGGTTATTAAACTGGACAAGGCGGCTTCGCCGGGTGTCTCAAAGCCAGTTAAGGTTGTTGTCGAACCGGAAAAAACGGTAAAGGAAATTGCAGAGAAAGGAAAAGGTGCGGAGACTGTTACCGTTGTGACAGCGGAGCCGGTATCTGAACCAAAACCGGTCGGAGAAAGCGTTCAAAAGCGCAAGGTTGTTGCCGTGGACAAATCTTCTGATCCTAGTCGTCACGGGAAAAAGGAAGTGAAGCCGGTGGCGGAAAGTGTTCCTGCAGCACCTTCCGTAGTACCACCCGAGCCGCAAAGCATAGTTCAGCTGCAGAAAACTGACAAGGGAGTCGAGGAAAAAGAAAAGGAAGTCCAGAAAAACGTAGCAGGTAGGGGTCAGGAAGTACCGTGTATTATTCATAATGGTTTTTAACGCCGAAAACACATTTACATTTATTGGGGATTTATGTGAACGCTTTTTGTATGAGCAGCCGCGAAAACGATTCCAAAAATTGCTGATTCATCGGCGCTACCCTCGAACCAGGCGTCTGAAGTGGAAAAGAGTCCTGCTCCAGTAACCCCAGCTAAAAGAGGCCGCCCGAGTAACAAGTCGAAGCAGTTAAAACTGGAGCAAGAAAAGAAGTCTAAGGAACTCGTTGCACAACCCACTGTGGAACCTGTGACAAAACCTGCGGATGTCCCATTGGAAAAACTTCCGGAACCTCAGCCCACTGCCTCAGCGCCGGCAGACGCGGAAACTCCTCGAAAGCGCGGTAGATCGAAAAAAGTTTCTGAAATTGATCATGAGAAAGATGTGGCCGTAGAACCCACCTCGAATCAGCCGGTTTTGCCCACTGCGCCGCTGCAACCACCATCTGCGAAGGTGCAGTTTGCCGACAATTTGCAGTTGTTAGCTGCCGTTGCGGTTCCTGCCATTGTGGTGGATACGGTAACGGAGCAGAAAGAAGAGAAAAGCAGTACTGGTGCTGCGACGAAGGAAAAGAAACCTTCCGCCAGAAAGCGCAAAGTGCCTGTGGAAATTTCTAAAGATATTTTGTTATCCGCGCCAGCTTTTGCAGCAAAACACCGGGCCGCTTTAGGTATGAAGATTTTCTTTTTCAGTCGCATTGAGCGCTTTCTTTGTAACTTTTTTTTTCTTTGTAGCTTTTACCTGTCTAATTGGTGTAAAATGCATATAAATTGAATGTAAAACAAAAATATTCATCACGAAATTGAATACTTACACTTACAGTTTACCGTAGCTAGCATAGGATGCCGAGGTAAGGATAACGATAAGTACTTACAGGTTGTATGTACGTACTCAAGCCTGTACTGTTGATATACATTATGGCGGGAAAAACGTAATTGTTTTCTGTACCGTAGAACATAACGTTTTTGTCAGTTTTAAAGCGATGTACATGCTATACATACTTCTTCTTAAAATAAATTTTCCGTTTTTTCAGAGCGATTAAAGCTTCCGCTGGATGGGTCAGAGGGATCCGGTGAGACGGTCTTCGAAGAAGATGAATGCGGAAATTCTGACTGATGGAAATCATCAAAGTAGTGATGTAAAACTACCTACGTATATGAACGCATCAACTGAAAGCAGTGAGATGAATCATGAATATGTACGTAATAGGAGGATAGGGCCAGGGGCGTTAACCGGCAGTATTGGGGACCTAATTATAAGATACTAATTATATCACTGAAGTTTCCAGTTCAGGTTTGTAAGTACAAGTGCGAGAAACGTCCATCCGCATCTAGGCGCTTAATTAGTACAATTCTTGAAATTATTCTGATGATGATTCTGTACCGTACTAGCTAGTACTATAATATTGTACTGACATTGCGCGTTTAGAATTATTTACATGCGCGCAAGTTGGCTATATTTGGGCGCAGGCTATGGACTGCAGGACGTTGGATGAATTGGTTTTTAAATATTAATCTTGTTTCTAGGTTCGGGCTCGAAATCTCCTGAGCCGGATGCGGTGAAAGCTGAGGAAGAAGCAGCTGGCAGCGGATCCGGTGCCACAACCAGTACGACACGACCGAAGTCGGCCCGGACGAAATCTTAAATATTTGGGATTGTGCCAGTTTTTTATGAGGTGGGATGAAATAAATGGATCTTGTGAAAAAGTTTCAGTATTTGTTGAAAATTCAAATTTTTATTAGTATTGTGTTGAATGTTTTAAAGTTTGTGGGTATTGATGAATACTGTTTCCTGTTCATCCACTTTCGGTTTTTATTTAAATAAACATTTGACTGTTTTAAAGCGCCCATAAAAAACTTCCAGTTATCAGATTTCATTGTTATTAAACTCATAACCTGAAATTATGTGATAGGTTTTTCATCTAAATTGTTTAAATAAGGTGGTTATTGCAAAATAAGCGCCGTACAAATGCGACAAATCGATTTTAGCGTGCATAAAGTAACAATAGTACAATCACTACAATGCGTAATAGTCACATTAACCGTGGGAATGGCAGGGGCGGCCTGATCGATTCGGCGGGCGCGCGCGAGCGCGTTCAAGTTTAATTGCATGTTCACTCGAAAATGTAATTGTGGTGGCTGCGTTGGAGCATTTGCGCTGCGCACATCGTTCTTTTGATCTTGAGCAAATGAATTTTTATAATTGAGGTTGATCTTTGTGCTCCATTTGCACAGTTGATCTGTGAGTAATCATCCTGTTGGGAAAAAGTTCTCTTTGCGCCCGAGCAATTGAAAAATCGAAACCGCGGCGTCCGAAGAGTATCGAACAGTTTGTGCCGGGTATTAAGCTGCAGTAGGAGTACACTCTGGCATCGACACACTTTGACCGGCCGGGGAGAGCCCACTCTCCCTTTGGAGGGCCTTCTCAAAGCGGAAATCGAGCTAATTTACATTTGGAATCAATTTCGTAGTCAAATGGATGCAGGCTGGCTGTAACAAAACAGTGAAAACACACCGAGCCTGCTTGTGTGAGGCTTTAATCGTATTTTTTCATAACACTGCCGGTCTTTCTTACTCGTTTATTGGATAAGTGAGTCCCGGGAGGATGTGTTTGTCGGGTTTAGTGGGTGGAACTGGAATCGTATATGTGGGTTTAGCTGTATAGTCATCCAGTGAAGACTTTTCACGATTAAGCTGGCAGTGTGAAAAAAGAACGGGCCGGGATGAAGAAATATTTTGTATTTTGCGCCCCATAGTTTTATACGAGGGAGTATTCACTGCGCTCGCTAACCTACTGCGCGCGGGCGCATCTCAAAAGGAGAGCGTATATTGATCCGCTCTGATGATCGGAATTTGATGTTCGGTTCTGATCGCCCGCCTAACATTCCCAGCGGACCGCTAGTTTGATCGAAGCCGTGGCTGACAAGATTAATTACTTAAGACGGATCGTTCACTTGGTCGATTCACATGCTCGCAGTTCGGGTAAACCGCGCGCGGCAGACGGTCAACCGTTTACTCGAGTAGTCCGCGCTTAGTACACTGATAGTACACTGAGCCCTATGTTCATCTGCCACCATTCTGCCGCAGGTCTAATTCGCCGTTCCTCTCTATTCATTTCTACGGCGCATTATTCCGATTGACAATACACTTACTCCGCATGGGCAGCATGCAGTAATGCAGTTGCAGCTGACTGTTATCGGCAATGTTGCACTACGCCTGAACACTTGTTTGTGCCTAGAGTGTACACTGTACAAACATTACATCGCTCGATACCGATTTTTAATATGTCATAATTAAGGAAATCTGTTTTTGGTTGTACTGCCCCGTATATGGAATATTGCACAGCATTAGAGCTGAAGCAGTAGCAAAGAAAGTGTGCTTCACGCGTGATCGGCATTGGAAGACAGGGTAAATATTTGTATACTTATCATTTATGCCTGCATTCTGGCGTTGCTCAATATGCCTGTCATGTCGCGGGATAATATCCTGTACATCTGGAAAGCTCTTGGCCACGCAGGATGGGACCACTTGGTTGTGGATGTGATCGTTGTGTAGTTGTACACCGCCAACGATGGATGACCGAGCCGGGATGAATGCCCTGCACAATGTGCACATGCAGTCGGACGGCGGCGCTCTGCCTAATCCCAAACCGATACTGGACGATTTCAGTGCGTCAAAAAATGTTTGTATTTCTGGAAAAACATTTCCAATTTTTTTTGTAAAATGTTTAGATGCTCAAGATTTCAATTCCATCCGTTTCGCCGCGTACCGCATGGCCTGCAAACTGCACCACATCCAGACGAAAGCGTCATGTAGGTCGATTTCTGCCAGTGTGCTTGCTGGTCAAGTGTTGTAGTGAGGCGTGTAAAAAGTGTTAAGTGCCTGTCAGAGTGTGGCTGATTTGTTGGCGGATTTTGATTGTGTGTGTGTCGCTTTGTTTTGTAACCACTTTCCACTGTACAGTGCATCAGCTGGATGTGGTCAATGTGATGGAGATGTGTCTGCAGTCCGGACTGGATTCCAATGATCTCCATGCGGAACTGGGCGTCGGACGGCTGCGCGAAGTGTGCGCACGGATGTACCGGCAGCTCAATCAGCGTCTGCCGTCCACGGCGTCCGTGGACGTCAATACCTCCACGGAATGGCTAGTGTACTGGCTCTTAACGGCCTACGACACCGCGGGTGGCGGCATGGTCCGGATTTTTGCCTTCAAAATCGCCTTGATATTGCTTTGTCGGGGAAGCCTTGTGGACAAGCTCACGTGTAAGTCGTTAATTAATTGCGATTTTTTTATACTTAATTTGTTTTATTTTAATACTTTTTCGACTTTGATCGTATTCTAATTGCGAATTGTATGTATGGTGAATTTGCTTCCGGCGGAAGTAATTTGCACTTCTGGTTTTCGTATACGACACGTATTCGTAGGTTTTACCGTTTTAATAGAATTGCATTGCACATGCATTACAGTTGTCGCATTACAGTTATTTTTAGCCTGATGCAGGTTGCTGCTCTGCTTCGATATCTGTTTTTTTAATTACCGTAATCACATGCCTTTTATTAATTTGCCGTTGATAATTATCAGTATATGCGGTTTCTGAATTATTGATCTGTTGACAGACCATTGCATTTGTGTGTTCGTAGTAATTTGTTTGAAAACATAACCGGGGAAAACTGTTTTTGATTGGACGGAAATTTTGACTGCATTACTGCACAACGTATACCTGTTAGTATTTAGGTTACCGTTTTATTGTTTGTTGCTTGTAACGCGTTATTATGATTTTATTGCCGTAATATTACGGCCGTTAGCTAGGTTGCTTGACAGTGGCAGGTGGTTTCCGGTCTAAAATACCATGCTGACATGCTGTGATTGAAGCACGGTACATCGTTTCTTCTGTAAGCATGCAGGGAATGTTTTGTTCACGGGTTTTATCACATTTTGTTGCAGTATAATATTTGGTGCGATGGGCGTGAAAGCGCTTACAATTAGTTGAATATGGATCGTAAAATAGGCTTTGAAGTATGGTTTATGAGATCTCGTTATTGCTAATTTGATATCATGGTGCGCTTTCGAAACCATTTCCCGTCGTGAAACGATGTTGTCAGAGTACGCATAAGAATTCGCTGTTCGGCATCACCGTATCCCGTGGCCAACGGGAAACTAATTATCGTATACAGTCTGTTTGTATGTTTGCTAGTTAATGGTAATCTTTTCATTGTTAACAACTTAACATTATGCAAGCTGCACTCTTTATGCGAATTTATAAAAGCACTCTGGAAAAATATTCTTTATTGCAGACATTTTTGGTTTGATATCCACGACGGATGGTATTGCTCATGCTAACCTTTTGGATGCATTCCTGCTGGATCTTCTCCAGCTGCCACGTGCCTGTGGCGAAGGCCCGTCCTTCTCCTACTCGCAAACCACTTATGCCGATTGTTTCGGCAATGCTCAGCAGCTTAGTCTGGATGCATTTCTGGAGTGCTTAGTCGGCGTGGAACCCGGTCCGCCGCCGGTTGTCTGGCTGACATTGATGCACAATATTAATGACGCACAAGAAAGTAAGTAAGAGCGCCTATGAATAATGTGACATTTCATATCGTACACTGGATGGAGCCATTTGAAAAAGTCGTTGCGTTTTAGTTTACTCGAATCCTCTTAACATGCTAACGAGCAGAAAAATAGTTGAAAAGCAGTTAGTCTGTCTTTTCGGTATACTTCAGTAGCGTTTAATTGTTCCGCGGCTTTCCATCTTTTTAGATAGGGTATGATTGCATCTTTTTAGCTAGTTTAAAAAGGTTCCCCGTTTTCTCTTTATGTTTAGAGCTTAGACCATTGAGGTCTAAGTACGTATTTTCGAGTTTGTACATGGCTGAACCTAGCTAGCCAAAACCAAATAATTCGTGTAGCTTTTATGAACTACAAATACCCTTTATGGTTTAGATGTGTTTATCGTTCCGTTTCATGCAGAAATGGTGAATATGTATTGCTTTAAAAGGTATGAATTTGCAAGGAAAGTACGATAGCAGAATGCGCAGTGGTCAGCATTCAGCTGTATTGGGAAACTTTCGAGACGTAATTTTATGGCGTTGTTATAATTCCCGTTGTACCATGCGTACGTATTTTGAAAATTGAAAGGTCAAAATTTTTTCTTCTAACTTCGTATTTATTGGAATTCAATTATAGTAGTTTTTCATTTAAATCCCTCGATAGTCGGTAACTAATAAGGAACCAGTGGAAAAAAATATTGTTACCGAACTGTCCTGACACTGGATATCAGTTTTAGTTTGCTCGCACAATATTATGAGATAAAATAAGAACCTGTTTGCACCCTCCTAAAACAGTGCAGCCATACTTTCACGATCTTGAAGTATTGTGAATATTTCTTTTGTAATAATTTTACGCCGTTAAGGAGTCTTATGTCCCCGTGTATTGACAGTCCAAACGACCGGCATTGCTGCTTTTAGTTCTCTGCCATGTAAATCATACGCAACGCAACCGGTATTACTTTATTTTGAAAACATGTTGCTAAATACCGACATTTCTTCTTCTAGTTCACCATAACGTCCACTGTAACTCATGCCACCGCAATGGTTTCAATGGCTTTCGCTATAAATGTCAGCAGTGTCCAAATTATCAGACATGCCAGGAGTGTTTTTGGAAAGGTCGGGTAAATGGCCGACATACTTTGGAGCACGAAATGAAAGAAACATCCAGTACATATGTAAGTGCGCAATTTCTACGCTTGCAGTTGCGTGTACGTATTTTAGACTTGTTTATCATTCTTCTGTGGCTGTGACTCCGTGTTGCGTGTTTCTTGACATTGTAGTGATTGTACTATAGCGTATGAAATAAGAATTATGTATGAACTGAATTTAGAAAGTAGTTGGGAAATGTGGACTATTTATCGCGGTCTATTTTGCAAATTTGATCACCTTCTCTTCAATGCTTTCAAGTGTGTTTGCTTTTAATGATATGCTTTGATATATTTGATATTTGCAATTAACTTTTGTTGAAAGATTTTTCTTTAAATTAATGTTAATTGACGCTCCTCGATTTCAGTTTTTCTTTCGAAACTGCAGTTGTTTTTTTCCTTAAAATTTTTTTTTGCTGAACTTATTCAGTTTAACAATCTGATGTGAGTATACATAAGGTGGCTACGTTTAATGATACGTTCCGCACAGTAGAAATTTTCACAATGTTGTTTATATTGTATGTCTAGATTCGATGATTCTAAAACTTTCGATGTCTTTTTTTTGACGCTTCATGGTCATGTTCCAATTAGAAAATATCTACGTCGAAAGTGTAATGATCTTTATGACATCTCTGTGTCTGTCATCGTATTTGTGGCACACGCAAATACATACTCCGCGTATCGTACGCCGTCAACATTAACCAATCCCATTTCGTACTGTGTGGTATCCGTCTATTCTCCCATCCATTACACTCAGTTCCGCCGGGGGAATCAAGCAGTAGCGTAGAGGAATAAGGTCGGTTAGGCTGCTTGTCAGAGCGCACAAGAGCACTGCGACAGATAGTACTACTGGCCTTCCCAGATACTGGCTGCACACACATATAACTAACACGTCTGCTGTTCGTTGATTATCGATTAGAAATCACCTGCCAAGCAGTTCGGCGATTCCCTCAGACGCTCATTCCGTCGCAGTAAGAGCAGCCGTCAGACTCCCAACAATCACAATCGCCAGTCATACAGTGCAACGGCCTCACCGGAACCAGCCAAGCCCATTCATCCCCAGTAAGAGCGGGATTTGTTGGATTTATTTGTGTTGATTTATCCCATGTTTTTTCCCGGTTGCCAAAAGGTCGACCAGCAGTCTACCCATGTATAATGGCAATTTTCCCACCGGACGAAGTCCGTCGGACTTCACTGGACATAGCGGATACGGGACGCTGAACCGTCAGCACAGGTTAGGGTTTTGTTGGTGGTTTTCTCAGTCATTTTTTAACCATGTTTTTTGCTAGATATTGATCGCTATGACTTTTTCCATTTAGACGACCATCTGGATTTGACACATCCGTGTCGCAAGACGACGAGCACATCCTCATAGCACGCTATGCGGCCATGTTACAAAATCAACAATCTGGTAAATCGCTCATGCCCACTGCTGCAGCTCGACTCCACCAGCAGATTCCGCTTATTGATCATCATCACGTTGAGCCAACCGCGCATATCATACAGCATCATGTTCTTCCACAAAATCAGCCTGTTGTCATGCAGATGCAGCCGGAGGTAATGTTGCAGCCGCATATGCATAATGCGGAAAGCAAGGAGCAGATAATTGCCGATTTGGAAGCCAAAAACAGGTGCGTGCAGTATTCGTCAATTAAATTTTCGCGGGGTAAGCTGCCATTTATTTTCTATGCTTCACCATCTGAAAAAACGCGTTTATTCCGTTCATTCCGCGTTGTTAAAAAGTACTTGATAAAATCAGCACTTTGCTTGGAAGCATTCATTACTGGTCTCTGAGCAATATTTTTTAGCCTTTTACCGATTCGAACACATTTTTAGATTTTTACAAATTGTTTTGCCACTCGGGTCTGTTTTTTGGACTGTTCAATACCCTAGAAATTGTTCAGTCCATAGAAATTGTTAATGGAAATATTATGGTTACAAACTCTGCACGTATTAGCTTGGATGTGCATACTGATACTTCTAAGTAATTGAAAATGGATTTTCGATTATGCTGTATGGTAATTTTCCTTTTACCTGCAGAGAAATAATGCGGGAGATTGCCAAAATGCGACGGGATCAGATCACTAACTCCCAGCTCCTACACTCCACCACATCGTTATCCAGCGCGAATTTACTGAGCGAATTAAAAGCCCTACGTATAAGAAAATACGAACTGGAGCAGCACATGAACACATTACAGGACAGCCGGAAGCAGTTGATGGATGTGAGTTCATTCTGGAATTAAAGAGCCGTTATGTTGATCTATCGTACTGTATAAGCATCGTTAACAGAGCTGTTAGCGTGGACCATGCGGTGATTAGGGCCAATTATGGACTGTTTACTGTGCAGATGACAATTGGTTCAACTTCCGTTGAGCTGACTTGCAACATAATAGTTTTTCCTAAAATTTGCTGCCGTATGTTCTTTTGGGTGCAGTCAGGCGCAGGGATTTGCTTACCGGAAGTTCGATAGAAAATTACCAAGTTTGTTTTGTTATCGATCGAATGCCGACTGGGCTGATCTGTTCATTGTAAGGTCCTATGCGGAAAACGGATTATGTTGTTGCAATACGCGACATGAGCTATATGGGGTCCGTAGGAGCGTTTACAGATGGTAGGAAATCCCTGCTGATTTCAGTCATGGATACACGGGCAATGAGAAAAGACAGCTGGTAATCTTGGGAGAATTAAACTGGGATGTTTTTCTCTGCTTAAGCGAGTCATTTGGGATGAAGTTGTCGTGAAATTCAGGAGCGTATTCACCATTTGAAATGGGAAAAAAGGGATGATGACAGTGGTGTGTTGAGTTATTTTCCCTACAGTTAGTATGCGGCGTTTCATAGTTGATTATGCAGATTTAACACACTACAACTTATACAAGGATCCATGGGGCATGGACTGTAACAATCCTAATAATTATCCTTACATATTATATATGTTAATAACATTAGATGTGCAAGGAAAATAAATGTAAAATCCACGGTGTGCTTGGTTTATGATTTATACTTTTTTTGAAACTTTTGAGATTTCGGTTCGTTTTCTTTTTAAAGCGCTGCATGTTACACCTTAGATAATAATCTGCATGTGCTTTTATTGCGGTATGTTGCGTTTGGAGTTGGTACATTGAACCCGTATATCTAATTGGCATGCTTAATTTGCAGCAACTAGAAATATGGATGAAGCGGCTCAAGATGTCTCAGTCTTCCCGCTCCACTCCCGTTGGGAGTCCGCGTCCATTGACGCACAGTTTATCCAACCGGAAGTATTCCACCTTACCCAGGATGGGGAATCGGCCCAGTCCCACACCACTAGCCGATCGAAGCTACGGCGGCAGTCAGAACTGGCAGCAGGATCTCCTCCATGCCGCCGATTCAGTAACGAACGCGATGACGTCACTTGTACGGGAGCTCAACTCAGGTTCGCTCCGCGATATAAACGGGAAACGTTATCGTTATTTAGAAATACTTTCTGTTCTAGGCTTAGTAAATCAAAGGTCATCTGTTTCGGCTTAACATGTTTACGACTTCTGGCTTTGTCACAGAAATATGTAATCGACTTCTGGCTTTGTCACAAATATCGCTGAAGTTTGCATTATAGCATAACTGACCTGCTTATATGCTACGTTATAACAGTTATTTTAATCGAAATACGGTGTGGCGCAATAGAGTCCTGCTCTTCTGCTCGATATATAGATATACACTATACAGCACAGAAGATAAACTGGTATCCGTAGTCAGTCTGATTGGATTGAAGCGTTAAATCAGTTTCCTGTAGTTTTCCGATTCATTTTTCTATATGTGCATGGTAGAATTTTGTTTGCTTTATACATTTGTGGTTGATGGTTAATTTAGTTAAAATATTATTGGTTACAGAAGATGATAGAGAATTTGCAACGGCCATGTCACTCCACGGAAATGGCGGTACAGGGAGGAAGACGGTTAAACTGTATACAGTTCCCACGATTTATCCTAGTGACGATGAACACACGAACGGAATATACAACGCTGCCGGCAATTTGGACAATTCTGCAACGGCTAATTCCTTACATTAAAAGATTTTCACGCATCTGAATTGATAACTACGAGATATAATGTAGTGGTATTTGCACAAATGTGTCAAATTTTCGTGCCAGATTTTTCTTCCATTGTCTTATCTTTTATCTTGTAATGCATTTTGAGTTTTATGGCTGAACATTTTTGAAAATGCCACTGTAATATTGGATATGATTAACGAATCGTCAATCGATGATACTCGAGTCAGGCTGAACATGAATAAAAGCTGACTTCTTCAGTGCCCTTTTTTGTGCAGAGGTTTGTGCTTGCTTGGGCGTAGAAACAGCATGATAACATCGGAAAGAAAAGTATTCCGGCGTCAAGGTATTTTGTGCTAACTGGCAACTTAAACCAACTGAAGTACCGTAGATTTTGAGTGTCTCTCATTTAGAATGCCATACATCGAGAGGCTCAACAAGGGTTTTCTACTTCGGCTCGTGCTTCGCGGTCCATCCCCATCTTGCGTTTTCGATTGTGCAATAAATGCTATAAAGGTACAGTATATGCACAGTTACTTCCACTGATCGTACAATTTTTACTCTGCGTCCTCCTTGATAAATTTTTGATTTTGGGGCGATGCGAGATAACCCAGCGTCAAATTGGTCATTCGTTTTTTCGCACGCCTAAACGAGAAAGAGCAAATGTGTTGTACATATTAGCAGGAAACTTCACTTCAAAAAATTGCGCTACGAGCTACACAGGTGCAGTGTCGACAACCGCTTGACAATCACTCGGTCAGAAAGCTAAGCTATTTTGACCTTTCGATTTTTTAGATCATCAAGCAATATAAACAAAGAAAAATGCATTAAGGAAAATAAACAAGGAACGAATAAATTATGTCTACCTATTTAGAATATCGGTGCACAATTTCATTAATTTTATCAAGAGAAATTGTAAAAATTTCTAATCCACAGTACGTGCAAATTTGAACCTTGATTTAAAACAGTTTACGGCAGAGTACGAGCAGAATATAGACTTTTTGTAATTGCTCACAATCATCTTTTGTTGCACAATAAAATTCGCTACCAAACAGAATTTAGGAGCATCTATGTATTTTAAATTTTACTTGATTATGATAGACCGTTTAATGGCGCTTTCACAATATTTATATAGCATAAAAGTCATTGTATTAGTACTACAGATAAATTTACAATAACTTATAAAGCATGTAACATAATCCCCACCGAACCATTGTTAACTGGGATGAAATGATACCTTGGCTTTTACACAATTACCTAGATGGCGGGTTTAGGAAAGCCTATTATACCTCTGGTTCATTATTTTGCTCCCTGCTGTCTTAACGAAAAGCCTCCGCAAAACATCAATTCTTCAAGGCAACGAAGGTACAGTAACGCTTGGATTAACGTTTTGCGTGGGCCATACGCTAAGGATGCACAATAAAAGAAATCCCGGAAGTAATTTCATCAATCCTTTTTATGTAGATCAAAACTTCCTCATAACACTTTTTTGCCCTGTTTGTCCACAGTCAGCGCATCAAATTTCAGTGTTGGCCGTAAACAGTTAAACCACAATCCTATGCTTTGCAAGAGTTACCCCATTGTCGACGCATGTGCGGCCTGTTTTACAGCGGACGTAGCAAAACTATCAGATTCATCAGTGCAACTATCTCCGTAAATGTACCTGCACAATGTGTAGCTGCATAACCTTTGTGGCAGTTATAGCAGCAGTTTTACTCCAGGATTGTAGCTGCTTAAACGTGAGCATCGTTAGCTTTTTGGCACAGAATCGCAATTTTTTGTCTGGCTTATCGTATTGTGCTCCTGGATTTGAAGTAGCAGCAGAAGAGCTCAGCGTACAGTATGGGTTCGACATTCGATCAGAAGTTGTCACCAGCAGCAGTTTGATGATTTGTGATGACCTTATTGCAAACGTGGATCTCGTTGCTAAATATATCTTTAATAAAAACGGATCCGCCGAAGCGTTAGCCATTTTTCCAAACGGTGTGTGTTTACTGCAATTACATTATTATTTGTACCGATTACCGAATTACTTGCGTGAATAGGCTACACTGATTACAGATACAAATGTTGCTTTCAAACGCTTATTTAAGCACATAAGGCACTCCATTTACTTGTTGCTCTCAGGTTGCGAAGAAGGTATCGAAATTGGACGACTTGGTCGAGGTAAGAGTAATGTGTATGTATGCATTAAGTATACATGCAATAACGAAAACTGTGAGAAATTCAGAAAGGATTTGTAACATTACAGAATGGAACGTGCCAGTACTTCCGGTGTAAGTTGTTTTTAATCTGTCGAAATTTACTGAAGCATTTCTGTAATCTTTTTTAAAAATGATGTTATCTTACGACCTTACAGAGCGGTATCATATACAACCCAAAAACAAGTCCAGTTTTTTCCAACACTCGTATCATTTGCGCCTGTGAATATTACTGCACTTTATCAAGCACACATGGATCTATTCCAGTTATTCTCGTGGACCAATATTGTTGTGATATACGATTCCTTCGTCAAGAATGTCTTTTACTCCCAAGTTGGCGAATATATGCGTCAAGCCGCTTTATTATATCCGAACATGAAAATGTACTATTACAGTTTCGATACCTCAAAGAATTACAGCTTCACTGATACACTAGCGCAAATTAAACTGCAAACGCGAGGTAAGTCAGTAATCAACGAACGCCACGTTGTCCATGAGAATTAACATTACAAAAACTTCGAATTTAATGTGGTGCAGAAGTCGGTTTTAATTGTACCATTTTTATTTTAGTTGTTGTACTCGGGTTTCACGCCAGTGTTATCCGCACATTTATGGTACATCAATCAAATCGTTTTTTTTTGCATGGACTGGAATGCAGCGCAACTTAATATTAACTTGACTATGTCTTTGGGATTGTTAGATCGCCGCGCACCACTTAAACATGACCAATGAATACGTAAGTGCGTACTGCGTAGTCCATACGGTTGTTTAAATTCTGCCAAATGAAAGCTAATAACGGGTCTAGCTGTGGTGTCACAATATACGAACTTAGCCCATATTTTGCTACCGAAATCCAAGGCTTTCTTGTTATATTGAAATGCAGTAGTTCCGCAATTAGTCAAGCCAACTTTGACGATTACATGGAAGGTCAAAAATTACTATTCTATGTTACTACCATTTACAGTTAAAAGTTTGCCACTTCTTAGCGAAAACTTAGTCTGTTACCCAAAAATGACAGAATGTATGCTGCACTTATATTACAGGTGTATGTGACCACGATTCCATTTGACAATAAGCCACGCTATGGGATTCTCAAAGCTCGCGAAGAAAGAAATAACATTTCCAATGAGGTGCAAATTTAATGACCTTTGGCAGATTTTTAGTTTGCTGGAAAGCTTAAAGCTCTGTATTAGAAGATTTCCAACTACCGTACTTCTATATGAAGTATCTTTATCACCACAGGAGGCTGTAGCATACAGAAGCCTTTTCCAAATATCAACAAGTTGTACAAGAAGAAACCAACAAAGCGCCTTACAAAGTCTCCAACGCAAAATTAAACTTCATGGTATTAGGAAGTACAATGCCTTGTACGAAGCAGAAGCGGAAGATGATCAGGTAATTTTATTTAACAGCCTAAAACTGCAGAGAAAAGTAAACTAAACATGACAAAACCTGAAGATTATATTTTTAGCCCAGTGCTATCGCCATGGCTGGCTACTTTGGGACCAAAGCTTATGGTCAGGTATGCATAAATAAGATGAGATTTGTGGCTAAATCAAGTTCGCAATCTAATGAGACCAAACCAAGTTTGTAATTTACATCTGGTATCGCCACGTAAAAATGGGGTTGAACGCTTTGCTCTACGTTAAGGTTTTGTATGAAACTATTCTGAACGGAGAGGATCCTTCGGATGGAGCCGCACTACGCAGCCGATTCCTTAATCGAACGTTCACCTTCTCTGGCCAAAACATTCATATTGATGAAACCGGAACCAGACTTACGGATATCTGCATCAAAGATTATGTTGCGGAGCTGAATGATTTTGAAGTACAACAATTATTTAGGCACAGTTCATATAACACTAGATTAAATTACTTATAATTACTAATAGTGCCGCTTGCGATCGTAATCGTTTGTTGTTTCATGTAAATGAAAAATGTGCACATCAAGTCAATTAACATTGTGCCTATAACACCCTTGCAGCCAGCGATCTTTTACGATTCGGACCTGGCTGGAGCATCCAGTGCACTGAGCTTTATAAAAACCATAGACTGGGGAACAAGTGACAACAATCCTCCTTTAAACGAACCACCCTGCGGCTACGCCGCAAAATCCAACAACGATTTCAGCTGTCGACGTAAGACAGGCACTTGAATCCTAACATCCAACTGTAAATTCCTCAAACAATGATCATTTTTGTTGACGATTCACAGAGTATATTGTAAAGGCTTCAGGAATGTTATTGAATACGCGTGGAAAAAAGTGCAATAAAATCGGGTTCTATTAAATGTATTTATCGCATTATTCCAACAACTATTACGCTAAATACTTTTATTTGTGAGCACTTGATTAACTTATTAATTATTAACGTTTAATAATTTGTAAACGCTTTTATTATTACTTATGTAGGCGAAGGATCCCAAACGATCGCCATCCCGTCCACAATTGTGCCTGTCGTCGTGATCCTGGCGGTGCTTTTGTGGTACGAGTATCGGAGTATGCATAAATGCCTACGGATGCAATGCTCTCTTTCGCTCCTTTCCGTTGCGTGATAGTCGCCGATTTTGCAGTAATAATTTTTTGTGTCGCGGTTGTGTTTAGGCAGATTCGAAGATATAACGCCGCCGGTGACGACGAGTGGTGGAAAATTCATCCCGTTGAACTTCGTACATCCAGTGATGAAACGGAACTGAATGTAAGTAATGATTAAAAACAATACATCCCTGGAGACGATATCCGAAAAACGTATTTAGGGTAAATGTTACTGTTGCAATAACGACATCTATTTCAAATTTTATGTTTATATTAAACATACAGTGTTGATTCAACCGCCTAGTTTGTGGAATGTCCATCACGTGTTCTTTCGTTACCAGGATGGTGCCACTAGGATAGCCGTATCTCAAAAACCGCGTTCCCATGCCATATTATGGTACAAGGATCTGCCAGTGCATGTGAAGAAAATTAAAATATCATCTAAAATGTACCCCTCTACGGCTGAAGCGATCGCACTGAAAAAGGTGAAATTTGACATTTCCAAACGGTTGTAATGTGCAATATAAATTATATAATAATCGTGAACTGTTTGTAAAATTGCTTTGCGGCAGATATCCACAATTACTCTTTTTGAGTCCGGGTAGTTATCAGTAGACAGTAATTTACTTTTCATTCCACGTTGTAGTGACCTTTATTTTACTCATAGATGAAAACGCTCGCGTACGACAACCTGGTGCGTATGTTGGGAATCAGCCTCAATCAAAGCGAACTTACCATAGTACACGAATATTTCCCCAAAGGAAACGTCGCGCAAATTTTAAAAACCGTTCATCTGGATTGGACTTTTCGAACATCATTTATCAGTGACTTATTAAAGGTATTAAAGCGAAATCGTATATTGGGCTTCCGTATGCATACTTTTACATTGTTTCTGGAAGCAGTAACGCTGCTTAATTATGCTGACTCGCGTATGAGTACAAATTACTTAATCTTTTTGTCTTGCAGGGACTGAAAGTTATACATTCTTCTTCCTTGTTCCATCACCATGGTCATATTTCTTTATCCTGCTGTTTAATGACGCCAGTATTTACGTTAAAATTAACTGATTTTGAACTACACAAAATCGTCATTTATCCAGAACTGGTACAAAAAGAAAGTGTTACCAGTATTTCGGACCCAGACGCCGGCTTCATCGCTCCCGAGCTCGCTGAATACGTAAAGTTATATCCATATCATCTCTGGATGCTAGGGAAATATGCAGATCCTTCCGCTGATATATATTCAGTGGGTTGTTTTATGGAGTATCTCTTGGAAGATGCTCATGCAGAGGATAATATACACATAAATGAAAATGCAGTGAAAGGTTTGGCTAACTTGTGCAAAAGGTCACCGCCACATGAGCGGCCACAAATTAATGCCGTGCAGAAAGAATTCCAGAGTATAACCAATTCCAAGAATGATTTAATAATGGATTATCTGCTAAGGAGAATGGAAATTTATGCTAATAAACTGGAAACCATTGTACATGAACGAACAGTGGCGCTTCAGAAAGAAAAGGAGTTATGCCACCAATTATTATTGCAAATGCTGCCCAGGTGTGTGTTAAAGAGCTGATGAAATCAACTGGCACAAAATAATTTTTGAAGATTAACTGGAGACAAGCTTAAAATATATATTTTTATAAATAGAAAAAATCGTTGAAAAAATTGATTTCTGTATAGCATTTGAGCTGTCAAGCATTTTACAATCGAGCAGTTAACTTTTAAAACTTTCGTATATGATAACACTGGCAATTTATAAAAACATTGTATTGATTTTACCAACAAACATAAAAACCAAAAATTTTAAAGTTACTTTGGAGTTCCAATAAAGGTTTTAAAACTGTGTAATGTTCGAATAAAACTTTGGCTAACTATAGGAAAGTTCCATCAAATTGCTGGCAATAATCAACCAATTCAATGAAATACGTACGTTTACGGTATATGTTTTTATGCAGATCCATTGTCAACCAGTTGATCGCAGGACACCAAGTCCAACCACAGATATATTATGGAGTGACAATATGTTTCAGCTCTTTAGTAGGATTTGTGGAGCTACTTGCAGTCCAGACTCCATTTTTCGTCGTCCAACTGCTAAACACCGTCTTTTCCACGTTCGATAGCTGTCTGAGCGGTTTTGATGCATACAAGGTCGAAACAATTAGCGATAGCTATATGGTTTGTACAACTGACCGATGGTCAGTGCATGAAAATTATTTAAATGCTGGATTCTGTTCAAGGGACCACATCGTAACTTTTGTTTTGATATCTGAAATCACAATTTTTGTGTTCAGGTAGCCAGCGGCTTGCCGGAGCCAAATGGAAATCAGCATGCCACAGAAATTTGTTCTTATGCCGTTTTGTTAATGCGTACTTTTTACTCACGGGTATCGAATGGGCAAGACATCCACATGAAGATCGGAATTCATTCCGGTAATGCAGAATTTAGCAAATCGTCCAGTTTTTCGTACTTTATTTTAAACATAGACATAGATTACTAATCAAATTGCAATTGGTTACAGGAGCATGCGCGGCTGGCGTCGTTGGAAGCAAATGCCCTCGATACTGTTTGTAAGTTGTACAGCTTTATTACGCGTAATTCCAAAACATACGTGTATTACAAAGTTAAGGCGGCATCAGAGTGTACCATTGAACACTTGTCATACTTCTACTCCAACAGAACTACCACTGCAATATGAGAATCTGGTGCGCAAAATGCTGAAAACATGCTATAAACAAGTTTCGATGCTACAATAAGTCTTCGGTTTCTCGTTGCGGTAGACTATGTACAGTATATTTGGTCTTGGCTCTTCTTTCAGGTGCACATAAATTAACAAACTGGTAAAAGGTCATACAATCGAGTTCCGAATAATGAGGTATTACGTCGTTACAGGTTTGGAGATACGGTAAATTTGGCGTCTCGCCTGGCATCCCATGGATTGCCATCGAGAATACATCTTAGTTCAGAGACAAAAAATTATACGGAATTGAGTGGTCGTAAATCTGGTCTCAAATTCGTTTTAAGGGGCGAAACTGAACTGAAGGTTTGCTTTGATTCCAAACGATTCCTTGCGTGTTATCGTTTTTCAGTCAAATCCGTGCAGTGCAATACTTATAGACTGATTGAAACCACTTTTCCTAGGGTGCTGGGAGAAAACTGACCTACTGGCTGCTACACAGTCCTGGCGACCTGACTTCGCTCGAATTTCTACCCGCAGTGGAATAAATTATTAACAAGTGGAAACTCCAGCCTTTTTTAAATTTTTGTTTATGAATGGCAGATTTAGAAATAAGATGACGATGTGGCCGAGTAACGAAGCATCGAATCTGAAGGCAGCCTTACGGGTTACTCACTTAATGTTCACTCACTTAATTCTTGACGTATATGCTACCGTCTGGCGCCTTGTACCTGGAAACCATAGAATTATCCCTATAATTATGTACTGTATAACATTTTTAATGCTATTGCCCATTTTGTTGTGTTCTGAATTTTCTGCTCAGGCTTATGATCATATATATAAAATCTGAGAGAGGCTACTTTTACCGGTATATTATCGGAGCATTATTAAAGGTGCAGTTCCAGCGTCGTACAGGGAGTTTTACGCGCCGCATGCAGTGATCGAATAGGCTGCTGCAGAATGATAACTTGTCGGCAAGTGATAGGTCAGCAGTTGCAAGGAAATGCTTGTAAGAAAGTACGTTTGATTGTGTTTGATTTTTACGGTGCAACAGTAGTTGGATTAGTTTCGGTTTGTCACTTTGTAAGTGCCTGTGCAAGCCTGCAAGGTGCTACGATGCACAATGCATACATATATATATGTTTGCCCTTATGTGGGACTGTGGTCAACTGCGTCCGTCTTTCACAGCGAGGATGTTTTTCTCGATCGCTTAATAACCTCTCTGATAGCAATACTTGCACAAGTCAGCGCACTCGATATTTGTAATTATTTACGCTTTTGTTGTAATCGTAGCTACGCCTACAATTGCATATGTAGAGCATGTTTAAAATATATATATATATGTAAGTAATGTAACTTTTCCTGCCGTATTATTGGAATACCTGTTGATACAATGACTTTGAATAACTCGTTATTCTTCGGTTAACATTGCAGCGCTAGCTGAGCTGTCAAATTTACGTGTATAATATATATCTCCTGTCAATGTGCACCATGAATCCAGATTTGTATGGTGTCATTTTACGACAACCCAGCAGCGTCATAGAACACGGCCATCAGAGTTATAAAAAATGCATACAACAAATCTGGAGAAAAGCTAATTGTCTTTACAGATGTATTTCCCTGTAGAGAACTGCCAGTTAAATAAAGCACGAGAATAGTCATGAAGCTGTTGTAGTATGAGTGCCGAAGCAATTCGCTCTCAACGAGCCATCCAGTTCTCAAGAGACTCATACACAGCCCTTTAAAGGACTTATCAAGTCGCAAATCTTATCCGTTTATTACACGAGCTTCGTCCGGCATAGTTCTAAAATCACATGTAATAATTTGTCAACAATACCTTCACAAGGGTTGACAAAATAATTAATGAACTGCGAGATTTTTTCACAAGCTTTAATAAACTTCATATTAAAGCTTCATAAACTTCATTTTTCACAAGCTTTAATAAACTTCATATTAAACTTTAATAAACTTTTTGTATGACTGTTGCAGTGGTGCGCTGTAGTAGTACTGATGTATGTGAAGTACGTTGAAAAAGTTTATCTATACTGTAGATTATTACATATTGTTTATGGTGAGATTCTAAGTTTTTACTCTAAATTTTAGAGGGGCGTGCCGAGCCACATGTAATATTAAAGGATTAATTTAAAACTGTGCAAGTATACTGAAATTATTAACTACTTTACGGCTTACGCAAGTGTTTTTAACTAGGTTTTCATAAATTCCGCTGTTCACATCGAAATTTCTCGTCGCAAAGAAAACACAAACATTTTTCGTTTTTAGTGAGTAAATATACCGGAGCCTTCATATTTTAGTTATTATACTTATGCTAACCTACTGTTTGTTCGCCTGTTTTGTTTATGCTAACCCATGAATTATTGGGGTATTTGCATACGTAGTTCTGATGTCATCGCATTTCTGACCTATGTTTGTGCGACCCATTAAAATCTAACAGCCTGGAAAATGACAGTGCGGCATCACTTCGCAAAGAATGGCCTCTCGAATAAAAATAACAACAATCAGCTTCGCATTTGCATTACGGTTACATTGAATTTTGCGGCAATTATATGCATGGTGTAAATAAATGCTCGCTGTAGGCATTTGAGCTACTTCTAGCGATAATATGAACCATGAATGAGATGTATATGCATTTATTTATGGAATAAATTGTAACTGGTATGCTATTCCTAACTGCCTGTAATAACCGGCCATTACTCAAAAATTAAAATTACACGTTTTTGGTTGATGCATCAAAGCAGACATTTCCCATGTTTTCCTCTTCTTACGAATATTGTTACATGATTACTAAAATGGTACGTGTTTTACGGTGTTTATCATTATATAGATGTGTGGCATTCTTGTAAGTAATTTCGAGCAGTGTGCTAGAAAACCCATCAGCATTCAATTGTGCGGCATAATCAGATTTGCTCTAACAACTTTATTACGAGCGTTAACGCCTGTAAAATTCAGATAATTGGATAGCAATAAATCTTTAAATAAATGTTTCCACAGTTCACTCTGACCGTATACGCAATATATACCATTTATTATACAAACACCATTTGAGGAGGATGTTCGGCACGGTGTGTGATGTAAAAATGTGTTATGCGTGGCACGCAATGTACGGTGCTACACGGGGTCGGCAACATCTTTAAAAAGGCATGAACCCTTACCACTGCCATACAATCGAATAAACGAATTAATGCATGGGTTTCGATGGATTAATTCATTTTCATTTGGTTGAACATCGATCTTCCCTAACTCGAGAATCCAGTCAGGACACCATGATGTCACGAGTGTTGTGCAGTGTGTAAGGGTGTGTGTGTGTATATATGCATGCTCCCGTGCTATGAAAACATGCATAAATACGCCGTGTCCCGTGTCGGTTGTTGTTGGTCGGGACTCTTGTGCCCAGTAGCGTATGGGATTACGCCATAGTAAGCCGAATTAGGCTAAAGTTTCCCTCCCCAAATCAGTCTCTTTCCGATGTACGCTTTTTACTGATATGGAAATGGATTTAACCATTCTCGTGCTAATCATCAGTCTAACTCTATAACCCTCGGAGGATGTCCTGATCGGACGGAGTGATAGGCTTCATTTTTTAAGCAGCTTTTTATGCGTAATTAGTATCCGCAAATTTACTGGCGTCCTTGTGTGCATGTTTTTTTTTAAAAAAAAGATTTATTAAAGAAATTTTGTTGTCAAGAAATACTACTATTAGATCGACCATTGCTCAATGGCGTACTAAATTTAAGAAAAAACTAATAACTGGATTGCGTGCTTCCGCCCTGTCACCATTACAAAAATACACTGTGAAATGAATTGGAAGGTCATTCACAAATTACAGTAGTAAGCAATCTGCAAGCGAGCGCGTACAAATGTAAATGCAGTTCATTTAGTGAAGTTTTAAAATCTTCTAACTTCTGTAAATAGTATACTGTAATACTGTTCAAACAGAGAAGCAGTTGGATTGTACAATACTTAGCAAGAAATGCATTCTGTACGCAAACTTTAATTTACGTATAATCATTTTTGTGCTTTGTTATTTTTAAAAAAAATTTAGCTCCTTAGAAGTTGTGTAAGTTTATACAGAAGAGACTTAAAGAAAAGCAAACATAGCTTTTATACTGTCATACGAGTCAAAACCTGATCATCAGCTGTAACTTCAGGAGCTAGAGAGCGGATCGGTTTTCACTAAATCGGCAAATATGTCCATTATTTTGTGTCAACAGCCAAAGTGCATACTGGAAATTGCCTAGGCGTATCGCATTTATAAATGTAAATTTGTTACACCTAAACTTCTGAGTGTTGTGCTTCATAAAATCTTATGTTAAATCAACACATTAAACAGCAGCAGCGGCTTCATCCGGCCACAGATATCTTTGCAGCCGAATCAATTTACAAGTGCATTTGCATTTCTGTCGGGCGTGCTGTCTCTGGACCACAGATAGTATTACGTAGCTGATACAAATTTTTTGTGGATGTAGAGTTTATTTAATCTCCGTCTGTCTGCTCACAAAGATGTGAACCACAGCATATGCCGGCCACATCCCAGAACATGGATAATGCATTCTTTTGATCGCGAGCAATATTAACACTCATAATTTATACACAGCTAATTCGTCGTTATATATATATATCGTCTCCTAACATTTGCAACAAAACACCCGAGTGAGACTTGAAGAGGTCACACGGGAGATTTCATATACAATTTTGATCACAATATTAAACCAACAAGTAGCGTGTAATGCCTGCAAGGCATTGAACAATTTGAAATTTGACAAAAAAGCGGAAGCGACACTAGAAGCTATAGACTGGCGCCATGAAAGTAACTTTATCCAGAACCGCGGCTGTATTGCTTTGTAAGTGTTGGCGGATGAACAATTGCTCGATGGGAGTAAATAGTGACTTTCGCAATTTTTCAGTGCGTCCATTTTCTTTGAAGCTGTCAGATAAAAATATTGATAGCTTTCATGAAGAAAGGGGCGAAGTACAAGTAAAATTTAAACAAGGAACAAGAATATCAAAAATTAATTCACTGTTTATAATAAATGAATGCTAAGACGAGAGAATTTGTTTCAATAAAATGAGTTTAAAAATTTCCTACAGCATTCCGAATGGTGCTTACCGCATTTGTTAGCAGGATTGGTCCACGCTGAAGAATGTACAAAATTTTTATAACCGTCCCATATCGGATTCGATAACCGTGGCAAAGGATCCCCTTCGTTCATCCGATTTGGTCACGGGAAAGTATGTAAAAGTTCTCTCTGTCATTGTATAACCCGTACTTTCCAACCGGTTAACACCGCCGCGCTGTGCCTTCCATTTCTTCCAGCGCTGTGTAATGACCTTAGGCACAAACATATGACAGAATGTCTTGCGGAACTGCCGGCTCATGGAACAGTACAGGATAAAATTGACGGAACTATTTATCAATGCCAGAATATCCATTAGATCGCCAAGTGGTACGTAGACGTTGCCGAAAAAGTCCACGGAAAAACAGCTAAGCAGCGCCACTAATCCCGAAGGAAATTCGGTTATTAGGAAGAACACCAATATTGCTAATAACATTCGCGTTGTACGATCTCGGCCAGCTGGCCGGCCGCCTCCCTGAGGACCATGCTGGACAACAGGTTTCGCTGGGGGCGGGGCTAAAAAACGTGTCGTCTCCGTGGGGTTGGCCACGCAATTTGGTCCATTGGCCGATGACGGAGCCGAGGGGATCGTGGGACGCCGGGGCTGCTGTACTCCGTTGGGGTTTTTCAGTTGAAAGCGACGTTGTTCGGCTTGGATCAATGCTTGGACCAAGCGAATGCTAATAATATTATGGTAATACATGTACTTGTCGAAAAACTTCCTAGACAGTGTTTTATGCACACTTATACAGGCATAATTCAGCTTCCCACATTTGACGTACGTACATCTAAGTGATACCAGTGTATGTCTTTACAATGGGCATAAATTAATCAGGCTTATACATCTTTGTGCACACTTCCCGTCATGTTTATAGCTCTTTAGTTTTGAAAACAATGCGCCATTACTCATTGTATATTTTCACACCTGCTGAATGTCTCATACGATTTTTATAATAAGAAAAATAATGATGTATACTGGTAATCAATACGTTATAATATGAACAAAAGTTATTGCACAACAGCAGTACTTTGTAACGTGTGAAAATTTTTAAAGCCTTCATCATTGTGCTAAAAGCCTACTGCAATGATCTTTTACCTGAGGTAGGTCAGGACGAAACATGGTACTAGTTTGGCCAGAACGGAAAATGCGTAAAATGAGATAATCCTCGGAATGTGGCCATTTTTTAATGAAAGATCCGATTCGTCAATGCGGTACATCGTTACATTATAACCGGTCTGGTACATGTGCTCTAATAGCTCAGTATCCTAAAAAATTGTGAATGAAAAAATCAAGGATCATATATGTAGACAGGAACAGAAATCAGGCTGATAAAAATAAAGGATTATAAAGTGCAACATACCTCAACGACCCCAACTTGTACACTAAAAGGAAGAAGAAACCTTTTGAAAGGCCAGCATATACTGTATTTATGCAGCTGCAGAAATCATGTTGATGTTTTCGTTTCCCGACTCGGTACATATAATAGCGTGCTAAGAATACATATATGGAGCCTTTAATCAAATTGTATTAGACAGCCGCAATTGATTATTGAGAACATGCGAGTGTAAATGCTTGACAGCCGTTATAACTTCAGTGTTTATGTATATACGCGTCAATATAAAAGTAATAATCACATTATCTATCGATAATCAGCATATATATGTCGCAGACGCAGCCGACTTAAATCCCTCTTTAAAAATCAAAATTACCTCAGATATGAAGGCGTGCACATTATGGCGGTGCATATCCAGGCAGCCGCTATCGCCATCAGAGCCCGTTCCATTGAGCAATAAGTTGCCACCTTATTAGGGAAGGTAACAGCAAAGTACCGGAACACCGCCAGTGTAATTGTTAGCCATACGGATATCGTATGGCACACGATAGTAAAGTGTATATTAAAGAAGGTAAACGCCATCCATGAATAACTCCTCCATTCGGCGATGGGTAATGATAATTTCAATATGTACTGGTGTATGGCAAACGGCACATAGGTCATCATCACCAATACATCCACAATGGCCAGTGCTGTCAAAATGGCGTTGGTGGGAGTAATCATGGACCGGCGCGTCAATACGGCGATATTGATGAGATTGGAGAGAATGCCAAAGACACTGATAATCAGCGCCAGGTAGCCGTGAATGCGAACGTAGGCTCCGTGTAATGACCAGAAAAAATCCCCATAAAACGGTAATGGCCCCGTGGAGCCGTTAGTCCCATTGGCGGTGTTGGTGTCATAAATTAATAGACCATCTGTAACAGCACTACCGGAAGCTGTTCCTGTATCACCATAGCCGGCCAAACCGGGACCGAGGATGGTCTGATTGATCAGCATCATCATCTCTTCGGAATCCCACAACTCGGCAGGACTACTTGTGCCATTCCAGCTTTCCCACAGACGCGAATGGAGAAATTTGGCCAGCAGTAGCTCGGTGCCTAACAAATGATTTTCCTCGGCGGCTGTCGGCTTATAGTTCATATTGGCGATAGGGCTCTCTTGTGTTTCCTTGTCGCGGTACTGTATATATTAACCCTTAACACAGTCAACACTGTGTATACCCGCTCTGCTCACTGGCTCACACAACACGCAGACGTCCCGGCCCGGTACAGTTACTTCTTTCCGGTACGTACGCCACTTAACCACTTGAATAGCCCGCCAGCAATGGATGGAAATGGATGGGCATCAGCATTCCAGTTTTCCCGGCATGTTATCCAATAAATGTTCTTTGGCCTGTCAGATCACTGGCCCCACACACACCAACAACAGCAGCAGCACAGCACAATCCACTCCCTATTTGACAAATCTCCAGTCAAAGTATATCACATATAAAGTATCATCATCATCACCGAACTACAAAGTGCAATAACAATCCGTCAAGTCAGTGTGTGTATTGTGCATGTGTGCGCTGCAAGGGCACGATTCTTTAAAAGTTTTCCTTACGATGAAAATCTTAGTGTTGCAGCCTGGTCACAACTTATTCGTTTCTCCCATCAGTTATCCGACCGCTTTCCCGATAGACGAAGATTAGTCAAGTCAGAATGCGATAGTTGTTGTCCACTTGAATACTACTTTAAACTACAATCATCCTGTAAGAAGAAGCCGGGTGGATGAGACCAAAAGATTTCTCGAGCGACTGGTACTTTACACCGCCAGCGACGTTAATGCGCAT
Organism: Paramacrobiotus metropolitanus; assembly: GCF_019649055.1. Taxonomy (NCBI): domain Eukaryota; kingdom Metazoa; phylum Tardigrada; class Eutardigrada; order Parachela; family Macrobiotidae; genus Paramacrobiotus; species Paramacrobiotus metropolitanus. The sequence continues at coordinate 2,537,753 of NW_026570224.1, forward strand.
TAGTGCTAATCGGAATAATATACAGGCCGCTTAAAGCCGAAATGCGGGCGCATTAAGTTCTCTAACCGAGACGCTGTCGCTACAACGTTACAACCTTGAAATCTGTAATAGTAATCGAATGATCGAACCCGCACATCAACAGTACTTGGCCAGCCTCGAAAGCCCCCATTGCACTGACAAAATCACTAGTCAATGTTGTTAAAATGTACTGACAAAATCGTGGAAGTATGAAGGTTGAGGTACTCTTCTGACCATTAATACAGTACTACTTTTCGATAAGAGTTTTGACTAAAAAAACAACGTGATCGGGCCTAACTCACATACAATTGGCAGCGTGCTGTTGCACGGGAATACAATACCGGCAAATCCAGCGAGAGCAAAGGAGAAGTGCAGCAAATCGTAGGTCAGCTCCTGTGGGATACGCAGCCAGCAAACAAGTTAGCGGCAAAATACATAAGACGCTATATGCTCCGTATGCCGGTCATTAATGAGCATAATACCAGCGGGGTGCGCGCAGTCTGTACGATCCCAGGGAATTCACAGGATGATCCCGGGCAATTATGCGGCTAATCCTCTTGTCTCGGACTGGTATGCGGCCGGCTGACGATATATCATTCTAATGACAAAACATATTTATCACAGATTACCCCCAAAATATACAGCACAAATCCATTTACGATAATTGAATTATTACACATACACACGTAGACACACGCGCGCAAGATCAAAATGTCCGCTAAGGTTTATTTAAGTGAAAAAGGGGGAGTCGAGTTGGGCGCACACACTGCGACTGTAACAGTAGCAATTTTCCCAGGATATAACCGTGACGAGTGTAATAACTGTAAGGAGCAGTTAATGAGGAACGAGTAGTTTTCTAAGCACATAGAGAGCACGGCTCGGGACTGATTGTCGAGGACAGTGATTTGCGGGTGAGCGCGCGCATGGAATTGAACTTCCTTTTCTAGTTGAAGCGAGCGAGCGCGCGGGGAATCTGCCGGTTAACGAGCGGGGCTTAACCTGATATTTTACTGCATGTTCTGACACCTCCCAACTAATCTAAGGCCTTCTCCGTCTGCCCATTTTATTCCATCGTACCTCCATGTCCAATCAGTGTTGTTTAACTTTTGCATGGGCGAATTTGCCCCAGGTTGTGATGCGGGCAGTGTACCCCTGTACGCGGGTGTTTATCAATTAGCCAAACTTGCCACAATTCTCCCGCGGACATCGTTTGGCGTTTGTATGTGTGCATATATAATTGTGCAATGTGGCAGAAAGTTTTCCAGCCGCCTGCCCCGGCATGAGAGGCCCGACCTTAATGTTCTTGTATTTTTCCGCGCGCACTGGCCCTCTTACAGACCAGCAAAAAAGGACCCCGGGTGACGGCGGTAATGCTCGGATGAATCTTGGATGTTGAACTGCACAACTTCATCACAGCGCGCGTCTATCCATCACTGTCAGGTAAAAAGTGCGCTATCCCATACTGTACCGCACTTCCCTATACACACACGCAACAGCTCTATCAAAGCCAAGAGAAATAGTGGCTGTCAGTGCGTTTCCGGTTGGCGATAACATCTCTCACAAACAATTGCCGGGATTTTTCTCCCAGCTGTATTGCGCTCTTCGCGCGCCCGCTTCAGCCGGCCGTATAGCGCACGGTTGTACCATGTTCCATCAAACTAAATTACTTGTATCTACATGCCGTTATCTTAATTTAACATCGCGGTGGTACAGGCAATTTTTATGGATTTTTACAGTGTCTTTTCGTCCACGGGATTATTAACACCGGCAATAGACGTCCGCGACGAATGCTTCCAGCAAAATAACTGGAATTATTGAGAGCTCACAAAGCGACAAATAATCTTCTTTTTTGTGCGACGTTGCGGAAGTAACGCTGCCGTCACAGTGCGCCGACGAGAGCCAACTTTTAACTAGGAAAGTTTTAAGTGCTGACGATGCCGTTTTGTGATTTGCCTATATTGTTAAGAGTTAATTCGAAGCAAACGGTCTATTGTACACTCTTCCTCCGGACCAGGATCTTACCCGCCGGCAGCATTTGGGATCGTCACGACTAACTCGCATCGTTAAATTAGGGAGATTTACGCAACCCGGCCTGTTTACGTGGAAACTCAATGACTACCGCCTAGCATACTGACGGTGGAGTTAAGAAACAAACCAAGAAGCACTCCGTGTTTATGAAAGTTGACGCTGTATGGGAGACGGTATCAATCAAGTCCACAACGGATATTAAAAACTGCTCAGAATAAACTTGCAGTTACTGTAGTGCGCAAGACCTTCTGTTGAAAACTTTTGACTTGGAAAGGTAAATCGGCAAGTGTTGAACACTAGTACCGTACTGCAGTAGATATGTAAATTACATTTATCTGGAATATTCAAAAAGGACATTCTTGACAACCATTTATTTAAAAAAAATATAAACGCTTTACTGGAGAATAATTTGCGCAATCATTGGTTGCATGTAAATACGCATGTGCTGACAGCAGAATAACATGACTCTTGCGCAAAGGCGCCGATAATCTGTGGCGATCCGGCGGATAATATACCATTCGCTTCCTTATGTGCTTATACTGACGAGAGTCTATAAAATCTATCAATAAGATCAAGCTTGTAGGACGATGTTGACTGGAATAATTTCAATTCCCAATGGAATACAAAAAACACGCCCTGCTGGTATCGCTCGACCTGGCAGAGAGCACACGGGATAATGTTAACACGCTACAAACTGGCTCGCTATTACCAAGTTCCTATTTGGTTTAGGATGTTCAGTCAATATGGCGCAGACACCATCCTGTGCGTACTCACAGACAGGCGTCGAATTACTTACACGAAATTCATTATACTTGCATTAAATTCATTATACTTCTGGGTACTTCTAGGGACCTATGGATGCGACTACATAAATATTTCAAGCAAACGGAAGCGCACTTTTTGCACCGCATCGACGTATAAAAAACTGACCGGATCTTGGATAAAGTGTTTCTATAAATTTTCATTTTGCGTATAAATTTGCAACTGTCAACAGTAGTTTATGTCTGAAACGACCGTGATTGTTCTCTTGCAGTATATTGCATAACATAAATATTGTGTCTGCACAGGGAATGTGCCGTGGCAAGAAAAGGTCAACAGAGCATAATAAATATCGATATTGTGTAGTCAATGCAGCAGTACAAGTATTAACTTTAATCTCTCAATATGTATACAGCGAGCTTCGCTCAATGATACCAATCAAATGAAGAATTTGAGGGTATTAATTAGGGTATAAGCGCCAGTAATTCTGCTAGGGTAAAACATATGTTCCTACACGTCTAAGCAGGTTTTCTAAAGCAGATCACTTATATTTTACCTTGCCTATTTTGATTTTTATTTTCAGTTTTACACTTGCTTTGAATGGAACATTAGCAAAAAGTAAACGAGCTATTTAATCCAGAGCGCACAGACATAATGTCTGTATATGCAGATACCGGTACGTACGTTTTTGGCGCTATCTAACATACATTTAAAAAGTTGCTTGGTTTGAAAGAATTTTTTTCACATAGCAGCTGGTACCACTTATAAAATCTTATGTAACGGAAGAGTCAAAGTTCTTCTTTAGCGCAAAAAATATCGCGTCCAAGCGCTTAAAGAGTAGCCCAAACAAAACGTTGTAAAGGTGAAAGGCCGATCAAACGTTGCTGTATCTTCTACGCGCCCTACAGGTTTGATAAGCATAAACACCTCATACAGTATATCGCTCCAAGTGGGCATATATGTCGGCATCCGGAGTTACATGAAGGAGCAGCAGGAACACGGGCAGACAATGCTAATTACAAGACACTGATTGGCGACCGGTCGGATCTGCTAACAAGCCGGAAATTAGTCTCCCGCTTCGGCTTCCGCTTGCAGACCTCGAATAGATACTATATATGTTACGCTACGATGACTGCTGACTACTGGCAGCACAATTCGAATAAATCAACCTTAATCAAGCTGATCCAGCGCTTCCCATTTGAACGCCCAGGTTGTGCACCCCGTAAAGCTTATGAATACTTACAAGAAATATTATTGAATAAGCGCCTTTCACTGCCTGCAATTGTTACCCGCATTGCGGGCTATCGCGCACTTTATCAATGTGTAATCCAACCGTAAGCAAGGTATAAGCATGAAGATGCTGCGAACAGTTTGTGCCCTGTATACCTAAAGTACTAATGCATATTTCGTAAGCTTCTGTCTGGCTATCATATTGTACTCGCACAGTACTTTCATACTCGCATTATAAATCATTTCCGATTTCGCAACTACAGAAAAAATAAATGGTGTAGGTCACTTTATGTAAAAATGGCCGCCTTAGATTGTACACAAACAGCATGTGTGTTGAATCCACACCACTAAACAGTAAACAGTAAATTTTAAACCCAGTTAAATATATGCATTATTAGACAAATGCAGGTTGATTGCTGATATAAAAGTGTGCAGCGGCAACTGCCTTTAAGTTGCACAAGAAGTTTTCAAAAAACTGCAAAGCATCCTGGTTAACCTAACCCTCTTTGAAAATGGCAGCCCGCTGCTTATTATCACATATATCGCAAGATATTAGATGAGAATGTGCTTTAAGGGGTATCAAGGATACTATTAACCTAGCTAATAAATTATTATGTATGTGCTGGGTAGTGCAATTCGCATATGTGAAGCAATGTTTACTTACCGTATTCGTTCATTCATCAGAGAAAGTGATGCATTAAAGGATTTTGACAAATGCAAAATCTTTCATAATGGGCGCACATACCGTATGCAAGTTAATGGCACGCATTACACACATCGTCATTATGTGAAATAGTTTCCTGCAAGATTTGCGCTCTCGAGTAAAATATGCTAATCAATTTATGAGTTATTAATGCTCCAGTTATGAATTACGGTCGTCACAGAATGCAGAATCACATTGGAGAAAGCTTAATCCACTTTGAACTGACATTATTATGCTCAGTACTGGCACACATGCATCATCCATTACAGTTGGCTCTATCGCTATAGCACCTGAATATTTATTCAAGGATAGATGTCCAAATTCCGGTTTTGTAACATTTACAATTGGGAGCGACTTCCGCTGTCCATAGACCCCGATCAGAAACTGGATTCCACAAAGAACACAACGACTACTTACCGGTAGTGTCAACTACCTGTCATTTGTTCTGCTGTTGATGAGTAGAACAACATTTGTTTCAGTTTCAACTGCCAACTTACGGTATACTTATTAGAGCAAAGCGCCGGCAAGCCGACAACGTGCCGTTTTACCGTGTTAATTTTCGAATCATACTGCCACGCGACTTCGTTTTCTGAACTTTAGAATGATCGTGATGATGTTATTACTCAAGAACGATACCTGACTGTTTCCTATAAAAGTGACAAAACCATATTACTTCGGTCAAAAGCAACCTAAAGCAACACCATGGAGTTGTAATTAGTAATCTGAAGGCACCTTTCTTCCATTACGTATAATTTACATGAACCGTCACGTTAAATTCCCTAAAAAAGCAATAAAAAATCAAGGAAGTGTACAAGTTAGAGAACTCGAGCTCGGCGTAAACTGTGAATACACAAGTGGAATCCCCAGAAATCACGAGCCTAGTCTCGAGACATAATGGAAGGCTGTGCGCGTGCGGACATCTGTACCCGCATAATTATCTCTTAAGACTATGTTTTGCCGTCATCTGTATTACTTTTCGAATCACCGGCTTTTTTTGCCTGTAGTTCATTTAGTTGGGCCTGTATGGCGGTGAGCTGTTTCAGTGCCGTGGACAGCATCCCGCCCAATTCCATTGTGACCTGCTGCATACGGTCGGGTGTCCAGTTGACATAGGCTTCACCCGCCACCGCCGAACTGTCAATCACCAAGCGTGGTGATTTTGCAAAGGACACAGTAGACTGTTTCGTGGGCGTAAGGGGCGGGGCGGGCGTAGTAGGCGTGCCCCCGCCGGCGGCTGTCAGCTTTTCGGCCTCTTTGGCCGCTTTGCCGGCCGCTATGAGTTTCTTCCATGCCGACACTTCCGTTGCGCCACCTTGGGCCTCCTTCGCGGCGGCGGTCAGGCGTTTCCAGCCGCTGAGTGCGTGCTGCTCGGAGTTTTCAGAGATGCGCGTGACCTTTACCGGGCTGGCTTCCGATACCTGCCCGATGGTGTCCGGTTTGGGGATGCTGTTGCGGTGGGAGGGTGTGGCTGGGGTTGTTTCCATATCACCGGGGGTTGGAATGAGGGAGCCGCTGGACGTCCCACCGGAGTGCTCCGAGCCTTTTCGCAAGCGGTTAAATAGTTTACGGACTGGATTGTTCTTTGCTGCTTCGGCGCGTTGTGCTTCGATGCGATCGCGTTCGGCTAATTCCTTTTCGCGATGAATATCGGACAGCTTGCGAAAAACAAGCTGTAAACAGGAAAACAGTGTTTAATACTCACTAACAGACAAGCAAGCAAACGACAAACAAACAGTGTTTGTCTTTTATTATGAATCGCAATACATCGTTAACACCGTATAGTTTTTCATTAATTTGTAAAATAAATTTTCTTGGCGTTTCTAGATTCGAGATATAAACCCGTGTAGATATTGTCACTTAAGGCTGTAAAATACAAAAGATGCATCGGAATTTACTGTTTCCTTGCGGTGGTTCTTTCGGCTGTGTTCACTTACTCTGTTGCGAAGATTATACGTTAAAACCATATTTCTTGCAAAAGAATGAGCGAAGGCGTGATAAAAATCCAGAACTTCCAACAAACGTTCTCGTTTTATAGAATGAAAATCACAGTAAGTAAGGGCTCGGACATTGGCACAACTCTGTCCAACAGTGTGCTCACGCAGCCATATTTGGTCACCAAACACATCACCGCGGCCTGTACAGAAAGAATTATGTTGATTAAATAATTTTGTAAATCTGCAAGATCAAGATCCGTTTAATTTTTAATAGAGCAGTCTGCGGTTATCGGAATGCAACCTGCAGAAACGACCAAACATGGATACAGGGAAATTTAACAATTAGAAATGTTATTTGACTTAGACTAGCATTAGACTTAACACAACAAAAAATGGATGTAAGGAAACACAAAAAACCGACTCACCCTTTTTTCTGAACGGAAGCACTGCGCCCAAATATACTGTGTATTATGACAGAACAGTTCAATATTTTAACGTATCGGGCAAATTATTGTATTTTAAATTATTAATATTATTAATATTATTTATTTAGTTTTATTTATTTATTTTATTTGTACTTTGTATAAGTGCATGTAATAATCATGTGAAAGCTTTCGTGGTACACTGTACTTTGTAAGCTTTCTTGGTACACTGTACCTTGTACATACTTTGCAGCAAAACGTCAAAATTCACAGGAAATGAGAAACAAACTCATTCTCTTTCAACTTGGAAATTTATAAATGAAATAAAATAAACTCAGTCAACGGGCAAGTATAAAAACGTATGCGTATTCTACTGTAAACAGTACAGTACCATTGGAATGAAAACTTTTGCAAAAGCGTTTACAATGTGTCGAATATCTAATTGATATTAAAAGCGTACAACAAGTCCGCCATTTCTGCCGGAAATCACTTAAGTCGATAACTTCCTTGCAACCCACCTTGCTCGTGTCAATTCCTTTAGTGATGCTCCACGTGGACACTACATAATCCAGTACGCGTTCGCTCAGGGCTTTTGGTACCTCATGGAGTCGCATGAAATCGCGAACGTTGTGCAGCATGTCATGATAACGAGCCGTGGAAGCCGTCATTTGGCCAATAATTGTCGTCACATGGCCGAAAATTGTTGCGTAAATCAATGCTAAATATGATCAACGGAGCAGATTAACTAAAATTATCTGCATATATTCCCAGGGGCTACAATTAAGCGATTTTCTATATAGCTTTATGTCACAAGGAAGGTCTGTACTTACAGCCGATTACCATCACCACGATGGAAAACAACTTTTCATTCGTCTAAAACAAGAAAGAATAATAATGGCTGTCTACCAATTGCAAGTGAAGCGTGCATAAAGGTCACTTCAATTAAGCCGAGGCATCGGCACGCACCTTGGCTGCCATGCATTCGAAGAAATTTCTCACACTCAAATTGCTCAGTTCACAATTCTAGGATTTCATTTAGTACTTTAGTAAATAAAAGAGTATTTAGGCACTGTCTGATTAAACAAAACACTATTCCAGTGATATTATCATATAATTTAAAATCTAGCAACCAATATGAGCTAACAGAAGCGGAAAGAGCCTTCATAATTTTCAGCGTGCGCTGCGTAGACAAATTCGAATAACTTAAATTCAAATTTGACTGGCGGTGTTTTAGTAAATAACTTATTGTCTGATAATTTATGAAAGGTTGCTTAATAATTTTTTGAAGAGGCTGCAGAAAGATGTACCGTGTTAGCGGCAATATTTCCGAAGCCGACGGAAGTTATGGACGATGTAGTAAAGTACAAGGCACTGACGTAGCAGGCTTTATGATCGGGACCACCTGACAGTGATCCATAGGCTGTACTGGGGTCATCTCGCGTGCTATTCAACAGTATCAACGCTGTAGGCTCTCCAAAAACACTATCCGTCCGATTGTCGGTGCGGTTACTCGGGGGTGAGTATTTGAATGGATTATGTAATTCTCTACCCAGCCGAAAAAGCCAACCGTATTCGATCCCGCTAAGTGCCTCCGATTTTCCGATAGAATACCAAATGCAGGCTAGCCAGTGCGCTATCAGCATGTACGAAGACATCTATCAAGGGTGCGTCAAGGCAAAAAAAAAGAATGCGTTAAGCAAATTTCCCAGTGATATCAATAACGATTAAAATTTATTTAAGAGCAATACAGTACGGAAATGATGGTACACACTATTGGGTTACCAAAAGTAATAAAACAGCTGCGCCATATTCCATAAAATGGTCCAACTTGCGAGCTACACGGCCCAGACGCAACAGCCTGAGCACTTTGAACGCCGAAAAAACACTTCCCATACTCTGCAATCACACGAACAAAGCCTGCACAATCTAGACACAGTGATATGCAAAATGGCTCTTAATTAAATTAATCATTAACCTAAACCAGCTTACGCTGCGATTAATATTTTTTTAAACAATTCATGCCGCCATTTGGGGAAGCGGAGCGAGTAGGGACACTGACGTAATTATGCCTCCAGTACAGATTCTTGAATGAAAGGCAAGGCAACGACATGTATCCCATTAATAAACATACATAATTAAATTGCATAATATGGTGGTAAGCGCAGCGACCTCGCTCAAGAACGTACCTCTTGGCTCTCATCCTTATCAAAGGAATTGAATATGTCATACGGCATGCATGCTAGAAGATCGATTAGAAACCACGATCTCAGGTACGTCCTGCATCATAAAAACAACTAGTAAATAGATGTAAAATAAATGCCTGATTGTATTATAGTATTCATATAACAAAAAGTGCCGTTAAAGCTTATCGCTATTTTAATGCATATTACGAAATAAAAATCGAGTTCTGCCAGTACTGGTTTCATTGCTTTCGCAACTCCAAACTTTAGCACATCTGGGGCAGCTGTTTAACAAACACATGAATTTCTAAGAAAATCTGTTATGTGAACGGCAGCACCATGGGTACTATAGAGTATACGGTAACTGGTATAAACAAGCAGAAATGCGTAATTAAAATATTTAATGTATAAATAATGTAAGATAAATGCAAGCAGTAGCAGAGCATATACGAACAATAAAAGTCAACAAACCTTAATTCTAAACAAAGTTAAAAGATATGACCACGGAGTTGCGCCTTTAAAAAACTTCGGTCCAGGGACCGCTTACCGCCTAATTATTTTCGGATCGGACACCACGGCTCCCGTTGGTCCAACAAAAGTCGTATGAAAATTTAGCAGGATATCAATAAAAAATACTATGTCAACAATGGAATCCGTGGCGAGTGTTGTGATACTTTCACTGGTTTTCCATTCAAACGCCACATTGTAAGGCACCATGACGGAAGTATAAAAGGTCAGTAACAAGATCATCCAGTCCCAGCTGGTTTTGAAGGTAGTATAGTGTAATATGATATGCGGCGGCGTCTTGGGCGCTTCCTGACGGTATTGTGGTAGGGCTACCACATTAACGGCGCCCTGAAAAAAGTCATCACCCCAGTTTAATTGGCCAGCGGAAAGGCGAGAAAAGCGGAGCAGGTTAAGTTACCGTCGGGAATGGTTTGCCATTCTCCACGTTGTTCGACGCTGTATTCGTTAATCCACTGAATGTTGTCCTGTTTTTCGTCACGGAACGAGCAATTCGGGCGAATTTGCTTAACCCTGTTAACAAGAGGTTATTTTCCTTAGCCGGACTGTATTACATGCAAATCGTTTGCATATCATGCAGAAGTGACTTGCAATACTGGCAGCTTGTATAACTCAGCACATAAAAATTAACTCCGCTTGTACGTTTAGTTTATTCTAACTTTCGATTATTTTTTCCGAATTCGAAACATGTCAACACTGAAATACATTTTCAGATAGCATCTTGAGTTCGTAATTGTTCCAAGCTAGTCAGTCCATAATACCTTTATTCTCCTCCTCTTCAATTGGCTGTTTAAGAGCGGTTATATCTTTGAAAATCATTAAATAAAGTGCAGTGACGTCCTTTTCGTTTCTTATGGGTGCCACTTGCATAAGGACCCACATCGGGCTTTCTGTACCGAACAAGATAGCACAATGTCGCGCCTGACATGTATAACATGCAATTTACTTTGTAAATGAAGAAGTTGCAATCACTCATACTGTTCTTTTTATATAGCAAAATCTCCAGCTGATCATGATGCTGCTTCTCCAGGGCCTGCTTTATCCGGTCGATACTGCAACAAAATGTGACAAAATGATGTATATGAATGAACAGCAAAGGAAATATATGCGGTGAACCGCTAAGTCAATTTATTCGATCCGTAAAGGGGCTCTTTTGCTTATATGCCGCTCAGCCATGTATCGTATACGGATAACGAGATCAAGATTCCGGCGCAAACTGAACCGTAAAGACAACGCTTCAGCAACTTTAGCTTCCGATAGAAGAGCGCAATTTTTCACATAACAAAATTTCTATGCAGGCAACAGATCAATTATATAAGCTTTTCCCAGTTTTTCCCCATTAGCTGAGCTAACATTACCAATTAGCAGTAACGACCTACAATGGCTGATATTTGATTGTGGTAATCTGGCTGCCGAAAGTGCATGCAGGGTAAATAAACTGCATTCTCCGAATTTGAATCTGGTTGTTGGCAATCGGAAGTCAAGAAACCGTATAAAAGTTAATTCTTTGACTGGTAATCCCGATTTTACAGCAGGATTACGGATTATTTTCTAACCGATATCTTGTTAAAACGCTAGTTTTCAGCCGTACGACCCAGATTTACCATGTCGCAATCCAAATCTGCCGGTGTTATATAACTCACTGCTACCTTTACCTAGTTGTCAAAAAAATTGTACTTTCCCTTACCAGGTACCATCAGTTAGCTCCCCATACATAAACGAACAGACACAACTTTTTTGCATCACATCCGATCGATTGAATCCGGTCATCTTACAAAATGTATCACTGCAGTAAATGATTGGAAATTCAAATATTTGGGAATTGGCCAGCACGAAACACGCATCTGCAAAACAGTCAGGTTAAAAATCTCAGTAAAGAATTAGAAACTACGAAGTTGTTGAGTTTTTACGTTTTACGTTTGTGGAAGCTGTCTGTTTAAACTTGCATAAGTACGGGAATCAACATACAACATAAGATCGATAGGAACACAATATGCATATGACTGTAGTAACTGGTGGGCTTATACTGCAGTGATAATTTATTAAATATACTAGGGTTGTTTTCAGGGTCAAACGTTTTTTGTATACATACCTTACTAATTAATTTGGTTAAATATTCTTTTTTCTGGTTTTGCTAGGCTTTTCTTCAGTAATGTTGTAGCTAACGAAATAGCAATTTACCCCGTATTTTGCCCACAGAATATGTTTGCACTAGGAAACTGATCTCAGAATAGATGTTAGAGTGTGGGTTGAAAATGGATGGCTACTAATATCCCAAGGGGCATGTTAGTTTTTTCGATCAGCGATCTGCCACCCCCAAAATGCAGCTGATAACCTCTTCCTACCCTTCCGGCATATGGAGCTTTTCTTCATTACCAGGGCTGCACACTTCTAATGACGTACGTCTCTTTAGTGAAATTTGCAAGACTGATTGAACATTACAGCTGGCACATTTAGGTGTATTGAAAAGTTAAAAAATGGATAAAATCTAATGCAGGGGCGATATCTAAAAACTTACGGGAGTAACGGGAGCGTTCAATAATTTACAGGAGCGTTAAATATTAATTAAACTATTGATTTTAAAAAAGCGCGTAAATTATACGCGGACAGCCAATAGTAATTATTGTATAAAATAAAAATTTGTATGGTAACGATGCCATATAGATTTTACAAATAAATTTAGCTTTTTTTTACATTACTGCTGATGTCTGATTAGGATTGATCAAAGAAAAAATATTTTCGGCTCTTTGTATTACAAAAAAGTGACCTGAGGCAGACCTGTAGTGGTTTTGTTAGTTGCTAACAGCCTAGAAATCAATACAATTCACACATTTTTATACCAATTTTTCTGCGCGAGAATAAACTTTTTTGGACAATATCTGGAAACGTCTGATATAATATATATGCTGTATATTCAACTATATTGTATAATATATAGTGTATATGGGCATATTAGTACCACTTATCCAGCAAGCTTAACGAGCTCCTGATACCACTTTACCTAATCCTTGAGGAAAAGGGTTATAAGCCTATTGTACAGCATAACTCGCAGTCAGGATGTTTCCAAATCAGTGCCGATAAAATGTTGCATTAAAATTTGATCTCAACGTTTCTTACTACGGCATAATGCACACATAAATCATTCATATATTGAAAAAATTAAATTAGCTACCCAAGCGACGTAGCCCTACCAGCCTGAAAAACATGGACTTTTCAGACAAATAATGAAATACAAAAAAAATATTTAGTTTTTAAAGGGCATATAATCTTTTGCTTCCGATAAGTAAACGGTGCTATGTACTAAATTTGGATTGATATATATTTTACTACCAAATTATATGTTAATATGACAGTGTACTATTGCAGTGTATTATTTTCTAAGGAAATAAAAACTTTGCCTAGTAAAGTGTCATAAGAGCAAACACAGTAAACTCCCGCACGCTACAATTTACCACCCACCTTGCCAGTTGTTGCGGCGAACTAAATTGACAATACTATCGAGTATAGTATTTTGCGGCGCCACTAATCCTCGTTTACTACCAGGCATGGTTGCTGCTGATGGTGTAAGAATATTTCCGCTTTATTCCACCATTTATATATTAGCATCCCTAAATCATGACAAATTATTATCAGTGACGCGCGCCAAACATCGACCTGTCATAATGATTCCGGCGGCACATAGCATCCAAAGCAGCATCACCATATACAACAACGACGGACTGCGCATCCGATGTCTGAGTGGGTTCAGTGTATATAAGGGAAAAATTGTCCTGTTTATTGCGTCTGGCAAGCTGGAAAAAATCCGACCCAATGGTCCATACTAGTCAATATATATAACATGTATACACGACGCCAGGATCAATGACGCTGCAAGTGTCAGTAGCAGATAGAATTTGCATGTTAAACCAGAATTCCCGGCTGAAGAAACATTGGACTCTGTTGTGCCTGTACATTTTAACACATGGTACAGTGTGGATACTCTGCAGTACCCTTTGGCTTATACATGATCGACTGGAGCCATTCATGAATCAGTAGGCACTTTTATGGCCATGCAGCAGATATACATATACATATATATATGTATGGAAAGAGTCTTTTTGTGTTCACTGATCCCCGGTTAGTCTAAACGAGTTAGCATTGGTAGCATCCCGTTTTTGTGCTTGGATGGAACAGGCATGGTCTGCCACTGATCCCCACAACTCACAAGTGCACCGTTGCTGCATATATACGACCTGCCGCTCGTGTTGGAACCGCACCAGTTCATTGACTCACCTGTTCGTTAAAGTGAGGTAACAGCAAAACCAAAAATCCATACTCTGTCCCTTTCTTGTGCCGCTCGGTGTACGCGTCGCTTCCTCGATAACGACCGGGTACCGTTCTGGCGGAATATCAGCAACCGGAACTGTGTAGTGTGTATGTGCTCCACTTCCCACCAAATCGGTGTGCGTTGCAGTCCACAAGTTGTACTGGGCAAATGCACGCGATATTCGATACTGAGAAATTTTGCGCAACACATAATTTTTACGCGGTCAATAAGCTACTTACACGGAATATATACGCAATAATAAATATTGAAGAATACTTTCCGGTTTGGGAGCAGCTTCAGTAGCCAACGTACAGAGCTTTAATTAACTGCATCGACGCTTTCCCCAGCCGTGAGTATGTTTGCTATATCGCGCAAAGTCTGGCAGTTGGCGTCCCTACATCTGTCTCTTCCCCACTATGTGCTTTCAACCTTCAAACAGCAGGTCGTTTGTTCTTTTTGAAGGTTTTGTTTGATTTTGTACTCGTATACGTGGAATTATGTATAGATTTAAGTACGTATTGCAGCTTACGAATATTTTGCTTTCAATGGTTTTTGTTTGCTTTATACAGACCTGTATATCAAACGCAATGCAGGTATCAGTCATTGCAAAAGGCCTGATTGAATTAAATTTATGATATGCGCACCCCAGTTTTAGCAAAACTTATTGGATCAAGTGTCATATAATTTCGTCTGAATATGTAAATGTGAGTAATTCCCGGTTCGCCAGGTAGCACTTTTTTTACGTGTGTTGTGCAGACCCGAGACGTGACGGCGACAGTATGTTTAAGTAGAGTTATCGCGCAATGTTTGACGTTAATTGGTACGTCTGGAGTACGTAGACTACGTAAAATTACAACGAAATTGTTACAATTAAAACACATCCGTCCTGGCTCCGTATTTTGACGGTGCTCGGCACATCTAATCCATGAATGCCTTTTTACGAAATCGAACCGGGATTATGCAAAGCACATATTCATAGTAGCAATAAGTATACTGATTTGGCGGTGGAAACCGTTCTAACAGATAAGTTAGCACAAATTAATTAAAGTCAGGTAAACTTTAGGTGACCACTCCGTACACAACCTTTTACTCCGTACACAACCTTTTGCACTGCCCTCCATTCCGTGCGTACCTTTCTTTCGGTAGGCTACCTCTGACACTACCATTCATTCGGTACACTACCAATGCACGCTACCTTTCACTCGGTGCACTACTGTACTTTTATATATACTTAAAATACTTCAGAAAAACTCAGAATTATATTAGTTCAGAAACGCAGAAATCGATGCGAAGAAAAACCGGCACACGGGCGCCTAAAATTATTCGAAAATGCTATGCGCCAGGAAAATTTTTGGCGCATAGAAGTGACCAAAATTATTTACTCATTTGGAATTCGATTTTATAACTGCCGATCGATGATGCTTTGAATTATGCAACAATAACAACTGTTAACAAAAAAACGGCAGTTCCAGAAATAACTCTGCTATGAAAAAATTTTAAAAATGAGAGGTAGTGCAACCAAATAAAGGTAGTGCCGAATGGTTGTGTACGGAGTCAAAGGTAGTGGTCGAAAAGATAGTGTACCGAATGAAAGGTTGCGCAAAAAGGTCGTGTACGGAGTAAAGGGTAGTGAAAGGTTGTGTACGGAGTGGTCACCAAAACTTTAATACTATGGGCAATCAACGGCTGTAATTGATAGCGGCCTTGGTCTAGAGCTAACTGCAGTCAGAAATCATAAACTACGCGAAATTGAATAACATTTTCAGATTTGCATTCCTAAGGTATATTGTTTTCCCTGCAAAACACGTTCTACGAAGCGTTTTGCAAAAGATCTGCGGCGTAAGATCTGTCACGCGTGTGTTATTGAACGTTATCAGAATACAACAACGGACATATGCATTAAACTCTTTTATTCACAACAACGTTAACAACGCATTATAGGGAAAACAATAAGCACCTTCACGGTGCACTAAATTAGGATACATCGGTCGTCGGCGGTTTGAGAGCACGGCAAAAACAACCTAACTAAATTTTCTCCCGGTAGAGCTGTTCCCTGAACGGAGGCCGCGTTCCCCCGCTGGACTTCTATGCTGGTGTAGATATTCCGTAGCTCGGGCATCGCCGGTTTCTTGCCACGTATTTCTCTTAGACCAGGTCCGCACTGTCCAACGGTTTCGAAGCCCACCAAATAAAACTCATACACATATTCCTGGGTGATACTTTGTCATCTTATCTTGTTCGGTCGACTGTGCCGCTGCAAGCTGATTGTAAAAAGGGAAGCATTTTATTTTGGCAGTTTCATAAGTAGAGTGCACTCAGTGCAGCTAGTTATTAAAGTGCACTGCTTCTGGCAGGCACTGTATGAAAAGCGTAATAAACTTATAAATATTTTTATCTACTTATTACTAAAAATTTGTAAATTCCGCAGTAAATAGACAAAGCAGTGTCTGTAAAGTGTAACCATTGATGCTACATTAGTGCAAACAGACAGTCAGGCTGACGCTGCCACTCTGCACTAATGTACAGATCGAAAATGGTACAAGTAATACCTTTTTAATCGGCATCTGCCATTGCACATAATAATACGCCTGCGCGGGTTCACACTAATAAAAGTTCGGAATTTTAAACAATCAAGTGAACGGTTGGGCCGCCCAGGCAGATCAATATTCTCCTGTTTTCGAATATGGCAAAATTTAAATCGGACACTTTGCCGGTCATAATAAAATCATTTGTGAGACCAAAACCACTTGGAGGGACATATATTTACGGTCTCGGTTGCGGTGAACGTCCTTCTGGGCCCGCGGATGCATGGTTTCCCGGGCTATAGACGTGTTTCCGGACAATATTTAATCACAATTTCAAATTTTGAAAAATCAATTAGTTAAGTCTTGTTTGTTTTGCTGATCATGCATTCGAGGAAGATGTGGTAACTTTCAGTGAAATGCAAGCATTTTCCACATGAGCTGACTGTTAAAAGCGGTTTTAAGTTTCTTATTAAACTACTGTAGCCTTCCATGCACGAAACTGCCGTACCGACGGTCAGATCATGGCCCAGCTTGGCCATGCCGGCAGTTCGCTGGTCACACCAAGCAGCTATGACAATTTCCGGGTCCGAACTTCCAGGCTTTGTGTTCTAGTCTGATGGAGCGGGTACAGTATTCAGAAATTATTGATTTTTGCAACAAATAGTGCAACGGTAAAAGAGTACCGTTGTATCGGTTACCGAAAAAAGACCTTACGGTAGCCACAAGCCTTTAGTACAAATGGACACTGCGCCTTTTACCCGCAAATGGGAGCCGGTAACCGATGGACACACAGAAGTTTACGTACGGTGCAAAGATAAGAATACAAAATGGTTACCTTGAATTATCAACGAGATAAATGTAACATTCTCTGAAACGGCAGTAGGCAGCCCAGTATTTTTGTGCGGCTACCGCGCCTCTGGACACCTTATAAATAGGGATGGACCAGCGGACACCACATTTTGCACGCGCCCCGAGTATATACGACCAGCTAACACTACTGGTTTTGATAGTAGGGTGACCGTGCATGTATGCGTTTCATAGTACATTTGTGGTGAGTCTGGTGACCGTACAGATATGCATTAAATGGCGGTGGGTGACCGTGTGACAGGTGTATGCATTTTAATAGTAATAATGCCGCGTATGTGTTTATAAACACATTTAATTAGTAGATGGCGGTGACCGACAGACACCACAGTTCGCACGTACCCTGAGCATATACGGCCAGCGCGCATATGGGCATTTGCCAGTGTAAAGGTTGCGCATATGTGCATTAGATGGCGGTGACCGACAGACACCACATTTTTCATGAGCGCTGAACATAGAGGACCTTCGCTACGCTTCGGTCGTTATTACGTTTCACTTTTACAGTTCTTTTGAAAATATATACGGTAAAAATATGATGTATGGAATTACACCTTGCGGAGCATAATTACTCTGGAAAAAATCAGCAAGATTCAGCAGTAAATCAGACAAAGCACGGTGCTTCGAAAGGCCAAGAATCGGAACCCCTTTCTTATAAGCATTTGAGAGTCATAACAGCATTAAATAACATAAACAACAGCACTTAAAAAAAGGTTACAGTAAAAATATTTTCTCTAGTTTTCCGTGATTCCGTATTGTGCCCATCACGCACAAAGCGTGCACCACATATTGTAAAACACATATTGTAAAAACGATTCGGCAGTTATTGAGTAGGGTAGTGTTTTGAAATGAAAGCATCTGGAATTTTGGCGTAAGTTCTTCAATAATATTATATGCTGATTTGTTGGTTGTCAGAATTGTAATAATTTTTTTTATGTAAGATTCTGGTTGCTTCGTAGCCAATGTCCACCTGGAGACGCTTTCTGCATTTTTGGCTGGTATTTTGTGGAAGTACGCCGTGACAGTACAAGCTGTGCAGCCTACCGTAATTATTTCACCCAACCGAAGCGAAAATTGCGCGGCTACATATTTAGAAAATAGCTATATATTTATATAAGCATGAGTACATAGCACTGTATACAGTGAGATAATACGAGGGAATTAACGTGTTAATTTTTAACAAAACTGAAATAAAAATTCGTATAAATGTCTCCGAACATGTAAATCAACAGATGTATCATATTAGTCTGCTGCGGGAAATTAAGCACGTACGCGTCACCTGCAAACATAATTAATGTGCAATGGGCAAGGGCTTTCAAAAAGTAAATTTGTATGTCATCTACAAAACAGGTTGCTGTCCTTAAAGACCTTTGATAAAATGAGCTGCTTCAATGGTAGCATTTTGTGGTTGAAACCGGAAATATTGCATTGCTGCTAATGTAGTAGAGCACTGCGTTTCAGCTTTTCAATGCCGTTATAGTCTTGCCCAAAATCCTTTGTACTAGTATTAGAGAAATTCAGCGTACCGCTTGCTCTTTGATGCAAACTTGACCGGCAGCAAATTAATTAATCTTGCATAACAGCGAAAACAAATTTTTTCGCGTATGGGACCAACACTTTAGAAGTAAGTACGTACCCAATGCGGTCAGTACGAAGAATATCTATATATTGTACGAGTACAATATAATTTATATGTTAAGATTGCAATTCAAAATTAAACAGCGGTACCGGATAAATGGTACCACAGTGCGCAGTTGCATATAAGCTCGATAAGGGGAAAATTTGGGTCTTAGTTTGCAACTGCAATGTACAGTGTTTCTTACATAAACATACCGGAATTTCTGCTCTGAAACATGAAAACCTGGACATCTTTAATACTTTGTAAACTTGGTTTACTAAAGTTGTTGCTGGAATGTCGGTTGTCCGAGGCGGCCAGCGCTCAGAACTGCGGTATGCCGGTGAACGTGAAAGGAATGATGATACCAGACGTTGCAAAAGTAAGTGGGCGAGTTTGTTTTCGGTTTGGTAGAAGATAATGATATCCACCAAAGTAAGTAAACAAAGAATGCGAGTGCGGAGACCTTATTTCATTGTAAAACATTAAAAAATAAAAACAACCAAATCTGCGTCTTCCTTAAATTGGGTTAAGCTCAAAGTACATAACACAGCTCTGGAGTTTTCTTTGAATAATTAGTGATTAGTCAAACGCAAGGTACGAGTCGCACTCAAGAAAGGAACAGGACTAGCCTCTCCACTCAGCCTGGAATTGTTGTGCCCATAAAATAGAAAGGTTTGCTTTAAGCCGTCCCGAATAAAGCCAAACTTTTAATCACTGAGGCGTAGAAAAGTATCAGCTTTTCGAACCGGACTATGTCCGTCGTTTGGAATTTGCTGCCGAAGCTAGTAGATGGCTCTTTCTTGTTTCTTTGAGCTTCCGTTGACATGAAAATCTCTCGCATACACCCGCTAGTTAAATCCCATACTACTGGCTTCGAAGAAAACGAAAACACAAATTATTAGAGCTGCTGTTGATAACGAATAAGTTTCTAAACGTACTATTCCTCTAATGCAACATATATCTGGCAAGCGTCCACATGGTATTTATGATTACATTTACTGATGCAGTATAACGATATTCAATCTGTTCCGTGCAGAGTCTCGGGCGATGGTACGAGTACAAGTTCCATACTCCCGGTACGCCTTCTTTCAACTGCATTAACGAATACATACCAGTGGGACTGGTTCCCGTTTATGGCTCACAAAAATGGGGGATTGCCGTTTCGTGGACGATCAGCCTGCAGGTTCAGTTATATCCGGATCCGCTTTGCGTTGGATTATTTACGCAGTCCACCTATACCGTTGATGGACAAAGAAACGGATCTTCCTGGTTCCCACAGACAACAAGTGGGGGTAAGTATATTTCCATGACAGTTTATTATGTGCTGCAACTTCTGGACATTGAAACCATTTTTTAATTTCTATATTTTATCCAACTTGTAAATCCTGAGCGGATCGGACATATCTGGATAAAGTATACTTAAATGCCTAACATGAATCGCATCACGCGAAGAACAAACATGTGTAACTTTTTATATCTGACTTGTTAACATTTTTTTGGTATATTTCAAGGACTGAGGTAACTCGCAACCTGACAACTATAATGCTATAGCGGTTTTACCAATGTTTCTGAAAAAATATGAATCACCATTGTGACCTCTATTCATATACTGTACTCGTACGCGTTGCACAATTTGCTTTACTTTTCAGTGTATCTTCAAATTCTTCACTCATTTTTACCTTTTATAGTTCCGACATTATACACTACACTCTTCACCGACTTTAAAACCGTGGAAATATCTTACCGTTGTAATTCACCACCGGAAAAAAATAAGAATGGGATGTGCAATGAACCATACTTTTGGGTGAATACTCGAACCAAGCCAGCCAACTTAAAGTCATCTGACATTAGTTATATTGAGAAAAAAGTGGAAGATGTGCTACGCCCCTTTTGTTTCGGCTTAAAAGACCTCAACCAGACCATCTGGGATCCCAGTTTTCCACGATGTCAGCCGAAACCGCCGCAGAGCTTTATTGACTCGATCAGAAGTTTGCGCACAGCGGTTCTTCGATACCCTACCGAAATGTCTAACAGCTGACCTTCCTAATATATAGGAGTTTGCTAACTTCTTTACCTATGTACAGTATGTACACAAATACATACATTATTATAAAACCTATTAAAAACGCATTAGTTAAAATCAGTGGCTAAATCCGTTAATTAAAGTGACATATGTCATTCGTGACCTTTACTTTTTAATAGACGTTTGTACCGTTTCAAGCAATTGTCAGCAAAATAACAAAGTTTGAATAAAAATTAATGACTTTTTTTAAATAAAAAAGCACAACGGTGCGTAATAGACACAACTAGAAACGCGTACAGAGGTATGGCGTAAATGCGTAATATTGCATCTTAGGACATTAAAACGCAAATTAGTGCTGCTTACCAATATATACGAGTATTACCATGCGCGCCTCCCTAACGATGCCGCGTCAGTTTCTTTTCAAATTTTCAGAACTTAAAACAGATGCCGATTGCGGAGAGTTTGTTTTTGCCCCGCTACCCATGCTGAGCCATTTGAACCGTGGAAATTTTTTGCTTTATGGCGGCTCGCGATTATTAATGTGACTGCGGTGTAATGTCATAGCTTTGAGTTACCTAATTATATCCTTTGTTCCTGTTGTAAGCAGAGCGCAGGCTACGCTTCGAAGCTTTTACGTAAAAGATTTTATTGTATAATAAGCATTACTTAGTCATAATTAGCTTTTCATCACTGCGCCGCTTTTTTATTGTTGTGGAACAGGAAACTGTATACGGTAATATTTTCCCTACGTTGTGTTTGTATGTACGCTTCTTATTGCTAAATGTAGGCGTAGCGCTATGTCTGAACAACATGTTTTTATAGCCGGCGATCGACAGCATTGTAAGTTTGGAGTATATACATAAGAATTTCCCATAGCTGCTTCTGTTATAATTAAAGTTTCACGAAATCTATTGGCTTCTACTTTTACGTAAGCGCTGCACATAATGTCTAGTTGTCTACGTGTATTCGTATTGTCCTGCGACTGCACCCACTGCACAGGAACAAAAAACATGTTTCAAAGTTTTTTCCGGATTTATTCATAATCAATCCAATTCCCGCGCCTACGTATTACGGTTTTCGCTTGGGACACGTTCCGGAGGAGTTTCTCGTACTTCTCGAGTTACAGTTTCTAAGGTTCCTACACTTGTGCTGAACTATACTGGTGATTGGAGAAGTTAATTGGTTCAGCACTGCAAGCCTACAATACAAACTAATGCAGCCACGAAGAAATTTCCACTTTTATTAAACAGAATGGTTGTTTTACAGAAATCGTTAACAGTCACATCATGAGATTAACCAGTATAACCAGCTGCCATCAGTAAGCCTCGTGCATCGTGCCATGTAATTCTTTTTTCTTCAAATATTTTACGGAATGTGCTAACAGATGCGACCTAGCACAGAAACATCGAGAATTACATGCACCACAAACTAAAACATGCTAATAAAATACTAGCGAAATCATATCATAATCATAAAAAACGCAAACCAAACCATAGCTGCCGAGTGAAAGGAACAAACGGAATAAAACATAAAAATTCAAACAAAACTCGCGTTGGCCATCTGCACTGTGTCATGGTTAGAGGACAACGTAAATCGGATGTTAGAAAACTAACACGATGAACGCTGCGAAAGCGCAGGCCAACGTAGTTCGTACTACAGAACAAACTAAAAAAATTAAAAATAATTTTTGCACGAATAAGTGGATCCGGGTTGTTGCTTTTCGCCAAAGAAAAGATTACTGAACGACAATAAAATGGAGAATTCTATTAATTACAAAATGTTTCTTGATGAGAAAGGCAAAGTTATTGTCGGTGGCAATTCGAATCATGCGGAAATACATACAGGGCGCTTACGAATCCTCTTGTCCAACATGATGAGTTTGCAGGAAAACAGGTCTGAAGACTGAGGAAAAGGATGTGAAATGTTTGGTGTTTGAGTTGATCGATTACAAGGACAAATCAGAGTCTGACGACAGACGAAAGCGAGCAAAAGAGAGACAGACGCTGTAATTTGGCACTGACCAACACATGTCCATCACTGACCCGCTTCATGCCTTGGAATATTGATTGGCATGATTATGATTAAAGAAGGGATTAGTGTATCCATGCGCCTGCATCGTTGCCACATGCCGTTCTTCAGGCGTGGCGTAGGTGTCCACGGGGGCAAAGCCCTCCTTTCTGGGGTTCTTCCTTCTTAGTACCACAATCAACAATAACAACCCGGCAAAAAATGCAACTCCCACCAATCCCAACCCAATATACAGTATCCGGCTGGCATTGCTTTCCGTATCGGACACGGCAATCCGCTGGACACTGGCATGGGGAGCCTGTTCCTCCCGGTGGAGTTTAGCATTGGCGACACTGCTAACATCTTGGAATTTCCTCAATGGCACACTCTCGCGTTCCAAATCATTATCATCTTTCTCCAGTTCCGCCTCTTCGTTATCGATGGCACTCTCGTCCTCTACAACGTCATCCTCATCATCCGGATCAGCGGTGCTGGTCACAGTCGACAGGATCGCCACGTGCGGGATAGGGGTGGGACGGTTGCGAGGCAGGAAATCCAGGCCATCGTCGTCGATGGTGGGAACAGGTGTCGTTGCAGCCGTGGTGACCTCCTTTTCACTCTCGGGCTCAGACTGTAAACAGAATGGTTAGAATGTTAAGTGATTAGCTGTAATCTAATTCCCCTGCCATGCCCGTTGGGAAACATTCAGTTATCCGATGAAAAATTAATAATGTACCGAATATACTCGTAGTTTCAACTTGTTAAATCTAGTAATAACAAGATCTATGAAAGAAACAAAATATCCGATAAATCTGTGCAATCATGCCGCAGTTTAACATGGGCAGTAGGCATAGTTTTAATACTGGCAGTCTGGCATACATGCTGGGTTTTATTTAGAACCAGTTTAAAAAAACTTGCAAACTGCACAATATGCATCAATACTTCCGATATGTTAAGCCAAAAAATAATGAATAACTATTAACAGCAGAAAAAAAATTTAAAAATAAATTATAACGGAGATGCAAGACTACCTATTTAATAACTCAAGACGTCGGAAATCTTCAAAATTAAAAGAACCCTAATTTCGTTTTACAAATCATACCTGAACAAGGTCATCTTCGTCGCTATCGATACTTTCGAGTTGATCAAATTTCTCCTCAAGATCCCGCTGCACTGAGATTTTATCCCTGTTATCTTCAGCGATAAATTTCTGCTTATTCTTTTTCAAAATTTCTTCGTTGGTCCCTTCCCCGAACATTTCTCGCCGATGCGATGCCCAGAATGTTCGCGCCCGTCGCTCCACATCTCTGGCAATAGTTTCCGGCACCCGGTTCAGCATCTTCATGCTTTCATTAATCCGCTGATCCAAATCGGACAGATGGGCCAAAATACTTGGCAATGTCGCCTCTGCCTTAACTGGGTCGCTGTCCAGCAGATGACGGTAACGTTTTACCGTGTGCTCACGATCTTTCTCCTCCGCCCGAATATATTTCTCCAGGGCATTATACAGTTTACTAGCTTTCGGCCGGCGTTCCTGTATAGCATCCAAATATTCATCCATCGATTGGCGTTTACGCTCATTCAGCTGGACATCAATACGCTGGCGGTGTAATTCAGTTAGCTGGCGTTTCTGCTCCTTATACTCTTCCTCCAGTGCCGACATGGTTTTACGAACGCGACTCATTAAGTCGCTCTTGAGTTTTTTAGCGCCTTGTGGATCGCTTTTCTTCAGTTCTTTGTAACGCTGGGAAACGTCGGTCCACTCTTTCATCATTTTATCGATGCGGTCCTGTGAACAGAGAGACAGATATTCATGTTTAACCCAAACAGTCAATATTTTTAGCGCGGGCCATAAAAAATTGCGGATGACAGTTGTGCCGGGGTATTATATAACCGGAGGATCGCGGCTTAACGGGAGCGTGTCACAAAATAAGCGTTATGAGACATATCGCATTTCATAGAAACCGGCGCCACAGCTCAAAACCGCATCCAGTGCCGTAAGCCCGCAAAGAACACAAATTTAATGAATTCAATTTGATTATTACCAACTTTTACCACATACGTGTATTGTAACGAACCACGATCCATTATTTTATAACTGAATAAAAATCGAAATTACATTGCCGCAGCAATTAGCATTCACCAACTATACTACTCCTAGAGACAAAACAAAAATTAACGTTTCAAATCAAAGTACACGTTTCTAATTTCTGCTAACAGCAAACAATAACAACAAACTGCGATTTGTTAAAACTAACAGGAAGCATTCGAAAATAAAGAAATACTGTACTTCCACACCAAGCCACATTCATCAGCAACATCATCTACATGTTACACACAAGTGCACATCTATAAACAAAAAATATTTCTACGAGGTTAAAAACATGCGGAAATAGAACTAATCCACTTTAACTACAAATGAGAGTATACACTATAAAATGCACATCGGCAGCATCATCGCTTTATCCTCACCAACCACAACGTTTTAACGTTTCTAATGTTGCGCTTAGTTCTAGCTGCGTGAAGTGATTATGATTGAGGCGATTAAGGAAACGGATTTCATACGGCAGCCAACCAAAACAATATTCACAGTTGACTACATTTTCTAAATGAACGGACTAATACGCTGGTGCCAGCACACTAGTAAGCGCTTTTCATATCCCCAATACAACATTTATCGAATCTTTGCGGCAACAAACAGAATAGACAGAGTAGAACGATATACGGTTACTTATATACCAACCAGTATCAAATTATTTTTGCAGCTGCTGACGAGATGACCGACGTTGCGACGATTTGCAGTTAAGATACTACCAAATTTTTTCCTGCCATTTTGCAACCAAAAACTCTGAAGAAGTGGCTTTAGCGGAAAGCATTCAACGCGCAACATGCCCTTAAAGTGTAACCTTATCATAATTACCACGAACCAAAACTTTCCACATACGAGTACCAAAGGTACTAAAACAGAAACATTGTTGATAATTATTTTTATAAGCACAGTGGATTGCAGGGAGTTCGACATTTATTTGTCGCAAATCAATACAAGCAACCCTAAATTTGTCAGCAACTAAATCAAGCAAAGCCGCTCGACTTTGCTTGCAGTACTTGGTTTAAGAAATTATGTAGATAGTGAAGGAATATGGAAGGGATATAATTTCTGTAGCGGAATTAAAGAAAAGTCAAAATATACGTAAGACTATGAAAGTTTTGTGAGTAGTAAAAAAAACTTAAAGATCCTGCCTGTGAGTAGCGAAAAGTTGCATAAACCTTTCCATTGTTGCTCTAGCGATAGAAAATGTTTACGTGCCCGCTCAAGCCTTTCCGTCAAGGCATCCAACTCAAATATGTATATTACATACTGGTCCGCATCTTGCAGCTCGTATTCCAAACAGACTTACGCATCCGAATCTCTAAAACCGTACCTAATGCTATAACAAACTCATCACCTGGCAGAGGTAAGTACTTGAGATCGTTGCTAATCCCAGCCCACACTTTCCAGCTATAAGTAGCAGCTTCAGTTCATGACAGTCAAAGCGAACTGTCATCACGAACCCAGATTTATGCCTACGTCGGCAATTCACTTTTTTCTGTCCACGTAAATCTACGGTAGTAACGGTACGTAAGTGTTGTTCGCACAACAGCCAGACAGTCACTGTCCATCAGCTACTGAAGCAATATTTCATCTTCACGAGAGCAATAAAAACCCTACTCGTTTTCCTGAAGAAAAAAGAAAACATCACAGCTAATTAATCAACATCAAATTCTTGTATTCTGTTTCGCATATTTTTATCTATTAACAATCAAGGTATTTTCGGTTCATCGGTCGGTGTACAATACTTGTATGTAAGGCACGTGTCAGGAGAGCGAAGCTGTCCGCATCACTACTCTAGTAGTGATAGTAGCAATAACTGCTTTCGCTGCTTTGTAGTTAGTATAGTAAGTTAGTAACACAGCAGTGTGAGTAAAATTCAGTAAATTTCTTCTTCTCGTGATACAAGAACTAAAGGCATATTCCTCTATTTCCGCATGTTAATCGATTCTGAAACCCGATACACAGCTCTGAATGAAACGGCGTGCGACAAATACTACAGAGAATACAGTACGGATCCTCGAGACGACGATCAGCGAGCGACCAGTTCTCACAGCAAGCTCCCAAACGGTATTACCAGTCACCAATTGGTATAAACGCCCGGAAGTTATTAACTGCTGCATGTAAATGCCCATCACAATTTGAGACATTTAATAACGAACTATGGCACATAATAATTTCTCGGCTGTTCCAATCACATAGGCACTGACCCAGTCTAAAATTAACGAAATCTGCACTACTTAAAATGTACTTCAACTACAATGTCATATTCAGTCAATTATAAAAAGATGCCATCTTTAGTCGTTCAAAGTGACTTCAAACTGCGATGACAATATTGAGAAATTCCGCCATGTTTTTAGAGATACTGAAAACAAGTTATTGTTATGCCTAACTAATGGCTGCACAATCAAGATTCAAGAGTCAAAAACTGCAGTTATTTAAATAATCAGTATTCCCAAATCCCAACTACAGAGTAAGTATTTATCACACAATGGTGTTCCTGGTGCTTGCGGTCTCTCATTACGTAGTTACTGTATGTTTTCACACCTGTAGTTGTAAAATTACGTAGATGCAGTTTTGCGTTGTCGGAAAAGAGCCCGTGTGAAGTACATGTACGTATAGTAATTTAGCGATATAGAAACAAGAACGTAATGTACTTATCGGGGTGGACAAATAATGCTATCAAGGAGGTACCCAATCGAGTATCACCTTTAACCCGAAATCCGTGTACACTGCACACTGGTATCGTTCCGCGCTCTTCAATTACCAATAAAAACACTTATCACAGGAAATGAATAATGCTTGAAATGTAGCCTCTGCAAGTAAAGGAACAAAATTTTCTTGTAAAATTCTGCCGTGTTTAAGCTTTTGATTTTCATAAAATTTTATGTACAAATACCTATTCACCAATGTTCTCGACACATTAGGTCCAGGCACAAATTAGTTCTAAACCTAATCTTGTCAAGTTCTTGAAAAAGCTGAAATCATCACCACCCTTTTGTAAAGCTTCATTTGAAGTATAACTTCTCGAAAACTCGAAAGATTTACGAGCGAGATTCACCGTCGATTTTACACCGCTGCATAGCTCTGCAAACTGTGAAGTGCATTCTCTCATCAGTTTCCACTACAGTCCATGCTCCGGGCGATGCCGGCAATGGCAGCTTCGGTAACACGTTGCTTATGTGAGAAACCGCAAATTACAGAGGCCTCTCAGTCATAATATTACTTCACGGATACGAATCATATTTGGCAAAATGACTATTCTATTCAGAGGCATGAGACACCAGTCAGTGCCACCATGTTTCACAAAATGCAGAACGTGACTTAGAATACTTCAAACTACGAGATAGAAGGAAACTATACCTGCACTATTCAAACTTGAAAGCCGTCACTAATTCAAATTATTCTCAAACCATGAGTGCATCTAATAATAAGAAATCTATAAATACAAACAAGCATGAAGGATCTCATAAAAAACTTGAGCAATTATCGTGAAATGTGATTAATTCTTCAGACTCTGTCAAAACAACAACCAGAAGGAGCCAATGTATCTACGCGACGGCCCATCAGCCCACAGCATGTCTGACTTTTTCGGCCATTATGGTAACCAGTTATGACGACGGATTCAAGCTGTCCTCAACAGAAAGGCACCTATGCAGCACACTTTGTTGGCCGCCCAGTGTCCATTTTCCATCATATACTGATTGAGATAGCCACATTTCACGGCCACTTGAGGCTCGAACTTCTTCTTCAAGCGATCATCAAGGATTTCCACGTTGCT
This sequence comes from Paramacrobiotus metropolitanus, assembly GCF_019649055.1. Taxonomy (NCBI): domain Eukaryota; kingdom Metazoa; phylum Tardigrada; class Eutardigrada; order Parachela; family Macrobiotidae; genus Paramacrobiotus; species Paramacrobiotus metropolitanus. The sequence continues at coordinate 2,566,762 of NW_026570224.1, forward strand.
GGCTGCACTGCCAGCTAGCGACTCAACATAGGCCAACGATAACCCAATGATTGATAACAGCAATAAGAGTAATCCTCCCGTGGCCATTTTGCCGAGGCAGTAGGATATAAAAAAAATAACGCTACCAATCCGTATACGGGCTGAGTTATTGCTGCTTATTACCCATAAAATGTGGTTAGTTTCCCACTGACGGACTAAAAATTAACCTACAGAATGAAATTATTACGTTTTCACCATGGAGCAGAGCGAGATCTAAATGTTCTCGTTTTATGTATCTTGAACGTCGTAGAGCGTTCATGGCAGAAACGTTTGTCGATGAAGGGAACTGGTTTGGCCGATGTTGAAACAACGGTATGAAGCATGCGCAGGGCGGTTCTTTGTGCTCAGACTCTTGTTTAAGAATCCAATCGGCAGCCAGTGAGCAGCCTCTTTATTGATTCAACATTTTTCGTCATCGGCCGAGCCCAAGACCGGTGCCTACACTTCATACCATATCGGTACTGCATTATGAAGTGCGGTTAACTGCCGTCTCTGCGGCTATGGCCGCAGACGAAAACATAAAGCAATGCAGTGAATGCACTCCTTGTAATGAATGATAAGAGTAAGACTAATAATAAGTTTATAACAATAAACCAAAAAAACGAATCAGTGTCCTTACGTAAACCTATTACAGCTCAATCAAAACTACAGCCAGTCCGCATTATTGTGGGACAATAACGATGCACAAAAAAGCATGTATACAATGTAGAGCGCGAAATTTGTACGTATACTTTAACCACAACCCTTAATTAAGCCTCAAATTACTGTAACAGAAGTATCATTCACATGTAGACTGATGTAGTTATTATCATAAGATTCATAACAGTTATTTGATATATATACACATACTGTATATTTAATCGTGGAAATCTACTTATATCTTGGTGACTTGGTGCAAAAAATCTGACTTGATAGTTGACATCAGAAGGTTGGTGTAAATGTGCGCAGTTTTCGTCAGTCATGCATTGATTTTCTCCGGACCTACGAAAAACGAGTACTGTATTATTATAAAGTTTTATTATCGCAGGGACTGGAAGTTCAAAGCAAGAAATTTTTACAAAAAGGGTAGACCATTTTGTATTCTCTTTCAAGCATCAAATACACTTTATTTGGGCATCTTATTGAAACCCGAAAGGGATTGTTTCGTGTGGTGTGAAGACATGTCTAGATCTGGATTAGTTTCCGTCGCATGTCCTTATACTGCCGTACGAGTACGTAGTTCTAAATGTAAGTAGCACGTTATACTTTGTGTGGAATTAATTAAATTTAATATCTTTCGGCCAAGTGATAATCAAACGTGTGACTGCAAAATACGTGGAATTGTAAGTATACCAGATGAGGGCAGATTGATTTGTGGTAACAAATAAAACAATACTTTATGTTATAGTACTGGTATTGAATGTACAGGTAATGATTCGACAATCTTTTTGAACATTAATGAATATTATTTAGCCGTCGCGATGCGCATACTACCAATTTTGTGAGGAATTTATGACGGACTACGTCCGTGCTCTGTAGAATTTGTCTGGCGGTCAATCAGGACCTTGGCACCGATCTTACCCACCGTATCGAAAAAAATGTGACCTGCAATTTCCACCATGTGCCGGCATCGAGTTTCCATGCCCTCTAAAACTGTGGATTGATGCCAAGCAGCCGCCAGAACGTCGGTGGGATCCCGGACGCACAACAAAATTCTAAGCGTTCTGAAATTCCGGAAACCGAGCATTGTATATAGGTATGTCATTATCTGGATTTTATGTAACCATAAGTTACCTCCAACTCCATATAGTGGTAGTCTGGCATGGTACTCTAGGTGCTGTGCATGGTCACGTAATTACATGCGTCGAATTACGACGGGGTCCGGATATGATTAACCTATTTACGTTTTACTCGTACGTATCTTGTATCTACTTTGATATTAATTAATCCTAGTCTCCTACTACGGCTTTAATGTGCTCACTATAAGTTAGCTGCTTTTAAATGTTAAGAACATCCCTTGTTTGCACAAACTGCAACAAAGGATAACATTTTCTTAAGAGCATGAGCATCGCAGTTATAACGCTCCGGCACAACGTCTATTTAACTTTGTATACATATTAGAAATTTTTTCTCCATAGATTTTAATATTTAATAATATCAGATTGAAAAATCATTGGAAAACAGTTTAGCAAATTCAACATATTGTAGAAATGTACGAGTGTAACTGTGTAAGTAATACGGTAGCACTATAGCTAGGAATACCTACACTTTTCCAGCTTGGGCTATGCAGTTACAGGTTTGGCTCGGGATCGCTGCAGTGGATTTCTTCGTGCATGTTTGCTGATGAAGTGCTTACTTTGCAGTCAAAGAAATCCATAATGCTGATTTTTTAATTTGGAAGAAATTGTCGCTCACAACTCACTTGCAGCTGGCGCACTTGATAAAATTCGTGCCAAAAAGATAAAAATTCTACTGAAAGTTGAAAGCTTAGATTTGTATTTCTGTTTGTTGGTGAACGACCTTTTTTGGCATATAGAAAAATTGGCCGACAACAGCTTAAACAATTTATATATAAACATATTTTGCACAAAAGTATTCAAAATGTTTTACTTCAGCGCTAACAAAGGTCGTGCCAGGCGGACATGGATTTCAATATATTTGCTCGCTCTCATAACCGGAATCCTAGGTAATCATTTCAGTTTTTACTGCAAGTGCAGATGTAAAAAATTGGCGATAAAATTGATACATAGATAAGCCATGTTCATCGCTACAACTTTCTTCTAATTAACGTCAAATTCCAGGTTGTCCAACAGTGAAGCAAGCTATATGCGAGAGTGAATCTTGCAAAAGGCAGGTAATCCACCATGAAAATAACGGGAAAAAGTAATGCGTAATAACCGATAGCACGCAGCGGTATGACCTTGGATGATTGTATATTTTTGACGTCGTTGTCACTTACACCACTAGTTGATATCAGCGCGTATAATCGATAGGAAAATATATAGGCTTTGCCAATTTTATAAAAATTTTAATGTCGCTCTTATATTAACTGACTCTAACTACAAGAATGTATTTTTGCTGGATGTAAAGGCTGCTACAAATATCCTTACATCTATGGATACAAACCTGGATCCTTGCGACGACTTTTATGACTACGCATGTAACAACTGGATCAAATCCCATCCACTGTCGGATAATCGAACAGAAAACAGTATATTCGAAGATTTAGGGGAACAAATGGTTCTTAAACGGAAAGGTGGGTATAATTCTATGTTTATTGGACATGCAGTATATGTATTACATTTAATTTTGGTCGAAATGTCATTTTTAGGACAAAATTATATTATGTACAGTTATAAATTTTTATAGATAGCAAATGCACAATAAGCATAATGGATGCATTCTTAAATGTATAAAGTGCTGCTAATGAAATTTAGAAAATGAAATTAGAATGAAATGAAATTATAATTAGAATGAAACTTGAGTTTACTGACCTTTCTAACATAAGATTTTGCTAAGCAAATAATTTAGCATTCGCGCGGGGATCTCATTTGAATATATCCCCATCTCACGCTTGTTTTACGGTCTTATGTTAATTGTAACTCTGTATAAATGAGTAATTACAACACCTATTAATTTTATACTGCTTTCAGAACTTCTGGAATTAAATTCAACTGATCCATTCGCTTCGGAAATCAAAGCTAAACAGTTTTACAAGCAGTGCAAAGACAAAAGTAAGCACAAGTAAATTCTTTCCTTATTTAACGAAAAGGAGCAGATATTCTTAGTTGCTTCAGCCCCAAAACAATGTCATATGGATATTTTGCTGGCATGGTACAAATACTAAGTACAGCTGCATACTGTATTGTTTCAGTGTACAGGGAGTTGATTGTTGCACGATGTGCTTTTACAGAAAATATCGAAGCCATACGGTCCAAACCAATTCTCGATTATCTAAAGTCAACCATGGATGGTTGGCCAATACTGGACCCTGCCTGGGATCCCGCGGGTTTCGACCTCTTCCATGTGCTAAAGGCTATTCGGGCACACGGGAATGAACCGTTGTTTTCTGTATATGTTGCTGCGGACCTAGAACATCCTGAAGAAAACGTTTTATTCCTTGGTGAAGCCAACACACATGCGTCTAGAGATATATTGGTCAGCGAAACCGGCGATTCCTATAGCGAAAGCTACAAAACGTATATCCGGGCAGTAGTATCATCGTTAATGAACGATACCGGTGATACTCGACTGGTCGACGACGTCGAAAAGGATATCGATGACATTATGGAGTTTAGCAAATATCTGTCAATGGTAATTATACTTTTGCACGATACAGCTTTTAATCTACTATACTTTCAGATATGCAATTGTTTTTAGTCAGGTTTAACCGCGGTTGAGAAACGGAATCTGACAATACTGAAAATTAAAACAAGTTTCACTACTGTGCAAAGAGACGTTTTTTATCGATCCCGTTTTGCACAACAATTGTTTGATTATGTGCAAGATCTCTATGACGTTCTCCAACTGGGAGATCGAATTACACCCACTATGGATATTGTTTTACGCAGTCCCGGTTGGTACGATAAACTGGACGAAAAACTTATGGAGCTAGAGAATGGGATTGCAGGAAAACGGTATCTTGCTAATTACATTGGTTGGCGAATAATAACAGAATCCATTGATTACCTGAATAAGGATCTCCGTGATGCCCTTTCCCAACACAACTCCAGGATCAAGGGAACCAAACAGCCCCGGGATAAGCCTTCTTCTGAGCGATGCGCCAATGAGATCTCAAACGTTATGCCCAATGTTTTAGGTGCACTTTATGTGCGGGATATGGTACAGCCGTTGCTTAAACAAAAGGTAGTAAAGACCTACGCTAATTAAATGAAGTGAAAAATATTATGAACGGAATATTTCGTTTTTATATGAAGCTCTAGAAAGTTATATGCAGCTTACCTAATTCCTTGATAGTTTTACATTGTTAGTTTCCAATTCCATCACGTCTTAATGCGGTAAATAAATTTACAAGTGTAAAATATACGTCACTGCAAGTATATTTTATTGTGTGTACATATTTAGGCTTCGACTTTGATGGCCGACTTGAAGGAAGGCTTTCGTGAACTACTGGTGGCTGCAACCTGGATGGACATTGATACGTATGCTTTAGGTATTTCCAAGCTAACAGCTATGCAGGAATTGGCCGGTTTCCCTGACGAATTCAAAAATAACATATCTGCTGTGGACGAGGATTATGAAATGGTAATCGCAATATAACCGAAACTGGAATTGTTGTAACTTTAAGTTATGAAAGATGTGTGCTTTTGTTAATGCAGGTCCGAATTGGTCATACGTATTTCGATACGGTGCTGATGATCAGTAAAAGCGAAGCCTATAAACATTTGAAGAAACTCTTCAAACGGAATGTGAGATTCGATCCACTGGCCGACGCTTATGACATTACCAACATCAATGCTTATAATGCCCTGGGAAAGAATTCCATAGGTGATAATGGGATATTTGCAAAGTATAACCACCATGCCAAACAGAAGCTTCGATACGAGTATAAGAAATTGAACAGAGTGTACTCATAGTCAATCAATGACAATTATACTAATTTAGTATTTTGTGCGCAACTAAAATTTTGACTAATAAAAAATTTTCGAAAATTTCCCCTTTCCCCTGTGTCTCACCGTATTCTAGTACGAAGGCGTATGTACAATACGTCATAGTGACGGTGGTCATACGCATCGGGACAGTATAATAACGGTAAGAAGTATATTTCAAATTTCTTTGTGTCTGTAGTTGTTTTGGCTGCTACGCTCCAGGCTCCAATCTTTGATGCGGAAAGTCCGCAATATCTAAACTATGGAGCTGCGGGATTCTTTGTTGGCCACGAAATTACACATGGGTTCGATGATCAAGGTATGTTGCTCGTTCTATTTATAATTCGAAATCATAACATGCTTATACCGGTCCTCATATTAATTATTGAACGTAGCTGTAATGGTTTCTTTAATTAAATCAGGATCTTCTTTTGACGACCAAGGAATGATGCGTCCTTGGTGGTCTGGGCAGACTATGGAAACGTACAATAAACGGAAGCAAAGCATTGTCGATCAGTATAACAGCTACTCTTTGCCGGGTGGAAAAATAAACGGCGAACTGACTTTGGGAGAAAATATTGCCGATAATGGTGGACTGAAAGCCGCTTTTCGAGTACGATTGAAATTCCCACCGTAAAAGGACAACAACCTTTTTTCTGAACCAACGCTATTTACTGCTTTTTGAAAAGGGATACAAACGATATCGACAAAGGTCACCCGTCCCCGAACCATCTTTACCTGGACTGGAGCATATGCCTATAGATCAATTATTTTTCTTATCCGCTGCTCAGGTAAATTAAAAATTTAATTAGCTAGTAAGTAAAACAAAAGCATGGTATAGTACAAAAAAGTAGTAGAAAACATTCGCCAAAAGCATTGTGCACAAGTCCGAGCCAGATCGCGATGTTCACAATTCATGAATAATAAACTTTTTTGATAGCCGCACTTTTATCCATTTATTTATTTAACTGTGTGGAAAACGTTAACGATAGGTACGATTGCTAAATCGTATTCATGGTTCGTAATTTTAATTTAAAGGTATGGTGCTCAAATAAAAGACCGGAATCGGAACACCTGCACTTGTTAACAGATCCTCATAGTCCTTTTAAATTTCGAATAAATGGTCCTATGTCTAACATGCCGGAGTTTGCCAAAGCTTTTAAATGCCGGCTTGGGTCAAAGATGAATCCTGTTCAGAAGAACGTCGTTTGGTAATTTTTTTGCCGATTGGAAACATTTAATCTGTGATTAACATTATTGCCAGTTTTTTTCTTCTTAGCTTCGTGTTTGCTCTTATTTTTCGGTAATAGTTATTTTTGCGGAAAACATTTTGCCGTTCGACACTGGCGCGGCTTAATAAATCAAAGGTATGACAGAAATTTCAAACTCTTGGGCCACAGTAATTATGCTAATTATGCGCGTATTCAACGACGTGAAAATGTTGTAGACAACAACTTGAACATGTTCACCGTCAGTGTTCACCGTCAGCTGTTATGAATGCTGACAACGCTATTCATCGCGAAACTGTACAGTCTACTACAGCTTGGTCATTACTGTATTAGTTTAAAAAAACGGGGATGCGTACAACTGTCAGTGCGTGTAATGTTTAGAAAACGAACAGTCTTTTTGTGGGGTCAGTCTCTCCGCTTTGCGAAGGCGCATACTGGATCCTGGAACTTCTAGAACCCGGACTGGGATGAGAGACAGTGATCCGCGGTGTGCCAGGCGAATAGGTATAAGCCGGAGGAAACTGCACATTGTGCTTAGGTCCAAAAGGTCCCAATGGAGAAGGCCCTAGATAGAAGGCTATATAGATTCATTTAAACTATTTTATGTCTTTAACAAATTTTACACACCCTTGCTTAATTGCCTAACATTTCGTATTATCGAGTTGATAATACGAAAATAAGAATGGAAAATTGCATTTATAACGGCACTGTAGAAGCAATATGTGTTAGAGCTTGCATAAAAGTTGAAAGAGTTCTTCCGAAATCCTTTGATCTAGAAAGGTCATGTCTGACACAGCCACAGCCACAGCTGGTTTGTACAAACGTACTGCTTTTCCCGTGGAAAATTCGATATTCCTGATGATGATTATGCTGATTCTCCATTGTTATCTGATCCGTCAGGATGGGCGCATAAGCCGTTGTGTGGTTGGTTCGAGAAGCGGAACTCGTGCTAGCCCCATCACTGGAACTTAATGCCTCTGTGGCGCTGGCATTCCCAACAGCTGCACTCCGTGATGGAGCATCAGCCACTTGTGGTACCTGATAGTTGCGTTTGCAGAAAAATAATAGGACGGAGCACACGCAAACTCCACAAACAAAAAGGACACTTAGGGATATGATGATCGTTACGGTAATGCTCAACCCGAGTCCCTCCCGCGTTTCATGGCTGTATGCGGCATCGCCCGGATGGTTATTGCGGCAGTTAAGCTCGTCGGAATTGTCTCCACAATGATCGAAGGAGTCACAGCGCAGATCTAGTTAGACAAGTAAAGGTAAACATTGCCGACACGCAATGGAACAATACCTATGGAATACAGAAAGCTTTTTTCCTGTTTTCCCTATTGATTTATTACATCAATGCGAACAAATGTCTTGTGGATTTGGTCAAAGTTCCACAAATATGTTGACATGCGACCGAGGGAGCGGCTCGGTAGTTAATGCATTACATTATACCGAAACGTAATTTGTACAGCTAAAAACTTACCAGCTGAAATGCAGTGATTGTTTGCGCAGCGGAAACTGCAAACGGCTGTAAATAACCAGATTCATTAAAATGATTGGTACGTAACTGTGTAAAATTAAAACTGAATACACATATTGCCCATGTGACGTTCGTGACTGAAAACTACAAGACAGTACGGTACGTAATACCTATTTTTACGATTAGCTGATGCCGACTTGCGCATCTACGTAGTTATTTCGCATTTAACTCGATAACATTGTGTATATTCGTATGTATACTTAAGTGGACTATTTCTATATCTACATGCGTATACCATACACCGCAAATTTGTTTTATTTTTGCGCATTTGTACTGTTGTTATGTGTTTTGTCTTTACCCGTACCAGGTTTTGTTGCCTTTCCAACTGCTGTCAAAATCAGCTGGAAATTGCTGGCCGCTGTTCCCTTGTTGTAAGTATAGTACCGGATCGTTACGAATCCTCCCGAATTCGTTGTATACAAATACCGGTTACCATCCACTTGGCTCCGACAAGACAGTTCATCCAGCTGGAAAGGAAGGCGTCATAAATGCAGATCATTAAGCAAATTAATAGGAAAACTTTTGAATTGGCATTCAACACTAACGCGGGCGGCATCCACAAGATCGTCGGCATCATAAATAACCAACCGATCATGGCACTCACGGATGTTAAGTGATTCGAATCTCAGGAGAAATCTCTGATGTTCGGGATAAGGAACTTGAAATGTGATCCTGTTTCATTCGATAATGAAAACATCTCTACTGCACATGCTTCCTGAAGAATTAAAGTGAGACCGTACCGACAATCTCCATGAAATTCGCCACTGCTTTTCAGTATAGCACCATCAATTTGAATTGCCTTCTTCCAGAGTGCGTAATTGGGACAAGGGGATGTTGAATCTGTTAATAAGCCAGATCAGATAAATAACCAGACCGTTTCAACGGCTTTTCCTTCCCTACTCCTACTTCATGAATACAGTTACAGTGCTTTTATGCTAAAATGGCTTAGATTACGTTTCCGTTCATATCATTGCATAATTTGCATTATATTCTGATGAGCTTGTATATTTTTTATTTCCAGCTTATAGATACTATTTTTACATATTACTTTGATATTGCTTTTATCCTTCATACATATCAAACAGAACAAAAGCGTTTTATCAAATAAATAACAAAAAGGTGTTGTATAAAAATGTTTTAGCGTTTGTTTGCAGCTACTTCTTGTTGATATCACGAAGCAATGAAGCATCATGCAGCGGGAACAATCTCCACAAAACAAGCTGATGGCGTAGGCTGCACTGCTTAATGTACTGTCGGCATCGATTGCTTGACAAAAGTGGTAAATTTCTTCATATCACGCCTTTGTTATATGTAATCGGTTATACTGTATACAAGTTCGCTTTGATTGTTTAAAACGTATTTAAAATACATGGCGCTGCATGTGAAAACAAAATTTATTTAAATTAAGAATATGTCCCGAGATATGACAATCCCGCAAGTGACTGGATAAAAGTGTAAGAATGTTTATGTACCGGAAGTATTTAGGGTTACTGCTTTTCTAGCAATGTGTAATTGATATCAACAACTTATTTAATTCAAATTCATTCATTCATTTATCTAGAGTAGTCTTAACCATAAGCAGAACGCAGACTAAGTCTGTGGGTTAATCTGCAAGAGTTACTACGAACAGTATAAGAAATCTAAACAGAGCGAACATTTTAGCGCCGCTCGGTCGGGGAATTCGTATTGATACGGTATTTGTGTAAACGGTGCACTTACAAGATCTAGCGATTTCGCTGGTAGTACTTCGCAGAAGGATCAAAATCATGAGGGTCGACGCAGGTAAATGTCGGGATGCCGAGATTACAATCAGCTGCAGTAAACGATAAGTATTGGAAAACAGATCCATGATATCACTGGCGACATCAATAATATGGTCACGAACTGCGGTTTGTCCTAGATTGGATTCCTATAGCCTGTTTGATTTAAGCCTAATACCGGACATGTTGTCGCTGGACTGGAATAATAAATCAGGCCTTCGAATAAAAGACGATCAATTAAGCCGGCTTCTGTAGTGACGAAGTTATCGAAATCACATCAGTTGTATCTGTACTTACTGGCCAATGCGTCCGAAACACTGCAGATTCCATCCTAAATATTAATCGTTACAGCAAATACATATAAAATTCCTTACATCCGCGGGCTGTTTTGTGTGCGAAATACGGCAACATTAGCCCTTAAATTCAGTGCCACAGGAAGTCTGCGGGGAAGCGTTTGTCTCCTTCTTCAAGCGTGTACGTATATTCTGAACGAAACTAACCGTAAGCACTCGTACGGTTGTACTTCCTGACACACTTGTGCCTGTATCTTCCAACGCATTTGTATGTATGTGAATTTGTATACGCATATCCGTACTAAGCGCCCGAACAGGGCGGTATTATTCTCATTATTCGTAAGGATTCTGGTCATCAATGACGGAATGGTTCCGCTCGTGCTTGGAAGGCGTGATCAGAGTGGCAAAGAGAATTATTACAGTGCACGGGAACACCAGGAAGTTAACTAATGTGCCCGTTCCAATAAGCTATTAAAAGTAGCCATCCTGCCGCGTGTTGGCATTTGATCTACATTGATCCAGTTGTTGCGTACCTAAGTGTTTATTTCCAATTATAGCCCGTATATAGTGAAATCAATGGGAAAAACTTACTGGGGCAATTGACACATGTTTGGTCTACAAGTACCATTAAATTTTATAGCGATACACTGCTATCCGATCAAAAAAACCAATAACACAAAGCCGGTAGCACCATCCGCGTGAAAGCGTTAAAACGCTGATATTTTCTAATTTACAAGCCAAATCACCTTAATTTGCGCATGAAAAGAGCATTCCTAAATACCTTAATCTGTAACAGCGTGAAAACAAATACCCACTGGTCAGTTGGTCATTGCCTGTGGGTAATTTTGTTACTTAATTATCGAAATGCGCACCTAAAGACACTCTGCGCATACTATGCACAATAATATGCATATGTATTCCAGATTGTACTACTACGATTGTAATACTGTATGTAAGCAATAGCCTTTTATATACATTTTCAGTTTCTTTCTCTGCTTATTTTGGTTTTCTTCTTAATCAAAAATATGCAGCTTTTCTTTCATTTAATTGATCACGGAACATAAACTTGGTTCTCAACCTTTTGTAAATTCACTTGCTCGAGTGTTTTTATGGCAAAATTCTGTCATCAACGGAAGTTAAGTTGCTGAGAATGGCTTTGCTCCAGGGATTTCAGTGCGCGCACAACAAGCAGCTTTCCGTCGTGCTTCATAAGTAGAATTGATGGAGTGAATGAATTAGTCACGCTGGCATCCAAATGTGCCAAACTGGACTCGCCGTTTCGGGATGTGATCGGAGGTCAGCTCCTTGATGACCATATAGCCAGCTACTGACTGACAACGCTGCTGTCTCATTTTGCCATCAGGAATATCGTTACAGTGCGCGAATTGTGATTGATATCGATTTTAATTTGCGCTTTTCATGCACAAGTATTTACTGCAGCCTAAATGCTGCGCTTTGTAGACTATTTATTTCAAGACACTGCATGTCCGACCGAAGGCGGAAAAATAAATCTAAACTTATTCGACATTAAAATGGAATTATATTAATTTAATATTAAATTAAAGGTTTTCGTTAAAAGTGTCGTTGAAACCGGCAAGATCGAGGTGCTTGAATAAATTTCGGAGTTTCAGATCTGGTAAAAGGTTTGTACAGCCTAAGATATACGTGGTTATGTAACCAAATGCGACTGATATAATTATGTAAATTATGATAAATAATAATCGTATCACGTGGGTGTGCCGTATTCCATTACGGCCAAATATTGATATTGAAGCGAAAGAACTAAGACAGTTTCAGTTGCAGTTCGGTGAAAAACGTAACAAATTCCGGGTCGAACACATTGCGCGGCACATCCATGTTGTGCATGAGAAAGCAGACGCCCCGCGTTTTCTTGTATGCCGCCACGTTACACTCGGGATGATACGTGCAGGCCAGACTGCAGACTTCTTCCTGGTCCACATCAAACCGACGAATCTTTTCGCCCCAGAAAACCTGTCCTTCCACTCGATGGAGCACTGGTTGTTCTTCGTAAATTAACTTCCAGTGGCGGGCCTGTTGTGGTCGAAGAGCTGTAGTGCGTTCTGTGAGTTGATGCAGACAACAAAATCCCGTCTTTTTGGCAACACCGAAGGTAACCAGTTCGCATTTTGCGCTCTGTTCACACTTCTGCCAACATTGTGTTTCATTAAGCATTGCATATTTCTCACACGAAGCATCTGCTCCATGAATATTCCAGCCTGATAAAGTAACCAATCGAGCAGGAGCGGGAAAAATTGCCCGCTCCAGTAACGCGTTTTGCACATCATTGCTTGTCTGGGGGATCCACTGTAAACTGTAAAGTGGACGATATACTGCAGTTACAAATACGCAACATAATTATATAAGTACTCGTAATGCAAAACTTTAATTTGTAATTACGGTATAAGTATAGTAAATGAGTTTCATGTATAATTTCCTTTACCAAATTAAATACCTGAAAAATTCTGAGCGGAAAGAGGCACAGATAATTTTTGTATTCCGCACTTCTTATGTACTCTACACACGCCACAGCGGAAAGAAAACTTAAGGTTTTCTAAAAATGTGTTCAGTAGTGCATGCATACTATACAATGTATTGCACACGAAGCGGTTTTAGTACTTTTGTGTAATAAAAAATTGAAATTATATCGGCAGCAGTTAAATTTGATATTTAAAAGGAAATAGCATGTCTACATTGTGTTTAACTTCGTAGGCTAACAGGATACGTTGACTAAATAGAACTACAGTATACTCTGTACACACCTCACGTCAGCAGCTGGTGTCCCTGGAGCGAAGTCAGGCACTGTTTGCTGCTGAAATAAAGCCTTTGCTCTTGACAAACTTGCAGCATAAAACAACAAAAATCCCAAAAAGTGTTCTGATGCGCCCATCCTTTTACTTTGTAGTTGAGTAACAAAGGTACGAGTTTGCATGAGCGCACTACAATATTTGTACCGAGATTAAAATTGGCAGCACAAAATGCTTAAAAATTATCGTCGACGTTATGCTGTATTTTGAATACAGGTACGGGTTCACAATATATCTATATATAAAATGCCGAATCCTAGTGCACAAAATGCGCGATATCGCGAGCCCATTAGTTCGCAAAAGACCGTTCAGAACAAAAATCTCAGCTATGTATTATATGTGCGGAGATATTTTTGTGCGTTTGATAGCTTTAGTTCGATGTAGCTTACAGTATTATTGAAGCATTCAAAGAATAAATGCATTCTTGCATATTTGTTGCTTGATTTTTATAAATTTGTTTAGATCCACGACCACAATTATTGAGGTTTGCGTTGTTTACAAGCGAAAACGAGGACGAAAAAGATATGCGCTGAACAATTTTTTTTTTAAAATTCACATCTGTAACATATTTTCCTCACAATTCGGATTTCTGAAGTCCTTGTTTCAAGATTATAACCATCAGAAATTAGCGAATTTACGAAACAGCAGTAAAGATTTAAGTAAATATCATACGTAGGCTATGCTATATAACAATATTTTGGAGGGGCTACTATGTATGTACAATGCAGTGAATGCATATTGTAATCTAGGTACGTGTAAAATTAGTAATAGGTACGTGTAAAAATTATTTACAGTGAATCCTACAGCACATGATGTTGGCGGCAGAAGTGGTAATTTCGTGACTGTAACTGTCCATAAGCATTTATAGTTTTCTGTTATTCATTTTATTTCGAAATTAATTTAATGTACTCGTACGTGTCGGAACCACATTACGAGTGCTGCAGTTTTAGACACCGCTTCCTGCATACAAAAAGCGTTATACCAACAATAGGGGGGCCGAATCCACCAGCATAATTGTGAGTGGTTTTATTTTGAAACCATGAACGGTGATTATTGTTCTAAAAGTATGCATCAGTTTATCAATAACACATTTATACGAATATTTGACAGTAGTTCCAAAACATGTGATATTAATTTTGAAGTTAACATGGTCAGTCTGAACACTGTTCTACTCTACTTGTATCTATAACAATGCAAGAAATCTGGAATTTATGACATTAACCTGTCATAATCTAATTAATATGTCGTAACGTAGCAGAGTATTCAGCTTGCGATAATCGCGCATGTGATAGCTATCCGAAATATGAAAAGACCGTGGCCGTGCTTTCTCCGTCACTATTTCGAGCCCGAATTTGGTACTTTCCCGCATCATTTCTACCGGGATCTTTGACATCCAATGTGCAAAAGTAGGTGTTGTTTCCTTCATCTTTTTGTGCTATTATAAATCGTCCGCCAGGCTTTACACGGGAATCGTTTTGGAACCAGGTAATCTCAGGGACACCATTATCAGATACCATTCGGCATTCGAAGCGCAAGACAGTGCATTCTTGGTCTTGTCGGATAATTGGCTTTTCGGTAATAGTTGGGCCGCTAAATTAAAACGGTTCGCTAGTTATAGACAAAACTTGTAGGTGTCAGTATGTATCCCAAATATAAAAATCGAAAAAGCTGTATTAAAGGCATAAAAAGATATAAACGAAAAATTATTATAATAGAACTTTGCAAAATGCTCAGTTGCAGTTAATGGAGCAATTCTGGAGCGAAGCATGCATCCACAAATTAAATTAACAGAATTCGGGTAGCCGATAAAACTATATTTTAATATTTAACATTACGCAACTTACGGTTTTGATGGTTTTGCCATGGTGTGCAGTCAGCAAACTGTAAACTTTACAAAACGAGGTCTGCAAATTAAGTATAACAGCCAAATAATTAAGATGCACTTAATTGTATTCCTCCTGTTCTATGAGAGGTCAGGATTGCATGCAGGTCATAATAACTGCAAAGGCGCTTAGTGTATTACAGTGATCGTTCCAGTGAGAAAAATGTCCATGAATCTTTGCAAGTATTTCCATGTATCCACCGTTCATGCACGATATAAGTAACAAACCAACAGCTGTATCCAACTGACTCTCTAATTGATGTTTATAGCGGAAAAAAACATTTGGTGACTGGTGCGGAAATCCCGCCACGCAATTTGTATATACAGCTGTGAGTCTGTGACTATGAGCCTTGACTGTGCTAAACTTAGAGCTGTGTTCACAAATCGTAGACGCCACACAGCAAACGAATTGAGGAGGATCCGGCAATTCACAATTATTTGGCGTTGCGCATCTTGCGCGCCGATACAAATATTAGTCATAAATAGATTTTGCATATTATTTTCACCAGTACATTTGCTCGCTGCAATTTGAGAAGGCATGCCGATTACGCAGCCGTAAACAGTATGCCTTGCAGTGATGTATGTGATGAGTTAGGATTTGCCAGTTTGCCAACTAAGTTTGCAAACTAAAAATATTTTTGCTTGTTAAAGTGCGAATAGATCGAGTCTCTTACACATCATTTTGTTAAGTAATGAAAAACTTTGACGGGCGCGGTATACGTAGGGTCTGCGTAAACTAAATTAGGACCTACATCTGCAATAATTAACCCAGAATATTTCTTTTTCCTTTCCGAGGCCACACCGGGTCAGATGTTATGCAAACTGTAAAGGTCGTCAATGCCATGCTGTGTCCGCCAAAGATACACAGTTGGAAACAAAATGGCACAGAGGTACCTAAGCGTTAGAATTCAGTATACGTATTGTTCATTTCTTGCAGAATGAAAATGAATATTAAAGCAGCAAATATTTCACAATCAGCTCAACTACTGTCAGTACAGTTATGATTAAAGACGCCGCCCACATAATACGACTATGTATTAATTATAAACAGCCAATTTCCTTCTAGCTATTAAACTAAAAACGTAATTAACTGCAATGTAGACTATGGTGAGTTATGCATGAAATTCGCTTTGTTTGGTGTTTACATAAATGTACCGCGACGCCCATCTTGACCTTGCGTGAGCTAAATTTTATGAATGATTTTCTATCAGATCTAGCTAGTAGAATTTGCCAACGTTTTCGATTACGATCACAAATGAGCTTTCAAAGTCCGCTGCACTAGCCCGCTACGTTCCCACGGCACTTAACATCCGTTCACGTTTGTTTATCATATGGCACCGACCACAATGCGACACCCAGGAGCTGCAACAAGTTTATCAGAAGTCCACATCAACAACAAAAATATTTATGAACAACAGAGTAATTCGGCTAAAGAGACAGCAAACTGGTACTGCTTGTCGGGATTATCCGGAACACTTGAACACCGCCCGGAATCTGTTGCGACTGATCAAGCACGGAACTTGGCTGAGGAACCGCTTGAACGGTCGGCGCAGACAGAAACGACATTCCTTCGTTTCCGGGATGAAAAGTGGCCAATTGCAGCGGTACACTGGCGGTCGTAGAAGCCGCAGTCATCACGTGCTGTGAGTGGGCAGAGGTGGCGCCACCTACAAACGACTGGCTAACAACACGAGAACGATTCGGCAGAGAATACGACGGTCGCATCTTCTTACAAAACGCTATAAAGAATGGGTTTTCTATGGTGGAAAGGGGGAGATTTGTGGAAAACAGATAATCAGCCAAGGCTTGGTCAATTTCACGGTGTTCATCTGCCAGAGCGGTGCGAGAGGATATCGTACGTTTTTTCTTTCTCTTTGGCGATTTGCTTCCGGCAACGCGACGAGGACGATCGGACGTACGCGACGTCTCGAAGGTCTCATTAGGGTCCACTTCCGAGTAGTCCACTCGGGAATCCGTCTCACTCTCCTCGGTTTCCTCGAGCTCTTCCAGAAAAGCAGTGCGCACGTCTTCGGGACAGTCTCGGCATCCTTTTGCTAAATGGGCCTTCATTCGCACAGTATTCTTGGCACTAGACCATCCGCAAAATTTGCAAGTGGCTTTCTCACACTTGGACGAAAGTTCCCGGCTCAAGTTAAAATGCTGCGCACAAGAACTCTTTTTCCTTCCCATTCTGGAAGCTCAATGCCGACTGGAATATTCATTGTGGTCCATGTCAATAATTTGCGGGAAATCAATCACCGTAGATTGATTATGACATCAGGTAGATATTTACATCGGCCGGAGTGCACGAGAATCTGACAAACGAAAAATTCAAGAAACATCTATGGATTTAAAATTGCAGCGATTCGTGAACTTACAGCAGTGACTGCAGAAGCGTCATTAATTGTTTTAACCGGCTGCATCACATTTTCACATTTAATATTCACGAAATATCGGTTTTCCAGTTTTCGTCGTTTAACGGTACGAATTTCCGTAGCACTGCAGATCGCAGCGGGCGAGGGTCGAAGCCAGACAGCGGTTATTTTGGCAGCATAAAACAAATGCAGAATCTGTCAAGAACAGATTAGATAGTAAGACCACTGAAGGAGGCAGGAGGAACCTCCATGCACCGGTGTTTGCACAGTTCTCTTTACAACCCTGTTTAAAGTTTCAGATTACGGCTCAGAGCTCTACTAGCGCCGGTTTCTGGCTTACCTGTACTTTATCGGCACATATCAATGAGGCAGACTAATAATTTCAAACTCTTCGAAATCTCGCTCGTAAATAACACATTGAATCAGTGCAATAGTTTAGTTATATCTATAAACAGTCTATCAGTTAAGCTATTGCAGCTTGCCAATCCCTGTATGACGCTAAAGGTCACAGGTCAACAATGTAGATATACTAAGTCTAAGATCATTATCAACGGGCTTTCCGTATGACCCGATAAGCTAATCTTGTATACGTGGTAAATTTTGTGGTGATGATAGTTTCAGCATTGTCAAAATACGAGTGCGCTTTGTCAGTTCGGAGTGCTTCGTACGCATCCGGCCATATGTACCTAAAACATGACCTTAAGGGCACGAGCCTACTGTTTGAACTGCTTGCATTCATGCTCCCAACTCCCAACATATGGCTTGCATGCTCCCAGTTGGCGCAGCGGAGGTGGGTCAAACTTTCGGGCTATCTATACTGTATTTTCACAAGTTTAAGGAACACGAAAATGCCCTAGGTCTGCTCGCAGCCACCCGGGGCCTGCAGCTACGTTCAATGCTGCTCACTGCGGTCTGAAATTAAAAATTTGCAATTTAAATCATTTTTGAATTTACTGCTGCTCATTACGGGACCGGGGACCCCATTTTACAACTCACAGAATCACATTACTTACTACTTTTTTCTAAATATCTATTGATTATTTTGTTTTGGTGCAAAACCGCTTTATTTATTGGCCCAGAAATGTGAGTCTGGATTCAGTGGCATGTGTGCCAGAGCATGCCCCTGGCACGGGGGTGCCCCTGGGGGGCAACTTCGTTTCTCTGCATTTCTGCAGACGCGGTTAGGTTGTGGTTGTGTCATTTAGTTTAGTTCTTTTCCTTGCCCGGATTCGTAATTTTGACGAGGTAAGACTGTCTGATTATGTACGTGGCAATGAGAAGAGCAAAATTCCGCACTTGTACAGCCATTCTAACTGAAGCTAGGCCGTCACTTCACGTCCAAGCGGTTGAACAGAGGCCGTGCCAATGGATTACTCCGGTTCTCCAGGAATCAGTTTGCAATCAGTTTTTTGTCCTGTTATAGTGTTATTGACTGGATATCCAAAAATGAAACAAGAAAATGGGGCCCCGTAGTGAGCAACAGTAAATTCAAAAATGATTAAGTAAAATTGCAATTTTTTATTTCAGAGCTCAGTGAGCAGCATTGAACGTAGCTGCAGGCCCCGGGTGGCTGCGAGCAGACCTAGGGCATTTTCGTGTTCCTTAAACTTGTGAAAATACAGTACAACAATTAGGTAGACTGTAGTGGTACAATATTTGGAGCCACGTTCTTTTATTTTCTTAGGTATTACTATTTCTTCCTCAGCTCAGCAATGAGTTATGACACCGGACTTTCTTTAATTGATTCTTTTAAAAGCCTTCCCAGTGACGTAGAAAGAGTTATAGCCTAAACATAATATAAGAAAATTCAGTTGAGCTTTGTGCTGTTCCCACTTTCCAGTAACAGGTGTGTGCATCTGATCCCATCTTAAATTTGTGAATGTATTCAGGCGGACTGGAGCTAACAACTGCAAAGTGCTTGCGCTGGTTAATGCATAACCGCACCAACCATGGACAGAAACCGGCATATATAGCCATGCACAAGGTATCCAGCAGCCACAGCTGGTGCAACAGCCCCGTAATCTGGCATGTCGGAAGCCACAAAAATTACTGCACATATTACGAAATTTTAAAAATTCCTACCAATTTTTCCAAGATAGATCAGTTTAACTGTAACATTTATTACTATTTCGTTTTGATGGTTTTCATTTTGCTGATGCGGAGATTCATGGTATTTTGGTACTCGTATTAATAACGCTGCACTTTTGCGGTGGCATACGAATAAGTAAGCAAACAGATGTACAATAATCAATAGACTATGGTATTTTAGCAAGAAGATTAGGTAAAAGCACCGAAAAAAGGACATGTAATCAACAGTCATGATTATTCCCAATGGTAGCCCAAAAGCAAACACAAGACGTTGAAATCCTTCTGCTAATGTTGTGTAGGTGGAGCACGAACACTGGCTATGGTTAGTGTCACTGGCTCGGTGGATCGACTTAATCTGGCAAAGAAATTTTTCCCTTAATTTGTCTGGCTAAAGGATCCCGTAGCACAATGATGCATTCTATTTTTCGTGGCACGAAGTCAGCCAATGTGAAATTTGAACTGAGGATATCGGCCGTAACACTAGCCACTTTTTACAGTTACGGCACGCTTCTGTGCTGCATCCGCCGTTTCCTCCAGAAGCCGACGTTGGGACTGCGCTAAGACCACTTATGTAAGCGGCCTGATACGAAGGGGTGGTCTTATATGCCGCGAGAGGAAGTCCTGTTGATCCTTTCCATCCGCGTCTGCATCTGTGCAGTAAAGTGCTTTCCCGTTCCCCGATGTGGTCCATGATAGACATTTCGTTGATTTATCGATCGCCAACTTGCTAAAAGAGATCATAAACATACTGTTGAATACATGGCAGTGGAATGAAAAGAAATTAAAACCGCTTTCGTGCTACCAGGCAGTTGGCCGAGAAAGTGCGCACTGCTCAGCATTCAATTATCTGCAGCGGTTCGGGTGTAGCTTTCACCTTATTAGGGCGATTTTTTATTTCTTCTCCATATACTGCATAATGGCCGCTACCGATGCGAAGAAGAGCATGGAAAACGGACCGTCCGTGGACAGCGCCGATAAACTATCCATCAAGCAGGAAATCAAAGCGGTAATTCTGAATTCCTTCGGTGGACTGCGTTCGGTTAAAGTGGAAAACAAAGCGGAACCCAGTTTGGAGAAAGGTCATGTGCTGATACGAGTGAAGGCCACGTAAGTAATGCTCAAAGCGTTTACTATGCAGTCACCCATGAAGACACTGCGTTTTTGAGCTGAATGCAACTGGGAATCAATGGGTACGGTTTTTGGCTTATCCATCCATATGGTGGCGTCCGAATGTCCCAAAATCGTTTATATCCGGCATCAATAGAATGGTGTGAAAGGCGAATCTGTGTGTCTGTTGTAGAGGCATAAATTTTTTGGATTTAATGGCACGGCAAGGCCTTCTGGACAATGCACCGCGATTACCAGCTGTAATGGGTTTCGAGCTGGCTGGCGATGTCGAAGCGTTTGTGACTACCGGTGCGGGCAGTGCCGCTGATTTTAAGGTGATTGATATTTACAGTTATGTTAGCATGCACTACTGGAATAATCTACGAGCATTTCACGAAATCGCAATAATTTATTGCTGGGGTGTCCTGATCCTCGAGGTTAATACGGGCTTAGTTTTGAATCGAGAGATTGGGAACCCATATGGTGATTTTGCATTGATTGATGACGTAGGATGGCGTTCAGCATTTGTTTACTTTTGCAAAGGCCGAAAGAATTTGATACAAAATATTGTTAGGAAAAGCAACAGGCCACAAGGGTTTCCAAAAGAAACATCTCCGCAAAGTCGTACCCATTTAAAACGAAAGCAAATGCAGCTTTAGTGCATTCGAATTTAGTGACGCATAATTAAGCTACGACTACAACAATAAACGAGAAATGTTATATAGATAATTACTAGTAACATACCCGCTGCTAAACTGAGGTACTGTGTTTATTTGTGAAATAGCAATAATAATATGCGCGTGCAGTAGGTGTCTAAAACCTTAAGTGTTACAGTTGTGGTATGTTTCTTGAGTAGAAAGCACAATAAGACAACTGCATAGCTTACATACAATTTCTACTTAGAGCTTTTCTGATTTTCTTCTTCAAAGGCTGCTCTACTGATTCTAACCGATGATATCTTTTTTAAAACAGAAGTGATCTGGATACATTACTTTTGCAGTTGTTCAACAGCTAGTTGCCGGCTACTTTCTTTTATCCCTCGCGTGCTTTTTTTGTTCCTATCGCTTTCTCGAGTGAATAACTAGTGAAACATTTATATAAATACTGTATTTCCTGTCAGTCAAAGCAATGTTTCGATGATGTGTTATCCAATTTCTAGCCAGGGGATCGCGTAATTGCTTTTACGGATTATAATGCCTGGGCGGAAGTGGTATGTGTATCGACAGATTATATCTACAAAATGCCGAAGGTAATGAGTTATGAGGAAGGCGCTTCCATGCTGTCCTACGTGACGGCCTATATGCTGCTGTTTTCCTTGGGTGGAATACGTCCTGGACAAGCGGCTTTAGTACACTCTGCTGGCGGCTCAGTGGTAAGCTCAAATTTAAATTCAAATACAATTCACCTTTAACGATCAGCATATTTTATGGCAGTAAAAACTCCCAAAAAGAATAAAAGCAATTGCACAATAAGTAAATGAAAATGTATGAATAAATGTATTTAATCATGGTTAATTGAGGTGAACTCGTGTTTATCATAACAGACACCCAAATTTAAATTTAATATGAGTTATGGCATGATTATTATTGGCCATGGGCCCATGATTATAAAAATATCTACAAAGTGAAATAAATGTGTAGCGTACAGTATAGTGGGAAGCGTATGTACAATTTTTGCATTCCTTGACATGGCAAGGTTGTCGACATTACTACTTTTAGGGTTTGGCGATCAGTCAATTAGCGAAGACTGTCAAAGATATAAAATTGTTTGGGACCGCATCTCAGCACAAGCACGAGCATATCAAACACGGATTTGACCATTTGTTCGACCACACAGAAGATTATGTGCAAGAAATTAAAAAGCAAGTGTTGCATAATTAATATTTTTGATATATTGCGCAGTGATGATCCATGCCGAATATTTATTGCGTCCTCTAGATCTTACCCAGAAGGCATTCACTTGGTGTTGGATTGTTTGGCTGGTGACGAAACCAATCGAGGAGTCGCGTTACTGCGACCTTTGGGAAAGTATATTCTTTATGGGTCGTCCAACATTGTGGCCGGAGAGAACCGAAGCTTCTTCAGCATAGCAAAATCGGTTGGTTAGAGTGCTACTTATCTAACACACTCGAATAATGTCCGGATTTTGTAAATTAAACAAGGGTCATAAAAGTTAGACAAATTATTTTGCAGGCTGGTCTGCGTAATGAAAAAATACTTCAAACGGCCGCAGCAAATTTACAAAATTTTAGTTGCAGTGGTGGCAGCTGGACAAAATCAGTCCAGTCAAACTTTGTGATGAAAACAAGTTAATTGGTGGACTTAATCTGCGACAATTTATGTTCCGGCAAAACGGCGCTAAGGAAGTGCGCGACGTTATGGATCAGCTCTTTAAATTGTATGGCGAGAAGAAGATCAAGCCGGTTATCGATTCAACGTAAGTCACGTGCTTATGCTCAATGATCATTCTATGTAAAATGTGAACCTACGTAGAACTTTGACGTATACGATGTACGTACATCAAGATGCAAAACATGTTTATCCTCCTACATCTGCCAAATATGTATGCCGGTTTAGTACTAGTTCTTTTTACTCTATATAAGTAGATGGTCATTTAGAGCACAGTAATTTTATCAGTCCATAAGGCTAGTATTTTTTTCTCACTTAGATTTGCCATGGAAGATGTTGGGGATGCAATTAAGAAAATGCATGAAAGAAAAAATATTGGGAAGTTGCTGTTGTGTCCATCGCAAGTTCCGAGAATCAAGGTAAACTGCTTCCAAATGTAGAGGCAATATCCAGTAGTACAGTGATACAGTATCTGCCCCCAAATGGTGCATACAGTTCTTTTGACTTTGCACCTTCTAATAAAACTGTCTGTTCTATAGCTGCTTAATTTGAACGCTGATAGCGCATAGTATCAAATTGTAAATTATTCTTTTTTTCAATAGTAACAGAGCAAACTTACTAACCCATTGGCATTCGAAGCTTGTAATTATTCTCTTAAAAAAGCCCATAGAATGTTTTGTATCAGTTCCAGTAGCATGGCATTTTCACCAACACAAATTTACACGACGTTATTCCATGCCACATTTTATTACATATTAGTAGTTTATTGTTTTTTGTTACCGACAAGATGCACCAAATTGTGTAATTGTAGTAAAGTTAATTTGATAACAGGAAACCTCGGGAACAAGTTCGGCGCCGACAAGCCCGCCATTTAATACAAAAGAAAGCAGCGCTGCATCCGGATCTCAAGAAAAAGAAAAGGAAAAGGCTTAATTCTTGGCGTATAGCTGCTACATCCCTGCAAGATTTGTTCCAGCTGGCGCTATTTCGGATTCTCATTCTTGTTTGATTTTTAATCCTTATTGAACTGTAGTGCAGCACATAATTTACACCGGGCATGGAGTCTATTGGTCTACTTGTGACTTTATTTTACTAGTATTGGAAACTATGCAAGAACCAATGCATTTTAAACACTTTGCGCATAAGCAAAATTATTTATGTAGATGGTTTGTTGGTGTTTATGTAATGTATTATGCACGAACTGCTTTTTGTTGATAGAAAAATACTTTCTGACTGTATGTTACCATATGGATTCGGACATAGTGTAATTTATTGTTTACAACGAAAATTTCATTGTCCGCACCAATCGTGTTCTGTATAGTTTTGTAGTTTACTTCTTGTCGATCTCGATAAACCAATTTGCAAAAACAATGTGTTTTATGTTTGTTTGCGCTGTTTAACGACTGATCTGGCTATTCTGCTGTTTGTTGTATAAAAAATATGGAACTCTGTTATGGGCATGACCGGAAAAAGATGCTTTTAATGCACTATCATGATATCATCAGTTTCGTTGTGAAAACAATAAAATCTAATTTACGCAGCTTTATATTATTAATCCCGTGGGTGAATTTTTTTTATATCGCACAGGATCAGATTTTTAGATTACTGATAAAGTGGCAACAGAACATGGTTAACAATAATAAATATCATACGTATATAAAGTGTTCGATCGACCTTTGAATTTACTTAATTTATGACGTTAATTGGACACACAAACTGCTCGTGGTTATACTGGCTAATAATACAGTTTGTAAAAATTTTTGTGCTGCATTCCTCTACCGTGCATGAATTTCTGCACTGATGTTTAAGCGTATTCTACCTATTGTTTAGAATACATGTAAAATCCTGTTGTTTATTGATATCAACTTCCACACACTGGAAATTCCAAACACAATGATTTCGAGCACTTAACGCATCCTTTTGTATACAGCTTCAGGAAGTTTGACGTAAATGCAGCAAAAGTAAGCCTTATACTGCGCAAACCGGAGTTTTTCCATACACGTTGATTTCGACCGCTCCTCACAAACTGCATCTTTAGTATTCTGCAATCCTTTTCCGGATTTTTTATTGATCAAGGTTAATGTTCGGCTGGATGATTTCTGTTTTCATTTTTCAATAAAGAAATAAGAAGAATGCTACAATGCCCATATAATTTTATAAAACTGCCCTTTTTTGTTTTAATGTTGAATATTATGCTTCGGGTTGAACCTTTCTACTTCATTGACGACAATATTTTTTTACTATGGCGAAACAGTATCCCAGCAAATTCTAAGGGACAAGGACATTGTTGTTTGGAGAATTCACATTAATCTGATTCATAATTCTTGAGTGTCTGATTATGTGGGATTACCTCCTTACATATTCCGAACCATCAATCTGTAACATCGCCGCTTGTTTTCAAATGTGTGCTAGCACAAGAAACGGTATCTGGCCATGGCACGCTGCCTGGACTTTTGAAGATCTGGATTCCAGGGTATCGGTTTTAAACACGTCTTTGGACATTCCCTTTAAGTGCGTTAGTTTACAGAACTCTGAAGGTCCACAGGAATATTAAAATACTAAAATATCGTTTGTTATAAATTAAAAGAAAATCATAACAGCTAATGCGTTAACGTTTCCGGAGTATTTTATGCATGCGACGGCTAATAGTATCACTAAACATTTAGCAATAAGTTGCAGTATGTAGATCTATCATTATCTTTATTTCAAGGTTTGAGAATTCCGCTTGTAATTTGCGATTGAAGGCATTATTAGAGCGCAGTAGTAGCATTAACTAGCAAGGCGCATATACACCTACGGATACACACTTTATTATGCAAGTATCTATACTTCATATGCAGTATACGATAGATTATAGATATTCCCATCTAATACTTGCTACATATCAGCACAATTATTATTTGTATTTCTGTTTTTTACATTTTAATTCCACACATGACATGTGGTAAGTAATCCTGGAACGCCCCGACATACCGCTAGCGTCGGTGCTTGCAACAATCTACGGTCCTCGCAACAAAATTACTGGACAACGTATAACAGACTGTAAAAGCCGCGTTTTATTTTTTCTTTACCATCGATTTAAGTTGGTCGTAAAATATAATGAATCAAAATACTGCGATTATCAGATTTTTTAAGCTTCTTATTCGCGTATTAGCCATACTCTTACCATGTACAGATTGGAATCAACGTGTAAATATAATATGGAATATAGATATATTGTAGTATGTATAGTGAAGTGCGTTTATTTACTCCTTCAAGGAACAGGTTGCAAGTTATAACGAAGTAAATATGCCAATAAGCGCTAGTAGCGAAAATATATTTTTATAAAATATTAAGTCCTTTACTTCTGAACGCACGTATAGTGTACACTTTTGCAACGTTTTGAAGTGCAGCTAGATCCGTAGACTGAGTGCTTGACCTTTCTGAGGCGGTTGGAGTCATGCAGCACTAATCAACCTCTTGCGTTTTGTGCTAATTAGTGAACACATGCATTTGCATGCTTCATGCATAAAATATTTGGGCAATGAAATTGGTACACTTTCGAATTCGCATATATATCCGGCTCATTTTCTAAGTAAAAATTACCACTTAAAACAGTATCGCAACAACAACAACAGAAGGCGAAGGCAGCTGTTACAAGCTTCAAATGATGCCCTTAAGCTAGTCTCACCAACCGCTATACGCCGATTTATACACTTCAGTCATGTGACTTTTGCCGTTCTGGTTGTACACTTCATGTTGCACACTTCATGTCCGGCACCTATAAAGTCCCCGGCTGTGTGTCTTATATCAGTTAGTCGGAAAGACATATCTACACCAGTATTAATCAAAAAACGCTAACCTTGTTGCGGGTCGCGAATAGCAATAAACACTCATAAGGTCTTCAACAAGTAGCGCATAGCGCCAAAGTTTACTCCGCTGCCTGATTCAGTGTTTGCTACATATTTGCAATAATTAGTTTTGCTACACCCACAGTATGGCCGCCCAAACGGACAAACGCCAGCGTCGACGGTCGTTAGAGCTCCTTCCTGGTCATAATTATGATCCCGTCGAATATCTCAAGGTTGAAATGAATACGGCGGGTGTTTCGCGAAAAAAGTCATTCAACCGGGTGGTCGACGCAATGAAGATCGGGTTGGACAATTTATACGAAAGTGAGTACTCTACCGATTTAATTTTATTCCAATTTAATTAGCCTAAATTGGTAAAAGGTGATTTATTTGCGACTGACCAGTTTTAACATTTTTCTGATTTTTATCCCATTTTCCTGTAAGTTCGACTAAAAAACGTGCTCTTTAAAATGCACTGAAAAATTAAATAAATATTGCAAGTAGAATGTTGCATTGGTGCTTAAGTGGACCTAAGCCGTTGTAAAAGTTAGTAAGCTACCTATACAAGCTTTCATAATTAAGTCATGCGAATACGATTATTACTTATTGTACGTATACTCGCACGTATGTGATGACTTACAGCTGTAAATTACAAAATAATTATTAGTAATTTAATATGCGTAACTACAAAGCCAACAATGTATTCTTTGGGAGCCGGTACCGTGCCGTATACGTGAGCACATTATACACCACTATCCGAGTAATTAGGCAAAACCAGTTTCACATCCGTGAGATCCAGACGGTCCTATACAGGTGAATAATTTACTGAATATTCCAAACATTCTGACGGCCACATGCCTGTTTTGATCCTAAAATTAAAAACACAAAAGACTTTGGTTCAGTTTGGCTGATAATATTCCGAAACGGATGTAATCAGCAAGGCAAATTTGAGTGTCCACTAGGTGAAGGCCATGATATAATGAAATATTAAAGTAATCGCATATAATGCAGTATATATATTATATATATTTGCATACATATACTGTACAATGTGTACATCTTTTAATTTACCGGCTTATATGTGGCTGGAATGCCAAAGGCGGTACTAGTATTTGATACAGAATTACCCTACTAAGTGCAAATTGCAGTAGCTGCAAGACGTAACATTGTAAGTTCACAATAATTACCCAGGATTAGTAACATATTAGTAACATTTTTTATGATGCTACATATAGCCATTCCTATTCCTAGCCTGTGATAGTATTTTGCGTAACTTTCTTTGTTTGTGTACACATAAAGCAATTCAATTCTTGTGGACCAGGTACAGTAATTCATACGCCAAAGCACTTGTACAGTACTATTTCTCCACTGGTTCCCCACAGTATACGGTAAAGTTATTCAGTGCTCGTAGTTAGCTTTCTTCTTATTAAATTTTTATACGTATTTAACAATAAAAAGTTTTTTCAACCATTTTCTGTTTTACGTTCTTAGGGGTATAACCCGACAGTACTGCTAGAATATTTTATTATAATTAAGAAGTAATACTTACCGAAGCAACCAATGCCAATAAAAAGTTGTGATTCCTTTCTGGATGGTTTAAAGCAGGCAGTACAAAATTGTAAGAATTGCAGACCTTGTTATACAAATCTATATTATATAATGTACTAGTACAGATACATACTTTCAGACGTGCAGCCGAATTTTTGCAGACCCAACAGTTGTAGAGGCCATTGGCACTCACCTTCCGCAAGTTATTCGGCAATCTCCAATTGACATCCGCTTGAGCGATACCGTTTTCGATCAGCGACTCGAATCCCGACCTTTAACGATTGAGTACCCATTGCGAGTGGAGAAATTCTGCATGTTCCGTAACACCGGCAGTACATGGAAACTTAGAATAGGAGACCCGCGTTTCCGTAAGTTGACCTCAAATACCGGTTCTCCTTCATTTACCATATGTTAAGTGCTTAATTATCCATCTGACTAGATCTTAAAATTTAGATCTTTAAAGAAGTAAGATTAGTAATTAAAAACAATTACTGCGTTTTATTTTAAAATGTATTTTCTATGGGCATTTGTACTCCAGGGATCAGCGGTGGACCATTGCAATCTGTGTACCAATTGGACCAAGTGCACGCTCATTGGGGCCCGAATAATATTGTCGGATCAGAACATACGGTCAACGGATACCAGTATGCTGCCGAATTGCATTTCGTACACTGGAATACGGGCAAATGTCAAACCATTGATACTGCGGCGTCCCGACCAGATGGTCTGGCGGTGATTGGAGTGTTTTTGAAGGTACTCGAACGGATGCAGTATTATTTTCTCGTCAAAAATTGTAATTCTTGATAAAAAAAATGTCTATGCTGCATTTTGCAAATTTTTATTAAGGTTTGGGAACAAATAATTTAGTTTTGTAAGTGACCCATGATGGCATACCGGCAATGCCAAAGATATCGAATTATAGTACATTTGTTAATATCTAGTTTAAGATGAAAAGATAACCGTGCTCCTGCAAAATGAATTTAAAGCTGACTATACGCATTTCTTACGATATTCCACCAACCCCAGTGCGATTTTGAAGGATACAATAAGTTAGCGCTATTAAAAGGACACCTTATAGGTGCAATTCGGTTACGCTGTATGCTCCGAAGGAAAAGATAAAACTAGTCTTTCAAAACGGTTTTGATGCCATTTGATCACGGAGCACTTGCAATAAATTTAGCGAGGAGCTTTTATGTTTTCTCAGGACGTAAATTTTGAAACATTAAACTGCTGAATAAGGCGTTAATGTACCATTCTTGTTTTCTGGCCGATGGCTTCTGTCGTAAACTCGTCTTGGCAAAACATCAACTATCATTAAATTCTAAATAAAGTGGTTTAGGACATAAATATTGGATTATTCCGTAAACCAGTGTCGAACTTTTTAAAAGTATTCCATTCGAGCATATCGTTTTTGACAAAAAGCTTTTACAATAACCCGATGCGTATATTAAGTAGATTATACTCCCGCATATTGATAAATGTGTACAAAAGTGTTGGCTCATTTTCAGGTTGGCAAGCCTCACCCCGAAATACAGAAGCTGGCGGACGCTATGCAAGACATCCATTATTCAGGACAAGAGATTTCTCTAGATGACAAGAATATAAACGTTAAAAAGCTCATGCCCGAAGGTACAGATAACTGCAAAAGATGATAAAAATAAGAACAACTTTTAGCCTTCTACGAAAACAAAGAGGCTCAAACACAATAATTCTAACTAAGTAATAAACACTTTTCGATAAAAGGAAAGGACGAAAGGCTATTATATTATTATAACATGTTTACCGAGTAGTTAGACCGCGTGCCATTAATTAAAATGACGACGCTTTAAATACTTAAAGGAGGTCTTAAGTGTTCAAAAGTTCATCTACCATTAATAGACTACCATAATCTTGCGTTAGACTGTTTTCCGGCGACTTTTTTCGTGATACTTGATGAAATATAGTCCAATAGTTCTCTAAAATGTGTAAAAGCGTTCTTGATTTACTTCATGCAGATACGTCGCAATATTGGACTTACGATGGATCGTTGACCACAACACCGTACGACGACTGTGTGATCTGGATAGTGTTGAAAAATCATATCGAAGTGTCCAGTGAGCAGGTTGGTGCAAATAATGGTCAGCTCACAAGTCAAATCAGATCAAATACCCGAACATATATTTGTCTGCATTTGTAAAGTTAAGGTCTTTGTTCCCTTGACTATAGCAGCATTTGTGTACTGCGTAAAGACTGACCAGTCTATCGTTTTTGTTTTACATCCTACTATATGGTTTTTGTTTTTCCAGCTGGAAGCTATGCGGACCTTGGTAGAATTTCAAGAAGGCCAGAATGCACCAGATAAACATGCGTCTTGTGGCCGGGTCGTCCACAATTTCCGTCCAGTACAAAATAGCATTGTGAAAGTGCGGTCATCCTACAAGCCAGCATTGAACACATATTTTTAACTATGACGCGCAATGCCGAGCAATTCTTGATCAAATTGATCAGCAGATGCAATTTTAACCCTTATGACTTCTATAGCATATTGAATTACTCTATGGTATGAAATTGATTGTTTGTTGTTTGCTTTGAGTTATCTTTACACCTGACTAGTGTGATATGTGCAAAGAGGTAATTATTGTTCAGAATTCTTTGATTGTCAAAATAAAACCATGCGTCTAAAAAAATATGTTAATTACTTCTGGTTTTTATTCATGATGACATATTCATGATGATATTCATTCATGACACATCTGATTCATGTGGCGTTGAAAGCAAAAGCGCTGATCTGGCTGAAATATTAATTGCCTCTTTTGTCCTCATACATCCATCGCATAAAGTGTCCAATGAATAATTCATCAGAATTCTACTTCATGTTGTACACAATCCTCTGTAGAGCCCTGCGCGAGCGCCGAGCCTCGGCTCGGCTCGTGAGCGCTCGCGGCTCGCGAGCCGAATGAGCGAGCTTTTACCGCTACTGGCGCGAGCCGAGTCGAGCCGAGCGGTCGTTTATCGATGGGCGAGCGAGCCGAGCGAGCGGCAGTCAGAGGTCACAGCGAGCTGAGCACTGCTTTCTGTCCCGTACTATTTTTTATAGAATTTCTAGCGATTTTCTTCCAAAAATGGGCGTTGGCTTCGCGCTTCGCGCGAAATAAGCTGTCCCGAACTATTTTTTGCATAATTTCTGGCGATTTTCCTGTAAAAATGCGCGTTGGCTTCGCGCGAAATAAACTGGTTTAAATTCATGCAGCGGTGCTGCCATAAAAATACCAAAGTACGTTTTTACAATTAAACCGCATATAACTTTTGCTCGCGAGCCGTCTGAGCAGAAAAATTTGAAATTGTCTACGAGCCGAGCGATCCGAGCAATAAGAAATCTGGACACGAGCCGAGCGAGCGAGCAGACGATTCAGCACGAGCGAGCTGAGAAAAAATTTACAATAGTTAAAATGACACGAGCGAGCGTGAGCCAAACATTTGACGCTCGCGCAGGGCTCTAATCCTCTGTACTTCTATAGTTCTCCTTGTACTTAAAGACACCCACATATAGATATAATGTAACTAGAATAATATAATACGGTTAAATTTACAATAGCTAGCGAATTTCAGGCATTTACGAGTATGTAGTACGTAGGTAAGTACGAGTATCATTATGTTTATAGATGTCATTATGTTTTGTTATGTTTATAACTTCAAAATCATTAAAGTACTACAAATTAAATTAGTTAGTAAATTAGTTAGTAAATTATAATAGTTAGTAAAGTTAGTAAATTATTATCTACTGCCAGTACTGAGTATTTAAATAAAGCTCACTGGGCTTTATTTAAATATTATTATGTTCTCAAAAGTCAAAAACAGAATTGTTAGTAAGCCTAGATTGTAAAATTTCGCATCAGAAAACCGGCATCGGAAATGAAGGATAGCGGTAACTGGTAAGTACAATTTGCCGGCTGCAGCTTCTCCCTCCCACATGTAGGCCGCATTAAGATCTGCGAAAATCGCGAAACCAACCGAAGGGGAACAGTTACAAAATGTTTGCGAATTTTTCGCAGTAAAAAAGCACTCATCGACAGAGACGGACGGAATTTCTGGCTCTATATAAATTTTATAGTATTTTAAATATTTTTATACGATATGTACGGACGATTACAGTAATATATATTGTAAACTGCTTTGAATTTGAATGTTGCTGATGAGCTAAATATTAAGCGTAAGCTCGAATACTTGGTTGGTACTTGGTAGCTTTGAGATTGAAAACGTCGAAGTCAAGGCCTGCTTGCAATGGATGTAAACGATGTAATCGACGGTATTTTACGGCAAGAAGAAAGGTATGGAACTAATTAAAGTATCTGTATGTTGTTGTGCTTTAGCTGTGTACAGGCAGGTGCTCACTTTCATAGAACTGTACGATCCTTGGATTACTGTACATTTCACCCGCATGTTTTGCGCTGTTGAGGGTAAGGCATAACAGATTTTCTCTTTGACAGCTCGTATAACGAAGGCGCGCGAGAAGGAACAGATTTGGGTCGCACTACTGGTTACGTGGAGGGGTACACTTTTGGGTGGAATAAGGGTTGGGAAATCGGGAACGAGGTGCGTCGGCACGGTGGTGCGCTATAGTGCTACAAAGTGATGTTATCATTGTCCGTTTCAGATAGGCTTCTATAAAGGATATGCGACCACCGTTCGAAATCACCTTATGACTGAAAAATCGAACGATAGCCCGTCGACTAAGTAAGCTCTCTTTGAGTTACATCTGTAGGCCGTTTCTGAATACTTCACCACGTATCTGTGGCGCCTGTACAGTACGGCTGTTGCGCCGTACCTATTTTTATTCTTTACGCGGTGTCGATGGTAAAAAAATACATAAATACATGTAGCTCTGTTATGTTGAATATTCAGTTATATCATTGGATCATTTCTTTGCACATCCGTTTTTTTTTTCGTTTTGACACTAATTTTTTTCCGTATCGACGGCATCGTTAACATTGTAACTGTTATTTCACTATTTTTTCATATGGGTTAGTATGTAAAAAAAGAGTGAAAAGCGATGCGAGTTTGAATAACGATTGTTTTGCAATAGTGTTACGTGGATACTCAAATGATTTGCTTCTATCGGCTCCGATAAATTTTTTCAGGAAACTGCAAGCGATCGAACAGCTACTGGATTTCCTGGCCACTGTGAACTTTGAAAACGTGAATTCTGACGCTTTAGCGGAATACATCTCACAGTCGCGCAAAAGATTTCGACAGGTTAATCAGTTGCCGTTTTACGCTTGTGCATATAGTGTCGGCTAAGGTGTGGATGGTATCTCATAAAACGTGCAACAAGTGTGTACTTGTAATTTTTGCAGCTGTTTCCTGGGGTTTTTCGATTAACCCAAAACGATGCATCGACATCGTTCTAAAAGGTAATGCTTAGGAGATATCCGGCAGTCAACCCGGAAAATGGAATTCGCACACCAAAGGAAGCCCACTGCGTGGAGGTTAGTGGATGCCAGCGATGACGAAAATGTTGTTTATCAAAGGAAGCCCAAAGTTATTCGCTACAGTAGAATTTTCTCCTGTTCGGTTCTTGTTGGCACATGGTAGTGCAACAAAACATTATGACGTAGCAAACTGCTGTTACGCAGCACAATCTAGATTTTAATTATACAGTATTCTTTTCTGTTAATCGCTATCGAGCTGTGTCCAGATGTATTCAAACGAATAATGCACACGCTTTTCTCTATAGTGTATTCAACAGAATAAAATATGTGAATCGTAAGACCTTAATGAAGTGTTTATTTTGTGCGGTCTCGTGACGCGCGTATGTGTTTTTTGGATCCTAGAGTATCAAAAAGGCATGGCGCACTATGTTTTGCAAACTGCGCACCTTCTTCATTGCTACAAT
Source organism: Paramacrobiotus metropolitanus (assembly GCF_019649055.1). Classification (NCBI taxonomy): domain Eukaryota; kingdom Metazoa; phylum Tardigrada; class Eutardigrada; order Parachela; family Macrobiotidae; genus Paramacrobiotus; species Paramacrobiotus metropolitanus. The sequence continues at coordinate 2,601,086 of NW_026570224.1, forward strand.
ATTGTAGGGATTATTCCGCAGTATATTTTCAGGGTTATTGTTTTATCACAGTGTGGATTTCCATGTAAACCGCAATTTTTTCCGTGTCGTTTTCATTAATATCTTTACTTACGCTGCCAAAAGAAAGATCCATTCAGTGTCGTGTGCTGACTGCGCGGTTCTATCAATAGAAAAAAATGCTGAAATAAGGCGCTTTCTGGAGAATTTTTATATCGTTGGATAATAGTTGGTTTATTAGAAATAATCCAGTTTGGTACACCGTTTATGTGGGGGCTATTATCGCCAGCTAAACAATTGACAGTAGTTGTTGATATGAAACGTATGAAATCACATTGCATTCTTTTGAATTGACCCTACTTGAGAGTCGCGTTCATAGTTGTTTTTCCACTGTTTACTTGATTTTTCCAGCTAAGCACAAAAATTTCCTTTTGATAGTTGTTGCACAGCAGAATAAATAGTGCGACAACGTCCAGAACGGGTTTGATATTTTAGGCAGTGTGGTAAAGGATTTTTCTGCTACTTTACCGGCACATTTTCGAATTCCGTGTTTTTTTTAAAAAGATGAATCCGTTATGGTGGGGTTGTTAGAGAATATGAAGCAGCAGCAAATCAGACGCGAACAAGCTTTCCACTCTCCACGCAAAAAGTTTTCCATTTTTGCTAATACAATTTCGGCGATTTTTTGCATGTGGTATTGAGTGTTTTCGGTAAATTTGTGCGACGTCTTTCGTAAAAAATGAATCGGTATCCTCATGTGACCGTGCTGCGGCTGAATGAGTGGAAGGAAATTGACATACCCACGTCTAGACGCCCTTCGGAAGGTGAGCAACAATATCGGACTGGTTATTAGAACGATAAATTTATTTACTTATCAATTGTTGGCCAGAATTTCCCACAGTATTCTCTGCCAGACATCTTTAGAGTAGTTTGAAACTTGCAGCCATTTGTAGATATGATGTTTGTACTTTAATTTTCTAATTATTTATATGAGTATTGCATTATATAGCGCCATTAGTGCTCAACTTGAAGAAGGAAGAACACGAAACCGTTTCGGAAGAGCGACAATCGCCGATCGATATCCGGACAAAGGAAGCCAAACTTGATGCAAAACTTATTGACAATCCGCTGATTATCAGTTATCCGCGTTGGCTGAAGGAAGGGGCCACATTCATAAATACCGGCTCCACATGGAGGATTGATGTCAATAGCAAACGATTCGGTAGTGATCTGCCCACTGGCTATTTCCGAGGACAACCGTGACCTTCTAACCCTGGGATTAACTCGTAGGTTTACTTGCTTTTTAGTTATTCACGGCGGGCCTTTGAATGCACGCTACCACTTGGAACAAATCCACGCGCACTGGGCGTCAACCAGTTTATTCGGATCCGAACATGTTGTCGATGGACGATATTTCCCATCGGAAATACATTTCGTGCACTGGAATCGCTCCAAACATAAAAAATTCGAAGATGCACTCGAAGATGGCGAAGGACTGTCGGTTATTGGAGTTTTCTTAAAAGTAAGCCGTTGACAGCTTTTTTTTGGATCGAAAACTTCAGAACATATACGTTAAAAAGTGTATGTATGTATTTAATAGCCATAGCTGAAATATTTTGTAGGTGCATAATTTCGATAAATGTTCGAACTGTTGCCGTGTGTCGATCGTCTATATTTGACTACACGAAATTATGGTTGACTACTGAATGTTGTAATATGATAATTTTTCGGCTCCTAGGTTGGAAAAGCCCATCCCGAACTGGAAAAGCTTGTCAACTTGATGGAGAATATACATTACGCCGACAAGAAGGTATCGATTGCCGCACTGGAATTGGACTTGTATCGACTGCTTCCAGAGGGTATCAATGCTCCGTATTAAATCATAATGCTGTTTTGACTAAGCACACTATTTTTTATGTGCTCCAATACAGATTCAACACAATACTGGACATATGCCGGTTCACTAACCACACCGCCATTTAGCGAATGCGTAGTATGGATTGTTATGAAAAATCCTATCGAAATTTCTTCCAGCCAGGTAGCGCACAGGCTGAGTTAGGCGTGCTGTTGAATTTTTATATTAAATAGTTTGGTTTAGTTAAATAACATAAATCAGCCATGTAGATTTGGTGACACATCATTTTTTGATGTAGCTACGTGCTATGCGCACTTTGCTGCGTTACAAGGAGAACGAAAGGGCTTTGTCTCGTGATCCCGATACGAACCACCTGCGCCACAATTTCCGTGTCATTCAGCCTCACAATCCGACTTTAGTGTCCGCATCCTTCGCGATCGATTGTCAACCGTTTCAACAATCACCCATTAACATCAGTACGGGTTCAGCCATCTTCGAACCAGAGCTCGAGCATCGCAAACTGGATTTTAATTACCCGACCAGTCTGAAAATGGCATCTGTATACGAAAATGCCGGGTCTACTTGGAAGGTTACGATGGTGGATCGTCGTTTCTGTAAGGAACTTGACTTTTTTGACTATACGTTACACTATAGCTTTTTATCAATGCAGTGTTGTTACAGAAAAGAACCAATATTTCTACAATTTATTTTCTTTTATTGCAGTCTTAAAAGGCGGTCCTTTGCATGATTTTTATTATTTGGAGCAGTTTCATGCTCACTGGGGCCCCGATAATCGATCCGGTTCGGAGCACCTTGTAGATAATTTTGCTTACGCCGGTGAAATTCATTTCGTCCATTGGAATCGTCGATATGGATCTTTCCAATCTGCACTATCTTACCACGATGGTCTGGCTGTAGTCGGTGTATTTCTTGAGGTAATCCCTTTGATAAGTTCAGTTAACTGGTCTGATTGTTGATGATTTCACTTCAGTGGGTATTCGAGCACCCATGAACTGCATATTTTAATATGTTGAATCATTGAATGCCATTAAAAAGAATTAAGCAAAAAGCCAAAAACTATGCAGTTACCAAACTGATATTCGTTTTTATATTTTCAGATCGGCATGCCAAATCCCGAATTACACCGACTGGTAGACGCCATTCATGATATTCACTACGCCGGACATAGTGTGCCCTTAAAGCATCTCGATGTAACCCAGCTCTTGCCAGAAGGTACTCTAATGGTAATCTTATCAAACGTCGTAAGCTGTAACACCACCTGAACATATCTGAACAGATACCTCGAAATATTATACATATCACGGATCACTGACCACACCGCCATACAATGAATGCGTGCAATGGATTGTCCTGAAACACCCAATCGAGGTTTCTACCGAACAGGTACTCGTATTAACAGTTCAAATTTGAAGCTATGCATCTAGGCCAAAGAGGTAAAATCTACCGGATCTTTTTACAGATGCAGGCTTTTCGAAGCTTGAGTACGCGAAAGGGGCGGAAGCATAGTCGGGAGTCTCGTGACTCACGAAAAGGAAGTCGGGACAGTGTCATTTCCGTTCGTCGAAGTCACAGCGAGCGTCGGCCGGATAAAGGGCGGGTATTGCAAAACTATCGCGTTACCCAACGGATACGGACACATGAAGTTATTGCTTCTTTCAAATTAAACGGTGACCATACGGATTTAAGCAGTTCCAGCAGCATCAGCGATCTGAGCGGTTCTGATTCTGAATAGCATTTGGTTCAATGTAACTTAAGAATTTAACCAAGTTCGAAGTGCTTTATCATCGAATAATACGATTTATTAGCAATAAAGCTCACTTTAACCCAATGTAAACTTAAGTACATCTATTTGTACAGAAGCGCCGACGAATTTAACAGTCACCCACAAAAAATTAATTTTCAATAAGATTACGTTACCAATCATCAAAGAGAACACTTCAACGCTTTATCAAGTTCACGATTCATTTCCTGGCATACTTTCATCGAGATCTGTAAACAAAAACAAAATTATAGAAAAAGGCAACAGAAACATCGAAAAAATAAGGTTTTGCCATTTTGTAATACAACTTAGTTATGCCCAGAGTATACAAGCATCGTTTTACCTCGACAGCTTCTTGTAAAACCTCTGGCCTGATTCCAAGTTCCGGTCCTGTGCAGTCAACAGACTGGTAAAACACTGTACCGCTTGCGTTAGCGGCTACAACGAATAATGCTTCGGCCGCCACGCGTTCTTCCCTAGTGACATCCACGACAAAAACCGGTCCAATCTACACAACACATGAACTGATCAAAGCTCCTACTTTATTACAGTGCCGATTTGGCTAACAACGAGTTTTCCAACAAGCATTCATACTCATACGTATTCTACTGTATGTAAGGACTTTACACAAAACGGCACACCTTAGAAAGGGTAGCTATTGTTGGAACGCAAGCAACATCCATCTGCCAACAATCGTACGGGTTATCACTGTATTCGATCTCGAACTGATCCAGTTCATCTTCGACAATGCGAACAGTAGGAAATCTTGCGTCGGCTAACGATGCTTTAATGGCTAAAGCTGCTGCTTCTAATACTGAGGAACCTTGCTCGAAAATCTGCAAAAAATCCAATCAACAAGAAATTCAACAATGATACTAAATCAGAATTTACACATATCTTTAAATTAATACAGAGGTACAAACTGACACCTACAATAATATCGAAAAACAGCGTCCAGCATTTCGATCCTTTTAGCACACCAAGTTTCTTCCGGTCAATACCGCCAGATTCGTAGTATATGCATTCCAGAATTTGCTGTAGTTCTTGGGTGCTGAATATTTCGGTATCCTCATCCTCTTCTGCATTCCCAAAGGAAGGGACAGAGCTATGACGAAATCAGAATAGGCATATGGGTTCACGTAAATTTTCTCATCCGTTGCATACTTTCGAGAACAGACATTTACCTCAAAGGTACAAAACCGATAAAAAAGAAAATGAAATGCACAAAGATAACAAGTTAGAAAATAATATTACTGAAGAAGAATGCCGAGCAAAAATCAGGCATTCGTACTTGACTACACATGGGAAAGCTTGTGAAAAGTCCGCACACAATCAGTATAGCGAAGGTATTTATGTTGGCTAATTGAAAAAAATAAGAGCATACAAAACGCGCACCTTTCAACCGAGATTTCCACGATGCCTTCATCTGGCGTATCCTTTTCAGGTTCACCAAGTGCGATTTTTACTGCCGCGACAACATTCGTATCTCCCTAAAACAAAAAAATATTCCGGTAGGTAGCCTTTTATGCAAAAAAAGGTGAAAAAAAACAGGAGCTCCGTCAGTGCAAAAAAAATTGAGAATAGACGAAAAACAAAAAAATAATTTAAAAAATGGGATAGAGAGTAATAACACTGTCTTTTATAAGCATAAAGCTTAAAAGAAAAGCATAAAGCTTATAAGAAAACTATAACAAAATGATATAGCGGTAATATGGTATTAAACAAGCTAATCTGACTGTTTTGGAGAATAATTAGCACGAAATTCACCACACATCAATGATAGCACATATTCGGTATACAAAGAATGGCACTATCAGACTATCGGTATCTGTTAAAAACAGAAGAAAGTTCAAGAAACACTTTAAAAACTTTTGGGACCACTTGTATCGTGCCAGACAGAACTTGTAAGCGGAATTGCCGTTGCTGCTCAGTGGCTTGTTGTTTTTTTGCTGGCATGACAAAAACAACGTATACAGAATGGCTGCAACGAACATAAACGTCCTATCTCCAGTTCTCACAAGCTTAATCCTGGCCGAACCGTTTGCATTGTTCACAGAGCCCACTTCGATGTGGATATTTCGATAATCCAGTGGACCCCTTCCATCCAGCCGGAAATCGAAGTCCTACAGTTACGGAAAAAGCAAACTTTACTTACTTCGTGAAATCGTGTGCACTCCACAGAACGCACAACGTAAAAGATTCAGAACTCAACTTACTCTGATGCCTTCAAAAAGAAACTGCTTCTCGTTCTCATTGATATAAGCGTCATCAGTGCGGTCCTGATCCGCATCCCTATCTTCTTGGAGAGCCTTCCAGTCGCTCATGTTTGCACGAACGCACGAAGATACCGGGCAGCTGGTCTATCTTACAATCAGATCAGATCCCGTCTTCCTAACAATCAGCTAGTACGAGACAATTTAATGGATTATGACATAATTGACATTCAATCAGCAAGTTCAACGTTTATGTGCTTTCTGTAGATAAAAATAACGCAGTAAAGACTAAAGAGTAAAGTAGTAAACTAATTTTCGAAAAGAAAGTTCAGCATTAATGATGAAAACAGCTGTTCTCATACGAAAAGTGGAACGCAGGAGCGAGGCGAAGATATGACTTTGGTGGGTGAGTCATTCAGCAATTTGCATCGCGTCAAATGACTGCACGCACGAGGACGGTGGCGAATGACGATGTATTCGATTTTTCACTGAAGAAAATGTGGTTGCCCATAAAATGAAAAAGAAAATTTTTGATGTGCTCAGTTCTGTGACAGATATTCAATTATTGTGAATACTAATACGATTATCTTACAACCAGATAAGGAGGTCTGAACCAATTCGTAGGCTGGGGATTGCATAACTAGGAGTCTAAGCGCATAATTCTGTAAAAATTTTTTAATCTTCCCATCTTTGGTTTGTGCGCAGTATCTGAGTATCTCCCATCAAGTCTTCTTCGAGTGGATCCTCTTTTGGATACTGTAACTTGTTTAACTGACATTTTCGTTGAATAAGATACGATACAATAATCAGCGTGCTGTATCATTAATGATCATAAGGTCCCGTTTAGATGTAGATAGATATACTGGATAGAGGAAAGTGCGGAAAACTCTTCGGACGGAAGCAAGCCTGGGACATCCGTCCATGCAGAGTTTACGATCTCTTATCATTTTGATTTTGATCGGATTATCGTGATTTTACTACATGAGAACGATGGGGGATGAGAACTTTACCCAAAATCCATTCTACATTGCCCTGACGAAGGAATACAAAGATCTGTACAGCAAAGCGTGTGATCGGAAATGTATTATCTGTGTTCCTCGCCTGTCCTCATTACCACTACACAAGAAAACCAACGCATTGCTGACAAAAAAATCGGAGCTCGGACTGCATATTCTCATGCCTTCCCCGCTGCAGGTGCATGTTGACGGTCTGCACGATTGTGTACAAAAGGGCTATTCAGTGGTCATCAATCCGAAGGCGGGAACTATTGCGGGATATTCTGGATTTGCCAGGAATTTCTCGGCAAAAATCTTATCTGAGGTAGGAATGTGATTCACTGCTCAGAAAACAACGAGGACGAATAAACAACTTTTTATGGTTTGTAACTTCATTGTAGGAAGTAAGCAAGATTGCGATATTTTATGAGCAACCTGATGGCTATGTAATACCTGTAGCTTACTTTGGATAATAATTCGTATAGATACTTCAAGTATTCATAGTAAATAATAATACAGTATACTACGTAGCAGGTCGTTGTGGATATTAGAAATGGGTACTAATTTAGAGAGAAATTCTGGTGTTAATGCTGTAACAGTGCTGTTATTTAAAGTATTTTAATAAAATATAATTATGGGACGGAATATAATGATAATCAAGTGTGCACTTGTGATTGTATTTTATTCATAATGTACGTAATAATTATATAGATATGCATTGTACATTTGTACTGTGCTAGTTGTTTAGAGTTTAGACTCTGTCCAGTGTCCATCTTTTGAAACATTTTAGTGTTGATGAAATTCTTGAAAAACTTGTGAAAGTTAACATGCATTTCCTGCATACGCTTTTTGCCACCTGAAATAGTGTGAACCTTTACAGTACTTCTAGAATAAGTAATCTGTTACTATGTACCAGTATTTTTACTGCATATCGGCTTTTATAAATCGAATTTTCTGTGTGATTTTCGATTTCTGTGTTGCCTGTTCTATGGAAAACAACGATGAGCATAACGTACCGTCGTACGGTATGATATTGGCCTGCAGCACTGCAGAATGTGACGCCTTAAGCAGTTATAGACCGTAATGTCTGCAATGCCATGTTCTTCTTGATTACATTAGTTTAGTTTTGATGGTAAACGTTTTTGCAGGAACGGTGCTACGACGAGAACGGTCGCTCATTTACGCTGCTGCTCATCGATCGACCGTTAGGCGGTGATATGGACACTTTCGACAGATCTGTTCCCACCATGGAATATAATGTGATAACCCTTTCAGCGGCCAGCTGTGAGGAATTCCTTCGCAGTTCCCTACCGCCACATGAGGCGGAACGGATAATTGGGAACTATAAAAAGTCCATTGAGCAGTATTACTGTACTTATTTGATGCTGGAAGGCTACGTTGACGATTTGGCCAATAAACTGCGCTTGCTGGTCAACAAGACGCTGGATTCGGAAATATTGCGGGTATCCAGTAATATTAATCGAAAAGACGCTGCCGCCGCGCTGGAAGTTTACGGACACAATATCCTTTTCCATAAAATATTCGATTTTTTACGGGATAAAGTTTATATGGAAGCAGATGGGTTGCTGAAAAAGAATCTCAGTACCGTGAAGAAGCCGACTTCAGTTGATGGACTAGATGTCACAAACGCTAAGTTTCAGAACGCGGAAGAGTTTCTTGGGAAAATGCCCAGTCAGACCTCCCCGCTGCAGCAGCTAGTGTTTTTTGGACGGGCTCTTCAGGGCTTACGGGTAAGTGCCTGTCATGTTTTATATTTTGTATCTACGTTGAATCAACGTTGAATGTTTGTATTGTATGTTGATTTGTATTGTAATGTGCGTTGATTTTTTCGTATTGTGTTGTTTTTGTTTTGAATCTATTTTTGTACGTTGAATTTTTAAAAATTATTCTTGTTTTACTAGCGAATTCCTTCCGATTTTTTCTGTTTCTGATTGCAGGAAGATGTGATGCTTTTCCACAGGGAGCAGCTGCGAATGGGCAAAACCAAAGTAAAATCTGTGGCCTTGACAGCGGACGATATTCTGAATTTGATCCTATATGTTATGGCGTCGAAGAAATGTGGATGTTTACGCACAGTTCTTGCTTACATAACCAAATTTTGCTTTACAATTCCCGAAGCTAGCCTGCAGTACGCGTTAACCACATTTGAAGCTGCAGTCAAATTCCTGGAGGAAGACAAGTCAGATAACAAGGAGCCGGTCAACCGTTTCAGAAATTCCTCTTCCAAAAGCTCAACTGAGGATTGGGATATCCCGGATAAAATGTCCTTGATTACGTTAAGAGACGATTACCCCAAGAACGGCACTGCAACAGCAGTTAACGGAAACAGTTTTGAGAAGGTGCCGTCGGTCGGTAACGGGATTGCAAAATCTGTTATGCAGACCAAAAAGCCGTCACCGTTAGATATCTTTCGCTCAGGAGTGGCATATGGAAAACAAGAATGAGTAATCAGCAGTGAAAGCATTATTGGGATATCCATGTCCATGACAATATATCGATGAAGAAAGATACGTAATATATAACGGTGGATACCGAACGGTTAATTTTGGCTGACAAATCTGGAATTGTTTTGGGTTATTGTATTGTAATTACTACTTCAGCGTATCCAGTGCTGCTTGACCAGTGATTTTCTATTCGATTTTTTATTTTCGGCTGTAGAAAATGCGTATTCTTTATAATGATTGAGATGCTGGAGAAATTATAAATTTCGCTTTTACAAGTTGTTTGAAGTTTTATTTCGGTTGATCGTTCGTGGCAGGCTGAACTGCCATTCAAAACATAATGATATGAGTTGCTAACCATAAGTACAAACAACAGAGGCGAATGTTCTTTGTAGATTTTTTGTTCAGAAACCGGCAGGTAAAGGAAGTGCCGTAGGGTTTCGCAACGATTGCTTACGCATTGAACCGTTGAAACTTACTACTGTCTGGCTTCTGATTTATTCTAATAGTCTACAAAATCTCAAGAGTCTACAGAACTTAATGCTAATAAATTCATAACAAATTATTTACTGTGGTTTCTGTTCAGTGTCTAGCGGTAAGCAGTCATAAACGAGGAAAGTTTTTCGTGTAATTTAAGTAATACTTATAAGTACTAAAATTTTCGTTAAGAATCCATGTGAATATGATGTCAAGCAGTACGCCTACCGAATGAAACATTAATCACCTGGTTAGGTCGGAATGCTTATCCTTAAACATTTATCATAATTTTGTGTCTTGGTACTATACCTCGTAGTTTTCGTAATATAAACACTTATGCACGCCTTGCGTGGCATCCGTAAATTACGTTTGCAAAAGCCAAAATTTCGCCGCCGAGAAGTTATTTTGATCCTGTGTTATGTTGTTGCCGGTTATTTGTTCTCGTCGTTGTTTCTTCTCGCTGTTTTGGACGAAGAGCGGATTTTGTCTCCCGGTTATAGCGAAGATTTTCACGAAACTGCTCCCATCAGATCAACTTTATCCCGCATTAGACGATGGTATTTTTCCAATGTTTCCGCTCGCTCGATTCCAGTTTCAGAATTTGCTTTAGATAGTCGACTATGGCCAGATGATACCCTGGTTAGCGATCGCATTGAACGTCAGCTGTTGTTTTATCCCGATTCAAAGGGTCGTTTAACCGCGAAACTCGTAGTTATTGTGAAATCTACGTACAATAAAAAAGATCCCCGACAACGACGGCCGGGAAAAATTCTGGACCATGATTACGAGCATGGTCGCGGCATCTGTCCGGTGACACATTGTACTTTCACCAGTAACGAGAGAAAAGCTCATATTGCGGATGCGATCCTTTTTGTTGATGGCATACCTGATTGGTATACTGAAGTAAGTCAATTTAAATATAGCGTGCAAAGCTGTGCTTGAAAACTCATATTAATTTTAAACTGGAGAACAATATTTAGATCTACGATCGTCCGCAAAATCAAGTGTGGATCCTATCCTTGCTAGAATCACCTTACCATACGAGAAGCTTCTCCCACGCTCAACAACTTATAAACTGGACGGCAACGTAAATATGACCCTGTTAAGAATTGTGTATGGCTTCCATTAGAATTTGTTAATTAGTATCATTAAGTAAGTAAATAATATCAATAGATTCATATATCCTTACGTCCTTATTTTTTGGAAATTATCTCCTAAATCAAGATTGATTTTTTCAGTAAGTTGATAATTTTATAAAATATAGCATCGCACAAGCGTTCCTACCTTTATCTTTAAAAAAATCTTAAGTTTTGGAGAAGGTTTAAAGAAAATTTTTAAAAGTTGTAGTACTTAAGGGTTGTCAGTACTTAACGGTTGCTAGTTTTGGAAATTATCTCCTAAATCAACACTGATTTTTTCAATAAGTTGTTAATTTTATAAAACAGAACATCGCACAAACGTTCCTACCTTTATCTTCAAAAAAATCTTAAGTTTTGAAGAAGGTCTAAAGAAAATTTTTAAAAGTTGTAGTACTTTAGGGTTGTTAGTACTTAAAAATGTGGTACTACGTAAGTTGTAGTACTTAAATGCTGTTAGCTTCTAGAGAGTTCGCAACTTAGCAACCTAAACAATAGTTATTTAAAATTGCCAAATACATCAAACATAATTTTATTTTTTATAATTCTTGAAACCTTTAACACGTTCTTAAATCCGTTTGATTACCTCAACATAACTATAAATTCTTCCAAAGTCGGCTTTAAAGCTTTTACATTTCCAGAATTTCTAAATAGCTGTTACTCTAAATATTTTTAGCCTCCAGAGTTTCTAAATTTTAAAATTATCTAGAAATCTGAGTACCTCAATATCTCACTGTCTAAAGTGTCTAATTTATACGAGTATCTAATTCCTAAATATCTAAGAGCCGGCCCGCGGCCCATTTACTGAATTCAATAACGTAGCGGCTCTGCGGTACTGGTGGTAGCTTGGGCATTTACTAACCTACGTTACTTTGTAATACTGATGGCAGCTCAGGTATTACTATTCACTAACCTCTAAATCTAATAATTTAATATGTATTTATTATTTAATTTATTTTATTAAATACTGAACAGCTGGCTGAATGGCTGAAAATCTTGCAATTAGTAACTAAAGATGCAGTCTGCGAGGTTATTTTGAGCAACTGTTTATTGTTTCCTACAAGTTTCATTAATTCTGCGCCGAAATATCGGCTCAAGGAAAGTGGCCCGGTACATGGTACCAAATTCGTGTACATACACGAAAACTTTCACTTTCGCGCAATCCCAAACACCTTTTTGTTTCGCTTTATGACATTCTGTAGCCAGACGATTTGTATAAACTAGCCTGAAAACCGTTTGTGCGCGCAACATCCAGTTAATCCAGCATCTCCCAAAGCTTCCTACCTGCTGCTTGGAAAAAAATTTTGGTTTCCGGAACGTTTTCAAAAACCGTTTTAAGATTTCAGTACTTAGCGTTTAAAGTTCATAGAAATTTCCAGTAAATTCTGGAAACGTCTCGAATGAGCAAATACAGGTTTTGCAACTTAGCAACCTAAACAATAGTTATTTAGAATTGTCAATTACATCAAACTTTTAAATTTGCTTTTTTAAATTCTTGAAACTTTAAGATGTTTTTAAATGCGTTTGAATACCTCAAAATAACTGTAAATTTATCCAAAGTCGGCTCCAGAGCTTTTACATTTCCAGAATTTCTAAATATTTCGACTCGGCCCCGCGCAGCGGGGCCGTTACCTCTAATTTTCTGAGCCTCCAGAGTTTCAAAATTTTAAAAATATCTAGAAATCTGAGTATCTTAATATCGCACGGTTTAAATTGTCTAATTTATATGTAATTTCTAAATATCTAAAAGCCGGCCCGCAGCCCGTTTACCTATTCACTCACGTAGCGGCTCTGTAATTCTGGTGGTAGCTAAGGCATTCACTAAACTACGTTGCTCTGTAATACTGGCGGTAGCTTTGGGTATTCACTAAGCTCGAAATCTAATATAATACAATATATTTATTTTATTTTAATAATTACTGAAGAGCTTGACTGAATGGCTGAAAATCTTACAATCTTACATGCAGCCTGCGAGGTCACCTTGGGCAACCGTTAATTGTTTCCCACAAGTTTCCATTAATTCTGAACTATCGACTGGACGGTTTTTATGGGCATCGTGTAAATGATCTCACTCCATCCATTTTATCACCGTTTAAATATTATCTGTCGTACCAAAAATACAGGTTTTAAGTTCGTTAGAATCGGCAATATAAAGTTACATTAAAAACGGGAAAAAGAACCGTGAAAAAGGCAAACAAAAAGAGAAATTACGGAGGCTTTCAGTTTTTATAAAACTGGTCGAATTTAACTGGAAAGCTTGTAAAAACTGTCCGCATTTCCACATGTTTAAAATATTTTCGTAGCTGGCCTCGCTGGGGTTTTATATTTGAAAATTGAAATGTTTCTCAAAACCTTTTTTATTGCTGTACGAAGTGTATTTTGTATTTCTTTCATTTTTCCATACCTCGAACACAACTGGTCGCGCGCTAGCGCGACCGATACTTGTAAGTAATAATTAATACGTCTTCAACATGTGTTGATACAGATGTGTACATACAATAGGTATATCCGGTATATTATTGGATTATAGCATGTTTCTAGATTTACGCTGCTGTTATCGCATTAATGCGGTACCTGTAATTGTATCCCCCGAGTTCGCCTTAATTAATGAAAAAAATTTATAATTATTATTATTGTTTATGTTTAATGTTTATGGATGTGCTGTATAGTTCATAGTTGTGTACGACTGCCACTCTGCTACGTATTACAAAAATAAAAAGATTTGTAAAGACGAAATGCAGTATGTATTGTACTTACGTTAGTGTACTTTACAGGTACCGATTGGACAGTGATCTCGTTACTCCTTATGGCAAATTTGCTCTCTATAACACGAGCGTGCGTCAGAAGACACAAGAACATAACTACGCGTTAACGAAATCCGGCCCTGGAAAGGTGGCTTGGTTCGTGTCCAACTGTGAAACGGGCAACAAAAGGATGGATTATGCTAGAGAACTTGGAAAATATATCCACGTTGACATATACGGGCGCTGCGGTACCCTCGATGACCGACAGTGCCAGAAGTCAGGCACATGCGACTTACTGCTTGCCAAAAGTTACAAGTTTTATTTAGCATTTGAGGTATGTAAATCCGAAATTCCAAACGTACTAACCTGCTTCCAATCGTACAGGTATAGTCTGGTTTTTTGATACTTCTATTCGTGACGCGCTCGATATCATCGACTTCATAAATGTAGTAACGCTCACAGCCGGGGTGGCTATGCCTAAAGTCCTAAACACCATTTTGAAGTCCACTGTATTTATAAATTACAAATATATAAGGTAGCTGGCGTATCCGCGCTCTGGTACTTCCCTGTTAAATTGGACGGAAATGATTATTTGGCTATCCCGGCTTTTACTCCAGGTTTTTAGGACGGCCAGAATACAGAGGTCAAATGTATAACAATAATTAACAATAATAATAACAATTAACATAAAAATAACAAACCATGTAACAAGTTAATTCGTTAAGAAAATTTCTTTGTGGACAATGTCCGCCTTTAAGCGCAAAGGCTAAAAAACTGCGCAGTTATTCCAACCGGAATGTGTTGCACTGCAGCCAGTGGACAAAAATATTATTAGTTTGAGAATACCAATTTAATTTCGACTGGCAACATTCTTTTCCTTAAATTATTTCCCACGCTTAAATACCACGGAGTCTTTTCGTTGTTAAGATTATTTTCAAAACGCGCGCGGAATTCTTTTCGAAAATCGAGCCCTTTACCTTTTCCCTTGGTACTTAAGGTCATACGCCATGTTAAGCGTACTGCGGCGTCATACGTACTTTTGGCGCTCTTATCCGCACACTGGTTGCGTTAATTATTGGAACAGAATGGGGTCCGAGAGAAAATTCATAAATAAGAAAAATTTCAAGGTCTTTTAGAATTACTAAGTCCAGAAAACCCTAAAGCCTGACAAATACCTTTTGGGAGGTAATATTATACGGATGTGAGCATATGCAAAGTAAAATATCTTAACCTGTTGTCCTTGAATGCATCGTCCACTCCTAATCACCGTCTGATGAACCCAAATACGGTAATTAGTAATTACTATCATATATACTCAACCGACCTCCAATTGCAGAACAATAACTGCCGCTGGTACATTACGGAAAAATTATGGACGGCCTTGAAGTAGGTAAACTATAGTAACTACAAGAATATAATTAAAGGAACCTGCTTTTTTGATTACAGGAAATAATAATTACGGTCAATTTTGTACCAGCATTGCGTCGATTATATTCTGTATAGAGCTTTTGGGTAGATTCGTCTGATAGCGCTGCGATTACAGCCGGTGGTTTTATTTGTCCGCAGTTATATGTGTCGCAAATTGTGGTGGAATTACAGGAAGATTCGATGGCTTTCGTAATTACAGGTCGAATGTGATTCCTGTTGTGATGGGAGCCCCTATAAGTGACTACGAAGCCGTTGCTCCATATAGATCGTTTATTCATGTTGATAATTTTACCAGCCCACAGGAGCTAGCAAATTATCTGCATTACCTGGATAATAATGAAAATGCATACAATGAATACTTCAAATGGAAACATACCGGCGAAATTATCCTCACGTACACTTTCTGTCGAATTTGTGCGTACGTAACAACATCTTATCTTTTAATTTACGCGTGAACTTTGGTTCGGCCCGTTGGGCCAAGCCTGAAAATTTAATGCAGACAACTTTTCTGCACGTACAGGTTGCTGCACAGTGATGCCCGATCCAAAAGTTACAAGGACTTCGATTTTTGGTGGCATATGGGCGGGTCCGTGTGTACTAACGAGCCACTAGTCAAGGAAATTATATGGGATATTTAGGATGTGCATAAAGGATGCCACAAACGCTGTATATTCTGATGCTCCGCTCTGCTGGTGTTTTTTGTACTTTTATTACTTTTATTTGTTTGTTTTTTGTACTTTTATTACTTTTATTACTTTTATTTGTTAATACCAACTATGCCTAGTAACTGCTGAGGTCGGAACGAAGAGAATTTGAATAAAAAATAACGATTCAACAGCAATTTATTTGGGTTTTGAATACGAATACGCGCATTCTGGTAAAAAGATAATTCATTTTTAGTGATTTATTCACACATTTATGGCACCCAAAGACGTACTTTCCCACCGGCATCATATATCACGACCCATAAGAAATATAGTACAAAACCCCACAAAAATACCTTCACTAAAACGAATCTCCACAAAATTCCGAGATCTACTTAAACCCAGCCGAACTGTAACGCGTCTAAAAAAATCCATAATTTCAAGAGTGTGCAATTCGAAATGGAAGAAATCAGCTGCTAATCGATACCAAAAAGTTCAAAACATCCCATGCGAAATAAATTGCAGAGCTTGCTCAATATTTCACGGGATACCAGACAAATCATCCATAGTCGCCAAGCTACAGAGGTAGGCCAAACAACAGTGTTGGAATAAGAGAGCAGGAAGCCAAGGGGTCACTTACACGGAATACTGATAGGGTTTCTCGTGACCTATACGAGGCGGGGACAGCGGCGACAACCACCACATGGAGAATCGGTCACCGAAAACACTGCGCAGACCCTGACACCTTTGCCGTCTCGCCCAAGACCGCTCACGGTCATTTTGCAGCTGTTCAATACCCTACAAACCACAAATGCACATCACCACCGAAAAGAAACCATTTTAAAAAATTCTCCCAAGAATGCCGCAAGACTTTGAAAGGTTCACCGTATCCGCAATACGAAAGCTAATCAGTGTCTTCATGCTGGAGTATCGTTGATTTTTCACCTACCGTTTCATCGTTCCATATTGAGCACACCTGAGTGCTGAACATGATAACCGTAAAAAGGAAGAAAAGGAGTCCTTCGAACAGCAAAAATATTAAAAGAATAATAGATGCCGGAGGGTTCATTGCGCTGCATCCTGTCAAGCACAAATTCCAAACGTTATCCACGTTATCCATTGTGCTTTTCATACAACTTTAGCTTTCGTGGACCAATAATTCATCAACAAACTCACCAACAAATTCCTTATCCACACAAAGGATGAACTAGAAAATAAATAAGCTGCAATCAAAACGTAAGCACGCACTCGGTACTCATAAATGAATACTAATAATAATGCTAATAAGGGAAACTGCGAACTCCATTTACCTGATTAACGACCAGAATGATGGCATGCAATGACACAAGCGCAATATACATCTGTAAACAGTAAAGCTTAATATAGTATCGTCAGATCAACTCGAGTTCTATAACAACACCCGTTCTATTCCCATTTTAGAAGTCACAATATATCACACTAGCGCAAAAAACGCCACATGTACATTGCGCTGTTTGTAATAAGCTGAGAATTTCTCGTTAAATTCAGATCTCACGCGCTAACTACGTTCCGGAAATACGCTTTCTTAATGAGCCATATAGAATAATGGAACGCCTCACGTTTACCCATGAGAAGGCCAATACTCAACAACAGTCGCCGCCCACAAAGAAATTCGAAATATGCACCCGAAAGTTAAAGTTTACAAGGGTTTCCTAATGAATGTTTGGTAAATTAATGCTCCGGCATATTTCATAATTTCATTGCTGAGAACCGCTCCCAAAATAACCATAAAATAAAAAAATTACTTCAGTATGGCCAGCCGAAAATATTACTGATAAACACATATTCTGATACTTCATGTAATTTCTATAAGCATAACAGAAGCAGCTTCACCAGCTCATACAACTACTTACCGTAAACAAAACGAAGAACTTCTGGTTGTTTTCTCCCACGCAGTTATTCACCTACAAATCGCATCAGAATTTCAATAACAATCTTTCCTAAAACGATTTGGAAAACATAAAGGAATTCCAAACAAAACCGTTACAACAAAAAACACTCAGAAAATTCCGAAAATGCAATAGAACACCTAAGTATTACCCATGGGCAGTGATGGTCCATTTTTCTCACACACCGCCTGCATATGCTGCAATGTTAAACGACTCGATTAGTTATAAGCTGTAAACTCTCATCCGTAAGCAGTCAGATTCGCATGAACCATCTATCATATTTTGAAAGCATAATGTTAAACTCTTAATTTCTAGAGTAGAAGAAACCGCTAGTTGATTACCTGCAGTGATGAGCGCGAGAGGGTTTAATACTGACACATTTCGGACAACGGATCAAAACTGTCCCAGGTCCCAAATCCAAAGCTTTTATTTGCTCGTCTGAGGCGGTATTACGAGGCACAATACCCTGCAATTAACGATACGAATTAGCCACATTCGGCCACTGAAACCCGATAACTGGCTTTCAAATTTCAAAATTATTTCCCAAAAGCAAAGGTATATCTTGCCAAAAGTATGTCTTGACTGACTCCTGCAGTATCAGACTGAGTATCACGGATACTCAAAGAAAAAATTAATTGGAGAATGACGCCGTCACGCTATCTAATCCATTTCCTACTGGTAGATGATCTACCTCCATGCGAATTAAAATCTGCGAAAATTAACAGACAGCAATCTTTTTTACTATATATATGTGACTGCAGTCTGCAGAACCATAATGAGCAACCAGTAACAAAATCCCACATAAATCCAGCGATCCTGTAAATCATTCAACGAAACGCAAATCAAAAGCTCGTTGCACGCAAAGCACCTTCAAACGATATACTTATATATTTTGTCATTTAAATTACTGCATTACTGCTTACCGGTTCCGTCATTACAGTCCTCAGATGCGCTAAAAAGGCGCACAGAAGCAGCCCGTTAAATAAAATCCCATTGAAGACAGCGTATCCAATAGCATCACGAGCGATAGCCGAAGAAATAATAACAGTGTTCACGGTAAATTCAGCGTATGCCAAAAGTAACCATGTAAAAACTGCGCACACGATTCCGCAGCTATCTTTAACAAACCAAAATCGACGGAAGCAAAGATTATTTCCATAATCTCGGCCGTTCCAGGCGCTGCGAACAATAGATATGGAAACAGAATCGGAAGGAAGAAGCGGTTCCATGCTGTTCACTGATAATAACGTTGACAGTTGCTAGTTGCTTTGTTGGTTAGCCGTGTCTCCACAAAAATAGGTTCATCCAGATCCAGCTGGTCATCGGGACGAGGGCGAAAAGTCCCTTTGCCAGTTCCCGTACCTTACTGATGCACCTGTCCGATCTATCACCGTTTTGCGGATCCCTTAGGCCTAACGGGCCCTAACCTTCAACAACGCTACCATTGGCGATCCTGACAGTGATACCAAATTCCAAAGGAGAGTAAACTGGTCAATTATTCATAAATACCATCAGAACCAAAGGTTCAAAATTTATAAACAATGAATTCTATATTTCTAGTAAGCATTTACCCAAATCTGTGACCGTAAACGGGGTTCAGCGATGCAGCAAACTTGCGGCGTTACTTGCCACACAGTCGTCTCAAATAATAAGCTTTCTTTGCTAAATAGAAATAACGGTGTCAAAAATGATAATTTTGCAAACTAACATGCAAACCTTGAAAGTGGTAAAAAAAGAAAATTTTTGCTTTTTAGCTTTTACGCACTGAGTGCGGGTTTACAGCGTGCTACAAAACGAGACCCACAAACATGACTGTGTAGTGCCCACTGCCGACTTCAGAATCGACTTTAGTTTGCTGCCACTCGTACAGGCAGCCTGTCTCATATTCAGTTGGTGCAGTACTTCCGGTGACTTCCGGTTTAAACCGTGCATATACAGTGTACAGTAAACCTAAACCACCTTTCGGTCGCTTAGGGGGATCACCTGCGGGTGCGAGCTTGAAAAATGCTTACAGGTCGCGCAACTTTCCGCCACATAACAGCGGCGGGATGAAACCGCTGTCATCACAGTATTATTTTTGCCTCGATCTTGGCTTGATTCACAAACATTCAGAACGGATCTCACTCATCGTTTACATCTCTTCCTAGAAGTTTTCAATATGGTCATCTTAAAGGGGATTCCTAGAAACATTTCTCCGGAACTACTGTGCGTTCTTGGACAAATGGGGCATGGGGACGAGATAGGTGAGTAAAAGTTTATACTTTGTATTACAGTGTACGTAACTAATCGTAAAAAACGTGATCAATCCCTCACTTCTCCCTTATCTGGTGAATTGATTATTCGTTGCTGGTATTCTTGTACATTGGATGTTAATCATGTTACATTACAGTTCTTGCTGATGCCAACTTTCCTTCGTCTTCCACTTGCAGGAATGGCGCAAAGGAGATTCGTGCTGATGGTCAAAACATTCCGGAGCTGCTCAAGTCTATCATGCAGTTGTTCCCGTTAGACACGTATGACAAACCAGCATACGTAATGGATCTGGAACCGCAAGACAAGGCGCGCAACCTTCCGACGCCGATTTGGAAAGAATTTGAAAGAATTATCAACGAAGCCGAGCCCGGGCGGCAGCTGGAAGTGACTAAACTCGAACGTTTCAAATTTTACGAAAAAGCAAAAGGTGCCTTTGCAGTCGTGGTAACGAGCGAAGCGGCCCTTTACGGGAATATCATCCTGAAAAAGGGTGTAATACCCTAAAAGAGGTTTAACAATACAATGTAATGCAGATTCATTACAAGATAATGGATTATAAATCCGAATGATAGTCAAGGTCCTTCCGTGTCACATTTGGGTCTGAGAGTCCAGTACTTAAGGAATTTTCAGTTGTTTAATGTTTACTACGAAATTCATTGAAGATGCCGTGGTTGAAAAGTTGCCAGAAAAACTACGTGGTCCTTCAAATTGGAAACTATACCTTTTGTAATAATTTATTTGTATGTAAGTACTCGACTTTAACAGGTGGACCATTCAAGTGCAGTTGTACTTCAGTATCAGCTTGGTATCAGCACTGAATGGCTTGTGTCTAACCTAACGGTAGTTAAAACCATGAACAGAAATCGCTCCTTAGTCCGGATTGGGTCACCCGTAAAAGAACTGAACAACCAGAATATTTCATGCAGCACGGTGATAAAATATAAATTACATCTGTACATAGAAAACGTTCAGATCTTACAGGGAATAAACCGAAGAAACTCAAAAATAAGAAAGATTTTCGGTGCCTGCTCCAGAAATCCACTAAGCGAAATAAAAATTTTTGTCCTTCATTTTTTGTGGAATGGTGCACAAATCCGGATTTTGGACCACAGAAACTTAAGCAACAGAACCGCTTTCTGCTTATCCCCGAGTCTTTGGTTTGGGAGCCATTCGGCCCGCGTACTGCGCAAATCGAACAGCAGTGCGAGCTCTGTGCTGCCATAAATCTTCAACCATCGCCAAATCGTTTTCCGTTAAGAAGAAGGCTCCTTTGCCCATCTGAGTCATGGTGAGACCCAACTGTTCGCTGTAAGATGTACAAATAATAAGAGTCGTATCACCGTAAGATGTACAAATAATAAGAGCGACTAAATTCACAATCGCAAATTAGTCATTTAATTTATTTGTACTTGAAAATGTGCACAGTGCACACAACTTGACCACCTGTACCAGTCAATCTGATAATCCTTTTTTAAATTATTTTAGCAAGCATATTGCATCAATGCATTTGATGAATTCTCTATTGGAACATATTAGTAAATGTCAATTGTACTTTTATTTTTTCATCCATGACTACAACTACAGTATCAGACGGCCAATGTCGGCCAATTAAATGGGTGAAAAACACGCTACAAATAATAAACATACCGGCGGTATTCGTTCCATTCATGAGCCAACAGAATGCCGAAGATATCCTCGAAACAATCACGGCTGAGATCACGGCTCACCAATTCCGATTCGGGAAGAATTTCGTTGTACCTGTCCAGAATACCAAACACTGATAAATTTATTCACTGATAATCTTTCTGAACTATCATTTCAGACTTTTCGCGTTTCATACTTTTCGGTATGGTTTTTGAAGACTTACTTGCATGGCCATCCTTTGAACTGTATTTCGCATAAAGGAACCTTGCGAAGATTCTCATCCGCTACATGACCTCGGGCGGGTTCCATGGACGATGGAATACTGCGCTCGCCGGTGTACCTGACGATCTGAAGAACATAATAATTGTGTCCAATTTTTTGTTGCAGCAGTACTACTTCAGCTTTCCCGGATCAGAGACATGTTAGGTAAAATTTTAGCGTACAAAGTACGATAACATTTAACAAAGCAAAGAAAATCGTATCACTGCAGCTACAGGCCTTTCTATGCCTAACACTTCACCTGGCATCCTCAATTACTGCATTCTACGTTTCCATGTTACAGGACAAGAGATAACACCAAGCAGAACTACATACTGTACCTGAATACTACAGATATCCAGGATAGCACACCAACAAACCAGTTCAACCCAGGGCGTTACCACGCATTCAAATATTATTCAACGTTATTATTGGTAACTCATCTAGGGTTAAATTTTCTACGAGGCTACCATTTGTCCAAAAGTAAAAAATAAAGAGAGTTAAAAAGAGCAATAGGTCCAATACTTACGCATGCATCATACCACAATCCATGTGACATACTGAGAATAGGTTCACCTGAAAACAGCATTTCATCGTTTTATCATGCTAAAAGCTAAACCATCCCATGTAACAGGATTCTACAATTTTTTCTTGGGGGGCTACCAATCTTTATTACAGCTTCAGTAAATCCAGAACGCTACATCGGATCACCAGTTCTAAAAACGTAAGTTCTTTGTACACTGCTAGCTCGCGGATAAAGGTAACTCATACTTGAAACTCACCGCTTTTGAACTTCGTGGTACTCACACATTTTCCCTCCAGGAAGGGCTTATTCAGTTCATCTTGTAATTCATCATCCAAAGCAAGGAGTCTGTCCAAACGGGTTTTCGCGGCAGCGTTGGTTGGGCTGCTGTGGTACACCTGGTTCGTTCTTGGCATGGCAACTTAAAGTTGCAAGCTGCAGGCACGACCACAGGTACAAAACTTTTGGCAGCAAGTGCAACCAAGAACGAAATGTTCTCACATCTAACAACTATAAGATTATAGTAGAACCAACAAAAAAAACAGAATTAGGGTCTGTATAACCTTCCAGAGTCTTAAAATGCTGCGAGTAATTACTAAAAATGTAATTATGTAAATATTATTGTTCAGCTCATTAATATCAACAGTTAATATTACAGTACTCGTATGTAGTAATCTGTATCAAAAAATTTGCAGGCCGACGCTCGAGCGATATGTGCAGGACCCGAAATTCACACCACATCCGCTTGTTACTGTGCGTCCGTGCCATTGCGCATGTGCATTGTCGCACACGGACACTGAATGTTCCAGAACCTATCTGCGGTACCACCTGTTTTGTTCTGGACCTCCGGTATGAATGTACGGTTCGCAGTTATAGGCTATAGCCAGACCATTGCGTCATCCAAATTTTGTTCCTCAAGTTGATCCGGAAACAATTGACTGCCGTTGCATACATATGCCGTTGCCGGTTGCATGCATATGGATCATCATGGAATTTCTTGTAAACCGTTTAATAACAACAACACAAGGCAGATATTGTTTAAGCGTAAGAAATCACCTGTTGTAATTGTACAAGTATGCGAGTATAAAGAAACTGACAATAACATGCAATTAAATTATGTGGAAGGCTACGCACACCATGTTTAACCACCGAAGGCTCCGCACACCACCTTTCACCACCACCAGGCTGAGCAGGCTCCAAACACCACTTAAGCCACACCACTTCTTTTACAAAAACCACCACTTCTTTTACAAAAACCACCGGAGTCTCCTAACACCACCAAAGACAGAGTGCATACCACCAGAGTCTTTGGACACCACTATTTTGAAAAATTAGTAACCTAATTGCTGTTACGGGCGGAAAAAAGACAGCTCTTTCGTCTCGCGCCTCTGGCTCCTCTTTTTTATGCATATGCCGCTCGTGGGCCTTAGCTTCCGTACTCGTAGTCATAGTTAGCGAATCCTTCAGGTTTACTCGCTCGGCTGCCGGCCAGGGTGGTATTTGAGTTTTTGTACACGTTTAGCTTCGAATGATGTTATTGCCCACTCTCTCAAGGTTTTTCCAGAAAAGGAGTTTTGCTATGGGTCAATTCCATTGACCACCTCATGATCGTGCGCAAAAGGTTGTAGAGGGGAAAGGGCACAGTCGATTCCGTTTCCTTGGTTTTGGGACAGCCTCATGATCATACTGACTGCGATCCGATTTTCCGGCATGAACGGACGTCCATGCCGGAAAAGCGGATGCAGAGATATTAGTCGTGTATACATGTACAACCGACGACCACTACATGTACGTACTACAGGTCGGAACTACATGTAAGTACATTTGATATACCGCAGTCGGCATCACTGTTAAGCTGAGTTTCTACTCGTTTGCACCCCTCTTGCGAGAAAAAAAAAACACCACTACGAATACATTTTTCATAAAAGCTTGATTCACATCAGTAGATAGAGAAATGAATTCTCTATCGATTTCTGTATAAATTAAAATGGTGTAATGTGAGTGGAAATTCACCTTAAATCTGATCACGAAGAAACCGTTAGTAATAGAAGTAATATTATTGTTAATTCGTGCGGTAAATCAAATTTGTACAAGTTGCTGTCTTTGTATAGTTGCGACTTGCGAGTACTTACTTCTCTCGCGCCAAAATACTGCTTTTTGCTGTTGCCACACACGGTTAAGTAGACACCCGTTTGATTGCCGACGCAATAGTGCTGCATGCTTTCAATTACCGCTTGGCTACTGCTAAAAAAATTAATGTGATAATTTATGAATATTGTTAAACAGCCATTAGCGAATCGGTGAATGGTACCACCTTACCGAACACATCAAATTTAATGGTTACTGCTATCATTTGCTATGTCTTTTACTGTACCTCTGTCAAAAAAGACTCAAAATACGTATACAATATTATCTTGATACTTTTTACGAGTACTTTTATACGTACTCTAGCTAGAGTAGCTGCTGTAAGCCGATAAAATTATACTGCATAGCTAGATCTGTTCCTGCGTGTTCTGTAACCGCTGTCGGCTGTCCGTATATTTGACCTTCGTCTTCAGCGTAGAAGTATACATGGGAAAGGATTACGCTGTTGGCGAATAGGCTGGGAAAGCATCCTATTCGCTCACAGGAGCATCAGATAACTTTTCTTACCGGATGTTCTGTTAACATTGACTTTTTGAGAAAGCGCAAATAAATGACAACGGAAGACTTCCATGCCGCACTAATAATTGCGGTGTAAACAAGTGAACAAGGTGTTGACTGATTATGCCGTGAATATGTCTCTCGCTCCATGAATTTCCGATATTGGATTTGTCAACTGTCAAAACTCTACCGTCTGCTGGAAGGCATACGCGTCTCCGTATTCGGTCAAGATGCCTGCAAGTGCATAGCTGTTTTGTGTGTGGTTCCGCTGCGCAGAGCAGAAATAACAAAACGTTAGCAGGATGGTGTTACTTCACCGAATTTCCCACTATTGCCCAGTGTTTATCCCGATTTTTTTCCCAGCGTGTTTTCTTCGCGTTTTAATTTGCGGTCTTTTGTCAAGAATGTGATCATGAATTACGCGCGCAGCACGTGAATTACATAAGTGGTTCAAATTATGGAGGTGCGTAATGGAAACAACGTTAGCGGCAATCCCTGCCGCATATGTTGCCAGCATGTATCCCTCGCGATCATACCTACCCATATCATTGCAATTCATCCGTGGCTAATCATATCTAATTTACAATCTGACCACTGTAAAGACCTGTAGGCTTTTGATTTGGCATTTTCGTAAATGTA
Organism: Paramacrobiotus metropolitanus; assembly: GCF_019649055.1. Classification (NCBI taxonomy): domain Eukaryota; kingdom Metazoa; phylum Tardigrada; class Eutardigrada; order Parachela; family Macrobiotidae; genus Paramacrobiotus; species Paramacrobiotus metropolitanus. The sequence continues at coordinate 2,626,705 of NW_026570224.1, forward strand.
GGCGTCGACTGTTGCTTGTGGCGCCCGGCCGCACGCCGATCCCTGGATTGTACGTACACACTGCAGTGCGACTACGTACACACCTCCCTGGCTCAATGCAAATGTCATCCGCGGTACATTAGTCCCCATACTGGAACTTCCGATTGCCAGAACAACGCATTACGGTCGTGCGCTTACTTTCCTTATGTCAGCGCGCGCGCTCACACAGTTTAGCCCGTTTCTGCTGTGGTTTGCTACATTTTTCGTCGCAGTGTGCTGATGCCAACCGCAATATGGTCATTCATTGGCTGAATTCCGATGGCGGTTAATTACACAAATAATATCGAGTTTTAATCAATTGTGGCGTCACGGTTATCTGTCCATCCGCGAGCCGAAGGTGTCTACATGTGTAACGCACCGATTAAGCCGCTAACTACATTTGGCGGCTAATTTGTCCGATGCCGATTACGGCCAGTCAGGATCTACGTGTACATTACATTGTATCCTGTGTTTGTATGTCCATCGTTTACAATGGCTTCTTATTTCCGTCTCCAGTTAATTGCCATTCTGTGTTACACTTGTCGAAGGGTGCTTGTGCGCCGCGAACGAGCACAGCGTGTACATATTCCCATCGGCGCCATCCTATCCGCAGTTCCAGCGCGTATCCGCCATGGCAAGCAGGGATAGCTGGAGAGCGGAGCATATCGTTGATTACCGGCTTGGTCGACACGCCGATCGAGAGTATTTACACTGATTACCTGCTATCCTAAGCTGATCATTATATTATCCCAATATCTGTATCTATCGTTTTTCTTGCTCTTTTTCCTGCAAAATATAATGATATAGGCTAATCATCCGTCCGGCCCCGGTCTCTGTCATCCGTGGATGCCAGTGTAATATTATGGAAGTGATCCTTATGATTATTTTCTTGTTTTCTATAGCTGTGCATGGCCAAAGTGATGAGCGTAATATTGTTAATGTTCCTACATATTATTCCACGACGACATCGGCTACGGCGGAATTGACAAGCGCCGAGATAAAAGATAAACACATTAATCTACTGTATTTAAATCAGAGCGGTCTTGATAAAGTGTCCACTGTATTGCGTTTGATTGAGTCTCAAAGGAAGAACTGTTCACCGGGTACGGAACTTAATCTTACCGGTGTGGTTGATCAATATGGTGTGAAAAAATTTAGCGGTGAAGCCCAGATTGCTCTCAATCGGGCTAATTTGCTCACACGATTGTGGAAGTATTCCCCGGATATATTCTACACTACGGATCCGCTGCTACGAAACCAAACGGAATATCTTTTGTACGCAGCGGTCCGTACAATGGTAGAATTAAATGAAAACATTTACTCAGCTGGCAACTGTTATGATTGGTACCGCTATCCCGGTTATGATATTTTTTGCCCTTTCGCACTGCGGATGCCAAATAGCTTAGAAATTGTTACGAAGGATTTGGCGCAATCATACGTCTATGAAGCCTCGGACAAAAATGAATGGTTTGAAAAACCAAAGGAGAAGGGAATTGAAGCAATACGGCGAAGCATGATCAGCAATAACAACACTAGAAGAGGTCAGTTTAAGTTCTACATAATTATGCTTTTATTCACAAGTATATTTGTAAGTAAATCCAAAACTATCAGAAATGGCCTATATCAAAAACACTTTAATTAATGCAATGCGATAGTAAATAAATCTTCTTTGTAAACCTAATAGCTAAGTGAGTGCATATATCTAGAGTACGACTAATCTGGAGTTTTAAATAAATGCAGAATTATGCCGGTAATCGACTGTACGACCATTTGCATATTGAATAGTCAAGCGAGCGGATTTCCGTATCGATGAAGACTAACAGTATTATTAAGTTCCGGCTTTGGAAAATCTTGAAAAAACTTTCAGGCTTGATTAAAGAATTCGAAGCTAATCGGTAGTTAGTCTACATCACACTGAAAATAACTCGGTCTTAAATGTGGTCCGCTGCCAGCTGCGTATAACTGCATTTACGATACCAGCAAAATATGTAACTGCGCGAAAGCATTTATGCAATTAATTATTTAAACGGTGTTCAGCAAAACAAGTACTGTAGAAAAGCATAAAATTTCCAGTTAAACTGCAAGAATTTTCCGATTATCGTTTAAGACAATCGATTTGTTCGACTTTTTTCATTGCTCATAAAATTATGATGAGAATCACATTAGAGATACTACAGGGAAAACAAAAAACGTAATAACTTGCGACTCATCTGTCGCAGCATGTTACGCCGATTATGAACGATCACTGTGTCATCTAGTGACAGGATAAAAAATTGTTTTTCTATTATTACTACGGAAGAGGGTTGTATAAGTACTTGGCCATGAATGCCGAGAGTACTGCTGGCCAGGATACGTCTATCCAAAAAGCGAAATCCGTGTGACATAAACTCACACTACATTGTAGCATGTAGCAGTCCTGTTATCGAAAAATGAATGAACTTCTGAAGTAGACTCAAATAAGCATTTGCACGCAATCCATAAAGCATGAAGTGGAACATGATTGACTCGTAGAACTACCGCTTTCTGTAATTATTAGAGGCTAACAGGCGACTTTCTTCCTGTGGAGAAAAATATTAATACTTGCATTCCGGTCATCTTTACAGTCAATGAATGAATATTAAATTACATATTACGAGTTAACTGGAGAGAGAAATTATAATATTAAGTTACACGTTTAATAAGCATCAATATTCCGCAGTGACTGTTTTTGAAACTGGCAGTGTTTGTTGACAATAACTTTTTTCGCTAAAAGAGAAGAATTTCTTGGATAATACGGCTTGGAAAAAGCTAACTAATGTTTAGAAACTGTTTGACGCAATTATTTTTGCATTAGCCAAGTAAATCATAACAGACCACCGCCGTACCGGAAGGGCATGACGTTTCCGTTTCTAGCCGCGACCCATCACCCAATGCTTTGTGGGTCTCATACGCAACACTTGTCGGCAATATGGCTTTTACTAAGATCTGTTCAGTATATGTATACTTGTGTGGCGGCAAGAGCAACATAAAATATCACTACCGCTTCTGCGACGATAACGTCATGAAAAAGAATATCCGGAATGTATCGGATTCCATCGTTTCACCGACTTTAATCCTTCGGGAAGCTGATTTCCATTGCTTCTCTCTGCTAGACCTACTAAACTACTTTGCAATCCACCACGCTGGATTGCAGCTGTCCATTTATTACTTTTAATACTTTTTGGTGAGGGAAAAACAATCTGCTACTCAGTGATAAGCTGAATAATTTTTTAAATTATAAATATGAAAAGTTTTGGTTATTTAAAAATACGAATCGCAGATTTAAACTGAGTATGCTAAGTAAGCGGCGTTTTGGGGTGCAAATTAAGAGACTTGCTGCGGCATGCGGCATTAGATAAGGTTTGTTTATCGTTGAATTTAGTGGATATGCTGTTTTTGCTTGAGTTTAGGCAGCACATGGTGCTATATTGTGATCCGATGCATGTGTAATACGATCTTGCCAAACAGACACTTGAACAATGAAATGCACTTTGGTAGAAGGCTCTATTTTCAGTCTTTTTGTGGACTACTAGGTTCTCAATCGGTCAATGTTTTTGACCTATACAGAACTGATCGATTTTATACAACCATGTTTTCTTTTATCAAAACTGTTCATTTAGTTTTAGCAACTTATGCAATTATTAAAAATGCATTATTTTTTAGTTTTGCGAAACCGTCTCCTTGCATTAATGATCGAGTGAATTATTCTGTGTACCATGGTTGGACGGTTGACCTTTAATTATCCTCTGCAGCTCAAAAACGTGTACATAATACTGCGTTGCGTAAGCGAATATTATTTTAAGGTTTGCTAGTGCTTGCGACAGACAATCTCCAAAAAATATTATTGGAACCATTTTTCGCCGCAAAGATACTTAACTAGTAATTAGTGTACTCACTTGTGTGTTAAAGTGTGACGAGGGAGCATGTTGCGGAAGAGCCAGTTCATGACCGTTACAACTTGACGCATGGCACTTCCCAAGTGTGCCTGTTGGTAAATAATTTGCCGGCTAAGATCTCCTCGCATTGCCAGGCTCATCTCTCAGCAGTAAAAATAAGTTTTCTCAATCAGATGAGTTCTAAACATTTCTGCATCATTCCTGAAAACATACGCAGGCATCTCTTTCATCCATCAGCTTAAGCTGTTTCCCAAACAGCCTATATTATAAGAGTTTAAAGGTTACATCATCCTACTGTACCTCGCACGTATCCTTATTTCGTCGTATGAATAATTATGAAAGAAGCTAGTTAATAAAGCGTTTTCTCCAGAAATAAATTGAGTTCAGTTTTAATAAATAAAAAATGCAGGTTGATCCATTTAATTTGCTGACGAAAACGTGATTGTCACAAAATCAAAATGGGTTGAATGCATTGCTATCGCATTGCTATGGCATTAGAAGCAAAAATTCACGCTTGTCATTTCTGATCACTTTATTGCTCAAAGTCTGCATTCCCGAGAGGGTTCTTGCAGATAAAATATCATATAAATATTTTAAATATGGAGTACTGTTTAGGACGTTTTTGGTGTTTCAAAAATGATGGCTCCAGTTTTTTTTACTCAGAGTGCATCACAAAAATCAAAGCGACACTATTCAGTACCTACCTACTCTGTAATTACTTTGTAGGTGATATTTGTTCATGTAATCAGTTCTTAAAAAGGGCATTAATGGCGTACTCAGCACTGCTACGGTGATTATTCTGGATGTACGCCAATCGAACGGGATCTTTAGGAGAACAACGACTGGGAGCCAAGCTGATTATAATATTATTGTATTGATCGAGATCAGATGTAGTAAGCTAAAGTTTTGAAAAATGGAAGAAATAATCAGGTTATTACCGCGTATATAATATCATAAAAGTTGAAAATCGATGGCTTGACCATACTGTCACTTATCGACCGCACTGTTATTTAAGTGCACACGCTCTTGTGCGCATACCTTCCGCTTGATAAGTTATTAGCGTGCAGTTGCAACGAAAAAACGTTTTCGACTTGCACAGAAATTTGCAAAATTTTCTGGAGTAAATACAACACTTCGGTTCACACTTTAAAATGAACCCAACTTGGCGGGGATGCACTCAGTTAGGTATACTTCAATGGAAAGTCGATCATGCACCGGCACGAACGAAACAGTTTGTGTATATCAAATATTTTCAGGTCCATCGCAATTTTCTCCACAAAAGTTAATCGAATTTTGGATATTGCATAGGGCACAGCACAAAAAAAAACTTACTATTACTACGGATTTTGGCATAGTACGAGTATGTTCACTAGCAAGTGGTTTATTTACTGGATGGCTATTTTAAACTTTGTGCATAAAAGCGCACCTTTCTCTGTATGTTACACACCGTACTTAGTAAATCTAAGTACACGAAAAGCGCTTAACCCACGGATACAAACAGCAAGATTACAAGTCATCGTTAATGAAATTTGCAAAACAGAACCCCAACATAATGTTATATATGTGCTGGAAATGTGCATTACGGAATGAAAGAAAAGCCGCGTCAAAAAAATCACTAGCCGAAATGAAATTTGTGGGCGTTAGTTGAGCACCAGGCGCATCAATGTGGAAAAACAGAGGGAAAGAGATCTATGATTAAGGTCTGCTGGTGAGCGTCGCTGAAGATGCTCTGATTAGCGCGCTTTCCTCTCCCTCGGGCCTCGTAACAGGCAACGAAAGAACCCTTGGCTCGGGCACGGACTGAACATGATCACATAATTTCATTCTGCACGGATTACACGACTTGTCAGGGAAAAATTGTCATTTCGAACTTCTAAATAAAACTCCGACGTATATATTTTGTATGCGTTCTGCCGGTTCTGGTAATGTATATCCACAACACAATATTATTAGGTGTTCGTGAAATTTGAACAAGCTGACCACTGACTCTAGAAATGGTACTGATTTCGATGAATTTTATATGCCGCTTATTATGATAATTTTAGTTCTGCAACAGAAAATGCTGCGGAAGTTTTCGAACAAATCCGCTAGTTGGGTTCTACATGCCACTTAAAGCGCTTTGTCACACTTGACATGTATTGCAGAAAGCGCCTTCCAGTTCAAGCGCCACAAAAATTTGTGTTGATTGCAGTAATATCGTATATATTACTACGCGATAACATCTTGGAATAACAAGATTACGGCTCAAATATAGAAGTATACAAAGTAATTATTAATAATATATTTGCACGAATGCGCGATACAGTACTGGATTATTTTTTACACTGTAATTAGTTTACTGCAGCTTCTTCTTTCCTGATAGCTAGAGTTCCGACATGTGCCTTAATTATTAATATGGTAATTTATTGTTTACAAAGCTTTCCGGTGTAAATATTAGGATTTTACGTCTCATCTCATTAAACTAAATTACAGTATTATGAAAGGGTGTATGGACGTTCATCGCAAAACAGTCTGGTATAAAAGCAGCAAAAAGGGATTAACATAAATGACTGTTCGGCTAAAACTTTCTAAATTGTTTACTGCATATATTTTTCGAATTCGAGTCGTCGATATGCGGTCATTGTTCAATTACAGTTTCACACGCAGGGAATGTGATTTCCTTCTGGGAAATTTAATTCCTCCTAGGATGATCAGCATTGCATATGCATATAAGTCATTCACGTGGACGCAGCTATCGGCATCCCGTCGTTTGGTTACCCAGAATGCCACTGGGAAAAGCATGCACATTAATGCATGCCCACTATTAATACCGTCTCTTCAGGTAGCTTCTTCGACGTCCCCTAACCGCTGTTTAATCACGAGAGTACAGTGCAATTTAACAAATGAAATCAGACAATGAGTTCGCAGTATTTCAGAATTTCTGACACCTGCAGGCAAGCTTCCTAAAAACCTCAGATCTGCGGATTACCGCTGCTTTACGGTGACGTTTGGAGCTAATTACAATTGTGATTGTTATCCGCAAACCCCACTGAAATCAGGCACGTTCGCTCCATGGATTTTTTTCCTGTATACATAATATTCACGCCAAGTCATGCGTAAGTTCGATATCCCGTCCGGCGCTAGCCTTGTTGCGGCACTTTTATCATGAATTACACCACGAAATAAATACGAGTTAATGCGAGATGTATGAGTATTGCATGTTTAACCAAAGTACAGCAGATTTGTACTTTAGACAAATTATACTATTGTAACAAAACAGTGTCCCCATAAAAAAATAACCTAGTTTCTTTTTTTATTGTACTGTAGAATTTCGTTATGTCATGGGCGGCTTATAGCCTTACATCAGTGAAAATAAGTTCCGGAGAATGTCATTGCAGCAGATCCGACTGAAAAATTAAATAAGACACCAAAGTTCTTCTCTTCCAGTTCTGACCATGCGCAAAAACATCTGTACACGACCTGATTTCTCATTCCAGACGCCCGTATTAGTCCGTAATATGCGCACATGCGCAGTTTATTACTGCTAAGTAAGTTGCTAACAAGATGCACTAAAAATTTAACTTATGAAGTCAAATGCCCGTGTAAAGATGTTGGGCGGTACAAAAAAACAGCCACTGTTGCTAGTACCTTGCTACTATTAAGTGAATTGAAAAACTGAAAATATTATACGTACAATACATGTACGGATGTAGTACGCCCGTACATTATGCGCATTTTGCGTGGCAGATATGAAATTATATTATTTATTGCAGTGTCGTTCACTGTGTGCACACAATCTATTGCAGTGTAATGTTTTGGAAAAGTGCATTTGACCGAATCCAGGCGGCTATCGGAGACTTCATCAATTTCGTTTAATTCACTGCGCGCATATGCAGCTTTGACATCCGCTCAACGAGCTTCTGTATTTTATTGTTTAAATAACAACGCCGGCCAGCCGGGCACACGCGGAGTTATTGAAAATTTCCCAATAAAATTTAGAATCGTGAATATATCTCGCTAGAATGACACATCGCCTGTTAATGAATTATAAAATACCCCTTAATGTTCTTTGGCTGGCAATCAATAATACTTTGTCGTAATCAGTTTTATCAGGATGTTCATTCTTAGTGAGTGACGCGCAGAATTCCGTCATGAAATGATCGCGGACTTTGGGCGCACAACAGCTAACTTCCGAATATCGAGTAGATTTCCTGCGGAAACATATAACGAACGTCCCTAATTCTACAAGTTCTTTTATTATATTTCTGTGATTCAAGTAACTCGGTGGGTGTTAAACAAATACACTTAAATTTCAGAAATATATTTGCATGCAAAGGTCATAAACACAAAACAATAGGGGTGGAATTTGTGACTGGACAATGGTTTTAAACGTTCAATTACGATGTAAACCCATTTGGCCACTGCAATGTCAGCAGAAAACTGTTTTATGGCGCTGTGAAGTGCTAGCACTACGCGAATGTCCCTGCTGCGTTTATGTGCCGTAACCATGCTCTGGACCACCGTTGGTGCCGGAAATACAGCCACAATCCATAGACACAGCTGTAGTCCTTTGGGGAAGGAAATAAATGCGTGATCGACAAGCATATTATATGAAAGCCATTCAAAAGACGCACCATTCTTCATGTACCTTCGTAAGCGTGGCTTTCCGAAACTGCCCGCTGCTACAGTAAATGAGTGTGTTCTCCTAATGTGCTTGCGTGAGTTTACGGTATATTTTACTCTGTCTGCCATCATTTCATGCTACATATTATGCATATTACTTCATGTGTCCATGGTCATAAATTAAAAAGAAACAGCGGCAAAGATCATTTTACAACTGAAACTGAAATTGCGTTGACCCGATGCGTTATCTATTCTCTGTTCCGAACTTTTGGTCACGTTACATCATTACACTTTTAAATAACCTAGATTATTTTTTCGCAAGAGGCCATTAAAATTAACTGAAACGCGAAAACAGCTGTCAAACGTTACTCTTATTTGTTTATAAGTAGATAGCAAATTTTAAAATATAGGGCATACAGTAATGGCAAACCGCTACAGTACGTTCTTACACCAAATTCAAATTTTACTGAGAAAGCTTTCAAATCAGTGCATTTCAATAATAAATTAATTTAATTTGATGGTGGGTATCGGACATACGAAATCTTGTTTAATCAGGATAATTACGTACGTACTGTAGTCCGCAGCAGTTTTACGAATTATGTATACTGCAGAAGCACACTCTACGCAGTACGCATTATGCAGTCGTATAAATGTATTGTACAGTACAACTAGTAAAGTTTACGGTATGACAGATCACGTTGCATCTGCGGTAATGATAATAAAAAAATATTCAGTTTTATATTATCTATACGTATATCTTTACTGCATTTGCAACTTATTTTTTCTGTACTTCCGGGCAATTGCAAATTCGTAACCTACAGCTGTTGCAAAACCAAGTAATCGATTTTCATAATTATAGATGATTTATCAATAGCTGCACTCATGACACACTTGCACGTTATACAAAATGTTCTGAATCTATTGTTTTGCATTAAATTTTTATGTAAAATCAGTCTAACGATTTTGCACAAGACTTGCACCGATTCTAATTGGGCTGTGCCGCAGCTGCAACCACAGCGAAGTATCGGTACAATCTACGCCGTTGATCACCGATTTGATCAAATGCTCAACTGAACTAACGTTGAGTTGGTTATATTATTACGCGGTAAATTATTAATGACAATTCATTCTAACTTGGTCACCCTGCATGTCTTGCTTATCAAATTGCTCCGGCTCCGCCACAAGTATATAGAAGTGGCACAAAGACAATTGTATTGGTTCCATGCTAGTGATTATTGATCAAATTGATATCGGTTAGTTTGGGTGGAAAGTTTCTTTATCTAGCGGAACGCTTTGTGAAATCTATGGTTAGCCGCATCCACATCTGTAATTTGCATCACAATCCGAGAGCAACAGATACATATAAATATCGATTTCGTTCCCGTTGTCCGTTCCGCACCCGCAGCAGCAGCCGGAAAGGAAATCGCTGACAGTGGGAAATCGACACACATACACACACCACACATGCACTGTGTTGCCGCAACAGCATATACATCCAGACATACAATAAATGAGCTCATTCGGGGCTTTCTACATTAACAAACTCCTATCCTTGAGTAATCAGGAGGCTCATTAGTTTTAACAAACTCATCACAATCGCTCCACTTTATTCCTCCTATCTTGTGAAACAGTCCTAGCGCTCTCCTCACTTTGTTCCGGAAGTATATGCCGTTTGCTCCGGTTTTCTGTGGATTGTGTTGCAGCGCGACGCCAACTCCTTCCGATTTGACATTTAATATAAAGCTGGGCAACAAACAATATTATAGTTATTACTACAACCGCACGCTGCCTTTGCACTTGTTAGCCAGAAAGGCCCATTGGCGTCTCTAAACGTTAAAATTTGATCACTATCGACATGATTCAAACTTGTATGGTTCAGAATAATATTTTATTCATAAGCTATTCTGCAAGACCATGTGCACATCGATTTATCGATTTCCATATTTTTTTCTGCTTCTCACCCTGGAAAATATTTTGCAGTGTTTATTAAATGTTCAAAGTTATCGATAAATGCAAGAATGCGGCACAAATAATTTAATTTCAAATACATTAGTAGCGCAATATCTTGCAGTGATGCATGTTACATTAATATAAATAACTACGGTTATACTGCAGCATCTACACCTTGTACTTCCAAAACTACATGATAAAATTTTTAATAATAGGGTTATGATAATTTATGGTTTGCAGGTGAAAACTACTTTTTCAAGCACAATTTAACCGAGGAAATTGTGTTGGTTACGTACGAAGATGGTCACTGGAGTAAGCCGTACTATGATTGCGGCGGAGGGAATATATGGATGATGACCTACACTGTGCCTTTCTTTGGATTTAACTGGACTACACAACAGTACCATTTTATGTAAGTATAAATGTTTTCCACATCAAAACACATGCTTATTGCTCATCGTGAATAAAAATTAAGGATTCTTCGGAGGAGACTAGTTTTTTTACGTAACAGATCTGATACGTACAAACCATAAAGGGAAAAACCACGTTTAGTTCGGTCTATGTGTACAACGTGCAACTATCAGTACCGACTGTGCAATACAAATACAACAATAAAATGCCTAAAATCTATTTAAGAAAAAATGCAAAATTTTGTGTGTGAATTTTATGTTAAAAAAATTACAATGATAACATTACTTAGTTACGGAAAAAAAACTTTTCAAATTATTAATTTGATAATTAAAACCAACTGTTAAATCGAGTTCTAGTTCTAACAAAACGGAAGAACACAACGAAAAAATATACCTTGAAAGTGCGAGAGTTATTACTTTAGCAGGTTGAATTTCATTGATTTCGAATGAAGTTAATCTGATTATTTATACGGTAGCCGATTTCTTATTGTCATAAGTGGGTTACTGTGTAGACTCTTGTGGAGACACCTTCCAAGTCAAAAGTTGAGTCAACAAATGTATGAGAAGTAAAATCCCATCGATCGTCATGAAATGCATAATGTCACCTCGAGGCGCTAGGATCAGCAAGTTAACAAGGCCGACTCAAATGTCAGAACCTTACAACTTAACCGAATTATCACTGTAAACACTGGATTAGGAAAGGATCTTAAACATAATCTTCATGCTGGTTATATGAAATATTAAGGCCACTAAAGATGGGATATGCTACGTTCTGACTGGAGAAATTTAAGCAATTGCACTGATTCTTGCGTAACCCACTTGTGGCAGCGATGCGGTATAATCGAAATCCGCTCTTCAACCGGTAGTAAAGCCCGGATGTAGCGATTGCTGAAGCATGAAACGGTGACCTTTCACACTGTTAAATTGGAATGCTCCGTATGAGCAGAGATTAGAACATGGCAATTAATACATTCAGAAGCAAAAGGAATTTTATCGCCCATTTAATATTCCAGAATAAAGAAACGATAATGATCAGTCAAATTATGTCCACCTGGCTAACGACTGCTTATAAATGCAGAAAACACGATACCGCTACTGTCCGCGGCCAGTACTGCAGTTGCTTTATTTGAGTCGTCTTGCGATCTATTGCCTATAAATATGAGTAACTGATTTCTCACGTAGTTCCAGTTTGAAGTTTTACTTTTACAGAGTTTTACTTGCAATTACATAATTGTGCGAATGACAATTCCAAATTGCATATAATTTTCAGCTGCTCAGTCATTGATATTATGAACATATTCATTTTTAGGGGAACAAGTGGCATCGACATTGATCTCCGGCGAGTCGATATTGACCAATGTCCAACAAAAGCCGGCGTAACCGAGCCCAATGTGTTTGCCGGTTCGGCAAAGTGCAAAACGACCACACAGGTACAGGCCGGGTCGGGCACCTTAATGACCTGATCTTTAATGTCTATGCTCTTTCTAAAATTTCCGGTAAATCTACGACGGATGCGGTGGTACATTAACTGACAAACAAATATTTTTCAGCATTTATCAGGCATTTAGCCTCGTCAACGGCGCGTGCAGTATGCGTATACTGTATATGGATGTTCTGTTGACTAATATGTGCTTTTTCGTAGTGCGAACCCATTTCCGGCTTAGGCTTCAGCCGTGGATCGTACAAATGTCAATGTGTTCAGGGATTCTACTTTCCTGACAGGTCGGCCTATATCGATGGGCGCAACTATTTTAATGGCACCATTATCGAGCAGGAATATGAGAAATACCAGCAGGTATGTCAAACTCTCCTTTTTGTATTCCTCGACGCCCTTCCGTTGTCCCAGTCATTAATACACACCGTTATAATCGAAAAGCCTTGCGTTTCGACAAATCATTCCTACCGGCAACAATGCTTTGCTTTCCCACGCGTAATCAGCTGGATCGATATATTGGCAATCAGAGAGTTTCATATACGTGTTGAAAGCTCAGGCCTTTGCTACGCACCCTGATTAATGAACGATAATAAATGCTATTAATTTTTACCAAACAATATATTCATTTTTCTACTGGTCTTCTTTCCTTTGGACAGCAAAGGCCTGTCACGCAGAATCAATAAGGCAATTACCATAGGTGCTTTTAAATGTAATTGCTTCATATTCAGCCGCAACATATGATTCTGTTAATTTTCTCGATACAAGGAGGTAGGCTTCTGTGGTCGGTACAGAAAATTCGGTGCAGAGCGCTCCAATATGTACGTAATCTACCTACCGGCGCAGAATTTAATTAAACGTTTATAATTTTACAAAAGTACATGTATTACGATTTCGTATAAACAGCAGCTAAAAAACTCTTTTTGTAGGGATTGAATAATTCATACGAAGACGGTTTCCTCTGCTTACCGTGCCCGGAAGGCTGCACGGAGGGTTGTAAAGATGCCACGCCCTGTATTGCCAGCTTAAACTGGACACTGCGGACGGCCATTCTTGTGGCCGTGATTATTGTCATGGCATGTCTTCCGGTGCTTTTTTACTTCACTTTCCGCTATGCCGAAGTTAAAGTGATCAAAGCCGCCAGTCCCGTCCTGCTGCGACTAGTATTACTGGGCGCGCTCTTATTATATGGACCAGTATGTACTCCTGCAATATATCACTCGCACATGCGCTATACCGTATATTTTCCCGATCTGCCACATATATATTAAAAAATCCATACCGAACAATCGTATCCAACCTAATCATATTTGATGTGTTCTAGATTGTAGTACTATTTCCCGTCCCGACTCTTGTCCTGTGTAACACTCGCACTTGGCTCAGAGGCATTGGATTTTCCGTTTCGTATGGTGCTCTCTTGCTCAAAACATGGAGGTACGCTCTGTAATATCTGTATGCAGATAATTCGATTATCAGATTTATAGAATATACACTGTACTACGGTCAAGCAAATACAACGAGCTGTCATCCTTCTACGTATAACATTTTTACGATTCTTAAATTAATGCTGCGCAAGTATTTTCAACTGTACACAAATTTTAAGCATTCAGACAGTTGTGCACGTGATCCGTAAATCAATGCTGCGCATTAAAAAAATAATTTAAGCTTCTTGCTTCTCATACGTCATTCTTAAGCACTTATTTAGCTGGTTACTATAACCGTATAGTCACTGTGCCGCCGACTGAAGATGGCAAGTCAGACCGGCGCCACACAGAAGCAATTCGCATTAAATAACGGATGTTGTGGTTTCTTCTTGCCGACAGAATCTCCGTGGTCTTTCGCGTCCGGTCCGCTCAAAGAGTGAAAATTACGGATAACAACCTCGTAAAGCGGCTCTGCGCGATCGTAGCTGCATTCGGGGCATTTTTAACCATCCGCACGGTTCTGTCGCCGCCGATCGTTAGGACCGTTAAGACGGAGAACAATCTCAAAGCCTATTTATGTACGACGGATTACTGGGATTACTGCCAAGCGGGAGGTACAATTCCTAACCCGTTCATTTTTCCTGCGTTTTCACCCTAATCAACACTATTATGATGCAAAAACCGTTTGCACCGCCGCTGTACTGCCATCTCGTTACAGGCGAATTACTTCTGCTACTCTGGGGCATCAAACTGTGCTTTGTCGTTCGCAAAGCTCCATCGGAGTTTAATGAAAGCAAATTCATCAGCTGGGCCATTTACAATGAATTTCTCCTCTCATTATTTCTTAATATATCCATGTGAGTATATTATATATATATGCAATAATATAACGATGATCAATCACACGACTGTTTGGCCGCGAATATTTTTTCCGATGTATTGAAAATAGACCAGGCGTAATTGCCGGCAGCTGCTGACCTTTTCCAGTAATCCTTCACGTTTCTATTCAGGATGAATATTTTTGTAATTAGTGATTAGCACGACCATCAATCTTCAGTATCGTCAGTGACAGCTGGAACGCATAAACAGAGTGCTAATAGAAAACGTTTTCTGGTGTGTCTGTAGGTTATTTCTTCAGAAGAACGCCGATCCTGATCTCTTATACATCATCTTTTTTGCTCATTCGCAGCTCACGACGACCGTCGTGTTGGTATTACTGTTTGGCAGCAAAGTATGCAGTTATATAAAAATAAAAACATGCCTGCATGCCGCTTAAAAACAACTGAATTCTTTGCAGGCGTACATGGTGTACAAAGGTCTCGGGAAAGGTCCCGAGCAGCCGACCGGTGTAAATATCGAACAAACACGGAGTAGTGGGAAATTTATTACCAAAAAAACCCAGCGTAGTACCTTGCCATTAACTTCCTCCAGTGTTTCCCAGGCCACCACGCTCAATACGGACTCTTACAAAGGTCAACTGCCTGGTCACTTAACGCCACAAGAAATACAGGTATATTTCTTGACGCCAGTTGCTAAGCGGTGACCTTTGTCAGACCTCGGGGGGTGCGACAAGTGCAGGGTGGTTTACTGTCAGCATAATTTGTTGCAGGACGAGTTCAAGCGCCTGTATCTTCAATTAGAATTGCTCAAATCAAAGAATATGCGCCTTGGCAACCCTCATTTAACCAAGAAGCTCTGCGCCATGACGGAGGCCGCCATGGCCGCCGATCCCTCCTCCCTGGTCAGCTTTGCGACGACAATGAATCCCGGCACCATCACACCGGCCATGCCCAGTTCACCGTCCAACGGGACGGACGATCTGGTCACGGCATCCGCCGAGGCCACCGGCGACACCGACACCAACAATGAGCATTCGGTAGAAGACCGGCTACTGCCGCCCGCGGTCAACGCCGTGACGACGCCCACCACGCCACTGGTCACCATCACCAAAATCATGGTCAATTCGCACAATGCCGTCCCCCATAGCTATCTTCCATCCAATCAGACGTCGCCCGCCAATTCTCCTTCCAATCCCAGTGCGAAGCTGCCGGAAACGCCGCTGCTGACGCCCAACTGTACCAGTCAGCCGGTGGAGAATCATGCTCCCATTAAAGCATTTGATTTGAGAAACAGTAAAAAAGTTTTCGAAATAACAATATAATCAAAATTTCAAAATTGTCAAAAGATGTTTTTTTGTCTGTTGAGATGCTTGGTATTTTGTATGTATTTCTCCTCTTGCCACGCATATGTGACTGTGACCTACAGAATATGCGCACGATGATGTACTGTATGTACCAGGCAAGCGACGGAAAGATTATTTCCATACCGATACGGAAATTTACGAGAGTAGCACACGCCGACGCGCGATGTATGCAGAGCAGTATTATGTTAGAGTAATAATGATACAAATAAAGTGATCGCAAAAGAAACTATTTTGCGTCTGGTAACAGTATATGCAGTAACTTGTATTAGAGGACTGCACGTATAACCATAAGTCACAAAACATTAACCATAAGCTCGTAAAAAAGCCCACATTTTATAAGGTATTTCACTCTGGGTATTATAAAAAAAGTATTTCGCTCTGGAAAAAGTATTTCACTCTGGGTTGAGTAGTACCATTTAACGCTGCCATATCGAATCTTGTTCCTGCATGTTGATCAGCGAAGTTTGATTTCAGTTTTCATCTTTCTCGAATCAGTTTGTCAGTTCATCAACAATGTAAGCAAATGTTTATTTCCATCAACAAACTTGAGGCGTTCGTACTTACATAATGCAAATTTCAGCATTCAAAACCACAACAAAATTCACTGGCATTCGTCCTCATTCCCAAGTCAGAATCCGAACGGACAATTAATCCGTCGATTAAATAAAAAGTCAGAGCCGTGCCAAGTAAGTGCCAGATACACAATTCAGGAGAAGCTAAAGAGACACACACTCAACCACTGTATCCCAATAACCACGGCTGGCACAGAAGCGGACAGAAACGCATATATGCCGCGGAGTATCCATCCACAGGAGCACAGCATCACGAATCTGACCCGATTCAAAGTGACAATAGTGGAGCAAACGCCTGGCTGCATCTGCATCCACTAATAAAAGCCACGCATGATCCTCCGCATCAAATAACCATCCGTCGCCATCCAACCACCCATCGCGGACGCTACCACAACAATTCTGGTCCACTTGGTCTCCTTCACCATGCATCTCTCTCACAGCCGCTTTCCAATCGCCAAAAATAATCAATAAATGAAAATTTAAAAGCAAAAAAGTTACGTTTAGCGGATGACCGAAAAGCGTAATCCGGACAGTATCCAGAAGCTCCGGTACGGTACGCAAGGGGGTGTCACAACAACGCTAAATAAAAATGCTTCAGCGCAGCCAAAAGTAGTAAGTAAAATCTAGCGTTAGCATCCACACTGTTATAAGCAAAAAAACCTTGCCACACGTCAAAGGCTTAAACACAGTCAAAAAAATGAGGAAATGATAAAAGACACCCCCAAATTAATCCACAACACTCGAACTCACACATTGGACCAATAGTCGAAGTTGCTTGTGGGAGCCAAGCGCTGGCTGCCACTGTTTTGGAAGAAACTGGATGGATGGTTTAAACGGTGGGCCACACTGGAATGGTTCAGAGTGTTGCGGTTGTTTGTGGAGGTGGGCGCTTCAAAGACGGCACTGCCACCCGTGAAATAGCGCTCCGCATCCTGCGCAGTGGCGGCGTTGCGTGCTGTATAGATATCCCCATATGGTACATTACGATGTGATCGGCGCAGATCCGAACTGCGATCGTTGCTGGACGATGATGACGATGTTGCCGCCGCGGCAGCCGCCGACAAATTCAAGGCCTCCACTGGCGTTCCCCCAAATAGATTGGAGCAATTAGCGCGCTGATGGAATGAAGTGGGCTCTGGACGGTACGACGGGAATGTCGTTGAAGTTGGTGACTCCATAGCGGACCGATCACTACTCGTCAGGCTGGGCTTCACGTCCACGGTGTACGCATCAAAGCCGGGAAATCGATTTGATGACGTGTTGTTTCCACCTGAATAACAAGCGCCACATAATGAAAACCAAGAGTAAATTCGATCGCAAGGCGAGTCATAAACTCCATCAAAATCTTCCTAACAGTATATGAAATTATTAATAATAAAAAATACTGAAGGACAGCAAACTACGATGCATAATACAGTTTCAATTCGATTTCTTTATGTTAGTGTACTCGTACCTGCCAACGATGGCCCCTGATACCAAGCATCCGGATACAATGAGCTGGTTAAATTTGACGTATGCGAAATTACGCTGGGATGTTCAGGTTGCGTCGGCAGGTCGGCTTTGAATGTCCGCAGATCATAGAACGCCGCAGGAAGACCAAGTGAAGCGATGCTATGGGAATAAGCATCCGGGATGGAAGTTGCATCCGGCATTTTTATTACGGGCCAGCACGTCGGCACGGCCGGATTAGTAATAAATACACCAGGATTCATAACCGGCAACGCTGTACATTGGTTCGCGAACTGCGGATTCCCAGAGACCTTTAAAATAACAACATTGCACATTGTAGTAAAAAATTACTGCAAGCGCAAAATTCGCAGAAATATCCACTGGCTTTAGTGGAAAACTTGAAACCCACAACTACACATTCATTTTTTAGTATTACCTGGGATAGGAAAGGAAGCGCGGTTGCCGCTAAACCCGTAACACCGGCCGCCGTCCCTTGCCGATAGGCGGCGGCGGCTGCGGCGGTCGTTGCATCCGGTACTTTAATGAACGGGAACAAACTCTCCGTTGGGGCAACGAAAGACCGGACATTAATTCCAGGATAGCCTTGCGGAAAGAATGCAGACGGTATGTATAATGGACCAGCGGAGTAAATGGCCGGATCAGTAAATGAGCCACCGATTGTGCCAATATTGGTGTTAGCATGAGCATGTCGAGTCGCCGCACTCTGTACCGGATTGTTAACCGCAGCCGCCGATCGCATAAACGAGTTCTGGATGGAGTCCAATGTATCACGAAAATCACCACCCGCAAAATACCCTGGTGATATTGGAAGTAACACTAATTAGCATACATCGCGCACCATCGAGCAGAATTAAATCACAATGGTTACAAAAAAAGATGCCTAGCTCCCCAATAATACTTACAATACACCTTTACGATTCAATAACGCTTTGCATTTGCATGTACTTATCTATTCCGTATTCAGCCATCCAATATAGAATTTTTAGGCATAATCTCAACAATTTCCTGACACTGAATAAGCTTGCATATGGAATGCTTATACACTTTCACGAACCTGCAAGACGTGGCACTCCCTGATCGAATCCCGGCACAGCTGTGCCGAAAACAGGGGCTCTTGATGTTTCCGTGGTGGGTGATGTCTGTGGCTGTCGTGAGCGCTGTCTTTGGCATACGCTCATCAATTGTACCGACTGCTTTGCATACGTAGATGTCGCGTAGTTTGCCAGATGGTTAAGCATCAGAAACGGATGATGTAGTGCTTCCGCTGGTGTGATTCGTCGTTCTTGATCCATTGTCAACATTTTCTTCAAAATATCCACAAATTCTGCACAATCTCCCTTTTCCGCTAAAAGATCCTGCCCCGCCAGATGCGTGTTTGGATGAACTATACAAAACGACAAAACATATGTCTCGTAACTGCACGTAATGTCATACAAGCGAACGAAAACAATGGCCAAATTTTCAGCTACATAATTCAACTACACGTCATTTAAACTTCTTTATATACTAGTACTACAAAAATTATGACAGCACATTATAAACGAATAAAAAAAGCGCTTTATTTTACCTTCAATAATATCATCGAGGCAGTTAAAAATGTATTTTCTGGCCTCCTTGGTCTTCTGTCGTGTCTCTAGTTCATACTCTTCGGGTGTTTTCAGACGCCAGAATGGATAGATTCCACGCGTATCCCGATAGAAAAACTTAGTTGTTTTAGTGGCATTGGTTAGCATATGTTCAGGCGGCAAGCCCTGTGTCTGCGAAATGTAGCGGATCTGATCATATTCACTAGCTCCAGGATACAACGGCCAACCCAGAAACAACTCGGCCACCACGCATCCCAATGACCACATATCAATTGCCTCGCAAAACGGCAAGCCCAGCACAATTTCCGGAGCACGATAGTAGCGTGACTGAAGGTATGTCGACGTAATCACTTTGCTGGCGTAGCTGGCCGATCCGAAATCTATCACCTGAAAAATAACGGAAGTTCTATGTAATAAACTTTTCAGCTGAATCAGGTACGCTTCTACGAACAACTGAATGCTTTACTGAGAACATTATCAACACATCTGCTGCAGTTCAAAGGGCAGGCATATTCAACTGGAAATAATAATCGAATCCTGTAAGAATGTATCGGAAAATTCACTAATCGATGCATGGAAATTGCCTTCAAACGAAACTATCATGCGTAAAAGCCACCCCACCGGATAAGGAATATCGTATGCACAATAACTACTGTTTTGCTGTACAACACCGCAAATCGATTAGTCGGAATAATGCGAAACAAAAATACTTTCACATTTTCCCCCAAATTTAATACCATTCTCCATACCTTAATACGGTAGGGTTGTCGCACGGGATCCTGTAGCATTATATTTTCCGGTTTCAGATCCGCATGAATCAATCCGAGATTCTTTAACTTCAGCAGAGCCACCAGCACTTGATACAGAATAGGCCGAATGACCTTCAGTGGTAGCGGGGCAAATTTCTGCTGCTTGAGATAGTCGTACAAGTTCACTTCCAGCATCTCAAACACCAAACATGTATGATTTTTATGTTGGAAGCACTCGAACACCTGCACAAAGTTGTGGTCCTCCGGATTCTCACGGCTCAAACGCGACAGAATCGACACCTCAATCTGGCCTTGCCGGGCATACGACGGATGGTTCTTCAGAATCTTAACCGCCACAATATCATTGGTCCCATGCTTCCAGCACTTCACCACCTGCCCAAAGGTACCTCGTCCGAGAAACTCCAGGACCTCATAGCGCGACGACAAGGAACACAGCACCTCATGCTTAACCAAATGATACTCGCCATCACTGCTGTTACCGCTCTGCGATGCCACGTTGGATGTGTTGTTGTTCGTGGCTGTAGTGGTTGTGGCCACGGTGGTGGTAGCGGCAGCATGATTGTTGACATTCTGATGCATGGCGGCGGTCAGTGCCATCTTCTTACGCGGTATGGGAAAGGCAGGAGAGACTGGTTCAATTACAGACACCTCAGGATTTCCATTGTGGGCAACATGGTCGCGGTGATGATGCTGATTGTGGCCAGTACGCCAGAGCGAACCCGAATTAGCGTTGGCGCCCGAGGATGATGAAGAGGAGGCAACATTTTCAACATCAACTCCATTCTCCAACAAAAGATCATCGCGCTTGCGTTTCCAACGCAATGCAGCCGTGGCGGAATTAGCGTTGCTATGGGCAATGTGCGAATTCGAGCTGCTATGGTTTACACTGGCTTGCTGATGAAGACTCTGTACGTTTCCCTGGGCGTGGCTGCTTCGGCTGCTGGAGGAGGAGGCGGAATGAAAGGGCAATTGGTCCCCGGTGTGGTGGTTGCTGGCATGGAGAACACCTCGTGACATGGCTAACACGGAAACGTGATCACTCTCATCGTGCCGATGAGAATGATGAGAATCATGCGGGGCGCTGCTGGCGGGTGGTACTTGGGAGGAATGCGCAGGGGCTAGCTCATAGACAGCTGGTGATCGCGGTTTGCGGAAAGTCTTGTACATTGATAAGTCCAATGCGGCTGTGTGCGAATACTAAGCAAGTTCTTGTCAACATGTGGATTGTTACATGTCCCCGATAATCTACCAGAAAATCAAACAGCAAACGTAAATAATAATAATGACGACGCAGGCAGAGAACTTTGGTCGCGACTTGCAAGTTGCACCCATACGTTTCTACTTTCTAGTTTCTACCTCATCAGTCCTCATGCAGTAGTTTTAGTACAGGGTTTCATAACGAGAACCGTTTAGAGTGTCTAACTCTAAAGCAATATCTTTATAATCAAACATAGTGTCCTTTATTTATTACTTATTATTAACTATTCCACACATCGTCGTCACGGTAAAATAACCGGAATTTAAAAAGTAGCTGGTTCATCAAACCTCCACTGCATTTCACTGTCTTAAAAACGAGAAATTTTGTTACTGGTATGCTCCTATTTTTCTAACAGACCACAGAGGGGAATAGCCGTGGTATGGAAGTAGTACCGCGCTAAAATTATTTACTGCTAATTTAGAGCTTAATTAGTTTAATTTTAATTTGGTTTTTGTAGTGTAACTGTGAACACTACCCAGCAGCAAGACCCAATACCACTAAAAAGCAGTTAATAAATGCGACATAATATTTAATAATAACAGAATAAATAGATATTCTGGATCAATTTATGAATTTATTACAGTAGCAAGGAATTTATTATTACAATGTTATTACAAAAGTACAGTAATAGTAACCATATAAGCAAAACCGGTAAACATGGCCAAAAGTTGTCATCTACGGTACATATTAAAATCAACAGTAAACGAAAGAGGCACAGTCCGATAAGAAAAATTATTATAAGAATAAGATCGTATATACTGTAACTCAGTTTCTACTGGCAGATAGGTTGCACAATCTTACAAATTTTTACCATCGTATAAGTACCATCGGCAAATTTTTACCATCGTATAAGTACCTACAGCGTGTTTTCATTAAATTACTCGAAGTTCCTCAGTCACGACAGGCGCCGTGAAACTTTACTTAAAAGTTAAAAATCAACGGAATACGAGTCCTACAGTTCTGGTAGGACTGTAAGTACTGAAGTTGCCTGCTAAAGTTTAGCAGCTAAACTGCCTAAACATCATCGAAGCTCTCCTCGTTCTGACTGCTGCGACTCCAACTGTACTCCTCTGACGCGTATTCCCGAACATGTTCTAATACTCAGTCTTCAAACACAGTCTAACTACATGCCTGTTATACTTCGTTTTCGTTTCGTGGAAACTATACAAAAGAGGGACCTTGAGGGAAAGCGTAAGCAAGAGCATGAGTAACGACATAAAATAATCTCTAGATTCTAGAATATTTCCCTCGTGACTGCCCACAGGAACAGTAACACTGTGAGGGAGCCACACATTCTACTATTCTAGAACTACTGCATTCAATCTATCGATCAACAGAGATTTGGGATTTCTGCAAATTCTTGCACAAAGCTCATTTGACACTCGTACAGCGAAGCTTCGGTAACGAAAGTAGCTCTAACTAGAAATTTACACGGATTTGTGTTAGTTCTCTACACTGACCTTGCGTGGACGTACCTTTGATCCCGATCAAATTGTTCCACGATTAAGGTATGTCCAGAATGCAACCGGCGAGATGGATAGGGCCTTTTCAGAAGAAAAAAACAAAAACAATTATGGGAAAACAAAGATACTTCGCGTCCAGCAGCAAGTATCAGAAAGACTGCACTTGCACAACATGCGATTTTGTGGTGATGAATCGGGCACCGTCAAGCATATAGAGCGCAGTAGTACAGGGAACATTATCAAATGATTCTGTTTAGTGCTTTGTTACAGGCCCTATGCATGGCAAAATGATGACGCATAACTTCCATTCCCGGTTATGACGCCTTATCCTTGCTTCGAAATGCAAATGCGCCATCTGCAAGCGCACGCGTTCAGACAACGTCAGAGGGCGCTCCAAATTCCTGTGCAGCGGCCAGGATTACACGGCGGCTGCATCATCCATTCCATAGCCGCCAAAATCAATCAGTGCCTTTTAATTCGCAGTTATTAGTACTTATTACAGTATTTAAATAGCTAACACTTTTCCATTAATTTTCTGCTTTTTTGACAATGCTGTCGAAATTTTACAAATCTGCTTTGTACTTGTCTTTAATCGGGACTTTCGGTGTCTGCAGTTCATGAACTTTATTGGTCAAATCAAAATGCAATACGCAAATTATTAGAAAGGACTTCAAAGGACACACAAACTACAACATAAAAATTTCGTTTAGTTTG
Organism: Paramacrobiotus metropolitanus; assembly: GCF_019649055.1. Taxonomy (NCBI): domain Eukaryota; kingdom Metazoa; phylum Tardigrada; class Eutardigrada; order Parachela; family Macrobiotidae; genus Paramacrobiotus; species Paramacrobiotus metropolitanus. Next base: position 2,650,491 of record NW_026570224.1, read on the forward strand.
TCCAACCCTTCCATCGAGCCTAGCACTGACGACGCATTTCCCCGTTGAGTTTCTGTCGTAGAAATTCATGCGAACGTAGTTCTCCGGTGTGTTGTTGCAGTCTTCTTCCCAGTTCTTTAACGAATGCGATCGCTGACGGACCCCACGTGCCCATCGTCTCGAAAGCGATCGGAACGAAAAGGTAGCGGCCGACCAAATAGGAGCACAATCTGGATTTCTTTTCCTCTGCTTGCACAGCGGCCGCTCCCGTGGTAGCGGAAGTGGCTTTAACATGCGACGGCCGGTGCGACCGTATCTACACAAGTTACGCCCCATGCGAGACACAGTCCGCGTTTCCAAGCAAAGGTCGTGCAGCCGTCCGGGCGACGTTCTGTTGCATGAGAAGTACCGCGCGGCTCCAGTTTCGCCGGGACACCTGCGGACACAAGACTTCCACATAGGATACTGTTTAACCCTCCATGACGCGGATGCCTTCCGGCGGAAAAGGCGCAAGACCGTTCATGAATTATAATATTTCGTATTTTCATGTGTGGTTACTGGTTAGCGTTTTCCAAAGGGTGAGTTGTGTGGCTTGTGGAGCGCAAGATAATTCCGAACCCAAAGGTCACTCGCGCGGAATCCTTTCATCATAATTATTTACAGTAACTTTAGGACGAACAATTCATAAATTAACACATAATTTATACAAATAAAACGAAGGAATATTTAAGACATAACAAATCAACAACAAGAGAATCTCAATTTTCTTAGACGCACAACGACCGAGACCCAGCGTAACACTGCTGGTCAAAATTCCGGTTCTAAAACAAATAAACAAGGCCAAAAATGCTGCAAAATTTGCTGCCACAATACTGTAACTGGTGCGCCAAATTCTTTCAACACAAGAGGAAATACTGTACAACACACCCAAAATCGACTATAAACAGCTGTCACCGACATTTCCGCGTAGAGATCCCGTCCAACTAATCTGTACCAGAACAAACACGATAAAATAAATATACTTTACGGTCTGTAGCTTTCGTCCTCTTCTTCTGAATCACTGGTTGACTGTGCAACCTTTTCCCGCTTAGGCCGACCACGTGTCCGTTTAGGAGTACCCGGCTCCAAACGTCTTTTGGGTGGACGAGGTTTTTTGAAAGAGGCGTCCGCTTTGCGTTTCTTCTGGGGAGTGGAAGACTCACTGACTGGATCTGGCGCAACGGAATTGGAAGCGGTAGGTGCGGGAGACCCAACGGGCGCTTCATTTACATTATCCACCACATTATGCTCATCATCGTCCAGATCATCCATATCGTCACCGTCCGGTGCAACGGAATCAGAAGCGCCAGGTTTAGGTACATCATCACCGGCAGTTTCGCGATCGTCAATAAGATTAACAACAGTTTTAAACTGGAAAAACAGGAGACCAACAAAGGTCATACATACTTATGCAAAATGATATTTATAATAATACGAATACACGACTAACCGATTACATACCAACCTGAAGTGCTACGTTCCTAATTCACGAAGTCAAGATAGTAAATCACATTTGCGATAACCGACACCAGAAATTTTTTTGCACTGTTAATTCAGTAGAAAATGAGGGAAATTGTAATGTCAAACAAAAAACAAAGAACACTAAGCAACTTCTTAGTTCTTACCTCAAGGAACTTTTTTATCAGTAACTGTGGTGTCAGGAAATCAGATAGCTCGCCTCTCATTTCACGGGAAACAAATTCACAAACCGCAGTTGGTTCGTATTTGCAGTTAGCTCTTCGCGAAGTGACTGGCTTTTCCCAAACTTGTTTTGGCTCACTAGGCAGGTACTCCTTAGCTTTAGCTGGTGTAATACAGTACAAACTGGCCACGAATCTTTTCAGAGCAATCAGCAGTAATGACGGTTGACAGTTTCGGTAGCACTGATGCAATTCAGATAGATCTTCCGGTATACAACGGCGCATATTATCCACGGTTTCTAAATCATCGTCATCCAGCAACTCATCAGACTGCAAAACAAAATCCTTCTAACATATCCACATACAGCAGTGTCCTATTTACTTTAAGTAATAGGACACATTATACAAGACTGTTATGCATAATGAACGTTAAAAAACAGCTCAAACAAACCAAATTAACCACTTCCAAATACTAAACCAAAAAAGCGCGCTTCGAATTAAAAACCTTTTAGTACATATTCCCGCATTTCTGGCCACAGCAGACTACCAGAATACGAAAAACTATTTATCCCATTCAGTGCCGTGGTTTATGAACACACTCTAGTAAAGACCGCCCAGAAATGGTTATAATTCTAGAAGATACTTTACCTCCATTTCCTCGGCGCTTTTCTGATGATTAAGCTTAAAAGCTTTTCGGAATCTGTGCAATGCATCCGGACTGACCATTGCCAGAATTGGTTCAAGCTGATGAATTATGTAATGTGGCTCGTCCAGATTCGTGTAATTAAAATAGGCCAAATTATCCGCGAAATACAACAATAAATCCAACGGAGAATCCTATAAACTCTTTTATGTAAAACCGGTTATACTTTAGCGCAGGAGATATGCAGCAATACTAACTTTAAATTTGAACGTCTCTAACATGGAATTGATGAGAATTCGCCGCTGTGCGCGATCACTTCGCAATGCAGCGTAAATATTCCCAACCAAGCTGGCAGGTCCGCTTTGCAGCACAGTGCGATATCCACGAACCACAACATTCGGTTGTAGACTTTTTTGAAACGAGAATGACTCTTTTATGCCACTCAGTGCCTTGGTCTGTAAAAAAACAACACTGGTTAAATGAAGGCCGCTCACATTTTTAAAATGCACGCATACAGGAGAAATGTTTGCCATTACCGGTAAGATATTGCTAGCATGGTACCGCTTGCTAATTTCATCCAGCAAGTTATTTGCTTTTTCGGCCATCGTCTCCTCGGGATCGGTGGATATTGCAATCAAAAAGGGAATAACCTGAAAGAAAAATTGAGTCATATCAGTGTAAGTCCCCAGAAATTCCAGAGTACACACACAACTGCGCAACGAAAACCAAAAGGACTTCAAATGTACTCTTTCACAACACCATAAATCCAAACGCAATAATGCGATCGATTTTAACCCGGGTTGTGAGAAGAACGCATACAAACTTTTAATTCAAAATATTAATACACTTTTTCAACCACCAGAATGAACGTAAACCGTCACTGTTTACTACCCGCAAAAACTCTTTGAATCTAGAAGTAAAGGTCAAATTCCGCTACTAACATTTTACCGTAAAACGTGCTATTGTACCTGCTGAGGATGGCTCATTCTTAACCGCACGACAATGCCAATCAGATCTAAGACATCCTTTCGTATGCCTCCATCTGGATGTAATCCACATTCGAGTGTCGCTTTTAAGTAATGAAAGACAATTTTCCGTGGCAATTCTACAACACTCGTCTGGTTTCCCTTCAAATCAAGTGCCGCATAGTGCTCTTGAGCCGTTCCACTCCCTTCCATCATCAACACTTGGGATTCTTCGTATTCCAAGTACTTGATCAGGTTGGTTAAGACCATCTTCTTGGTTTCTATCCGGTGATTACTGGATGCTAACAATCCATTATAAATGTCCGAATATTTCTTCTGCAACATGGCTTCCGGTTTGCGGATGAAAATAAAACCGAGAGACTGCAAGGCACGATCCTGAATGGGAGTCAAAGGATGGCGCAACAGGGATAAGAAAGTTTCGATGACGCGGTCAGTTCGCATTTGAACAAAACCAAAACTTTCATGGTCGATGTCGAAATGCTCAACGGCAAGTGACACGACACACATGGCACGCTGCAGCTGAGGCGCCACAATATTGTAGTCTTTGGTTTCGGCTTTTTTTGTTTGCAGAATCTGCCAAAACTTCTCGTAAAGCCCTCTCACAATCTCATAATTGTGCGTTTCATTATTGACGACCGCGGCAAGGCATTCCATTGCAGCTTGCATAATCTAAAAAAACAATAACACACAATCAAACCTGCAGAATACGTAATAAAACACACAACGAAAACAGGTACGGTATCCGGTAAAAAAGAGTAATACAGTAAAATTAATCTCCACAGTAAATGTCCGATGCGATTTATATTATCATTCATTGTATTAAGGATAAACAAACCGTTAAAGAAACATGACAAAATTTATGCGATAAACTGATTTGGTCACTCTCAGCTGACGTTAAAAACTGAACAATTTTACGCTATACGCCGAGTGCCGACTGTGAATCAACTATTGAAATCTGTTTTTAATTAAATTCGTTGCTATCTGTAGTACGCTGCGGTAGCTAATAAAATCGATCATAAAAACAGTAGCAGAATAATCTTACCGGGATACTTATACCAGTCTTCACAAACAAAGCGGCACAACTTTCTTCAATTTGGGCCAAGAAAAAATCGGGTGGATTTTTCATGAGTGGGACGATCTGGGCAAGCATATTAGCAGTAAAGCACACGACTTTCTGGTCCGATTGTGACTTGAGAGTTTGGTTCAAGAATAAAGGCAACGACTGAATGTGATCGGCAATAAAATCCGGATCACATTTGGCAAAAATGCTCAAGGTGAGAAAGGAAGCAGCAACCCACTGACTTTCTTTTTGGTCCATATCCACATTAAGATCAAGAACATTCCGGACGATCCTGTCAACAACTGCCTTGCAGGCCTTTTTGGCTGACTTGCGCGTCTGATCATCACCCCGCTTGAGCAGCTCCTTTACCATTTTCTCAAACCAATGCGTTGCAGACAACTTTTCCCGATCCAGTATCTGTACCACGGCAATGATCTGACTGACACGATGAGTCACTTTGATATCGTCCTTGTGCGACGATTCCAGCCAAAGCGCTTGGAAGACATCGTAAACTAACTTTTTAACAGTCTCTTCATTGTCATTAATACGCTTTATAATGTTGGCCAACAACGGTACACAGAGTTCATGTTCCGGACACTGGACGACAAAGTCATGCAGAACTTTGATACTTCTTTTCCGCACACTCGGAGCAGTGTCTTGCAACCGTTTCAACAGCACCTATACACAAAAAAACCAGGTTAAAGTTTCCCATGAAGTACGACAAAGTATAAAAGAAATCAGCCGATATTATATCGTGCAATAAGTATTACGTCGGAATACTGTTGGATCTGTTCCGGGTTATTTTTCGCGTATGTCCCGATCATTTCCACCACGGAATCCCGTATACTGGCTGAATTATCCCACATGCGGCTTTCTACCAGGCTTTTCACGTTGTCACGCGTCATTAAACTGCCATCAGAGTCCATTACACTGCTAACAGCTTTGATTGCTCGAATGCGAATCTGCATGGAGTTGTCATTAGCCATGGCAATCAGCCTCTTAAAATAAGTCTCAAAATTTTTGGCGAACGGGCGATTAATGGCAAAATGCCGCGCTATCAGATTCGCTGATGCCGTATCAACAACTTCCTTGCCAGCCGCGATATGTCGATGGCCATGTTCCACAGCCACTTTCATGAAATCCAACACGGTCGATTTAGTACGGGCCCGATCATCCATTGTCCTGTTATCACTGTCGGTGTCGTCATCATCTGTTTTGCACAGGGGTGTGGTTGTGCCGTGAGTCGCATCATGGTACCACTGAGCCAGGTAGTAATTGGCTGCAAAGTTCGGAGAAGGTGCCGAATGCCAGATATAATGCAGAATGCCTTGCTGAAAGAGCTGTTCTTCATTAGGCATAGTGTCACCAAGTTCGATCAGTCCGTGACCCGATATGGAAAAGGCTCGGTACAGCTAAAAACAAGCTCAATTCAGTATCGGTTCAATATTGACAATACACCCGCGACTCAGCGAGTGTCAGCCAATATTCCAATTTTCAAGCTTGCAATACCATAAGCCAAATAGATAACACTGCTTAATCTATACGGAAGCGGGAACAGGGAGTCCGAAAATAAATTCGTTTTAAAATCGAACAAAATAAAATGCCATTTACAAATATTTTTCATCAATATATGTACTGTACATTACAAAATTCTTTAGTACCTTTGTCACCAGTTCTTGCAGCTGATCAGGATTTTCTTTGACACTCAAAGCATCCCTTCTCATCCTGGCCGTGATCATCCCTAAGTAATCGATAGACGCGTAACGAAAGTTGGCATCCAGGGTCTTGTCGTTGAATTTTTGCATCAAAATAAACCCCATCACGCTTAACATGGTCTCCGCAGCCGGCCATTCGGGTTTATTAACAATTGTCAACAAATCATTGATGAAATTTTCCAATAGGGGACGGTAGTCCTCGTCGCCTTTTGCCGCACATTTCATGAAGAAGGTGGATAAAATTTGTTTGGCGCACCGCACGGACTCATCATAGCTGACCAAAACCGTGGCTTCGTAGTCTTCAATCCGTCCTTGACCGTCACTTCTTTGAACCAGCTGGCGTTTAGAAGGCAACCGGGCAATACTTTGCACAAGATGTAGAATCAGTGCGGATATCATTTGGATGCTTTCGGTACTGGAAACAACATAATTCCGAAGATTCCGTTTCGAGCTAGGTAGTTTTGCCAAAGAAGACAAAATATCATCGCAGATTGATTCGCGAAGTTTTTCGTACCGACAGAAAATATGAGCGACCAGTCTTAACGACTTTAGTTGCAAATCGCGAATATTCTCCACGAAAAAAGCGGATATTCCCAAGGAAGCAAGTTGAAATAATGGCGTTTCTTCCACTGCTCGCAGCATAACAGCATCCGCCAGGAGAATTACAATATCTTCGAAACGGGAGTACAAACGCAATATCGTCTCGTCTTTGGTCTGACCGGATCGAGCACGCTTCTGTTTGACTTTCGCCACGAAGCCGTCTTTTGACTGCGCTTCATAACGGTACAGAGGATCAAAAGCGGGATAGACAGTATGGACTGCATGATGCTTGGCGAAACGAATGCAGGCATCCACAACCTCGCTGTTGCAAATTTCACGGGGCAAATGCGGCGAAGTGATGATGTTCAAAGCGGAAACTACTGCTTCGGCGCCGCGAATTATCCTGTGAGCTACTATATCACGATACACGGAAGCATCCGCATCCTCCCCATCCTGAAACAATAAAAAACCATACACTATCTAAAACAACGTCAACCCTACACTTACAAAATTCGAGCGTTTGAGTATCATACGAAATGAAATGGCCAAAAAAGTCGAAAGCGGTTACATTATCACCGTAACCTAAACGAACCGTACATCTACCTGAGAATAATTTATCAGATCAGTCGGTATCACAGTCGCATGAAGTACTGTCGGCATAATGGCGACAAGCAAATTTCTGAGATTCTGTATCGGGACAAAACGAGCCTGATCATGGGCTTTCAATTTCGCTGTCTCGGCTGCCAGTGTGTAAGCTAAGTTTTGCGAAAGGACGGCATCCGACGGAATGTCAGCATCTGTTAACTGTGCCGCTGGGTCGTTCATCGCCAGTCCACGCAAATCCACCTGACTCATGGATTGCATTACGCGGTCCATCGTCATTAAGAAACTTTGCAGCGTCGGATGTTCCTGTGATGCTTCAGGGGAATAAGGTAGCAATTTACGAGCCTCTTTGGTACGGGTAATTTGTGGCAATGCAGCTGATTTCCTGGAAGAAACAGGCATCTTTCCGCGTGCTTTAGAAGCACTACTCGAAAACGCCAAATTGAACACTTTGTTGGCCGTTTCCACGGACACTTTAGATATCTTCAACGTCAGCTTAGACGGGTCAAATTCATCCACGGCACCAGGAGCAGCCGACGAGGCAGAGGAGCTATGTTCAACTTTTTCTTGGAGAATCTAACCAAATAAAAAGTGCACAACAAAAATCATCACGAGTACTAATCTTTTAAGTAAAAAACTCAGAAAGTAGAAAGGTGAAAAAGATTTAGTTGATGTAAAGTATTAAAAACATTAAATCACATATTTTGCATCACATATTCAGGTTTATAACTCCTGCTTCTAAGAATTAGTTAAATAAGCATAGTATCCACATATTGTACCTTAGTTTCATTCGGAAAACTTCTATTCGAATGCAGTGCAGGCTCCGGGTATTCCGGACTTGCCGACTGTGCAGGTCGCTCCCGTTCGTCCGACACTTGTCGTTGGTTTTCGTCCTGTATTTTCGGAGTTGCCGGTTTTACAGGAGCGTTCTCTTCAGGCGCTGGTGCGTTCTTGATACGAAAGACCATCTTAATTCCCTTTTTAGGCTCTTCTCTCCGTACTTCAGCAGAAGCAGGAGGGACCGCTGCGGCTTCTTGCACTGGGACAGTCGCGACTGGTTGCGCAGCCGCTAGTTTAATGGTTAGTTTCGGTATGGTTTGCGCGGGTTTAGCTTTCACACCAGACGTCTCTCCAGAAGGGGGTGACGAACTGCCAGTTCCTAAAGGAAAACAAACGCTTTTCTTGATACCGTTACCACCAACAAATTCCGGAATACGTGCCGATGGGATGCATTACTACAAGCTGCAGAACGACTATATCGTAGTTTGCATTTTCTGGAATTATTAACCAATCAGTGATCCAGCACAACCAATTTTGAACAAAATATGAGCTTACTCCTAGTGGTTAATGGAAAAGAGCACGCACTTTTAACGCAGGGGCCATTACTCTACACGTATGTACCTGTATCGCCTGGCTGTTGCAGAGGATAAGAACTGCTCCCATACTGTTCAGATTGCTTCGGGCTCGAAACAAGAGGAGCAACTGATGTGCTTGGAGCCGCTGGTATCGGTTGTTTTAGTTTTATACGCTTGGATCTACGCAGCTCAAGGGCCGGGTTAGAATGCTGGATGTAAGCCTCCAAAGGAGATACAACAGGCGCTGATTCTGTTAATGCATGGTGAGCGGCAGTAGTTCCTTCCGGTTTTTTGAAACTCCTGCGAAAGCAAAAATTAAACTTAAGATGACTAGTAAATGTCGATATATTCGTAACTTACACTGGATGAACCGAAACCGTGCCCAGATGATTAGCCAAATTATTTACCAGCTTCGGGGATGGAGTATTCTGAATTTCTTCTGACTGTCTCTGAATGGAAAGATCCTCGAGGTATGAAGAGTATTTAGTTCCGGTCGGAAATGGAAAAACGTCTGATAATTCTGTGAACGCCAGAAAGAATTGTAAAATTTAGCTTGCACTGGCAGTATAAACTTCTATGGTTTTGAACTGTTCAACATGCTAAATAATGTCGAATAAATACAGAAATATTAATGAAATAGTAGGAATACGAATCTAAATTCAATAACCGAATAACGGCTATGAATTTTTTCCCAGCGAGAACGTATCTTGATTTTTTTGCGGCGATTTCGCGCAATGTTAAGTACTTACGAGGACAAAGAGGGGCGGTATTAACAAAAATGCTCGAAGGAAGAGGCACTATTTGTTGCACTGGCGCGCTGTTTGATGGCACTCCCGGAGCAACCAGAACATTCTGCGTCGAGGAGGAAGCATACGTATTGCTGTACGCAGCAGGTGACGGGGTTTGGATGGCGTAATTAGGAGAGAATCCGGCGGATGGCTGCGCGGCATATTGCTGGGAAGAATGACCATAATGTCCGGGCGGTATGTACTGCTGACCATAGCCGAAGCCTTGTGGATTCATTTGCAGCAGCCAGAATCTATGACATTTTCAAAATAAATTATAAATGCATGGAATAATACTGTCAGACTTCTTCGCTATAAACGCTGAACACATGTTTTCGCCTAATGAAACGGTGAAATGCACTTACGAAAACACTCAGAACCTTTTACGTTAAATGGCAGAACTAGAACCCAGCAGATTTTTTTTAGTTAATTATGACATTATAGTTAATTATAACAAAAGCAACACCAGAAATAAAGCAGGAAGTCTGTGTGTTGCTCTCGCATTCTCCCCTTTCTTTACAGTAACTTAAACTGTTTTCTAATGTGCACAAGGACCAGAATAGTCTGCTGAATTATGCTAAAAGATCTGTTTATCGACCTTAATTTCAACCAGAAATTTAAAATTCAGACTGCAAACTGCAAAGTGTGCAAAGAATAAATATCTGTTACTTACTTACTGTACTTACTACCCAAGAAAATCCAAAACACTGGAAAGTGGAAATCACAGCCGCTGCTCCATTCTCTAAGCACCACCTTTACGTCGAAGATTATGACACAAGCTTTAATTTCGAGCCAACCGTAACTTTATGTTATTGCAGTAGAAAAAGGAACCGAAAATCATGGTTAGTTCGTTTGTCAGAAATCAAAATCCACAAAACTGAAAAAACGAAAAACAATGTTACAATGTACAAATTTTGACGATTTTTTTAACAAGTCCACTCTTGTCGAAGAAATGCACGACAGCACGCAGACGTAACGACAGATTTACGCATACGCATCCTTTGACCGTGGTGCGCATCTTTCACGTAAAGCGCAGCCCTGTTTCTTTCCGCTAATCAGTCCACCATAGTACAGGGATAGAAGATCCGATGTCGGTTTCGTTAACGTGAAGCTGATGGCGCTTTCGTACGCAAATCGACGTGTGTTGAAGGCAGCCTGAAGCTCCACTAGCACTAAGTCCACTTAAAAAATTCCTACTTATTTTTAGGACCTATCGTCCTATTCATGATTAAATATTTCGCTTTTTTTGGGATTTCTCATTTCTGTTATAATTGTAGAGTATGGACTTAAGTTTTAAATTGTAGAATAGTTGTTGCTGTCACAGCCTCACTTAGGTATATCCCATCACTGGTGAAAATTATCTGAATCGTCTGCGTTTTGTTGCGAAGTGCGAAAAGGTACAACGGCAGTCGTACTTGTAAATTGGCAGCCCAGGACGAAATAATCGTGTAAACTGTAAACCTCCTGATTCAACTTGTTCAATTTGACCAGCATGGCGGAAGAAGAAGATCAGTCAGGCGGATTGGAAGGATTAGAAGGCGGTTTGCAAGGTGGAGGCCCGCGAAAAAAAGGGAATATTCTTCCTATATGGTATGCTACCCTACGCCGTGACGTTGTGAAACATTTTGATTTATCAGTACTGTAATTTGCGATTAAGAGTGTGCTAGTTTGAGTTTTGACAGTCGGGTCTGCGCTAACACTAACAATTATAGTTTTCTTACTAACAAATGTTGACTAATTATGTTCTGACAGCAGTGCGCTTCGGGGAGCTTGCTTTGTAGCGTTTTTGTACTGTAATTATTTGTTGGTTGTTACGTCATAGCAGTTTAATTTTAGGGGGAACGAAAAAACCATGAACCTGAACAATATGATCCTGACTAACATCCAGCAATCACCGTATTATAAAGTTACGCTCGGTGAACTTCGGACTTATCACGAGGTAATATTTTGCGTATTACGTGTTGTAGAAGTCTTTATTTATTTGTAGATTTGACTGTGCATAATTTTTGTATTCGTATTTTGTAAAAACATATCGTCCCAGAAAATGCCAGGCGTTTTCTCTGGTATTGTGCTGCTAAGTTTACTGGAATTCTTCGCATGCGAACCACTGAATGTGTAAATTAATTTTGCAGATCGTGGACGAAATCTATAACAGCGTAAGTTTGTTCCGGAATGTGATTGTGAACTTGAAAAATTGTAGAATCGGGAATGATCTCCTTGATGTAGGTGAATCACTTGGAGCCGTGGGAAAAAGGCAGTCGACGCACTTCTGGGCAAATTGGAATGTGTGGAGGAGTGAGTATTTCTGATAACAATTCGAATACTATAGTCGCATGATATCTTCATTTTATTTTTGTTTGCTAGGTGCGAGGGGTTGGAGCTGGTGGAATTGTGTCGTCAGCATTCTGTCTAGTGTACAAATTGTTCACTACTCGTCTTACTCGCAAACAGTTGAATTCCCTTATTAATCACCAGGATTCGCCATTTCTGCGTGGCGTGGGTTTCATGTACATTCGCTACTGTCAGCCTCCAGCGGATTTGTGGGAATGGTATGAGCCATATTTGGACGATAAAGATGTAAGTTTTTTCATTTTATTTCCGAACACGACAGTCCACCCAGTATTTTCCTGAAATGCAAATGGTCGGCTTAACCGTTTTTCTTTTTTGTTTTTCTTTTGGTTTGCTTATATAACACATACTGTACTTAGTAAAATCGTACACTGCGTGCATTTTGTCATTTGGGCTATACCGTAATTATCGAATTAGAGCCCCAGGGTTACAAATAATTCAAACGCCTCACGGGGTGGGCTCCAATTACGGGCATGGGCTTGTATTTCGGAGGGGGCTTCAATTTTTCAAACTAACTTTTTTGGCGTTCGCTAACATGGGCTCTATAGCATTTAATATTAAGCCCATGGGCTTATATTTCGGGGGGAGCTTATAATTTTCAAATGACCTTAAGGGTGGGCTCTAATTATGGGGGGAGCTTCTATTTCGGGGGGAGCTTATAATTCGATAATTACGGTATTTAGGAGGACGTAATATTTGCCACAGTGGCACCTAATACTCGCTTATTTTTAACATTGCTGTTGTATGTTAACAGGAAGTGGATCCCAAAGCAGGCGGCGGTGACTATATGACGATTGGTCAAATGGTGCGCCATTTCCTTACTCGTCTGGATTGGTGAGACTACGATTTGACTCAGTCGACATTACTGTTTTACTTTTTCCTCTTTGCTTTTGCAGGTACGGCACCCTGTTTCCCCGCATTCCAGTTCCGATTCAGAAATTAATTGACCAAAAATTAACTGAACGTCGCCAGCAAGAGATGCAACGGTTTAATCGACCAGCTGACCGTCGAGATGGTGGACCCAGGTAAGTCCTTTTCACCGTCTGTTTGCGCATTCTTCTCATTTCACGATCAAATGATCGTTATGAACCTGCCAAAATCCGGTCTTGTTTTGTCTTTTATGTGACTCACGGTTTTAATTAGGGAGCATGCCGATCGGTCTGCGGGTTCTCAGGTACCCGTAGAGAAAGACAACCGCAGAAGGTCTGTTGAACAAGAGAACAGTGAGTTACCGGCGCTCCTGTTGTTTACCACATACTTCACAATACCACTTTGACGGTTTTTTTTATTTGTTTTGCTTTTATCAATGCTTAGATCCCCTGAGCGTGTGGGCAAACGGTCTCCGTCACCTCGTCGTTCACCAATGCGTGGTGGCCGTCGACCCCCTAGCCCGGCCCGTCGGAAACGCTCTCCATCGCCTCCGCGCCGCCGGCGTTCGCCCTCTCCGCGGCGGAAGCGATCAGCTTCTCCTGCCGTGCGCCGCAAGCGGTCTCCATCTCCCAAACGGAAGCGCTCCCCTTCTCCCGATCGTGATAGGAAAAAGAGAACGGAGTCTTCTAGAGCAGTGTCTCCCGGTAGATCAAAAAGAAATGAAGGAAACAGGAAAAAATCGGCGTCGCCAGTGCGCATAAAGAAATCGTCATCTCCGGATGCAAAGACCAGGCGGGAAAAGTTGGAAGTCAACTTGGAAAAACGTTCGGCTTCTCCACAGCCAAAAAAAGTGAGCGTTGTAAATGCGTCGCGATTTGGCAGAAACGAGGCCGCAGGTGAAACAGATGATTTGGCTGCTTTGATTGAGCGAGAAAAGGAAAGACAGCGGCGGAGTAAATATGAGGAGATCGATGGCGGCAAATCAACGAAGTAGGTATTTCCTCGCTGTATATATGGGTAATTATCCGCCATTTTACGTTTACCTTTATTTGTTTTGGATTTGCTGTACATCGATATGAACGTAAAGTCTCCTACTTACTGTATGCACTGTGATTAATTGCACTCCCCTCTGCAACACGGCGCTCTTTGCTAGGCCCAAACGTGAAGATGGCCCATCTGCCAATGACAGTGATGCTGAGGCAAAAGGTTCTAAGGATACGGAGAAGGAAAAAGAACACCATCACAAGAAGAAACACAAGAAGCATAAGCACCACAAACACGATAAAGAGGACAAGGTGGAACGTGTTAGCCGCTCCCTTAGCAAGGATAAATGAAGGATTATGAGTGCTGTATGAGTAACTAACCGAATCGATTGCTCGTTTTTATCCACTTTTTACTAACACCTACCTCTAAGCCTTCGAGACGTGCTGGGGTATAAGTTCGAACATTTTTCATCTTTTTTACGTATCACAAATGTGCACTATTCTTGGCTTGCTTGGGTGTTCGCCATCTTTGTAGACAACGCAAGTAAATTCAAAATTGATTTTCCCATTGTATTACAGCGTCCAAGTACGGTTCTCATAATTTGCTTTTTTGCATTACAAGAGGCACAGTGACCAATGACAATCGTCTGCCTGGGCTATAGTTATACTGTACTTACTTTAGTGTCGGTACTGACAATGTGAGGGAAAACATCGAAAATCCTACAAAAATCACCGAAGTTTGAATCGAAAAATTAACGAAAAGCACTTTTTTACGAGTACGAATCTTTTTATACGAGTTAAACTGTTTCCTACATTAGGCTCCCTGACTCGTAGCATATTGTACGGGCTATTGATCTTTTCAAAACCAAACGTCACTTGCGGAAGTCACGGCTTAAGTTTGTGCATGCTGATTGCACAGTATTTTTGCGTTCATTTTACGGATGTGAGTTACCTCAGTTTTTTCCATCTCGAGTTCACAATCAGTCGAATCGGTACTGCTAAGTGCTAGGTAGACCTTATTAAACTTATAAGAAACATTTTATACGTATTAGATAATTAGAATGAGAAGCTGTAATAGTAGTGGCTTTATCGTATATTGAACAGTAGTATTTCGCTTGGTTAATTGCTTGATACTTATTAGTTAGTAGTGTTCGTTCATTTCGTTGCTATCGACTATCGAGTAACAGCTGTGAGCGTGATGTATGGACTGGCAAAGCGTATAATTATTTGTAAACTGTCGAGTGTTGATTGTTGAAGTGTGAAGACAAAGTCGACTTTGTCCTCCACCTGATGATATAAGTCACATAACATCCGTCGAATTCGGCGTTTTACGGTAAAGTTGACAATTTTCCTGTAAAGCATAAACTGTGCTAACCGGATAAGAGATCCTCCTTGTCGTGATTGCGTGAAGATGGGAGGACGAGCCAGTACGCCACAAGCCCAATCCCAGCCTGCATCGCGGCCCCGCTCTGATACCTTTCCTCATGGCCCGTCATCATCGGGATCCCACCAGAACACAGGGGCCAGTGCCGAACTATTTCCCACTAGTTCCTCATCCCGTAACCATCCCCTATCTGGGAGTCGCAGTTCCACCTCGCGACATGAGAGCTCGAGTAGTGCCGCCCGACGAGCGCGCAGTATGAGCGCAGTATCACCTACGGAACTGAGTGGAGCTCTTCTGAACAGTCGCTATACAGGCGTCTCCATGTCAGACTCCGACGCTGATAGCTCCCCGGAAGCTGAGGATAATTTCGCCTTTTTCAGGATTCCCGGATCTCTTCCTCTGCGCTTATTCCAGCTAGCAGGTAATATTTTAATGTGCATTAATTTTTCTGTAAAATAACCCTTTCCCACCCGTTAACTGATTTCGTGTAAAACATTTTGATAATTTCTGGGATAGTCTTTTTTCTGGGATGGTCTGCTTACAGTGTTGATTACTATTGAATATTCTTCAAGTTTAAAGTGTGAGCGGAGCAGCTTTAGTATGCGTAAGAAGTACATGTATTTTTCAGAATTCGCAGTGACAGTTCATCACCCTATCATTCAGCGTGTTGTAACTGTGGGATTTTCTTTCACAATCAAGTTAGTGCCCGAGGCGAGTGCTAGAATCATTAAATAATTAATCGTTAGTTTGTAGCCTAGGAAAGTGTACCGTGTGATTGAACTATTGGTTCAGTTAGTTATGATGTTGTCTCTTAATTTATTTTCTAATCTTTGAGATAGTAATGGAAATCTGCGACAAATCAGGATTCGCTAACGAGGCATTTGTATTTTACAATCATAGAAGTAAGTTTTGATATCGTCCCCTAAATATTACTGTGCAGTGTGCTGAAGTGAAAGGTTTTATTTTGGCGGTTGTTTGAAGTTGCCTTACGTGAGCTTGCAAACTGTAAGTGTAACCATAAGATAGCAATTAAGTAATCGATGACGATTACATTTCTCATGTTAGGTACTTGTAGTTTTTTATGGTGGTCATGTTTAGTCGTCCGCAACTAGTCGCGGAGCCGCGAAAGGCATGACATATTTTTAAACAAACAAGTCTGTCTGCTTCCTGCACCTGATTCCTGTCTGATGTGCAACAAAGCCTCCTGACGGTATCACAGGAGAACATGCTTCGATTAGAATTTAAATAAAAATTCCTGATAGAGGTAATTATTAAAGTATGAATATTTTGAGTTAAACAAAGTTCATAGGTCATTACATTTTTATTTCGAAGAATCAGAAATTCAGAATTTAAGGGGAGGTTTCCGGTCGCACGTACAATTTGTTATTCTTGAAGGAAAATTTGCTGAGGCTTGCAAGTTCCTGCGCAAATAAACATGTTAAAATTCTCTATTGTTGTTTATTAATACAGGTATTAAATGCCCTGTTTGTGGCAAGCAGATTGCTTCTGACAATGTGGAGCTTCATTTGGTGGAATGTTTGACTAAACCAAGACTGGAATACAACGGTAAGCGCGGTAAATTGTTCTGTGAAAAACACCAAACTACGATGAGCAATGCAGGCTTTGGTTAGCGCTCGCCATTTTGACACACTAAATTTGAAACGTTTTTAATTATGTAGAGGATGTCCTTACGGAACCTAAAGGCGAATGTGTTATCTGTTTCGACGAGATGGAGTGTGGACAATCGATTGCGCGTTTGCCATGCCTTTGCATTTACCATAAACGGTGAAATTAATTTTATTGCTTTTCTTGGTTGCATTATTTTTTTCCTTTTCATGAAGAAATAGAGATAAGAAGTAGATTATAAGCGCAGAGATGTGCTACATGTTATGTAAAACATCCTAGTCTGCAGAAGCATATGCAGTCTTTCGAAGTCATGTAATGTTTGCGAGAAAATGACAGTAGCTGACTCAAATATTTTTCAGGTGCATCGATTCGTGGTTCAGAGTAAACCGCTCTTGTCCGGAGCACCCCGGAGACTGATGCCATGGAGAAGAGTGCTGATACGGCATTGGATGGTGTAAATTGTACAGCTGAGCTTTGAAGGTCGGGACCGCTCTGTGATAGGGAGCAGAAGGGCGGCTAATCCATTCCTTTCCGAAGTTGATCGGTTGATCCGTTTGTTTGCGTCGGTTGTATGTATATTTTGCACATTTTCGGATATTGCTTTCTTAGGAATTTGTTTGAGCTTGTTATTGGTTAACAATGTGTTCTTTAGCTGGCCAGTGTATAGCATGCATGTACAGTACAGAGCCATTCGCCGATAATCTGCCGTTTGAACGAGATACTGTTTCTGTGTTTTAATTGTCACCGATAATGTAGATTGTACATATATAGCTTGGTTTGTTTGAAGTTTTTGAGAGACGATTGTTTTTATTCTGTGAGTTCGGCATGTGAAGATGTTTTTTTCCAAAAAAATTGTTGCATGGCATTATCTGAATAATGCTGAAATTTTCGTATGCAGAGTTAGTAGTAACTAGTAACAGATGAGAAACACCACGGTAAGCGTTTTCGTTTATTTTCATTTATTATCACAGAAGTTTGTTTGAAGACTTATATAGAAGACATCCTCGAAGAGCCAAACCCGGCAAGGCGTTAATAAATGAAGAATTTAACAGTATCACAGCATTTGAGAAGGAATCTCTTAAACATGGAACCGGTTTCAGCAGAAGATTTTATGACGATTATACAAGTGCAGAAGCGCTCATTAGCTGCAATATCGAATTTACATTGGTAAATAATTTAAGTTATCATAAAATAAGTACCGTTTACAGAACCACGAACAGTGGCAAGCAGTCTACTCTTTTACATTAAACGTTCGAAGGTTTGTCTTGGACCTCCGGTCCGAAAAGTTTCCTTTTTGTTTCTTTCCGGCCGACCTAAGCATGACAACAACCGTCGTAAGACATGACAGATAATTTGATGCCCTCTACTGCTGTCCACAATACATCCTCAGAAATCAGTTCTATATTCTTCTTCCGGTATTTGATTAAGTACTCAAAATGCCATTGAAATTAAACGTTAAAAATTTAACATTGGCCACATAATTGTTCTGTTTATTTACCAGCCAGTATGTGGTCATCAAGCCTTTGCCTTTTATCTGAAATCATCCAGAATTACGCACCAGTAATAAACGTGGCACATACATGTATAGATATATGATACGCATGCATGTATGACATTCTCCAAGTTTGAGATTGAGAAAAAGCACTAACCGGAATTTCACCGCGTTTCTCCAGTTCAAATACACCGAAAAATGTTATAGCGTCGTACGATGACTGGCTGCAGTGAATTCTCAGCCCTTCTCCATTGGACTCCATGCGGCTTGCAGTATTTACTGTATCTCCGAACCTGATCAGATTGGCATGAGTGAACGCATAAATAGCTTCTTGTTATTTTGCTATCAGTAGTTATCTACCATTAGCTGTTATTTTGCCATCACAGTTATTATAAACAAGTATTAATCAAAAGTTTGGTCATCCACTCATCCGCAACTTACACGCAGTATCTGGGCATTTTGTTACCGATGACCCCTAAAAAGCACAAGATGCGTAAAATACGTTTTGACTGTAGTCTGTAGCGATAATGGTACAGATACTGCAGTCTATTGTACATGTGCTTGATGGGATGCAAAGTATGGCTATGAGCTACCGTAACGCAGTCAGGCTATCGAAGGTAAGAATAACTTTCACGAAAATAAAAATCAAACATGAGCCAATACCCGAAACAGCTTTTGGGTTGTTATAAATTTTCCTACAGGATAATGTTTTGCATGACCGCAGTTTTAGGCACACTAACCGGCAACGCATGGTCCAGTGTGAATACCAATTCTTATTCTGAGCCGATACTCTGGCTTATGAGGAAGCACGATTCCGCTCACCTGAAATCATATTTTTTCGTGTAACTGTATTTGGCATTTCTATACCGGCATCACGCTGACTGAGAGGTTATGTAATTGTTGCTTAAGTTGTTCTGGTAGGTATATTAACGATATCTCAGTTTCAGATCCCTTACATCCGGTATTAGCTCTAAAGCCATGGATGCTATCTCAAAGGAATGTTTGTTTCCATTTCTCTCCGGAAGTCCGGATACGCATAAATAAGCGTCACCTAGCATGATCAATATATAATCAGAATATGCAGATTGACCTTACATTGGGCCTGGAATCCCATAACACCCACCTATTGTTTCGACTTTATATACATCGTACGCTTCGATTCTGTTGTCCATAATTGTGTACAACTTATTTAAGGTATCCACGACTTGCAACGGCGTCGAAGCGGCACTTAAATCCGTAAACGATACAATATCACTAAAGAATATTGTGACTTGATCAAATGATTCCTGCAACGAAACATCGCTTTGTATTTACGTACTACATTACTCGTCCGGTTAAAATTAGCTGGTCAAATAGAAATGAATGCTCCTCGTATACATGCTTGCTAAACAATTGTAAGTGCTGGATGCAGATCCAGAATGGCATTAACGGTAACATGCTTAAGTTTTATGTGCGTGCATCGATGCAGGTGAATGTAACTTGCACTTATTTACCGGATATATAGGCTGTCCCATTTTTATCTTCTCGGCAATTTGTCGCGGCATGAGCTGATTCAACACAGTTTCGGTACGCTTCTTTTCCCGCATAACTTCCTCGTTTTTTGTTTGCAGTATTTGTGCAAAACCGTGTATCTGCGAGGTAATATGGTTTAATAGTATGATCACACTGGGAAACAAGATGGCAGCAACGATGACGACAAATATCTGAATCCACAGGGAAATATTGGAGTCATTCACTGCTGTACTCAAATTATTGGTAATACTGGCTGTCAGATTTGTCTCAATATCGTATAATATGTTCTGGAAATTGGTCATTTGTGCATAGTAGAACAGTCCGAGGTCAATGTCAACATAGCCATTGTTTTCGTTAATCAGCTGCCGTTGTGCCGTTATATTCCTTCTTAATCCCGAAGAATACCAGCGTTGTTCAAGCATTTTAGAAATATAGGCATCATACTGTAGGCTTTTATTCAGCAGAACTTGACCCTGTGATCGTTTGTCCAGGTGCCAAATATATTCGTCCGTCGTCATGTTTCCTGGAAGCACCATTGCATAAACTTGTGTTTATATCAAACAGTAGACTTGACATGTAAATTTTTCAGAAAATTAGTTCAAAACATTCAAAACACATACTTCAAGTACTGTTATTAAAACTATAAATGAACTGCTGTAAGCGAGCGTTTCTTTTGATGTTTTTGTTGACATCCATAATTCCGCGGGTACCGTTTACTGCCCCAGTGTTAATTATATAGCGATAATCAATACACATAACAAAATTCGCTTTCGCCTGCATAAATATTTTTAAAAAATTATCTGGACAAACAGATATTTTCTTAATATGCTATTGTCCACGCATCCTAGTTTCCAGTTAATAAATGAGTAGAAATGCAGTATAAAGGTCTTTACGTCATTTTATACACCAAGCCAACCTTTGGAATAGTAAATAGTTCCAGATGACCTTTCTGCAGCGAAGCCTTCCTTTGCCGATATGAATAAGTGATAACCTAAAGGTACAAGCTCAACAATAAGATGTCGGCACACAAAAACACACATGTGAGCCTTTTTTCAGAGAATAGAGGTTTTCATTACGTACAGATCTGTACTGATGCATTATAATGCATTAATATTTGCATACTTGCAGTAAATTTTTATCCTAAGTTGTATACACACGAGCATGTACCGGCCGGTATTGTACCGTATTAACAATTTATATAGTTCTGGTTGAAATTCAGCGCAAGCTTGTACCTAATATTATATTATACCGCTATACGTACATACCTACTGTTATACGTATATATAAAAGTGCTAGTATGCTGCCGTATTACAATTTACCAATTACAATTACAATAAGTATTAAGTACAATAAGTATTACGTATTACAATTTAGCAATTTACCAACTAATTCCTGCCATGGTTGGTCCTGCGATTGCGACTGGACAACAGCCGATCCGATCCAATTTAGAAGCCCCGCTACCATGTCGGTGAAGAAGGTGAGCTGGGCATCCGGAGTGGACGAATTAACGAATATCCGATTCAGCACGATCTGTAAGATCATATCCTGTTTTGTCGCATAAAAATCGTCCGGTCGTCCGGTTGTTGGCCACAAGGTCATTTTATTAAGCGCATCGTCGACCATTTTCCTCCTGAAAAAGTTGCACCTGGTTTTAGCAACTTGATCCACTGGC
The DNA here is from genome assembly GCF_019649055.1 of Paramacrobiotus metropolitanus. Taxonomy (NCBI): domain Eukaryota; kingdom Metazoa; phylum Tardigrada; class Eutardigrada; order Parachela; family Macrobiotidae; genus Paramacrobiotus; species Paramacrobiotus metropolitanus. The sequence goes on from NW_026570224.1 coordinate 2,671,724, forward strand.
GCTGAATCTGTATACGAGTACAATACAGGTGGTACGTACGTTTTGTAATTTCAATACGTCTTGCGCTAATCCATCTATTGTCTAAGCTCGAGAGAAGCTGCCCGCGTTGAGCATCGATTTACAGTAGTAAATCCGCTATTTTTTCCGGATGCTGCAATTCGCGTTCACTTGAGCAGGTGTATTTAACATTCTTAACATTTAACATTTGTGTATTTAACATTCTTTTTGAAGTGGTATTACATGATGCAGCGCGAAGCAGGAACAATGTTATGTTACTAGAAACGTTTTCGACTAAACTACACCAACTCATCAATGCTTCCATACTTCTACTTACTACGTCTGTTGCAAAAAAAAATAATGAAGCATCGAGAAGAATTTTGTTAATAAGGAGATATGATATTTTAAAAAGCGCACTCAGATATTGTGCAGATATTGTAGTACAGGTTTCAATGCAATAATGATTTTATTTGGACCCTAAACAATTTTAATACCAGTCGTACCACCTATAAAACGTTTGTGATTGCTTAATCTGGACGTTTCGGTAATTATCAAAACTACTCCACTCATTTAGTGTTCGGCGAAATCACGTATCACAGCAGCATATTGTCTGTTTGAGTGGTAATTTTTGTGGACGATTTAGCATACTTGATTCAATGCTTTGTCTATATGCTTGTGCATCTCCTGCAAGTAAAATCGGTAACCAGAAACTTAGGCGAAACTAAATATTAGCAGCTACAGAGTATGTCTAAACCGATTTCCACGAAAACATATTACCCGCTTAACTATATATGGTCATAGCGTAACGTTTTTCAAAAAACAAGGTGGCAGATGTTATATTAAAAACACACTTTAAATATCTGTTGCGACTTGCGAGAACCATATGTTTTGCGCGATTTACCTGACCAACACTGGAGCGAGTAATCGGTCAATCATCATCCCGCAGTAAAACGTCGTTGTGCCTCTTTCCAGTCCCAGTGCATGCACAACTGCGCCCGCTTGAATCGCAAATTCCACCTCCTTACGAAATGCACTAGCCGCTTGTTGTTCGGTCAGCGCCGATTTCACAGCGAAACCGGTTTGTATTAACAGAATAACAATGGGAATACCGGCCAACAACAGGATTTTAGCTAGCTGCGAACGACGTCCTTTGACTGTTCGCGGATCATCGGAACAACGTCCCAGTGCGAGTTTTAATCGTGAGATAGAACTATGTCCGGTTGTCGTAGAAAGGGCATCAAATTTTTTGGAGGTCACTGAGCTCAGTGTCGCCACCGAAGACGCTCGATTACCGTTGTCCATATGGTTATTTGGTAAACGGGGTTTAGAAGGAAATCGCGGTGGAGGATGCGGGAAATCCGTGCCGTTACCAAGTTTTTCCGTAGCCATATACAATATATATCTACCACTGAACAATATCTTGTCGCTTATACAATTCGATGTACTATTAGCCACTTCCAGGTGGTATGTAGTGGCTCGATCAGCCTAGCACTGAAAATTGACACCTTATTACGTTTCGCTTCGCGAGCTGCTTAAAAAACATGAAAGTTGCTTTTGCTGGAGCAGATAAAAACCCGCGTCCCGTCCCATAAGCCTAATACATATTTAATGCCTCCTTCCCGTTGCATTGGTTTCATTATGTTGCTCCCCGGGTAGCACGCGCGACAGGTGAACAATGCTTACGTTAAAAGCGTGCCTCCGCAAAAATCGAAGGCCGGAATGCCCAGCTAACTTGCTGTTGGCTCGCCTAATCGATGAAGACCAAATTGGCTGTACTTTGGCGGTTTGGAGTTAGCCATAAACCTCTCTCAAACTTACGAAATGTCAACATTCCGCCTGCTGACAGCAATTTGCAATCCTATTTAGACCTGATAAAGTATTTTGTAAAGCCACTTTGCCTGACCCGTCCCGGCGATCTGCCTATCAAAACATCATAGGCGCAAAATTTCCGATAAAAGTTTTTTGTCATACCTCTGTTTGGAAAAATTATCATATTATGGCCGATGGAAGGGATCAACGGTTTCTATAGGTTTTTGGTATGTTTACAAGGCCAAACGATCCACTGCAGAAATTAACAGGCGTGGCTCTGCGGTTATTGATTCGATTCTTGTAGAACCGTAAGCATTTGTGCACTCCCAGGCATGACCTTTCTCGTGTCGCTCTGTGCGTACGTTGGGAGCATGGCTTAATTCTGCTGAATTTCAATTTGCAGTCGATCTTGACCATGCAGTTTGTCGCTGTCGTAATCCGATTTTGCATGTTTTCAGTTTGTCTTAGTACACAATTAGCGATGCAAGCGCAGGTTACATGAGATCACTTGCACTCTAGATCTGGCCATGGCGTGCCAGATTGCAATTTGCAATTGCAAGCAGTTGCATATGACACATAACCCGAAGATCTTATTGTTAATTAGAACTTTATGTGAACGGAAATACTTCTGGAGGGCAATCCGGCACTTTTAACATTTTATGCATCTCAAGAATAAGCCGCTTAATTCTTTGTCGTCTTCGAAGAACACTCTTTTAATTCATGGTGCTTAAAAATAAAAAGCCGGTATGTCTTATTATGTATAATTGTTGATGTTTTCGTTGGTGTCAATGTACTTAGCTAAAGCGAGACCAGATTTTATATTCATAGGTGGCTATTATGAACACCTGAAGATCTTGTAAAAATTGCAACTTCCGCTATATTAAGGCGACGTGCGATTATGGTATAGACGATTTAGAATGATGAAATTTATAAACTATTTTTCCAGTAACCATATTAAGTTTTGTTATTTAAGTTTGGGTCGCAGTTCATGTTTCATTACGACACTGTATGAATATAAATGGATTTTGTGCTGTTTGTGGGATTTTCTATTGGATACTGCGCCCTTACTTCGTTGGCATTTCGCACCTCGGCTATCACGTGTGTTTTTTGTTATACATATGTCGTACAGAAATATTGTGGAAAAATTGATTAATTCAACTTTTTTTGGTAATTCACGGGCACTGTTTACATTTATGATTTTCAAAAAGAGTATTGAAAATTCTTTCGTACTCTCTTATACTGTGGTACCTTCTTTTAAGATTGTTTGAATAAGGACGTAACAATTTAGGTAAATAAAGGTTACGCTCAACAGAATGCGGGTTCGGAGGTACTCAAACGATTCGGGCAAACCAGTCACAAGATCTGTTACTGGACTTGAATGCAATATCCGAATTACCTGATTCTGGCGTTCTTAACGAAACTCCTTTAATTTCATTTGTATTATGTAACTACCGTTGGTTGTTGCTGAATGGCCCGTCTTTTCGATTTTTATTTGAGAGCCTGTGACTGTTATTGGTTAGTGGGGTGTGTACGCTCAGCTATATTATTCACAACGGAACAGTAAACACTGTTTAGCAGTGTAACTACTACTACAAAGTATTATATTATTTTTCTGTATCATCGACCGTTGATAAGTACGTAATTACTGTACTGTGCTGTTCTACATGTTGCATACTGTATTTGTGTAACAATTACAGTAAAACTATTTATACGTATTGTTAATTTCTCCATCGTGCATGCAAGTGTACGAAAGTCGGTGCCGCTTGGTAGTACAATTATATATGCCGCACTCGCCAAATAATTTCTTTCTTGCTAAACTTGGAATGTTTATTTTATTATATTGACAAGTTGCATTTAACCTTGCGATTATAATGGACAAACTAAATTAAGGCTTTTCTGGGTTGTTTTTCTTCGTCTGTCTCCTTGTATAGGACCAGTTCTGGTTGTTATAGTGTGTCTCGTTGTACTGGAGCAATCCTGATTGTAGCAAAACTAAGAGAACAATATAAACAAACCATGCTACAAAGTTGTAAGTGAAAGCAGTCAGCAGAATATCTTTGAATACCCGTTGGATGTTGATATATACGCACACTTCTTAAAATGTTTTGGCCCTCATGTTTTTTTTTATTTAAAAAACTGAAAATTAAAATTTAACTCCATTCGCCTTAAACTGAACTAAATTCACAGGTAAACTATGTTTAGGAACTGTTTACCATTCAAATTGATGGGGTTTTAACTTGAAAACGCCTATTACAGGTCGAAGCGTCTTTAAACTGATCCAGGTACCGGTGCACATTACTTATTTACAGATACCTTTAGGTTCTAAACTGACGAACAATTGAATACGATTGATTGATGTTGATTCTTGCGCAGTTAACCATAAGTAGGTTCCGTAACTCCGTTAGATCATTTGAAGAAACAGGTAATCATAATATTATAATTGATTTGAACCGTGATTAGCTTAAAGTAATTAAGCTAATCGCGGTTAATATTGTTCGTTTCATGAGAGGCTTGAGAGCTGTCGCAGCTGAGAATAAAAAACATAAAACCATTACTTATCCTTTAACGATATTGTATCCTGTGTATATAACCTGTTACGCATACAGTCTTCCAAAATGTTGCGAGCAATACAAATGGCAGCGCGGCCTTAATATTATAACATTTCGATGAATAGCAGCAAAAGTACTTATACAAACTGACCGCAGTTCCAGCGCTTCGAGCTATCCCTGCTACGTTTCTTGAACACCCTTGTCACTAAATATGCCGTGAGACGTGAGTTATGCTGTTCGTTTGACCGCTTGGAATGAACCAGTATCCCAGCTGGAGCCACCTGAGTAATAGTGTCAAGTCAGTTAAGAACCTCCTCGGTCGTATTGTTGCCGGTCGAGCCAACTTTTCATCCCAGTAACCGCATAATCACGGTAAAGGTGGTAAGGACTGCAGATATATCGCCACCGCACTCGGACAGACGTAGCCACTATAGCTGCAGATAGGCTGTTGCGACAATAATATACTCGTACATTCACAGTCAGGAAGAAACCGAGAATTTTTGTGGAGCGAACTTTATTCGGTATAGACATTCATTTAATATCACAGGTAATTGACTACATATACATTTATCGCAGTAGCATGCGCAATTTTAATAGTCACCTGATTCAAATCGTATTTTTAGTCACCAAAAATAAGTAAAAGCGCACTGCATGGATAACCTTAGAGACTTTTGAAGGCATCAAATTATTTTATTAATCATCGACTTATAGCAATAATATTTAAGCATCCTGCATCGCATCCGTTGGTTGGAGATTTTCAATTCTTATACCAACCGGTGTAATCTGAATACATGTAGTATTCACAGAAATTTGTGCGCTAAGTAACAAATTTTTGCACATCGCCTACCATAGCGCACAAGCATCGCAAAGTGTGATAAGACCTCACACACTCTTTTGCATAACATTTTGTTCGGTACTGCAGAGTACAATTAGGCACCGAAAATATTAGAAGCAAATTAAATCTTTGCCGAAAAATCTGCGAAATGAACGAAAGAACTGGTAACGTGGATGATAATCACTTAGTACAGGCATTTCATAAAACTGTTTCCGGTTCTCAAAGGTTTCCCGCTGCGGATCCTTTTAGTGTTGTAGCTATTTAACACAGCTGTAAGGCACAGGGAGTGGAACGAACGCCGGCGCCCTGCGAACGATGTCACATGGCACGCCAGCATGGAACAATGTGTGTCGCAAAATTAGACATCACTGTACAATATGATCGGTGAAACAACCTCGCCGAATCTTAGCGAAATTTACAGGCACACTCAGTACCGGCGCGTCGCAAAGGATCTCAGCCCAGCATGTCCGTGCGGCAGACCGGAAACTACGTGGATTGCTCCAGGCGACCTTGCCGCGACAGCAATCAATTAAACTTCCATCTAGGCTTTGACCTCCGGACCGAATAGGTTTCTCTTGGTTGCCTTTTTAGACATCAGCCAGTAGGTTACCATCAAGCCTTTTCCTTTGATCTGCAGCCCATTACAACGGCCTTGAACAAATTTTGATTTTCTCCATTTTCTTCTAGTTTACTGTGTTAATGCCAGTGCACCTTACATTCATTTCTCCACGCCGTTCCATTTCAAAGATGTTAAAAAATGTTAATGCATCATAGGTGGCTGTGCTTAGATGAATTTTTAACGGCTCTCCATTCGATTCCATTCGGCTGGCTGTATTCACGGTATCACCGAATCTGAAATTCAAAAGCAAACTACCACTCAGTTTTCGGCGGCTGGTGTACATAATTAAGGATCGAAAACTCGGCCTTTAGCGTAAAGGTTAACGCATTCACGAATTACGATTATGCCTCACGTGAATTCAGTAAAGCCTCGTGACCGAGTTTCGGCTTTAATTATAACTTTTAATTATCGGGAAATTGTACGTTTTTACATGTTAATCCGTTTCCGGTCATATTGTAACACGCCTAAACTTACATGCAGTAGCGAGGCATTTTTATCCCGGTAATACCTAAGGCGGACAAGGATTAATTTAATGCGGAGTGACTCGGCAAACTGCACAGTAAACTGTTAAATCTACCGTATGACCATTTCCCCAAAAATGCCACAATCTCGGCACCATTTATAGCTCTCGCAGGATTACGAGTGCATGCAGAGAAAAGAGACACTCCGCGACTTACCTGCAACACACGGTCCAGTATTCAGCCCGATACGTAATCGTAATTCATAATCCGGCTTGTGAGGCATTCGGATTCCCGAAACATCTTTCAGAAGATCGAGACTCATACAGGCAATTTCATACGAATGTTTGTTCCCATTGCGCTCCGGTAAGCCCGATACGCATAAATAAGCGTCACCTAAAAGCACTTCTGTTATAACGATCTCACAAATGGGGTAATACTGTGTTATGATACCGGCAAGCCCGATACGCATGAGAATTGTACTCGCAGAATCAGGCTCGGTGAACCGCGATTAGCATTTAATGTTTGATTTTTCATTTTTTCACTTAATGTAGTATATTTCGGTAGATGGAGAATACATAAAAAGCCTGCGTATACGTACTATGGACAAACAAAGCAATCGTAAAGTGATCAGGTTCATTAAACAGTGGGTAACCTCGTTAAAACGTGTAACTGGATTAGAAAACATGAAATATGTATCTAGTTAAATTACTAGTAATAGTTTTCCGAGGGATGATAACGCTATTTTTAGATAAAAACCGTTAGTAGAACAAAAAAAAGTGTGCGTGTGCCAAACGATTGCTTGTGAGAAACTTTTGAAATGCTAAAAGGTTAAGCCAAATTCGTTGGAAGCTATCAGATAGGTCACAAAAACTATACAGCTGAATTACTTCCGCAGGCCACTGTTTAATGATTATGGGCTTAAAGTATTAACCAATGTGCATTAGCCTGGTGTTGATTCCCCTTTTGGTCATTATCTCAAATTGCACTTGATCGACAGTTTACCAGCACGCGGATCTGTGACGAATGGGGAAATTACCACTTTCAAGTATTTTACCGTAGTTCCGGTGTACGTAACCGCACTTCCGTATAAAAAAGCTTTTCGCATCCTGTGGCGACTGTAGCTGTACATGTTTTAGGAAGAATGGCTGCACTGAGTTTTGCACAGAAACAACAAACCAATAAAACATCTTTTTACTGTTTTATGAACTGAAAGTTTTTGCACGATTCTCGTATTAAGCACTCCGTATCCACCATCAGACGCGACGCCTAATACGAAAATATTATTATTAGGCTATTAGCCCATGCTTATTATTTATAATTAGCCTTTTCAGATTCGGTAGCGTAAGCGGTACATCAGTAAAACCATAATGCTACCCTTCTATGAATGATATTGGAAAGTTAGTAAGTAATTTAAAAGCCGTACGTTATGGGCTGTAATACAATACATACAGTCACCACTTACCAATTGTTTCGACTTTGTACACGTCATACGCCTCAATCCGTTTATCCATAATTGTATATAATTTGTTCAGAGTATCAACAACTTGAAGTGGAGTGGAGCTAGCGCTAAAGTCGGTAAACTGAACAATATCGCTGAAGAAAACCGTTACTTGATCGTAACTCTCCGGATATACTGGTTGACCACTTTTGATTTTCTCCGCAACTTGCCGAGGTAATAAATGGTTCAGTACAGCATCCGTTCGCTTTTTCTCTTTCATAATTTCTTCGTTTTTCGTTTGGAGCACAGCCGCAAAGGTCTGTATTTGGCCAGTAATATGCGTGAGGAAGAAGATAATGCTCGGGAATAAACAACACGCTAAAATCACCACGAAGAGCTGTGCCGCCACTGTCCGTGCTGAATCACTCACAGCATCATTTAAAGTATTTGTAATATTTTTTGTCAGAGTGTTTTCTATGTCAAAAAGAACACTCTGGAATTTGCTCATCTGGTCGTAATAGAAATTTCCACGTTCAAGATCAGGAACATAATTATTTTCATCGATTCGTACACGCTCCAGTGTAACGTTTTTTTCCAGATCGGACGTGTACCATTTGTCCACTAGTATCTGTTGAATCGTTGGGTTAAACTGCATGCTTTTGTTTAAAAAGGCGTTGCCCTGAGATCGTTTGTCCAGGTACCACTTATATTGCTTCTTCGTCATATTTCCTGTAAAACATTTCATATTAAGTAGACAGTAGACACCGAAATTTAACTGCATACGTATATTTTGCCTTTTATTTGTATAAGATGAACAGAAAAATTAAAGTAAATAAATTTTTCCATTAAAGTAAATATGTTTTTCCATAATTGATTACGCTCAATGAATACTGCAGTACAGAATACTTTGTACGATTACTATATAGGTAGGCAAGTCCAAACGTTTCAAATTTTCGATACAGAACCAGATGCCTGGTTTACAAGTTGGCTTGACTATGTGGAACAGATAATGTGAATAGCGCGTTACATGTTAATAATGAATTATGTTAATAATCATTTATGGAAAACTTCGACTGCAGTTTTGTATTCTTCTTATCCTGCGTCGCAAACTATAAAAAAAATCCAAACAAGGGATAGTGCGCACGGGTTGTTTCCTATATTGTATACATATGTTGTAAGTACATACAGAAGTATTCGTATAGGTTATAAATAATTAACCCAATGACGTCAGTTCACTTTATGCTGCTCACGTTTCTTACCGCGGGCGTAAAATACAGTTCCTGATGAGCGTTCAGCTGCGAATCCCTCCTTGGCAATGATAAATGTGTAATATGCTACCAAATCCTGCCAGCGTTGTTCTTGGGACTCCGATTTGATAACAGCATCTCCAACCCATCTTAACAATGGCGCAATGATAGTATCCGTGAAGAAAGTTAGCTGTTCTTCCGGCGTGCTCGTATTGACAAAGACGCGGTTAACCAGCACTCTTAGAGTTAGCTCCTGTTTATTTTCGAACTCAAACGTACCATCCTTGACGGCTGGCCAGTGGGTCATATTTTTTAAGGCCGCGTCTACCATAAGTCGCCTAGAACGATGCCACACATGTATAAGTGGACTACCATTTACTTTGAGCTACAATAATTATAAATACTCCTTTTTATATTTCGCGGATCTCTGTGACGGTTAGTCAGAAGAAGAATAAATATCGTAATACGCATTTTTACTGCTTATTCAGAGCACCAAAAAATTACACAAGCGACAGCACAAAACAATTAGGCAGCAATATGTTCCAGTTTCGCATTAACTGCTTTCTTGATCAGCCATAACAGATTCTAGAACATAAATTTGCACTCCGTAAAGCAGTCACAATGGCATACTGCGTAAAGTGGTTTGATTTAGTAATATTGTTGCAGTTCTGAAAACAAAACCAATCAGCTCTGAGCTCGCACGGGAATTATAAACAGTAGTTGTGTGATCTTAAAAGGCAAAACCCTGATTTCAAACCAGACGTCCGATCACATCCGGTGCACTTATTTAACTGTTTGGGTGAACTTTAAATTAAATTTAAATTAGTTTTGGTGAACTTCGCTCGTACTAGGGCAGTTACTTTCCGTTACGTTTTTGGTATATATACATGAAAAAGTTAGAAAAACAAAACCAGGTTTTATTATAAAAGATTTTTAAGATTAACTGAACGATCCACAAGCATATTTTTTAACCAAGAGACCAGAGACTCATACTATAATTATGTAGTACATATATCGATTAAGCGTTTTGTATGCTGGAATTACTACTTTCATATGCATCGATATCAGTTTCGGAGCATAAGTTTCGGAGCATAAGTTCGGAGCATAAGTTCGGAGCATAAGTTACAGGGCAGAAGTACGTTGAGAAATTTGTTACACTCAAAAAACACAAGCGTTATGCAGCGACACGCAAATAAGGGATCGGTTGACTTTCATTAAGTCATGCTGCGAAGGTGTGTCTAGTTCTCATTGCTCGTATGCGAAGTAATTTATCCAAGAAGAGTTCAAGCGACATAATTAATATCCATCAGTTTCCTGTTAGTTTTTGCCTGTCATCAGTACAATGCTGAATGCAATACCTTTTCATCACTGGTTCGAACAATGATTTCTCTTGCATTGCGACAAAGAATGTTGTCGTCCCCCGTTCCAGGCCTAAGGCATGTACGGCGTATCCGGTCTGAATGGCAAACTCCAGTTGCGCGATAAAAGCATTGGATACGCGCTGCTCCGTTAAGGCTTGCGACACGGATATTCCTGACTGAATAATCAGAATTAAAATGGGAATCCCTGCCAGGCACACCATCTTGGTCATCTGGATCCGTCGCCCTTTGACAGTCCGCGGATCATCCACACAGTAGCCCACGAGGATTCTGGAGCGGCGTGATAATGAACTCCGACCACTCCGACCGGTGGTTATCGAGACGCCGTCGTAGCGTTTAGTATCACCGGCACTGGAAGCAAATGTCGTAACGGAAGCGCGTCGTTCATGATCGCGAGCACTGCCATGATCCGCATTATGCAGAGAAGACCGTTCTTTCAGTATATCCGCCACAGAACCGGAAATCGTGCCATTATGATTAACCACCGGTGTAGGATTAGCATCAGCAGGAATGGCATCACCATTCTCAATCTTATTGTTGCTACTGAGTACCATATTGCCGCATTCCTGATTATATCGCTGGATGTCATAAATCAGATAACTAATAGTGGAGATGAGCGGTGAAGTAGGGAATCAGTACTTGTCTTCTTTTAGTTAATCACTACGTTCTCGTCAACAAAATGTGACGGTGTGTGATCATCTGAAGCTACTCCAGAGTACCGTTTATATAGGTATGCCGCACCGTGCGCTCGTGTTGCTTATAAATGAACCGCCGGGACGATTAAAATGCCGCATCCACAAATTGACCTTTCGCTTTACGTTAGAGGAAAAAGTGTTGCGTGATCACTGTACTGACTTGTCATGACTAATGGTGCCGAAATTTTGGGATTGATCAATTAAATATTAATATAAAACAGAACGGATATACCCAAGGTGAAACAGCCGGCACGAGAGAAAATTGCAACCTGTAAGAAAAACGCAAAGCCTCTGTTTAAAAGGAAATAACATGTTAGCGGTATCATGGCATCGCGTTTCTCTGCGCACGTATACGCGTGAGTAATTACCTCTCTAAAGTCGAAAAACCGGGAAAACGGACTGCAGAACTCAAACTGTCACAAAGCATTTCCCCTTGTCATGAAGGTAGGGATACAAGATTGATAGGTCTAGTAGCGCTAAAAAGTCCAAGCGATTACTACGGCAATTAAGGTGCTCTTTATTCTTAGACTCGCTCACGGTGCAGTGTAATGCAGTAGGCATAGCTGGCAGGACTCCCGTATGAATGAATGTTCGGTTGAGAATTGATTTTGACTTGCTTTGCACAAATCCCAACGAGAGCGGCCTTGTATGCAATCCCAAGCAGATTCCATAAGACAACTTTCCTGGATAATCAAAGCTTTACGGGATGTAGAACACTCTCCACTTGCCTGCGTCAGATAGTCCTCTAATTTTTGAGAGGTATTAATGAGCGTTAAGCGCAACCGAATAGAATATGACGACTAATTTTGACACGAGCTCAGGAGGTGAAGTGAAACATCCACAGTTTCTACATGGTTGAATAAAAAAGGCAACCACGAGGCTCCAGGAGTATAATCAGCATTATACTTCTATTAAAACTAAAAAGTCTCGATAAATTAGTGCCGCTACAGCAACATTGTCACCTGCATGATGACGTAATTTATGTATTAACGTAGTCCTTTGCAGACTTACTCCTCAAGTTGACCAACTGTAATATCCAGAACGTTTATAGCTGTACATAAGGGTAATCAACCGGCACAACAAACCGTCGGTATGTGACACAAAATGATCGCTTTCCATTATTTTTGGATCGATTCCACTTTCCCATGTTAAAACTTCTTAAGTATTCCGAAAGAAATGTCTTTTTTAGAGCATCGTTGCCACTTCCTAGTTCCCACTTCCCAGTAATAAGAATTACGTAAACTTTCATCTGTATTACGTGCGTAATGTATAATTTTGCCGTCAGATTAATACAGATAAGCACTTTAAATGTACTCTCTGCGCAAGAATCGTACAGGAATAAGAACAGAACGATGTCCCAAGTGAACATCAAGAGCTACGTAGCTATATATAAGCGAATAGACATGTGCCCGGTAATCAGCTCAAATTAAACCAAATTAACTCAATTAAACGCATCTTCCAGGTCTGGTATGCTACATAAATGCAACTCATTTATGCTTGCGGCGTTGCGGGTGTATCGTCGGCGACCTGTCGGGAGATTCTGAGCTGGTTTCAGCCAATGACATCAGCGTGTGCGGATTAGTAAGTAACGCTGTTCCCGAAAGGTAGTCTCGGAATTGCAACGGAATAGGCTCAGTTTACGCCTATATCGTAGTTGTCGAAGTTGAGAAAAATGCTTTAAAATACGTTTGATTGCTTGCTTGCTTGATCGTTGCTGAGAAAGCATTTGACAGCGATTCCTACGTTCGGCCGATGGTCACCCTTAACATAAGTCGTGACCAAGCTATTGATTTAAAGATTTCTCGATTGCAGTAATATCTACTACGTATACGGTAGTAATTTCAAGTTTGTAATGTTTGTAATGTTAATAATTTTTCTCCAAACTGTAATTGAAGGCAATATATATTAACTTATTAAGAAACAACTTTCTGTAAAAAAAACGGATCCGATCATACTTAAAAAAAAATTGCAGAACGTGGTGTCCATGGTGTTCGCGTGTTGAAATTTGCCGGATTGCAACACTATAATTTTGATCATAAAATGAAATTAATAATTTCATTTTATGATCAAAACGATCAAGCTTATACCGCAGTGATTTACTGCTTTTCTAAGCCGAAGTGTAGAAACTTTTCTGACCACCCAATGCTACTATAATTATAGCAAGGCTTATTAAAATTAGTTTGACAATGTTAATTAATACGTACCGTTGGACTACTGATAATAATAATCTTTAATCGCGGTATTAAAGATAATAATTTATTAAGTACTGTATATAGGTAATTATGTTGTGGTAAAGCAGAGCGCAGTCTGGTATCTTTATACTTCATAGTGTTGTGAGTACAGCGTGTGATGTGGCCTGCAGCATGCTTATTGCGTACACGTGTGCTTTAGGAATATAGAAGACCAGCAAGAAACAGGTTTTTCTGGAAGGTTTTGTAATCCTAGAAATATTTTTGTCTTTCGCGGTTTCACCATATCGTTCTTGTGACTCGGCACTGTCGGCAGTGTAATATCTTTCCTAACTCACGGTAATTTCCTGTAGGCTGTACCGCCTGTACGGCATTGTCTATTTCTGTAATGTAAAATAATAGTTTCGTTCTATACTTCTACTTCTATGTGAATAATGATAACTTGCATTTACTGGAGGATAATAAGACAGTCGAAAGCGATAAGTCAGATATGCAAACGCTATCTTTGGAACCTGTCGTATACTTACTGCAGTGGTGATCTCATGCACAATACACATCGTTGGCAGGGAATCCTTGAAGCACTGCAGCTGGTTTGCTGAGTTAACGTGAAGGATAGATGCATAGTTGGAGATCCCTATGCCCTCACATTACTGTAGACTGTTTAGTAAGTTCTACGATCTATTCTATTCGCATCTATTCTGTGTCCTATAGTTGCTGGACAACTCCGCTGATTCTGCGCTAGTGGAAGGGGAATATCAATGTTTCTTGAGATCCAGCACGCGATTCACGATTGTAATACCTTCTGGGGACCATCTCACCATCAGCTAAATCTAACTAATTGAGAATCTACAGCTGCGATTTCCTGGCTGCTAACTGGGCTTTCATTTGTGATTAGCTCGCTCATTATCCTTTTGCATTTGCCACATGCAACTACTGGGTTTCTTTGCTTTTCGGGGATTCGTATGATTAGCAGCTGCTTCAAGCCACGTTTCTTTCCTTCGCCACGGTCCGTGCACAGCAACCATGGAAAGTTTGTACAATGCTCGGAATCCAGCAGTAAAGCGCTTATTTCGGGAAGCTCAGGAACTGCGTCAAAATCCCGATGAAGATTTCAACGCTGAACCTCTCAAGGACAATCTCTTTGAATGGCACTTTACCATACGTGGGCCATCCGACACATCGTTTGAAAATGGGCTGTACCATGGTAAGTAATGAGTTGACGTCGATATTTGTAAGTCCTGCCGTCCTGTATAATGAATACTGGAGTACACAGACATCTGTTGTCGTTGCGAACTTGATTGTTACGGTAATGGTGACCGTGAATAGATCATAAAAACGATTTTGCGTAAAGCGAAAATTTGAGAATTTGAAACATTGTGGCTTTGTGCATAGGCCGAATTATTTTGCCACCTGATTACCCGATGAAGCCTCCCAACATTATCATCTTGACGCCTAACGGACGCTTCGAGACCAACACCAAAATTTGTTTAAGCATTTCTGGATATCACCCCGAAACATGGCAGCCTTCTTGGTCTATTAGAACCGCTTTGAAAGCTTTGATTGGTAATGCGGCTTGAATTACTCAGTCAGATGCTATCCGTTTTTTATACTGCTTTATTTGTTAATTGTAATTTTCGACAAAAATTAGGTTGCGTTGCAGTGTCCTAAAAGGGACGCCTCCTATAACTGCTCCCATAAATTTAAAACAATAATTGTAATATAAATATTAAAATTTGAAGAATTTTGGCTTTAGGATTCGTATCCGCGCAAAAAATGCTTTTAGCACCGATTGCTGTGTCATTTTGGTGTTACCTAGTTTAATTGGAATTTCTGTGCTTACACAGGCTTCATGCCCACGCCGGGAAACGGGGCTATTGGTTCGCTGGATTTGCCCGACTCTCATCGGCGACAGTTGGCAATAGCTTCACGGAACTGGAAATGTCCTGAGTGTCAGACAGCCAATTGTGACTTGTTGGTGTCCTGCTCCACAAGCGGTAACACATCCACTCCGACGCCCACACCCACTGATACTGTGGATGGATTTAATCCGTTTTCTGTTTTGGCACCGCGAGCGGACACCTCTGGTACAAAAACTTTTGTCAAGAGAAAGTCAAGAGAAATGAAATATTCAAAGAAATAAAAAAATATACGAAAATAGGTTTTGAAACCCCACTTTGTTTGTACAGTGTAACTCAGAAAATGGTAGTTCAGGATTATTTCGCATAGAACTGGCGCCGAGCTGTGTATAATGTCATATAGCTTACAGTTAAGAAAGCATCAGTTTTTTTACTTAATTAATTTCCTTTTTTTCAGCTTCTGCTGAATCATTGACGCCATCCATTACTAGTGAGCCAGTGAAAGCTTCTGGAGACATTGTGGATGACCCCTCCTTTGCGCCATTAGCCCGTCCCCGGGCCAGCTCTTTGCAGAGCCGACCCGGTCAAGGCAGTGGGAAACGTGCACATTTCGCAACGGAGCTGGTGAAGTCCACAACTTTTAACAGTAGTGACCCGCCTTCTGAAGCCTATGTGTTTCCACCACGGTCCCCTCTGGCACAGTCAACTTCCGAGCCAGTTGTTGCACAGTCGTCGGCATCGTTTCTAGAAGCAACGACGCCATCGTCCCCACCACGCGCCGTGCAGAGCGATCTAACTGAAATGCGAGAAAGACAGGCAAAAATTCTGCAGGAGCGTAGGAGAGTCTTGCGGGAGCGTTTAGCTACGACGGAACGCGAGCCGGAGACAGGAGAGCAACCTTCTGCTGCTGGAGCATTCGGTGTCACTGATCCACAACGACTGGAACGTATTGTGCAAGGACTGAGACAAATTGTTTTGTTTATTATGGTGTGCCTGATGATAATTATACTGCGGCGTGTTATGATGGTTTTGGAAGACGATAGCTTTGCTGAATTGTGATAAATTTACCGTTTTTGAGATTTCCATGCCAGAATGGTCATTGCTTTGGTTACTCACGGACCACGGTCATCATATGGATTTGCGTAGTTTTAATTTTACAGTCTTTTATTGAATGTCCCCGGTGATGGTTGATTTTGTGAGAATTCGCGGTCGTTTACTGTTTTCTGGATTAAATTTGGTACAGTGTGCATAGTTTTCGATTTGCCTGTTGTTGGATTTGGATTTATCCGATTTGGCAATTGGTTAACAAATTTAAGTGAACAAAGTCCGGCTGTTTGCTTCAGCGAAATGCCTGAATTATTAATTTTTGTGGACGGAATCATCAGATTTTGATTTTGGTTGTTGAGAAATAACCGGACTTCGTATTTAATATAAACGATATACGCGTCTGAGAAACTCAAAAATAATTTTAGCTGACCGCTGAATTTTCCGACTGGCCTTTTTCTAGATTCAATGTTTTGTTGTAGCAGTCAGAAAAACCATAAATATTATTAATGGTAAGTAAATATTTTTTATTATAGCCAGTGTATGTGCGGCTGTATTAAAGTGCAAAGTAAAGTACGTACGTTCTATGTATGTTATTTATACGAGTATCGATTTTCCGGGTTCATTTGCTATAAACACAGTTTCGATCAAACAGGTTTCTCATGTATTGCGTAGCGACAATTTACTATTTGACAGTGCGTTAAATATTTTGTTCCCGTGTACGTCTGTTGTGTTGTCATATGTTTCGTAGTGCGCATACAGACCCATGTGGTGCAGTAATTGGGCTTTGAGAGCGAAGCACGAACCAGCATTATAAGGAAATTCCTCCCATTTATCTGAGAATTTGTTGCTTATGGAGTTGTGGATGTAAATTTGGAGTGGATTATAATCTACTGTTTCAATCATGTCTTACGCATATTTATTCAAATATATTATTATTGGAGATACGGGTAAGAATTACAAAAGTTCCGTTTCGTTTGTTTTGGTATCCTTATGGCACTTCCAAAGCGCGACCTGTTAGCATTTGCATATCGTTGTATTCTATGACTTATTACTGTTAGATTCGCTACTATCTAAGTACATAATCTGCAGTCTCCAGCAAAAATCCAGACTTTTCAATGCTTTTTCATTTATTTTGTTGTATATCTTACACTCATTGATCCTACAGTGTAAACTGGGAAGACCAGGAATGTATCCCGTCATTTACGATCTTAGATCAGCACTTAGTCACCCATGAAACTGCAGATAAGGGTGACATTTGTCTGAACAGCTGCTAATGTTCAGTGGGGTTGAATTTGATGGTTTGTTATGGGAAGAGTCAGGAAGACGTATTTTCGCAATGCTAACATGAAAATCGGAGTCGATTTTATACTGAACCTGTCAATAAAAGTAATGTGCTGTTTTAAAGCAGACTCAGTACAGGTCAAAAACGACTTAAATTACCTGTGCATTAATTTATTGATTATGTAGTGATGATAACGCATCTTTTTGTTTCTTATGTTAAATCATTTACAATTTAACAGTTACTTTTATTAATTTTGTTCATAGTTCCAGTTCAAAATTCGCAACAGTATTGTGATCTGAGCAAATTTAATATCATGGTGATGACTGAAGTATTTACAGTAATTTACTGTTTCTCAGTTAATTATATTACAGTCAATTATATTACATCAAATCATACTGTATACTGTTATGATTTGATGATTTGCATGAGATGAGTTGCGATAAATCTTTAAGCATCATGTGAAAAATTATTTTCTCATTTCAAGCTAGCTTTCCCGGTTAATTTATTTTGGTTATGTCCTATTTCCCCTGCAGCTTTACGGGTTGCGAACCGGCCGACACACCTTTTCTGACACCCCATGTTTATGAAATTATTGTCATTAATATTTTTATGTAATGCATTGCATTTATTAAGTACTTAGATTATTTCTGTCTTACTTTTTGTTATTAAATATACATAAGGTAGTGCTGTATAACATTTTGCTCTTGGATTGTGGAGCAGTTTGTTAATGATGTCTTATTCATCCTTATACAGGTGTCGGAAAATCATGCCTTCTACTTCAGTTTACGGACAAGCGTTTCCAGCCCGTTCATGATCTCACAATTGGTAAAATTTGTTACGTAATATCTCTGCTTAGGATGGAACTGCTTTGCTTGAAAAAAGTGTATACTAAATCTGGAGCTTCTTTTGTTTTGCACCGCGTGTAATGAAGTGATCTGAACGTAAACTGATCCAATCTGTAGGAGTGGAGTTTGGCGCTCGCATGATAACTATTGCCGGGAAGCAGATTAAATTGCAGATCTGGGATACTGCTGGACAAGAATCTTTTCGTTCCATAACGCGATCATATTATCGCGGCGCTGCTGGCGCTCTTCTCGTCTACGACATTACCAGGTATTGTAGTTTTGCATAATATGGTAATCGTGATAATACGAAGTAATCACCTCGTAATAATAATGATGCGAATGGTGTGAGAATCCTGAAAATCAATAGCTACTAATTCTAGTATATATTCCAGACAGTTCAGAATTCCTTAGTACACACTACACAGGCAGAATGTCGTTTGCAAAATTGTAACTACATTACTGTCATTACATTACTACTCGTGCTTTACTCGTGATAGACTTTGTCGAGAACGGGCGCATACGAAGGCTGCATGTTTTCCTGTGCAAAACACTAATGGTTTCCGGGTGCACATGTTTGTTTTGTTTGTCATGCATTGTCGTATTATTAGTCAACCGACGCATGTTCAGTTAGCAATCCGCATAACCAATAGGCGTTATTAAATTTTTGGTGGCTGTTTGGGTGTTTGAGGTTATATATTTATTTTTAAAAGGCGAAGTCGTAAATTGAGCGAATCGATGTGACCGCGTAATCAATTGACAGCATAATTGTACGAGTATTTACTCTATATTTTGATCCGCACGAATAAAACTCGACTTTTATTCTCGATGTAAAAAAATGTGATTGATATGGGATAGTTGGAAATTACTTATTAATTTGTATTGATATACCTTTTGACCTTTTGTTCCTTTCAAGTCTGTTTATACTATCGGATTCAGATATGCGAATATGGATAAGTAATTTAATGACCTAGACGGACAAGAGAGTAGGTGTGAGACCACCTTTTATATGGAAATAATTTTAGACGTGATACGTTTGATCATTTGACGAATTGGCTGGAGGATGCTCGCCAACATTCCAGTTCAAATATGGTCATTATGCTGATCGGTAACAAATGCGATTTGGAGTCGAGGCGGGAAGTTAAACGTGAGGAGGGTGAGGCGTTCGCACGAGAACATGGCATGATATTTATGGAGGCATCAGCTAAAACTGCCCAGAATGTGGAAGAGGTACTTATTATTACAGTTTGTGCTAATTAATGGAAGGTTTAAAAACGTTTTCGTTTTGTAAATTTTTTGCAAATGAAAGATGTGACGGATATTAAGCGCATTTATATTAATTTTTATAAGGACACAACACATAACTGTAATCAGTGCGCTCGACATTTTTCGATAAAGATATGATTAATTTTTCAAATGCCTTAATTGATCCCTTCTTGAATGGGTTCCCTTATCTGTAGTGCACTTTGTAATTTGGAATGGTTGAAAAGTTTTTTTTGCTGCATTTTATTAGGTTTTATGGTAGCGTCTTGGTGAACTGTTGTTCGTACTTATTGTGTTATGCTATTGTTTTAGGCGTTTATCAATACCGCCAAAGAAATTTATGACAAAATTCAGGAAGGAGTTTTCGATATTCAGAACGAGGTACAACATTTTAGTTTACAGATGTGTCAAAAATAATTTAGAATGCTGCAGTAATCCACAGTATTGCATACGATACGAAATTTTCACTGTTCGCGGTTGACACCTAGGCCAATGGAATAAAACTGGGACCTGAACATGCTACATCCGGTGTTGGAGGTACATGGCACGAAACATTAATGTATTTTGTTGTGCATTTGTAACACCTTTTTAATTGGGAATAGGTGGAGCAGCTGGCGCTCGAGGAGCTGGACCTACGCAGTCTGGCGGCTGTTGCTGAGGATGACAAAGGACATCAATGCCGGGAACGGCATTAGCAGCACTTGGTGGGAGATTGCTGACATTCACTGAACAGAAGCCCTTGAACACAGGTCCCGTTGTCGAAATTTTGGGTTCTCCTTTTTAGTCACGTGAGCTATGTTTATTTCTGATTAGACTCTTTCTGTTAATTATTTTGTATTAATCCTTAGCCGAGTTGCCGCCGTGCGCTTTTTGATTTGGATGTACGTTTTATTTTAGTTCGATTTTTCTTTCGTCTGTGTCAGAGATGAATGTTTTTGCCAACATTCTTATGTTTTTAATCCTTCTTACATGCCGAATTTCATGTGCTTGGTGTTTATCGGTGCGCGGTTTTTGAGTTTTGTGGGTCGTCCTCCGGATTTTCCGACACCTGTTCGTGTTGCTGGCAGTTTTATAACGAGCACTCAAATTGACGATGATCTCCCTCAATCTTATAATGTTTGTTTTGTCCTCGCAACTTCAGAGTTCAGGCTACTCTAGAGCATCGTCTTTTGATGTATTGCTGGCGTGAATAAACACAGTAACAAGAATGAAATCTTTTTTCTATGACAAGCTTAACTGCTTAAGCTCAATTTTACGGTTCATCCCGCCAGTCAGAAAGTCGAAGCAACAGTTGTTTTTTTTATTTTATATGGATAAATTCCCAGACATACAACAAAGATGAGCCGCTTCCTGTAAGCATGTGCAATCGTGAAAAAATAGCAGAGGACAACCCAGGATATCTTCCGAAAATAATCTAATGCAAACCGCCGAATGATTATAGTACATAAGATTCAATTACGGGGAATTAGTAACTGTTAAGAAATGAGATTTGCCGTTTGCGCACAAACGGAAACCAAACACTCCCTCCTGCAATGTCTGGATAAAACCATAAGATTATTAACAAGTAAAAAATTTTCCGGCACATCAGAATGGTAATGTACTAATGTATGCAAGAGTCGTTAAGGCGAAACTGGGCCGGCCGGATCACTTAAAATGATGAGATTATCAGCAACGACGGTAGCGATAGTCCGCATATTGCCCGTTTCGGGATCCTTGACGTTTCCATAGTTCAGAACTCCAGTGACGTAGACGCGATGGCCTTTCTTACAGATACGAAACACAGTTTCCCGCAATCCTGGCCTGAAAATAGCGATACGATGCCACATCGTTTTCTGCATGATAGCACCCGTTGTATCGCGGAAATTCTCATGGGTCGCCACCGAAAACAGCAGAACCGGATTCTCCTCAGTTCCTCGCATCTGCGGGTCTCCTCCAACACGGCCCATCAGAGTTACCAGGTTGACCGTTCTTTCCAGTCGTTCCAAGTGTGATACGTCCTGGGGTCCAGAGGCACCGCCAAAGTGCGCTTTAGTGTTGAAACTCGGCTGAGATTTAGGCTTGCTTGGCTCTTCTTCGTCATCCAGCACACTGGTCGGAGTTCCTGCTTGGAAAGGATTACTACTGGTTGTGAAATGCCGAGTATTATCGTCTTTCACGTTCCAGATTCGTGGAGTCCCACTCGAACCCAACGAGGAGATCGCTGTGATCCTTACTGCGGGAGCTCTCAACAGACCAACGGCCGCGAAAGCGCAACGCGCAGCCATTTATTCGCAAGCTGGAAAAACGCGGAAGCGATCTAGCATGAAAGGATCAACAGAAACTGCATTAGAAGTTCACTTCGTTCTCCTTCGTCGTACCGTTCGAAATTTTAAATATTGTAATGATGGCAGTGCAATCAGTAAAAATTTGAAAACGGTAAAAATTTTCTTTAACGCGGGCCCCCCATAAACAGCGCGAGGTGGCAGCTACTGTGTGAATAGTCAGCTGGATTTTACTGTAATGTACTTACTGTAATATCCGGCGACTTACTGTAATATCCGGCGATTTCGCAATCGCGCTTAAAATAATTTCACCAGTCTAGTACAGAACAATAGGTCCTGCAGACAAATACATATGATATTTATGTATTTTTGTAGTGCTTAAAACGTTTAATGTTCCCCTATCTAGCCGTAAAAAAACGACAGAGTTTTTGATTTTTCCGTTTACTTTGGAGACTAAGGCGACGACTTCCTGTACGCGACTTCCTTACGCGACTAAAAACAGTACGCGACTTCCTTAGCGCATTCTCCTGTCACAGTTTTGTTGAAGACTTCCAAAATCCAAAGCTTCCGTGGGTTTTGCTACTTTTGCTGCAAAAGTTTTGTAGCGTCCCAAACTGATTAAGAATTAAAGATCGTGTGATGGTCATGGATCGCAGTCTGTGGAATCCATTCCGAGATCCTTCTACTCCTGGAATTGTTGGCAATCTGGGCAATGAAGTTACACCTCGTGTGCATCACAGTCTCCATTCTTCGTACAGGTTTGTTGCAGCGGCGGAGTTCCTTACAGGCTATCAGCTTATTGATTTATGGAACTGTTGGCTGTGTTACAGATTTGCTTGAAAAAATAGATTTCGGTAATAAATACTGCATCATTACTACATTGTTTATCGAGCTTATATATACCCGTATAATCCGTATTAGGTGGAAATTAAAGGTAATGAACTTGTATTTCTCGTCTGATTCTGGAATCAATGCATTGTAAATTTGTCCTGGAAAAGTCTCGACTCTCGAAAGTGTCTAACATCTGTTACGAAAAGCCCAGTAATTTTTATGTTTTTTTTCTCGCAGGTTATTGCTGTGCTTGAACTTGTAAACTATATAATCGTGAATCGTCAGTCATCTATTTTGCAGAGGAGGAAGGCCTGCAAGAACAGTTATGGGAAAGTTTGGTCCTTCATCTGTTGCTCCTCCTCACCACAGCGCACAGATGAGGGCTCCCAGTTCCTTCCATGTCAGTCATCAGCCGTATCCCGTTCCCTTTCAGCCGAATTTTTTCAGTCACCGGCCACGAGGCATGATGCCGCTTCGAGGAGGATTCGCGCCTTCTCCAATGCGGGGAAGGGTTAGTGGCTTTAGTTGTATAAATTGGACTGAAATAATATTTCCTTAGTACTTGTAGCATGTACCGAGTACATTTACCCTGGTAGTGCAGGAAATTACTCTAAAATTTGGGGTTTGATTCCAGAGCAATATTAATGTGTATCTAAACTTCTTAGGGTGGTCAGCAGAGATTTTTGTCATACCATTCTAATTCCGGAAATCGTTTTCGAGGTCCGCAGCCGTTTCGGTCTGCAGGCAGCGCAATATTTTGTGATGTGTGTGAGAAGGATTTCCGGAGTAGGGCCCAATTTGACGAGCATATGGGTAAACATCTGAAGGTTAGTGGAATTTGTGAGCTGTGATCTGGTCTTCTTCCGGCAACATTTTTTCTGAAATTTTATATTTCAGTGTCCAAAGTGCGATTTTGTTGGAGTGTTTGAATCCGTGGAAGTTCATTTTGAAATCGTAAGTAAATCTTTTAGTAATTCGAAATTTGGTGTTCTTACTTTACCTTTTGCACATTTTGCGAAATTCTGTGGGGATAGAGAGCATTTTACTAATTTGCTAGAAGCGCTTTGATAAGTACGTACTTACGAAAGTAAGTACGAGTCATGAGTAGTTATTTTACTCGATAGTTTAACTTCGCTACGATTTCACTGATGTCGAATTTTTATGTTTGAACAGATATGTTTTTAGGTGCACCTGTCTGCCTTGGTCAATAAAAACAAACCAGAAGAAACGCCCGAGGATTTGAAAAGATGGCGCGAAGAGCGAGCACGGTAGCGAGTTGTAATTTTATCTGAATATTTTCCGTTTTACTCCTAACTTCTCCTAATATTCAGTTTTGGATGGCTGTATTCAATGTAGGAGATATCCGCGTGTCATGAAGTGCGCACAGAGTGCCTCTCGTGCCCCTGCTTTAATTGCACATGCTTCCTCGGATGTAGGAGAACTTAGTGATGGAGAGATTGGTATGCTTCCTCACAAGAATTTCGCATCCATAAAAACACTTCCTGGTAGATTTGTTTTTATATTTGTTTTTTGCTTTGTCGATGCTTTTTTTGTAGATGACTCGGAGGTGAAAGACCAAGAAGCACCGTCTAGCCTCAACGGTTTGGCTAGTTTGTCCACGTATCTGGATTCAGAATCTGATTCCGAGCCACCGGAAGAGCTCCCCGCAAAATTCGGTAAAATTACACCCTGAATCCATACGGCGTCCAGCGGGTACAATGTGTCAGAACCTTGAAGCGCATGAATTCATGATTATTACTTATTAGGATTTGCTTATTTTGAAATCCTCTTTCACACAATAGCGTATTGTGAGCTGCCTTTGTACTTAATAATTGTATAGCTATTCTACGGCAGGAATTGCATAAATGCAAAATGTTATATTTCTTTATATAACTGAAATCTAAAATTTGTATGTGATGTTTTACCATAGTTTTATTATCAGAGAAAAGAGCGGATCCGCCTGTATCGTGTAACCTTGTACCTGTTGCCGCGCCCATAGATGTGGAAGGTGATGTGCGTAGCCAGTTACAGCGATATATCGGTGTTCCTAAACGACTACCCAAAGTCAAAGCGGAATTTTCGACGTTTTTATCTGAACATGGTGTGCCCATGAGGAAACCACGTACTTTGTTTGAAAAGGTAACCGAATTCGAATATTTACGTTGTTTTCAGATGAACATTTATATCTGTGGCAGTGGTATGCTTATAAAGCTTGATTTTGTTTTGCAGCTAGTTTTAAAGGATCTTCAGACAGAGAACGATCAGATTCTCCAGTGTATTGCTCATTTGTGCAACAAGCATTAGCAGAGTGACGGGAAGATAATTTGCTGACCATGAGCCCTTGAATTTGTTGAATCTGTTCGAGAATTTTGATCGTGAATAGCTTTTGTGTGCATAGTTGAACATTTTCGATGTGTGATTACTGTGCTTATACTGAAGTATACGCAAATCGTTTTTAAATGTTGCCTTTGCGGCTGTGCCATGGGAATAATTCCGTTATGACGACCTTCTGTTTTTTGCAGACAGTGAAGGAATATCGAGTACAATACCTGATTGTCGTACCCAAAAATGAACTCACAGTACTATACCAAACAATACCACAATAAACAAACAAACAATACCACAAAAGCTTGCTTAAGTACACTGGGAAAATGAAAACAAAAATGAAAGTATTTCCAAAAGTACGGAGTAAGTACAGGTCACCAATCACCGGCAGGACTGATCCATATCATATTTATTTGCACCGAGCGCGAAGCGCGAGGTGCTGCAATTAAGCCTTCGTCAAGGGGAAAAATTTTGTCTGTCCCACGAAGAGCGTGGGTCACGCTTTTCCAATTCCACAAGTTCTCATGTCCGTTGGAAGTGGTATTGCAGAGCAAACGTGCTGTTGAATGGATGTGGTTTACATCGCTTTTTAATGGTACTGGAAGCGCGCAATAATTCTTGGTGTTGTTAGACTCGTTATTAATTCTGAATTTAAATTTTCATGGTTTTAAATTTTGATTTTGTAATCTGCATTGCGAAATTTTGTTGGTGAGAATTTCAATAAAACCATTTACTTTTATCTCCAGCGAAATCTGTTGCAAATGACTTACGAAATATGCTACTCTGCATCCTGACAATCCCCAGATTGTCTGCAGATCTCGCCCATCATACTGTGGAGTATGCCAGCCACATCTTGCAACATCCTCGACTGCCATCAGAACTGGGTTCGCCGTTTGCCACTCGTCCGGATCTTCTGACTATGTCGGCCGGTTGGGATAAGGTTCTACTTTCTTGACAGGTGAGAAGAACCCCCGACTAAAATGCCTTTCTAAGTTTAGGCATTGACTACTTCAACCTCGACACCTGTTGTATTGGCCTTTCGTGACGCTCCGTTGTATGTGAGTTCTGGGAATTTACCGTGGTTCGCGTCTACCGTACTGTCGATAGTGTCGTATTTTACAACAGTTCTGCATTATGCGCAACTGAAAGATGGTAAATAGTTTTTTGTCTTCTTGCAGATTTGTGGGCTCGTACGTGTTTGGCTTGTGCGTGTTTGTCTTCCGCGTGAATTTTTCGTATCGGATCCTGTTTACTACCTAGCGATGCTGTGGGTAAGATTCATTTACAAGTTAGCAGTAATATTTGCAATGTTGTTTGAAGCAAAGTGTGGAATAATTTTTAAAAAAACAAATAATAAAATATTCAGGCTTATGCTTTTATATCGAAATGATGTCAGCTTTTATATCGAATTCTCTTTGCAGTTTCACTTTTCATCGCATCGCTGCGCAGCCTTTTGTTATATTGCGTCGCCATTATCAAGTTAACCCGGGGAAGTTTCTCTGCTCTTTCTCTTTTGACGGAATCACCAAGAGCTGCCGTCGACGACGTATAACGGACGAAAGAATGGTCTAAAGAATGGATCCGTTGTCTTGTGAATTTGTACAATACCGAGAGCCTCAATTTTTGTTGACACTTCAAGAGAAAGAAGAAAAGCGTTTGCGTGAGAAAGGAACCTGCTATCTTGACAAGTTTGAGGATCTGCTCCCGTATGCTAGAACGTCCGTTGGCCGGAGCCTTACTTCAAGCCGTGCGGAACTGTACACTTCAACCACAACTGAATTTGAACTGCAACGAATGCTTCTGTATCTCAACGCGATTAAGGCAAAGATCAGTGAACTGGAGAAAAAGAAGGTTGTGGCCGATAAAAAAAATTAATTTTGAACTGAAACGTGATGTCAAAAATGTGATTGGGTTGTGTAATATGGTAAAATCCGAAGCCCATTGGAAGAATACGCAGCGCTGAATGTTGTCGATAAACCTAAGCCGTGTTTTTTTATTGTTCCACCTGATCAAAAGCATGCTTGCTCTGAGGCGGGATGCCACAAAATGTGATTGTTAGTTTCAATAAAGATGCTTTCAGTTAGATTTTTCGAATGAATTGTGGGTTATGAGTTCGAATAACACATATGCTGCACTGCCACATGAATGTGAACATTTACCGGAGAACAGCGCTCGCGCTCGGTGCAAGAATGTGGTTAACAACCACCACTAGTATTTATTAAATACTTGAAGTAAAAAGATTTTACCAAGTACTTGGGCTAATGGGCAACCTACACAGGGTGACCGTCTACGAGTGTGAACCCGCCAAAACACACATTCTGCTACTTGAAATGGGCGGTACTCGTAAGTTCTGATTTGTCAGCTTTCACGAAGAAGTAAGCGCCAGCGGAAAGCAGCTCCAGGATTTCCGAACCAAAGATTTTTGCGTTTTGTTTATGATTCAGTCATTCGGTACTTAATTTATTAATACTGTAACAGTGTAACTCAATATCTTTGCATTTTGACTTTCTTTTGACATTTTCGTTTTGTGAGAATAACTTATTAATTTGCAATTTTTATCGTTTTAATTGTTGACACATACTGTTTGCTGTCTCCGCTATTTTATCGACTTTTTTGTAACACAATGGCTCCACGCGGGCGTGAGAAGACACCAGACTCGTTGAACGAGCCTAAAACGAGATTTTTGGCAATTTTGAAGGAAGCCAGTGTTGACCAACGGATTGGACAGCAGGTTTTCGCGAAGCTTAAACAACTTCAGCAAGAGAACGCTCCTCTGGAGGTAACGCCATTAATATGAATATTTTTCCAGTAAAATTTTTCATTTCGAAGATGAAAGCTGAAAGCACTCGGCACAGCGCTTGCAGGAAAGTGTGGAAAAGGCTGTGTATAGTACTTACTGTGAGGTTTCATTTTTTGTTATTGTTTGCGCATGTGTGCAAATCCTCGAATGATTTAACAGGGTGATGCGATGGATTGGTTAATACCCGGAGCCTACGCTTTCGCCATCTCCAGCAAAGCTCCGAATTTTGAACACAAAGTGGTCCTCATTAAGCTTTTAAAAGCGACCAACATGAAGTGAGGATTGGATTTCTGATTATCTGGCGCTGCGGAATAGTACGTGGAATGTTGTTTCTTTGGTTTTAGCGTTACGAATTTCTACGCGAGAGTGCGCAAATGGACGGAGATGGCTGCGCTGAATCCCGTTGTGCGCGACGTCATTTCGCAATCGGAACGATATTTCCAAATCTCCCGGACGGTTTACGAGCGCTATGATCAAATCTTCTTGGATATTTTTCGCGATCCCCTCGATCCCGAACCGATTAAAACACCCGTGGCGGAAAAACTAATTACTCTGCGACGCAAGCAGTTAGTCTGTTTTTTCTTTCCGAAAATGCCGCTTTTCCGCAATGATTAATCGTTATCATTGTTGCCACTTTAGGAAAGTTGTCGCGGGTCCGAAAATAGTTCAGCCGATTGACGTCTATGTTTTCACTTGGGATTTTTTCGTTTATATTCGTCGTAAGTAACACAATTTTGAGCGTACAATTTTGAGTTGGAGTTTCCGGGCTTTTTTTCAAAGTTACTCGTTTATTTTCTTATTGTTTGTCTGTTTTCTCTTATAATATGGTTTTTGACGTGAATATAATTAATATTAGATGAAAGTGTGGCGTAATATTTATGAAGTGTCATATCCACTTCATAAATATTACGCCACACTTTCATCTAATATTAATTATATTCACGTCAAAAACCATGGATATAACAAAAACCATCAAAAAACCATGGATCAAGTGGATATTACACTTGATTGTTAGCTGCACGTTTAATTTTTGGATTGATTTTTTGTTGACAGGTTTGGTTCCTGCTGCGCGGGATGATCTTTTGGCCACTTATCATCTGTTTCTCTGTGTGATTGATTGTATTCGCACCAATGTCGTGAGCCTTAAAAGACCGGAACTTCTCAATTTAAACTCCGAAGGTAGGAAGTCAGTTAAAAAGAAACTGGGAAAGCTGTTCGAAATAGCGATATCTTCGTAGCTTTGCCTAAAGAAGCTGAAGAAAATGACGGGAACGAGCGCAAATTCTCTTTACTACCGTACTTGTGCAGTCATTACGATGGAGTATGTAAGGATTGTCTGGGATTCTACGTGAACGGTTTCGTTCCGGCAATGGAGGCAATGGTCAAGGAAAAAGCAGTATTCTGTGATCCAGTGGAATTCACAGGATTGCTGGTTCCGGAAAATTACGATAAAAACTTGTAGGAGTCGCAGACACGAATCTATTTCAAAATTAATGGATTTCTGTCACTGCGGCATGATGGCGTTCTTGTTATGTTTAGGAATAGCATAAGCTCTTCATACGACTATTCGATCCGAGTGGGCAGTGCTGTGGATGAGCGCGTCTTGTTGGTATCGAGGGATGTTGCCAATCCTGAAGCCGGTGGTGATCCGTCGAATATTACGGATGTTACTGACATTTTAAAACATCGCCGCGATCTGCAGTCTGATCATAAGAGGAAACTAGACAGTACGGACTTTAAGACGCCACCACCGGTGATGCCGCTGCCTGTAAGTACCGCCTGTGATTTCGGTTCCGTTACCGATAAGTTATGTTAGCTTGCCGTAGTCGGTCATCTCGTCATCGGCGCCTTTGACGCCGGCGTCGTCGTGCAGTGCTCTGGAACGACGCGAAGCTGAAGAGTCCAAAAAGACACCGGCTCTGACCTCCGCTGTCGATCTCGTGAACAAACTCAACAGTCTGTGTACAGGCTGTTTGCCCGCTCCGAGCACAAATCTCGTCAACATTTTGTCGTAAGAAAATATAAGAAATAAAAATGTAATAAGAAGAATAAGATTAAGTAGCAGAAAATAAAATAACTAACAAAAACATTAGAAAATTTGCTGGTATTTCGATTATATTTTACACTTGATAACAGATACGTAAAGCGCAGAATCAGATATGTGTTAGCAGATATTATGTGTAAGTGAGAAAAAAGCGTTCGGTCGTTGAACATATCAAATTTGTTACCAACATTTAGGTATCTACAACAACCATAGTATGTTCAGAAAAATACTCTACGGTAGTTGTTGTAGGTTTCTATATGTTGACCGCTGACGCCCTGTTTGTATCTTATTACGGTAGTTTTATTCGCTGTATGTGGCTTATCTAGACAATTCTGTGACAACGACATCTCGAACGATCTTGTTAAACAAGCGGACCTGTACCGCGAGAAGCTCGTATCATCTTATAACGAACAAGAGGATGAAACTGGCGTTTCCGAAAACTTGGCCAGGAATCGGTTCAACTTAGCGCAAGTTTGGCACTTCAAAATTTTGGAGGATGTTTTCATCTTTGAGAGAAGCCGGCCGGTATCGAATCCGGATAAACTAAGGGTGACTTTTAAACAGCATGTGGACTGAAGTGGCTACTCGGGCCTACATTACAACTGTTCCTCGTTTCAGAAACTTGCCGAAAATGAGATCTTGCAAAAGGGTGTTTTCGTTTTTGCGACGGAAATTGTCCTTTATGCGCACAATTGTTCTAAGTAAGTCGTCATAGATCAGTACTGTTTTTCATTTTTAATCAGATATTTTACAAAATTAATTGCACGTAATGTTCGAAATACACGTACATTGCAGGATGTTTCCGTGGCCTTTGGATGTTTTGGAGTTAGCTCCATTTGACTTTGTTAAAATCATTGAGTTGGTTGTTCGCTTGGAGGCCCTCCCCCGTACTCTCGTGAAGCATTTCGGATCCGTTGAGGAAAGCATTCTAGAGCAGTATGTGTGGGCATCGAATTCACCATTATGGGCGGAAATTCAGTCCGAAAAAGTACTCCCTGCGCAAGATGTGTGCTGGCCACACGCACTGGAGGAAACACCCACTAGTCCTGTTTCAGGTCAGTGTTTGCGGTTGGTGTGACCGCTGATGATTTCTTGACTGTACGATAATCGGCTTTCATTCTGTCATGTTTTCCATAACCGAGACGTTAGGGTGCCGTGCATGACACGCATAGTTCGTGAACAACTCGATGATTTGTTCTGTTCTGGCAGCTGCCTAATTGCCCAGATGGAATAAAAAATTATTTTTCAGAGCCCTTCTTTTCTCCTGGTGGAATTGGTCGAAAAAAAGAAATTAAGCTGTTGGCCTCACCCGGTCCTGGGCAAGCACCGATTGCCATATGTTCTGCCAACGGAACGGAGCCACAGATTTTCGTTTCTCCCGGCAGCCCTACCACAGCATCAAAACCAAAAATCAGTTCGATAAACCTCTTTTTTCGAAAAGTAAGGTGGCTGTTATCGTAGCATCCTGTGTTGACGAGAGCAGTATCATTCGGTTTAGGCAATAAATGCGGTGGTTAAAAATTTAAAAAATGAGCGGAGTTTGCAGCAAAAATATTTTATTTTATAACTTGGAAAAATGCTACCTGGTTTCTGTTTGGTTGTCGGAACTAAGCTGAATTGCACCACACGCTGTACCGATGCCGTTTTTATATTACTGTTTGATGTTCTAGATATACATTTTAGCCGGGGCGCGTTTGCGAGACCTCTGCGATAAGCTGGGATTTGATTCTCTTGTGGAAAAAGATCACCACATGTTTCAGAGGATGTTCACATTGTTTGAGTTTTGTTTGACGGAACACATCACTTTATTGCGCGATCGACACCTGGATCAAATTCTCATGTGCTGTGCGTACGTTGTTGCAAAGGTTCGTTTTTTCAAATTTTTATTCAAGCTATATCGAGGAATTGTTTAATTCGGGTTGATATGATCTTTTAGCTTGAATCGGCGAATGCCTTGGACCGCTCGTTTCACCAGATTATGAATGCTTATCGAGCGCAACCGCAGGCCGAAAGCCGGGTAAGAATTAAGGGCGCAGTTTTAAATTATTGCATCCTGACTGACAAGTAAAATAATGCAAAATAACCAGATACTGTAACAGTTATCAAAATTATAATACCATATAAGTAATATGAACGCTTAGATTCTGCAGTTGACAAGTATTTCAGCAGAAAATGATTTGTTTTCTAGGTATATCGGAATGTACTTATCGATCCCGATGAAGAAAAGAAGCCTGATTTTCGGACTCGCAGTCAGCATTCTAGTAGCTCGACTGCTTCCGATCCCGAAGAAGGAAGCAATCGGGGTGACATCATCAAGTTCTACAATAAAGTTTTCGTGCGCTCCACGCAAGGATTTATTGCTAAATTCTCACCCCGCAAGAAAATGGTAAATAAACCCCATTTTTGTTTCGAACTTCCAAACTGAAAAACCATTATTCTAATTGTTTGCGTACTGTGATTTTAGGGAACTCCCGGTATCGCTCTTAGTCCGGTACCGAAAATTAGTTCAAATACTGCCCGCCGGCAGATACATCCTGCTACAAATGTCTACGTATCCCCGCTAAAACGAGAGACTGAGTATTTTACACCGGCTAACCCTGGAGGAAAAGTTCTTACGTTTACATTTGGAGTCTCGGGACAGAAGGTTTGTTGAATATTTCTGTATTTGTATAATTATGTCCATTAATATCTAGTGAATTAAATTCATATACTGTAGTTGCAGTATATATCGAATTTAGAATTTTTTGCAGTCATATGATTATACGTGCAAATTTAAATGTCGCAAAATGAAGGAATGAACTTCGATTTAGAGGTAATCCTTGTGAGTAGCCATTATACCCGACATTGCTTTTGGAGCTGTTAGTGTTTAGTCACTTTTAGTCCAGTTAATTTGTTACGCTTTAAGCTTAATAAATTAACTGGATTAAAAGTGATAATATGCATACTGTAATATGCAAACTAGGCTTAAGCTTATTAATGCAACAGATTGTAAGGTAAAAATAATATACTTTGCTGCGTTGTTTATAGGATGCATTCAGTATTCCTAATTTGGATAGCCCCGCCAAATTAAAGAAACCCGACAATGGCACACTTAGTCCCTCTCCACCAAAGAAACTTCGAAGGACAAGTAGCTTATCCCCAAAAATACCTTCGCCGTACATGAAAACGCCGGATGGATTGGGAATCCGCATTAATTTCCCCGTGACTTTTTCGGCAACGAATCCAGCGGAAGGGATACCACCAGCTTTGCCATGAGGCTAATAGTACATATTCGGATTTCTTCGACATGATGTCGAAGACGTTTAAAATTTTATGAGATCCGTAAAGATTTTTATCGTTTTGTAAGTCTTTTTATCTGTAGCGGTTGCGTTTTGTGTTAATGTGCAACATGGTTGACTATGGTTTTGCGCGTAATATTTCTCTATTCAGAATTCGGTATTCTTTTTCGTCCTTGTTGGGATAACGCTTAGGTTATGGGCACGCAGTGGGCTTTTCATATTTTTTTACGAATTTAGCTGTTTCTAGTGTTTCAGTTGGAAATGCTGGTGTCATACTCATGAGTGCGGTGCAATTTGTCAAAAAATGGTATTTCGTTAACAGCAAACAGACATACTCACACAAATAAACGATCCAACTTACAAAAAAACCTTCAATTCTAACCCGAGCGTGTTAAGAACTGAACAAAAATTTAGAATACTTACTAAATTTTGAACTTACTGACAAATTACAATTAAGTAAATGCACAAGTGCCAAAAACCCAGTCACTGGCTGCATTTTTATTAAAGTTTTAGGACTTCCATCAAATCGAAAGAGGCCAAGTAGTAACAAGAACTGGTAAAGCGGATGTAAAACTCAAAGGCGCGCATATTACTCAACACCAACAGTTCGAAACGATCAGCGCTCTTGATTTTTCAGGAAGCATGGTTATTCGGAAACCTCAATCAAGCTGCAACAAAGAAGGACCTTTGTACATTTTGAACTTCAAACGATAAAAGTATTTTCAATGCGATGAACCACAGGTCATCGTTATGAACCCTTTAAAGTTAAGACTAAGAGCCTGCGCAACGGTAAACTGTAAACAGCCCCATGTGTAACGAAATAGAGAAAGCGGCGAAAACCAGATAACTTTCAACAGAGACACATAGCGTACCTTTTTAAATCCAATCTGTTTAGCATTTTCTCTGAAACACTGACGGCAGGTGTTCAGACCGTATTTCCTTATTAATCCGTGTCCATTACCGCAAACTCGACTACAACCAACCAACCATGTTTAGCCAATGAAGATCTCCACATTCAACAACAACTCATGGGTTCTTCAACACATATGACATACCAGCTTCGAGATCCGGGACCGAACTTTCGGGGATGTTGGAAGTAGATGTTTTTATGCCCCATGTTGGGATAGTCAGACGATCAAAAGCGTAAAAACTGAAATCAACCACTAGAAATCAAGCAAAATTTCACAACTTTCGAACAGTTCTCGATGGTTCGTGTCTGAGTTCTCCAGTCTGTCTGACGACTCCAAAAGGCCGAAAACGAAAATCACAGGAAAAGGACGCGCCACCTACAGTGATATTACAGGGAGAAAATAGACTTTCCAACGCGTTATTATGCTGTACAGAAAACGTGTTTCTGTAAGTACATAAACAATTTAACAGAAAGGTACGTTATCACTATGGTATAAGCCATATTTAGGATCATTTAGTACTTGCAGGTGTTTTCCCTGTACTTTTATCGCTTGGTGCATGGTGACTGTGCGTTTCATGAAAAATTTAAGCACACAGCACCGTGAGACACGCAGAAGCACAAGTAAACTGCATATCATATAGTAGTGTAAAGTTGTAAACAGTAAAAAAATTTCAGATTTTATTTGGATTTCCTATTAAATCTGGAAGCGGAGCTTTCGGACAAACGGGTTACCTCTGAATCAGAAAAGCCTGTCTGTTTGCAGAGAGCTGGAAAAACTCCACATCAGCGGCAGGATTTGTGGTGAGATAGATAATATACATCATACATACTTAAATTAAACAAAAACAACCTAGCAGTAGCATCAGAAATATAAGTAGTGCACGATTCCGTAATTTTAAGGAAACTATTTTTTTAGAAGGCTCACTGTTTGTTCTTCAGGAGGCCAAAGGATTTCCTGATCGCGCGCGATATAAAATGCCTGACTATCTTGGTGATGACATGCGCTCTGTGCGCAAGGACGACGCGTCCAAGGAGGAAAAACCCATAGAATCCCTCACCGAGGCCGACATAGCGTTGTTTAAAAAATACGGAACTGGCTACTATTACGATGCCATCAAGCAGACGGAGGATGATATCACGAAACTGACGAAATCTGTGAACGACCTGACGGGGATCAAGGAGTCTGACACTGGTCTCGCTGCTCCTGCGCTCTGGGATCTCGCTGCGGATAAGCAGATTCTGCAGACAGAACAGCCGCTGCAAGTGGCCCGATGTACAAAGATTATTCAGCGAGAAAACGATGAAAACCACTATATTATAAATGTGAAGCAGTTTGCCAAATTTGTTGTGGATCTGGGTGACCAGGTGCGTATTTTGAAAACAAACCCTGAAAAATGAAGCAGTTCGTACGGTTAGACATTTGCATTTTTTTATTCTCCGCTTAACGTTCTTAGTACGGTGGCACATTTGAAAGTAGGTAGAAGGCACTACATGATATCACCTATGCATCAGATGCATTATTCTGGACTATCTTTTTAAAAATTACGGCGTGGATAAATTGTTCCAGTACTTATCAGTTTTTCTGTTGTGAAATTGTAAAAATGGGCTCATGGTTTTGTTATTTCGATTCAGGTGGCACCCACTGATATCGAAGAAGGAATGCGTGTTGGTGTTGATCGCAATAAATATCAGATCCACATTCCTCTTCCTCCCAAGATCGATCCCACAGTGACCATGATGCAGGTGGAAGAGAAGCCCGATGTTACCTACGCTGACGTGGGTGGTTGTAAGGAACAAATTGAGAAACTGCGAGAAGTCTTAGAAACACCACTTCTTCATCCCGAGCGTTTCGTGAATCTTGGCATTGACCCACCCAAAGGAGTGCTGTTGTACGGCCCACCCGGAACGGGCAAGACCCTCTGTGCGCGGGCGGTCGCTAACCGAACCGACGCTTGTTTCATTCGCGTGATCGGTTCGGAATTGGTACAAAAGTATGTCGGTGAAGGAGCCAGAATGGTCCGCGAACTCTTCGAAATGGCCAGAACGAAGAAAGCATGCTTGATTTTCTTTGATGAAGTCGATGCTATTGGTGGCACGCGTGGAAGTGACGGTGATGGCACTGATAACGAGGTACTGTGTACAAAACGACACTGAATGTACAATACAAATGTCTGAGCAGTAAATGATTGCAGATAGATTTTTTTCTTCGTACTATACTTGATTTATTTGCGGTTGGTTGATTTTTTTATTTTTTCGCTTGATTCATTGAGTACAGTAACTGCTAACCGCATTGGAAGAACTTTCGGTTTTGGTTGCTTTATGTGAGTATCAAATTAACCATTTAGTGTTTAACCATGTAATTTTCGTGACGAGTAATAAATACCCTGTTTTTTTACAGAGTTTTTATTACTGTTTTTTTACAGAGTTTTTATTACTGACTTATACTAAATTTAATTTTCCGCTGTCGAACAGCTTCGAATCGCAACCCTGATACTTTCGTTTTTCAGATTGGGAGTTGCAAATTATTATAGCCATTTTTTTGTCGTTTGTTCTGCTGAATCCAAATTTTTGGTTGTTATAGGTTCAGCGCACAATGCTGGAACTCATCAATCAATTAGATGGCTTCGATCCGCGCGGTAACATTAAAGTCCTGATGGCCACCAACCGTCCCGACACCCTTGATCCTGCTCTAGTCCGCCCAGGTCGATTGGATCGTAAAGTGGAGTTTGGCCTGCCTGACATGGAAGGTCGCGCGCACATTTTTAAGATTCACGCACGATCTATGAGCGTCGAGAGGGATATCCGTTGGGAGCTGTTGGCCCGATTGTGTCCCAACTCAACAGGGGCGGATATCCGCAGTGTGTGCACGGAAGCCGGGATGTACGCTATTCGAGCGCGGCGTAAACTGGCCACGGAGAAGGATTTCTTGGATGCTGTTAATAAAGTCATTAAGGCATATGCCAAGTTTAGTTCTACACCGAAATATATGACTTATAATTAAATTAAATTTTGTGGCTTCTCGTGCTACCTTGCAGAAACATTTTCTGATTACATTTTGTGTTAGATTTGCTGACTTTCGTTTTCATAAAACTCATTATTATCGCTTCTCATTCCTTAAATTGCAGCGAACTAGTACATTAACTATTCGTAATGTGCAAATTAACTGCTCGGGATTTATTCACCTGTAAATGATTATATAGCAGAATGTACATGTGAGATAATTTACAAAGTATATGAAGTGTATGCTCAAAAAGTGAGATCGCTCAAGCGCTCTAATGGTAAGTACAGAAGTTTGTACAAAATAAGTTAAATAATCCGCGCACAAGGTATTCACTATTCAGAATCTGGTATTAAAGTTAAAATGGTTTAAACTTGTTTTGAAGCCGATTTTTGGGTTGGAAACTTGGAATATTGCGACGGAAACGGACCCTGAGCGCCTAATGGTCATTCAATAAAATTATATGAGAGACAAGCGAGGTGGATGTGGCCAGGGTATACTGTCCGAAACAAAAGAGCGTTGATACGGTATGTAGCTCTTTGCTAATTACAACGGCCAACGCATGGGTTTACGGGCTTGACCCGGGAACGGCAACATCCGAACCGGAAACGATGCGAGATCATCCGAAGGCCGCGTACGAAGCTATGAGCATGCACCTTTCACTCTTGTCACAGGGAGATCTGACAAATGCCTGACCAGAAGAAGAAATTTCTCTGACTGTGTCTCAATCGCCGAATACCACAAAATAGGCCTCAGAAGCGCTGAAAAATCAATCATTATGGAATAAAGTGAGAGAAAGGTTACGAATTATATGTAATTAGAAACTAAAATTAAAAGATATTCAATATATGTATTTAAAAGTCTGTGCACGCAGCCAGCACCCGTGCGGACTCAAAAAGGTCACCCGTGCACGCAGCCATATACAGTTTTCATACTTAAACAGAGTGGAAAGAACACGGAAATTATTGCGGTATAGCACGTACGTATGCGCTGAAGCACCTTGCCGACTGCAAGCGATGCAGATTGCACAGTAAAGCAACCTCAGAAGCCGGTAAATGTTTCAGTTTAAAATTCAAATTATGGTTATGAATTTCATGAGTTTTTATATGAAAATGGAAGTTTTTATGATAGTTTCAAGAGGCTTCACAATGGACTGCAGAAGTTTTTATAATTACAGTAGTTGATTTTGTAACTGTAATTTTATTATTCTAATAAGAAAGAGGTACAGCAGTTATTGAAAAAGTATTGTGCAATTTTACCTTTTTATTTAGCCGCAATAATTAATACAGCACTCTGTAAGTACTTACACAATATTAAACTTAATAAATAAATACTGTATATAGATATGTACGGCTGCACAAACCTTCACAAATCTTGTTCAAATGATGCAAAAAGCAAATCTTCATATTTTCTGTTGGGACTCAGCGATTGCTATGTACTCGCTGGCTGCAAGCCTGCATGCCAGTATTAAAGGCAATAAGCAGTGTGCAGGAGTGGCTTTGTCAGTGCTACCGTACTTGCAGTTTGTCACGTACATGATTACATCCCCAGATGCAAGTTGAAAATCCCGGAGAAGTGTTTCTGCTTTGCTTTCCGCGGCGACAGTAATTATGGTAGTTTTATCGATTGATCTTTTATTCTGCGGTTACAGCGTCCGAGCCGATGAATACAAGAGAAATTTTACACTTCCTGCCTTAAGTGCCGCTGACGTTCCTGGCTTTATCCCCATCAAATCCCATGTACAATGCGTCTTCATTTGATTTCATCCAGGAAATGTTAAGTTCACCATTTTCCCATAACAATCGGTGTCTTCAGCCGTAAATGGGCATCATCATTATGAAACCAAGCCTACTGTGAAGAGCAACTGGTTGGTTGGTCCGTGGTTATATCTGCTGACTGAGCAAACACACAAGTGACAGCTGAACTCAGGCGCTGCTCTCTGTGCCCGCGCTCTCCCTTGCTCCTGTATTCCGTGATTGAGGTTCCCTGCAGCTTTGCCGTCTGGCCCGCGTTAAGTGCATTAATATAGTCTCCACTCACATCCGCTCCCATGGCGCAGAAGGAAGAGTACTCCTACACCATGTTGGCTAAGCTGCTCATCGTCTTTCTCATCGTCCATCTGCTGGCGGTGATCACGCTCATCCTCATGTTCTCCGCCGAGCATGAAGTGGCCAGCAACACCAAAGTCCCGGTTTCGTCGGTGTGGTGCTCGGGAAAGGATGTCCTGACACGGCGCTGTTATTTTAAGAATTTGTGCTACCATCACAAAGAGGATGTGTTTGTGTTTGTGCACGGCGCGCAATCCGTGCGACAGGGATTGCCGCGTAATCGCCAGGAAGCGCTGGCCGATTTAACGGGCGGCGTGGAACAGCACGGTAATGCTAAGCTGTACTTTAATTACGTGGACATCCCGGAGAAAGCCGTGCGTAAGGGCAATTTGTCGTCGACCATACTGCCGGATAAAGTGGTGCTGTTTAAGCGCTTCAAACCGGATAATCTCATGCATGTGGTGCATGATGATTTACTGCCGTTGTTTTTTACCCTCAATGATCTAGAGCATGCCGGTGCTCGGGATTATCGGGTGTTTTTTGTGGATGATTACGGTCAAAGCGAGCACTTGGATCTGTACCGGTTGTTCCGTTCGCGGACATTTCCAAATTCCCATCATCCCTTATTGAAATCGACAGTGAAAGCCGAGGGCCTGCAGGATTCAGAGGCTGATTTAATTTGCTTTGGTACGGCTGCCGTCGGTGCTCCGGCTAATACGCGATGGTAAGCTAAATGCCTTGTGATGGCAATTGATTTTTCCTTTGCGTTGAAAAATCATTAAGCGCCCGCTGCTCAGGGCATAGGTCCACCAAATAGCGATATTTCAGATTCAGCTGTTTTCTGTTGACTGTAGAGTATGGATTAGGCATATCGCGCAAAAATGAATTTTTGGGATAATAACCTCCACGCCTATCCTTTAAATTTTGTTCCCGTGTTGAATACTTATTATCTAAATGCCTACGCTATTAAATAAAAACGAAACGTACAGAGGTACACGAAAAGCTGTAAAAAAATTTATGCCGGTTTCACCTTGCCGGTATGACCCAAAGTACGAAGTACGCATCAACGTTTTTAAAAAAGGTTATTAATTTTGTTTTACGGCATAATTTTTCTTCGAAAAACAACGTGCAATGATAGGTAGAAAAAGATATATATTTTCTTTCCCGATCCGCTGGATAGCCTGGATTATATCATTTATTTGCAGAATTTGCACTCTACTATACGTATACTAGTACAGTAATGTTATAGTGACTGTATCCCAGTCTCACCAGTCACCAGTATCAATTCTCGCCGATCGATGTGATCGTTTTTTAAATCCGCTAGGTTTTGCATTTCAAATTATATCTGATTGACATTGAATTTTCATCCGTTCAGATGAACATGATCTTGTTTGCTTTGGTTCATCGCGTGTATGTACCCTGTGTAAATTGTCTTTTTGTAATAAGTTGAGGACATCATCCAGCGCACATGGATGAATTTGCTTGCTAGTAGTAGATAACCGTAGTTAGATCGTAGTTGTACAAACTTGTGGAGTGCTCACAATATTTAGTAGCAGGTGATCTGTGTGTAAGTATGGTTATTTAATGAGCAAATTCACAAATGTGTACTGGAAAGGAAAGGCGACAGAGGGGCGGAAAATTATTAAATTATTGAAGTTTAATTTTTCCACCTTAACTTCCTTGTTTCTTTTTTATGAGCGGTTGCTGCGACAGCAGTTTCTTTTGAGATTGCCTACTACCTTCTGGCTTGTGCAGGATAACGGTCTTGATCGTAGTAGACATCAAGCTGAAATAAACAAACAAACAAACACTAAACATACCAGTTAGAGACTTAGAGTACTTCTGAACAATCGCATCATCCCGATTATTTTAACACATGCACTCATATATTGTTGGTGTCATGTAAGAGTCGCCAATTACAGTTCAAAAATTATAGCCCAAAGTATGCCTGCTGGTAGTTTGACACAGTTGTTTTATGTATTACTGATCGTTTTTATGAGATGGTTGGAGCCGGAGGTAGTGTACATCATGGCCGCTTATAACTGGCTACTTTAATTACAACTGCGGCTGTTTGTTGTACAATACACTGAGTTTTTGTAGCATTTTTATTCGCCCTTGCTCAGTTCGGTTTTCTGACAGTGTTTTATATTTTTATCTCATTATCACCTTTCGGTGCTGATTCTCTGGAACAGGTTGCTGAAAGTGTTTTTTACCTAGGTATCAATATGGATTTGATCGTCCTCAAGGACCAGTTTCCAACATCCCCCTTTCTGGGCAAAACATCCGGTCTTTTGTTGAATTTGTTCGGTCTGGTTTGGAAATTCAGAAATATGACATCGATATGCCGCGCTTCGCTGTCCGTGTACGCCAGAAGTATCCTTATGCTGTATTCTTTAGCCGCAAAACCAACCGGCGCATCATCAACGAAGCCGACCTAATCCACGCAATTTCCGCTGAGTTTAAGTTGCGTGTCGTCAGTATCAACTTTGAAACACACTCTCTGGCGGAAATTGTGCATTTACTGGAGAACGCCACTATGCTTGTGTCGGTGCACGGAGCACAGCTGGTACTAAGTATGTTCCTACCGGAAAACGCTGTGGTGGTTGAATTATTCCCCTACGCTGTGCCGGCCGACAGCTATACTCCGTACAAAACATTAGCCGGGATTAGCGGAGTGAATTTGATCTATCGGGCCTGGGAAAACAAAGATTCCGCTAACACTGTCGTCCATCCCAATTATAAGCCGGAGTACGGGGGGATTATCCATTTGTCCGTAGAAGAACAGATAAGCATTAACGAGACAGTTCCCGTTGGTCCCCATCGCTGCTGCATGGATCCCGTCTTTTTGTACAGGATTTACCAAGATACTATCGTCGATGTGGCGTCATTTACCACAGTAGCAGCCGGCGCCTTGATGGAACGCGAAAGACGCATAAACAGTACGGTCAATGCTACGGAAAATGCTGAAGATTTGGTCCCCAGTGCGGTGCGGAATATTAATTGCTCGTTCCTCAATCAGAGCGGCGTATTTCACATCGATTGGGATGTTCCGTGGAATCTTAAATATCTTGGCAATAAAAGTGTTCAATATTCCGTAAAAATACAGAAAATGGGAGAGCCAACCTATACACCGTATTATACACCGGAGATACATATCGAAATACCGGCAAACGAGAAGGGAACATATTATGTGTGGATTTCCTCTCAGATAGATGGTATTTCAGGATTAGGTCATGGCATTCCTGGCAAATGTATCAATCTTTGAGAAGAATCAAAATTTATCAACGCTATATTTGAGGACGTTCAGCATAATTACAGTAACCTCGGCACATATTTCTGCCATTAACCTTCTCTGCTCAAGCCGAGATTGCAATTTTGGCACCCGGCTGTTTCTTCGCCAAAGTTTTTAGCTGTAAAATTTATCGTATAATTATTGCTTTTAGCTTCTGGGATTTTGATGCATCTGTCCTTCATTACCAGTGATCTCGTATTCCTGTGGAAACCTAAGATGGTGACATCTTAATATCTCAAAAGAGTTGTGCTTACCGGCCGCCAAGAGCCCTCTTGTGTGTAATTACAGTTATATTGTTTTTAATGTTTTCAAGTTTTTGGCGCCTTTTCTGTCGGTATGTAGTGCTCTTCTCCGCTAGGATTTTTATCTTTCTATCTTAATACCGCAGTGTGACTGTGCTTCGTGGTCCATCAATCACAAAAGTTATATATTCTGTTTGCTTAAGCAGTTAGCGCTGTACATGAAACCATAAAAAACTTTGATTGCCCGAATGAGCATCTTGAACGTTTACATTCGAACATTTCACATAAACATTTAGATATTTTGAAATTTGAACCACTTGGACCGGCAGGCGTACTGTAATCCAGAAACAAAAAAGAATCGAATCTGAACAGCGTTTTATAACGGATGTGCGATGAGCTTTCAAAAAGAAAGAGCATCAATCATGAAACCACTCTTTATCTGTATCCTGCTCTTTGCCAACGTCCTTGTTATTTTCCACGATTACTGCATCTTTTTCATCATCTTCCGATGCGGGGAAATGTTGAGACAGACGTTCTGACATCGCACTACGAACAGCTGGAGTAATTACTGCGACCGATGCCGCAGGCGAAATCTCCCACTCATCCCCTTCTTCTGAAACACTCGCACCGCCAACTGGAGACCATGCCGCCGGCCCCCCAAAATTACTTTCCTTTTCCATGGTAAAAATCGCATAATGCAGAAAGTTTTTTTGCTGCCGTCGTTCATTCATTCCCGGTTCATTAAGCACTGCCTCCAGGTGTCGTTTAACGACCTCAGCAGGGTACAAGACAATACTCAACGCCTCCAGTATCTGCTGCTTTGTGATTTCACAATCAGTCAAACACTGCAATACGCCCAGAACGTCCCTCTCGTTGCCAGCATAAAGCGGTATGCTTTTGATCTGCGCACGCATCCGTTTTCGGACTTCGCATAAGGATGTTCCCAGGTATTCCGCTACGTGAAACAGGTAATTAGGGTTCACACGGGGTGTCGATGCGTGGGTGATGTTATGACTGGTCGTGATATGGAACTTCTTCCGATGACATATCAACAAATCCAGTCCGAAATCCTTAACCTTCATAATGCGGAGAAAGCTTAAACGCCGCATCACGTCTACATAACGCACCACCAATTCCAGAAAACTAGGATGCTCCTTAAACTTCCACAAATCCGGATCGGCTTTCAACGCGGTCAAACGTTTCGCCACGGTTGCAGGGTTTAGGGAGGTGAGGAAATACGCACGTGTCAGCTGGAACGGAGTAAAACCGTGTTCGGTCAGGACGGACTCGAATTGTCTTAGATGTTGCGCAGGGACGCAAATAACGCGCGGATAATTGCTGGCAATCACCCGCAAATCGAACTCCATGAACTTGGGATTGCGTAGATGCTCTTCTAAGTGTATTTCGTCTCTGGTGAGGAGCACCTCGTATTTAAAAATGCGCTCGATAGGCAGTTTGAAATCCTCTTGCAGATAGCGCAACACCTGCTTAATACCCTTGACCGTGCGGATGGCACCGACCGCTTTCATGGCGATGGCCAGAGTCCGTGAGATCTCATCCTCCGTGTACAGCGAACGAAGGTACTGGCGCAGCGCCAAACATCGACAATCATGCAGCGTCTGCAAAATTACTTCAGCGTTATTCCTCAGCCATCATT
Source organism: Paramacrobiotus metropolitanus (assembly GCF_019649055.1). Classification (NCBI taxonomy): domain Eukaryota; kingdom Metazoa; phylum Tardigrada; class Eutardigrada; order Parachela; family Macrobiotidae; genus Paramacrobiotus; species Paramacrobiotus metropolitanus. The sequence continues at coordinate 2,715,918 of NW_026570224.1, forward strand.
ATATAAGCAAATGAAAAATTACTGAAAAAGAATTATTCTTTAAACCAGGACAATCGCCCGCAGAATGCACTGTACTTACAAAAGCTAGACAAGGAAACCCTAAATAACCTAAAAAACGTAAGAAACTGGAGAAGACTTCAGAAATCTAAAAAACTGAAGAAATTCCAAAAACCCTAAGAAAAACAGACTATCACACCCGCACGGGCGCACCAAAACAGTCAACCGGTTATTTTGACATCAAGACTGTGGCTTACAAAGTTACAATATAGTATTCGCTAAACATAATTAAGCAAAACTTTCGCACAAAAATCATTTTAAAATACTTAGCTGATGGAAAACAACCAGTTGTACAGGTACTTCAGATCCCCAGTTTTTAATAATATGGTAATTTATTAAATTAAAAACCACGAATACATGATTTTTCTGTAGCATGATCAATTCTGAGAGCTCTAAATGTAAACTGGTCGGTTTACCAATGAAGCGGTGGCTGATGCAGATATACTGCTGAGCAGCTGCTGTTGTCGAGATTCGTCTACTTGCAGTTCATCCAGTAAACACCGCAGAACACTGCGCGTTACACTCTCACTTTCCGATCCAATAAGATCGCGCGCCGTACGTTTGGTAAAAAGGCTGTTCGCAAAAACAATCATATCCGCTGAGAATGTTTCCCATCCGCACTCTTTAAAACTTTCCAACCTACAGTCAGTGTAAATGTTTTTACTCCTAAACGGGCAACAAAAAATTAAACTGATCAAAAAGCCGCAACTGCTACGAGCACCGCACCAAATTCTTCACCTTAGCTCAATTTCTCTGGCAGGCATGGAGAATAATACAGGATTACCCTGGATTTCTTTGGCGTTCATATTATACTTGCGCAGTACCTCCCCAACGTGCCTAAATCCATCGGGATCCATACTGCCTTTCTTAGCACGTGGTAATTTTATGCCATACACCTCATCGCTGTTATCCACCTCGACTGCCGACATTTCGCCGGGACGAGGTCCCCATGGAGATATCCGAATGTACTGCGGTATGGATCGAGATGATTTCGGGCTAGGAACGGTGTGATAGCGTCTTGTCCAGGAAGCAGCATATCGCGGAGCAGCTGCGTAAGGCATCAGGAGTCGCTGTACAACAACGTAAGTGGTGGAGAGCTTGATTCCGCTGCAAAGGCACATTGTGCCTGAATCATCCACCGAAGACAGAACCGGAAACCGACTGCAGAATTCGCGTCCCAAATTGTACTCGAGAGCGACGATGGAAAAAATTACCAGTAATTCTTCAGCGTTTAATAAACAAAATCACTCAACCTATATTATGGTATGCCACAGACTTTTTTGGATACGTTATTATCAAAGCCAAAACCTGAAAGGTAGCCAAAAATGTGTGCCTGCCTTGGCGGTTGCGTATTCCACAGAGACTAGCTAGTAAAGCGCCCAGAAGTGTGGCGCCAAGCCGCCGGATATCCGCTGAAATCTAGCAGTGGATTGCTTATGTTTTTTAAACAAAGCTGTTCTTCAAACCGATTCAAACAGCGAAATATTTTAACTTTCCGCTTTCGAAGTCCATTTTTTTCGAATGGGAATTCCTAATTCTTCCGGCCTTCTTTCGCTGCGAAGTGCGAACCCGTACCATCCAATGCAGCCCATATGTCTGGGGAACTAAGAAATCAGAACGGTTAGCTACTAGATGGCTGTAAATACCAGTCGTCCCGCTGTCCATAAATTGTGACTGCACTCTGCTCGACATCCATCCGGATCCTTACGACCTTGTATTGCTGCAAAGTCGCAAGCGTCGGCATACTGCTAAGAATGAAAATCGTCACCTGGAACATCAACGGTATTCGGGCCACATCCGGAAGTCTGAAGGCCCTACTGGATAGTCTCGACGCCGACATTATCTGCCTGCAAGAGACGAAGATCACTCGGGAAATGCAAACAGCCAGTACGGCGCTGGTGGACGGCTACAACGCGTACTTCTCCTACTCGCGGAAACGAGCCGGATATTCCGGTGTTGTCAACTACTGTCGGGATCGTGTGCGACCCGTTGCCGCGGAAGAGGGCCTTTCGGGGTATCTTGCCACAGCCAACGGACGGCAGCCTGCGGCGGATACGGTGGGCTGTTATGGAAATTTGACGGACTTCCCTGACGGAGAACTGAAGGATCTGGACGGGGAGGGCCGCACTGTCATCACAGAACATCAGTTCCGGGACAAGGAGGGACGGTTGCAGACTGTGTGTGTTATTAATGTTTATTGTCCGCATATCGACAAGGAACGTGATGACAGGAAAGCCTATAAGGCAAATTTTTTTGCGTGTCTGCAAAAGCGCGCTGAAGCTTTGCTGACAGCAGGAAAGTAAGTATTTTCTTTCTGCCATTGTGCTGCCTTAAGTTTGATAAGGTAGGTAAATGAAAATGTTTTATGAAAATTTATCGTACATTTTGATGTTGTAACTGGGCTTTTCACATTTAATCAGTATTTTTCATTTAATCAGTATTTGCAAGTATACGTAGTACTCGGTAGAACTAAAAATTTTGTTGTTTAGTCTTTAGACAGTCAACACCTAATTATTTCGGAGCTGGTTTGTATTCACCAGGGCAATTTCGGTTTTGTCTGCATGATTTAAATTAGTTGTGTTTAGTTAAACGGTGATTTACTTTTTTTTTATTGCTTAGGCATGTGATTATTGTTGGGGATCTCAACACTTCGCATCGACCAATAGACACGTGCGATTCTTGGACCGAAAATCCCTACCGCCTTTGGATGAACGATTTTCTTTTGGACCACTCAATCGTTCTTCCAGCTTCTGCCCCATCGTCCGAAGATGGCGTTCCCCTGACTTGCGAAAATGATAAAAGTGACACACTCAGTCAGCCACCGGTTTCCAGCGCAAAATTCACCGATGCCTTCCGGTATTTTCAGCCAACAACGAAATGCGCGTACACCTGTTGGTCAACTTCCACTGGGGCTCGGCATAACAACTATGGTTGCCGGTTGGATTATATTATCGCTGATAATGATCTGATAAAGACTGCATTTGTTGCTTGTGAAATACGAGCGGAAATTCAAGGATCTGATCACTGCCCTGTACGCGCTACCCTGGGTGTGGAATGTATCGCCGCGGAAAAGTGTCCATCATTGTGTACGAAATACATGCCAGAATTTCAAGGGAAACAGCAAACTCTTCATGCTTTTTTTCGAAGCCAGACAGTTACGCAGGAAGCCGAGCCGTCTGTAAAGAAGCTGAAATTGACGGAAACTGTTATCACCACGAACAAACTCGTGAAATCTGCCTCGTTAAATGTCACGAAGAGTAAAGGACAGATGTCTTTGACGAATTTTTTCGGAAAGAGGACCGATGTGATTAACGCTGTAGTCGCCACAAACCCCGTTGAAGCATCTGTTAAAGCAGAATCGCCTGCGTCGCCGGACGTTGTTTGCCTTGATACATGTAGTTCACAGTCATCCGGTGCCAGTGTCGTATCGGATACGACAGATAGTGATAGTGATGCGGCTAGGATTCAATGGCAAAAATTGCTCAAAGGTCCACGACCGCCTCCGACTTGTCACTGTGGTCAGGCTTGCATCATGAAGAAAGTGAATAAAAAAGGTCCCAACAAGGGTAAGCAGTTTTATCTGTGCTCAAAGCCGCCGGGTGTGCCTGGTGATCCTAATGCTCGATGTAATTTCTTTAGATGGATTTAATGCTTTGTGTGATATACTTGTTTGTAGTTTTAAAAATGATCTGTTGCTACCTGTTCATTGATATGCACCTTGCATAATGATCTAGAATTTTGTGTAATTGTGTTCAGTATTAGTTGTGCAAACTACAAAAATTCGAAGCACGGATGAAATGACTCGCATCATGTACGTAAGTGATACTGTCAAAGATCGATGTTATTGTGACAGTGAAGGTTGACCGCGAATCATCACAGTGGACATTGAAAATTATTGGTCTCCAAAGGAAAGCAAAGGACGAAACTGTTATCAGTTGCAGGAAATTATCATTACATCCTGATTTTTAAAGTTTGTTTATTTTTCATGATTGAAAGTTGGGATTATCGATTTAACAAGCGCTGGGCCGCGTAATCTATGGACGAAGTGAAGCTAAATCCACAAAAGCAGTGGCAGTTTTATCCAGTCCAAATTCAGCTGACTGTGGAATGGTTTTCAGTGAGCATGCTCCATCTCTGCGAAACACAGATGCATTGCATTTCGCCACAATTTGGCACAATTTTTTGCATGTCTCTTTGTCGTCCACAACCAGCCAAGCAATTTGCCGTCCAACATAGATGTCTGTAGATGGCTTGATTGTCAGATGCTTGGTGGTTGTAGCGGCTAGAACGGAAGTGGATACGGGTAGGTACGAGCACTGAGCATCCTTGCTGACCAGTGTACAGACTTTGCTGGTTGTGTCAAAGTTAACAAAGTGACACGAAATTGTTCGGGAACAAGCTTGTGCGCATTCCATTGGTGATGGTAAAGGGCGTTGTGTGTTGGTTTCTCGTGAGGAACATGATGACTGCCATCCGTGCACTTCAACGGTACTGCCTATATATAATCAAAAGAAAAATTGTCAGTTGTTACAGAGCGGGATATTAAAGATCCTAGGACCATAATAATGCGAGTCTGACCTTTAGCTGCGTTCAGTTATTTTACCTGTAAGTTGGCCTTTAAGTTCCATGATGCAGGTCGAAAGCAGAACAGCAGTTATTAACATGTTCAGTGATGGCTGCTGCAACATCTTTGCCACCAAAACATTAATTATGTAATTTAATAATGAAATGTATATGTATAAGAAATCACTCCGAAACTTTTGTGATAGGATGCGTAGCTGCGGCTAAAGACAGCGGGATGAGCTAAACGCTGAGTTAGAAGAAATCAACTGGTTTGAAAAGCAACAATGAACAATGTACGACACCGCGGAGAATTTTGTAGCATTTACGAAGATTTTTAAAGGAGTATTACCATAGATCAACTAGGTATATATACTTATATTTATTTACTTATAATTCTACGCATGAAGTCTGCATTTTTGCACACCCGACCAACGGATAAACATCGTTCCGCACACGCTCGAGTTTCACGGTTCACATGGACCTACCATTATGATTTTTAGCTCGTGCATAAATACAACAGTTTTATACAGTGATACTGTGATATTATAGTTCTAGTATGTTTTAAAAAAAACTTTTATTTTTTGTGAAACGCTAGTTTAGTTGCGTTAGTATTCTTTAGATTCGAAATTGTACAAATAAATAAAATTAAATAAACAACGATTTTGGGTGTTTTTCCAGTTTTTAAAATTCATTCACTTTCACTAGTGTAAATCTGCGAAGGCGTAACGTTATTTGTCAAATATAAATAGTTAAATAAGTAAAAAAAATTGATACGCGCTGCAGTCGCCAACTTTGGCAGAACACTCGATCATCGGGCTAAAATAAATGTATAATATCGATATACAGTATCCGTATATATACAAGTACTGAATATAGATATGTTATCATATGTATGTGTTACACAATTTAATGGAAACTTACAAGTTAGTGGCGAGCATAATCGGTGAATGTACCTGAGATAGATAATTATGTAAATTATGCACTATATAAATACTAGTTATAAGTGATAATATATTAGTACGTGAAATAAAAATTAATTTAGCTTAGAATAAGTTTAACTATGAGGTATAAAATTATACCGTTACGTTTGACCTTCAGTGCATGTTGCTGGTTTCAGACATATTTCCTTTTTAACATACAAAGTAATTCGATGCAGACTGTGTACGAGTAGTATTATGTACAGTGCAAGCAAGCTGTTCGGGAGAATAATCATAAATGCTCAAAAATCGAGTATTGCTAAACATAAAATTTGTTCATAAATATATATACGAATATTAATAGTACCGTAATGAACTGCGTTCGTTCATGATTGTGCGTACGAGAATCTGCAATCACAGCGATTTTCATGGTAGCACAATATATTGGCATATGAGGCTTTGAGCTAGAAATTCCATTGTTGGTTATTTTTCTTCGAGATTTTACCAGATGGTAAATTTGCAAAGATTAAACTCTGCAATTATAAAACAATCAAAACTATTGCAAATTGCTGATTAATAGTAAATTATGCTTTTGGAGTAGATTTATGTGGGTTAATCCTGAACTAATGTGTACATTCCATAGCAGGTATTAATTAAGCCATGTGCATTTCTGATAATTCACGGCAAGGAGTATCGTATGAACAATGTTACATATGGCTACACTTTAACAGTCGTAAAACGGCTACCTCGTTCATCGAGGCGTTTTTTCTGACATCTTTCAGAAATGGAAGCATAAGAAGTTGTATAAATAATCAGCCACCAGAAAACATTTATTGGAAGTAAAAGCGAAAGTTACCGATTGGGGCCGTTTATTTATTATTTTCTGGCTGTGCAGTAAACTGGTCACGCATTTGTAGATTTATTGAATTTAATAATTTTCTGCAGTTTGATAAAGGGCTAAAAGGTCGAGTATGAGTAGAATGAATTTTCCTGCAATAACAGCATTCTTGATTGCATGGGTGTTACAAGGTACTGTGGCTGACGGGAAATACGGCAATTATCAAACGTACGGCAGTCCTGGACTTTTTTATTACGGGAATGGCCCGCCCATGTACAGTTCACCACCGGCATATTACGGATCATATTATTCCGGAAATGGGTACGGCGATCCCTATAAATATCCTTCCTCGTACAGTGATTATTATGGCTACCCGGCTTATCAGCCGAGTTATGCGGATGATTATGCCTACGCGCCGCCTGCGTATGATTATCCATCCACCTATGATTCGCCCAAAAAATCTGCTTATTATCCCCTTCCCATAACTTATTCATCACCATCCTACACATCATACGATTCTTACCAGCCGGCGTACGATTACAAGAAACCGGATTATCGCCCTCAATATTACGATGAGAAATACCAAAAACCCACTTATGATTACAACTATGCTCCGCCGGCGTATGAGTACAAGAAACCGTCTTATGACTATTATTCGCCACCGTATGAAGTGTATCAGAGTCCACCGTACTATCAGTACTACGATGCAAAAAAGAAGCCCTACGCCAGTTACTCGTCGAGTTCATACGAATACAGTGGATACCATCCAGACGAGTATGCGCGCACTCCGGACAAATATCCAAAGGAAAGCTACAGTAGTTATGACACCTCGTACAGTAAACCTTACGAACGCCGGCAGCATGGATCATCCTATTATGGAACTGGACCATCCTATCGCAGTCTGGAGGATTCTGCGGACTCCGATAACAGATCGACCAAAACTCAGACTAAGACCAAATAGGGCAAAATACAAAATTGTAACTTAAGCGCCAGCGATTGAAACGGTATAATTACTTAACTTGTGTATCACAATACGTACATATAGCAAATTTCATGTAAACCGTATCCTTTTTCTGTGCGTCGATTTAACACCTGCTTCATTTTAATTATGTATATAAATTTGCTTACACAAATGGGTCCTTGAAAGAATAAACAAAATCTGCAACAATAAATAAACTTTGGAATAACAACATCTCATATGCACATGTATGTCACAAAGGTCAACCATATTATAAAAATTACGATGCCACGTATGCCACGGACATATCAGTCATTCCCAGACGTTTTGTCGGCCCAGAGATTCCTTTCAGCGTACACGCCTGTGGTCCATGTCCGCCGGCAGAAACCTGGGCTACTTTGCACTTGGGCTGAATGTTGCACAACCCTGTGCAGTCGTCTGTCGATACGCCCAGGGCGCCATCCAGGATAATGTCACCTTTATTGTTGGTCAGGGCTTTTGTATCAATGTTGCCCATTCTCGGTGTGAATTTCTTCTTCTCTACACCCAGCAGCATATTTTCCTCCGACCGTCTCTGGAAGATACAGTCGAAATTGGCGGGCACTAAACCGCATTGGACTTCTTTGGAATTATACGAGGCGAACAAACAAGCGTGGTCCGCTTTGCATTTTGCCAAACAATCCTCCTCCGTTGAACTGGCTTCGTAAGCAATTTCCTGATTGCAGATGGCTTGCCAAAATATCATTTTTACGGTCTTGCCGCCTGTAGTACACAATGCACGAACTTCATTCTAACACCTTTACTACAGGTGTATAGTATAACGGTCGAGGTGACGGATAATATATAGCTGCAACTTGCCACCAGAAAGCACTCTTAAGAAATTTAAAATGTACAGCAGATACTAAATCTGTTATCTCAAGATGCATCCGCTGCTGCAGACCTTCCACAATAATATTGTTGTTATGACACACTGATATATTGCGGATAGCACTAGTGCAACATTTCACAAACAATGCCATGTCCTTGAACATAATTCCTTGAATACTAAGAACAAGATATTTCTCGATCCAGATTTTTCTTCAGTTATGTTACAAAACTAACCTGCGGCAGGCTTTGGATTGGGCGCAGCATATCCCAAGTTTGCGACTGCAAGAAATGCTCAAATCTGAAGTGTGCAGGTCTTAAAGCCGATAAAGCTATTGCAATTTTTGTACCCGACAAATATAGTCGTCGCGTAAATCCATTTGTTATTTTAAATGTCTTTATGTTCGTCATCGGTTTGAATATAGCGCTACGTACCTGCTCCCAAAAGCGCTAATAAAGAGACGGAATAAAGCATTGTCGGGCAGATTTCTATAGTTGTGAAAACAAATTTTCGCTAGATTTTGCACAGAAAATGCGCAATTGATCGAATGAAATCTTTATCACGTTGGCGACAACAAGGATGCCGCATCTGCGTAAAACATCTGTTTATGATCTTATGCCTAGAGGAAATCTATATAAAGGTTGTTAACTTGGCTCTGTGTACGCGGTACATTTCTGAATTTGTGTACGAGTATACAGCGTTTTTGCTTCACAGTAAACACTTCCTTAATCCTCTTTCTTATAAGATGTAATTCTGCGGAAAACCGGAATTTTAATCGGCGAAATGCAACGTAGCATCGTGAATCACGCCTTCCATCGTGCATTTTTGTATTTCCTGTTCGGCATGCATACGACGGCCGGTAGTCGATTCATATGCACATAAAATATGAAGAACAATCACCGACGTGCCGCATTGTGCGACGAAATTTACAGCGCTTGCTTACAATTTGGATAAAAACCTGCACAATAAAATAGGTGACAAAAACGTCAAATGGTTGTATGTAGCATGCTGCATTAAGGAAAAATTTTCTTACTATTTGTTGCATATGTTCGCTTCTAAACTGCAGCACTGTTTTGCAAGGTGTAGTTCTATTTAATGGTTGTCCTAAAGAAGCAGTGTTTTATTCAAGTGTTTATTTAATTGTTTCGCTATTGCTTTACGCATGTGAAATATTAGATGCGTACGTTTTCTGCACTTCCTACGAGTAAGCTTTTATTTCGGTACAGAACTATGCTCACATCAGTAGCTACATTCACGAAACACTTTCTGCATATCCAGTCACTGCAATGCAATCAGTTCTGATCGTCGACAAGTTTTTTCCGATTGTGGCATAATTATAAAATCGTTATCATATTAAGATTACAAAAATAACATAAATTACCCTATTGTAATTGTAATTAACACTATTGTAAAACGTCGTTGTCATTAACGAGGCGTTACCACAACATCGAAGGGATCAGGATACATCACTACGGCGTCGTTCATCTTAAGCGACGGTAAACCCTGGCCTTTAGGTACAGAGAAGATGAAATTCTGCATCAAATTGGCAAACACCAGAAATACTTCCTTGCGTGCCAACTGCTCACCAATGCAGGATCGTCGTCCAGCCGAAAAGGGTATAAAGTAATCCGGAGCATGCAGTTTCCCATTAACTACAAACCGTTCGGGTTTGAATGTTTCTGGCTCTTCCCACAAATCCGGGTCGTGGTGAATGGAGTGCAAATGCAATACAACACGAGTGTCTAAACCAAAAATACGTGTTCCTGACATTAGTCAAATGTCAAACAGATAGTGAACAATTAAAATTTAATTGGTAACTACTCTACAGTCTGTATATGACGGAGATATAAATTTGGATTTAAACTATACTTCTACAATTACTGCGAAGTGATACTTTGGTAATGATAGCAAGAGTAAAAGAATAACAATTTAGCGCTCCATGTTTTTCAAGCAGGTTTTAATTAATTATGGTTACTAATAACACCGGAAAAAGATCCCGTAACCGAAAAAGAACTGACCTTTTGGTATCGTGTAGCGTCCGATAGCGGCGTCTTCTGTGCTCATATGCGGCACAGCAAACGGGATGACGGTGTACATTCGTAGCGTTTCCCATATGACTGCTTCGACATAAGCCAATGCTTCGCGATCTTGCAGAGTTATTTGTGCGCCACGGCTGGTAGAACGATCCAAAGTCTCATGGATTTTATCTTGTACCTCTGGATGATGCAGAAGCATGGCTATGGTCCTAACACAATTTGAAAATCTTCCACATTTCTCTTTGATTCGATTAATTAGCATTATTCATTAATCATTACTCAAAGTACCATTGCAATGTCGTTGCTGTTGTCTCGAATCCGCCGCCAAAAAGATCCAGCAAAGACGACTCCAGCTTTTCCGCCGTGAATGCCTGCCCCGATGGGCTACCGGGTTTCTGAGCGTGGTCCAGCCATGCGTCAATGAAATCCCGGTGTACATCCGGTACCCGTGTGTCTTCGTGTTCGCGGACAACCTTTTTCAGAAAGTTGACACTGGAGCGGAAGCTCTCAATAAATTTCTTGACTTTGCCGAGCGGTAGATAATTTAATATGGGAAAAGAAGAGCGCCGTGCAGCCACCAGGACCAATTTGATTCCTTCGGTCATCGCTTCGCTAACCACACGGAATTCCGGATCACCATACTGGAACGATTTTCCCAGTAAAATGGCAGAGATTACATTAGCTGCGGCGTTGGTGATTGGTAGGCGCGGGTTAAAGGGCGCGCCGTTGGTGTTCCGGAAATGGTCAATCAGGGTGTCGGCTTCCTGGAGGATGATGTTCTCCATGTCAGCCTTACCGAAACCGAAACTGCGCAAGGTCAGCAGCGTGAAGCGCCGCACTTCTCGATCGTCAGTATCCACACCACCGGCGATAATGCCTGGTAAATACATTCGAAAGTCGAAATTAATATTGTACAGCATGTGGCTATTATATCGTTTATACAACAGATTCTCCACTTGATAGATTAATTAAATGCACTAGGGAAGTATTTATCGTGTCAATATCGTTTGAGACTTGCCGGGTTGCAGATCGCCAAATCGTACTTCCGGCGGTCGTCCAGCAAACTCCCAGGCTTTGTCGATCACGGCTTCCCGAAACAATCGATATGACGTTATCACAACACTGTATCTGTAATCATAGAACCTGCAGTTTTATAAGTGATAATTTCCACTCTATAATCATGGATAATCTACCGACTGTCGAGTACTCCTATAAGTAATGGTATTAAACATAACTAAAATCCATTACTCCCTCCCGGGGCGCCCTGGGGGAGGGGGAACGCATGCGACAAGCTTTATTAAATTAAACAAATTTCGCTTTTTTATAGAAAGAGTACTAGTTAGAGTATTTTTATAGAACGAGTTATAGAAAGCGTAGCATACCGGATCAAAAGCTGTGCACGTTTGTTTGTCTACCAAGAGTTAGTGACGTGAACTTTCGCGCGAAGCCAAAGACAATTGTTAGTGCGGAAATTTATATTAGAAACAGTAAACCATTTTAACTGTTAACCGTGACCATATTACTGTATTTTAAACTAGCGAAATCCGATGCTATGTAATATCAAAGAAAAATTAATTGTAAGAAAAAGTGGGGTTTCGCGCGAACCGCGAAACCGACGTACTTCTTTCCTGTGAGATTTGCTAGAATTCTATGAAAAATAGTAATTTTATTATGAATTTTTGTTTTTATTTTGTTTTGAAAAATAAAAGACAAGTTTGTTTTGATTCAATTTCGTGACCGGATTTTGTACAGTTAAACAAGTACGCACTTTACGTCGTTCACTAATTATCACTATTGTACACAAAATGTACACAATTATTTCAATAGCGTGATAACAATATCAACATCTAATTACGCTTAAACGAAACAACATTCTCTACGGTACCGATTACTGAAGCAGCATTACCACGTTGAATTGCTTGTTAGAGAGATGTTCCGTAGTCTAGCTGTGTCAGTTCAGCTTGACTACGATCAAACTCTTTCACCTGCGCTAGGCAAGCATGAGGCATCTTTCAATACTTAATCCCAGACAGCGCACTATGCAAGTGCATTGTCTTATCAGACTGTCTGCATTATATGGCAACACAGTATACATGATACTAAATCTTGCTGGTAAGTGGTAACTAACTGATACTAAGTTCAATTTGCAGCACCATTGCATCTTGCAGTAGGAAACTTGTTTGTTTTTTGATAAATTTTGCTTTACTGCCTTTAGCCGAGAACACCATTTTCCACGTATTGCAATCGGGACTATAATTATATCGACATTCGATCAGTTTCGATGGCAGTTTCTGGTGCCTGTATTTTTTTAAATTGTAATACATAATTATTATATGGAATCGGTTAATAATGTTCGCCGCTGTTTTGATGGGAAGCAGTGGAGGATTAAGTAGTGCAGCGTATTTTTGAGTTAGAAATCTTTCCATGTGTTTCGTTTTAATGTAAATTGTAAAAAATAAACTTGTTGGTGCAGGCCGAATTATAGAATATGACATTGTAGTTTTAAACAGTACAGTAACTATAGATACTAGAAGTATACAAGTAGAAATACTTGTACAGTATTAGTGGGTTAGCGTTTACCAGCTGTAAAACTGGGCAACTCATAAAATTCGGAAATTTTGCCCATGGAGTTGGTAAGCGGATAGGTGTTATTTCATTTATAAGAACGCGCGATATATGCTAGGTCCAAAAATGAGCACGGGGCGGGATTATCACACATACACGTAAGGCCCTTACATGTATGCATTTTGGCACCGCCCTCATACAAACATAGTTACATCTAATGTGCGCGGCAGCGAATCACTGCGTTTTGGGTTCGGCCGTGACGTCACTTATCTAGATGGATCCTTATTTGTGTAGCATACAAGCTGCCAACGCACTCCCCATATTATGTGGTCACAAAATATCTATAGATACAGATAGCCATGGCACACTGTTGCTTTCAGTATAGAAAGCCATGTATGATGTACGTAATGTCTCTATTACCCCATTCCAGCTCTGCGAAATGGAGTTGCACAGCATTTTTGTATACAGATGGTTTCAAGTTAATCAGCTACGTTTGAGAGAAATCTCACTGTCTGCTATATATGCAATTGCACTACGCTTTTGTAAGTGAGTTACTACTTTGGACTATTTCGACAATGCGGCGAAATGCCTTATCTGGGCTCCCTTTGGAGTACAGGCCCATATCGGATTCTGCGCACCCCTGTAGTTAAAACGGCTACGAAACTGCAAGTACTAATGTAACCGCGCACAAGGTTGGTTGCGCACACTTCCCGCAGTACTGACAGTATGGGTAACCGCCTTCGTGCGCGGTTGCATTAGTACTTGCGGTTTTGTAAGTAACTGTTTTAATTAGAAGAGAGCCCAGATAAGGCATTAATTTTGTCGAAGTACCCGTTGTAGAAGAACACGACTGCACAAACTGTGGAAGCCGGGTAGCCAACGGCCACCACGGTTTGTCCTGCTCCAGCATTAAGGGCACATAGGGCAGATGGTCGCGACAATAAGTTATGTTAAACCTTTAGTTTGCGCCGAGCACGAAGCACGAGGTGCTGCAATTAAGCCTTCGTCAAGAGTATAAAATTTGTCTGACGCCACGAAGAGCGTAGGCCACGCTTTTCCAATTCGACAAGCCCAATACCATTCCCAATGGTAATGGCGCTCGCGCTCGGGCAATAATGTGGTTCGCAACCACCGCTAGTAAGTATTATGCATACAGTCATATTATTACATACATGCTTCTGCATTCTTGGTCAGCTGGCTGGAGTACGTACGATTAAGTACAGTACTAGTACTTACTGTACTGTATGACGTTGCGGGTATACAGTAACAAAGTATACTTACTAATAAGGCCTCGTCCCGAATCTGTAGCGAAGCTAGCTACGAGCCTACGGTACAGGACACCAGCGCCCCAGAATGATACGGTATGTCGGTTCTCGCTTCGCGTACTTGGTTATCAATGCAAAGATTCGGGACGGGGATATGCTGCGTATCCGAATGCGTCCCGTTTTCACAACTCTCAGATACGGTATCCCGCGAACCGTATCTCAGAACCCGTACCAACCCCGCGTCTCCTATCAACCAAAAATTTTGCGCACGGTTTTTACGCACACCCTAAAATACAAAGAAAAATGATACGGTACGCGAAGCCACCTCCAGAGGTGGCTTTCCCTGGTATCTTTTTGTTGATGAGTATTTTTTATTATTGTCATTGTGTGATCATTTCTTTTCGTGGATTATTTAGGTTTAAAACCCAAATAAATACACAAAATTAAAACCAGAAATGTGACCAGCTCAAAACAATAAAAAAAAATTTTCCACTCACTCCAGCTCGTCAATAGTAGTATAAGTATACTTAGTAAGTTAGTATACGTATAAGTACATAGCAGTTAGTGCAGTACGTACCATTTCGTAGTATTTACTACTTACCCATCGCGCAATGAACTTACAAAGGCTGCCAAAGGCAACCCCAGAAACTCTGAACTGATTCGCAATGCTTCGGCGCACTACAACGCTAGAGCGAGGAAGTCGTGATTCGAGGGAGGGAATCCAAAGTGGTTTTATGCAGGGGCGTCACAGGTCTGGCAAAATGGGGGTGTCAAATTTTGACAGGGGGGCAAACTCAATATGAAAAATCAAAAAACTTGACAGGGGGCAACTGGCTTCCAGAACCTCTAAAAAATTGACGGGGGGCAACCGGTTTCGAAAAACAGGGGGAGTCAAACTCCGAAAATTTGCCGGTTGACACCCCCCCCCCTTTGACGCCCCTGGTTTTATGTGGTAACAGATAATACACCCTCATCTCACTAGCTGTTTCAGTCATCTACTGCAGCACGGTGTTGTAGGCTCAACTTGTAGCCACTACACTACAATTAACTGCAAAGATGATCACCGCTGGTCAAAATCCTAGCTTTCGCTTCCAAGTCGGCACTGCGAAAATTAAAATAGTGGTAAAACGATTCCAGATCGAGCATTTGATAATTTTTATTTTGTTCTGTTTTACCAAATAAGGCTGCTCTGATAAAAAAATGTTCAAAAATTAATATGTTTTGTTTGCCATAATAGCTAGCTCGAAGGACTTCGCCTAACGTATGACAACAGATGGCCCCCCCGAGATTTTCTGTGTTCAAGTGCCTGCTGTCCAGACGGCAGTGCCAGATATGGTAGCCAAATGTGCGGGCCATGCTGAATAAGTCAATCGCCGTTTAATCCTAAGTTCAGTTTTTATTTATGCGTTAAGCAATGGCGGGATGGAATCGTTGTGACCGCCTCCTTCAGTGGTACAAACTACAGAGACAGCGTTCTAGCATGGCGTGATAAGTTGACAACATAGTGAGAAAAGTAAAATCCAAAAAATATTCATTCATTCGGTCCTAATCGGGCCATTATTGAACAAAGAAAGGGGAGAAAAGGGGTAAAAAATAGTTTATAAGAAATTAAGCTAGGCTTTATTCTAGTCCTCACAAATTTGTAAGAGTAAGTACAGGGGCAACAGACGTATAAACTTAAAATTCAGCACCGTAAAGTATGGTAAGTATAAGAGGGGATATCACTCAAATCAGTAGCGCAACTAGATAATCCCTGTACTTGCTGCCGTTACCCGGCTGAAGTATGACGTTACGGTAATTCATATGGCTAAATCTGGCGCGGCACATAAGCACACGTATAGCCACAACGTTAAAGTCCAGCTGGCTGAAGGCAGCAAGTACAGTACATGGGTTATTTGGTGAGCTACTGACATCCCCTCGTACATAGTACTGTACTAGTAAGTGAAGGAAAGAATAGGGTACCCTAGGATATCATAGTATACACTATACAGTAGTAGCACAGCCCATTAATACTACAATGATTTGGCGGTGGTAGGCTGGTAGTAGTGTTGTAAGTAGTAGTGTAAATGGAAATTAATAATCATTATGTAATTACGTAATGTACTTAATCACCTGTTTTTCCTAATTTCCAGAAAGAGTTACATTCAAGTTACATTTCTTACATTTACATTACATTCAAGTTAAGTAAGAGTTACATTTCAAGAAAGAGTGACATTTAACCTTATGTGGTTGTGCGAGTACGAACAAAGTTAAAACAACAAAGTTAATAATGAACGTCCAAGGGAGCGTTAAGTAATACGGTACGGTATTACCTAGCGCTCGCCAGTCGAACTTACTGGACGCCAATTTGAAGTGTAAAAATTCCCCCAAACTTTTTTCCGGCGTTCATTAAATTATTTTGTCGATTTTCCCCCATCATCTGAAACATGTTGCCGATTATCGGTTTCCCTGGCGGACCGGGAGGCAACCGTGAGCGCTCCCGGCGGTCTTGGTAAATGAATTTCGCTATCCATACAACCACCACGGTAGCCGCCAAGCCAAATATCCACAGAGCCATTTCTCTTTAAACAAATTACGAAATTAGATAGGATGACGTAACGTTGGTCATGCTGCATGCACTGTCTACGACTGAATGGTGGTACCAGTTTTGGGAGCTGCACAAATACAGTCCTTTCGCTTTCTGCTGACAAATGAGTTCGCAAATACGTGGTGGGCTAGAATCCCTGTTTGATAGGGTGTTTAAACAAAACCTCAACAAACACAACTCGCGAAGCCAGATATCGAACAAAAATTCGCAGCAGCGAAGCACCGACGAATTATGCTTGTGCTTGATATGCATATCAGATGAAACTTTGGTACAAGTAGCGGACAATGCGCACGTATGATATATCAAAACATAATCAAATGCCATAATTATGAATTTATGATACACCACCACCAAATCCAAGGACGGCGCATCCTACAATGCTTGATGAAAACGGTTAAAATTTACAAATGATCGGTTTATCAGTTAAAAGAACTGGAAAGTGCATTAATTATTCGAAATTTTTTCAAGTATGTACTCAAGCACAGTCAACCTAAGCTGTCAAAGTGAAAAAAAATACAGAAACGAATTTACCATTCGTGAACGGCTAACTTTATAGCGAACAAATAACATAACTTTATCTATCAACAAAGCTATCAACGAAAGGAAGCAAAAGTGCGCGATAAAGCCGATACATACATTGTAATGACTATTCTCAGATCGATCATGTTGCACCATTAGAATAATTATAAGTTACGCAGCTCATAAAAACGCACAAGAGAGTAAAAAGCACAGTACAAAGATTGACAGCATATGCAGTTTTAGTATTAATAGCTTCGTCCGAACAGGGTGTAGTACTTGGCGAAACGTTTACATTGGGGCAAAATACAAGGAACTTTATCGTCAGCCTTGATATCCTTGGGCTGTTTGAAGGGAATACACAGGCTCTTAGCCCCCATGGCGGGAGCACCGGCTTCCACAACGTGATCCCTAAACGAAAATATTTCGAGTTCAAGACCTTAATTTATCTGTCTGCTTCAACTACTGAGTTAATATTAGGAATTCTAAAATTCTATCGATGCAGGTTAGATTAGCCGACACAATGAATTCCAAGTTAATTCAACTTACCGGGCGCTATCCTTTTTGATAACGTCTTCGCATTCGGGTTCACCGCAGAATGGCGCCATCAAAATCATTTTCTGGTCTAACTTGTCACAGAATTCTTTCCAGTTCTCCACAATACCCAACCGTTCGTCTCTTACCTTCCTCGCTCTATAAAAAACAAAATGCAGCTTTAGTCCAGTAACCAATATAAACTTCGGACTAACAGTACGAAAATAAGTCAAATGCGACAAACTCTAATAGCAACACATTAAATGCGACAAACCCTAGTAGCAACAGAACTGGCCGCAAGACCAGTAATCAGAATTACTTGCCGTTCAAATAAATTGTTATGAATATTATCCAGCAAAGTCTTCAGGGCCGTCTCAGCATCCGCTTCGATAATGGTAACCTTTTCTCCGTTATCACGCCGCACGGCAATAAAATGGCCCTTAGCCATATCTTTCGGACCCACTTCCATCCGCACTGGAACTCCTTTCAGTTCCCAGTGGTTGAACTTCCATCCAGCTGAGTAGTTATCGCGTAAATCCGTGCTTGCACGGATACCGCTGGCCACCAGTCTTTCCTTGTACGCCGTACATTTATCCATTAATGCCTTTTTCTCTTCTTCTTTCAAATTCACGGAAATACCACAGGGCACAACAATAACCTATAAAAGTGCACCACGTAAAGTTAGTAGCAAACAAAATTATTAATTTCCGTAAGCTTAAACGGAAGTCAATTCTCGCTACACAAACGCGAAAAAAACCAAGACATAACTAACCTGGATGGCAGCGACTCGAGGAGGTAAAACCAGTCCCATGTTGTCCCCGTGCACCATCGCCATAACACCGATCGAACGCGTGGTCAAGCCCCATGAATTCTGATAAGCGAACTTCTGATTCCCAGTTTCCGGGTCTTCAAAAACTATTTCGAACATTTTGGAAAAGTTTTGTCCTAGATGATGGGATGTAGCTGCCTGTTATAACAAACAATCCCATAAGAATGACCATCTAAAAGAGTGAATTAATTTCACAAAGACGATATTCAATTCCCTCAGCCGAACAGCATTACTTATTGTTAAATGAATATATAATGTTGAATTAATGTTTAACATTTAATGATGGATTAATAAATATCACATTGCCCAATTAAACAGTTGGATGGCTTAAGTTACAAGCAGAGGCGTATATCACGGATTTTTCGATTCTCAAAATCGAGCCCAAGCGCGGCTCAGTTAACGTAGAAAATACGGTGATTGGTTATTTTATCGCGAAATAAAAAATTTCAAACCTGAATAGCTCGACCATTTGCATCGATGTAAGCCTCAATTGTCGTGGTCACATCTCCACCAGGAAATTTTTCTTTCTCAGTTTTCCGACCTTTAATAACTGGAACCGCCAGCAAATCCTCGTAGACATTAGCGTACAAATCCAGGATTTTATACACTTCTTGCATGGCTTCTTCTGGATTCGTGAACGCCGTGTGACCTTCTTGCCACAAAAATTCTCGTGTGCGTAAAAATGGCTGTGCATGCTTGAATTCCCAACGCTGAAGCCATACAAATTAAATCAGAACCACGAACATAATATACGAAATCCAAAAATTATTAACCACTTATACGGAACCCAGACAACGTTTCAAAAAACCTACTCACCACAACGTTGCACCACTGGTTGATTTTAATAGGCAAGTCCCGGTACGACTGAACCCATTTGGCAAACGTCGGATACATGACGGTTTCGCTCGTTGGTCGAATAGCAATCGGTTCCGAAAGATCCGTATCCCCCGATCGGGTAACCCAAGCGACCTCGGGGGAAAAGTCAGCAATGTGGCTTTTTTCCTTTTCCAAAGCGTTCTGCGAGACAAACATGGGAAAGTAACAATTTTCCACCCCCAGTTTCTTGATTTCCGTATCGAACCACTTCTGAATCTGTTCCCAAATGGAGTACGACCATGGACGCAAAATATAGCACCCACTAATGTCGTAATATTCAATCATTTCGGCTTTAGTAATCACTTGAGAGTACCACTGCCCCAAGTCCTCTTCTTTCTTCACTTCTAAACCAAGTCGGGTCTTCTTTCCCTCTCCACCTTTATCTTTGTCACCGCCATCGCCGGCACCTTTACCTTTATCACCAGGAGCACCTTTATCGTCTTTCTTTTTATCACCGGAAGGTTTCCCTTCCTTTCCCGCGCCGCCCTTTTCCTTTTTTTCTTTCTTCTGACCCGAATCTCCTTTCGCTACATCCCCGTCATCTTTTGCTTCCTTATCCTTGCCCTTCTTCTTCTCCCCGGCTTTTCCGCTATCCTTACCATCGCTTTCAGCTGTTTTTTTCTCTTGCTTAGGCTGTTTGCTCTTTGGTTTTTCTCTCGACTGAGTCTCTGAAAAAATCATGCCAAAATAGATCTATTTTGGGTTACAGTAAATTAATCCCTTCGCCTATATTAACTATAAAGTTAAAAATAACAGCTGCTAAAAGAAAAATGGAGATAAAGACTGTAACTACCTGGCACACCATTCGCTTCGGCCCCAGTAGCAGCGGTTTCCTTTCCATCGGGAACAAAAATCAGCACAACCGGCTTATTACCAGCTGCAGGACTGTCACAAACGTAAAATCCGCGTCGTTGCAGCTGAATAATATCACCTTTCTTGATAGTTTGGAGTTCAGGATCACCCAACATGACAATTTCTTTCTTGTTATCCGTATTTATAAACTTCTGAAAATCTTCATCTTTCCCCAGATTACCCTTACTGATTAGGTAATCGTACTGCATACAAATGGTGGGAACGAGTTTGTCATTTTGTGGTAGCCACGTCAGCTTCGTAGTTTTCTTGTAATCTTTGTTGTCCAAATCCAAATCAGCTTCCACGCTTTCGATCATACCTGACGCATTGCGAGTAATTTTGGAGATTTTCAAATTTCCCCAATTAACAAAAGTGACGATTTCGCCTTCTTTGATGGTTTCGGCATCTGCTCGGTCGATAAGGATCCTGTTCGAATAGTAGACTGTTTTCTGCCCTACTTCAGCGTTCTTTGGATGCTTGGCGATCTGGGCAGTTTCTTCCTTTGCTCCGTTTACGGTCACTATGACATGATCGTCTTTCAAAACGGAGACATAACGCGGAGCGATGGGATCAATAACTTTCTTGTTAAAGGCCCACAATTTATCCCAGTCCATCATTACAACACTGCGCGACGAACCCTGTGAATTCGAACGTAAATTTAAGATATCAAAACGATCTACAAATTGCATAGCAATTAGAAAAAAAATTTTCCTTTTGTTTTGTACAAATAAAAATGCTGTAAAACAACATATACTTATTATCTGAAGCAAACAAAAATTTAAAGAAAAGACATGACTGTTATGCTCCTTGTAACGCAAATTTTTACTATGACCAGCAACACCACGTGCAAACGAAAAAAGTAAAACGCTTAATTTGTTCGAATATGTTTACAGCAGTGTCACCACAACATTCAAGAACTATAATTTAAAATTAATTTTTGCAGTACCTGAGCAGCAATGAAATTTTTTAACCCTTCAACCGTCATGCCGTGGCGCAAAATTCCGCGAACTGTCGGAAAGCGTGGATCATCCCTAAAAAGTAAGTTTTTTTAAAAAAACAACTGTTAAAATCGATAATCATTCAAGACAACCAAGCTGTTTTCCTTACCATCCATCTACTAATCCACTTTCAACAAACCAACGTAACTTCCTCTTGGACAACACCGTGTACATTAAATTCAATCGACTGTAGGAATAAATATGGGGCTTCCGCAGATTAAGCTTATCCAGTATCCAAAAATACTGCTCATCGCGATCGAGATATTCGGTAGTGCGAAGTGCATGTGTCACACCCTCAATGCTGTCGACGATGGGACAAGCAAAATCGTAGGTGGGATAACATCTACAAACACACGTAACCGGAAAACAATAACGACCTTCGGCCAGTGACTTCGACAATCTGCAAGAACTGCCTTACTTATACTTATTCCCGGTACGTGGATGATGCTGTGGTTTGCAGCGATATATCGTGGCATCACGCATACAACCGTTGTCCGAATTCATATCCATCTTTGCTCGAACACAACATTTCTGGCCAATTTCGGAACCTTGTTTCATTTCGTTCCACAGCTGCAGATTCTTCTCCACACCTGGAACCAAGTCTTACATCATCTATTATAGACTGGAATATCAGATTTTGGCTATATTAATTTTCGATTGTATAACAGATCGTAGAACAGTTCACCAGTCAGAACTCTGACTCTGTACAGCTCAGTGTACAAAAAGAAACGGTCCAAATGTCAAAAAGAATACAATAATTATTATAAACCACGAATACCTGCGTTACGAATTATTAATTACCTACCCAGTAAATCCTGAACAAGAAAATTATGATACCTTGAAAAAATTTATCACCGAATAGCACAAACAAAACAAAACGCGTCTGATCACCCAGAGTCAGTACTGGACTGTCTCGTTCGAGAAATACTATTATTTTCGTATTTTGATTTTTGAGTGGTCGATCTACCAAACAAAACATCTTTTTTCGTAGAGATGCATTCTACTATTAAAACTTCAAAATTTCGTTACATTTTCCGGACAGTGACTGTCTGATTGATGCCCTTACTGTTATTGCGGCACTTCGATTCCTTTCTTTCTTCGCGCTCCTGTTTCATCTTTTCCGGCTCAGTATCGTCCACGTAAGCATTCCCGTCTTTGATCATTTGCTCACAGTAAACTAACAACTTATCGAAACTATCCGATGTATACGTCAGTTTATCGTACTTCACTTCCAGCATTTGCAAATCTTCCAAAACGATTTTCTCGAAATCCTCTTTCTCCTTCTCCGGATTCGTATCATCGAAGCGCATAATCAAGGTGCCCTGAAAGGCATCGCGGTAGTACTGATTCAGCAGTGCGGCCTTGGCATGACCGACATGGAGGAAGCCGCTGGCTTCGGGAGGAAAACGGACAATGACTTTGCCTACTTCCGCCCCGGGCAAGTCCACAAAGCGGCCCACATCTTTGGTGCCACGTTTTCCATCTGCACCGACATTTTCGTTGTCGGTCTTTTCGGTTTTCTTCTCCTTCTTCCCGTGCTCTTTCTTATGAGCGCCGTTCTGCGCTGGAGATGCCACTTCTACAGCGTCCGGCATTGTCGTTGAATTCAGATAAATTGTTGTGAAGTAAAACCTTGTGATGTACGGGAAAGGTCCGGTGAAATGTCTCAAGGCTCTTCGACAAATTTATCACTGTCAGTTCCTGGCGCGTGGGAAGTCTGCGCACTTGGATCAATTAAAATAGCCGAATAAATCCTCTGACTGCAGAAATGGCTTGGTTGGTGAGTTGATCCCAGTGGTCCAACTACAACAATCTAATTGAAAAGTTTTTGAAAAGTTAAAAGTCACAATTTTTTATTAGTTTCTCAGTTGGCAGATGAACGTCACTCATCTGCATGATGAAATTTTTGGCACAATTTGCAAGGCAAAAATTCTTATCGTTAATACGTCGGCAAAACCGAAAATCGGTCAGTTTCCGATCGGGCTTGTGTTATTGTTTAACGGCTTCGGTGCTGAATGCCAGTGCGAAGAGTGCAGTTTTGCGAATCGGCGCGACCGGAAACGCTGCGCAGCTTATTATAATTAATATTAGTCCGTTAAAATCCGTTTATAATAATTTTGTTTTTATTATTTCATTTGTAGAATTTAGAATTCTAAACAGCAGTGAGTCTTTAAAAACCTTACATTGAGGTTTCTTACTGGATTTTGTGAATATTTTATGAATTATCAGCGTATGTTTTCGTGCGAACTGGGAATTTTCATACAAGCAGGCGGACACAGGAAGTCTTATGCCGTAAGGTTGTTGATGTTGCGGCAGCGAGCAAAACTGCAGAGTGCAAAAAGTGTTGGAAGAATGAAGATTCAGACTGCTACGGAATTTAGCAGTTAGCAGCCAGTTTGACATCGTAGTTTTGCTTCACTTTTTCTCCCGGCAGACTTATTTTTTGTGCCTTTTTTCCTGAAGCCTGACGAAAACAATAACTGTTGGTCGTGGTTCCATTCTTCACAATGACGGAATATCGCGGGGGTATTGTTGAGGCTGGGAGAGCCATGCAGCTGATCAAGAAACGCGAGAAGGAGAAGGAAGAAGTGGAGCTGAGGAAGCGTAAACTGGCAGAGGAAACGAAGATTGCCAATATTGATAATAAATTCTCAGCGCATTATGATGCCGTGGAACAGCAGCTTAAAAGCAGTACTATTGGCCTTGTTACTCTGGATGAAATGAAGGCCAAACAAACGGACGTAGTAGCCCAACGAGAGCGGGAACTCGCACAAAAGCAAAGGGCTGAGAAAGAAGCACAACAGGCTGAAGAACGCAGGCTGGAGGATTTGAAAAGGGCTCAACGGGATACTTCTAAGTTGTCTTTTACCCTTGCCGAAGATGAGGATGAGGAAGAGGAGCCTACATGTAAGTATTCCTGTAGAGCATATGAAAATGTAATTATGTAGTCGGTACTAGTAGTGCATATGAAAATGTATACTTTAAAAATACTTAAAGTACTTTCAGTGTATAAATTACGTATAATGGTACTGTACTCGTGTACTGCATTAGATGCATACTCGAGTAGGGCATATGTGCTGCGTTTATTTTTTCCGGTTTTCTTTCCTTTCTAATCTTTGCTTCCGCATCTGCATGTTGTCGT
This sequence comes from Paramacrobiotus metropolitanus, assembly GCF_019649055.1. NCBI lineage: Eukaryota > Metazoa > Tardigrada > Eutardigrada > Parachela > Macrobiotidae > Paramacrobiotus > Paramacrobiotus metropolitanus. The sequence continues at coordinate 2,740,316 of NW_026570224.1, forward strand.
TGGAGTCAGATTTAACACGAAAACGATAGCGGTTTAATTATACGAGTTAATTAATGGCAGTATAAGTCGTACTATTTGTACATCTTTTTGTTGGCTTCTTTTCTGTTCTGTATTCAGTTAATTTATAACTTTAACTTACACGATAGATGATTTATTTTTGCGCGTGTGTTGTTTTAGTATTTATCGAAACAAAAAAGCGACGGATAGGGATGGATCCCTCTGTGGACACGAGCTTTCTACCGGATCGCGATAAGGAAGACGAAGAGAAGCGGCTCCGAGAGCAGCTCCGTATAGAATGGGTTGCCAAACAAGAAATCCTTAAACATGAACCAATGGAAGTTGTTTTCAGCTACTGGGATGGTGCCGGTCATCGAAGATCCGTAACTGTCCGAAAGGGCAATACTATTCAGCAGTTTTTGCAGAAATGCCTCGATATGCTCAGGAGGGAATTTAATGAATTACGGATAGCGACCGTGGATCAGCTGATGTATGTAAAGGAAGATATGATTATTCCGCAGCATCATTCCTTTTACGACCTGATTGTAACCAGAGCTAAAGGAAAGAGTGGGCCCTTGTTCGAATTTGACGTCCATGACGATGTCCGGTTACTGCATGATGCGACGGTAGAGAAAAACGAATCTCATGCGGGGAAGGTTGTACTGAGGAGCTGGTACGAGAGAAATAAACACATATTTCCGGCTAGCCGATGGGAACCGTACGATCCTGGGAAACGGTACGACAATGTCAAAAACAAGTCGGATAATTAGCATTCTGAATGTTGCGAAGTTGGCAATGGAAGATTGTTTTTTAAACTTGAAGAATTTTATTTGTATGTATTGCCTAACTGCGGGAATCGCCATTTGTCACGGTAGTGAAGTGGCGGAGTGTACAGCAAAGGATCATTAACAGTTACCATACTAATTTGTAATAATAAATATGAATCAAAATATTTGTATGTAATAGCTCAGTATAAAAATGGGAATTTAGTTAAATGTGGCGAGCAGCTGACCACTTGGATATACGGGAGAGCTATCTGTATCTGAGTACAAAAGTCAAAATTCACTACGTCTATCAGGAGTCCATATGCATGCTTGTTATTACATATTAAATTGTTAATTACAATCAAGTACTTACTATAGAGCAGTGATGTCCCGTTTTTTTCACGGGCTCGGTAAATCACGGGAATTTCCCGCACCCCGCACCCGCTTTTGCTCGGAAAGCGGTGCGGGAGACTTTCTGCTCGGATCGGGTGCGGTCGGGATTAAAGCTTGATAAGTACGCCCGCCCGCTGCTCGGAAAAACTCGGGATTTATTTGAATGATGAAAAATTAAATTATTTGCAAATTAGAAATTATAAAATTATCGTGTAAGCAAGCCACCGTAGCATGTAGCAGTAACTTCCACTGCTCCGCATTCCAGTAGCTGTTGTAATCCCATTGCCGCTGGCTGGCGGCCTGCAGACTGCAATACACTTTCAGTACCGTAACTTTCACACTTCCAGTATCGCGCTTTGTCTCGTGCCTTGGCATTGGAATTAACGAAAATTCAATTTTACTGCCACCTGTTTTTAACTTTTTGGCCAGAGACTGTAGACTGTAAAGTGGAGATCAAACGTGTTATCGGGAGTTTAGAGTTAGTTAATTTTAACTCCCAAGATTTCAATGGATCTGAAGATTGTTCTTTTATTGCTCTAAAGCAAGGCTGGGTTGAAAAGGCCACGTTTGAAAAGCAAAGCTCTAAAGCAAGGCCACGTTTGAAAATTCTTGCCAAACAAGCTTTATGCGCTCCAGCAACGACCGCTGACGTCGAACGGATGTTTAGTGTTGCGGGAATTTTGCTCAGTAACAGGAGATTAAAAACTTCGGATCAGCATTTCAAGAGATTACTGTTTTGTAGTATTAATAAACGGCGGTTAGATGGTGATTTAAATGTCAGTGGTAAGAGAAAGTTGAATAGTTGACGGTGATAATAAATTGTACGGCGACACTAAGGTTTCAAGCTAAGGGTGAAATTTCTTAAAAGTAAGATTTACGATGCAGGTTGAAAAAATAGTAATTTTCCAAACGTATGGCATACTTGAAACATTTTAACAAAAAAGGCTGTAACAATAACATTGTTAAAAAATTATTTTATTGAAAATCGGGAGTCGGAGCGTGGTGCGGGACTGTCCGAGCGCTCGGGTGCGGGAGCGGGTGCGGAAAAGTTTTTGATCGGGAAAGTGCGGTCGGGACATGAAAAATTGTAAACGGGACATCACTGCTATAGAGCAACTTAACATCTACAATGTAGGACTAAATGGTCGCATAGCCCCATACCCAGCATTCTGTACGCAAGCGGTGCAGTGCACTTGTACGAAATGGATATTTTGAACTCAGTCGTACAGTGCACTGCGCTGCATTCGTACTGAATGTGGAGATGTTGGGTATGCGACCATTTTGTCCTAAGCTGTACCTATAGTAAGTTCTTGCTACAATGTACAGTAATTTATCGTTAGTAAGAATGTATGATTGTATGTTATTTAAAGAGCAACTTAACATCTGAAGTCTATGCGTATGTTTAGGCAGATTACAGATTACTTACCGTTAATGTCGCGACAGCTCATCCAACGAAATTTAATACACAAGAATCTTTTTGCAACAGAAGAGCCAGTGACACCATCATTTTGTATTTTTCGTGCGCTGCATTTCGAAAATCAGAAAGTCTGTATCAACAAATATAACATACTCGTAAAAACAATAAACAAACCAAAGACTAAACAGTCTGCAAATACTACGAAAAAACCATCCCGATTCACTAGATCGACCATTAAAGGCCCACATCAACTCAAGTTTCAATCGCATTATCAAAGAAGTAAGCGCATTTTCTGCAGCATGCCTAATCCAGTGAGAGAAATTATGTTTCGTAAAAGAGGGAGATCCATACGCAATGACCGGCTATCCAGTGGCAGGGACACTACCTTCTGGGCCTTCACCGCCAGGAACGAGCATGACAATGTTACTTCCATTCAGCAGAATCCTTTCCAACTTAGTCACCCTTCGACCGTCAGAAGTATTCTCATATTCTTTGACATCTTCCAGTACCATGTTGACATAGTCGTCAAATCCCAACAGGGTGCCAACAATCTCTTTGTTAGAACGCAGTATGGCATGGATTCTTGAGCCGATGCACTTGTCAATAAGTTCCAAAGGCAGCAAAGTAGACGGGTTGGGCTTCGTTGGTGCAGTGGCCATGTCGTCAGATCTGCTGAGCGAGGTCAATCAAAAGAAGGTACAGCAAAATACCCGAACAAAGTACGAACGAACTCCTTGAGGTATTAGGTAAATTCAAATATACGGAACAAAACTGAAAATACCGCCACTTTTACAGGATCGTAATCATAACGATCATCTGTCAACATCCGACGATACGTAAGTTAGTGCTGGTAGTAATACGCACGTAGGATAACGCAGAACTGAAACGTGCAAAGCTCGGGTTTCACTTTGGGCGGTCCCGAACCGATCACACCACGATCCTTTCGAATAAAAAGCAACACGTTGGTCGGCTTAGACACGGTTTCGGTTTCATCCTGCGCAAGTTCATTACGCTACTGTGCTACGCTACTTTTCGTTACTGTGCGTTCGTCCACCGATTCACGCTGACAGCTCGCATGTCAATCGGCAGATTTGTGGGTTCGTGGTAAATTTTTGGGTTTTCCAAAACTTTTCGTCGTATAATTCAGTGAATCTGTGTTTTTCTCCAACAATAAAAAATGCCACATCCCCAGTCCGACGTGGCTGTCGGCCTGAAGAGCGTCCGTGGACATAAAGTTACCAAAAATGTCGCAAAAGAGCGACCATCTCGTATGCGGGTAAGAAAAGATAACAGTGCTTGTTAATGACTGTACAGTGTACTTGATTGTTAATCATGTCTTACGAAAGAAATTTTCTGATATTAATTTTTTTGTACGACTGGACGACTCACTTGGTTTATTTTGTTTAGAAATTGAACAAACATGTGAAGTTTGTTCGCGACATCGTCCGGGAGGTGACAGGGTTGGCGCCGTACGAGAGAAGATGCATTGAACTGCTGCGAGTGGGTCGCGACAAACGAGCCTTGAAATTCCTTAAGCGACGAGTAAGAATAACACAGTTTTTTTACATTAGTTCTGGGTTAATTTGCCTTCTTTTCCTCGTAGCTTGGTACTCACCTTCGCGCTAAAAGAAAGCGGGATGAGATGGGACGAACTTTGACATCGATGAGGAAGGCCCAAGCCCACCGAACCTAATAGAAGTCATAACATTCTGCTTTAGGATGGTTTGAGAACTTTTGTTTCCGATATGGTTATGCAAGTGGGAAGTGTCATCTATGTCGGATTAAAGTATAATAAATATGCGCTTTTGTTGTGGCAGGTGACAGGTGTATACTTGTAAAAACGTTTTATAGTTATCATACTGTAGTAATGGCAAAGATGTATGTTACTGTATGTGTAATTCCTTTTCAAAACCGTACTTTAATTCCTTTTTGAACCGTACAAAAAGCCTGTTTACACAGACTACAAATGAATTAACATGGAAATCCAAGATTTTACACATTTTACAAAGAATTCCATACAAAGCGTTTCCGCTGCTTCTCGATGTAATTCTGCATGGCTCCTTTAAGTTCGAAAGTGTCACAAGGATGATCTTTAAATACTGCCGGCGGATCCCCTTCTTCGAGCTTGACGAAATAATGGTTGAAGTTGTATTTGATATGTCCAATCCGGCCCTTGCCCATTCGACGTATGCCTTTCACACATGTACCTTTTCCCGTAAAGGACTCAGCCACCCACATTTTGCTTTTGAATTCAAAGTTATGGTCGCGAATGGCAATTTCCTGCGCTTCTTCGAGCACTTCTTTAACAATTTGGCAACCTGCAGAGGGTAAAATAAATTTATTTCATGGCAGTCCCCGGCGATTATCAAGTATTTCAATATTTATGACTTATGAGAATGTCGTTTAAATAAGTTGCTAATAACTAAACAGCAATCGTAAATTGTGACAAGAGTGACACAAGACTCGTCAGACTATGTACTGATGTTTTGAATATTGATTACAGTAACTGATCAATTTTACACTTACTTTTCCTGGGATTCAAGGTTAACTGACGCAGCGCTTCATCGATGCTCATTCCTCGGATCATCATGGCAGCATACCACAGCTTATGCTCGCTATGACGGATTTGCGTTCGCATGTGGAAGACTTGCGCCGGTCGACGAGGCTCATTGGGCAACTGAGGCGGCAGCACTACGTTATTATATGCAGGCCATTTCTTTGGTCCCTCCAGCGCTTCCGTTGGCGCTTTATATTTCGATGCTGCTACCGAGGTATGGAACTGCGCAAAACCTGGCACTCCAACAGATCCAAGCTGATGTTGCGACTTCATACTTCCGGTGACTGATAGCCGCTGCTCCAAAACTGATCCGATGTCTGAGCAAATCACACAATGTCGTCCCAGGTTGGGACCAGTCCAAAAAAACTTTCTCAGGCTGTTCATGGTGGACAGAAACTGTGTGTGCACATCAAGCAATCAAATGAACATATCCGAAGACTGAAGGGTAAAGTCGTCGATCGTACTGCCAGACGAAGTATCAGCCACTTTTCCAAAAACAAAGTCAGCTCGCCATGGGCCCCTGTGATCCCGCTCGCAGGACGCGCACAACACAATCTGCAGTCTGACGGTGTGCATTAAACGACAGACAAGAGCTAGTCACTGTTAGTGCCTTTTTCTGTAAATTATGGAAAACGTTTTTCGTACTTCCAGGTAATTATCTCTGTTAAGTTAAAACTGTTTAATAACACAATTCAAAACAACAAAGTTCAAAATATGTAACAGCAACATCGCTAGATTCGCTACCGTAGCGTGCGGCGACAATTTTTTTGCAAAACGGCTGAACAGAGAACTTCTTTAATGCGCCAAATCATATGAAAAAGGCAGAAGTAAGGTATGTAATCGTTGGGAGGGAGACGGGGAGATCCAAAAACAAAACAACTTAAAAGGGTTGGATGTTAATAAACTTTTGGGTGTTTCCAAATTTTTTTGCTGCTTTCACGTTGTTATGGACTGTAATTCATGCTTTTAATTTTTAATGTTGATTCAAGGTGCAAGCAATAAGTCTCCGATAACCAATTCAATACTAGTAACACGACGCGTGCCAGCACAACCCAGTTGGCAGCACCAGAGGCGAATCACTTTCCTGGCTGAATCGTAAGTTTAGTTCAAGCAATAGCGCATATGTAGTTCGCCCATATTTATGACGTTTTTTGCAGCTTTTCCTGCTCGAATAAAAATGTTTATTGCAAAACGTGGATTTGCCAAATTGACAGATGCTGCAAAAGCTGCACAATCCGTTGCTCGACCACGGGAGCCAATTGGTCGTCAGGTTGTTCACGGAGATCAGTCTCGCGATGTTCGGGTATGTTAACGCAGACATCTTGTTCGCCTACGGGCTTCTCCGTAGCTTCATTATTCTGCAGGTAACCCGACTGCCCAATGACTTGACAGTCATATCAGAAGACTCCAACATCCCGGTTACAAGAGTGGTTGTAGCGGTTAAAGCTGGCGCTCGTCATGAACCACCTGAGGTGCCTGGCTTGTCCCATGCACTCCGCAATGCTGCTCCACTGGTGGGTTTTACAGTTCATCTTATTTTAATTTATAATCCTTTCTGCAGTAATACTAATCAGGATTTTTTAGGGCACTAGAGAATGCTCTGCATTTGGACTGTCTCGCAATATGGAGCAGCTCGGGGCTAGCTTAAGGTGACTACGTTTGGAAGATACTGCGAAGATTTATACACAAAAGAAACCGTAAATAATAATTATATAAATTTTTTTGATAATGCTTCAGCGCCACAACCACCCGCGACCATATTATATACACAATGAATGTCCACCGAAATCATTTGCCGGAAACCATTAAATTTCTTGGCTATGTCGTCGCCAAGCAAGAGTTCAAGCGATGGGAAGTGAAAGATGCTGCTGCGCGCTTGGATCTAGATCTGGATATCTACGAACATCGCCCTGATATCCGTTAGTTTTTTACCGTTTTATCCAGCCTGATTTCTGATCAACGTTTATCGTTGTTGCAGAGCTCATGGAACATCTGCACGCTGCGGCATACCGCGATGGATTAGCTAATTCCCTTTTCGCTCCCAGATGGGCTGCTCATCACTACGATGCGAAAATGGTATTTTCTCTTTGGTGTAAACGTGTGAGCAGTTTAATTTTTTGTGACAAAGGCTAACGCTACTGATTGGTTTCGGCGAGCGAGCGCATCTTTGATTACTCTGCAGGCTCGTACACGAGATACGTAACGTTAAGTACGTACTGGTTTTTTCATTTGCAGCTGCGGGAATATGTGCAGAGTGCATTTAAGCCTAGCCGCATGGCCATCGCTGTGTACGGCGCGCGACATGAGGATATTTTAAATTATGCTGCGGATAATTTCAAAATCGATTATGGTTACATGAAGAAGCCTATGACCGAGTTCGAAGAGTGTGCACCGGAAATGCACACTTTGCAGCAACTGCCGAAAGAACATGGCACAAATGCGCAGCATCGGGATATCCCTGCCAAGTACGGCGGTGGACAGTGTTTCCACCAAACACTGGACCATTTGGCGTATGCCGCCGTAGCCGTGGAAGGAGCCGGAATAAACAATCCTAAAGAGGCATTGGCGTTATCCCTTTTGCAGCAAGTAATGCACTGAGAGATTGAATGATGACGGATGATACAGTGCATTCATTTAAATGCGCTTTGTGGATTGAGTAAACAATATACATTATCGTAAAATATTGTGTTTGTAATTTCAGTTTCTGGGATCGGAACCAAGCGTGAAATGGAGTAATGGCCAGAAAGTGTCACCACTCGCCAAAGCAGCCGCAGGAGCTACTAGAGAAGAATATGCTATTACTGGATTGAACATTTGTCATTCTGATTCGGGATTGTTCGGGTTTACGGCGGTAGCTCATGGGAAGGATATCGCCAAGGTGGTGCAGGCTGGATTGCATGTTTTACGAGAAGGAAAGGGTGTCGATCTGCAGCGTTTGCAAGAAGCAAAGTGCGTCTCGTAAACCCCTGAATCAAACTAGACTGATGTTCATTCTGGCGGGAATTACAGAAGAGATCTGTGCTTTTTAGGAACAAACTTGTCGCGAAACTTTTGATGCATCACGAAAGCCGATGTGAGCAATTTCACGATATGGCCATACAAGCATTATCTACGGGAAATATTATGAGTGTAAACGACGCCGTAGCAATCGTTGACCAGATTCGACCTGATGATTTGGCTAAGGTACGGAGTGTCCCTTTTGTTAAACACTGCTACTGCTTAGATGAATAAACTACTCGGTACATGAAAGTTTTTTACAGTATGCCCAGAGTCTGGTCCAGAAAGGAACATTCAGTATGGCGGCGGTTGGAAACTTGTCGCATCTTCCCCGATTGGATGAATTTGTATAGAACTGTAATGTGAGTTACGATTATTTTTATCTAACCGTTTGACTGCCAAGGCGCGAGTTGAAATAAGGTGTATGTGTTCTGAGGGATATCAGTAGGCGACACCAGTTATGACGTCTCGTTGTGTGTTTTCGTGAACGAAATACACGTTATTATAAAAATTAAAGAAGCTAGCCGGTTGTTTATTCTTGTTTTAATCGTACTCCGTTTTTCTTTGTCAAATGTGTGTATTTTGACCCAAGAACAGGTTGCTTTTTTACTGAATAGAAAAAATTACAAAAGATGTTAACAACAAAACTTAACAATACCAACGCAGTCATCAAGACTCTGCTTAAACATCCACAGTGATTGTATTTAACAGTTATCAGATCTTTTATTGTTGGAATCGGCTTGTTTAGCGCCCGCTCATACACTGTTTCCGTGCGCTCAGCCACGTTATCCCAGCAATACATCTTCCTGATCCGTTCATGGCACTCCTGAGAACTAAGAAAACTGCCCGGTTTATTTAGAAGATCACTGATAGCCATTATTAAACACTCTTCCAAGGCGCGCGCATTCGGCTCAGCCAGCCGTATCATATCAGGCGGAAGCACTTCGGGAATACCACCGACTTTTGTCGATACCACGAGAAGACCCACACAAGCTGCCTCAATAATGGAAATACAAAAAGCTTCAGTAAGGGATGTGTTAATATAAATTGAGCCTTTGGCAAGGAATTTAGGAACTTCATCGAGATCAATACGTCCCAGCAGCAGTACGCGATCCTAAAAAATCCAAAAAATGTCATTTAAAATTAGCCACACACCGGCACACATACAAGTACAGTAAACACACCCAAAGATATCGCATAATGTGAAAAATTCTATGTAATTTCTCAAAATACTCAAAACACCATAACCATCAACACTTCACATAAGTCACTACTCTTCATTTTAAATACCTGCGATTATAAGTACTAACACATGAACAGGAATTCGGCATACGTGTTGCATTACCTGCAGACGTTCTCTCTCTCGCATTTCCTCCAGGAAAATTCGCTTTGGTCCAGCCCCACCGATCACAAATCTGACCGTGGGAAATTTGGCACATACATTCGGAATCAAATCGACGAGCAAATCAATTCCGCGTCGGTACACCAACCGACTCATGGTCACAACATTAATCACATTCGCCTCCGTTTTATCAGCGGTGGCAGTATATTTCTCGTGACTCTTCGGGAGGAACTTACTGGCGTCCACCGCATTGGGAATAACCGACACCGACCAGGGATCCGGAAATCGCGCCCGCAGCACCGTGTTTTCTTTGGACATGTGCGACACACAAATAACGTGATCGCACGTCGCCAGCGTCATACACAGCAGCTGATTGGTCACGATGGAACTGGCGTCCGCAAACCCGAACAGCGAATGATCCGTGAACACCGTGTGAATGCCCAAGAGTTTGGCATGGAACAGTGCTTCGTGCGCCAACGGTGAGAAGGCAGAATGCCCATGCACTACGTGAATATCATTTTCAAGGAAGATGTAGCGAAGAGCTGGAAGAGCCACGATCATCGTGGGAAAGATGATCTGGTCGTGGAAGGGAGGAATCGGGAGATAGTACACTTTGATGCCTCCGCTAATGAAGCGGACGCCCACCCGCGAGCCATACCTAAAAACAGCGCAATTAATAAATAGTTACTTAAGCATACTAGTGTGCCTCCACATCATGTTAAAACAAGTTATTAATGCAGCTTTCTCACATGTGCGTGACGATAATCACACGGTGTCCTCGCTTCTGCAAGCAATATGATAACTGGTAGATGTGGCTTTCTATGCCACCAACATTAGGGTAAAAGAAATCCGATACCATGCAGATGTTCAAATGTTCCCTGGAAGCAAGGATCTCGGATACTCCCGTTTTCTGATCACCATCTGGAATCATTGCAACAAAGCCCAGAAAGTTGATCAAATCAGCACCTGAACGAGTTATACTGCAACTGCCATTCTCGGAATTAAATTATAATTTCTGTCGCTGAGCGCTGAAGATAACTGCATAGGCAAAGACAGCGAAGTAATAATTTACTAAAAAACCAGAAGTTAAAACTACTTAACCAATTATTTATGTTGATAAATGATAAATCTGCATCTTTCTCTACTGAGTCTACGCGGTAGCTAGCGATTTCACTCGAAACTACCGAGTGGAGATGTAGCCATGTAGGTAGTACAGTACATTAATTTTTATTATTTGTACAGTAGTACATAGTTATAAGCAAGGGCAATGCTATACTTACTCAAATTCAAAATGTTAATATGTATGTAGTATAGTACCGCCATGTTATAAGTTTTTTTTTAAATAGACATTTTTGAGCTGCCTTGCAGTTTATTCTAAGCAAGCGCTTCTGTTCGTTCACATTTCTGCACGTCTCTGCACATAAGTGTTCCTGCACATCCGTTCAAAATTTCACACTCTTGTAAACACTTTTTTGAATCACTTTATCCCGTTTTAACAGCCCGAGCCAGCTGATTTGAATATTTTGGCATTAAAAGTCCTTTGTGCGCGCAACTTCCGGTTGCTGCAATATGTCAGCTTCTCGAACTTCTCGAAACGGGAAAAAGTTTAACATAATTTTGGTGCAAAGGCAGATATCAGGTTGTTACTTACTTATCCGATGATCTCGAACATATCTGTAACAAGTAACGTCACAGTCATAAGGATCAAGACAATCTAAAGTAATCAGGATCGTTGCTTTGAGTTTAAAAATGAACTTCAAAAATGTCATGATCAAATCTGGCTTTTGTTCGAATTCGTACAACAGTCTACGAGTAAACAATAGTTTTGGGCCTACTATAGCATTAAAGCTTCAAGAAAGTTCGAAAATAACCTGGCTTTCGTGCATTGAAACGTTTCGCTCGTTTCTGTTCATCGTATCCAGAGTACGAGTGTAAAGCCCAGCAACCGGATGTTGTGCGGACAAATGATTCTAACTCCTCACGCCAACGTACACAAATCAGCCCTATAGTATAGAGAATACGTAAGTACCATAAAGCAAAGAAGAAAAGTGATAGGAAACGAAAGCGAAACTTCCACTGGATCTACGCATGCATGAAGTTTTTGTATCAGGTACCTGCGTACCATTTGAAACTTATGAGTTCTGACCTTTACATTCCTGGTTTGGCTTGACTTACGTCATATGGTCAACCATTTTCATAAGGAAACTTGTGAATATGCGCTTCAAGCTTATAAAACACTGCTCCTCCTGTTGTTTCCGTCACTTTACATTAACATTTACGTACTTCAAAACTTTCAGTTATCGGAGAACTCATTTTATGTGATTTTACAGCCTAACCCAAGAGATGGAATTTTAAAAAGTGCTTCTATGGCATTTTTAAGCAAGCATTTCGAATTCGAACGGCGTTTTATAGAAGTTTTACAGAAAGAATAGCAAGTTTTACAGAAGAAGTATTAGTATGCAGCCTGTGACAGTTTCTGTGTGACCTTTAAGCCATTTTTTTTTAATTCTGAAGCTACAAAGTCGTATTTTATGAACAAAATTGGTTATCGGTGCGAAATGCTTGCGTGTATTTTGTAACTTTTCGTTATAGCTTATCAGTGCCGCTTTACAATTACAGTGAAACTTCTCTACAACATACACCCTCCGTTCCAGGCTTTCTGAATGTTACAGAGGGGTGTATGTTATACAGAAGCTCTGCCCCCAGGGGCACTGCCCTCAGGGGCTCAGGGGCACAGCCCCCGGAGGGTGTTACTTAACCAAAACATTAACAAAATATCAGAATATGGACATTATTCGGTGTAAATGTTGGTTTTGCTGCCCTTTTGGATGCCTGGAGTTGGATGATCCGGTACTAAACAGATTAAAAACAGAAGCCGGAACTTTCTTTTAGAGACACTGAAATGGTCAGAATATGGACATTATTCGGTGTAAATGTTGGTTTTGCGCCAAAACCGGTACTAAACAGATTAAAAACCAACTTTCTTTTAGAGACACTGAATAAGCCCAGCCAACCGTATGTTACGCAGGGGTTGAATAAGCCGGTAAAACTGTTACCGGTTCCATAAAAGGTGTATGTTATAGCTGTAAAGGGGTGAATGTTATACAGAGAACTGCCCCTGTGTTATAGTCTACCGGACGGTTTGGTTCCCAGCCTCATGCATGTAGTAAAGGGGTGAATGTTATAGGAAGGTGAATGTTAAGAGGAGTTTCACTGTATAGTGAAGTGCACTATCACAGTCTGCAAAATTGAGCTTATGAAAGCATTCAAAGTAAGTATTGTAGATACTACAGTACGCACTACGCATTGAACATGCATTGGTATAAAACATCTATAGAAGTATTTTCGAAGTTATGTCGACTGCGTACTAGTAGTATATTTGTTTCAAAAAAATTGATTGAGGGGAAGTTGCCCTCCGCTTATAACAGCTAATTTTAAAACAAATAAACGGCTTTTAAAACCATTCTCGATCGTTCAACATCCATGGGTAAACTACAATACTGCTTCTGTTCATGCAGGGGCTTTTGTCTTAGCATATTAAAAACCGGGGCCAACAACATAATAAATTGCTATATTGTTATTATTTATCTCAAAACGAATTAACATTACGTAATATCTTCTGTAATTTTACCTTATTTCGGGCATATTTAGATGGATATTTATTGTACAGCATAATCAATGATATCGATGGCACGAGTATGGAATATGGATCCGCTGCCTATAGCAGTGCAGGTACTTATATACATATACGTAGGCAGCGGACCCATAATTGTTTTCCAGTTAAATTACACGTGGTAGGATATTGTGGTAGAATTAATCGTAAATGCTACTGTACTTGCGCGTTCAGTAATACCCAAGGCTCAAGGTACTATACCAGCGTAATCGTAAACTTTCGACATTTTGTTATAAAGATTGTCATAATTATAATGAATGCGCATAATAAATAAAATACTGCAATACTTCATAGAACGCATTATGGATTTACACTAAGTCCTTAAATAATAGGTATTTAGTGCGTTGCGCCTATATAGCGCATCCGCCTTTAATTAACCAAGGGCGTTATGGCACCCCAGAATCTGTCCCGAATTGTAATCGGCTTCGCTGGACCTGCTTGGCCAACAAGGGTCAAGCGCGTGTGTGGTGAATGGTGTTTTTCACCTGATGTTTTTCGTTTCAGCAAAGCAATTACAGTATAATTAGCCCGACTCATGACATGTGCAGTGCAAGGTCGAGTAGGTAGCATTTAAAGCCGATTAAAGACAGTCCGAGCTTTTCAGCGGGATACATGTATACGGGTGCAGGCTGTTTAAACACGTACCGCAAGCTGATGAAAAACTGCTGTACATGTCTCGCAACGACAGATTAGAGCAAACCGCTGAATGGATTTTGCCCGTCCGACGGGAATTCACTCCCATTACGATCCTGCGCATATGAGCACGGATCTAGGCAATGGAAAGAGCATGCCGGCATGAACAGGAAAACTGTCTTCACCAGTCCAGGTTCATATTACTTTAAGTATTGTTGTTGATTAAAGGATACAATGCATCACAAAGTGATAATTATTACTGGACTGTTCTTCCTGTGCCCGCAGAGCAGATTGGTTGTTTGTGTCGGATCGAAGCAAGTACGTATAGGACCTTGTTACATATATTTCGCTGCACAGACATTTTGCCTGTAGTGGATTCCGGAACCATTCAGAAGTACAGCGTCTTCAGCTGGAGTTGCAGTATAATAACGCCGGTGTTAGAAAGTCACGGTCAAAATTGCGTTGCTGTTTTCCGAACGCGGAAGACGCGTAGATCGCCTTTATATGCCGTAATATATACTCATCGCGCGAACGCTCGCATTTCGTTTACAAACAGTGTGTGACCTTTCGGTAAAATTTTTCCTGAAGGTTTGGATTCTACCGCGCGCAAGATATTTAGAAGTAAATCCGTAAAAATGGCCGCAGAAACGGTCAGCAAGAATTCGTCCTTAACGGACGGTGAGCCATTGTTCGACGAGCTTTACGAAGAAATCTTTATAAACAGCAACTACAAAGGGACAATTTTAACCATAACCGTCCTCATGGTTGGACTGACTGCCAACTTTACCTTTTTATGGTCATTATTTGTGAATACGAATCCAAGGTCACGATTGCGACCTTTTTTAGTAAATTTGGCCATCGCTGATTTGATCATCTGCATTTTTACGTTGGGCCTGGAACTGGGATGGCGATTGACGGTTGTGTGGATTGCCGGCGATGTGACATGCCGGATGCTGAAATTTATGGACACGCTGGGCCTTTATTTGGAAGCTTTTATTGTGGTAACCATGTCAGTGGACCGGTGTTACGTAGTGCTTTGGCCGCTAAGGATTCGCGATCAAGCCAAGCGCACAAAAATGCTGGTCATCGGAGCTTGGATTGCAGCTGTGCTGTTTAGCTTTCCTCAGGTACAACGCTTTATTTATGTGCGCAATAGTAGAATTATAATTTCAGTAGCATTTTATAAGTAACAGTAGCATAGTGTTTAAAATAACACAAGTGCAAGCGGGTGACACTATTCGCTATTGTTTCGTAACTCTGTTGATGTGGTGGAGGAGTATATGCAATTTCGTTGTTTTCGTTTTCAAATTTCGTTGTTTTCGTTTTCAAATTGCCAATTTGAAAAATATGCTATATATGCGGCTCTACTTAATTGCGCATACGGTCGCCTTTTACTGATTTTAAAATTATAACTGCAGTGTGGTAATAATTCACTTACGGTTTTGCTGCATAAATTTCAAAAACAGGCAATCTGTTTCTTTTCAAATACGCAGATTTCAAATTTTAGTTTATCCAAAAATTGACATGTCTGCAACTTGTCTGTCCTTTGCGTGCTTTCCATACTTATTGTTAAAAGTTTTAAATATGAGTTAAAAGTAGTTTTTCAGCTTACACATATTTTACACCAAACCATTTTTTATCAAAAGAATTCAATAATTTCATTTGCAGTTAAGATTAAATTTTAAAAATGTCTAACTTTTTTTTAAGAAGTCTTAGTTGTTTTCGTTTAATGCTAGTTAAATCTTGCAACTGGCGTCTGCGCAGGGTAATCAACGGATTATCTCAGCGGCATTCCTTTTCTTAACATTAATACGAGTATTGTTGCGCTACGTCAACTAAATCCGTGTCCTATCATCATGAGATCGCCATTGCGCGTGCCAGGATGATGCCCACAGGACTATAAACGAAAGCCATGAATTTAATCATTGAATATTTTATATCTCTAGTGTCCGTTGTAGCATTGCAACTGCATTTTAAAAGTACTAAGAAATGCTTTGTCATTGCCAGGTAATCGTTTTCCATGTTGAGTCCCATCATGAAATACGGGAGTTCACGCAATGCGTATCAATCAACTCCTTCTCGTCGCCAGCAGGGGAAAAAGCCTACGTCCTATTTGGGATCCTGTCGTTGTACGCGATCCCGCTGGTCGTTATCGTTTCAGTTAATGTCGTGTTACTCCTGGCGCTACATTCGTTTCATAAGTGTCAAACCGGAAGTCAGGCAAATTGCGGTACAAATGATTGTGCAAGTAGCGGCGCATTTCACGCTCCCAAGCCGGAATATGTACACGTGATCGAGAAAACCGGCAACACACGATCGTTTACCTCGCCAATGTCCTCCGCGTTCGAGCGAGATTCAGAGTTTTCCCCTTATTCTGAATCATCGTCTAAGGTTAACTGCCCTGCAATTAAGCCGTTGCGTGTGCGCATTAATACTGGCATGCAGTTATGCCACACCAACACGTCCATCAGGAAACAAGCCCGACTACGAACGTTTAAATTGTCACTTTTAATTCTGATGGCATTCGTCCTGTGCAACACACCTTATGTAAGTGCAAAAACATAAGTCGAATAGCTATTTTCATCCGGTTTAGCACAAATTATACGCTCTACTTTCTTACAACATTAAATCTGGGGGATGCAATTATAAATTGCAGTATCAGTATCAGCCATAATTTTTATCGCAAATCGAAAATTACATGCCGCCGATGATGCCGGCATTTCGGTACGTAATGTACGAGTGCTGCAAGCACGGACACACGTGCACCAATCCGGTAAAAGAAAATGAATGTTCGAAAAATGTCTATGATTGTACAGTACAATCATAGACGTTCTTCGAATATTTTCCTTTGTACGAGTACAAATTTTGTACTCGTTGTTAGTTGTAGACTTGTGCAATACCAAATAAGCAATAAATTTTAATGTATTTTGTTAAGTGTATATTAGTACAGTTTACATATTCAAAGAAAGCCTAAACTGGGAACTGAGTGTTGAAGTTTCTGAAGTCCATGTTTTAACATGTCTTTCCAGGCGGTGATGATTTGTCATGCATTTATGAATCTTCACCAAGATCTTGACCAAAATGAAGCTGACCCACATCTCTTCCAACAAACGGATGCGTTGCTGATGTGGTCATTAAGTTTTAGCACGATAATGAACCCTTTTCTTTATGGATTCTATATACTTTTGTCTCGTAAGCGTTGTCGAAACATCATGCAATGTTTGTGTAAACGAAAAATCGAGTCATAGTTCTTCCCATTGATGACCGCGATTCCCGTGAGGCCGTGACCACCGATGCCGGCAGATCTGAAGATTAACGGATTCGACAGTGCGTAAAAATAGCGCTCTCTTCGCACCTTAACGACTTTGTGGATAATACGTATTGAGTTAATTTACGATTAATAATCTCAGCTTTGTTGCTGACGTTTGCCGATCACGTTGGCACTAATTAGAAGCTACTTACTTCCTGCTTGTAAACCGTAATATTATATAAACTCTAGATCCCACGTATGTGTATTTCATATGTTTGTAACAAATAAACCCAAGAAAACGATATGCAGGCTGCAATGTGTTATAAAATCGTATATCATACAAATGATACTGCAGAATTGAATCATTTTATCCGGTCAGTGATACTAACCGGCCGCGCGGAAGCTAGCTGACGTTCGCACGGGCTACATTGACTACTATAATAATTATACGTGGCGGGTACCGCATCCCGATTCCCATGCATGCCTCAAGAACAGGAACGATGACGCAATGTGAATGTACTATTACCACAATAACATTAATTAAAAACTGCCTTCAGAAACAAACTTTTCGTTCCAGTGTCCACTCAGAATTTACTCAGCAAGAACATTCCGTATAATAACTATTTAAAAGAATAAACTATAAACCTGATTAACACTAACCTGCACAATTCATTGCACTAGTACTCGTCGACCTGCACCGCCGGGGTATAATTATGTCCTTTCCTGAAATCTAACTTTTCTTGGCAAGTTATGTAACTGGACTCGTAATTAATGATGTTTTGCCAGCTTTTACAAAAAAATTAAGCATAGAACGGTAAACGCTTAGTACTTGAGCGTGCTGAACAAACGACAGCTCGGACGTTGGCTAACAATTAACATGCACAACAATGCTGTTTTACAGTTACAGTAGTCAATAATATGCGACATTAATGTACATTACTTCTCACGGCTTATCTCAAGTATTTTCTATAAGCTAGGCGTATGTCAGGTTACACTTTTATTATTTTAAACGGATACAAGCAATGCCGTTTACACCGAAGCTCGAATAATCAAAAAATTAGAACTAGGAAAATAACTCTCCCGTCCGACCTGCTCAACCCAGGAGGATTGTCGGCATCTTTGCCGAACTCGCTGTCAGACTATGTTGAATCACGCTGTTCAACTTCGCTTGTCGCCTGAACCTTCCCTGACTTTCTTTTAAAACATTATAAATTATGAATACCCGCAGCAGCTTTCTATACAAGTAGTAACAGAATGAAAGTTCCTGCTAATTTGTCAGCAGGAACTGGTAAATTTAGGTGACTGTTGTAAGTCATTGTGGTCTCGGACACCGACAAGTGTGATTACAACTGTACCAGGATTTTGTCTTAAATTGTGAAGTTATACTCGTATAGATCTCTATATTTGTTATTCGTACAAATCAGCGCAGAACAGGATTCAACAGACGGTGCTTTACTTTTTGGAACAGACCTGGCGCGGTAAGCACCGGTAGATTAATATTACAGCAGACTTAATACTTAACGTTACAAAGAGACCAAAGTAGACACGTCGCAACAGATAAAATGAGGAAAATTTATCCGTATGACCTTATTTCGACGGACGTACAGTAGCACTGCAGAGTGCCGATTAGTTTTTAAACTCCAATAAGCATAGAAAAAGCAGGAAGAGAAACAAAAACAACTTTCCAGTGCGATCTCTGGAAGCTACTTTATAACGTCTCTCCAGTCCTGTTAATGGCTGTTATAGAAGCTGCAACAAATTACCAGTTAAAAAACAACTAACAAACATATCCATTGAGATAAAAACGAAGACTGGCGACTCTCCGTTCCCAATAGTGCTGAGTGCTTCTGATGTACCACGCCGCCGTCAGTCATTACAGAATTTTGGTCGCCAGCGGCTCACCACAGTTCCGTAACGCCACAGCGCCCCACAACTAATTATTGTTTCTAATGACTCCTTGAGACACAACGGTAGTCGTGGGTGGTTTCTTCCTCACCATCACATTGGTGCTCCCTGAAGGCATAAATCCAGACTCCTTTCTTTCCCGCGCTGCCATAGTGCTGAGATTCATGTCCACCTGCGCCATTAACTCTCGAATAAGGAGCTTGGCAAAGGCGATGTGTCGTTTCATTTGCTCCATCGCGTTCTTGTTCAGGGTATGAGCTGGTCGGATTTGTTTCCCGATCTCGTCGATCGTGGCTAACAAAAGCGAATATTTCTGCTGATTAGCAGCTCCGGGAATGTTGGCGAACTGAGCCGCAGCAGTATTGAGACTGGCCATGAGGGGATGAGTAACGGGATTGCTGCTGGGAGCTCCATCGATAACAATGGGAGAGGCCTTCGAGCCAGATGCCATGATTTCACCAGCAAGATCCTATCGTTGACTGGGAACCTGCAAATCAGCACAAACAGTCTGTGAGTGTGAGATAACGCGAAAGATTTTACGCGTACTACAAAACTTTGCTTTGTGAATACTGTACTGAATACAGTCAGAGTCCTTACCGTCCAACAGGAGAAGGTAAAAGTGATAACAGAAGATCACAGCTACAAGAATCCAAAAATTTAATGAAAGTTAAAGAAAAAGCAGGAGAAAGAAAAAATTAGACATAAGATGATAACAGCAAATTTCATTCAAATCATCAAATGTAACAGGTTACTGATTGTAACAATGTAAAGTGACTGAAGTCTAATAACAGTCTGAAATTTGAATAGATGCCATTTTTTAACTTAAGTAGATATCAATGTAACATCCACCTCGCCGAGCTTGCCGGTGGTCACCATAATAAAGTATGACGTCATATTTGATAAGCACCCACTCTACCTAAAAATTTGTTAAATCTTTTTCAGATTCGTTCCTACCGCACTTCTACGTAGAGTTCATTTTTTGACAAAGTACTCTTACGTAGAGAGATCTGAAATTGATAGTGATCCTTAGATCCCCCTTTTTATTGAATCTTCTTAGCAGAGTTGGCAAACTGCAATTTCGTTCTCTGGTTTGCATGTTGGCTTGTGGACAGTTTCCTAGGGAAGCACTGCATCAGCGTTCCAACCAGCTGGTGCCTCGGAATTGTCTTGTACCTAAAATAGCTGCTGTTTGTTCTGATTTGATCCTGCTATGGACATTAATAATTCATCTCGGAAACGTAAAAGTCCGAGTCCTCCGCCGTCTTCCGAGCGCGATAGGAACCACGATGGTCAGCGGAATCGAGATCGCTCCCGTGAAAGTACGCATAGAAACCTATGGATGCTCTGGTTGCGATTGTTGATTGAGAATTGCATATATTGTTTGTTGTGAAGGTGGCAGTCAGCGTCCTCCACAACCGCGTCCCGCACACTCGATCCCATCGCAGAATGTGAGAGATCCATCGAGCAACGCGGGGGCCTCTGCCAGCTCGTCGCAGCCACCTGCACAACCAAGAAACCCAGGCACAGCTGCATCCAGTAATCACGAGCGATATAAAAGCCTTAGTGATATAAAATATCCCTGGATGACGGATATGACAGCCTATGAGCGACAGGCTAAAATTGGCCAGGGCACGTTCGGGTATGTGATTTTGCGATTCGTAAATTTGTTAGAGTTTGT
Source organism: Paramacrobiotus metropolitanus (assembly GCF_019649055.1). NCBI lineage: Eukaryota > Metazoa > Tardigrada > Eutardigrada > Parachela > Macrobiotidae > Paramacrobiotus > Paramacrobiotus metropolitanus. The sequence goes on from NW_026570224.1 coordinate 2,760,922, forward strand.
TGCCGTGTTGTAACTGTTGTGACTTGTTGACGAAATTTTTGCTGTTGAACTTATTGAAGTGATATTTTTATAGAGAAGTTTTTAAGGCCAAATGCAACCGCACCCAGCGTGTTGTAGCTCTCAAGAAGATTCTCATGGAGAATGAGAAAGAGGGAGTAAGTGTTTTAACTTCTCTCCTGTCAACTTGCCGAGGAACACGGCACCGATAGAAGTACTAGTATCTAGTTTTTGATCGGTGCAGTTTCCGATTACGGCATTGCGGGAGATCAAAATACTTCAGTGCTTCAAAAATGAAAACGTGGTGGAGTTATTGGACATCTGCAGTACGAAAGGTAATTATTCATTTCTGGTGTTTCAAAAAGGTTGATGGAATAACTATCGTGGAAATTGTGTGTTTTATCACCGTATCTATCTCCGCGAATTGCTGATTTTGTGTTACCTTATACGTTGGATGTTTCAGCTTCCGATTTCAATCGCTACAGAAGCACATTTTTCCTGGTTTTCGAATTTTGTGAGCACGACTTGGCTGGACTGCTCAGTAATCCGAGGGTGCAGTTCAAGGAAGGAGAGACGAAGAAAATCATGCAGCAATTGCTCAATGGCCTGTATTTTATCCACATCAACAAAGCCCTCCATCGTGATATGAAAACATCAAACATCCTCATAAATAAAGACGGAGTACGTTGAGCACTCATTTTTTAGGGACCGTCTGGTGCTGTTCTTGAACGTAATTGAACTGGACCTGATTTCAGATCCTCAAAATAGCCGACTTCGGTTTAGCCAGAACGTTCAGTCAGATGGGCACGAAAGATCAGCCGAATCGATTTACTAACAGGGTGGTTACCTTGTGGTACCGGCCGCCAGAACTGCTTCTTGGCGACCGTAATTACGGTTCGGCGATTGATGTTTGGGGAGCGGGCTGTATCATGTGTGAATTATGGACACGAAGCCCAATTTTACAAGGTACGGTGATAGTGGTTCGGCATTCTTGTGTTAGATGGTCTTGGTAGAAAAACTTTGTTGTTGTCAAGTTATGCGTTTTAGATGTATAGCCTTGTGTTGGTTTTACAAAATTTCGTAGTTTGCTTGGTCTGTTGAGTGAACCAGTTGTTGACTTTGCAAACCCTTCGAAATTATACTTACAAAAATTTACGATTAATTGAATTTTATTTCTTTGATATCTTGTGGTGAAAGCTTGTATGAGATCGGTTAAAATGTATTGTACCTTTTTACATTACTTGTCAATGTATAGAAATGTATTTTGCGCTTATAATTCACCTCGCGGTTTAGGTAGTATTTTTTTAACATAGTGATCTTTGTGTAGGCAAAGATGAGCAACACCAGCTACAGTTGATAATTCATTTATGCGGTTCTGTAACACCGGAAGTGTATCCCGATGCACAGGGTTTGGAGCTGTTTAAAAACTTAGAGCTGCCAAAAGACATTCGCCGCGACATCAAAGGTCGCCTGAGTCGGCACATTAAAGATTCCTTGGCACTGGATTTGATTGATAGAATTTTCACGTTGGATCCTTCGAAGAGAGTGGACACAGATACTGCATTGAATCACGATTACTTCTGGACGGATCCCATGCCGCAGTCACTGGGTCCGAAAATGAAATTGCTAACGCAGTCGAATTTTGAGTTCACTGCCGCTTCTCGCCAACAGCTGCAACAGGCTGCCGGAAACCGCGCACCCAGCCAGGCACATCACATTCGCAATCCGGCTGGTGCCTTTGGCGACCGCGTATTTTAATCAAAGCAGTCGGTATGGAATGGTTTCTTGCTAAACGGAGAGCGATGTTGGGACCAATGTTCTCCTAATTTCCTGGATTTTACCGGTTTTGTGATCAATCGTTTGGAATTTTCGTTTTATTATAGCGAAGACTGGACAGGAGTCATGCTCTTTACTTGGTTACAGTTGATTCTAGTTTTTATCTCGTTTTTAACTCACCCTGATACAGATTCAGGATTTATTTCACTAAATTGGTCAAGTGCACAGAATTCATGCTCTGTTTTTGTTCATATTTGATCTATTCATAGCTTTCATCTCTTTTTTGATTCGCAATGGTATAGGTTAAAGATTTGAAAACCGGACAATGAAGTTTGTCCAAAGAATTATTTCTGCAGCTAATCAGCGTTTCTAACTTTCTACCTTTGTCCTGTAGATATTGCCAGTTTATTAGCCTTGGCTATGAAAATTTGATCGATCCAAACTAGTTTCTTCTGATACAATAAAAAATATCTGAAGTAGCCGCTCAGAGTCGACCAAATCATGGTACCGATTTATAGTCCAAACTGCGAAGCGAAGAAACGACCGAAAGACGGTGTTTTGACGTTTGGCATCCAGAGCTAAAACATCTACCATCATAATTTAGTAAACTTGGCTATAAAAAACCCGATCGTATCCAAACCATTCTCTTCTGGTACAACAGAAAATCTCTGAAGCAGCCGACTCTGTTCAATACTAAGTCCATCTACCAAAAAACCACATTTCCCCAGATGTGGAGTCTGGCCGGTGAGTTTAAGGTTAGGAAATTCCTCCAACGTCCAACTGACAACATCCTCGTTCTCTCTTTGTAATACAGAACATGTCGAATAAACAAGAGTACCACCGCGCTTCAACAACGGAATCGTGCCCTTTAATATGGCTTTCTGATTTCTCGGACACGAGCAGATTTGTTTCAAATGCAAGGATTTGAGAGATAATCGCGGGCGTAACCCGCTGCCACTGCACGGCGCGTCCACTAGTATTCGATCGAACATTTCAGCAGGGTACGGCGGCGGTCCAGATGCGGTTGCGTCATTTCGGAATGAGTCGGCAAGCATACTGGTTGCATCAGCCGGATATACTTCTACAAAACCGTCCAGATCACAGCAAAGTTTCTTTAGTTCTTCCGCTCTTTGCCGTGATTTATCCGTGGCCACCAGACGACCACGATAGTGCATCAGATTGGCAATGTGCAGCGTTTTACCGCCTGGCGCAGCACAACAATCCAGAACAACTTCTTCTGGCTGAGGGTTTAATACTTGGACAGCCACACAGGACGGCAAGTTCTGAGCGGAGAAGCGTCTGTTGGCGCGAAGGAATTCGTTAAGGCTGAGCAAAGGATAAAGGGGGCGATTCACATATATGCCGATACCGCTCGGGAATGAATTTGCTCGAAAAGAACGCTGCGCAATAATGAAATCCAGTTTAATTAACGTCAGAAAAAACTGTGCCAGAAGCATTCATTAAAAAATTTAAATTATAGAACCGATAAATAAAGCAAAGCCTTTATTCAGCAAGAGTTAGCACCCTACATACGAAGTATAACAAATATGGATCAACGCTGATAACACTACCTAAAAAATACTTACAAATGTCAAATATTACTGAAACGATCACCATTCCATACTCTGACATCTATCCGGCATTTCCGGCCGCCAATACAAAATCGTCAACTGCAAAGAGCTGCCACATGCACTTACTATGCGGACTCGAGCACCCTTTCTGAGTTCCGCTGGGCATCCCATGATCCCCTGCGCATAAATATGCGCTCCCCGTAAACACGATTCACCGGCCGCAGCATCCACCACCACTTCCGGTGGCACATCGGTCTGGTTGCGATTAACATCAGAATTCGCTAGCAAACAGCCACAAGGGCTTCCGGGCTGACCGGGCATATTACAAACATCTGTCGAAAAATAACTAGAGTATTTTAAGGAGTTAAGGAAGAAAGAGAAAGCAGCAGCCTACTTTTGATAACCCATACGTCGCCGAGTTCTCGAATGCGTGTCACCGACAAACAGTCAGCCAGCATACGGTCCCGATTTTCATGGAACAGCCCATCTCGAATAGTTTCTGCCTGTCTATTGCAACAGCAAAGTCCAATGGATGTATAACTATCATATATATTTCAAAATTCTGATGTAAAATCTACGCACCTGTCGCAAGGAATTCGGTCGGCACGAAGGACCGTATTCAGTGGAGGTATTTGGAGATGCTTTAAGAAATCCTCTACTGCAATACCACTAGGCCGGCAATACTCCGCTTGGAATACAGACAACACTTCCGAATTGGCTTTTGAATCCATGTCAGATTTCACAAGCGAACGTCGAATAAACTGAAACGTCGAGGCATCTCTTCACGCGCGCTTACAGCGGCGGACTTGGATGCTCGTGTGATTCCTAAAATTTATTATTAATTTATTATTGTACATACAGCATTTGTACTTCGACTAACTTCGTAAACAAACCGATACAGATCTGGAGCAGTACTACCGCAGGCGGCAGCCATTAGAACGTTAAATATCGCACCCCGACCGCCGCGGGCGTATTGAAGTGCGTATACGATCACAGCTGTTTACGTTTAGCTAGGTTATCCCTGGATTGCTGATAATTAATTTTGTTTTTCTTGCGACTTGCAGCCACTTGCTGCAGTGCGAGCTCTGTTGTTCTTGTAATTGTTTACAGTTTACCACACCTTACAAGGTCATTTTCGTACATAGCAGCAGGAGCGTTATTGTATGGTGTTATATTAGGTATTCTTTTGTTAATTTTAGCACTTGCCGTTCTAAGTATTCTACTTTGCTTCTGCTAATCGCATTATACGATGTGCGATCATCGTGCAGACTCCAGATTTACCATACGAGCGGTAACGAGCGTGATTAATTCTTCCGAGCAACTCTAAATGCGATTCGTAGCCAGTGCCCACGCATAAGATTGATATACATTGTACAGGTCACACACCTGAGAATGGCTCAACGGAATTTTAATATCGTATAACGAGAAGTGGTTCGGAAACACAAACGCTGTTGTTGAATCTTCTTTTCCACTGCCCTCGGCACCACGATGCAGCGCCAATCGGGTACGAACAATCGACGAAACACCAGCAAGAACGTGGTTCGCTTGGATGAAGTTAACAGTCGCCTGAATCCTAGCCAGAATACTGCGGTACATGGCATGCCGAACAGCTTGGTTCCGCAGATTTCCAATCCAGGACAATCCCGGCCTATAATCGGCAACTTCGTTGATCCTTACCTGACGCAGCAGCCGCGACTGCAGGTAACAGTGCTTTCGTTAAAAAAAATAGTAGTCGTTGTAATTGGAGCATTGATGGATTGATTTGATATTTAATTAAACGACTATAAAGTTACTCGGTCTAAGATAAGCGGTGTCAGAATAATCATCTGGCATATAAGTAATATTTTTCGACAACTTGAGCGTTAACAATTATTTACCACAATTATAGGACAATTCGAGGGGACCGATTAGACCCCCTCACACCGAGCCAGGCATCAGCGCTGGAGGTGCCCGAAACGATGAAGACACCACATTTTTCCAAGGAATTTTAACTCCGCTGACACCCACTGGCACTGTTCCAGTATCAGCATTGGCTAATCAGAGCTCACTCACGCATCAGCTGCTGACACAGAAAAGCAATCCCAATCCGTCGACAACAGCCGCCGGATCACAGTCGCGCAGGAGCAGCAGTCATTCCTTGCAGAACATTAGTGAACCCACGTCCGATGCGGATTCGGATCCGCCGGATGAGGACACCAGTCGCGCAGGAGCAGCAGTCATTCCTTGCAGAACATTAGTGAACCCACATCCGATGCGGATTCGGATGATCCGGACGATGAGGACACCAGCGCAGGGGAGCGTGGAGGACGGAGTGGGCGTGCATCGGGCTCTGGTTTTCGGGAAAAGCGAAGGGAGGCGCACACGCAAGCTGAGCAGAAGCGCCGGGATGCTATCAAGGTGAATATGTGATGATACTCACAGACATGAAAGAAAAAAAAAATTGTGGCATTATGGTTTTCAAAACTTAAATATTGCATTTTACTGTTTTGCATTATGCCACGTTGCAGTTTATCCGCATTTCGAAGGGGACATTGAGCATTTACCTAAAGCAGCACTTTGTGTCTTTTCCCTACTCGTGTTGATTAATTACAGAAAGGTTACAACGAACTGGAAAAGGAACTGCCACATGATGTGGATAAATTAGGAAATCAAAAAGATAGTAAAGCGAGGATTCTACAAAAATGTGAGTCCATTGATGTTCCAGAAAATGATCCAATGAGTGAAACTTTTAGTTTAAAATCCTGAGCAGAACTTTAAAAGTGATTTGGAATGTAGTACTTGAAGTACTCGTAGTGATTTTAGAAATCTACCCGTAAGGTGGACAGCACAGATTATCGTAAGTTTGTAACTAAAATTCACGAGATGCTTTTTCTTGTGTCTGCGACTCTGATTACAGTACTCAAAGCTTAAAGTTTGATACCAATCATACCTTTGCAACTGCCGGTAGCAGTATGTAGATCATGTGTTTGATTTCTGAAATATTTCGTACCTACTCGTGGTATCGGAATTTTACTTATGTTGACTGTATTGGTGTATAGCCATAGAATATGTGAATTACCTGGAAACGCGAAAGAAGCAACAGGCTGAAGAACTGGAAAAGCTGAAGAACGAGTTTTTAGGATTGCAGATCATGAAAGCGTAAGCGCAAACAACCGGGATAAATGTTGTAGGACGCTAACAATGAGGTCATTATATTTCGTGTGTAATGGTAGGGAATACGAGAAAATGGCCGTGAATATGCGTGGCCAAGCCGATCAGGGTGGCCAGTCGATCCCTGACGAAGTGAAATTTCAAGTGGTTAGTGTACTACAGAGTGAAGACTGGATATTCATTGTCCTCGTTCTTCTTTTGTCAATATTAGTGAGACTTAATTCCGTTTTTGATAGTTTCAGCGAATTATGGATAACCTGTTCCAAACTTATGATGCGCGGGTGGTCACTTCCAGTTTCGCGGAGCTATCCGGCACTGCTTTTACCTGGTTAGAAGAATGCTGCACTCCGGCGCACATTAAACATATTACGGCCGCCGTGCTGAATGACTTCAACAAAAGCTACGCCCAGCCAAGAAAGTAAAAAGAGATTAAAGTATTTTATAATTCAGATAGTATTTCATGGTCCCGGTGGTGGAATAGCCTTATTATGCTTTATAAGTCATGTGTTTTTGCTTTGTGTGAATTTTTCCCTTTAAAATGAGCAATTTGTGTGTCTGTCATCATATGACAAAATGTTCTTTGTGTAGTGTCGGTTATTCGACACATCAATACCCAGCACGTGGTAAAATTATAATGCTTCAATGGCATTGCCACGCCTGCATTAAAAAATAAAAATGGTTTACCATTGTTAGCGATTTGTTGAAAAATCGCTGTAGAATAAAATCTAGTGAATGTTTACGTGTAAGTAAGTAATATTGTAAGTACTTTGTAGTCACTTGCACGTTGCGCCCGTACAGACAATTTTAGCAGAATCTAACAATTGTGAATGCGGCGATGGGCAAAACTGTGTGCAGGCGCTCACGGGTAAGATGATTACTTCCGGGTTTCCCTGTTAAACCAAATAATCTGGGATATTATAATGCAGATCTGCAACTCGTAGACACATTTGGAACATAATTCTAGAATCTTTAATCGCTCTGGGAGTTATACTCCACCGTTTTCAGTAATGCTTATGGTCGTTTTTGGTGCTGTTACTGCTGTACCTAGCTAGGTTAGCTAAACATTTACAGCAGTTCTGCGTATATATTGCAGTAAGTATATACAGAGATATGAAGATAACATAAAACAAGATATGAAGATAAATATAAAAAGATGAGGTACTGGTCGAAATTTTTACAAAAAGGAAATGTGTCCCATCAGTCCCATGTTACTTACGCTTATAGTGCCATATTTATTACTAATATTGCCATCTGTACTTGTACTCGTATCCAAACCGTAGTGTTAAATTTGGATTTTTGCGGCAGCTGAATTTTGGTGGTGCATTAATACCACTGCAGTTTTAAAACAGTTTTGTTTGCACTAATTGATTGTAATCAAATTTCTTGGGTTCGAAGGTTTGTAATCAGATGTTCGCTCTACAGCTGTTCATTTCAAGAGTCTGGATTGCGCCGAAACGACATTTCTGAGTTTTAATGTTGTGGTTTCGTTTATGTGATCTCCATTTCATTTACCCACCCGCAGGAACCCTTTGAAAGAGCCAAATGGGAACTCAAGACGGTATTCAAAGCTGTCGCACAGTTGTATGCGAAGCTCCAGTCAATATTGCGGTAATAAAATACTGTAAGTTTTGATTTTTTCGGCCCATATTAGGCTAATTTCACAAGCCGGTACTAACCAAAAAGCATCACAGGGGGGAAGAAAAACGAAGATTTGGTTATTCCACTCAACGACTCCATCAGTGTTACGCTGGACACAGAACACCTTCGAGCGCGAACCATCGTGTCACTGGATCCTACGTCAGATGGAGTGCAGTTCTCACTGAACGGGAAAGAGGAAACTCCATCTAAAAGATTTATGAAAGTCATTGCGCTGTGTAGGTGTTTATAAATTTTGCAGTGGATTTGTCACTCTTGGTTTAAAAATTCATTTTTAAAATGAAGACTTATCTTTAGTACAGTGACTAGTGACACTCCTTTACCTTAGCTGCCGTTTGCGTACGTATGACTGCCACTGGCGGTAATGTGTCTACTAGCGAATGCGATTATTGAGCAGTAACATCAAGCATTTAAGCTGCGAACTTTGCAGTGATGAGTTATCTAATGTTGCTTCGGCCATCCCACAGTTTCCTTCCTGTGTGAATTTTTTTTGTCGGTGTGTTAATATTATCTTTTACTAGGTAAGAGCGAAGCACTGCGGCAAGGTAGTATTCGCGAGAATGACACGACGCTGGGACTTCGGATCGTTAGCGATAACAACTTCCCAACAGCGGCGGGATTGGCCTCCTCGGCTGCCGGGATATCGTGCTTAGGTTAGAGTTCAAATTAAAGAACACCACTGCCAGCTGGATATGCGGTGTCTTATATTTATCGCTAAGCCTTTGGATTTTTCTTACGGTGGAAAGTGAATAAAAGTTTCACTTCTGAATTTTGTTTTTATCGCATCACTGGGCTGTTACCGTTATAAGTAAAGTATGCAGAGTATTCTCCTTTTATATAACCATGAGCCTACAGTATTGTGCGTTGACTTCTTCCGTTTTAGCAAGTGCTTTAAAAGCAGTGTATGACATCCAAGGAGACATTTCAGGAATAGTCAGGTTGGTACAATGCTTCCTTAATTTTTTTCTTTACACGAAAGTATTTAAGTAAACTAACAGCAGTGTAGGTATAACACAACAATAGAATAATACTCATAATGTATGTGCCGATGTAACGGATGTCAACTTTGTCACGGAAGCAATAGTTTTCAGTGAAGACTTTTGAAGCAGAGATTTAGTACGAGTATTGTTCATCTGATAGAAGTACGAGTACTGTACGAGTATTAAAATTCATCTGATGTTAGTGGTTAGTTATTAGTTTACTGGATAATGTATATTATGGTGCATTATGATTTTCGGTAGCAAATATTGTTTCTTCGCATTTTATCGGCTTCGCACTACTGGACTGCTTGTAACCGTTTCTACAAATAGTCCAACAGCTTAACATGTAAAAAATTCGGATATTGCGTGAAATATAGAAACCATGTTGAACTAGTATTACACTACCGTTCGTCGCTTTTTGTGTCGCATTACCGTCAGGTTGTCTAGAACATGTACAAGACCGGTATTGTTACCTGCTTTTACGGGGTCACGGGATTGCCGTGTATGAATTTGCATTTTAGGCAAGGAAGCGGAAGTGCTTGTCGAAGTGTTTATGGGGGATTTGTCCGATGGCACACCGGACACGCCGGCGATGGATCGGATTCGGTTGCACAACAAATACGACCAGCGTCGCACTGGCCTGAACTTCGGGTCCTTATTCTTGTGGTAAACTATTGTACCTTGAGAAATTTTGCTGTACAAAGATTTTAATACTTAACATTTAGATCAGAAACTGGTCAAATAACTTAGGAAAAAATTGTTGGGAAGCAACAGGTTTTAATTCACAAGTTTCAAATTTTTTCCCATCATTAGGTAAACGATAAGAAGAAAGATGTCTCTTCGACGTCGGGAATGAAGGAATCTGTAGATACGAGTGATCTGCTAAGATACCGAGCCGATTTTATTGCAAATGCTCGTTGCGAAGCCATGACCGCTGCCATTACAGATAGGAATTTCGAAAAGTTTGCTGAATTGACCATGCGGGACAGTAATCAATTCCATGCAATCTGCCTGGATACGTATCCACCCATAATGTACCTGGACGATACATCCAAAGCAGTTATCAATTTAATCCATGCATACAACCGCAAAAGCGGGAGAATACTGGTAAAATATTTTGCAGAATCGTTATAATTTGTTTAAGTACTTGTCGGTATGTAATATTAGGCAGCCTACAGTTTCGACGCTGGTCCAAATCCTTTTCTCTTTACTCTGTCGGAGAATTTGCAATCCTTAGTGGAGTTATTAAGACTGCAGTTTCCAAGCGCGAATTCCAGTTTTTTGCGTGGATTAACCGATTTTTTGTTGAAATCGCCGGAAAACGTTGAGGTATGTTACAAAGTTTCCGTCGAAGTGTTGATCAATTATCGCAATATTTGAATCTCGTTTGTGGAAATGTTTGTAATTTTGTCACCCAGAGTCTGCTCTAGAGCAGCTAAAACCTAAAATACTTCTGTATCATATTTGTCGTCACCCCATGAAATCGTTTAATTCGGGTTTTATACTGAAAATTTATTGCGCTGCAAGTTACAGCCCTGCTACGCCAAGTTGGGACAGTTTTTCTCAAAAATTTCCATGAACCATCCGGCACCAAATTAAAACTTATCATATGTTCACATGATTCCCATGTTTGTCCAACATCTTTTGCATTTGAGGTTTTCATGCTAGAAGCTTGTTTCGAATTATAGCAAAATTAAAACTAGAGCAGACTACAGATAGTTGGGAAATATGGTTCGACCCATCGATCTTATTGGACACTTTCCCATTTAAAATTTGTTTAAAAATTCTTTTAGTGTCATAGACTAAAATCGGTAACTCTAGACTGTTTGCGATGCCACTATCTCCAAAACTTGCAGCATCAGTTTTCGTTGTCACTTTAACGAACCTTCCCAGTTAATGTTTCAGAATAGAGAATAAAATTTTAGAATTTTTGATATTTTGAAAGTAGGTTTATGGAGAACCAAGAGCATTTGTTTGCTCGTAGACTTAGCATAGGTCCGTCCGTTGGAGGCGTTGCTTGCACCCTATGCTATATCTACGAGAAACCAAAACAAGCATAACTTTCTTGGTTCCCCAATAAAAACACTTATCAGAGATCAAAAGCGTCAAATTTTTCTATCTTCTGAGATGTTGGTTAGGAAGTTTTATGGAAAGGTAAACGAAAAACTAGTGCTTGAAACTTTGGATCAACTGACGATGACATTCAGTGCGTTCTTTCACTGTTCACATACATGCTCCACCTCTGCCTCTGCATCTCTGCCCATCCTGAGTTACAGCATTTCTGTCTCTTGAGTTTACAGTAAATTTCTCTCTAACAGTGACCAAACGTTCTGTCTGTCCTCAGTTACAAGCTCAGTTTTCCCTATCCTGTGTTACAAACTTACAAGTTACAATAGGATTCGACATGGATCCATACCTACAGGTATATATATACATACATATATATATATACCCGTGGACGTATGCAGCGCTACGTCCTTCGGAAAATTACACTAGTAATGTTAAAGAATAAAAGTACAACGATGAATACAAATATTTTCTAATTTATTCTATGCAACTGTCCCAACTTGGCGTAGCAGGGCTGTAGTTAGTGTTGTTGTTTGTTTGTTTCAGTATGGCGATATTTTAAATCCAGTGTCGGACTCGGTACAGTACATCATCGTGACTAAGGTCAGACGTGATTTGAATGCAGGTGTGTTTTTGATACGGTAACTTCGATTCGTGTTTTAGGCTGGAGAAGGACCGAAAACGTCTGTCAACGAGGTTCCAATGTCGCCCTTTTGCTGACGAACGCGAAGCAATGACTGAAGAATAATTACCTAAATCTTTTCTAAAGTTTTACTGTTATTTACGTCCTACGAGTCGGAGTAACAGTTGTTTCGACTTTCCATGAACGCCAAAGTTTTATTAATCTACAGTAAGCGATTCGGTAATTCCAGGCGCCGAAAAATTTAGTTCTGAGTGCTCAGTAAAAAATTGGTTAACAATTACTAATCATACGATGTTTCGCGCTCTGGATGCAAAAGCCACCATGCTACCAGGAAATTTCGGCGATGCTTCCTCGAATTCCTCCACGGGAATAGTTAATAAAGTTCTCAGTGTTTCAAAATTGGTGCTAGGAGAAGTAGCAAAATCTTCCGCTATGTTCTGGATGTATTCTGCAAAAACGAACCGATAAAAACGAAACTGCTTAAAAAAAGAATACAGTAATTTTGGAGAATCCACTTACTAAGGTCACACACAAGCTGTTTGAGCCCGAAACTGGTTAAATGACGAATTTTGAGGAGGACGGCCACAATTTTTTCCATTGCTAAGTACATGGCTCCTTGAATGGCCACTTCCGCTAAACTAAGAGAATCATCCACCGAAGGAGAACCGGGGAAACTTATGATACTTTTCAAGGCCTTCATACTGGCGCTTTCGCTGGATAGTAAAGGATCCAGGGCCTGTGGCAAAGTCAGTAAATAGTTGCCGATACGAGTAACATGCTCCTGTGGATCCAACCCAAAACTCGGTATGTCGATTCCGCCTTTCGCCGAACCTGTTGTCCAAGACGGCAGAGTTGGGATATTTTCTAGAAGTTTATCCACAGGCTGGAGCAAAACCGAATAAAATTCTTGAAAAACGGCATTAGCGGACTCTTTTATCATCAAAACAACTTTGGCAAAAGGATGATGACCAGTATCCTCAGTGGCAGCGTGGCTCTGTGATGCCGCATTATGTGGCAAAGATTCCGTAATATTATGCAGCTGCACTAACAAGTCACCTAAAAAGCCATTAATGTACGCAATATCTTTGCAAAACGACGAAACTAATTTGTCACATACGCATGTTTCCCACGTTGTATACACGTAGTGATTTATTACAAACGAGAAACGTTTCATTATGTTAGGAAAACCACTATGGAAATTTGTTTACCCACCGAAATGCTGGAGCACTTTAACAAAATCGTTGAGCAGCTCATAATTTCCATCAGCAGAGTCTACATTATATTCGGAAGTGGCAGTATTTTCCAGTTTCTTTGCATACAGACTGACTTTTGTGCAGTGTATTTTAACAGCTGATAAGACCGTATCCTCAATTTCCTGGAATAAGTGCCCATTTGTGAGCTGAAAACACCGGACCACGGCAGTATAGATAGTGTTTCCGATTCGATTCCCAGCACTGCTCAAAGCATGTGTGGACTTCCCTTTTTCTTTAACATCCAAGTGAGCACGATCAATTTCCGTCATCAACAGGTGCTTCTCCGCTTCGGCATAGTGTTTCAAACAGAATGATAAAATGTGCCTAACATCTTCCCAGAGTTTTTCACAAAGTTCAGTATGGAGATGATCAGGAAGATCCTTTTCCAAGCTTTTGCAGAACACGTCCTGAGAATGTCGAATATTAAGAGACATGGAAAGAAAGTCTTCCATGGCATTAGACGATCTGGCTTTGTTCCATGCATTCTCTAACTGTCTCTCCATTTTCGGTCTGGTTTCCGTGAAAACCATCCGGTAATGGTCTAATAACGCAGCGGTAGGGTCAGAAAATGTTGCGGCAAACAAACGGTACTGATTATGCCAAGAAGATAGCAGATCATCGCAAAAGCCGGCGAAACATTCGTCAAAACTGGCCGTATCTGCTTCGTCTGATTGCTCCTAAAATAAAAGTCAGTGGTAAAATTATTTGGTAGCCGAATCGGATATTACGCGCATGAAACGACTAGTTGTACTACAAATCTTTCGATGCTTCAATTGGCCCACCTTAAAACACTTCAGATACTTAAAACAAAGAAAAATTATCAAACTGTCAAACACCATATTTTACGTGGCCGATATCCAGATAAATGATAAAAACGTAATTTGAATGGCAAAAAAATTTACATAATATAAACCTGAAACGAACGAAAATTTTTTAACTTACAAGAAGTGTTATTAACGTAACCAGCTGTATTTCATTGCAATGCGCAAACCTGTAAAGCCGTCGTCGCAGTATCGTCCCAGTGTTTAACCATCTGCTTCAGACGGCATTCATTTAACACTCTTTTCAATGCATCCTTCCGTTCCATTGTAGTGAATACGGAGATGATTTTCAGTGCCAATGATTCCGATCCGTGCACAACATTGGTCCCACTGCCCACCCTCCACGGCTCCATGGATGACAACACACTGATCAAGCGCGGAATCAGTACGCTCTCAATGCGATTCTTCACATCCTGCAGCTGCTCGCGTCGATTGTCGTAGTTAGCCGCGCCGCTCAGTGAGATAAAGCATTTCTGCAGTGCGACCAGCCGTGCTACAATCGCATCCAAATCCCCATTGGCAATGACGTCGTGCACGTTGGCAATCAGTGCTTCCCAGTTATCCTGATTTTCCAGTGCACGGTATGTCAGCTCCATGCGCTGTTTGACCATTTCCGTGGCACGAATACGTTCAGCCACGTCCGAGGTGGCGGCAGCATGGGCCTGGAGATTGGCTTCCAAATGCTGAATGTCCGCCACAATGTAGGACAGCGCGGAGTGGGTCGGCGGAAGTTGGCGAGCAATGGCGGAGCTGAGACGTGGCATCTGTGAGGCCATGTCGTCCAGGGCTTGTTGTGTTTTGTACAGATGCAGCTGCAGATTGCTAACCAACTCGCTGGTGTACCCCTACCAGATGGGTTTGAATGACAGTATAAATTTGATAATTTGTTTGACGCACCTCAAAATTCTCTTTCGCTCCTGGTCTGCTAAGCTGGCGGTTAATCCATTCCGCGGCACTGATCGGTTCGCTGAAGTCCATCTCCTACAGAATAGATGTCGTAAGCGATAAAATTAAACAATTATTCCCTATCACTCGTACCGCCGTACGCATCACTCATACCATTTTAAAAAGCGCACTAATGACGGTAATCTTTAAAACCATTACGACAGAACCCAAACACTGACTTTAAGCAAAATAAATAAATTAAAATAACATACAGAAAAAAGCGCTGGAAAACGTAAAAGTCTAGAAAAATTTTCAAACTAAACAAACACCAACAACCAATATCATCAAACAGCTGGGAGCAGCTATCCGAGCGGTTGGTGTCAACTTTGATGTCAAAAACGGCATCCTCCAGCGACGACACTCTGTATGATAAAGCTCCAAGCCTTGGGCAGGCCATGATTTCTTGGTACAGTGCCACTTGTGGGTTGCCTTGCCTTGCCAGATTCCAGAATCGGCATAAAGGCAAAAAGGGATCCTATCCCAACAAGCTTTTTTTGAATTTTGGATTTGCAACTGCTGTATTATTGCGTGCGCTCAGTTTGGAATTGGCTTTGAAATCTGAAATCGCTATAAATAGCCTGTAATTACTGTACCGATTTCACCATGGTCGTTACTGGTGATATGGCCGAAATACAATCTTGGGCTCTGTTTGCCGAGTTTGTTGCAAAGGAGGCAGGCGAGGTACGTAAATATGTCAGTTTGTGGAAAATGTAATTTTACTGTACTGCATGCAATTTATGATTCAGTCACGCATGGCGCATGTGCCATGTGATTTTGTTTGTGTTCGGTCTGGACGAGAAGACAATTGTTTTACGTCACAGACGATCCGCACTGCAATGAAAGCCGAGAAGAACATCACGCTGAAATCGTCTGTTGTTGATCTCGTTACGGAAACGGATAAGGCAGTGGAGGCGTTTATCATTGACTCCCTAAAAGGGCGGTATCCAGATCACAAGTATGAACATCCATTTGAAAAGAAACGAAAATTTTTTGTAACTCAGTTCTTCGTACATTCAGATTTATAGGCGAAGAGTCTGACGCCGCCGGTCAAAAAGCTGAGCTGACAGATGCTCCCACCTGGATCATTGGTAAGCAAAAAATGCACTGGTTACGGTACATTTTCATATACATTATTTTCAAACATAGTTTTACATAGTTTTATAATATTTTCGGAAATTATTATAAAACACTTTTATAGTTTTATAATATTTTCCGGTAGTGCGCTTGCAGTTTACTAACATTATATTTATTTATATTTAACATAAATTACACTATCTATATAATATGTACAGTATCCACCCTTATAATATGTACAGTATCCACCCTTTTCTCTTAGTCAGGATTTTAATAGCTGAAATGTGTTATTCTGTAATTTTGCCCCGTATTATACTAATTACTATTATTACTGTTATTACTGTACTATTATTTTGCCATTATGACTGCATAGTAGCAGGTTGCCTGATGGATACTCGTATCTTTCAGATCCAATTGACGGAACCACCAATTTTGTGCACTCTTTTCCGTATGTATCGGTATCCGTTGGATTAGCCGTACAGAAGGAGGTAAACGCTTGCGAAAAGATAATAGTGTGTATGGCCGGTACTTTGAGCATAATAAATTAGTAACATGAAGAATGGGGTATTACATACTTCGAGAAATACTGATTACTTCGAATACTCTATTAAGAATTAATCTTGTGAAATGGTATTTTTGGCTGCCCACGGTTGGAGTACGATATCTGATCTTCTCCCTTTGCTCATGTTGGTAGCTGGTTGCGGGTATTATCTACCACGTAATGGCTGATGAAATGTACACTGCCATAAAAGGCGGAGGCGCATTCTGCAACGGAAATGCCATCAAAGTTTCCCAAGCTACAGGTAATAATTTAGAATGTTTAATTATGACCCTGCAAGTAGCTGACATCAGAAGCATTCTCAGCATCATATCCGCACCGGCACAGTATCTTTTGCAGGTGTATGAACAATAATTAATGACCATGTGACCTGTGTTAATGTTGATGATTCTGTTACAAGTCGTTGTGCGTCTGAAGCCTACCTAGATTTTGTGCACTTCGTTATTGCCGACTTGTCTGGAGCTAAGTTCCAACTTGTCACATATGATTGTTTTTTCCAGAAATGGCTGGATCTTTGGTTGTTACGGAAGTCGGATCCGGTAGGGACCCATCAAGGATGGATGCATTTTACAAAAATCTGGAAGCGGTATTAGGCACCAATGCGCATGGGTAAGCAACTTCCGGTACAAACCACATGAAACATGCAAGCGGACGGCAGGAACAAAGCGTACTATGAGGAACAGTGCACTATTGAGCACGCTGTACTCACCTTCATTCTTGCAGTATACGTGCTATGGGATCCGCGGCTCTCAATATGTGCATGATCGCCAGAGGCTCCGGCGATGTGTGCTACGAGTACGGAATTCATTGTTGGGATATGGCGGCGGGATACGTTATTATTAGGGAAGCGGGAGGATTTTGTTGCGATCCAACCGGTATACACAGGTTCCTGCTTATTTAGTGCGACTGTTATTCCGCATACCTAATTTATGAGCGGATTCGCTGTCTTGATTAGGGGGATCCTTCAACATGATGGCGAGACGTGTTATTGGTGGTGCTACCGAAAGCATTTGTAAACAGCTGTCGGGAATTTTGACTCACATTGAGCTGGAACACGATGGACGTGCGTCGGCCTCGTGATCCGTTAATTAAAAATGATGTAACACTCCTGGATCGATTCTCCATCTAGTCATTTCAACTTCCTTTTGGCTTGCTAGTTGGCTGTTGCCAATTTGCTCTTGCTACTGAATGGTTAAAGTTCAGTGCATTCCAGTTACTTCCGGTTCAAGGTTTTATTTTTCCTATTAGTGGTGGCCACTGTCAGAGCCTCAGTTGCTGGTGAAATCATAGGATATTAATTTTGTCAGTGTGCGTTGGGCGTTTTTATTTTGATAAGGTGACTGAATGATGGTAGACTTTAATTGTTTTTCGGTTTAAATATGGCTTTTTTAATGGTCGTGACTCGTGAGCACTTTGTTTTGTTGTGTCATGAAATGTGACAATTTCATTAAAAGCATACACGTTGAAGTAATTGATTACAATTTCGGCAGGTATTATTTACAGTTAATAGTGTTGGTTGCGTGCATGCCTTTCCGAACTTCCGGTATACAAAAACGAGAAATATAAAATTTAATATAGATATGCAATAACATTCACAGTTAGTAAGATACAAACTTAATACTAAATTATTTTAGTACTTAATTCACATGGCTGTGGTCGGAAAAGAGACTGTGCCGAGCTGAAGCTTACAGCAGGGCCACATTTCCCGCAGTGAGCTACACTGCTACAGTAACTAACATACGCAAACTACAGTTAGTAAATGTCCATTGAACTTCACACACGCTCATCGAATTTTTAATTCTGCATTTTGTTGCTGACTGTCACTGCTCCATCAAACAGCATATTGCCATAATCCGTCTTCGCGTACGTGGCTAGACTTTTTGTTCATAAAATTGCACGTCGATCTTTTCTAATTTTCTCTTGGAAATCAGGTTGCATTTTTAACGTGCATGGACTTCGCTTGCAATTGGTTTGTTGTTTATATCTATTAGCTTGTGAGGATCGAGATTTCGCTGGGACGCCTGGAGTGAGTTGAGTCCATAAATTTTTATTCAGTTTTTTGCACCAATCAGAATGACACCAGCGCGAGCACCTGCCGCTGAAACGGGCTTGTCCACATCGACGGAAGCTGATGTATGATATAATATTTTTGGTTATGTGTTGATGGCCTGCTAGTGTCTCATATCTGCATGACGTTCTTCATGAATTTTATGATCTTTTTTCGCAACTGTAGAAGTCTCCAGCGACAACAAAGAACCATTTAGCGAATGGATCATCCGGTTGCTGTGCAGATTCAGTCGACAACGATGTGGAGTTATTTGATTCCAAGATATTGTTCGACTTGGATTTCAGCAACCCTGCAAGTGATTATCGCGGGATGGATCTGTGTCCCAAGACGCCTGGAAAAGGCCTACGAATGCGTGCTTTAAGGAGAGGAGATTTCCAACGAGGTGTGAAACGCGAACGTAATTTTTTTCTTATTAGGCAGTAGCATTCGTCTGCAGTAATTCTGCTTGCAGTTGTTAGATTAGAACACTACTAAATGGGAGTTCATCGAACGTGGCTGGTTCTGCTTTATACTATTAACCGTCCAGCCATACTTGAAGCGATGTTTTTTGAAACATAATTAACATACGATAATTATAATTAACTTTAATTGTGATTAAGCTATCAAGCTTGCGCAAATTAGAATATACGATTCTAATGCGCGCAAATTAGATTATGCGCGCATGCAGCTAGCAGTTACAATTTTGTGTGCTTTTAATTTTTTGCAGGATACGTCGGTTTGTTAGGCCAGCTTGCCCATGTTGGCGAAGTTACGGAGCGCATGTACAAAGGTACAAAACTTTCATCTCCTTTTATGCTGGATTCATACTTATCTGTTTCCCCCAAAACAGTCGAAAAACTTGAAACAGATGAAAAAGTATGAGGATATGGAAAAAAGATTTTCTGTGTGCATCTACACAGAAAGTATGAATATGCTACACATTTTCGAAAAAGTCATCTGTTTTGAAAATGTTTCATCTGTTTTGGCAAATGTTTCGGAAAATCAAAATCATTTGCAAAAACAGAAATGTTTTGCCTTCGACCAATGACGATCAATGTGGGCAGTGATGTACATTACAATAATAACACTTCAGCGGCACATAATGTTGTAATCATTAGGTCAGTACTGTAATACATCAGAAAACTTTCACAAATTTAATAACAGCATCGTTATAGTTTCACAAGCTAATTACAGTATACAAGTCCGGTAACGCTAGCGTCATACCGTAATAATGTAGTTATACGCGTACAATTGTACATACAGAAAATGTTTACAGAAAGCGCTGCATGGACTTGCCAATCTTTGTGTGATAATAGGTGCATTAATTAATAATAGTTAGCTGCTTAAATATTTACAATTACAATTTTTCATATTCACTTTGCAGAGCACTCAGCCGAAAGTGCTATTATTTCAGATCATGTTTTTAGCCTACTTAAGTATTTCGTGCTTAAAAACGGAGGAAGAATTGGAAACAGATTTCGGAAGTATGAGCAAGAACTGGAAAAAACCACACAAGCGCACATTTTGTAAACAGAAAAAATGTGTGCAAAGTCGTTACAGAAAAACTTTTTTCGAAATGTTTTCCTCGTAAAACAGAAAAACCTTTTTCTGTGTCAAGGAAAACAGAAAAGTATGAATCCTGTATTACAGAAGTACTGTACAGTCAGAAGTATCTTTTGATACGGTTATACCGTACCGATTCATTTTGACTTTGAATCTGTGTGGTCATCATTAATAATTATTTATGTTGTAATGATTAGTTTCACAAGCACTAAAAGTGTTGTCACACGTGAAAATTTTGTTAAAAATTTTAAATAAGGATGTAAAAACGTTATTGCAGTATTTCTACAAGTATTGTGATTACGAGTATACTTAATTGAAGAATTAGATTTGTGTTTTCTAGGTGAGTTGGGTTTTTTAAATGTATTATAATTTAGTGTGTTTGACTGGGTGGCATTTTGCAGTAAACTAGCTATTTTGCAGATCGGTTCGATGGGATGAGAAATTGTCCGAATACATATTATACAATCGTTTTGGAAGACGAGGTTCATCACAAAATTGTCGGTGCGGCGACGCTTGTTGTTGAGCAGAAGTTCATCCACTCGGCTGCTTTGGTACGTTAGTTCTTAAGCGCAATGTAAATAACTGGTATAAAAAAAAATCAAGAATGGTAGAATCGCTTTTTTACAATGAAAATAACTTACGCGCGAATGATGGGTGTTTAATCTAATTATATCTACAGAAAAAATGCGTTTTCGTTAAATCTGCTCATATAACGTACAATTTTAATAGAAAGGTTGAACGTCTTTTAGAGAGGTCGAATTGAGGATGTTGTAGTCCTTGAGGATCGGCGTGGCCAGGACTTGGGGAAACTGTGAGCATACATTCGTATAGAAAGAATATTAAAACTTGCTGAAAAGTATCTTCATACGAGAACACGAGAAAACTATTTTGTACTTGTTATATGTAATCGTACTTTTCGATGTGATGTTTGAATCTTTTGAGATAAATATGAGTTTATTATTATGTGCTTCCACATTATAATAACTTATTTAAGGCATACAATTAAGTGCATTGTGCATCTTTTGAGCGTTAGCTACCGAACAGATATTATGCTTTCGTATCTCCTCAAAGTTTTTTTCTCGTTATTCTTAAGAGAGTGCGAGGTTTTATTGATTACATGTAATTCGTCTTAATTCACGTCAGGACACGATGTACATTCTGTCCTGGTCGCGTCTATCGTCTAACTAATCGCAGTTTAATAGAAAGCTTAACCTTCCACAGATTAATGGATACTGCAACCTTGCTATCTAAGACGCTGGGATGTTACAAAGTCTCCCTGGAATGCAAGGATAAATTGGTCGGATTCTATAGACAGTTTGGATATCAAGTGGATCTTGGAAATAATTACATGATACAACGTTTTCGAAATTGATTTTGCGGATCTATCAAAATTTGTTGAACACCTGCCGTCCGGTGTCTCTTCCCTGTGGCCTCCCATTTGGTACAAGGCGTTTTCCCGAATCATCAGAATTATTGTGGAAATATTTATTTTTACGGTTGTTTTCTGTTAGATCGTGCTTCTTTAAAATTTTATCTGTGAAATAACCTATCTGAATTACTGCACCGAAAGTATAAACCGGTGTAAACTGTAAACAGTATACTTTCTACTTCGGATCCCGAATTTTACAAATTTATATCGCTACAAAGCAAAAACGAGGAAGGCTCTTTTTACAGGGCTAGGTTTCAAACCAGGGTTAGGTTTCAAACCTTCTTCCTTCATAAAGTTCATACGCATGCTCCTCCGTATGACTTTCGTCTATTTCTATAGCAATATAGTCTATTTCCAGTTTAAAGGGTCCATCAATCCCGTCTCCGGCTGTGATGTTTATACCATGGACGTTCGTTAAATCAATGGGAGCTTGTTTGTCTTGAATTTTGCCTTTGTGAGCGAAAAAAAACTTGGAAAAAGGTATCTGAAAAAAGGCAGCCTTCAGTTAGCCTCGCAGTAAAATAAGAGTAGCCGTGGCCCGTGTAAGTTATTTAACATCTAATAACACGGAAGCACAAATACGTGCAAGTATAATAATAATATTTACTAAAACAATGGGATCAGATTTTTTTGAAAATGAACATTCCCGACAACAACCGGAGTCTACAATAACAACACACTACTTACACGTTCGGTCTGCCAGTATGGTCCTCCTCTGGTATACAAGGGATAGCTGTACAAATCATTCCATGAGACGTCAAAACATCCTCTGGTGTTAATGTTTAACAAATAAGTCCTTCCATCTCCCCGGTAGCGCAGAACGATATGAGTAAATTCTGTCCAGTTAAAGGCGTCTTCTCGATAAAAGGATTTCTGCAACAAAGCAACCAACCAATGATTCAACCAACCATTACATACTGCATACACGTTGATGTAATGATATAAATAATAAACTCAGTTATTTCATCGGTGCAGGAGACGCAAAAAATCAAGCTTCCAAAACTGATATCAAAATTAGGTATTAAGCAACAAGTCACTGAACTCGATGTACAATACTCGCTACGTGTGATGGTACGAATAAGAAAACCAAGCTAGAGCAATAGATTATAAATGTAAAAATATCAACAACGTTACAACTGAAGCGAGATGATAAAATGTAGCCTGTGTACGAGTAGGGACATAAGAAAATTGTTCTATACAAACTTTTAGTTCTATACTTTTCTTTTTAGCAGCATGATGCAGATTCCAAATACCTTTGTGATAGCTATATGCATGAAAGCACTTTCAGAAATATTGTAAATTACAAATAAGTTGAAGCTTACGTATTTGTAGGGTGAGCGCAGATTCACGTAGCCCGCGAAGTCCGACCATCCGTCGGCTATGGGTGTGTGATTAAGGTTTCCCGTGAATAAACACGTGTAATCCTGGGTTATATCCATTTTCCCCCAGCTTCTGCCGTGCAGGAAATCCGCATCTGCTGTCACAGTCCACCCGTTTACCTTGTCCGGGTCGGGATCGCGAAAATCGTAGATCATCTTCACATCACCGTCCTCCAGCACCTCAATGTCACGGTAGAACCAGGCTACCCATTCTTCTTTCCACATGCGAAACTGTCTCTTGTAAGCTTCGATGGTAGATTTCAAGTTTTCCATGTTGTACACATCTCTCCACGTCTGCGTGGCCTGTCTAACCGTGCGGTAGCCACTCTGCTTATCAGGTTCCCACACTGTTATACTTCGCACGGTCTGATGATTTCGCAATGAACGTGGAAGCTTCGTACTGTGCCGTAAGATCATGCTGCGCCAATAACACGAGGAAACCCGTGGAAGGGCCATTTCGCTTACGAAAATCTTAAGATGAGATCTAACCAAGTCACCGGTTAGTTATCACATTCGCAAATTCTCAATCCTCATCAACAACCACATTCAAGTCTCTAGGTTCCAGAATCAGAGGCTGACGAATCCTCTTCGATCACAGAAACGATGCCATCATATTTGCCGCTCGATCATTACCTGCTTTGAAGTTGATCATGGATTTAAAGCTTGAGAGAACCTAGAGAAAAAATGAGGTTTGGCTTCTTCCTAAGTACAGTATCCAATAACTGCAAAAACCGAAGTAGTAAACACAGTAAACTGATACTTAATTGAAATTCATTTATGATTTTATCAATAATACAATAAATAAAGCCACCGTAGTAACCGTACTGTAGTTGATCAGATGTTTGTAACACTTTTAAAGGCGAATAACGCAAAGAAATCGCGCCCCGCAGGCGTCTGTCACTAGGAAAACTCAAACTCACAGTCAGGAGCGAAAGCTGGGAAGCAAAAATGCGAAATGCAGATGGTTTTCAGCTTTAAAAATTTATTTGGATTACTTACAAGTTAGAAGTTATCACTGTCATACTTACGTAAATTTTGAAATTTATGATTTTTTTGTGCGCACGAGCATGAAAGATAGACTTCGCCTTGTTTGCATTTTTGAAATATCGCTGTTGAGTCCTTTGCAGGTAAGTGAAGTAGTTATCATATGCTATGTACGAGTACTAGTTAATGGATGACTGGATGTGGATTCTCGATCATAACTAACTCGGTTCATTTTTGATAATTGGGATATTTAGGCACCAGAATTTGAACTTTTGCCGTAAATTGCAGACGCCTTGAAGAACACCTAAATAAAGCCATGCCAGTGCCAGTGTGCTTTCAGCATTGGTCTGATACTGATGTGATTTGAGATTCTTCAGTATTCTTTGAATCGGCTTTCTCCTGATCCCATATACTCAGGATGAGGGTCTTCTGGATTTTTTGACAAACCAAAGTGGTGAGCTAGTAAGGAACGAATATTTTTCGATTTTTAAATAATTAATAGCGTTTACGAGTCCTGTTGCATTTGAGAGACGGCAAAAACATGCTAGTTACACGTTTGCAACGTTACTGTCGTTACAGCGATTATGCTTCCTCATGGTACATTATCGATTATCACGGTACTTCTGTTGTTAAACTCTTTAGTTTTTAATTTGGTTTTTGCTGAGCACCCCGCTGTTCAGTACTCCTCTTTTTGTTTTGGTTTTGTTTGGCCCTAAAAAAGCTTATTTTTGGCACATTATTGTATTTCCAGAATATTACATGTTTTGCGAAGCTGTTGCGGAGTGTTGCCGGCTTGATATCACCACAATACGGTGAATATATATTGGACTCTTTTTTATAATGCATTCGGATCTCGCGTCTCATCTTCATACGCAAGAATGCAATGAAATAATTGCGAAACTGCAGAAATGCCACATAGAAGTAAGAAATATTTTTACTCATTACAATCCTGTGCTTGCATATGATACAATAATAAACCGGCCTAAATTATTCTGATAAATAATAGCTTTATCTTGGCGTTGTAAGTATCGATGTTTAAGCACGTTGCTCTGGTTGTGACAGTAGCGGATACCACGTTTTTGTTACTTGCACAAACATAATTCATTTTTAAACAAGTATGGGATTGGTGTTATGGGCGAATTATTTTGCGGCTAAAAGAGTTTCCTAAAGTGACCCCTTTGCCGTCAAAGTAATTCACTTTTCTGTTTTAGTATCGGTTTAATTGTGTCAGATGCTTAATTAGATATCTCACAAAAACCAAGCCGATAAGGAGTATTTTCACTAGAAACAGGGATCTTTTACCAGTTTAAAAACGCTGTTTGTTTTATGGCGCAGCATCCATTTGGAAAGTTTTGGGGATATTGCAATGATCTGGACTTCGCCATGACGAAATGTTTAAGGCGAGAGGTGCGTGTAGCAGTTCAAAAACGGATGTCTTCTGGAATTGTTTTTTTAGGTTAAGCTGTTCCTTGTTTATACCCCTTATTATGAGAAACCAATTTGTATTTTAGCGTGCTAAAACTCGAGTATCTGTGCTTGCTTTTTCAAATACCGAATTTTTGATCTGACGCTGTACAATTTTCTTCTCAGTTGTGTGGCTTGTGTCTGATCTTTTTGTTCGATAAGTGGTTTGCATGTACTTTGATGCTTTACTCGAAAAATTTTTTCAGAGCGCTGACCAGTCGGTTTTTTATAAAGTCTTAAGTATTTTGTAAATTAATATATTTCTCAGATTACTGGGGTTTTTTCGTTTTATTATGATTAGGAATGGAAATCAAGACGCCTAAATTTGGTGATGTTCCCTTTGCGGCAGTGAATGCAGCCCTTATGCTTTTGGTTTTTGTAGAAGGAGAATAAAAGAGCGGAAAATAGACTAAAAGCAGAAGAGCGAGTTGAAAGAATGAGACGCATGCGGGAAGAAGAAAGGACCGCAAAGAAGCTGCGGGAAGAAAACCCTGTCTCTACCGGGTTAAGATAGTTTTGTTGCAAAACTGTGCCTGTACTCAGGCCTTATAAAACTTGAGTGGTTGTGATTTTCGTGGGGATTGCGTATTATAAAATACGGCAGTTTTGGGCTGTGCAGAATACAATAATATCTATATGTGAGTGGAGGCTTAAATTCGAAGTGATGGAACCATGAGGATATGTTTATGGAGGCAGTGGTCATCGAATATTTTGTGTTATATGTGTGCTTCAGGAGTAAGAAACTTTTGTGGGTGGGCGGGTAAACTTATATTTCCCGCCGGATGACAATAAAATTTTTTGAATCTTCCGTGGCTTTGCGGTTGATAGCTCAACTTAATTAATGAATATTCGCGAGACACACGTGGAACTTGCTTTGGATTCCTGATTTGCGAAAAAAATTAGTCTTAACTTTGTTTGCAGAGTAACGGTTGAATGAAACTGGTAAGTTTTGTGTTAGGACATTGTTACTGGACGTTTCCGTGCGATAGCTGTTGTGGCTGTTATATTTGTTATCTCACCGGTAAAGAAAAACTTTTACATTAAGTTTAGATTTAAAAGTTTTACGTATTTACCTATGTGACAATGAATGTTTCGCACGAACGGTTCTTGCTTGTGCTGAAATTTGTTTAACAAGTAAGATAACGTTTATGCAGCAGGACTTACGGCATTCACTTTTTACTATGACGTTGTTTGTCTTAATTACAGCACAGTTAAGTGACGCACTTATTTCACACTTTTAGACTATTAGTGCGGTGTTGTTGGAGAAAAACATTCGTCAGTTCCGGATCTCGGTTTATGGTGTCTGTATTTAATGAGTGCAGCGCTAACTGAAAGATTGTTTTCGCACAGTTTGACACTTGCACCCGCCCAGAAATAAGCTTCCGGTGTGTTACTCATTGTTTTTTGTTCCGCCAAATGGAAGTAACCACGTTTCCGTCAATCGACTGTGGAAAATAATTAACATGGAAGAATACCGAAACCTATTTGAGTCAAATAATTTTTACAATTTCGTATAATATTGCTTAAAACAGGAAAAACATTCTGAGGGACAACGAATACGCCGTACAAGTTCGTAAAAAGTCCGCATGCAGCACATCCATAATGTAAGACAAATAAAATAAAATTTCAAACGTTTTCGTATGCTCTATCGGCGAATTTGATTATTTGTTATCCTACATGACAGACGACAGTATGTAATGTTATAATTTCCATTCAGTCGTTGATGAACAGAGCACGGAGATTTTACAAAATATCTTACAACATGACGCAGATCTGTCAAGATTATTCCTTTTTTTGAAAACTGGCGGGTACCACATTGTTAGCCGCCGGATGTCTGCCGTGGTGCATATCCGTAAGCTTAAAGCTGATGGCAGCTGGTTTGTCTCTCCTGGCATCGGCGTCGTTGTCATATTCATATTCCAGCCGATCTTTTCGAGAATCCCGTGATTTTATGGATGAGCGGTTGCGGTCAGATAGCGTGTTACCGCTGCTCACACGACGCCCATCAGCCAGTACGCCGATAACATTTTCCTCCATTGCCGGGGCGTAATGCTGATCATCCTCCGTAATTACCAGCATATAGCCCACCTATATTAACGATGGCTGAATTAACACGCACTTTCTCATGTGATTCTTATTGCCCTTCTTTGTTAAACCTTCTTAAACCAGCTGACCGCATGGACTGAAGGCAACTTTCTTATTTGTTACGATAGTTAACGTACTTTTTTTTGTGATTTTACCAATAAATTCTGGCAGCAGTATATGACTAATTAAACAAAAGCATCCACCATTCGAAACGATAAACTGCGAGTGTGACACGTATGTCTATGTACTCTGGAAGCATCAAGGCATGAAGTAATAATTATTATGCACTTTTCGTGAAATGAACCGTTTTTGTGCCAAAACCGGTCAAATCACGTACCAGTCAGTTTTTTAAATGTGAGGTACACATTTTTTAAAAAGGAAAGGAATGCTGTTTTCCGGTGCCTTTCTTATTTGTTAGTTTTCGCATTGTACTTAATTAGTCTCAGCCTTTGGGCAGTTCGTTTGTCAAATACATTACTACATACTGTATACAATTTATACCACCCAGTATATCTAACCATGGTAAATGACAGAATCGAGTACTACTCTGTACTGCATGCACTTGTCACATGTCGATGTCTACACAAAACGTTTAATACCTATGCTTTTTAACAAAGTCGATTTACCGGATTACTTATTCCGAGCACCATATCCGCAATTGACGTTGTTGTTGTAGTATGAAGAAAATAAACGATTTGAATATTCTCAGCAACAATATAACATACGTTTTCTTAGCTGGGATTGATACATATCATCCATAGTTTACTTAGCTTACCTCTCCCATTTCCACAAAGTCCCCACCAAGCTCTTCCTCTTCCTCGCTCTGTCTCAGATGCAATCCAGGAATTTTGTTAATAATGAACAGGATGATGTAGGTTACCACAAATGACCAAACAGCCTAAAATTGTGACATGATTGTAATAAGCAATCCGAATCTATTCCGTAACAACAGTTTCAACATAACAATATTACGATTTGCCAAAAAAAATTATTCCCGATTAGATAGGCACGGCACGAAAGGTCACCAAATATTCATACTTTATAACTACAAAAACGGTGCGCAACCGAAGTCTTGAAATTAATCGAAGCGATTACAAATTTTTTAAACTTAGCATTTCACAATCAGTTTCATACAGATGCGCAAACTGTAGGTGTACGTACGACATTACAAACTGGGCTGTATTGACTTACGATGGCCGTAGACGAAGCGATCTGATAACCAACTTGAATCCAATTTTGCTCCATCCATCCGCCATCGATTTTGGTACCGTCTAGCATGCCGATCCATTTCTGGGCGAATATTCCAGCCAAAATGTTACCCAGAAATCCACCGCTCCCGTGTACACTCCACGCATCAAAAGAATCATCGAAACCCATGCGTTTTTTTACGCGGCACCAAAAGTTACAGCATAACGACGTCAGGAAACCAATAATAATAGCTGCCCAGGGAGCCACAAATCCGGCAGCCGGAGTAATGGCGACCAAGCCGGCGACCACTCCCGAACAGAAACTTAGTGCAGATAATTTGCGTGTCCAGAGGTAATCCAGCCAGATCCAGCTGCAATGTTATTAAACAAATCCAGCTTATGACCTTTATGGCAAGATTTTCTTTAGCCAACTTCATGGCATACGTTATCCTAGAGCTGCCTCTTTTTCCTAATTCGGTTAACGTAAATTCATGCAGTTGTCAAATGCAGTTTTTCTATATACAAATATAAAAGTGAAGCGTTAACTTCAAATTAATATACTTCCTTTTTCTCACCTTAACCCACCCATCGCTGCTGCAATTGTTGTAACTGTTGACGCCATTGCCGCTCTTGTTGTCGATGCACCGGCAGATCCACCTAATTAATATTGTTGCATATCAGTGATCATTATTGATAAAAAGCAAATATTCATAAAGGGTCAAGCTTAATTGCTGTGAAACAGTACGCTCGACTTACCGTTGAATGCAAACCATCCACACCAAAGTAGGCCAGTACCAAACATGACATTCACCTGGAAAAAAATACCATATCGTACTCACTAAAATTACGCTGATACTTGTTTTCCGTATTAACAATCAGCATTATCATTGCTTCTGCAACAAAAGAAGGAACTGGCAAAACCAAACAAGCACCTAGTTTTTATCGCTGTGACACTACATGCATGACTTATAACAACCCGTGCCGTAAACCTGAAGTATTTTCCTGATGCACACAAAATTAGAAAAACATACGTCAGACTGAGTATTAAGAGGCGACAAAGTTAACTATTTTGACAAACTGTAAGATTAATAGTCCTTGAAATAATACAAGCACTTGATTGAAACCTCACATTTTATGGCGTTCATTGTCGCAGCTCTTTTCATACAACACTGTTGTCCGACTGCCCTTTCCGGTAAAATAAAGGAAAACAACAACAAATAATTCTAAGTATTAAATGTTAATCGTGAAATCTTCCTTCCGGCTGAGAGCTCAATTTAGAGGATGTCGCACTTCGGTTATGATTAATTGTCTTGAAAAACCATCTTCGCCATTTCTTTTCGAAAAATAAGCGGGCATACCATTACTGCGATAAATCAACCTCGGGAAAAACGGACTTAAAATAATTATATCCTTCCTCAGTTTTTGGTAACCGTTTTAGCCGAATTTACATAGTACGATTGATACATTATGGTCAGAGGTGAGATTCTAAAGATATCATGGTAGGTATTATAGAATAGGTACGAGTATTCTTGACGTATATGAAAATTGCCCCATGGTATATATCGAAAATAGTGGAACAATATACCGTAGCATACAATGTAATGCTTAATTTCCGGTTGCATCCAGACACTTACCAGGCTATGATGCTCCACGTGAATACGCTTCCGCTTGCCGAGAATCAAGCAGTAGGCCAACCCGGCAAATCCTGATGCAATATGAACTGGACCGCCACCGGCAAAATCATAGGCACCCACGAAGCACGGCCCCGCATCGCTCGTGATGTTGGAGATACAGCCCAGATTCCTGATCCATCCGTGATCCGCCCACGTCCAATAAGCGACAAAATCATATACCAACGTCGTCCAAATGAAAACAAAAATCATAGCCGGTAGGAAACGGGTTCGTTCCGGCACCGAGCCAAAGATGAGGGCGGCGGTGATGGTGGCGAACTGCATCTGGTACACCATGAAGGCAATGGATGGAATGGCCGGCGCCGTATTAGGAAAAGCGTGCGCCCCGAGGGTGGTCAGAGCCCCGGCATTAAAATCACCAATAAACGGACCACCGGTTTCGGAGAAAGCGAGGCTGAAGCCGAAGAGGAAGAATTGGATAGTGACTATCTAAAAACAGAAAAAGATAAAATTAAATTCGAACTAAATGAACAACTGAGCCGTAGACATGTAATCGAAACATGCGCAGGATCAAATCTGACAAATGCGTGTGGTAGCTTACTACAGATGTGTCGGTACTGCTGAAACTAATCGTAAAACTATAACAAAAAACCCAAATTTAAAAATATTAGGTGGGGTGATTAGCCGTAAATGCCTCGTGTAAGTTCGTTATAGGCTAATATACTACCCGAAGCGCATCAAAGAGGGGATGATTACGACAGACGGGAGCTAGCATTACAATAAAAATTTATTTCAGGCCGGTTCATCTCCGAAAAGATCTCACGACAACGTGAACATGTCCAGCACGCATCCCTTACCGCCGCTGCCAGCATGCACAGCATCATCAGGGAAAGGGCATTGTTGTATCGCGAGAGACCCGAGTAAAACAATGCCAAGCCCGGAGTCATGAGGAAGACCAGAGCGGCTCCCCATGTGATGAATCCCGTCGACGGATAGCCAGTGTCCACGAAGGCGGGGAGGGTTGTTTTCGGTATCTCGGTAACATTGGTTATGTTCACCAATGCCGAAGCATTGAAATCACCCGTAGAATTACTTATCAGTCGGCCAGACATGGTTCGTGATAGCGGACACTCGAGCTTGAATCAAAATTTCATAAAACCATATCCCGTGTCACGCACTGTCCACGCTGGGCCGTGCACAGAAATATCATCTATTTCGTTGCTGTCTTCAAACACACTGCAAATCACGAAAAATAAAAACCAGACTTTTGGTAAAATGGTTTATAAATAGCCAACCAGAAGGCTAGAAACAGTAGATTCCTATCGCCAGCGGGAAGGTAGTATACGTTTTCGTTGTACCTGCAGAATGAGGAAACAAAGACGAAAAATCATTATTGTCCGTCAATCGTGCACCACAATATGCGACGGAGTTTTGCTGCGCAATGTACCGCTTAAAGTACCTTATGTATGTATTGTATAAGTACAGCACAAATAAAACCATATTGTACGGAAGCCAAGATTACAGTCGGTAGATCGGAATTTATAAGATTAGCTGCTAATTTCTCGGTACAGACGTACGGTAAACAGGTATAAACCAATGCCAACCATCGTTGTCGCATGAGTACGAGTACGGATGCACGGTTTTCGACAATATTGCCGGTGAATTCTAGAGCATCGTATTATTCGATTGATCGCACTTGAATGTCGCCACTCTAAATAAAGTGATTCATTTTTACAATATGGTTTTTACGCAAAAGAAAAAAGTGTTCGGTGGTTGTTTATCGGTTATCACGCACCGATCACAGTCAATACACGCAAGAAATCCATTTCGACACCAATCACACCAGCAATCATAAACATATGTTCATATTTCATACGCTGACAACCGAAATATCGTCATTTTGGACATAAAAAAATCGGATCTGCTGTTCACGTAGCATGGAGTGCGAAATGATTATCACTTACTGCACAAGTTTCTTTTTGATTTGTTTTCTGAAACATGTAATTTTTGTAGTGTGATCACAAGGAGGTGGAAGCTTGTGGAAACCAGACTCGTGCGGCATCTACAGCTGCCGGCATCTGCATACCACAGTTAACCACAGTTCACCTGCACCCTAATAAAGACAAAAAGTTACAAATTATTAGCCATTCCTAAAAATAACATAAAATTTTCATTTTAAAATTGGATGGCTTCTGATTACTCAATATCGTTCCTAACGCCCCTAACGCCGAGGTTTCCTGTTCATTTACAGAAGCTTTGGCGTATGTATAGTATTTTACTGTTGTCATCATAATTTGTCTATGTACGAGTACAGATTAACTGTACATCACGATTTGTATCAGCCCTACTACACTTTATATACTGTATAATTTATTCTGGGGCGTGCTGTTCACTTCTCATTTTTATGCGTTTAAGTGATATCGTACCAGATTGCTGTGCTATAATATTAAAGCAACTATACTTGAAGTAAACGTGTACAGAGTATGCTATCCAGCCTGAAAAGGGTACCTGTTAAGATGGTACCTGTAAAGGTCAACCAGCGAGACATCTTCGGATATCGATATACGATTGTGAGCTGAAAAACCAACAACCGTCTGGACGGAAAGATCTCGAACGAAACAGTGATTCATCGTAAACATTAAAAACATCGCAGCGGCGTTTTTCCTCGAACATACGCAGTGACCAGGTGTCGTAGCCATAATTCTTATGATACGGCGTGAGCGCGGATCGTGTTTGTGTCTGTTGTTTACTTAATTTATGGTTTTAATACAGTAGTTAATACGAAACCCCTGCGGCATTTTCGTAGCTACCACGTTTCACCAAAAAAGAACAATTTATGAATCATCGAAAACAAGATGAATTTCCTTAAAACAATGCGGACATGCGACCGGGTGCGAACAAAACATACTATATAAAAGTATCGTTATTTTCACAGGACTGAAACTTAAAATAATTTATATATATGACTATAAAAAATTTTAATCGTTTATCGCGGTCGATCACTGTATAAGTTTTAATTACCTACCCGTAGCAAGTTATAACTTCTACCCTAGCTATTACTTCAGCACTTTTTTCTGGAACATATTTGACGTGATGGCGTTTTTGAAAATATTCTGAAATGAGAAAATCAAATTTGTGAAATACTTACATGTACAGAAATATTTAGCTATATATGTATGTGCCTTGAATTTTATAAAAATTTAAAGTGAAAGTTAAATGTATGGTGATGTACCGTATCATGATGTTATAATTACCTACGTTTATAAGCCATATACGGTAGTTCAAATTTTATATGCTGGTGTACAAAGCTTTTTCTGTTTTCTGTTCTGGATTTTACGCTGATAGGTTGATAGACACGCAAACTACGGGTAGTCACTACTAACCTTCAATTGAGGTCTTAACTGTCCCTCGTGCACGCAGTACAAGTGTCCCATGAGAAAACGTTTTCCTTCCATGGCAGTTACACTTTTTTGATTTCCTGGTACACCACTAAGGCTGACCAAGCCCAGCCACAGTACAATGGCTGTGCTGCTAATCTGGCCATTTAAAAGTCAATTTTTCCGGAAATGTTATACATGGCGAAAGTTCCATTTAAGTTATGCATTATTTCATTCACAAACCCTCAGCTCCCTGTTTCTGTTCCGTCGACAGATTTAAAAGATCATACATATAGCCACTTTAATAACATCTTTAGCTGAAACTTCATATTTTATGCAAACTGGTCGGTCAAGCTTATTTTATGCGGAATTACTAGAATTTGAAGGCATAAAATTTTTCAATTACTTATTCAATTTTCCTTATACCTTATTATAAATATCTCTATGTACAGAAATGCTACAGCAGTAATGGATGAAATGGCTGTTGTTGCATCTGTACTTTATATAGGTAGTCTCCATTTCTTGTGAGCAAAAGAAACCAAAGGAGTGTAATAGATAGAATTAATTCAAGCGGTCTTCATATAGCATATGCTTTCCTTGTAACTTAAATCAAATGCTTATAATTATGCAGTACACTGAAATATGTACTGAGGAATTACTGTATATAAACACAGAAAGGAAATCCGATTGGAGTGGTGCGGTATTGAACAGTTTAATCAATTTCTTCTTCTGTTACTGTCAGCTGGATTTAAAAGCTGAGACAATCATCAGATTGCGAGGAGAATGGTTTTGCAGTGCTTCTGAATATCGCAATATTAGTTCGCCTAATCGAAGCCGGTGATGATGCCTCGGTACATGTGCATGTGGAGTCCGCCCCAGGGCCCGATATGGGCATGCGGTTACCGTTATTCAATTACTACAAATCCGCTCCCGGCGGCTGGCCAAATCCCCAATTAGCAGCCGCCTTCGCCAAATGGCACGGGGATGAATTTCACAGCCAAGGACCGGATACGGTTGGGCAAAGCGGACAAATGCCCGCCAGCGGCGAGCAGTTGACCCATTCAAGCCATTCGCATGCCAACGATAGAAGCTCCATTAACGGCTACGATTCCGCAGCAGGTACTGCACCACAAGTTTATGCGTGTTTTCCAGCTAATAAATCGATGAAACACTAATTAGCATGCAGAGGTATCGCGTGGGTGATTAATATTGGCTAGATGTACAGTTTTCACCGTAAATCCGTAATGCACGCTGGCTCTAGCTGTCTCTGTTATGTAACAAAGTCGACAAGTTCCAAAAGTTTCATTTTCTAGTCAGGTGCTTTTTAGCTTTATTGAATTATAGTTTTTATGAGAGAGAAACGTTTTTCGGTTGGCGTGATCTATCCTCAATATGGCCTCACCGAATACTCAGAACGGAGCATGAACACGTAAATGCATAGGGTGAATGTTGAAAGCGTGCCAGGTGTGTGCTTCTGTTTCGAGTAAAGGCCATCCGAGTGATGCACTTACATAATGCGGTTAGTAAAATCGATATATTGCTGCTGAGTTAGTTAGCAATAATTTCGAGTCGATAAGCAGCTGAAATATTTCTACTGCATTTTTGCAAATAAATCGTTAGCGCAGGCGGATACTGTGTTAGTAGTGGCGGAATTTGATTAATAAATACTTTTCCTCATAATAAAGTGTTTTTCTGAAAACGTCGAAATCCGGGTTCACTTTTAGGATTACCCAAACGCATCGACCGAATTCGTGAATGTTTGTACGTAGGTCATCCAGAAAAATCAGCAAAGTTCCGAAATCACAATCGGAAAAGGGTGATAAATCGATTTCTGCGTACTTCAGCAGGCCAAGATGAGGAGGTACCAGTGGTAGTCGGAAAAAGGGTCGCCTATTCCAAGCCGGCGCCGCGCCATTACCATGGGACAGAAGAAGAAATCGAAACGATACCGCGTTGGCTTCTACGCAAGAGAAGTTTGAAAAAGTATGGACTGAGAAAGTACATCGCTCCGTACACCAGTATCGGCATTCCCCGTAAGAGATTCAATAACGATATTACATAAAAAAAATGAAAGTGGACCATTGATTTCTAATAGTGTTGTTTTTCTCACATTGTAGGCGGTCTCGACCATCAAGCTTCCTATTTCGATGAAGATGCTGAGCCTGTATACGTTCCTGTCGACCGCTTCAACCAGCCGTCCATTCCGTTGCACTATGCACTTGAATAATTTGATTTTGGTTATTAACGCTTTTGTGAGGTAGAGAAAAAAGAAAATGTAACAGATCCCTTGAAAACAAACTAATCAGAATATGATTTTTTTATTTGGCAACAGCCAGCGCAGTATTCTGTTACAGTAGGCATTGATGCAGCTTCGGGCAGTAGCAAATTGTTCTTTAATACGCAATAGTCGGCAGAGTAAAAACATTGCAATCCAGATGATACATGTGTAACTCTGCTGCGGCAAGTTTCTTGATTGGTATAATTTTGATAATAGATACTACGTAAAAACTACCTGCTTTTAAAATACAGTAAATTAAATTTGTTCTAACCATGTAAAATTAATACGCAATCCAAAATGTAACGCTACCCTATAGTGTTAAGGTAAAAACGCAGAGGAGCTGTGCGGATACATATCTTAGTAGCCTGACATGTTCGCCACCAGGCGATTGTACTGAACGCGAAAAAGGTCACAAGTGCCGGATGATGTAGCTGTTGGTTTGACCGAACAAACATTTAGTAAATAGTCCTCATTGTAAGGACGATTTAAATATAGATAATTATATTAAAACGATTGTAAATACGTGTGACTGCGTTAAAATTTATGCAAAAGACTAACAATTACCTACACCCAGCTCGATACAGAACCAGCTGAACTCATGAATGAACTTAACGACGAAAGGAAGTTTAGCGTATCCAAGCCATGCATAAAACTTGAAAAACTGGGTTCCTGTCTTCAAACTTGTGTTTCGCAACAGCGTTAAATAAAATTAAACTGTAATAATTCAGCTTCACAGATTGGGCCTGCTCTCATATTAGGCAATATATAAAATACATCTCGTGAGTAGTGTAAAAGTTTCAAAATATAGCGCGTTGATGAAGTACTGTTTCCCCATAGCCAAAACCGTAAACTGATATAAATTAGCAGACCCTTGGGCGAAATCCTTGCGGCAATCTAACGCTTAAAGTTAAACCACAACTTTTTTGGTACTTACTGCGAGACCGGGGATTTTGATGCTTATGTGAACATCTGATCCGAAGCAGAGTAATGCAAAACGATGCTTTTCGTTTAAAGAGTACATTAACAAGACTGTGCAACAGTTAAAATGTCTTCGGTTATTCGGAATCTCAGGAATGTTTTTGAAAGAGAAACTGAAGATATCAGTTTAAGGAGCCGCGTTGTCGTATATTGTTCGGGTTGCATGGTACGTTTGGTTTCTAAAATTCCTACGGTAGAGTAGTAACTTACGTACGATTGGGTACGCGTGTGACTCTCGCCTGCATAAATGCAATCCCCACAGGTTTTGTTTATCGCCGTTGTAATAAAAATAATAGGGAGATGCAAACGCGTCTGAAAAATGCGTCCCAGAATTTACGCTGAAAGCCACCAACTTTCACCGGCGGTTAAGATTCTAGTGGGCAATAATGGCACCTAAAGATTCTTGATATTTAATTGCAGTTCGCTATCGGATGGTGGTTGATATTTGATGTCGCAGTGGTCTATTCGTCGCAAGGAGATTTTCCGCATCCTTACCATGCAATTGGCGTAGTAGCCACTGTTGCATTTATCATGTAAGACAGTGTTATACTGCATGGAGTTTATTCATTCGAGATGTCTACACAACAAGGAAATTTTATATTAAAACGACGAATGTACTCTGTGATGTTGCAGGATTGTAGCGACACCCATTAGTGATGACTACGACGGAGGATTGTTTAATTCACCAGCAACCTCCAGATTTATAATTTTTACTGGTTTCATGATTGGTTTCTCGTGTGTAATTGCAGCGGTCTGGATTATGTTCCAGGACTACGTTAAATTTAAAGGACGTAAGTTGCCCCGTTCCGGGCCGTTCGCACTGATTACAATGGGTACTTGTAGACAGTTGTAGTTAGCATAATCCGCTTTATCCACCAGGACTGATTATAAGATGTACGGTATGCTACAATGCTTTGTAGCTCGGTACTCGGTGGTGTGCCGTACCGCACTCATACGTTCTAAAACAAAAAGGGAAACTAGAGTAGATAAAGCGCTTAACATTTGTTTGGTTATTTGTAGACCTTTCTGCCTGGCCGGGAGTAGCTTTATTTTTGCAAAACCTGTTAATATTCAGCAGGTAAGGAATGCATTATCGGATTTTAACTAAATACATTTAAACACTTGAAATGGCTACCTGTACGGCCTGTTCGATTCTGTCATTTGAAAACTAATTTAAGTTTGTTTGTGTCAACAGCGCTGTTATTTGGAAAATTGGAAGGAGAGATAACGATTACTTGGCTTTGTAATATAACCAGCATTTCCCCATTCTTTATGGTAATGATAGCTAAGTTATTTTTCATTGAGTTTTATTTACTATGGATATAAAACTCTTGTTTCACCACGATCACACAAGACACTTGCATAGTCTGTACAAATTCAATGCATACGGCGTTGCAACAGTTTAACAATATCTTGGCATCGCTCAGGCACAAAGTGACCTTTTCAGTCGTCTGATAAAAAAATTCCATAAAGTTCATCGGTATTCACCACTTGGCGTCGTATCGCTCGTTTCGGGATTACTTCCGCTTGCCCCACTCGCCGGCATTGAATTCAGACCGTATTTCTCGTTGGCGAGACGCTCGGCTTGCTGCGCTGCACCGGTCTTTGCGCGTTGGGCATCCACCCAGTCGAGTCCTTTGGTTTCGATCAGCCGGTCTATTGCCGCCGCGGCAAATCCCGCCAGAGCACTTTTAATCAAGGAATGATTGACCGGTTGACCGGTCTGTTTTGCTTGATGGCGTTCATATGCTCGCATGGCTTCCCATCCCGCGGCCGCTGCGATTAATTCGTGCGTCCAAGAATTTTTGTGCTGCTGGGGATTGTTTTCATTGAACACCGTTTCATGGGCTTCCTGGGCTTTGGACGATGAGAACAGGTTTGTAAACCAGTTAGCTTCTCCCGTCTAAGCAAAAATCATAAACACATTTAATTTTGCAAAAGTTTGTGTAAGCAGTAGCAGCCACAAATAAGTAGAGGCACCAGTGCACCACAAATAAACCACATTCTATTCCAATTTTTTCGCGGTTATCAATAAATTACCTGACTTCCGCCCAGTATTAAGATAGTTATGAGTAGTATTCCAATTAATGAACCGCGATGCATTTTCGTGTCGAACAGTTAACAAACAACGCAGTCCTGCGGTCGGCGGCAAAAAACCAAAGCGTAATTTTTAGGCAACTATGCGCGAAGGATAAATTAGACAATCATTGCGGTGGTGGAAAAAACCAAAGCTAGTTAACGCTTATAAATAGACCTGTATTGTGTTTACAGTATTTTGCTGCGCCATCGTGTACTGGGGAATTCGGCGTGAACGATAAAAATCTCGAAATCGGTACCTTGAATCTGATAAAAATCTTTTCGTTATACGAGTATATGTCCAGATTTTCGACGAAAATAATGGAGGTTTATGAGAAGCAAATGTAGTTTTACTCGGTAGTAACGATTTCTTATGTCATAAAAGCATGGGATTTGTTTTGCGAGTTTGCACAGGTTAGTCGGATTACGAATATCACTGACTGATTCATGAATTTACTAACAGTATCCTCAAAGTTTCTAACCATACTGTGCAAATACATTACGTATAATATATACTGTACTTCTCCGTTTCTATAATTGCCTGGTAAATTATTTATAACAAGACGAGCAGACACTGCTGTCTGCTGACAACAATTTAAACCTTTAAACCAATGATTTAAGTGAAAGTTTTCCGTGCCGGTTTGCCTTGGCGATGATATTCTGTATCTTAGGCGTTCATACTTTAACGAAAAGCCAAAAATTTTGACTTTCAGCATTCGTGTAAAAATATATACGAAGCTTCTTTTAGACGGCGTTCTTTATCACGGGAACACGCGAAAGAGGTTGTAAATGTAAACAAAGCATAGTGAGTCCAATGTTTTAACATAAGTATTTTGTTTCAACGAAGTAACCTTTCTACACACCAACATACAATGGTAGGCTAGAAAAAATGGATGCATATTGCGCTAACAAGCGCTTCTCGACTGGAACCCAGTGCTGGCGATTTAAACACACTGTTTGCTGATTCTTGTTAAGTGTCAAATTCTGGAACCGCAAACCTACTGCGACTTCCATTTTTTTTAATTTTTAGTGCATAGTTTTTAGTGTTCAATGTTTTTTAAAAATTTTTTTATTTCATATCAGTGTAATTTTCCACTCATTGTCAATAGCCGGGGTCGGCAAAGACTACTAATTTTATGTTTGTTTTGCTTGAACAATTCACAGCTGCAGATAGCGTCTTACAGAGTATTACTGCTGTGCTTGTATACTCGTATACATTTTAATGCTGAATGCATTCAACAAATTTCTTACAAAGCGAGGCATAAATAAATATAACATAACACGCAACAAAAGAGGAAATTCAGCATAAATATTTCCCTCTCCGATCTAAATGAAATCACCGGTATTCACCGTCAGGCGAATATGTCGTATCGCGTACGGAATAACCAACA
The DNA here is from genome assembly GCF_019649055.1 of Paramacrobiotus metropolitanus. Classification (NCBI taxonomy): domain Eukaryota; kingdom Metazoa; phylum Tardigrada; class Eutardigrada; order Parachela; family Macrobiotidae; genus Paramacrobiotus; species Paramacrobiotus metropolitanus. Next base: position 2,801,283 of record NW_026570224.1, read on the forward strand.
CTCCCGCCGCGATCCTCATCGTCATCACGGCGTCGATAATCGCGATCGCTATTTCTGTAGTTCCCGTTTCCTTCATTGCGGTTGTTATACCGGTCTTCGCCGTACGTCTCCTCGCGATTTCGATTGCTGTCCAAGCGGTCAGGTCGGGGATTTCTGCCGATGCCCAACGCTTCCGGATCGGCATCGCGTACTCCGTTCTGCCAGTTCGGCGTGTTGACCCGATCGCCGCCCCCTGAACCGGATCCCGAACCGCTACCGAATAACCGCATACCGTACTTCTCGCCGACCAGGCTTTCCGCTTGCTGTGTCGCTCGGGATTTGGCGCGCTGCGCATCCAGCCAGTCTAATCCCTTTGTTTCGATTAACCGGTCCACGGCGGCCGCTGCCAGACCGGCCAGAACACCTTTGACAACAGAGTGATTGACCGGTTCGCCGGTCTTTTTGGCTTGATGGTTCTCATACGCCCGCATGGCTTGCCAACCGGCCGCCGCTGCGATCAGCTCGTGAGTCCAGGAGGATTTGTGTTTTTGAGGGGTATTCGCCGTGCTTGGATTTTCATTATACACGGTCTCATGAGCTTCTCTTGCCTTAGACGATGTGAATAGGTCGGTAAACCAATTGGCCTCACCACTCTGCAAAACATCAAAAAAGATGCGCAAATGATACCCAAACTTAATCCTTGAAAAATTAGGTGGAGCGAACATCTTCTTGCCAATCTTCTTTGCTGTTAGCAAGTTGACTGTCGCGCCTAAACTGCGTCCTATACAATTGGCACGGGATTGGTACAAAATAGCAACAATCAGAAATCGAATCACATTTCCGCTGCTTTTATTCATGTTAGCATTGACCTTCTGCACAGTACTGTCTGGCATACCGCATCACAATCGCCAACAAATGAAAGCAGACATTCCGATCTCACCCAGGAAGAGAAATCAAAAATGTGGTGTGCCATTTTTACTAAAGTTGCTTCTAAGGTTACTCTGAATGGAAGGTCATATTATTCTTACCTGAGTTTGCAGAAGCAGCACAACGGCCACTGCCAAGACCCCGAAACCCGAACGGTACAGCATTTTTTTGACAGAAGTCAAGAACAGCCCTCAATCCTGATACTACGTATGTCTGTGTGCGGACAACGTATAAAAATTATTATGATAAAGGGATGAACAATCGCATAGGAGCACAGCTGGTACCTTGATGCTGTAAACGCAAAGGCGAGCAACGTTTGGTTCCGGCAGTAAACGTTGTTGTGGTGTCTTTATAAGTGCATGTGCCACATCATGTAAGTGCTGCTGAGTGTAACTCTGTAGTTATCCTAATCTGGACATATCAGTCCCTGAAATCAGATGGAATCTGCGGTTCAGTCACCACTTTTCTTTACGCTTATTTGGACATTTCGCCGAAAAGTATAAGTTTTGTTACAACGCTGGTTACTCACTCGAAGTGCAATTTGATTGTTGCGGACAAATTTCATTGGTTATTGCTTCCCAATCTACAATCTACATAGTCATCCTTTGTAACGATCAACGATCATTTGTAACTGCAAAAATGAAATTCCTATTGCGCCACCACAAGGCTAACTCCTCACCAAGCCGATATGCAAATCTGACGCCAAAAGCAGCTGCTGTATTTTCTGTTGCGTAATAATAAGAAAACTCAGCGGTTGTGAAGTCTGACCGTTACCGTTCCATGCGTTCACAAGTAAAGTCTAAAAGTATGTTTACGTTTGGAAGCCAATGGCACTTCAAATAAAACTATCAAAGTTTTCAAAGGTTCGAAAACATAAACGGTAAATTAATTAAAGCTAAACAAACACAAAAAAGTAAACTGTATAATTGTCGAATATCCATAAACACAATCAAAATAAAAATAGTTGCTAACAAGAACTGAACTTTCACAAGGTCACGATATCGCACAAAAGCATAAAATTTTGTACCGTAAAAAGCAGTAACTATACTGTTGCAATACAAATCAAAAAAGAAACAAAAGGCACTGCATTGTCAGCAGGATACCCCGGTAAAACGTAAAACGCTCTACAAATTGTTGATGATATCGTGCTTCTTCTTCAAATCCATCGGCTGCGACCGAATATCCTTCTTGGGTCGGCGTGATAATGCGGCACGGAGCTCTTGTGCCGACTGGTACAGCGACGGCTCACCAAAAGTCTGTCCAGATTTTGGGGTTGTCTTCGTCGGTTCCGTGGTGACCGGTTTAGCGGTCCCGTTCGATACAGGTTTGACCGGCAGCGGCGCAATCACAGCAGGCGTTGGGGAGGGCGTCTTTGAATCGTCGTAGGAAATATTATCCCCGTTGCGACTACGAAGTCCGTTCTCTTTGTCACTGTGATTCTCGGCGGCGGATGACAATGATCGCGATCCGGAGTCTTCGCTCAAGCTGTCCTTTCGTAAGCGCTGGAGCAGAAAAACAAGGCTTACCGACCTGTACATAGGCCACTTAACACAAACACAAAATTTCTCCAGTACTTTAGTGAAAATTTGTGTCAGACAGGCTCTATTTTATTTTTGTACCAGCTACAATTTAAAATTGTTTGGTCTTTTCGAAAATTAAAAAATTTATGGAGACATAATAAAGCGCAAACTTGGACAGAGCAATTAACAAAAATGCAATACAACGTTGCAACTTACTTCGGTGTACGATATAACTGGCCTTTGGTATCCGTTATTATGGTGCACCTCGACAGTTTCCGTCAGCTCCTCTTTGGGCGATACCGGCTTTTGTGGATGAAAAGCCGGGCTACGCGTTACCGTTTCTTCAATGAATTCTTTTTCGCTAGGCACAGGGGATTTCGGGTACACTTTCGGCATCTGGCTAGCATCCAGATCCGGTGTGCCGACTAATTGTGCCACCGTTAGCGGTACCGGTTCTTGCTCGAAGTGAACATGATTTGGACTGGTATTGGACAGGCGACGCTGCTCATGATGCGCCGGATCGGCCAAAATCGAATGACGTCTGGATCCCGGTTGTCCAGCACACACTTCGATATCCTCACCCAGAACTTTAAACCCAGTTAATTGTGACGCATGTTCTTCACGAGCGGTCTCCACATCGTGGGTGACCACTGTCTCTTGGTATGTGTGTTGCATGGCTTCGTTCCCAGTATGAGAATGATCGTGGGAATGCTCGCCCGCTTCGCGAGCTTTTTCGTGATGATGCTCGTGATCGTGAGCTTCTTGAGGATGATGGTGTTCGTCTTCGTGGTGCGTATGTTCGTAATGTTTTTCGTGATGAAAATATTCTCCTTCGTGATGTTCGTGGTCGTGACCTTTTTCGTGATTGTGATGGTCGTCCTCGTGCCGGTTTTTGTGGTCGTCGCTTTTGTCGAGATGCTGCGGTTGGGTAACAGTTACAGGAGCGTGTTCAGTGAAAGTTATTGATTGCCGCTTTTCTTCGTGATGAGTTTTTTCCGGTGTATTGTAGTCCTCGAGTGGCGGCGGAGGTGGAAAGTGTAGGTCAACAGTCTGGCGAAGAATAGGTGATTCTTGTACGCTGACTTTTCGCTCTTGTTCAGTTTGGGTTGGTATATCTAGCTGATGCGCATCAGCCACTTCGCTTCCCGGTGGAAATGGCGGAAATGATTGTAATTTCTGAACACTAGATCGCCGGTCAGCGTTAACACTATCGGTAGATGGGTGGTTTATAGGCTTCTCATCAAATTCATGGTGCTGCGGAGAATCTTTCGAAATGGAATCTGGAATAAATTTGACGGATTAAAAATTGACCTTGCATATTTATTAACGCAAATTCATATTATAAGTCAAGCTGTGACTGAAGTCATGCAGGGAACTTAAGCACGCTAACGAGATTTCCGTTCAAAGCGCAGTGGGTAAAGCCGCATGCGTAAATGGTATGGTAAGATTATGAAAGGTACTTTCGAATATTAAAACTGTAATTAACATCAACAGTAGCAAGCAATGGGCATTTCGCCACAGAATTCACCATTCAACTGACGATGAATAAATCTCTCGCTATGTGATATAACACATACACGTAACAAGTACAGTATCGAACCGGTTTGTGTGCAATAAATTTTTCCTCAATAGTTTCAAGCGATTTGGTTGTAAACAATTCGTAGACACATCTGACCATGTGTGTGAATATTTATCTCTAAAAAAACTTCAAAATTAATTAGTCAAACAAACGTGACTCGATCATTTGTATCATTAGTACGCAAACCACAGCCCACGGTTAATTAGTCAAACCACAGTTATTGTCAAAAAAACAATCGGAGAACGAACTGCACGAAATTTTAAATGTGTTAAACTGCTTTCACTCCATCACGCCTAGAATACCAGGCATATCAAAGTATTTTGTACGAATACCAATATCCGAGAAATTCGTATCACTATCAAGCAATGAACGAAAACTCCGTGTCAGGATAAATTACAACTTGTCTCTGCAACTTCAATCTGATGGCAGCACTGATTACAAATACTTAGTTTCTAGAAATAACCAAGTTTCTAGGAAAACTTAGCAAACAAATCTAGCAATTTAAAAATGAACCACTTACCGTGTGTAAATCTAAAGGCAACATTGTTTTTTATCTGTATGTATGCAAGAATTGTTTTACAAAATAAAATGTAGTTATTATTTTCTTTCCAATAATGCATAATATTTCATCGCTTTCGCAAGCTACATTCATTGTCTCTGCAACTTCAATCTGATGGCAGCACTAATTACAAATACTTAGTTTCTAGAAATAACCAAGTTTCTAGGAAAACTTAGCAAACAAATCTAGCAATTTAAAAATGAACCACTTACCATGTGTAAATCTAAAGGCAACAGGGTTCTGGAGATAAAGGATGTTCTTTTGCGTTCCGCGCACAACAACTTTATTGGTTTTATACCATGCATCCGCCGATGGATCAACAACTAACAAGCGTGTTTCCTGGGGAATGGCCTTGATTCGTTCTACCACCTGCTTGTGATTTTCATTGGCAATATTAACTCCGTTCACTTCAACAATCCTATCACCCTAATAAATTGCCGAAATAATCAACAAGTTATATATATGCAATGATATCAACTAGGCGGCACCGAACGGCACAAGGCGGTTACAACGCAATATAAAACAAAATTGCTTCGGTTTTTAACACCCAGGGCAACATTTACACAGCGCATGCACCGTCGAATCAAATGTTGCACAAGCCGCAGCACACTTTAATTTTTGGTTCGTAACATATCATCGTGAGAAAAATGCATAGAATTCCTGGGTGAACGCGAAAAAATGCTTTAATTCGCAAGACACGAAATGAAAAGTGAAAAGGCGGATTGTCAGATTACCGGTGCGCAATGCCGTTTGTCACCGGTGTTGATTCACGCAGCCAAAGCATTTTATATAAGCCGGAAAATCGACTTTTTCTATTTGTCATTATGCCAAGCTAAGTAAGTACGTGAAGCACGATTATGCCGTGATGATTTGCCTAAACGCAAGTATTTTTCGCTTTAAAAGAAGTCTCGCGATCGTCAACACTAACGCGGGACTGAAATTTATCCGTTTCAGCAAACAGATAAACAGCAGCGACAGATGGCCACTTGCAGTACGCATTCGCTTACCTGTTTCAAACCGGCAGCTTCCGCCGGTGAATTCGCATCCACTTTGCCGATAAACTGACCATTTCGAACCTTATCGGACTGTAGATTAAATCCATATCCGTCAAAGTCTGGCCAGCGCGTTATATGACATAATCTAAAAAACAAAACAACAGTTTGACTAAATCACATAAGCCGTAGGCCGATCGACAGTTTTCATGACCAGTGTTGAAAACAGCGGTGTGTTATCAGCCTTCTAAAGTTTGTCAACAGAAAAAAGCTAAAATTTTTAATAATCAGATACTGAAATCGAAATTGGAAGAAAAACCTTCTACATTTGGCACAGGAATGAGATTTGAAACGATTATGTTACTTCCTCTGCGGTTTTTTGGTGGATTAATTAATGCAAAAGCATGCAACGCACGGAAACTCGCGCCAGTCACAGAGCAGAAGTTCGAACGAGTACGCGGTGTGACGCCTGCTTCCGGTGGTCATTAAATGCGAAATTCAAAAGAAGAGTAGCTGTCAAAGTGAGGCCAAAACTGTAATTGTATGGGAAAAAGATAAGCAATCCTGGACATATATGTACAACAATCTAAAGCATCTATTACGAAATACTCTTTTGTTGATTCATAAGTAGAATCTGTAATCACTAAGTAATCTGATTCGAAAGTCTCTTTGGACGCTTCTGTGTTACAAATCTTCGCTTAATCGGTTTAAATGCATTACTTTTCTAAACGTACTCGTAGCCTTTTGTATTTCTGGAAGTTACAAAATGCCTAAGCCCGTCTACATTCTTAAAAATTTAAAAATAGCATTGTTCCGACATCTTGAATTCATTGAATTGTGACTCGTACGGTGCATGCTTATTTCCTGGTATCGACCAATTAATAATTAAATTTTTCGATATTCAGATAATAGACCTGACAGAGTCTTGAATCGTGATCTAAACATCGTTCCTATTCCCTGTTTCCTCTTTCTTATTCATGTAATTTGTTATTTCCTTTTTGTGCTTAACACGCCCTGGATTCACATCACGAATACGCACGATATACAAAATTTTTCGAATTAAGCAGCGTAATAATTAGGTACTTACGCCTGCTGCTAGCTTAACCAGTAGTTGTACACAGTAGTCTGTGGATAATAATTTAGATGTTTATTACCTATAATTCAATAAACCATCTGGGTGATTTTCATAAAGACAATAATAATAAGTTTACTTAACAAACCCAAAATACTATAAGAACTTCATTCAACTTATAGACTGCGCTCGTGCTTCGAACCAGTTATTAAGTATAGCACATGTACCGCATCGCATTGTTCTTATTGTTAGCATTACCTATGGATGAAGCAGACGAACTCCAATATTTGCATTTGTTACACAAATTATGTAACCGCTACAGGTGAATTAGTTTTTGTGCTGGTTGTTCAGTACATGGGACACTTGTAAATCAACGGCCATGAATTAACTCAAGTGGCATATGGCTGATCGCACTAAATACCGTCATGCTTGAGAGGTTGATGTTTATAAAAAGCTAAAAGCGCCGCCGTATATATTATTGTTAACCCACACACAAATATCAATAACAAACACAACACACAATAAAAGCGCAACATCTGCACGGCTATATAATGGGGCAGAAAATGTTGATTACTTTTGTAATACTGTAAATGCACGTTATTGTGTTACAAAAAGTTACATGTACAATACAGTTGCATTCAATACAGTAACTGGACGTCCACATTTCAATAAAGTATTCCAGTAACTACATCTTAGACTGGAGGGTGAATACTTATTACTGAACACTAAACAGGATAATAAAACTATACCACGATGGTGATTTGTTAGGAAATACGTAGAAGACTTTCGCTGTTTGCATCGATATTAAATTTGTATCAATTATCACCAGACGTACGTAAGTGCAGATAGTAACAAGTTAACATAACGTAATGCCAATAAATTATTTGGCACTGTGCATAAAATGATATTAACTGATATTTGTCTTCAAATTTGACCATTTACTTTTTTCTAATTAAAAAAGTTAGTAGCACTACAAATAAAAAGCAACTAATGCCGTGATGCGCAATATTATTAAATGAAAAAAGCAGTGCATATCGCATACTTAAATTTGCAAAATACAAAGCAGTTAATTATGAGTATAAGACACACCCACGATTTTTCTTACGCAGCAAATGCATTGTCAAACATGATCCATGTCACGCTCGGCTGCACAAAAACTTTAACAAACGATCAGAAGTTTTACGCATCGATTTCTTTTACAGTTCATTTACCTGGGGGCAGGAGCGTCTTCGCCAATATCGGTAGTCATTTTTTTGTTATTATTAGAATACTGACACTCGGGTAAATAAACGAGTTCGTTGGCAAAAATCCGCGCACGTGGAATACACCAGCCCGACTACAGACCCAACTCCAAACACATATTCAGCACTATTAAAGCCGAGATATCCAAGCATTAAATGATCCAATTAAGTCCACGGAAACGCCGCTGATTTAATTGTTTAATTCCTGTGCAAATATACATGTACCATTTTTGCGCCGATTGTCATTGATAGGAGTTAACTGATAAACCGCGCCATCTCCAGAAGTGGATTACGATAAACGCATAATCGGTAGCATGTTATAATTAGGTATTTGTCAGGGGCACCGAGAGATAACGGACTTTTTCGACAAAGCGCGCATTAAAGGCAGATGCGAATGTGGCAGGAACGGTGAGTGTGTGTGCTCATGTTTGTGTCTTCGTAGACCCATTAAATTTCACCCGTTAATACAGGTGTACTGTATGTAGTATAACGGCGAAGCGACTGTGAACGGAGACGGCCGAGAGATATGTACACCTGAGCGAATCGATACGCGTTCCGCTGAAAAGACAGGTTAAGCGCGGCATTGTTGACCACACCGCGGCGCTGTCAATTTCAAATAGGCCAAGAAACAAAATCAAAACCTCCTCGATTTCTTGCTAATTCAAATTCCTAAATTTGAACAATAACTCCTTCGTTAATCAAATCCGGCTACTCTAGTTTTTGTGTATAATTTTACCAAAACACAACCGAAGTTTCTGCTTTTTTTCCAGTACATTTACATTGAATAGCGTTATGTTAGCTTATGTTTATATGAATTTTCTCGGATAACCTGCTGAGCGACGCACATCTTTGGCAAGCTGAATGTTAGCCTTTACGGTATGGATATCGTATTTCGTCTTGTCTACATGATGACCATGAAACGGTGCATCGGAAAATAATTAATGGCTTGTGTTATCTTTTTATGACCGCTTAAAAACCTCATAGCGGCACGTGATAATACCGCACTGATCCATGACACTTGCTGTGTCTGCGCGCCAAGGCAAGCGTGAAATCGCACTACGCTTTTACGCGATAAAGAGCTTGTCACTTCTATTTAGATTTGAGAATAAAAATCACCAATAAATAAATAAAAGAACTGGATAAAAAATATTTTGCCTACGATTTAAGACAGTATTTTTCGCCAAGAAAGGACATACCAGAGAAAATTATTGCAGCACAAATTAAGGATGATGACATAAAGATTGCTGAATTTACCTAAACCGGTATCACGAAAAATAAGCGGATCAATAATATCCATTTGTCGTTTTAATTTCGGTGAGGTACGTGTCAGTCGCATCTGACGTCGTTTTAAAAATGCTTTATCACAGCCAGCGATACAAAACCAACTCCAATTACAGTACAAAAACAAAGTACACATATATATGAATTTTTCCCGGTCGGACCATAGAAAAGTCAATTGGCTACCCTTTTGAGTTTTCTTTTCGTGTTGGGCGAATACATGTACACCGCTATCCCATCGCGGATGGAAGAATGCAAATTAACCGAATGGTCAGCCTCCACCACGACTGGTTCACGGAAGTGCAGCCGATGGTGGTGCCGACCGGAAGGACTCTGACTGCGCGTACGGGGACTGGGCGTGGCCGCACTGATGGCCTGTCCGTTGGGTCGGGAAGTGCGAGGCCGGTTCAGGGAATTGGTGTGCTCCGTGCTATTTGGCACTGTGCTGTTGTCCAATAATTCCGATGAACTGTGACCGCGAACAAGCGTGGATTTCGGGACATTCTCCACAATCGGACCCGGTACACGCCGAACGAAGTAGCCTAATTCCTCTTCTTTACTCCGAGCAAACATTTCGTCCACTGTACATCCGAATCTGTCGGCAATTCAAATATAAACAAGTATTCCTACGCATAAATAAGTTGCAGCGTCCATAAAAAAGGATTATGTACATACTAAAACAACAAAATTTAAATACAACACAGATGCTAACATTCAGGCTATTAACCGCATGTTATTAAGTCCGTCCTTAAAATTCCGTAACATACAGGCGCTAAAAAACTTTAAGAACCACTCTGGAAAGCATCAAGATTTTTAGGCGCTGTCAAGTTTAAACTTAAGTGAGAAGACATGCTGAAATCCGTACTACAAGTATTACAAGTTTTTTTTCACTTTTCATAAGTTTCGGGGCCACCGAATTTGACCTCTTTTTAAATTGTAATTCACAATGCAAAGCGTTTATATTTTGTTTTCATCATCAAAGTTAATTGCAATTCTTTTTTGTCTTACCCGAATTCTTCAGTAGCCACAGCCTTGTGCAGCGGTGCCGGGGCGAAATAGCGTCGGGGTTGAGATATTTGTTTTTCGTTGCAGGTGAGACAAATGGCTACCGCCAACACGCCGACAACAATAATGCCCACAACAACGCTAATGATCACACTTTGTAAAGTTGTCTTTTTCCAGCCAATTCCGTCACAGTTTAATTCATCGATCTTGTTTATACAATTTGGTCGTTTATTGCATACCAGGTCAGCTGCGATGCATGTTCCATCGCCGCAGTCGAAATCCGAATCGCCTTGGCACTGAGAGGCTGCACAAAGAAGCAAATTGCTGAAAACAATAACCAAACGAAACAAAAAAACGAATAAAACTACACAAAGTATTGCACATTTCGCGTTGAAACACTGTTGAAAACAATGGCTTAAAGAATGCAACAGACTAAGTGATAACGTATACGTCTCAGAATACGTATACAACTGTACTACTATACCGGCACGTTTTCGCAAGCGAAGAAAGCAAAAAAATACGCTACAGCATTCATTCGGAAATTCCAATTTTACGATTGACTTACATCGTTTTAACACGGTATAATAGGCATTGAAAACATTTTCATCTAGTTTTTTCGGATCGCTCATGAAGTGTAAGATGGCTTTTGAAGAATTAACAACAGAATGATTGGTTGATCCTCCGCAATATTGACGAATTCGATTGTGAAATTCTAATGAAGACTGATGAATATCGATGAAATCCATATCACAGTCGTCGGGATTGGCCAGCTTCAGTTCAGTGAACCGTAAAAGTATCTGTGAATAAGAAAAAGATTAGGTTAATTCCAAAACACGTACCCAAACCTTCAAGATGGCTACTGCTTTGACCTTTATGCTCACGCATAAAGCACGAAATACTGCAGTACGCTGTGAATGAAGTTATACGCATGTGTCAATTTTTTGTGAATGTGAGGAAATGCTCAATTTATAAAAGACTTCAGTCCCGGTATATGCATTAATTTTATTTATTGTGAACATTCTACCACGAACCTAAAAACAAGAACTACTCACGAAACTGAGTTAACATGCAATCGAGAAAGCTGAAAAAATACAAAGTATGGAACTATTGCACCCATAGAAGAATGTTTTATTAAAAGAAATATTAGCCGTCTCACAATCAGCAGAAGTACTGCTCACGCCCATGTACAGTACAATACCTGCAAAAACGTTATGCTTAAACGTTTTATCAGAGTAAAATAACTGCATCTAGAAAATTTTGTTGTAAATTTGGCTCATAACAAAGCATGCATGTGGTTTTTCACACATGTACACTGTTTACACATGTTTTTTTACACATGTACAATTTTGTTCACACTTTTTGTAACTTTAAATTCGTATTAATCACTCGCGACCGTGAAACCTGATTAATCGTAAGCACATATGCATATGTACTGTATATTTATAGTGCAACGGACCTATAATGCACTGTATAATGCACACGGACCTGTGATGCATTAGAAATGCTAATTTCGAAAATGCAATCCAAAGGCACACCATGTTGTTGAGCATCGTTTATAAATCGTTTGGGAATGGACGAGGAATTCACCATTCCTTCCTTGCTGTCCGACATGCTAATAAAACATCCTACAAGTACAAATAAGACAGCATGTTGTTATGCATGGCACTGGAAGAAGCGATGCTGTGCGATGTCGCTGTCGATCTCAGTGGCCACAGGGTCAAATTTAACGTCCAACTGTGCGCTGAAATCATACGTAAGCATGGCTGGCAATTATGAGAAAACCTACCAGTCGCATTCCAGACGTCACGCTTCCGCTCATAAGGCACGCTCCTGTATACAACGTAAAATCCCTCGAATTGGATGGCATCATCAGTTTTAAATCGCAGCTTCATGTAGCGCGTTGTACTCCGCAAACTTGGTGGATAAATTGTACCGCAAAATCTACCTAAAATTTTCTATATTTAGATACGCGAATTTTAAAAAAAATTTACATTCTGGCTGCAATTATATAAAAAGGGTCACCCACAACTGCACAACCATAAGATCAGCAGACCACAGGATACTACAGACAAAACCATAACATACAAACAAAAACAAAAACATACTCTGTATGTAGACAAAAACATTAATTTTGAATAAAGCCAAGAGTATGTGAGTCAATATGACCTCGTATTACAAGAATTAAATACACAAATTTGTCACGTTAACTGTTATTAACGGCAAAGTTAGTAGGTATTCCTGCAAAAAATATGCTGCAATATTACAGCTGATAATCAGAAACTTCACCGATTAGCGAAGTTTGAGTGGCATTAATTTTGTCAGTAATAGAGACAAATGATAGATGCGTTGGTCGGTAGCGTTGGTAAGTAACACAATAGTAGCGAATCCTTAATATCGGATGTATGATAATTATTACAAATATTTTTAACAAACAATTCAGAGTCAATTTGGTGTACGAGTGCACTGTCAACACGCCATAAACCATCGGAGACTAGCGTAAGCATGCGTCTAGTTCGATTCATTAACAAAATTTATGCAAAATTACCCGTACCTTAAAAACCGCAGCATATTACCAGTTAGGCAGTTACCATATCCATATGCATATTATGTTACTACAGTTTAGCGATAAACTATAGTCTTCGCTTTATAATGGAGATAAATTTCATTATCATCATAAAATCATGATCAGGAATAAAAAGAAGCAAGTATAATATAAAAGCTGTAATCTCCTCAAAACGTGCACGTGAAAATTTTCTTACAACGCTGCATACCTATAAGAGGCGAATATCCATATGGTCCATCCCTGACTTCCAGAAAGTCATATTGACAATAGCATTCAATTGGCCTTTTAGGGATAAAGGAATTCCGTAAGATGTGGCAGTCCCGCCCTTCAATGTGGAACCGGCCTCGAAAATCCAGCTCAACAATATGGTCGGGCGGTGCTATAAATTACCACGATACTTCAAAATGAATAGCAATCAGCTGCAGCATTACGCATTTTACAACACGCACCGTCTATGCAGAATAAATAAGAACCACTTACAACTGACAAACAAACAAATCTTGAGCTATTTCAAAACATTCTGATTATGGTCTCCAATCTCCATTGCATATTATGCCAAGTATAAATTTTATCCTTAAAATACATGCATATGTTTTCTTGCATTAAAATTACTTATATACGCACTGCAGCCACTTTTTCTTAACGACCAATTATGTATCTTGTAGTGCCTCATAGTACAAGATATGATTAGATATCTGAATAATAGTAGATAGAATTAATACTATACAGAAATATTCTGCATGAATGCAGTGCGCTATTTAATAATAAAGCATCTAAAATCATCGTAGATCATAAAGTTTTCTGCTGTGTATAAAATAAACATAGTATTTTGCAAACTCGCAGGTCTTAATTGTCTGGGACGCGCTTGACTCTGAAATGATACAAATTATGTCTACCATTTGTCTCATAACTGCGTAGGAATTTGGTGAGTTGGAAATGAATAAATCAAACCTCAACCTTTATCAGAACAGCGTTAAACTAATACTGGGATAAAATTCTAACCACGAGTTTAATAATTTTTAAAGCTTTTGTTGAGATTTTCGATCAACAATAAAATGCTACGAAATCATTTCCGAAATAATCCGCATAATTTGTCATAAAGTGGAAATTAAATTAACTGATCTGGCAGATGACTTAATGAGGCCCAGCTGTCTATTCCGTCCAGTGCACTTTGGCCAAATTATATTCACACTCGACAATGATGCGGGGGAGTGCCTGGCCGGCACTTATTTGGCAGAAGAACACGATTTTACACTTACCCGTAATTAGCTTACTGCAATCGCTATTATTGGGATAGGGATGTGGATAGAAGGGTGAAAAGTAATCCGGGGTGGACACGTTGGTTGAGGTCACGTTACAGTAGTCGGGAAACTTTTGACCGTCTCCTTGACCGCATACCAATTCTGTTCCAACAGCACATGGATAGTCAAACAATGGATAAGTATAAGCCAATTGATAAGCTTTATAAAATTGCTCTAATGTAGGTAGATTTTACAATAGCAAATAACTAAGAAACACAAACACAATTTCCACTTTATCAAGACTAGGAAATAAATACAGATGTGTTTTGAATGGAAATAAACATATTCCTATGTCGCACGCGATAAAATTTGTATATCGGTATTTATAAATAAAATTAAAAACGCAGTCAGCATAAGTAGTTAAACGCAAATCCACGGACTGATTGGTCTCTAAATTCCTAACGCTTTTGCGCGAACGTACAATACAGAGATTCCGATTTCGATAGTACTTTCTAGCTACACCCAAGCGCTTACGGTGTCGCAAACAATAACACAACACCTACAGATCTATGTATGAAAAAAAAAATGCATGAAAAAAAATAATGTATTTGTGCCTGTTGATTTTTCCCGGGCTGTATATAATTTGATTGCTGCCTCAAAATTAATTTTACAGCAAGTCTGATTATGGATTACACGCTTCGTGCTACAAAGTACAGATTCATTTATTACCGGCAGAATACGTATTGCTATTGGTTGCATAAAGAACTTACTGCAGTGATTTTGCAGAAAGCAGAAGAGAATTCCCAATCCAGTGTATGAAAACCCAATTGTCGTACTGATTCGGGCACGTGTTACATGATTAAGGTATGTGATACAACATTCCATTGCAATTGTCTTCCATTCATCATCACTTCCGGCAATGCAAGGACCCCGATTGGTGATGTCCGTTGCAACTTGCAAATATATGCTGATCGATATTTCCACGCATTGGTGATGTCCGTTGCAACTTGCAAATATATGCTGATCGATATTTCCACAATGCATACACGCACGCCCTTATTGTCCGAACTCCCAACACGCAACTTTACACAATCCACATAATCCTGTCATCCTAATCCCAATTCTTGACAATCATAACTCATCAAAATAACATATTACCGGAGGACGAAGAAAAATTCATTATGCAAAGCCCTATATAACGCCGGCTCGACTTTACCGCACAACGTTAACCGAAACGGAACACGTAACCGGATCCGGTTAACTACACAGAAGTCATCAACACAGTCGGCATGTTTATGGATTACTAATGTTTTTAGACAAACATCCACAATTGAATCCATACGTCGTGCAGCATTACTGCGATATACCATGAGATTCTCCTATTTGGCCGCGATGGAATGAGAACGTATACGCCAAGAAGATGCGCATGCCCATATGCCGGGTTAAATATAGAAGCCGGGTTCATTCATTTGGCCGCCATCTGATAATTACACGATCCAATGGCTCATGATAAGCAGCGCCACTGTGCTACGGTTTAATGCCAGCCTGCGTCTGTCAGTAGCGCATCGCTCATCACTCACAACATTGGTTACGGCGCGATGCCGGCAGCATCATCCATTACACTGTGCAATGCACTATATTCCGGTGTGTATAAAATTGTACAGAGAAAAATTCAGCGGGCACATGGCCAGGAATATATTCTACGCGGGCAAAAATGTTCCCTCCATTCCTTCGCTCCAGCTGGGAATAATGCAATGGCCGCCGGGGAACAAAGCAGAATGATGCGTACAGCCGGCATTACACGCCAAGATGCGCACCACCGATTGGAACAGTGGCGTCCGGTTCGGTTAGAATACAATGATTACTGACAGAAAATGTACCCCCCGATTTGTATACGGGATATATCGATTCGCCGCTTTCTTCTCCATCATCGTCATGCGACGGGAACACATGTGTTGTGCCGGTCGACGCTAGTAGATGCAACAGCAGTGCAAATAAAATGCCACTGTTGTCTACTGTGGAAGCCACATTATTCTACAATCCCATTAGCATACGACGCAATTATCGAGATTCTTAATTCATTTCCCGATTGCCGGGGGATCTAAGCTTGCGAGTGTTTCCCTCGCATTCACGCAACCGACTGCGAGTTACCGAGATTGGTCAACGGAACTTTATTACGTCAAACCATCGCCGGCATGCGCCATACGCGTACATACATACTTGTGAAGTTTAGAGTAAGTAATAATCAATTTTCACCAAAAACTGCCAACCGCAAGCGAACATATCATCCATTCACAACATTGAATAATTGATATATTTATACAGTCAAGTCATAAAATGCCAAACGGAAGCTATACGATGATCGATCCCCCCCGCATTAAATTGCCAGATCCAATGCAAACATATCATTCTGCGTGGATTGGTCAATATTCTAACAATTTAAAAACACTTGACTAGATTTGCATTTACACAGAAAGAACACTCGGGGAATGACTGCGTGTGCCGCTGAAACAAAACCCCCTTAATACGCGCCACAGCCTCGCGGAAACAGAATGGAACAAAAAAATCGATCACACGATTTCCCCGCCGCAACCACGACACAATCTACAATAAATACCAACTGCAGACCCGAGTCAAACGCCACGGCCAGAGCGCTTCCGCATGCACGTAGAGATACACATACAGCACAAGGACACAAACTACACAGACTTTTTAATTCCTCCTCGCAAATACAATTAGGTCAAATCATCTTCGTTATCCTCTGATGTCACATGGAATTCGGTATTAGATGCCGACTGATTATCATCAGCCGGAGATGGTGTTTCGCTGGCCACAACGGGAGCGGGCTGTGGCAGGGCTTCCTGGGGAATGAATGCCGGCTGCTGCTGCTGCTGTGGCGGCGACGGCCGTGCGACAGCGACAGGCGCCGCGGAAACAGCTCCCAGCCCGCCATCAGCCACATCCAGAGAGCGCGCCAGTCGGGCGTACTGCAATACAACGGGAGCATCTTGGTCACGTTTACCACATCAAAACCCCACATCCGCTTGTTCGTTTTATAAGCCAGTATATTACAGCCGTACAGCGTAAACTGCCCATAACGTAAAGTAGGGGGTATAAATGCGCTGCGTTCCAGGATAACTTCACTCTACCCTACTGTAGCGTGCCTTTAAGCATCTCAATTGTGCGCAACCACACATAAATTTTAAAAAAACGTAGCTGATAAAATAATAATGCCAAGCTTTAACCAAATTTAATAAAGCGGTGAAAAAATGTTTGACTAATTTCGAATACATAAAATTTATGAAAAACCTTGTCCTTTCCTATCTATTAAAGAACGCTGTCTTAATACATGACATAAAAAACTGCAACAAATCAGTCTATGCAGACAGCAAGTACAAGGTACGTAAACATGCAAAAGCACTTAGCATACAGGATTACTATTGTAGTTCTAAAACGCACGTTATCCTATACCTTAAAATTCCTACTAACCTCCCTAATTCGATAATCGCTCAGAGTCAGATCATAACATTTTCCACGAAAAAACACCAGCGTGAATTTAACTATTTTGAAAAAGCTGGTTACAAGAGTATACGTTAGGACAACATATACAAGATAAAATTGTTGGGGTTAAACTGCAGAAAAACTTTTCTTGTACATTAAATTATTATTATGTTGGGGGGTGACCACAGATACAAATAGGTATGCCATTACAATATTACTGTATTGTGCAGCATTCGCATTGCATGAATGCACTGGAATATGACTGGAATGGATACTTCTATCCATTAGCCGCAGTCGTTAAAGTATACAAGCAGTCCTCCAACAGCTGTTTGTCCTTAGGATGATGAATTCACACCGCAAAAAAATGAAGGCAAGTGCTCACTAAGCATGCCGTCACACTCAAAGTCCCTTATGCGAGTAAGGATCACAAAAGTATTTTAATAGCACTCTCCAAAGGCATCAAGTTAATTGTTATGGCTTCTGGGTGATTGACTAAAAATCCATTTCTCTACCACTGAATCGTTTACGTTTACTTGATATAGAGATATACAAATAAATCTTTACGTCAGCCATTTATAGTGATCAAATGGGCTACACTTATCATTCTAAACTTCTAATATATTCCAAACAGCTTTCCGAATTTTAAGTGAAACAACCAAGAGATGTGTCACCATACAAAGGCTGCAGTGCGGCCGGCAAGGTTTACAATTTCTTAGCGAACCATTTGACGGAATTCGTTAAATTTTATGCAAGCATACATAACGTTTAAGAAATCAGGTTGGGTATGCGTTTCGTGTCCTACAGGCTAAAGCTCAACTCATATTACCACTCTTACGATAAGTTTAAGTTTAAAAGTTTCACAAATCCATGCCCATTCGTTTCTAACACTTTTAATTACACCACACCAGATAGTTCAATATCTCAGCGCAGCACATCTCACACTATAATAAGCTTGATTATTTTGAAATTACTTTTCAAAACTCCAGCATTTTGTATATGCAAGTAATGCAACCATTTTTATTAAACATGGTATTCACCTTAGTAACCCTTTCACTAATATCGACACACAAAAGCCTGCAGCACTTACTACTGGATCCAAAGACCGCACAAAAGCGTTCGATGTGACCTGTTTTAGCGCTTCCCGGTCACTGTGGTCGTAACTATCAAGCAAACTTCTTGCCAGGTCCAGCTGACCACTGTTTAACGGATCAGGGAAACTGTTAAAGAAATGTGTTAAATAAACTTGAACGGAGAAAAAACATACAGCACCGGATTAGAATGAACTCCAAAACCATTACTTACCGAAGTCCAGTTTCATACGCTTTTCTCGCAGCAACGTAATCATCACGTTTCAGATGAACCAACACCAAACAAAGAACAAAACGCCTTGCCGGTGGAGAAGGCGAGGCCAGTTCGTTTTTTATAAGCTCTTCCAGAACTTTCGCAGCTTCGTCATACCTATAATATTTTAACAAGAATTACTTCACAAACAGTTCCACGGCTTTAAAAAGTAAGCAATCTGAAATCTCGCACCAGAATTACTGTAAATTGTTGCAGTAATACTAACTTGTCCATTTTAACCAGCAGTCGTGCTGACTTGTCGAACATCTCCGACGCTTGAGAATTTTTATCTTGTATCTGGGCCAAATCACCCGCTTTTCGGTATAAATTCGATGCCTCTTGCGGCAGTGGATCTTCCAAAATTCTGAAATCATCAGTGCATGTGTATTACAGTAAACTTTTTAATACTGAAAAATTAATTATGAACCCAATTACATTTGCATACAAAATTCCCGATAGTATAAAATTAAAACTCAGGAAATCGACCAATGGGTAGAAAAAATCGTCAAAATTAACTTAACAGCACATTTCCTTATTGATAAATATTAAGTAAGTATTAGTGGACATTTTTAAACGTCTCGGACAAAGATTGTGCAACCGAAAACTACACACTGCAACAAGTTTGTAAATTACTCTGCAATTAATGTGTAACAGATCCAAGAAAAAATCCAGACTGTTCAGTAAAGAACTATATAATAAATCCTAAAAGCGACAATGCGGAAAGAAAACACCTACTTGGCTCCGCGATCCAGCAGAGTTCCGGCCGTGTCCTGCACTCCATTCTCCACGTACAACAAGTAGGCTCGGTTAATCAATTCGACAACTTTCTTAAAATCTCCCAGATCACGAGCACAGAATGCAGCCTGCTCCAGCGATCTGGAAAGGAAAACAGCTACAACGTTACCAGCCATGTAATGGACAATATACTTAGTTGAAGTTCATCCCATACTTAGCCGCTTGGAAAGGCCTGGAAAAATAATCGGAATTCAGAAAATACAACTTCACAGTTCTGCAGTATGTGTTTGCCTTACACTTTATTCTTCAGATGACAATCCGCAGCCTTCATGGAGCAGTCAAGACTTCTGGCGTACTCTTTGGCGTTCTTGAATGACGTTGCTGTAGAATAATTCTCATGAGTGTCAGAGAAGTATTGCAGACTGTCAACTGTCAAGAAAAAGCCCCCAAAATCAGCTGTTAATTTGCTACCTGCTTTTGTGTAGCATCCCGCAGCTACATCGAAATCCTGGCTCCACTTCATAAGACCCGTCTTCAGACTGCCAACACAAACAGACTTTCTAACATGTAACTTATTATTGTGATATTCGTAGTTTTTGCTGTACAAAAATTTATGCTGGAAGATTCGATCCTAAACAAACAAGTGGTTCGCCTTCACATTACTTTCTACCTCTTTTCAGCCTCCTTCACTTGTGCCTCCCCATCTTGGATGAACTTATTGGATGACATGGCGAGTAAAATTGGTTACCTCAAAATCTGATCTCGTAATTATTCCTCGACGCGGTACGTTATAAACAATAAAAACTGATAAGAAAATAACAAAAACAATTTTGCGTAAGTATAGTTTGTAACTGTCTTTTGTGGGTCCTACGCTCCTGGTGATGGATGGCAGATCGATAAACATGAGACACATCGAACATCCGACTACCGTCACATGGCGGTACCTTAGTTGCTCGAATTTACCTTTGGGCAACCGCCCTCGGAAATCGGAACTATCTCAAGCAACTGCCTTTTATCCGCTGCATCCTTTAATATTAATTTTTATGTTTGACGACAAAAGTACGTACTAGTTTTTCTTTGCAGCTTGCTGTGAGTCCTCTGACTTCATTAGTATCTCAAAATTATTAATTAATGAAGTATGTTTGTATAGAAAAGCGTACTATGTAGTAGAAGGCTGGCTGTAAGAAGCCAAAACGCTTGAAGTAGCCCGTGAATGGTTTCGCAAAATAGCGTGATTATTTTCTTCTGGAACAATACTTATGGTTAGTATTACTTACGCCTTACGGTAACTCAAAAACGTCAACAGTAAATTAATGTTAATGTTTGGAATCTTACACGAATGTATTTTAAGTAAGTACAAAAATTTTTGCATGGCTTTAGAAACTAATTAGCAGTCCAACAATTGCAAGCAAAGGGACAATCATGATTTGTTTGCAAACCAGAACCGGAAGTCACAACTTACGATACGATTAGTACTAAACTACCAACACGTTGAAAAATGCACAGGAAAGCTTCGACTAGGAACGATTTGTTGGAAGTGAATCCTAATTGTGGCTTCTACTTCTTGAAGCTAAACAAAACAGTGAGACTGTTCTTGTATGTATCAAATTGTGACCACAAAAAACGGACCATGAAATCACTGATACAATTTCACTACGATCTGCGGTTCATGTCTCCGTTTCGTTGATCCCTGATCATTTCACAGGAGGTGAACGCGGAGAAGAGACTGTTCGCTTTCGGTACTCTTCATACGCTGCAATCTCTTTCTTCTCCTTTTTCTTATTCCTCTCGGAGAATTCTTCACGATTTTTCAAAATGCGCTTGATGATATCCTCCGTTGTCAGCGGATTACCCGAGTCAATCATCAGCAATTTATCTCGTCTCCTCGGTTCCGCGTATGGATCAGTTCCATCCACATCTTCGAAGATGGGAGTAATCCCATGCACGACTACACCAACATTGAAGTGGTCCATCAGTTCCGCGGTGACAGCATATGGCGCTCCAATAACCACTTCATCCACACACCGATAAGCCAAAACATTTAGTACGCGCTCGTTTAAATTCATGATCGGCTGGTTAGCGCCTTTGTATCGATTGACCACTGCATCTGAATGCAGGCCAACAATCAGATAATCTCCCTCAGCTCGGGCCTTCTCCAGAAAGTCCAAGTGACCAATGTGGAACAGATCGAAAGCTCCGGCCACGTACACGATCCGATCGCCCGGTTTCGGTGCTTTATTTTCAGCAAACTGAACAATTTTACGGGTCGTCTGGAGAAACTGGGAAACACCAGTGTATGGGCTATGGACCTTGCCCAGATCGTGAGGAGACAATGGTCCATCGGAAAGGTTGTTCAAATGATCGCGTGTCAGCAAAAGCATACGGCCAACAAGGTCAGTGGTGGAAATTCCAGCGGTTCGCTTGCATTCTTTGTATAATTTTGCGTCTTTCACTTCTTGATAAGTATCTTTCCCGTCAGCAGTCTGCAGATACACACCAGCCCAATAAGATCACCAGCTGGCAAATCACACTATTTCCACGCAAGTGAACTAAACTAAATTACTAAAATGCCACCCACTATTTAAATTACAGCTGTGACAATAATGCAAATGTCGAAACTCGAAACCCTGTCGTTATGTCTATATTCTAGCCAGATTGTATTACTCTTTGATGGCTAAAAATCACCTCAACAAAATCATTGTGGTGGCTATGTATCACTTCACAGTGCAAAATTAAAATATCTTATTAACAAGCACAAAACTAAATTCAGTGCCAGCGATACATTACGAACTCTACCGCCACTGAAGTTACTGAAACTAAACACAGTACTTTGTAGTTTTTGTGCCACTGCAATACAGTATAACTCATTCGGAGCCTTGTAAAAATCGTCATATTTCACATTCCTAAACTCATTTATTTTGAAATGAAGTTTTTGTAGCACTGATGTCTCAAAAAAAGTCAATAATGTCTTAAATCAAAGAATCACTCACCATGGTAATGTCATCACCGTGTACGCAAAAGTCGCAGTTGTACTTTTTCAATGTCTCCGCTGTGGTAACATACGGCGCCGCTTCGACAACTTCATCCACCCATTTTATGGCTCGTACCATACGATAGCGTTCTTGTTCGTTGAAAACGGGAGGGCCCTTATGTTTGCGGATTTCTTCGTCAGTATGCACACCGACAATCAAGTAATCACCCATTTCTTTCGCCTGGCGAAGAGAATTGGCGTGTCCAAAGTGCACCATGTCATAGCTAGAAAAAACCAAATAATCAAGGTCAGCAACCGCGTAATGAACTCAAAGCGTCTAGCGGTGTTAGAGTACGGCGAAATTTCGCAGAAATTAAATGCATGAATCCCGATCACATAAAAAGGAATAAAACAGCGAAGAGCTGTACCACAGCTGTGCGCACATACTGACATACCATCCATCGCACCACACA
Source organism: Paramacrobiotus metropolitanus (assembly GCF_019649055.1). Classification (NCBI taxonomy): domain Eukaryota; kingdom Metazoa; phylum Tardigrada; class Eutardigrada; order Parachela; family Macrobiotidae; genus Paramacrobiotus; species Paramacrobiotus metropolitanus. Next base: position 2,824,260 of record NW_026570224.1, read on the forward strand.
CGAACAGACTTTCCACCGTCTTTTCCGCCCACGGAACCGTTTCCGTCTCCATTTTCTCCCGGTCGTGGATCGGACATTCTAACTCTGTAAATATAAATATCCAGATACCGTTCCGTTGTACTTTTCAATGTCTAAGTAAGACAATCTCCTGCTAGAAAACGGAAGTCGAGAACTTACACCAGTGATCGAAGAATACGTTCAAATTTAATTTGTCTACTTTAACCTATCGACGAAAGCTCAAAGCAGCTGCACAAAGCGCTCTCGGAAAACGGGTGATCGATAAATACGAAAAGTCGTGATTTCCTTTGGTTAATAAGTTGTAGCCTGAAACGATGCCGTGAACAACTTTACTCAAGCAATTAATGGGTTAACCAGATTAAAATCAGGAATTGATTGGAAATGCCGCGGCAACAGCTAAATACGTTAGTTACGTACCAACACCGTACATTACTCAACTTCGTTTTCCACGCCCATTATTCTGCCCTAGTGGCCCAACATAGAAGATGCGCCTGCGCTTTTCTAGGGTAGTTTTTAACAATAACAATCCGCATTCCGACATTTTCAAAAAATTTAAGACATATGAACCATTTTCTGCAAATTAGCTAAATTTAACCTGTAAATTTGCGATGTAATTTAAAAAAGCTGGCAGTTACTGACCAAATACCGCTTTTATAGCGGCAGTGCAAGTAGTACATAGTTAGTAGATGTTCTACACCGGAAGTGATTGCGAAATCATAAAGCAGCGTGTTTGCTCGGTCACCCGTCACACATCAGCTCAAAAACCGAATGCGTGCTCGCGATATCCGTCCGCGACCCACACGAATTCCAGTTTTGTTGTACGATACCAGACTTTCTATAAAAATAAAACAGGGAACGCGTGATGTGTAGGTGCTGCTGCAATTTCTAGAGAATTTGGTTAAACTATAAGGCTGGGAATGATGTGGAATTGTCCCTTTGTCAGTCTTCGTGCTTCTGAAATTTCTCATCATCCATGATTTTCCCCCGTTTCGGGTAATTTTATATAGGTAACTTCCGTGTGTTTACATTTGTACACCCCGTCGTAAACAGTTGCGACCGATTGGCTGGAAAAATGCATGTCAACACATCTAACGATGTGAAAATCTATAATTTATCGGCCGGGAAATTTCTCCCCGATTGGATATCATCCAAGAAACGTCGACAAGCCGAAAAGAATGACGTACAACTTCGACGTCGAATTCAGATCTTTCAGGATTTCGATATGCCCGAGATTTCCAGCAGTATTAAAGTATCTCCGGACGGGCAGTATGTACTGGCCGCCGGAGCTTATAAACCAAGGGTTCGCTGTTTCGATACGGCCGAAATGTCCATGAAATTTGAGCGCTGCATGGACGCAGAGATCGTCAAGTTCCTTATCCTTTCCGAGGACTACTCGAAGATGGTTTTTCTGCACAGCGACCGGTATCTAGAGATGCATGCGCAGTACGGAAAATATTATCGAGTTCGGATACCGAAGTTTGGTCGCGATATGGCTTATCAGCCGGAGAACTGTCATCTCTGCGTGGTAGGAGCCAGTCGAGATGTATACCGACTCAATCTGGAAGAAGGTAAGACCGGGAAGAAGGATCTCAGTTTGGAAGAACTTCTTTGCATTATCACTGCGCACTTGTTGTGATACTTGTCTGTGAAATTTTCTGATCTTTTTTTCGCTTTTGTCATAAACATTGCCGAACGTGTCCGTTTTATTACTTATATTCGTGCAGATTTGTGATCTCTAACAATCTCTACGTCATTTTCAAATTTTTGAAAAAGTGTTTTTTTATTTTACATTTTATTAATCTTTCGAATTTTTTTCGTTTCGTAAGCATATATTTGTGTAGTTTGTTTTGCTTTGGTTAGCAGATGCTAGACGTGTCTTTCAATTCTGTTATTTAGGAAAATTTGTGGAAAGCATGGCATCAACTCTCGATGCGGAATACAATACCTGCGACGTTAACCCCGTCCACCAGCTATTCGTAACCGGTCTCACGAATGGTTACATTGAAACTTTTGATCCTCGGTCAGGAAAGTCCGAAGGCATGCTGAATTGTGCTCTTCCCGATATTGTCACCGATATCGGAGATACTCCCTTCGCCGTATCCAAAGTAAAATTTCGCGATTCCCTCAACTTGGCGGTTGGCACTAGTTCCGGTCACATTCTGCTGTATGACATACGCTGCCAACGGCCGTATTTTGTCAAAGACCATAATTATAGTCTTCCAATAAAATCCATTGAATTCATCGCCGAGCAGGATTGTATCGCGAGTATGGATTCGAAAATTTTGAAAATATGGGAGAGATCGACTGGAAAAGCGGTTACATCAGTGGAACCGGGGACCGATTTGAACGATTTGTGCATTGTGCCAAATACGGGAATGTTCTTTTTAGCCAACGAGGCTCCTAAGATTTTGACCTATTTTATACCGTCTGTTGGACCGGCGCCCCGCTGGTGCACCTTTCTGGATAGTTTAACCCAGGAACTGGAGGAAACGGCGGAATCAGCTATCTATGATGATTACAAGTTTTTGACCACTGATGAACTGGAGAGTCTCGGGTTGTCGGATTTGATTGGGACGAATTTATTACGGGCGTACATGCATGGTTTTTTTGTCGACGTGAGATTGTATAAGAAGGCTAAATCCATTGTTGAACCGTTCAATTATGAAGAATACCGAAAGGAGAAGATTCATCAGAAGATCAGTTCAGAACAGAACGAAAGTCGCGTGGTTAAGAAGGATAAATTGCCGAAAGTCAATGCCATGTTAGTGGAAAGATTGCGAGCGGAAGCCGCTGGGATTGAAGGAAAGAAAAAGAAATCCAAAGGCGATGCAAATGTTCTGGAGGATGAGCGATTTGGAGCTCTATTCAAAAATCCAGATTTTCAGATTGATCCTGAAAGCGATGAGTACAAGCTGCTTAATCCGCTTGTCTCTAAAATGGAGAAAAGAAGACAGAGAGCCGCCGCAGAAGAGGATGCGGCGGAGGAGGATGCTGCAGAGACAGTTGAAGAAATTCAAGAAGGAACGTCCCGTGCGCGGTCTCCCTCTAGCGAATCCTCGGATGATGATCGTTCATGGATTGCGGAAAGAAAAAAGCAACACCGCACACTACGTGATCAGAAACGCCGAGAGCGAAATAAAAATTTCGAGGTCTTGGCGGGTAAACCGACGCAAGTACGGGAAGTTATTCCGAGGGGAAAGGATGAGATCTCGGGTCAAACGGTGACGTTGGGAAGACGGCTGCGGGAAAATGCGGAATTAAACCGCGGAGTGGAGGAAATGCGGCTCGGTGGTGGAAACCGGCAGATGACTTTCACAGTGGATGCCAAAAAGAAGTTCAAGCAAAACGCTGCCGAACATCTTGCAGAAAGGCGAACTATTCATCGATCTGTTAGACCGATTGAATCCAAGTTGAAAAAACCTTGGATGCGGAAAGGCAAGCGCTGATAGCGATTCTAGAATTTTTATGGCTTCGGAATAGAAATTCTTGATATTTGTGCGTTATTTTTACGTTGCTGTCTAACTCTAAACTGCTCTGTATTTCTGGGAAGGCGATAGAGGCGAAATATTTTCATGTATTAAGACGGCGCTTCAGTTTGGGGAGACACGATAAACCTTTCGGCGTGGCAACATGAGGTCGATATGAATTTAGAAAGTAGCTTCTTTCGTCATACTTGTTGCCAAATGGCATAATTGGCCAGTATTAGGTAGCAATTACTGGAAAACAGTGGTGTGCCTCGGGGAAGTTGTCCTGGTACACAAAAAAGATTTTATTCTAGCAGTGTATGTAGCATGGCATAAAAGATGTCGGGAAAAAGCTAAAATTTAGAGACAACCGAGTTTGTTAGTTTTTGGCGTAGCTGTGTTGTTTATTGCATGTAAAGCCAGTCAAGGAAAGTGCTGCCTGTTTCGCGTAAGTTGATTTCGAACAAACCGGACGAATTGTGCTGCGTACAATGATGATGCAAATCTTCGTTTTCTTGACGGTTATTCTTTGCGGTAAGTAAACTGGAGGTATTACCTTCCGTTGGACATTGGTGTGATAGATGAATTAGCCATAAGTATTTTGATGCTATTTTCCAGTAAGCGCAATCCATTCTTTAAACTTTATCGTGGTCCACAGCGAGCATGTGTAACAAATTACTAACAATCAGTAATAACGAAACTAAACAATCAGTAATAATTTGAGTGTGTACAGATGTAATTTGAAATTCTTATGCCGGCATCTGCCATAATTATCTTTTATTAATTATTTATGAATACGCAAGTAAGAATGGATTACTTAAGAAAATGAATGCTTTTTATACGACAGAGTTATACCGTATACTAATTTCATTCTTTTGTGTCTGATTGTCAGCATGGGCAGACGATACGGCTACTTCAACCAACAAAGATGGAAGCTTTTTTTGCCAGTATTATTCGGATCACACGATGAGCTGTTACAACCATTATCGTAACCGCGAGGCAAACGAAAGCCTGACACCGGAAGCAGCCGACAGAGCTTTTGCGATTTTCGGGTTAGGGGAGCCGATCAAAGGCAGCTGGACGGATGAAGACGGTATCATTCACACACCGCTCTAATAAATACTATAAAATTACAGATTTTTATTATTAACATAATATGACTTTTCATATAATTTTTAGGTTCTGATTATACTTAACTTGTATGACAGCCGGTAGTACTATCTGAGACTGTATACAGACACACAACTCACTTTTGTAAAGTATAACTTACTTCCCTTGACGGTAACGGTGCAAACTGCACAGTATATGTGCTTCATATGCACATAGTTAACGTTGTATGACCTTTTGTTAACCATTAAAAATTGCCTAGGTGAAATAAGCTGACGGCGATCTCGTTACAGGTTTTTTCAAAGCGGACAACAGCACTGCTGTTGGTGAACGAAAATTTGTTGGAACATGCATGTTTGATCCGAATACTGGCGCAAATTGTGCCCATGCAAATCCCCCGTGCAAGCAGACACCGATATTGAAGATCGAATGCGTCGATGGTGGATTGTTTCGCGTAGCAAATTTTTCTGGAACTCCTGGGGGTAAGCCAATCTTTTTACACATACGCACCGGAAATTTTGATTTAACTGAACCAAACCTTTTGCAGTTCAATTCAAGGAAACCGTAAATGTTTTATTTTCGCCTTGCACAGACAACATCATGAGCACACGATATTAATTTTATTAATTACATTAATTACTGAACATGTGTATTACGCTGATTTATACCTATACAGTACTCGTGCAGACGTTTCCTGTCAGCCAACGTACTCAGTTATTTTCGACTAAAAGTTCACTACAGTGATTTACTGCAAATTTTTTATTTTAGGGCCGATCCGACCTGTTCTTCCAGTCAGTAGTGCGTGATATCGAGAATTACTGTGCCACTGTATCCCAAACAGTTCCACTGCCTGTTAAAGATTTCCAATAAATACCGTGTTCTTTCGTAATTGCTAAAGTATATTGTCAACGACAGTGTACAAGAAATTAGCCGAAAATTAAAGGTCATTTAGCTAGCCGTACAAAAGGCATAATAAGTTACTGTACAATAATTCCAAGTGTCGCACCACTATAAAAACCGATTTGTTATGGAAGACACAACAAGATAACCGAAGCGCTTATTATACCACATCGAATTGTTACAAAAAGTAATAAAAACGTTTTCAAACTAACTTAGAATAAAGCGAATGTACTATCAGCTTAATAAAATATGGTTAAAAATTTAAAGAGATCAGAAATATTGGTGCAGACCGGATGATTACTTAAGCACGTACGTAAATCCCAGTCGTCATCAGAACTGGTTTTTGAAACAAGCAGTTATCTAAATCAAACTTTTTACTTCCTGTTTCAGGTTTACGATGTTAAAAAATTTCGTTGTAAATGCTGTTGTTGTTCATTAGAAACCGCGTACCAGAGCCTCGGGTTACACCGTTACAGCAATATATTGTGCTGTCTAATCGGCAAGTTTAACCTCTTCTTTAAACATCATCAGGACAGCTGGAAATTGCGGATTCGCAATCAAGATTTCGTATTTACTGCATGATACACGGCAACTGTAACATTGTACAGATATACTGCTTTTGCAGTGTTTGAAATACTTTGAATAGCGTTTACATTCATTCCCCAAAATGTTAACTAGCCGAAAAGTGCCTTTCGCAGCGTTCTTCTGCATTGTTTGTGGTATGTATAGATACACATTGCATCAAGTTGTTTATCTATATTGAAGATTTAATTCGATTCATAATTTTTAGCGTAATCGAGTTCTCAAATTTCTGATTAAGAACAGAGGAGATGTGGGTGTGATAATAGTCAACAGGTGGCACGAGAATACTTTGTCTGGTTTTCAATAATTATCGTTATTACTTCTTAGTATGCCAAATTCGTGGGGAAAATAATTCCACTTCAGAAAGCAAAAACGACACCATCAGTTTCTTTTGTCAATATTATTCCGATCATTCCATGAGCTGCTATGATCGTTACCGAATTCGCAATGTAAATGACACCCTAGAAACCGAAGCTTCGGACAAGGCCTTTGCTATTATCGGGCTTGGAGATTCTACTAAAGGAACGTGGACGAATGATGACGGTATCAGTATGCCGATATTGAATTTGACTCCAACCACCCACTAGAAGAGAATGCAACACCAGTATTACCACCTATCAGACCTGGGCAGTTATGGAAAATGCACCCACCGTTAGAGTTACGAGTTACAAATGATGACGGTATCAGTATGCCGATATTGAATTTGACTTCTTAGTAGCGTGCGTGCGAGTTACGCTACGAGTTACGCTATTCATGGACGTAAAACCGAGTTTTGAGTTATACCGCGAGTTACGCTACCATAGACAATCAATACAAAATTTAGGCGAGTTACGTTAGAGTTAAGTTTTTTGGGTAGCGAGTTACGCTACAGAGTTACGTTAAAACTCGATAACTCGCAAATAACTCGCGTTAAGTTATAGAGTTATGTTATAACTGCCCAGGTCTGCCACCTATGTTTTTTTACAGAATTCGTATTGCTGGTGTTGTTGTTGTTTTAGGGTTTTTCCAAATGGGTAACGACAGCGCCACGGGAGACAGACATTTTCTTGGATCGTGCATGTTCGACACTAATGACGGCGCAAACTGTGCTGGTGCACCGCCGCCGTGCGATGACGACAAAATGAAAACAACTGGTTGTGTTGATGGTGCAATGTTCCGGGCACTGGCATTTAGTGGAAGACCAGGAGGTAAGTAAAGACCAGGAGGTCAGACGGAAATGTAAAGCAACAATCGTAAAACACAAGAACTTTCTCTTACAAGTGGAAACTTATTACATACCTATTTTACGATATTTTACTTTACATATTTATTTCACGATATTTAAATTTTGTAAGTCCAGATGAATTATCAAGGCGTCTGGTACTCAAAATCAGTTTAAAACCAAGGTGACCTTTACAGCAATTTGACGTACGTACAAGCGTTCTTTTTAGGACAGATAAAAGCTGTCCTTCCAGTTGGTTTTCCAGCATGAGACGCCGGGGATCATTGTTGACATTGGAGTGGGACCCCGCCTTTGGGAAACGAGAAAACGCACGGTCTAAACGCATTTATTTAAAGGTCGTCACAACAGTTTTCAATAAATTTAATACAACACAGAAGTGTTCAAGTTATGTTCGATTTAAATCTTTTAGCAACCTGTGGTTGTATTTATGCAGACTAAAAAAACCCAGTTTGTTTACATATCACATGCCATTGACATTATTTTAAAATTGCAATATCCGGGTACAGCAAAATTATGGGCCCGTTGGCACGACAATTTTGTGAACTCTGTGTCCAAATTATATTGGGCGTTAAAAGCAATGCATTAACTTCGTACGGCAAGATCTTCGAATACTTGATATATATTTTTAATGTATTATATACCACGCACTTGATTAATAAATATTACAGCACAAACTGCTCGAAACACACGACAAACCGGTCTCAGTACGGGAGTGAAAAAGAGGCTTTCAACACAGAATGCACAATATTAAATAACTCCATAAAAACGATTCAAAACAACAAAAATAACTTTTACAAGTTTTCAAGGTTCGGGAAACTGGAGACCTCAGACTGATCCTGGACCACTCCGGAGGATAACTTATAGCTTACGCGGATTCGCATCTTCAGGGGAACGCTCTTATTCGAAGGGTTTTTCAGTTTAATCTTCTGTGTTAAGGGAGACGATGGATCCGGTAAAATGATATTTCCAGAGGGCGGCGAGATTATTAGCTGCAACGCCTGCAAAATAAGCGCATGTAAACCAATTAAGGTGAATACAATTCAAAACCACGCGGTATTCAAACGATTGCTGATTTACGCGAATACAGTAAATTCAGCCAACGACCAGGAAAACTAGGAGCACAACAGAAAACACCATATCCAGACTCCGGAATGCGTAATACACATATCTGAAACGTCCCCGCATACGTATATTTATCAGGTGGCAATAAAGCAAGGCGTGTTGAAACACTTGCTGATGACATCCAAATGGACAAAACGGAAATCACCCCTTTTAATGGATCCATCAGAAAAGGTTTTTTCGAGGCTTTTTTAGATACTTGGGATTTTAAAATTTGTAACAATAAAGTCACCTTGGGCACAGCTGCTTGGAAAACGAAATCCTGCATTTGCTCTGACAAAGCATTATAAGCCTTGACCGTCACATCGATGGCGTGTGGCTCCATGGAATGTTGCGTATTGAAATCAATGCGCAGTCCGTTTTTGTGGTACACCGTAAACGTCGACCCCGCTGCGGAACTATCACCATTGCTGCCTAAAAACAAATCATCCAGACCTCCTAACGCGGACACACCGATCGTGGCCGCTGGAGCAGCGACCTTCGGCGATGGCGCCGATGTATTGCCGAGGTCCAACAAATCTAAAATATCCTGCGAAGATGCCACTGGACGTTCAGTGTGCTGAACAGCTGAGTCTGGTAGAGGATCAGATGCCAGAATGCTAATGTCATCCAAAATTCCCAGCAAGCTCTGACGAAACAAAGAAACGAAATCTTAAAAAAACGAAATCTAAACGTACTGTTTTTACGAGATTCACATTTTGTTAAAAAAATACTAAAGAACATTAAATTCCTTACGTCAGAATGTTTGGGCCGTTGTTTCCTTCCCGAACCCCGGACTTCCGTCTTGCGACCGGAAAATCCTAGCAAATCATCTGTATCATCAGCATGAGGAACAGTCAAGCCATTTTCTTCCCCGTTCATGAGCGACATGTCGGCTGCACTGCCTCGTTTAACGATAGGCATCCGTTCCAAAATACCGAAACGAAATTGCTGAGGCCGGTCGAAGAGCTGTGAATATTCACTGGCTCGTTGCTGGATTTCAATGGAAACATTGGTAGCCATTGGTTCGACTATCTGCTGTATTTGCCTGCAAAAGTAAGCAAGTAGTAAGAAGCTGTAAAATAACTGTGTAACGGCCATAAAGGCACCGACGAACAGAAAATATATAAGCATTATTGTATTCAGATAACAGAAGCAAAATATTCTGCCATTTAAGCAAACAGAAAATATGATCATTCTGAAAAATCGAGACGCTGCTGATCTAATATCCAGAAATTGACAATTACTAAACTATTGATAATGAAAATAATATTACACTCCTTTAATAGTGGATTACCCCATTGTTAACAAAGTTACGTACCCAGCGTAGCCAGCAAGTCGCGTAGATAATTTCATTAGTGCATTCACAGCGTATTCCCGCGTCACCAGCCAAGTGTGTTTACTGCGCAAAATTTGTTCCAGGGCGGAGATCACATCGTTCTCTGTGACGTGCAAAGGTTCGCGGCCTTCTTCTACCTGTCCGGATGCCGCGACGAGAACATCACCGAATTCCCCAATCGTCCAACAGGCTACCTGCATGAGCGGTTGCTTTGTGTCGAAGTCCGGACTCAGTATCTGGCGATACAGTTCCTGAACGGCGTACACTTGCTGCTCCGTGCATTCACCAATTAACTGAATCAGACTGGCCACAACATGATCAGGAACATAATTTCCACTCTAAAAGAGGCCAACATCGTAAATTGTTCAACTCAAAGCAACGCGTGCGTTCTCACCAAACTCGAAGCCCGTATCATGGTATCGATCTGCCATGTCCGATTGGGGGCATACTTTTCGCATGTAATAAAAAGGCTAGAGGCGCAGGGTGCTTTAAATTCGTTATCAGCTGTCTCAAGGAACAACAGAAGCTCCTTAGCCATTGATCGCACGTTCGTTGCATTCGTTAAGGCAAAAGACAGTTCCATGGCGCGGCGCCGGATAGACACGTCGGGATCTTTCAAACAATCCAGCACAGTGGAGCGATGCCGCTGTACCGCGGTGTTATCAATGTGGACGGTCTTCAGCAGAGTATTCAGAGCAACATATCTGCAAAAAGCAGTGACATTCCGCTGCTGCAGTTGCATAAAGAAACCGCAAAATAAAGCTGCGAAAAAAAATATCAGGAAAAAATCCTTCAGAGCCAGAAATGGAGATCTACTTTTGCAGTTCTAGGCTAGACCAAATGGGAATAACTAACCTGATATTTTTATCAGGGTTCATTAAAAATCGGCCTAAAATATTCACTGCCAGAACGCGTAAGCCGCTTTCGGATTTCACATCCATGATGGTTAATACAGTTTCGTATAAAATGGCATTGCCGACGTTTCGGCTTCCATCGGTGTTGGTCGCGACCTAATTTATTAGGAACAACAATAACTGACAAATTTTCGAGCAAAACTGTAAGGGCTGAAAACCAACCTGAGCTAATATATCATTCATCATATCACTTGTCTCTGCATCACTCCTACCCAGAACTTTCAACAGACACAGGATTTTCACCTGGAAAAATTAAGGCCGCTACTCTTATTCAAGACAAACACAGGTTAAATCCCCCTGTAAGCAGTATTACAACCGCACACAATGAATACCTGAAGGAATGGATCGCTGATTCCTGTCACATCGTGATCTGGACTGTATCCAGACATGATTAAATTTTTGAAAACTCGCACCAAATTGGGAACAAGTTTCTTGAAACCCACAAGGGCATCATGGTTCAATTCACACATCTCTTTCATCAGAACGACACCGGTAAGCAGAACACCTGTGGAGGAAAGCCAGGTAGAGTGCATCCACAATCATCACGCACGTATACACCAATTTTATCAATTTATTCATCAGCACTGCGTAAACTGTCTGTACCATGGTTTTTCTCTGTCAAAAGTGCTCGCATCGAAGGAATGAAAGTTTCCATCGTACTGGGAATTTTTTGAATCATTCGAAAGGCGCAAAGCACCGCCTGCAAAGGAAAGCAGCAATGAAGTTTAATAAAATAACAGCATTCGGGTGAATTTACACAGTTTGTAACCACAAATAGGCCTACATACCTTTTTCCTTAAGTAACTGTTATTTGATTTCAACAGTTTCTCTATTTCTCCTGACAAATCCCGGCACATCTCCGCAGAACAAATTTCACCAAGAGCGCACAGCGCCAGTCCAGCAACATACTGATTTGTGTTGTTAAGATCACTGAAACGTAATAAGCATAATGCACTTAACCAAACAGAAATCGTTTACTGCTGCAGCACGGCTCCGAATATCATTAGCATTAATTCAGAAAAGCAAGCAGCCACCCACTTTTTCAGACAATTAGTAATCAACAAATGCACTTCATGCTGTTCATCCAGTAGGAGCATAGCGCCAAGATATCCAATCCGTTTATCCGTAAATCGGTGGCTGGCAATCAGCTTCAGGCATTCAAGCTATAACACCAAAAAGCTATCACAAATGCACATTTGCAAAATTGATTAAAAAGCGCGGAAAAGATTATCGCAATCAAAGCGTCCATCACGAAACTCTCTAATGCAGATCAGAAAACTCGAAATACCACGAGCAACTAGAAAAAGCCTAGAACTAACTTGACCGCGAATGTTGAACAATATAATTAACCAATTCCCGAAAAAATAAAATATGGTTAATTAACGAATTAAATCATATTCAAAACATACGAAATACAGGTACAGTGCCGAAAATACAGTGCCGAAAACAGGAATTCCGAACAAGATTTCTGCATTGATATTCCTACATACCTGACCGAAATGAGCAGGATAGCCCAACATATGAATGTATAAAAGCTTAGCCACATTCCGACAACGCCAGGTGGAATCCTCTTCACGAAAATAATTCCGAATATCCGCACATTCCCGATTGACCACAGAGCGTTCATCCGCTCCGGTTCTCGCAGCTCGCACTTGACGAATCAGATCGCGTAAACGGATAGGAGTGGTCGGGAGTTTTATGGCATTTTGGACCACATCTTGGATTTGATTCTGCCAACGCAATATAAGGTTATTATTTCCAATGATGTGAATAAAATCAAAGCACAGCGAATAATCAAACGCAAATTAGAAAGCTACGGCTAAATTCATTAAACAGACAAAACAAGCAAAAATTCTGATTTCCCACATCCTGCAACCACTGTCAAACTGCATCCAACAAGGTATATAATATTCTACGCTTTAGACAGTCTGACTGGAAGTTGACTGGAACACTAATAAGCTTATCGAAATCTGATCTGTACATCGTCAATTTCGCTTGATTAATCATCGAAATTTTTTTTAAACGTAAGATTTGTTTAAAGGAAATACCAGAAACATTTAATTCGTACGACTGTTTCAAAATTAAGTATCTCACGAGAAATTTACTGCTTACCCTCAAGTTCTGTATAACTTCCATTTCTGTACTATCTTTCGTTCCAAGTGGAGAGCAAAACGGCCCTGAAAATACGAAAAACACCACTGTCAGGAAACCATAAACGTCTCTTTCATGCTTAGTCTTCAAACCGTCTGGTATAAAACCAGTAAACAAATTACAGATCTATAGAGAAGTTCATTTCAACTGTTTCAAACAAATCATCAAATGTTTCTAGAATATCCACTGCCGATGCATCACACTGGTGAGTGGTGACGCAGTAAAAAAGCACTGGAAAAAAACAAAAATACAAAAGCGATACAGTATTCATCGTCAGAACGCAAGACGTACCTACATTTAACTGTGAACGTACCAATACAGAGAAAATTGTAGACAGATCGTAGCAGTTCAATAATTGATTAATCACTTATATCATTTATGTGGATTCAGACAGGCGATCTTGAAGAATCAATAAAAGAAAACTGTAATCATTAAGAAAGTACAAGTACCTACGTCAGTTTTGCAGATTCTCGGTGATCAAGCGACCGTCCTATTCCAGCACGAAATAAGGAGGTATTTCAGGCGAAAGTAGCAGTTTAGATGGTAAAAATTGCGAAGAGATCTCACTTTCTCCGAAAAGCGCACGCAGTCTTGAAAATGGAAAAAAGAAAAACAAGTTCATCTAATTCATAACGGATTGATAACTGGCACAATCTGCAATCTGAGTTCCATGCACAGTGAAACAACAAATAACACAGTCAACAGATCATCTGAAAATACTAGTACGAGTGTGGATTCAGAAACGAAAACCTGGAAGCGATTACGAAACGGCTACAATCACAAACTATTCCATGTCAGTGCTTTCGCTGTCCATGGGAGTCCTGGTGAATTACGGTCAGGTACGCCGTACGTACTTCCTACAACTCATTGCAATACCTGCCAACAACCTGTTCCAGTTCAGCGTTTTTGTCGCGACTCGCTACACGTGGTATTAAATCTGCAGGTTTACAAGGTGACCGCCGCTTGCTGGCCGGTTACAAGCTCACGAATCAAAAATACCTGTTTGAAGCAGTAACACTGTACTTATACTTGCATAACAATTAATTGGTTTTGCTCTTCTTCGGCTGCAATTCATTTGTAATTGTTTTATTGCTGAACTACCATTAATTTAACAGTATTATCCAGTTCGTAACATTTTAAAATATACTGTACCTAACTGACTACTTCACAATAAGACCACTATACCCCGCTCATACGAAAACTAGCACACATAAACGGCCTCTAATGACACCGACATCAGCAGAATCTATTTCAGAGAATCCCAAAGGAATCTGTCAAGCTATTCCTCACTTTCAAGAAGAAATTAGAATTAAGAATAAATCAGTCAATAAATTATAATCGCACAGGTGTCGATTTTCCTGGAAGCTTCCATTGAAACGGTGTGGTACCGCGCATTTTCCACTGGTCATTGTCGACATAAACATCGGTCCAGAGCTCTTCTGGTGCAAGCTCTTTGTCAGTTTTGGCAATTTGCACTGCTTCACTAACTTCCTTAACAACATTAGCCTCGATGTTCTTCAGTTCTTCTTCCGTCGCCAGGCCTGACTTCAGCAATCGATCCTTGAAGTGCGCAATGGGATCACGACTCTTGCGCACCTCATCCACTTCATCACGTTTCCGGTAACTTGTGCCGGGATCCGACATGGAATGACCGTGATAACGATATGTGGCGGCTTCCAATACTATCGGTCCTTTCCCCGATCTGCAGTATTCGGTTGCGAAAAGCGTGGCTTCCCGCATAGCTAAGACGTCCATGGCATCGACCCAGATACCTAACAAATATCAAGCAAACTTAAAATGAAATTGCAAACTACAAAAGCCGAAATCAAATGCGAATTAACTTTAGCGGAATCTGAAGAACATAGACTGTTAAAAAAAATCAATGCCAAATAAACAAAAGCCGTTTTGACAAATAAAAAAACCAACTTTAACGTACAGATGTAACTTATTAAAAGACGGCAGAAATCCGTGACTAAACTAGCGAAATTAACGCACCAGGTACATAATCGCCTCGAGTGTAATAAGCAGTCGACGCCGATGATCTTTCCGCGCTGGTTCCCATCCCGTAACCATTGTTTTCACAGACATAAATTACCGGTAGACTCCATAATTTAGCAATATTATACGCTTCAAAACACTGGCCCTGATTAGCTGCACCGTCTCCGTACAGTGTCACACAGACATTATCTGTCTTCTGATACTTCAACGCCAGACCAATACCCGTGCCGAGCGGCACCTGCGCGCCGACAATCCCGTTACCCCCATAGAAATTCTTCAGGTACATGTGCATTGAGCCTCCTTTGCCCTTCTGCACACCGGCTCGCCGACCGGTTAACTCAGCCAACACTTGCACCATGGTGGCGCCGCGTGTCAAGGTCCAGCCGTGTGCGCGGTAGGCGGTGATGACCGGATCATCACGCCGGAGAGCTGCCTCCATGCCCACCGCACACGCTTCCTGTCCCGAGTACAAATGACAGAAGCCACGGATGGCCTTCTCCTTGTAGAGATTACTGGCGGCTGTTTCCAGACGCCGAATACGGACCATATCGAGGTAATATCTCAGGGCGTCGTCTTTGGTCACGCTCACGGTGGTGCGCGGACCCTGGTCCAGCTTGTGCAGTTTAAAATCTCGCACCTAAAAATAATCAGTTCTGTGTTAAGAGATAGGCAATGGAAAACACAACGGTTCTGCAAGCTGCGCAGAGTCGCAGACCTGGAAGGTTGTTTCGGACGATACATAGCGCACGTTGGAAACGGCGGCAGGAGTCCGGATGGGATTCGAAATCGCCGGAGCCGCCAAGGGTGCTGACCTAGCAATGACTTTAGACGCAAACATTTTGTTCCAAAAGGCTTTCAACCTGGAAAGGGCGCCGGAAGAATATCTATAAAATAAAGAAGGTTTATGCAGTAAAATGCAGCATACTGAGCGCCACCATACATTTGACTAGTTTTCATGGATCCCAGTTCCTTATCGCTGAGACTTCATTTCACGCAATCCTCCGCAAGCAGAACACAAAAATATTCAGTCAAGATCCGAAGCAAATTCTTAATTATTCTTTTACTGGCAAGTCACAAGTAATAACACCGTAACTATAAATATTTTTTTACGCCTTCTGAATCATTATACTGCACACTGCATACAGTCGGAAAATCGGAAAAATCTCCAGTCGCTCATTTGAATTCACAGCCGAATAAACGTTTCACCCAACCTGCCCCGTTTGCTGAAGTTTAAACACGTAGAAAACATACCTCAAATACGAGGAAGGATGCAAGTACTAGCCTGCTAAACTGATTTGCTGTTCGAGAGATTCACAGTAATCAAATAACCAAAAGATTAATAGGTAACCCGTAACTAACAAAGCGGGAATGAAGTCAGAAGATTTAGTCGCCCCTCACTACCGCAAGTTATTCAATTTTGCAACCGAAACGACAGATGCTCGAAGGTTCTTGGATTCAGGACGTCTTCGAGCAGATCTGCAATACCAGGGGCAATAACACAACTAGGAAGACTCACATCTGGGAACGAAACCCGAGTTTTCAAGAAGAAAAACGGGAGAGGTGTATAACACAATGCGAACCTATGCACCTTATGCAATCGTTGCCCAAATCGGCGCAATGGAAGACGCATTTGCGTTGTGAACACCAAATCTAACTTTCCAATGTAAAATTACTGCTGGAAAATAGAGCAGACGACAGAGTCACGGAGACAGGCAGAGGCTGCTTTCGCCTTTCAGTGACTCTGGCTGTCTGCCCGGTCACTCTAGCCGTCTAGCGCTATCATGTAAGTATTTACGAGAGTTTGTTGGTATTGGGAGTAACCGTTACGTTTTTGGAAGTCCCAATCAGACAGTAAACACCAAAAATGTGGAAAAACACTGTGGAAATGTGGAAAAATGTGGAAATGTGAAAAATTGAGAGTTTTAAAGTTTTTCTTTTGATTTCTTGTCAGTTTTGTTTGAGGCTTTCTGTTTTCAGCTATGGCCATTTACATACGATGTGTACTGTAAAGTTATAAGCAGTGTAAAGTGCAGTGGTATGTAAAGAGATCGTTCTACAGTGAAGCCGTAAACCTAACAGGGCTTTTGTGTTTGTTTCAGTTTTTTCTGTTGCTGATTGCTTCTCTGCGTTGTACGATATCTGCCTTTTGTGGAGATCTGAGTGAAAAGATGGAAGACAATTTAGACAAACCTTCGTCTGACAACCAAGAAGCCAAGGCCGAGACCGAATCAAAGGATAGCATGGAAAAACTTTCGGGCAGTCAAGGTGAGCGTAAGGGCTTCATGCGCTGCAGTGCAAAAAATGTGCAGCTGTTTTTTTTTAAATTTTGATAATTTTCCGCTGCTTTTGTTACTTACTGTTGCTGACTGCATCAGACAGGGGCTTTTTAGTAATACCAAAAAACGTTTATTCTATGAAGTATAAAACCAAAGTGTAACCATTTCTGATGTGGAACTAATAACTAGTTTAAAACAGCTGTAATCCGCATTCGTATGTGCTTTTTGAGAGTAATCAGTAAATCAGTGCTTATTTGTTCTTTTTTGTTGTCACAGCGAGCACTGTGGATACTTCACAAACTGCGCCATTAACTTCTGCCACAGAAGCTGCTGAGAATGCAGCGGATAGTAAGGACACCTCTTTAATTAGCAATGATGACACTGCACTCGCCGTGCAAACTCCTGGTAAAGTCGAAGAAACACAGGGAAATCCTGCTGTATCCGTCACTCTACCGGTAAGTTTATTTTTATACGATGTCACATTCGTATCCGATCTCAGTGTCCCATCGAGAAGACGATAGCACAGTTTATATATTGTAATGTTTGCAGGAAGACGCTGGGCAGCGCTCACGATCCAATAGTGCGAAATCTGGTGTTTCGGGAAGCCAGCCAGCCAAAACCATATCTGAAAATAAAGGACTTTCTGTCGGCACCCCACCTGGATCGCCTGTGACACCGGAAACTGCCGATCCGAGCGCGCCTAGTTTTGAAAGACAAGGTTGGTGTTCGATTTCGTTAAAGTACATTTGAATTGTGAGCATACACGGTTGAAAATCTGAAATTATTTCGACTTACTCGATTTTGAAATGTTTTGCGGGAAATATATGAGTCTTGATCAGGCTAAGTTGTGACAGAAAATCAGTGCCATTTTTCTAGGCACACCTGACCCAGATGGAAAATCTGGTCGTCCACGGACCGGAAGCAAGCCGGACCGTTCCCGGCGACGTCCTGTAGACTATCCCGGAAGTCCACAGACTATTGTGTCTGAACGTCAGCAGTTGGCTCTTTTAAAACAACAGGCCAAATCTGCCGGTTAGATACATTTTCGTTGCAAAAGCGAACACTGCTTTCATTCAGATCTTGGTTGTAGAAAAACAGCAGTCCCCTGATCCGTCGTCTCGAGAACGTCCCGGAACGCCTTCCGGCTCCAGTACATCGTCCAAGGACGGCAAAGAAAGTCGTGTTCGGCGTGATCCTAAAGGCGAAACCCCTCTACATGTGGCCTGCCGCAAAGGGGACATGCCTACAATTCGGAAGCTTATGGAAGAAGGAGTGGATGTTAACGCTGCTGATTATGCGGGTAAAGAATTGCTGCAACGTGCGTTTGTGATTCTGGTCAGGGATTATGTATTTGTGTTGATTCAGGATGGACACCATTACACGAAGCTGCCAATCATGGACGCGAGGATGTGATCAAGATACTGTGCAAAAACGGTGCAAATATCCATGCGAAAGGGGGCGCAAAAGCAATAACTCCGTTAATGGATGCGGTGATCAATGGGCATCAAAATGTAATGAATGTGTTACAGTCTTATAGCCGGAACTCGGAAGTAATGGATTCCCTTATTGCCGTTTCTCACTTTGACTTTTTATGCTAGTGGTGTTTTCAGATCTTACTTATACACCGAAAGAAATTTATTTTTTGCCTAATTGTAACTTAAAAAAGCCAGCTCACATCTTCCGTTTGGTGCTAGCTCGTGCAGACTTTCTATGTACATAGTGGGCTGGTATATGGGTATCCCGGTATTCGCATGGTTTGAGAACCGTAGTTCAGCTTCGTTTTTGTCCCGTACAGATTGTGAAATTCCTTTTGCGTGTTGGATGCGATCCGAAAGCGGTAGATGCGGATGGGAAGACTTGCCTGCAGTTGGCCGATAAGAGTGACGAGATACGGACGATTTTGAAAAATTTTGTTGAATCCGGTGATAAGCCGGGCGGAACGTTCACCGGGACAGTGTATGCGAAGCGGTCCCGTGACGAAGAAGCTCGGAAGTCTGGCTCAGATGAATCGAAAAGCAGCACGAAATCTGGTAAAAATCTGCTTGAAGATTTGCAAGGAAGCTCGACGGGAAAAGAAGTTGGATCATCTGCTGCAGAACCGAAAGCGGAACACGACAACAAAGACGATGCTGCCGAACCCACGGCTCGTCCAGTTAGTGGTAGTAGTGCTGGTAGTGGTGGATCTGATAGTATTCACGGCAAACCTCCACTTGCGGCAACGCCAAGTCAAGAATCACAGTACGAAGATATTAGTGATGACGAGGAGCCCAAATCGCCGGCTCCAGCCCCCATCGTACCTAGCCTAACGCCACCGGCAACCAGTAAGCGGGATATTTTGGGTTTGGTAGCCTGGAAGCTAACAGTGTTCAATCAGTGCCTGCATAACGCTTTTTATGTTTTATTTTCTTAGATATCATATTAATCATATAATCATATTAATATTTTTATTTGTTAATATTATGTTTAATAATTTCCTTATATTTAATAGGAATTCTTGAATTTGACTGTTTTCTGTAATTGTTTGTTTTATTAATTAAAACGTTTTACTAACTTATTTTTGTATTACTACACGGATTACGATCCCTGTGTCGATCAATGCCAGTATTCAAAGCAGCTGGAAAGCCGCTCTTTTTTCGGTTTACAGTATTTTATTCCATGCTTTCAGCCAAGTCTGTGCATTCCGTAAATCATGCAGCCACTATTCCATTATTTTAGGTCCAAAGCCGACTAGCCTTCCGAATGTGTCAGCTCCCATAACTCTTACCGTGGCTGGCCAACCATGGAATCCGCCCTCGGCGGTATTTGTATCACAGGCAGCTCCAGCGCCATCAACCACATCAACACCTCCATCATCTGTCAGCATTCTTCCGTCCGTGATCTCTTTTCCATCCGTGATATTTGCACCCTCCGTACCCATAACGACATCCGCAGCGCCTTCTATCGTTGTTATTCCACACGAAACCAACGCCACACCAGTTATTTCTTTATCGAGCACAAAAATGCCAGAAACCACTGAATCCCCTAAAGCACCGGAAACCGTAGCGTTGCCGGCTAATCAGACGACTTCTGCGATTACTGCTGAAGCTCCGGCAGAAATACCCGATACAATAGCTACGGCTGCGAAAACGGTTGTGGAAAGTATGCCGCCGACTAAGGAAGCTTCGATTATGCCGCCAACTGATACAGTGCCACCATCGCCAGCGGATGCAGTGCCAGTCAGCTCTACGTTGTCCAGTGAAAATAAGCCAGCCGTCGAAGCTTCTATGCCGATTGCGGTATTTGACTGATTTTTAGTTGAGCAATTTCTGCATCTAGTTTCCAAAAAAATCATTTTAGGCTCCCTTACCGCTGCCTCCGTCTGTAGTGACTCCGCTACCGGAACCGGAAGTCCAGGTTACAAAGGAAGCCTTCGTTCCAACCCCTTCAGTATCTGTACCTACCGTTGAAACGAAACCCATGACTTCGATCCTCCTGCCCATTGTGTCTTTGGGTAGCGCCCCTTCATCGACCCCAACTTCCGTTATCACTGCGCTATCACCCAGCACGACTGCCGCTTCCGCTGGTATCAAACCAACCACTACGTTACCCGAACCGGCCACCAGTACAAATTTGACGACGCCGACTGATACGCCCACAACAGCTGCAGTCGTCCCGCAAAACCAGCCATCGCTGATAATCCGGCCGGTCGGTCCCGCAAAACCGCAGTCCTTATCGCTGGCGGTGCGGGTTTCTCCGCTAACTTTGGGCATCCCACCTGCTCTGCCCATTCCCGCCATCTCCTTAACAACTCCCGTCGGGAGCGCTGGGATTAACCAAACCGGAAGTATTCCCGATAAAAGCTCCCGAAAAGGGCAAGATGGCCGAAAAGAAATCTCCGGATAAGGAGAAAATAGGTCAACAGAAATCCCCATTTGCGGTGTCGCCGGATCGGATAATGCTGTCGCTTAAGAAGCCACCTAACAATAAGAAGGAGGACGTGCCCGTTAAGATGGAACCCGGATCTACTGCTCCTTTGGGAATTTCCGAAGGCGAGGGCGGTAAAATAAAAATGGAAGAAGGTCCAGTGGCATCATCATCGAAGAAGGTGACAGACATTTAGAATACGCTTTTGCACGTGAAGATATATAAATCTTCGTTCAGTTTTAAGCTATGGCTACTCTTAGCGGCAATACTAGCGAAAAGTGTTTTGATGGTTACAGTAAGTGCTTTTGCACCTGAGAAACTTATTGGGTGGTTCTACAACGTTGCGTGGAATACATTACACCGAAGAATGTGGCTGTAATTCTTTTGTTTTTTAGAAGGAAGATGCCACTCGCAAACCAATGACCCGTCAGCGCGCTCAAGCTCAAGTTACCAGTGGGCCATCACAACCCGGTGGTCATCGGAAAAAATCTCCGAAAGACGAAAAACAGTTACGTGGTCGAGCAACTAAACGCTCGCTGTCCACCATGCCACCGTCAATGGAACAAGCTTCGAAAGATGCGCAGCCAGCCAGTGAGGAGCCGCGGCAGAAGAAACCTCGTGGAATAATAGCTAAAAAGATGAAGAATTTGCGCGACGAATCACTTCCGCCGAAGCTTATGATTGAATCTCCACAAGAATACATGGAATCGTCAGCAAGATTACCACTGAAGAAACGCTTCACCATTCGAAATGAAATCGAAGAATTTGTTACACAGCGGAGACAGGTAAATTTTGCGTGGATGTATTCGTGGGTTCCTAGTAGCCCGTGTTTCTTCCCAGTTGCTGATTGTGCACAGCCTGGAGATAACCGATATTTATTGCTTATATTTACTGCTTATGAGGTTCACTATTTTAGGCGTAGGTTAAATTTTACAGGTCGAAGAGAACTGGAGAAACTACACGAACAATTTTCCGATGAAGGCATTCCCCAAAAACTGTAGTGAATATTTAATTATGCGAAAGAACTATTCTGTGGAGGCTCAGCTACCTAAGGTGGGTCAAAGAAGACGATTATGAGCGCTTAACAGACGCGATGCAAACGTACTTGCTTGTGCTCGAAAACCGAACCAAATATGCACATGTATCTGAAATTCGTAGAAGTTGGAACCACCCTTAGGATTGGTGCCGGAACTGAAAACGTTCTTCTCCCATCAAGAGGATGAGCGACAAAATCTTATGCGCCAACATGTTATCGAGCGCGATCGTCTGATCATGGGAGCCGAACAAGAAATGATGCGGTTGCATCAACGCTTCTGCCGCATTCAGGCAGGCATAACCATCCCGTATAGTGCCTGCATGATTATTAGCGAACAGGAGGCAAACCGGTCGTTCCAGAATCAAGATCTGGTAATTATTTCACACGCCTCTCGTAAGATTAGGATATTCACAAAATTTTCAAATTAAAATCATCGAAATCGGTGTAGTGTTTGTTAAACTTTTGTCATTACGTGGTGAATTGCTTGGTATAAATATGAATGTTGACTATTATGTTGTTAATTGCTATGGTTATGTGCGATTAATTTTGAAGTGAATTCATCTACGAGTAGTGTTATCAAACATTACGCTGAAATCTTGAATCTGTTAGTACGCTGAAATCTTGGAATCTGTTAGCTTTCAGTGGAAATGCGTTTATAAGTCACGTGCGAGAATGTTGCACTCGGTCGAGTTTATAGTCTGATGATTTGTATTGATGCTTTACAGGATGAGAAAACGAGAAGTGCCACGAGGAATCGTATTACCATGCGTGACTTGATAAAATGGCTCGAAGATTCCGATGACAAATCCGATTATGCTAAGGTAAGGAAATTTATTTTTATTTAGCTGCTTGATAAGTATGAAGTCAGAGACAATTTTACAGAAGGAAATGCTGACCAGGCATCGCTTGGAGGCACGCATGTTACGTTCGAAGCAGCGTCTGGACTGGATGTGGAAACTGGAGGATCTGGGCATGAGCGAACCGGGCAGCAATCGCAATCCGGAAGAGCGCGAGAATCCATACGTGCCCGAAGTGGTGGTGGAGGATTTTGTTATGCTTCCGGATCAGTGACATGGACACGTTTATTGGCACATTCAGTATTTTGGTTGTATCACAACGGTGAATCAAAATAGATTTTGTAAAAATTGCAGATAATAAAGTGACGGTCATATCTGTTTATATTTACATGGTCAGTGTTTTATGTAAACGTTGAACGTTGATGATGCTTGATGAGCGTAGTTCATATTTGGTCAAATCACGCCGTCCGCGATGAGTTGATCTCCAGCCGTGTTTGCACACGAGCTAATTGAATTTGCATGCTTTCCAATTGATCCTGTAAGTCCTGATTAAGCGCTTTCTGCCGTTCAACTTCACTGGCATGGTCGTCGGAAATTTGGCGAGCAGCCGTTAATTCTTGGTTAAGGAGGCTAATTTGCGAACGGAGACAAGCCACCTCGGATTCGTAATGCTCTAATCGCCGTATGGCATGGCCTAGTTCGGTCATCTGGTCCTGGAGATTTTTCTGCAGACGCTGATTATCGTGGCGCAAATCTTGTCGTTCCTGTGTAAAAATGCGTAAGATATAAAAATAATTCATCGGATGCGGTTGCTCCACATCCGGTCAACAGTCTCAAATACTCGACATTTTCCTGTTTGACGGCAAATATAATTTATGAGGTTTGCTACACTTATGACACAAATTACCGGCTCGGCGTCGCTGTAGAAAGTGTTCCCATTGACGCCGGAAATACTCTTTCTTCTATCTAATTTTAACTGCTGTATACGGCTCTGCAGCACATCGCAGTAATTCCGTAATCGACGCGTTTCTCTTTCCAGCGAAAGCTTTTCGGTTTCGGCGGCCATGCATTGATTCTGAGCGCACGAGACTTTCTGCTGCCAGTCTTCAACCTGCATAAAATTAAATGGCGTAATAATAACCATAAAACGCACTGGAGTGGCAAAAAAATCTGTCCCTATTTATTGAGATTAATGGACCAGAGCACTAGCGTAACGTTGATAATTCCACAGTAAATGTTGCACGCAACGACATTCGTTTATACCGTAAAAGCGCCGCTACTGCATTTTGAAATCAGAAGATCGCGAATCGCATAGCTGACGTTAAAAGTGTAGATATATAAATATTTATGTATTAAATTTTATTGTTCTTCTGAAACAATTACACATTGAATTCAAACAATGAATGTAAAAGCTTATCACAGCGCAAGAAAAGAGATAAAAAAATTTTAACTTCCAAAGATGTTGCGTTAGAAACTTTTGTGCCAGTACAGAGTACATAATGCATATCTACGTAGACAGTACTGTCCATTGAACGTAACAGTGTACATACCGTACCGCAGTTACTTTCTGCACTCTGCACGTTGAGGTTTTTAATTACATGTTGGTGCGATACTTTAAATCGCACGGAATTTTTTTATGCAAAAAATGTTTTGTTTTTGTCTTGGTTTATCCTGTGTAAATACTTACTGACGACTTGCATGTTCGTCAACGGCTCATTCATTAAAGAAATCATTTATCACGCATACTCTTTGTAACCGGCATTTCACTCAAGAATTCCGGACTTATAAGCACCATGCAGTACAACTATCCTAATTAGTGACTGCTACACTGGAACTTCACAAAATTTTCTACATATTAGCCTACCGGCCTATGTACAAATGGCATTAAAAATTAAGTGTTACAAGTAATAACATAATTAACATTACCGGTTAATGTACGTACTTTAATATACAATACACTGAGCTGATATGGTAGTGCCGTAGTGGTATGTCCTTAACCTAGCAAAATTATTATAAATTACAACAAAACTTACTTTGTACCGCAGTTCAGCAACCTTAATCTCCAGCTGGCCTTTAGCGGCAAGTTCATTCTCCAGCTCCAAGCGCACGTTATCCATTTCCATTTGATACTCTACGCGCAACAACGACAGTTGCAGCACATTCTCCTGATCACTTTTCTCCAGAAGATCGTGTTTAATCTTGAGTGCTGTCAACTGTTTTTGTAATTCTTCGGCCGCATCTCGATTACTACCACCGCTGCTACTACTCCGCCATGCTGTGCCCCGTTCCAGCAGAATGGGGTCAGTGAACAGTGCGCCGGGAATGGACAATTGTTCCGTCTGAATGGCGACATCCCGGGATGGTTCCCGTATTGTCACGTTAGCGAGATCACGCAGTATGGACTGTAGATCAAAATCAGCACCTGTAGGTTCCGGTGTGGAATCATCGTTGGACGTTTGACAGGCGGAGTCGATTAGTTCCGTGCCATCCGTTGTCATATGGTATCCGGTGTGGCCGCGGCGCCGCCGACGCGGCGACTTAATGCGAGCACTCTTGTCTTTTGGACCGGCATTAGTGTCTTCCGCGGCAATTCCTAATTGCGCTTGCAACTTCCGATTGTGTTCCCGTAATTCATTTCTTTGTGCCTTGGCTGCCTGGTACTTCGTTCGCCATGCGCTCGTACAATCTGCCCACCTAAAATTTGTCTTAATTTAGTGCTTTACTGCAATCGTTGGCAGCGACTGCCAGTGCGGTATGCGTGTTACGAAAATTGCATTTAACAATGCGATTTTATTACAAATATTTGTGCTCAACTTCAAGAAAGCACATTACGTAATATAAATCGTATTAATTAAATAATATTTGACCTTACTTACCATATTATCTTTTCAGTGCCCATTGGCCCAACCCATGAAAATCAATTGCATAACCGATACCACTGTTTTACATAGGATACATGATTCAGTCATATCATACAACTGGACAGACTGCTATCGCAGATTACAGATCATGAATTCTTGAGTTTAAAAGTTGTAAACCAAACGCTTCTGTACAATACTTATGCATAAAATATTATTACCCACCTTAGGCTGCAGCCGAACTCTATTACAGAAACTTGAAAACTTACAATTAAAACAAAAACAAGTTGCTTTGTTAGCGTACCAATTTCACCTTATCACTGATATCGTCACTGTAATAAATTTGAAATTAAAAGCCCTACATTTCCACACCAAGAGAAGAAATACGAGGTGCATCGGTTTTATGTAAGCCTAATATTATACTAACAACATGAAAAATTAATGTGATGAAAGTGCACATGTCAATTTTACCGCATTACTTGTTTAGGTATATATATTATTTCATTAGTTATATTGTATCTTATCTGTATATTATTTTATTCTAAAAATTTTGCACCTTCTTTAGTGACCAAAGATATACTTAACAAAACATTATAACAAATTTCGTATGCAATAACAAGCACATTTGGTTTTAGGTATATTCGGACGGTTTCACGTAACTACTACAGACAGTAATGATTACTCAAGGGTAGCTGCTTGTAGGTTACATACGGGAGCTTCAAAAATAATGTGGCGCTAGATGGGTCGAGTCATCAGTCATAATAAGCCAAGCGGACCAAATAAATCACTCACTTCTCATAGTTTGTGCGAAGATGCATCCATCAAATTAATTAAGCGGTATGTTGCGCTATTCCGAGCTAACTGATTATTAGCGGATACCTAAAATACCGGCAAGCTTCTACCATGTCTTACCATTGTATCTTTTGCTCTAAAGCCTCGATCCGTCCTTCCGCCTCTTCCTTTTCCACTCGTCGGTTGTGGTCATTCTCCTGCTGGACATTGTATCGCCCATCTTTAATGTAATCCATGGGAGATCGGCTAGACGCTGGGGATGCTCTACTGGAAGCGATGGTAATATTTCTCGTTACAGGAGGAAGATTTTCCGGCTGAACTGGTTCAAGTTTCAGGCGATAATCAATGATCGGCTGTGGCCGACGCGACGGACGCTGGCACTCAGACCGGCTCCGCCCATGGTCAGTTTGGACAGTATGTTTTTCCGGGCGTTCTGAGCCAATCAGCGATGATGGTGAAATCCGTTCAGCCACGGTTTTTCGCGAGGATAACCGGGGTTGTTTAATCATATTTTTCAAATGTTTTCTTGATAAAACCACTATAAACGGATGGACTAACTAAACAGAGGATCACTGTTTACGCAGAAACCACATTTTTCCAAATTGTGTACAGAAAAGTTCAAATAGTCAGTCCTGCGCACTGATTATAAATGTAAATTTGTTCACACCGAAAATGTGTAACAAGAAATCTGTGTCAAGTCATGCTATCATTTTTGGGTCAGGTTATCATTTCGGGCTGAAGATAATCCCATACAGCGGCGCAGACACGTACGGTCGCAATGTGTCATGTATTGATCAAGAATGGAAATTTCCGAAGGACGTAGCGCTGCATACGTCCACGGGTATATATATATATGTATGTATATATATACCTGTAGGTATGGATCCATGTCGAATCCTATTGTAACTTGTAAGTTTGTAACACAGGATAGGGAAAAACTGAGCTTGTAACTGAGGACAGACAGAACGTTTACTGACAATAGAGAGAAATTTACTGTAAACTCAAGAGACAGAAATGCTGTAACTCAGGATGGGCAGAGATGCAGAGGCAGAGGTGGAGCATGTATGTGAACAGTGAAAGAACGCACTGAATGTCATCGTCAGTTGATCCAAAGTTTCAAGCACTAGTTTTTCGTTTACCTTTCCATAAAACTTCCTAACCAACATCTCAGAAGATAGAAAGAAAAATTTGACGCTTTTTGATCTCTGATAAGTGTTTTTGTGGGGAACCAAGAAAGTTATGCTTGTTTGGTTTCTCGTAGATATAGCATAGGGTGCAAGCAACGCCTCCAACGGACGGACCTATGCTAAGTCTACGAAACCAAAACAAAATTAACTCTTCTTGGTTCTCCATAAAACCTACTTTCAAAATATCAAAAATTCTAAAATTTTATTCTCTATTCTGAAACATTAACTGGGAAGGTTCGTTAAAGTGACAACGAAAAACTGATGCTGCAAGTTTTGGAGATAGTGGCAGTCGGAATCAGGTACCCAAAGTCGAGACTAATACTGTACACGTATGCGCGTACGCGAGGTGGTTGCACTTGCCGCAGACTATTTCGCTAAAATAGCCGTCCAGCTTGCACTCAGGCAATCTTCCCAGTAAACAACTCCACAACAGAAGTTTTTTGCAGTTATTATGTAATAAAACCCGTCCTTCGGAACAGTCCCCACGGGGGACGCCCCGCTAGGGTTTTTGTGGAATTTGCATGGCGACATCAGCTGCACGAAGCGGAATGACACGGGTTATTCGCAGTAAACACAGTCGGACACCATAATATGAGTACCATGTAAATCGAGCCACCAGCGACGTAACAACACAACCTTTATCACATATGCAGAAGTACATGTATTCCATTAAGAAAATATAGTAGTATCTTAATCGTTAGTGTGCATGCGTGTACCAGTGTATTATTGATTGACTAGCCACCCGCCACATGCACACTTTGTGGGAAATCACTCGATCCATGAGAAGTGCTGAAAAAACTGTTGACAGCTCTTTTTATAATTGGTAGCACATCTTTAAGAAACAAACACAACATGCTGAAAGTCAGAGCGGAGGCTGACATGGCGCTGCGGTTTTGCGTCCATAAGCGTTTAGTTGCTATTCCGAAAGAGTCCAGTGCACACGCGGTTATAGCTGAATTTGCTTACTGGATATGTCGGTTCCTAATCAAATACAAACGCAGTAAATATAGCAACGACTGCGCACTTTACGTTATATCTAGTTTATACATTTAAATGCATAATCAAATTTTTACTAGACGGTGGATTGATAAATTTGTGAGACCACATTTTTTATTGTATTATGTGCAACTATCGCTTTCAACACTAAAATGTATCAGTTAAGTATTGCCTTATGTATTGTACTCGACGCTGCAAAGTTAAGCACATCTGCGGAAAATCAGCAGTATTTGTTACAAATTTAAACAAAAAAATTATAGCATATGAAAAATTGTATACTTACCTTTGAATGCTGCTACTATTATTAAACTGATTTTCCGATTATTAATTCAGCCTTGCGCCGTATACTTCTGATTAAAATATCTCAGGAATTTCATCTTAAATTTTTTCGGATGGAGTGTGGTTTTCAAAAAAATGCTTTGACTTCCTACTTCTTGCCAAGGTGAAAACTGTATTTTTATACATTTCGCAAATGTCCTTATCGCTGCGCATATATACTGTAGTTCAAACGTACAGTAACAACCAGACATGTGTTATGTTATTGTCTTTGTTCCATCTGGCGACCGTTCGCCGACATAGCCAGTAATTAACGTAATCGGAAATTAACACCGTATACATTCTTATCTTGACCATAGATCATAAAACACTTAAGCTATCGATTGCCGATAGGAGAGAGTCGTGTTTGTGTGCGAATCTGTAGGCCAACCAGTATGTGTCTGTTGATAATGTAAACAGCAGCGTTATCTCACTCTTCCGCCAGTGGCTCGAAAAAGAGATGCTGGGCAGGATCTTGTCAATAACAAAGCCCTGATGTGATTTATGGTGCACTTTCAAGTGTTTTGCCAAATTCCTGTCTCGACATGTGTTACCAACCCAGCCACAATATTTGCGTCTTACAGAATCCAGCACAATAATGTACCGGGCAAGATAAGGTTTTATTAGTTTACACATGGCATTCAAATCCGCCACACAACACTGGTCGATTATTGCGCCATTTCTAGCCAGAACATGTCGGCATCGCCGCGATCTGTGCACAATGCACTTAATAATATACGCCAGAATTGATGGTGTTAACATTTAATGTCGATGTGCGAATAGGACAACAAAAGACGTTTACTTATTGTACCACTTGAATTTTAATATCAGCGGACACGTTTACAGAGGGATGTAACGACAAGAGGCCGAGCATTCCGGCAGAACGGTGCGGTTGACGTCGTGAGACGACTGAGCATCGTGGTAAACGCTGCTGTCGCTCATAGCTTCCGCCAGCTCCTAAACAACGGATTAACTTGAAATTCTTGTACTACATTATCCAGTTTATCCTACATTCAATAAACATCTTATCCACAGTTAAAAACATAAATTACAAGGTGACTTAAAAAACAGGACGGTCAGATGTCGAAAATAAGTGCACAGATAAGCATAATCTCTAAAAACGTTCCTTTTAAAGGTCAAAATGACAGAAAGCGCAAACAACGGCACCATTACATCCCGAAATCATTTTACCTGCTGTACTGCTGGTGCTTGTATAACATCACCGGCTGGCCGCAACGAGGATTTTTGGTAATACGGTCGATCCACTGTATGCTTAGGCCCTGTGTGACCTTTGGAGGGGAAGAATCCCGTGTAAATGCATCAACTGACATTACAGATTCGTTTTGTGGATTTAACAACAGACTGTAATCCACAACTGGATGGAAGATACTAGTGGTGGCGTCTAAAAAGACAACAATTCGCATTATGATTAATTATTAATTATGATGATACTTCGCGAATTGCCAGGTTAATTACATGCCTTCTGGAGCGCGCACAGTTTCGTATAACGGGTGCGATACAACAGCGCTGTAATCCATGGCCATTTTGCCGGCATGTGCCGTGGCCATGTCCGCCGCGGATCCTTTGTCCTCCAGCACCAGCAGTTCCCCACTGTCCTGAATATCCAACACTTTGAAAGCAATTGGGCAGCCTTCCGGAGGAGCATCCGGTGAGTCTCTGTCAAGGACAACGTTTACATTTTATTAACTGACTAGAATAAACTCCCCGATTAAGAGCACTTTCGTCAGGAAAGTATATTAGATGGTCTTATGACTCTTATCAATAACATCAAGGCTGTTCAAGATTTCTCATACTCGTCGCAAGCACGGTTCTCTCTAGCAGTATTAGCCGGAATGGACTGCTCGTCAGGCAGAAGCCAGCCAGAAAGCTGGAAGCGGTCATCCAGAGGTGCCTGGCGAGAGATCGGCGCAACACCCGGCAATTCGCTGAAAAACTTCTTGCTCGGTTCTGTAACAATAACGACAGCTAAAACACTCATTTTTGTCCTAAACATAATTTTGCACGAAATATTACGTGCGAAAGTTCCGCGTATTGCAAATACGAAAAACGTTTTTTTAATAACAAATGATAATTTATTCAGAATATACATTAAGCAGATACTTTTAAAATAACTGGGAAATACTGTAGCCGCCTATTTGTAATTTCGTACAGGAGAAACTGACACAAAACAAAACACACCATCGGGACTTTTAGCCGCTTCTTTCTGGGCTATGATAGTCTTTTCTATAATGTCCGGCTTCCATAATAATGGACAACCACTGGGCTCTGGAGCATTCACCACCATCCCGTCGGCCAGAAGAATTCGATTATCTCCGGCGATGCGGACGAAATTCGGCGTGTTCTCTAGACAGGACAGGCAGTACATGCGATTGACCTCTGCAAGCAACACAGGTATAATATGCACCTTTGCTAATGGCACCCCATCCAACACAATGGAACATGCTAAAAACGATCTAATCATTCTTACTTGACACAGCACTAGAGTGTGCCCTTTTCAGCGTAGGGGCCAGTATGGATGGGTCAACCGGGAGCGGCGAAACTGGCAAAAAGGTCAAGGATGTCTGCGTAGCGTCCTCGGCGTTATCGATATCTGAAAATTGACACGTAGTATTTGAGCATGTAGTATTTCTGATTATCTACGCATGACACTGTGCACAAAAGCTACCTGTGTACAGATACAAAGAAAAGAACATTTATTAATTTGATTTACGAGCAGTTTACGCGCGCAAGGATGTTTCGATGTGCCCGTTTTGCGCCTGCATGTACAAACCTTCTACGTTTTCTGCGGCTCCTTCTGTATTGGATGCCGCATCCCGTAACGTTTCCCGACTAACGCATTCATCGGCATAATTCAAATTTTGCATCCAAAAACGGTAAAAAACTTCGGCCAGGTGGATTAAGGTTCGTGCGTAATTCATTACTGAAAGGTCATCGGTAGGATACGGCATCTCTATTAACTGCTGCAGTGCAGTAGTCAGCTCCTTTTTCTGGCAATCACTGATGGCATTTGCAGTAATTTCTAAGCCTTTTAAATACTGTGAAACTTCAGAAATTAAAGCTAAGATTAGGGGACTCTGCATGTTCCATCGTTGTTGTAGCGCTGCTGGATCTAAAACAATAATACGGGTCACCCTGTGCTCATAACATTATAACTCTGTGCTTATAACTAACAGCTGCCGTAAAATCAAACACGAAACTAAACAATAACGAAGAGACAATCTTCATTAAACAAAAAATAATATTTTTCTCATTTTGAACGTAAAAATTTGAAAAATTCGTAATAGGAAGATACAAATCGTTAACTTTTCCGCTCTCCTTTGTTTTAAAGTGCAACAAAACCGTCTGACCCGAGGATCCCCTGGCACTGTCGGCCATATTCATATCAATCAGTCCAGGACACGCATGGATCTCGCATCCAGACAAGGAATCGTTTTCGGGACCGAGTACATCGGGGGATTTGTCCAGACTGTCAAGGGCTTTGTGCCAAATAGCCTTCCGCTGCCGGTAGTCCCGTGGCTTCCAGCCCATACGCAGGAATTTATGCATACGGAAATCTAGATAATCGGCATTGCACTCTATCAGCCAGTACGGTGAGACCGGCTTGGTGCCGTGGAGTAAGTGTGTTTCCAGGTACTGTTCAAACGTTAGACGTAGCCCGTGCGTATCAATGTAATTATTCAGAAGATCCATCTTTTTCCCAAACGGACACTTCAGCAGAACGCTCAACCACTGCGTGCTAACATTATAGTCGGTGTATTTTGTGGCGAATTTGAGTAGAAATAAATTTCGCACCGACAGCTGGTCTGGATGCTGAAAAATGGAACTAGTCCCAGTTCATATAAGTGAAAATACAAACACCATTAAAAGCAGCAAAATAAAAGTGAGTAAAACTAAACGTCAGTTCATAAGAAAATAAGTAAAACATTTTACATAATTAAACTCTAAATTCAGCTTACGGAATCATTTGCCACAGAATTTGTGGACGAAGGTTTGTCGGCATACGATCTAGATAAAGACCTTTTCAGACTTTCGACATCCGCCTAAATGAATAAAAATGGTTATAAGAGGTTATTCAAATTACTAAATAGACGTCAATAGCGAATACTAAACGCCAATCGCAGTTGTCTTTTAAAACGTCCAAAATCATTTGGAATCACAAACGATTAACGAATTATACGAGTAAACGGACACTTCATTTGCCAATCGATGTTTTTTTCTGTACAAAAATAACTATAAAAAAAATCGATGCAGAAAAATAAATTTCACAGGTGTGGTAGGCAAATTTCTTACGTAGGTTCTATTTCTTTTAACAAAATAACACATTGTCAGCCGGAAACATCACATATTTCTAAACAAATCGCACCTGAACAGCAGCTTACAAATTGAGGCGGTCCCTTCAGTTGTGCATGAAATGCATCATACAACTTCTTTTGGCCGAGAAAATAAAATTCAGCCATTTCCGGAGACAAAGAAATTGTTTTCTTTGCACAAGTTGGCATGGGTGATGAAGTTACAGCATTTATCAAACCCTCGCACCGCAAAAATTTCAGTATCTCCCCAAATTTTGATCGCAAAGCTGTATCACTAATGGCACTAGCTAATAAGCAACGCTCCGGCTTGTTTGCTTCTGCTCGCTGTGGCTGATTTACTGACGCGGCGTTCATGACGTTTTCGTAAATATTATCCATCCCAACCAACTGAGGAACTTTCTTCTCTTCGAGCATCGATGTTTTGCTTGATGGGAAAGAAAAGTTCAACTTTGACCGAAACCGGGGCGGTTCCTGTTTGAACAAACCAAATCTTCGGTAAATTACTTATGGATTTCACTGAAGCAATGAAAAAATTATACTGACATTTGATATTTCTTCGCTTGTGACTGGGGCAATGGTGTCTTTTTCCGCTGTCTCCCAGGATTCGGGATAGTCGAATTCAACATGTACAAAAGACGGCTCCATTCGATGATTTTCAGATCAGTGTCGCCACACAAATTTGAATAACATTAATACCAGCAAAAACACATATTCGCGCGGAATTAAATATTTAAACCATGCCTAATCCAACACTTGCACTAAACCACTTTTTTAGCCAAGCGTCTGCGATGCAACGATTCTCATCATGGGATGACGATCGAAGCATCCAGATAGATACATTAGACCAATTTTGACAGGCAATTATTAGTTTATGTTACGAAACACTGAAACAAGTGGCTACCACGTAAAACTACTGTAATCACAAATTTGAATAGGTTTGATTTGCAGCTTTCTAAAAAACTGAGATGAAGTACTACTTTATTACAGTCTACTTTCCAAATCATACAACTAGCTGTCACCAAGCAACCAGCAGGTTTTCCTTATTTTGGCAACTACATTCTCATCAAGAAGAAGCTATATTTATGCAAAAACAATAACACGCGCCATGTTGTACTTGAATTATTTTTATTCAGGTTTAAAATACAAGACACTTATACAGAAAAAAAATTTTTCAAGATAAATACAAAACCATCACATCACACACGGTCTATGACTCCATGCAAAAAAATCTCCAAATTCAATCACAATAAAATTTATCACTATCAGTTATCACAAAGTTCCCTCCAGGCTAATAAATAATCCAAAATAACGGCTAGCCCGACTCAACGTACTTTTTATAAAGCTCCGCATCCGCCATTCGAGCTCTGTTCTGGTTCAGTCCTTCTACGTACGCCTTGTACAGTTCCCTCGACCGGCGATTAACTGTCGGCGGTGTGACTTCATAAGAGGAATCCAAAGAAAACGCGCTTCTTTGTATCAACTGGGTGGAAGACGAGCGGACTCGTTCGGTCAGGTTTACAGCTTCACTACCTGGCAGACGCGTGGCATTATGCCATACCTGGGCGAATCGTTGATACAGCACGCGATCGCTGGGATTAGGTCGGCGCAAGGCCACACCGTAATGTTGCTCGAAGCTTTTAAACCGGGATTTCAAAGCGAAGGGAGCCGCGTGTCGAAAATGGAACTGACCTAGAGAAATGTCGCCATAATAAGCCTTCGTGCACAGACCGTTCAATCCAAATCGGCACAAAAGTACTGCGCTTGAATTCACTACTCATATGATGTGCTTTAACAATTTAAGATTTAAGAAAGGACTACAAGATAAACCTGTCATTAACCGTACCCACGGTTGTCTTGATCGGAGTTTCCCGTGGTTCATAATCCGTATCGGAAGTATCG
Source organism: Paramacrobiotus metropolitanus (assembly GCF_019649055.1). Taxonomy (NCBI): domain Eukaryota; kingdom Metazoa; phylum Tardigrada; class Eutardigrada; order Parachela; family Macrobiotidae; genus Paramacrobiotus; species Paramacrobiotus metropolitanus. The sequence goes on from NW_026570224.1 coordinate 2,859,443, forward strand.
TTATCCAAATCACTTCCATAATAGATTCCAGCATCAGTGGGTGTGTTAGTAGATGGACTTGATGACAGAGCTGGATCCAGCAACGTCGTCACATTTTTCATAATTCCTTTACTACGGGAAACAAATGGAGATGGGTCAGTATTGAAATCCGGCATGTAGTCCGTCACAGTATTTGGAATCATGGCCGTGAACACTTCCTTTAAGGTTCCAAACTGAAAAACCTTGTAGTATACACCGAAAGCATCAAAAGGAAGGTAATGTTTGGTAGTCTGTGCCACGTCTTCCCAGATATCCGGCAAAACCACTGCCACCTCTTCAGAGAGCCATTGCGAATAACCTTTCGGAGGGGAATGTTTGGCTGGGTCATGGATCCACGGATGGTGAAGAAAATAATCAGTTTGCAGTTCCCACAAGTGCGTTTTGTGCTTGTCAGGTTCAAAAATTCCAAGGAACAGATTGATTGCCGCCTGCTTGTCAAAGTCGGAGAAAGTATTGCTGTAATATCTGAAACAAAACGAAACCTGTTTCTAAATTCTCGTCCACTGGAAGCCGTGTCAGTTAGTACAGGTATTATTTATTAGAAATATCAGTTTCTCTATCCTCTTGTTACCGAGACACAGTCCGCATCCAATCTTTCGAGCTGGTTCCCCATCCATGATGTCGGTATGATTCAACTCGGTGAACCAACTGCGAACCGCCGTACTGCAATGCCAGAACATTGCCCAAATCTTCAAACATGTCTTCCAGCATTCGCACGGCATCAGTATCGAAATTTAAATGCGGAGAATCCGACAATCCCAAAGCATACACCTGCAAGCCGAGAACGCATTTCGCCACAACAAAAGCTGCTGTATTGGTCCGATCCAAGCAGTCCACGCAATTAATTCGTATGGTTCCTTAAAACAAAACATCTCCAAAAAATGTACGGGCGGTAAGAAAAGCTCTACATTCTTGAAAATCAATTATATTTTCTGAAGTATGTTTACCATGCTGTCTGCGCACTGCCGGCAGTTCAGTATCCGTATCAACGGGAACGCGCTGCACTTCGCGGTAGAAAGCGTCGCAACGGAAGACATGACAGAAAAGTTCCCGAAACGAGCAGAAAAAACCAACATGTTTAATGAGTTTTTTGGCGATGTTCTCCAAATTATCCAGGGCCACGCCCTTCTTATTAGCCCTGGCCATATCGAAGCCGGTGTAGCGGATATGGTGCTCTTCCGTTAGAAACTGATTGAGATACGAGATCGCTTCGGTTAACTCATCCGTCAGTAAGGATTCGTGTTTCCGAATCTCGTGCTTCTTCACCAAGTTAAGGCAGCAGATGGGAGAGCCATAGCGACTCATCAGATCGCCGAAATGAGCACCGGCACTGGCGGCGAACGGATCCATACGGTCCAAAACAATGGGCGGTTTGGCGATCATTTTGGACGATTCTTGGCTCCAGTAGCCCGGGACCGAGCCACGCAACTGTACGAAGGATGTCAATCGCTGATTTCGGTAGGTTGTATCGTGAAGAATTTGCTCTACTTCTATTTCATTGGCCACGTGACCTTGGGAATTTGCTCCACGCTTTAAAAAGCGGGTTCCTAAATGCGAAAAAAGTATGGTCAGCATGCGCTCTTCCCGTGTACAATATTACATCGTTCGTGGTTAATATTACCGGTACTTTACAACCGGTACATTACCGGTACTTTACAACTTGCAGAATATTAAACACGAGTAAAGACATTATTGCTTTTATTATTAATTTAGAGTACATTTATAAATTTCAATAAAAAAGAAAATTTGATGTACCTGCAAATTTATTGGACCTTCTCGCGATAACCGTTAACAAGAGACAGCGACTAAATACTTTAATTTCCGACTGACAGACGAATCCATGGATAACTGGCACTAACCAATCCCGCCCAATTCCTTCCACAATTAACCGTTTCAACAAATATTCATTCCACACAAATCTCCATGCCGGTTCACCGCTGGATGACTTCTCTAGATGCCCATTTCCACCGTCCATATTATGCTGTAAAGTGTGCGTGATGTCATAACTGTAGCTAAAATAAAAATTACTGGACAGATCAATGGTCTGGAATGTTTTAGGTAGCGTTGCTCCAGTGGTCCCATGACCGATATTGGTTCCGGAGCCAGCGGAATAATTTCCGTCTCTTCGATTTTGTACACATGATGATACCCAATCTGTGCCACTTTCCGACGCTTCGTTATAAGGACCATGGAGAAACCTTCGAGGAATTTAACAAAGCCCAACAATCCAAAAGCTGACAACTTCCGATTCAGTCCCGATGGAACCAAGGCATTGCGTGCTTTGCCACGGTTGCCTTGATCCAGGGAATTCAACAGGCTGGTCAACTCGTTTTCCGTGTATTCCACGCCGTCATCTCGAAGATTAAACTCCCTCGGTTCCGACCGATCAATTTTAAGAACTTTATAACGATCCTGGGTAGCGTTAGCTCCAACCAGGTAAAATCGCGCGGCAGTTTCATACAAGATCAAGCTGCACAGTCCGCCATCGCATGTCGGAGGACTATCATCAGCGTCGGAAATATTACTTTCCTCCTCCATCATGCGTCAGTGTCAAGTACTAAACAGGTCAGCAGGCAGTCATTTTCAGAAAATAAATCCAACTCAAATACATTTTTCTGATTGCATTTTGATTCTGTAGTTTGGAAGTTATTTGAACCTGCTATAGAGTCAGTCTCAGAATGTTGAGTGATATACAGCATTGAAGCTGCTTGCTGCAAGCAGCGGCATGATTTTGCAGAAACCAGTAACCACCGTCTCGGGGGCTGCCCACAAGTCGGTTTTTCGGACTTCAAAAATATTTTTGCAACTTCGACGTAACAGACTTTTCACTTTTTTGCTTCGATTTAATTATTTTCAGAGCAAACAGCAAACAGTGCAAACTACATATTGCTTCTGTATAGCTTTTGATTTCATGTTGTTTTCCAAGTAATTCACTATAAATTTAATAATAAATTTGAGTTAGTTGTATTGTCATAGTGCACCCTTGCCGTAGCCGCTTCTGCAATGTCGCTAAGCTGTTTGTCGCTTCCGATGCAGCTTCTCCGAGGGAGAGCCTTCCTTTGCTTTCAGGTAAGTTCGCAGCGTGCGGAATCTGCACATGTATTGGCCGCAGCACCGAACACTACATTCTGCAGCTGTACCGCAAACAACTGAATGGTTTGTATCTGTAGTGGCTGTCGTGTCGTAACGTTTTAGATTTGAAAGATTTTCAAATACTTTGAGTGACAATTAAGCCGTTATTTGTAGACCCATCCTTTTCATGTTTCTTCCACGGTGATGAGACGCAAGGATCGTCGTTCTCACACTGAAGGTCTTCCCCGGAAGACGAAGGAGTTGCAGGCGAAAAATCTGTAACGATTGGGCAAGAGTAAGTGAGAAATTCGTGTGAAACAACCCGACGGCACGCTTCCACTGGAGAGCTTTTGATTCGTCGATATTTTAAGAAACTTTATTATTTGCCAATTATGGTACCAATTTACGGCAGCAGTTTAGAAGGATTCCTGATTGTACCATTAAACGCATCCGTATCTGACGTTTTGAGATGCAAGTTTTCGAAATACACTGTGTCGAATTTTGGATTCAGATCGTGTCCATCTTTGCAGTGTGATTCCCCAGTTTCCAAATTTGGAAACGTTTACCAGTACTTTCCATGGAATGCTTTATACAGATATTCCTATTTTGCACATTAAGTGCAGCCAAAATAATACGATAATGAACGTTGAGGATCCGCATACGCGAAAAACAATCACAAACCTGTCAGTGGTGAGTATAAGTTCATTTATTTCCATAAACTTTGTTGCAGTGTATCATTGTATTACGTATATATTTACCTCCGCTGGTCCACCATGTTTTAAGCACATGAGCTTTGAGTATCTGAGAACTTCGGTTTATTAATCGTATTTTCGACAAATTATTTTCTCATTACGTTACATTTTAATTAACTGAATATTAAATTTTTACTATAAATTATGCCATGATTACGTGCTGTACTTGTCATTGTTGCAATAAAAATTGTATTAACGCTGCTGTTGTTTGGTTTGCAGGGCGTGGAAGGATTTAAGAACTGCAAAAAAGGGACGAATGTGGCCGGTCAGGCTGTTGGATTGAGTTTGGGGAGAAGGATGATAGCGCGGGGCATGGACACGTTTCGGATAAAGCTAAACGGAATGGGACCAGGTCGAGCCTCATCCGTTAAAGGTCTGGAGATGGCCGGTATTAAGATTGTTTCCATTACGGACTCTACACCAACCGCAGATAATGGCCACAGGCCTCGGAAAGCTAGAAGAGTTTGAAGTTGTTTCTCTTTAACCTCCGTTTTTTTGCGTGCCTGTATAATTCTCGAGATTTCTGTAAATTAAGAATTTTTGTTTTTTTACATAAAAGCGGTTTAATTAATTATGTGTCGCAAATTCACAATACATATCTCCTGCACGAAGAAATGGCTCATTAACTGGTAAACTATTAGGTTCACTTTTCTCACGGTGAGCGTATTGGTTGAGCATTTCCGGTGCCTGTTCGGCAGAAAAAGGGCATTGCCAGTTGTTCGCTTCAGCACCTGGGGTGAGACCTCGCGTATTAATCACAGAATATCGCACATTGCTGCCAATCACAACGGCGGAAGGCGTGGCTACTTGGGTGAGTTGTCAAGAACTTGTCGTTTGTGTTTGCGTGATTCATAAATTCGCAAAGTGTTTCAACCAGCTTGGGACTGTTTGCCATAGCGTCACGTACGTGAGGTTCGTTAGAATTCTGGATGAGCACCTTTCAAAGGCTGCCAAAGTCATTTTTCCTGGAATACTGCTGTAAGCAGTTTGACTTGGCATCCTACTTTTGGGCTGGTTTTTCACGCCAGACCTTTTTGGTGGGTGGGGAGAAGCCGTTGAATTTGATTAGGTTATGTGCAAAGAAGTACGGTCGTCGCGCGATACTTTTTTCGACATAGTTTGTGAGTTTCAACATTTTATTGTTTCTATCTGCTTTAGCTCTCTTTGTGTTTGCTTGGTAAATTTAATCTGATGTTATTTACTCTGGATTAACGGGTGAGGGAAAAATCGCATCCGATAATTCTATCTCTGGTTGGACGCCGTAGGATTGTGACGATTGCGGATTGCCTGTTATTTGTCTTCGGAATAGATATTAATCATATTATTAATTAATATTTAATCATTTATGATTATGCATCCAAGCTTGTCTTCCAAAAGATGACACTGAACAGGGACGAAATTTTCGACGGGGATTTACCTGCCCCCGCTACGAGTAGTATTTGACGTTGGGAAGCGTTTCCCTTTTACCTGTTTGTTCTCGTTGGCTGAATTTGTTATCCGAGTTTCATTGTTGGGAATGGCCGTAATGAATGGCCGTTCGCAAGTCTTCGTCAATAACGGACCATATGCAACCACCAACGGGCATATTACCGTACCTCACGTAACAGTACAGAATGTCCTTGTACGGATCAACTTTGCCAGGATTGTCATCGTGATCACGCTGCTTCCGTTCTGCGGATTATTGGTGTGCTTATTTTCTTGCATGCTCTTCCAGTTCGAACAGGTGACAATCACTTTCTGTCCCGTGACGAACTATCTGCCATCCATCTCGGCCGTCACGGGAGTGCGTCCACAAACGCATCTCTGGCGATTGTGTATAGCCCTGCACTGTACGCCGCGCTTTCTTATCGCGCTACTCTACCGGGCAACATTTAAACAGAACCTGGACCGACTGCATCCCAGCGGCCCCTTCTGGTCGTGGTATAGTAAAATTATCACTGTGGATTTTGCCTTCAGTGTGGTGGAAAACATCTCCCTGCTGATGGTGTCAGTGGTATCCAGTCCGGATAATTATCCGGTCCATGAAAAGTGTTTTATCACGTTTTTAATCACATCCATCGGACACATGATAATGTGCTGTTATTTATACCCGAATCTGTTCTTCCAGCCGTTCTTATCGGAATGTGAACGCACGAAATCTCTTTTATGGAAACGGAGAATACTCAGTTTGGTGTTCATGTTGGCTGCTGGCATGGCCATATTCTTTTTCCGCCATCGGAGATACTGTGCGCCGGGCGCGTTCAGTTATTTTGCATTTTGTGAGTATTGGCTGGCCATATTGAATATGGGCTTTCATGCAACCTCGTGCTGGGATTTTGTGGGGAAGGAATTAGTAATTGCCGGATGGCCCAAAGACGAATTGGTGGTTAATGGGAAATCGTATGAATATGCGCTGCAGCTATCCAAAAGCAACTCAGACAAAGCGTCGGAATAATGTTTTGTGATTATGTTGTTACTCCATTTGTATCTCGCGTTTAGGTTAACGCTTTTTTTATGTTTTTAGTTTTTGTGGTTTTGAGCATTCCTACCGCTTCTGATATTAGAGACGGATTCTCAACAGAGTTTTAAATTTCCTATTAATTGTTGATTTTTTTCTTTTGATAAATTTTATTTGTTTCGGAACTTTAAAATAAGAAAAGTCGCGCAACGTGCTTTGTCTACTCTACTGTGTCACTTTTCAGTCAGCAGACTGCCAAAAAACTTTTCCTGGGTTTGTCCAAAGGAAGTCTCTGATGACACATTTCCGGTGTTTGATAGGTTTGCACTGTAACGGAACCATCTGTCACGTGCACAGATTCATTAGCCGATTATACAGGCAATAAATAGATAGCAATTAAATTACAGTATTAGTATCTCGTAAAACCCCGGCAGATACACAGTAAATAATTATCTGTATTAACAAGTTACAATAATAAATCTTATGTGAGTTACATTCAGGAAAGAAGCATGCACAAAGTGTTTTATTATCAAATTTTGACGCACAAAGTATATAGATTAACATTTCTCACGATATATCTGTGACTGTAACTAATAAAATATGCTGCAACTTGTAAGTGAAGTCTGCAAACAAAAACGGCAACGAATGAAAGAACCACTAACAATAACCATGAGCAACATTCAACAACTTTAGATTCCATAAATAAACAGCAAAAGATTGTGAACAAAGTAGCAATAAAAAGATAAAACCGGTTCACGTAGACAGTTACTGCAGCGTCATCATTTGAGCGGTGAAAAGGAATTTCCAATCATGATCCTATAAATAAAACAAAATTAATGGCCACATGCAAAATCCGAAGCTTTTGAAAACTTGTCCGGTTCTTTATGATAAACCAAAAAATTACGTGTCGCCTTCCTTACCTTGAGTTCATTTCACGAATTAAGGGCACTGCAAAAGATAAAACACTCTTTAATGTGAATTCAAGGTTCACAACACCTCATCACAGAACTGAGAAAACCAAAAGTTGACACGATCATACAGGCGTACAACGGAAAAATCGAAAAACAGTGGAAAGTAAATAGCAATCAATCGATCACAGCCTTTCGGTCTGACTTTAGAACGGTAAGTTTAATTGCTTTTGTTAAGTAACAGAACCAGACCACCAAGCACTTGCGATGCTTAATCATTCAACCAATCAAATTATGCTGCCGAACCATATCCAAAATTATCAACGAAAAAGTCAGAGGGGCATTAAGTTACCCTATCCCTAACCCGATACCTGTATTGGCGACACAATCATCCCATCCTGGGCTGGACCACGCTGCATCACGCGCGTCTTTTCGTGCCTCGAGGTCAGCATAAGCCCAAATATGATGTACGACATAGAGAGGCCCAATTTGCGTGAAAAATCCACCAACTCCATCCTCACGAGATTTACGAAGATGAATAGCGCGGGCCCTAATCAAATTACACACCGCATGATGTAGCCACTATCTTCGATTCAAAGGCGCTGACGCGATTTACCAATGGTTTCCCCATTCGATAAGTGTACCGGGCTGAAAACATACAATAAATACATCTTCCAAAAAAGAGCATAGCGCTGATTTCCATGCCCTACCTTCAACGTATACGTTCGCAGTTCATAAATCCGCTTTGCCTCACTGGGCTCCGGATCTCCCCAAAAGCTAAAACTAAGCATAGCTTGATTCTGCCGGGATCGAAGGCTTTTCCCCAGTTTATTTTGGAAATCCTGTAGCTTCTGTTACACGATAGACAACAACAATAGTCAGCCCGTGGAATATGGATGCAGTTATCAACCGGTAAAAAAACACACGAACGAAAATAAATGCACCACAAAAAAGATAAAAGCACAAAAAACCGAGGATGTGCAATCAGGAAAATACCCTGCATTGTTACCGGTTATTGATTGCCCTGTGTATCCTATTCACCGTACCGACCTTGTCCTCTCGTAACGCTTTGGAGGTGTGATCAAATGCAACGTAGCCATTGTTATATTTCCAGATGTGAACTGCAAAAGTAACACGATGTTTTTATTGCAGCCCAAGCTCCACAAAATACAGATTCTTAGCTGACTACCAAATAAATGCTTCTAAGTAAAAGCCGGAAAAGGATCGGAATACTGATCAAAGCCAACAAACAATTAATTGCGGGGTGAAAAATTAACCAAACATCTCTGCGCTTTCCCAGCAGTTCCCAGCGACAATGATTTCATCGTTTTTTAATTAATGCAAATCTTATAATTAATGCAAATGCTATTTATATTTTGAAAGTCAAACAATGGCACAACAACCCTTTTTCACATTTATACAATCGTAGCGATTCGCACGCTATTCTCGCAATCATGCAGAACTTACTGGCTTGATCTTGATCACCGCCAGTTTCGACCATCCAGCTTCCGACCAGATTGCTCTCAACTTTCTGGTTTTTCAGAGCGGCCTCCACAAACTCCCCACTACAATGACAGCGCAAAACCTTCAACAAGACCTGTAATTTAAAATCGTTAAGTCAAGCCTTTTTATCTTTACAGTTTACACCAAATACAAAGCTTTTGAAGAATATCAGTAAGTATATTCACTATTTCCAAAATAAAAAATACGGAATTGTTAAGAGTTTTACTTCGTCGTATAACAAAAGTAGCATACGAGAATAACTTCCTAGTACGCAGTACGTAAGCAGAAAAAATAGAACTGCAGCGCGACAGACTGTTTAATGATTAAATTCGAGCACATTTTTCTGTCTTCCGATCTTACTAAGTGTTTATGTATTCCGCCCGCTGGTCCGGTCTCACATTATGCGCTAAAAACCCAAGCAAATTATAAATACGATGCAAATAACAATCTTTACACTTTGATTAATAATAATGAACTGCAACACAACTGCAGTATAATGTATACCATACTGTAACTGTAATTTTGTTAATTTAAAATGATGATGCTCCGTTTTCTGACTGTTAGTCACTATCAGCTAGTTTTTACAGAGTAAGCAACTTACTTTGCATCTCGTAGATGACACCTTTCTTGGCTAGCTTTCGCGAATGTGATTCATGGCCAGTTTCAATCGTTCTGTGTTGCCCTTGAAGCAATTTACCTAGCCAACTTTGACTACCGGAAGGAGAGCTTTGGGTAGGCAAGGGAGGACGCTCAGGCTCACGGGATGCGTCCTGACTACCGCGCTCCTGCTTCGACTGATCGGATGCAGCCTCATTCGGTTGTCGTCCCGAGGGATTAGATGAGGCGAACCTGCGGATAAAATGAATTCATACTTGCGATTACGAAAGCCAAATGAACGAACCAATCCTGGACATGTGCACTGCTCACTGTAACCAAATTACTGCAGACGATAATCGGACCAACCTTGCTGTACAGACTGCTTTTAAGGACTGGGAAGCAACTCTACGATTTATGCAATGCATATTTCAGTGTATCAAACAGCCGTGAAAGATTCACAAATAAACTGCAAAAGAAACAGAATTAAAGTTAATGCTGTCAGAAATGCAAAACTCTGGTTGTTTTGCAAATTTGAAATGCTGAATGTGTACTGTGTATTGATGCGAATGCGAAAACTCAGGGCGTGCTGCTGGCGATAAATGTTTTTGATGCTGCCGGCGGAAATTAAAAATTCATGACGTCACTGAACGATTGTGATTGGCTAGCCTTTTTCGTCCCGTTTGGAATCATGTCTTGCTCGGCAGCATGGCTCTGGCAGTTTGTGATGTTGCCAAAACTTAAAATTTTGGCAACATCGTTCTGGGGGTGTGGGGGACGCTGGGGGTTGTTGCCGAACATGTCCGAAATTCAGATTGTGTTTGTGTCATTGCTCACCTACTACCGTCTTGCAATTACGAATATCGCCGTTTGAATTTACAACTTTACCGTGCAGGTTCCTTTGGATTTTCTCATACCAGTCATACGCACAGGGTTTTTTTAAGTAGAATTGCCTGCTTCTACAAAATTGAAGCTGCTTTGAAAAAGCTGGGCGTATACTGAATTAACGCTGCAACTTGAAATTTGCACTCAAACGGCAGCTTGTTTTCGCATTCCCGTCATTGTATTATTTTTAAACACAGTAAACAGTGAACTTGAAAATTCTGCGATTTAATACAAGTACTGTAAGTACAAGCAACTGCCGATACTGGGCGCAATGACGCCGCCGATATATTGGCTGATTTGCACCAGCACATTTTTCACTTTGTATTTACGATTATATCGAGTATTTATTTATTTTGCATTTTACCATTAGTACCGAATAAGCCGATAAGGAGATGGTTTGCTGGCTGCTCGACCAGTCTACTTTTTTAGCTTTATGTTAAACATTATGAACTACTTGCGTTTCATAAAGCAAGAACCGACAAAAAAGATTTGCCCGAGCGCTACCGAAATAAATGATTTACTGAATAACGAACAAACACTTAACATAAGCTATATTTTCCTGCGAGCTTGTCAATGTCAATAGTTGCCACTTTCGGGGTAACTTTCGGTCACTTTCCTCATACGAAATTAATCGCCACTCCTGATTATCAACGAGAAAAAAATTATTTTTACTATGAATATGTCAAATTCGATAATGTATAGTCATAATTTGATGGAATTCAGCCGTAGACAGTTGCGCAAATTTAAAGACTCTTTGCAAAAATTAATGCTCTTTACAGTCGTCAGCACTCACGTGGGTCACCATACAGAAGCCGAGAGCGATAAAATTTTGGCACAAACTCAACTGTGCTCGCAATATGCCTCGCATTTAAAAAAGTTCTAAGTCTGCGGTTTAAAGGTTACTTGAAAATCTACCCAAAGTTTAGATATCTTTCCATTAGATCACAATTTTGCTGATTAACACGCGGCCTTGATTTCTGTCGGCATAGGTGCTCCTTCTCCATCCAGGAAAGAATATGTCTTGTACGCTGCCGCCGTTGCAGTTTGCCTACTGCTTGCTTTCGGTGATTTCGGTCTACGGCAACTTTCTATCATCTCACGAAGCTTTGAGATACTGATTGGCCTTCCCATTGGGCGAAGATAGCGACTACTGGCGAGTGATGTCATTGGATTAAGATACTTATCACCATTGTTGTTTACGGATTTTGCGAAACTTTACCGTCGAGAATGCTCTCAGCCGAGCATATACTATTGACAGCCCTATCTGTCCTCTTGACACCTCTCCTGGTTGTTCTGTCTCTTATAATGGTTTTAGCATCCTTTAATACGTCCCTCGGGATCCGCGAAAGATATGTGGAAGTTTTATTGAAAATATTTGATTGGGGCAAACGAAGAATCCAAAGGAATGCCGATGAGCATGCGGGTAGCACGGATGAGACCGATGGGGAAGGCCGCAAATTGCGGAGCAGCAGCAGCTTCGCTACACTGGTTGACAGGCAAACCCACTCGTCAGCAGCTTATGATTCTGCTCTGGATATGTTCCAGATTAAGCGGAAATCGGGAGACTTTAATTTAGCGGATTCCTATGAGTTTGTCAAATGGGCCATGGAGGCCATTACCGAAGACTCGGTTACCCAGCGGTTCGAAGCGGAGGAAATTGAATCGTGGAACCTTTAACGCGCACCAACATGAACTACCATTATATCTCACTGCGATTGACGATTCTCTGGTGCTTGGGTTTTCTCTTTCGCTATTTGGTCCTGCTACCCATCCGCCTGTCCATCACGCTGATTGGCGTGGCGTGGTTGATACTGTGCACGGCCGTCGTTGGATACCTGCCCAATGCCAGACTGAAGAAGCGCGTCAATCAGTGGGTTAATCTCATGTGCTTTCGTATTCTGTCGCGCGGGTTCTCGGCCATTATCCGTTTCCATGATCGGCAGTATCGCGCGGTGGAAGGAAGTATCTGCGTGGCGAACCATACCACGCCGATTGATGTGGTGACGCTGGCCGTGGATAACTGCTACGCCATGATCGGACAGCGACATGGGGGATTTTTAGGAATTATGCAGCGGGCTCTATCACGCGCTAGTTCGCATATTTGGTTTGAGAGAAGCGAAGCCAAGGATCGTAGTGCTGTAACGCAGAGACTGAAGCAGCATGTAGCTACCAAAGATAACTTGCCAGTGTAAGTATTCGTGTAATTTTAATTTCGGTGCCGACTAGAACAAATATTGTTACCGATTGCAATTCGTTAAAATCTACCGCTACGTGGATAGTGTATGTACTGCCAAACAAAATATTGATAATTTCAGTTTGATTTTCCCGGAAGGCACCTGCATTAATAACACATCGGTGATGATGTTCAAGAAGGGCTCCTTCGAAGTGGATTGCCCCATCTATCCGGTGGCCATAAAGTACGATCCGCGCTTCGGCGACGCTTTCTGGAATTCCTCCCAGCAAAGCATGGTGGAATATTTGCTCATGATGATGACCAGCTGGGCCATTGTCTGTGATGTATGGTATCTGCCGCCGATGACGCGTGAGGAAGGCGAAGATGCTGCACACTTTGCCGCTCGCGTAAAGAATGAGATTGCAAGGAAAGGTGGACTGGTAGAACTGGATTGGGATGGCCAGTTAAAGCGGCAGGAAGTGAAAAAGGAATGGAAGCAGTTGCAGCAGAAGATGTATAGTGAACGAATTAAATTTGAGTGAATCGTCCAAATAATCCTAATGCGTTCCGTGTTTTTGTTATTTGATGTCTAATGCAAACGAATTTGTTATAAGATGGTGTTAGATTTGGTTTCCTGTTTCTTGGAATGTTTTATAATATTGAAGAGTTTTATTGAGCATGTTACTGAAAGTTAGATGCCTTTGAAAGTGTGAATCTTTTGAAGTGTTTTTTCCTGGTGATGGTTTGGGTAATCCTGTTGGTGCTCGGCAAGCATATTGCCGTTTTTACTCTGTTAGCTAGCAATAAAGTTTATACTTTTCTGTATCTCAACTTTTGTCTTATCAAAAAATTATGCCGATGGGGCCGGGCTATTTACGTCAGTTTTTGCTCGACTCTGTAGTCTGTATCCACAAAAACAAACTGCATAACCACTAAATAAGCTTATCCAAGCTTTTCTCAACTTCGAAGTTTTCAACAAGCATTCAGAGTTCAGAACACAATTTAAAAGGTTACTAGCTGCAGCAGCCTTATATCACTGGCTTTACAAAACTGTACACACATGCAGGTAGTCAAAACTGACCAGTTCGTATTCTATAATTATAATTCATGACAACGACGTTGCATTAGAAAACACTGAGATCACACGATTTGGGAAGACTGGAGAATATAAAGTGACCAGTGGGCAGTAGCCAAGAAGGGTTTGGCACCAAGCTGCTGGCAGTAACACCGTCCATTAGGCAGTTATCGATTTCATTTGGAAGAGTCCGAGTCAACGGGCGAACTGGAGTTGACCATGTCGGAACAAATGCCGCTCTCGGAGGAACACTGTGATCGACGAGGCGACTCATTGGGGTCATCAGGAAAGGACGAGGAAGGCTGAGGCGCCCATGCAGGGATGCTGATGGGCATTGGGCCTGATACCAGCGTTGATCCATTAGTCGAGGAGCTGGAGAGGGATATTACTGAGTGCGGTCGTGGATGCTTGCTTCCTGATGACAGGAAGTCGATGGAGTGACTACTGCTACCATCTCTGAATCGTCCTAGGGAAACAAATTACATTGGATTTGGAAGTATCGAAGACGATCGCAGCTCAACAAAAAATATTTTCAGGTAATTTTCTTACATTGTAACGGTACAAGTACGGAATGGCCATCTACGGCACTAATATTTTCCCCAAGTATGAAAGCTGGAAGGTTTTTAAAGCGGCAACCCGGTAATGATGGCTCGTAAAGTTTCACATAAAATACTATAATATTATTATTATGAGTATTGTACAGTAGTACAGAAATCTACAGAGTATTTATGTGCTGTACAAGCAAAGGATGCATAAATTTTACACATTTAGCGCTAGTATTATCATGAACAGAACTATACCACTCACCTAATGCCCGAAGATTTACAAAGCGATGATTGATTTGGTCTTCACTGGGTTTGATGTCTAAGCAGGCTTTGCTGCCTATTCCCATGCAGGTCATCTCGGCTAGCCTGGCATCTAAGTGAGCGATTTAGTATTATCAGTGAATTTGTCAGGATGTATCTGTACTTATCTGTAGCGTTGCTGCACATATTGCTTTGTAATATAAATATTCCGTACGTCAATAACATGCTGTGAAATAAATTTACTAAATTACCTTTGCTTCTGAATGCCTGGTTCCATAAAATCGACGAGATGTCCCGCGTCCAAGCCTGTTTAATATCACAGCTTGCCGCTTGCAGTATAAAATTATCTCCCAGTTTCCGTTTTCGGAACCAGATTTCTAATTTCGTCAAACTGTCTCCGAGCTGCTCGGTCAGTCCAATGTCATTGGTCTAAAAACGGGTAGCGTGTTATTATGTACCTCCTTTTAGGAATGGGTGTGTGAAAAATTTACCTTCAGACTAAATTTATATACGAAGGATTCGTTTCCATTTTTCAGCCGCCTGGTTTTGCTAAACAAAATCAGTTCTTCAAATAAGAAGACCCTTTTCACACTCTTCTTTTTCCCGGCCTGCCACACCACCATATCGTCCTGCCTAAGCAGACGACCTTGTTCTTTGAGGTTCACATCACAGTCCTTTAACAAATCCATGGCCAGCAGATCATTTCCATGGCGCAGTTGAAATTTCACCATCTCTTCCGCCGCCTAATAATCAACAATGACACAGATAATTTGATGCACTGAAGGGTGCATACTAATTAGGTACCTGGAGGTCAGCCCATTCGGGGTCACTACGTGGACACACTTTCAGGAGCTGTTTCAGAAGAAGCGCATATTTACCCATGCGTTGCACCGGCCGCAATAAATAACTCGATAAATCCATTTTGTCTTGGAGAGCAATCTGCTTGGTCTACAAAAAGGCTTCCGTTGTAGTTAAATGCATCAAAAAAATATCGAATGTGTGTGCAGTACTAATGCATATTTTAAAAACATTTTATTACGCACTACTTAAACAAGCTGCGTAAAACAGTGCTTCATCGTACTTTGAAGTATTCGTTTCCGCATTCTGCCATCAGTTCATCTGACTTCGGTTTATTATGGGTATATAATGCATACAAGTAGAACTGCTTTTCCTGCAAAAAAATAATGTCATACTGAGTAGCTTGCAAGGTGCAGTACAAGTGTTTGCATCAAATAAGTAGGAGCTCAACTTAAACTTACGAACTGCAAGAAAACTTGTCCGATATGAAATGGTGAACTGGCGCATGATTCCAGCGTATGACTGAATTCATTTTCATGAAATTCCAGAATTTTGCTGAGATTTCCGAAGACCACATTTCGTTTGCCCCTTAACACCTGGGGTAGGGAATCACGGAAAATCTCCGGGAGATAATTCTGGAAAATACAAAATCTTGTACAACAGTTGTGATTACGTTATAAGCTTACACTCCACAAGTAAGCCACAAACATTTTTGTCACATGTGTACATTGACCGAGTTAAAGCAGTACAGCTCCTAAAAGACCGCTTAAGACGTTGGATAAACACTGCGAAAGGTTCAGTGGATAACCGGCACAAATGCAATTATTTATATTACACAGATTACGTACGTCGATGACAAATCGCAGCGCCGTAACATAATCCAGTTCCGTTTGGATGAGCTCTTGCATAACGAGCAGGGCATTACTTCCGTAATGACCGGCGGAATCTAGGCCAGCACCAGCCGATCCCGATACCGCGTTCCCGGTGTCTTTGGGCAGGCAGGCCAACAAGTGGGAATTGCTCGTGGGGACCGTCCATGATTCGCGTCGATTGACCCGCGCTTTATCCGTGTGCGCGAAATCTTCCGCACTGAATTTGCCCTCATTCTCCTCGCTGTTCCCACTGGATTTGTCGCTGCTGCTGCCGCTCGATGCCCGGCTACACTCACCGGCCTGCCATGTGAGACTGCGCTTCATGTTGCCGGTTTTATTGCGGCGTTCCACATGGACGTCCAATGCGGTCGGATAATCCTCCAGGACCGATGACACCGATCCAATGACGAGGGAATCCGTCCCGGTTACACTGTCGGCATCGATGAAGGGCGGCTCAGAGGAGCTGGATGTCTCGTCCATCTCGGGAATACTCGGCTGGCGGAAATTGCGATACGGTATGACCTCGGCCGAAAACGGGCTGGCGCGGTTTTTAGCAGTATCGTCCAGGCATTTCACGGGAATCAAAGCGAACTTGGCTTTAAGGAAGCTGGTTTCTTTCGCTATGACCAGTGCTTCCGCTTCTTGACAACGATTTTTGGCGATAATACACTGTTCGGATAATTTCGAGACTTTAAGGCGGGCAGCAATCTGGTCCATCTCCTTAAAATTATCCTTCGTTAAAGCCGGGTGAACGCGGACGTAGGATTCCATTTTTTGCAGGTGCTCATTCAGGAATAGCAAAGTGGGCTCTGGTTCCAGTTTGAATTGGGACATGAAATTGATGGTGTTCAAAGTCCATTCAAATGCTCGTTCGACGAGACAGTAGCAACGGGCCGTGTCGTCGATACGGTCGCGGACATCGTCCAGCCGGTCGGCGAATTTCTTCAGATTGTCTTTCAGGGCGCGGCATAATTCGATGGCAACAGTAGGATAATCCGCCTGCTCTGTGTTAGAGAATTCTTCAACCAAATCCGAACCTTTTTCCAGTTGGTGCTGCAGAATAACGTTGTATGCAAATCATTCTAGCAAATACGTATACATACTCGTACAAGTATTTATAAAGCTTGGACAGTGCAGTATAGATTTAAATTAATTTTATTACACCATAAACGACGGCAACTTAGCAAAAGGCAGGAGAGTAAAACAGATAAATCCCATACCGAAGCCGTGAAATAGAACTTCTCAAATTCCCGCTGCTGCTGACGCAATTCATTAAGGTTTTCTCCTGTTATGGAATAGCGGGCTAATCCGTCTTCTCCTTTTTTACATAACCATGCCAGTACTTTGCGGGCATCTTCTTCAAATCGTTTAACATGGTAAGCTTTCTCCAGCTTAGCCAAACGCTTATCGGCTAATCGGGCCAGCTTAACGGCAGCCGAATGTACTTCGCTGTATATCTGCGAGGCTTGATCGTAAGAGTCCCTGTAAAAAACAAAAAACATCACAGCTGTGCGGAACGGTATTTGTATTGACCAAGCCATTATATAATTCAACCAAAAGTAACGTGCGAAAAAAACCAAACACAGTTTGACGCAAGTTTGTAAAATTATTGAAATAAATCCAGATAAGAGCAAACAAAACGGCAGACAAAAAAAAACAGTTATCAAAAGTGAGATAAGTGTAAAATTTTATTTAGTTGATAACTACCCTAGCCAAACCAACAGTTTTAAAGCAAGTCCAGTCGGCAATATAAGCAAGTACAGTATTATAAATCGGTACTCACTTGGCTTCCATGTTGGCCATTTGATCTTGTTGAAATCTGATTAGCATGGCATCACCAGTGGTCTGAAGCTGCAGTAGATGCTTGTCTTCGAGAATCGACTGCATCATTTTTTTCTGCGCTTGTATCATGACATTGAAATGTGCGGCGGTGATGTGCGGATGATTGGGGCCGGCAAAGTCCGTCGGTGGCATTTGTTGTGCCGGCATACCGCCTCCGCCTAATTTATACTGACAAGAACAGCTGTCCAATAAGCGGAGTTCCTGCAGTGCCTCTAATAATCGACGCGAGGCGTGCCGACAAGTCTCGATAAAGGGTTCAATCTCCTAACCAACGACACCCGACACGAGAGATGTAGAACGATTATTAGCTAATCTTATTAGCAAAGTTTTTTGCCAGTCAATGTTATTAACCTTGCGGTATGCAACGAATTTCTGGTGATTGAAGTTCAATCGACCGCCCAATTCCGTTATTATGTTCATGTCATCCATGTGGATGCGAAGTTCATCCCGACCATGCACGAATGTGATCTGCGAGGAACGAGAAGATATTCAATACAATTATTGTCACAACACCAAATATTTTTGCGCGTTCTGCGTGGTAAATCAATCTAGTTTTGACGCACTATTGGTACTAACCTTTAACGACGAGCTTTTAATTAGTTCGTCACGAATCTGGTCAGCCATTTCGATTGGTGTTTCAGAGTGGATGATAACCAGAACCTTGTGGATAGCATTCTGAATCCTTTGCTACAACAAAGCATTTCTCAATAAATACAAATCGCGATGGGGGAAACCAAATTAAGTACAGTACCTCCGTTTTATGTATTGCTTCGTCCAAAATGTTTAAAAATTTCGCTTGTGATATCACAGAATCATTTGGGAAGCACATATCCACAACAACAGTAAAGCCGCTTCTCGACACGGATTCACTATAAAATCGCATTTATGTAAAAGCTGCCCTCAGCTATTGAAACACTGTACATGTACCGCACAAATTCATAATTAAATTAATACTGTTAAAAATAAGTTTCGCACATAACCGTATGTCTGTAGCTGATAAATAGGCGTAGTCTATCGTACAATGTCAACTGCAAAAACCTTACAACCAGGCCTAATTCAACTAAAGAGCAAAGGATGTTGTGGGAAACTCGAAGACGCACCGTGGGATAAAATAGAAGTAACAGAATACGTCAGCCACATCTGTATCTGTAGCCGACACCGGGAAATTTCGGCCAAACATAAAAATAACAGGATGCTGTTGCCGGTCTAATATGCCTAAATGTACACAGACGACAGTAGAATTAGTGAAATAATTAGCGTGATACGACAATCGGCGGCGAGTATGAAAATCTTGACTCACCAGGGAATGTCATGGCACCGGATAGCATTAGCTCACTGTGCAGTTCATTAATTAAATTCGCTCGATTACTGCTACCAGGATTTTCATTTCGTCCAGATTGATGTGCACTTTCCGGTGGGAATGGCTGGCTGCGCGAGTTTAGTGGCAAATGAGCATGTTTTGCATCTGGAGGATCTGTTAATGAGATATGCATATGATAAATGTGTATTAATGGGGGCAATGATTTACTAGCGCCGTTTAAATCCCGGCGCATGTCAATATCATTTGAGATATCGCAAACAGAATTGTGGCAAGTCAATATATATCCAATAAAAGATTCACAAAGTGTACACAAAATCAACATTAAATGCATTGTTGCACGAGGGCTTAGTGCGGAAATGGTTATCTATGATTGTCAAAGTTTCACGCATTAAAAATTACAAGATTTAGTTAGTAAGTCAACATAATATCTACGTGTTTCCTAGTAATCATACTATCTGTACATGATTTTATTTATTTTCAGCTTTACTCTAACCGATTTTTAGTGGACCCTATTTTCCCCATAGTGTCATTTAGTTTGATTAATGTTTTCATGGTCTGATAAACATCACTGCCAAGTCTTATTTTACTACTTTCGCTTAAGATGGCCTTAGAATTTTCTATCAAAATTTACTGACCAGGCGGATCCGGATTGCCGACTGCGGGAAGATTGCCTTTATCTCCGCTATTCAGCCGGCATAAACACTGGCATTCTTCGTGCACCCCCTCCGGCGCACAAATCAATTCATTATCCAACAACGTATTCTCCGCATTACTGGACGACGTTAAATTAGAGCAGGAACAGGAGGCGGACGAGGAAATGGCCGGAAACGGCGCAAAGGGCACTTGCCAGCCGGATGTTAGAAGCTGCAAGTCAATGCGCTCGATACTGCGTTCGAAGCTGACCACACAGAACTGCAGGGCGCCCAGTAGCCGGCTATCATGCGCAGAAATCGTCTCTTCGAACCACTTTTGGCTGAAGGCCATACTGAGACGCTGAGGTGGTATCCGCAGGTCAATTAATTCACCCGATGATGTGCGTAATTTCAGGCAGAGCACCAGACCGGGTGTTTGACTGGAGGAGCGGGCAATGTGGAAATAGCATTCACCGGGACGCAGAATGGAGGATGTGCCGGTGATGGGGCGTATCTCTGGGTCGAGCTCACAGAGGTGAATGATCACGCGTCCATTGGCACACAACGGCCATCCCACGGCTTCCGAAAGTCGCGAAGGGAGCGACTGGCGTCGGCTTCCGCTCTCCTGAAAATCATAAAATTATTACCGGCGAATGAGGTATTCAGTCAGAAAAAAAAGACATTAGCTAAAAGCACTGAACAAAAATAAACCTTCAATTTTACAGCACTACTGATATCTGATTATACAAGATTACAAATCAGAAGAAAAAGCAGCATGCTGACTTCTTGTCGGTTTGCGGCTTGCTCGTTTTAAGAAAATCATTATTAACAATTTCGCAGACAAGAGTATATGAAAAGATCGATCAGCCGGACACAGGAATGCTGTCGTGAGAATGCAAATGGCAGAGCTTGCATTACGGAATACATTCGTGCTGGGCGAATTTTCATCTTGTTACTCGCATGTCCTTCAGACGGTTAAAAAAATGCGGTCGCTCACAGAACCTTTTAAATTAGAACAACGGAACATTTAAACATACGAACCGGCATTCGGAACCAAATTTGTAGGGGACCGTCAACCACTTAAAATCGGCTATTTTTAAAGCAGTGCCTTAATCGGCTTGGGAAACCTGGAAAATCTCTTTTGCAAAACATCTACTCGCAGCAGCCAACAAAATCGAAAATTCCCCGCATGTTTGCAAGGATGTATTATGTGCAAAATCAATAATTATGCTGAAGCATACCGGAAGACGTCTGTCATGTTCCGCACCGATTACATAAACAGATCAAATACAGTATACCACAAAATAAATGGAAAATACGATTATAATCTGGAATAGATTCTCTAAATTCGAAAGCCAAATATCTGTGGCCGCCAGAGAAAATATGAACAAACACGCGCGCGCTTCGTACTGGAACCGGAGTTTGTTGGGAAAACTCCGCTCAGCAAACAAATGCCATTAAGTAAAAGTATTTAATCCATGTCAAAAGTGGTGGCTCGGGTTAAGGTTACTAGAGCGGGTGATTCGGTGCCAGACTTTTTCATGCGAATTTACTATACGGCAGTAGGAATGCCGAAAAACACACACAGCCAGCGTCAGATCAAACTCCTCAGCCACCGGAACAAGTCTGCCCTAATCATAAGTAAAAGGGCCGGTGATAGATTGTCCCGCGGTTCTGCTCGAAAACTGGCTTTTACGTATTACACCGACAGCTGACCAGTCAGCGTAATCTGCTAAGCAGACAGAATTTTTCATTAGTTGCTTTTGACTTTTAGCTCCGTTATGTGCTGCCAGTTTAGGTTAATCTGATACGGAAAAACTGGTCTGTTATGCCAAGTGTAGTGTAGTGGCCGTTTCGGGGCTGGTTATTATTTCTGCTCACTTATCATACTTCATGACAACTGTGTAAACTGTTTCTAGTTTTAATGTTGAGTTGAAGATTTCAGCACGCTGCGCTGAGAATTTAATGCGGCCTCACATACGTCTGGTCATCATCAAATCTGAGCTTCTTCAGATATTTGATGGACGGAAGATATTGGAAGTGACCAGCCGACTGCCGATGTTGTTTACCACATTCACCGCGCAGCGTGACATGCCAATTAATTGATACGGCTTGTCCACTGTATCAATTGGTCAGGGCTAACGAGATTGAATAGAATAAGAATACACTTTTATGACCCGAGCGGAATGGCTGTAAAGCCGGTAATGCTAGGATAGCCGAAAGTCATCAGGAGAATGAACCACACCTTAACAACTACTGTAATTGTACGGATTATTGGACACCATGGCATGAAAGTTTTCGCAACCATCGCTGAGCGAACAAACTAAAGCGATTATGTTGATTTTTCTGGGGATCCCCATAATTTAATACAAACATATACTTCACGCATTCCGCTTGTGGAGAGACTACTGTAGTCCATATTCCCGAATGAACTGACCTCGAATGGCCACTTTAAAAACGGTCATTCCAGTTTACTTGCCGACAAGCTATCACCTGGCCATCTGGCGATTTTACAACGCTCGCATAATGCGTCCTCAGAGGTCTCTCATTAGCCTTAAGAAGCAAATAGGGGAAGTGTATGAATAGCAGTCGATTGTCTCAGTGACACCACACGAACAGCAGGATGACGCCATTCATTGTGACCTTCTGCACGCCGCTACGGGTGGTATAGATCGTTAGCATTAAATTATGCGTATCTGAATACGTACCGACTCCACACAGATGCTTCATTAACTGTAAGGGTTCCATTGATATACAAAAACAACAATACTACAAAAATTATCAGTTAACGTTTGACGCAACGTAATAAACTGAAGCATATCTCAATTACTGCGTAACAAAAGCGGCACTGAAGTACTCGTATCAAGCTTTAAAAGACGCTATGTAAATATAGCTTTTATACAGTAGTTGATTGTGATTCGTACGGGATTTTTTTTTATTTTTTAGCAGTAACGTGAGTGGTCATTGAAAGTCGGACAGATTTAGTTTAAAAGGGTAATTATACAAGAATGCAAAAATTCGCTAATTCGCTTCATGCAAACATTCGCTTTCCTGAACAATTAATTTTGCTGAAATAAAATAAATTACTACAGGAAGTTTTTCGGCATAATATTCTGGGAGCTTTTTATGGCAAGGTATTCATTAAATAGTTTTCTAGTTACGAGCTTGTTCAAGGACCCGCAACACATAAAAAAGGTAGCGCTCGGTATGTCCAAAACCGACAGCAAAATGAATTGGTTACCATAATATTTGTGAAATTCGTGATGAAGCATACATTCATACACGACAGATCGAATGCAAAAGGCCGCGCACATTGTGACAACCAAAGCAGAAAAATTTAGAAAATTGATGAAGAAAGATGGAGCAACCTTTTGCTGTGCGACTTAAAATGGCAAAACCGATGAGGCGAAGCGAAACTGTCGGTGCAGGTTGCCGGCTGCCATAATAACCTGTTGGTTAAATTCGCAGCGCTGTAATCTTTTGACATCTGAACCCTAATCATATTTCATCCGTAAAGCTGATTTATTATCGTACACACGCAAATACTAGTGCTCAGGATTCTGGTGTGTCAAAGCATAAAAACAAACCATCTGACATATTTATCGTGGGAATTCCACAAAAAAACATTATGAGAAGTTCTTTAATGTTTATGTAATGTGTGCTGTCCGCGAGGTGCATCTCATTAGAAGCGGTATCAAGTTATTAACATACTGCAAGTTAACAACCTACAAAACAGGGGCAGCTATAGAAAAGATTTAATGACAAAGGTTAATATTTCTCTAGAAAATAACCGAAGACTTATTTTTACGTTCCTTACGATACGAACAAACACCTTTAACTTCCCAATAAGCATACATCATGCATAATTCAATGGGAAAATTTTTATTGGGCCTTTTTTAAAGGAGCAGCAATATACTCAAACTACTGGGATCCTTACAAAAACTCGGGCTAGTCCCAAATTATTCACGCCCTAGAAAAAGTATATCCGGTGCGAAATTCAATGCTCCATCAGCGCCTTTATCAGTCCCGAGTACGTCGCGATAGTCAATCAAGCAGTTACCGAAAATTCTAACCAGGCGGTCGATTCCCATCATGAAACGAATACTAGTAAATGAATCTTAACATCACTTGAGGCGGTCGCATACATGGCGCATTTTCCGATTTACAACTTCTCTCCCCGCAAGACATGCAAAGTCAAAATATCTCTGACTTATGGAGAGTAATGGGTAAACTGGCTGATGGGAAGCTGTCAGGTACTAAGCATACGAAGCATTCATAACAAGATTATGCACACAGACAATATCGCGCTAAACATGTTTGACCAGTGGTCAACAGGAAACTGCTGCTCTTTTGCAGTTATGCACAGCTGCTCCTCACACCGGCCCTTATCTGGTTTAACAAATATGCACCCATGTCATGCACATTCCGGAAATTCTACCCGAAAAAATAATTTGGGATAAGCTATTCTGAAATTTATATTTCCGGTTTGTAATATGAACATCAAAATTCATACGATTACAGCTACAGCGTTCACTTGCAAAAGTTGCAATAGGTGAACGCTAAACAAAGCTGTACCGATATTTAAAAACTGAAAAAAACAGACTGTCGAAAACTGTAGTGACAAAAACCATGCGCCGATATGTGTCAATTCGGGTCTTAAAGTATAGATAAAAATTTTATTCAAAATTAACAGCATGCTGACGTACGTCACAGCCACGGTTTCCACATTTTAAAGCGCAACCAAAACATCTCACTCGTAATGATGGTTACTAGCCAATGTCCATCTGTGTCATGATTTTAATATCTACTTGCATGCTTTTGGACATGTGGCATCAGCCGACCGTATCAACCATGTAACAGGATGATATGATCGAAAACTATGAAAACTGAAGTTGATGGACGCTTGTACAGAAGTTAATAATTATCGATTATAATATGATAAGCGCTTAACACTTTTGGCGCCTGCCCTTGATTTGTTATTTTATATTCAAAGGGAAAGTTTTCAAAACCGGCATTGATTCCTGTAAGTTTTGTTCGTATTGCTGATTGTGCGCAGCAGCAGAACTTTTATTAGTTATACAGTATATAATTCAGAAGTCGAACTGTAGAAGTATTAATTTTAGATGTGTAGCCAGCAGATTAAGTTTATTAGCCTTGAAATTAATATTTCCGCTGCAAAAGTGTTAAACTGCTTAAATTGCAAAACGCCATTTTCACCATTTAAGTATAATTAAAATAATTCAAAAATATTGTTCTTCGATAGGTATTCACAATTACTGAAGTGAAAACAGTATTATCCACAGTCAATGCTTAGATAAGTAATGTATGTCTATTTCTTTCGTTGTGACTTTGTAAAAATGTTTGAATAGGGCTCCAGCTGGTTCTTGTTTGGTTAGCCCATATGTGCTTTGATCAAACCGCAGTGTTTGGATAATATTTTGAAAAGCCGGCTGAAAAGACAAGCATAAAATAGTACAATGCTGCTACTTCCCCTTTTATCGTGAGAACAAAACCACAACAATGTTAAATGCATAACATAAAAGCCCGGAAAAGGTAAAATCTCGGCATTCAGAGGCCACATGAAAACTTACTCACTGAGTTTCACTCCACATATTTAATACTTTTGCTCTTTTTACGGCATTTTCTGCTGGAAAAGATCTTGTTTAAATTTTAACAGCTGCCACACTGTATTCGAATTACTGTACCCATGCGGGATAGAAATTTTTAATTGTTTTAATTTTTTTAAAAATTCAGTTATTTATCATAAAAAACGAAACGCGCGGTAGCTGACAACCATCCACCTATGAAATTTCCGTATGGCTGAAACTTTAAACTTGCTTGCACCTAATTAGCGTTAAAATGGAGAGAAATGGAGGCATCTTGCAGATAAGTCAAACATCCAGCATTTGCTGAAGCTGGTTTAATTTTGTAAGAGCGAGAAAGATCAAACACTTGAGTTTGTACTTAACCGCATTTCCGACCTGGTTCCGAGTTTTTCGCCGGTTATCAAGACGCGATCAAGTGTGCAAAATATCCTTATATCCTCCTCGCATATTCTTAAACGTCTCTTACTTATGGTGAAAAATGAGAACTTCATTCGTTATAAATCACGCGATAAAACTTCGTTGTAAAGTCAACAGACAACGCTGATTATGGCCAAAGGAGGGAGACTTATCTCTTCAAAATGTTGTTAAGTCTCTCATGAATTTTAAGTTGATCATGTATTAATGCTAAATGACTGGCTTAACTGGAAATCCTACAATCCGAATGGCCAGCAAAATCAATACTTCTTACCAGTAAAAATTTTAGTAAGTAACCAGATATTTCGAAAATCTCACCTTATATCACCGATTACGAAATTACATTGGGAATAGAAATATTTTCGGTATCGACTTTATGAAGCAAGCGAGCTTATGCTACTGTTTCTTAATTTTTATGTCAGGCACTTCTTTGCTTTGATTATAAGAAATACCATAAATTCTAGTCGGTAGCAAAATAAACAAAGAGTCCTGCCAAGCGTAAAACATTTAGCGCGTTTTTGGTGAGATAATCAAGTGGCTCAAGAACAACCAGCCATCTTCGTAATCAGTATTTCCGGTCGTGCAAATGAGTGTCGTAATATACTAGCAGAAGCGGCGCACACCGAACAAGCATACTTACGATCCGGCAAATGCGGATTCACTCAAACGCCGGGCAAAACCAATTTTTTCGAGTATTACGCGCAGTTGTAAAATCTCACTAAAAGAAAAATCGTTCTAATTATCTGGCATTTAAACAAATACTAACATATTCCTAGAAAACTTAGTAGCTAATAACACGACCCACTCATTAATCAGCCATTCAATATGACAAGTGCTATGGTTTTTAAAATTAACATTATTAAATATTTGAAGGGTAAATTTCATAAACGTTCTATTCGTATACACCAACCACTCGAAATTTCAGGCTCCATTAATTTACACAAAGAATTTTACATACTGCACTTCAATGAATAAAACTAACACTTTTGCAAGCAAATCAGCACATTTGACAGCCACTAACTATTATTAACACTAAGAACATCATTAAATCTGAACTTACTACTTTTATATTATACGGATTAGTTTGTTTGCATTATTCAGATAATTTATCTATTGTATCTTTATGTGCCTGATTACTACAGCCTCGGTGCCACCAAATGTCCACGCCAAAGCGAATGGCCATTGCATTTAATCCTTACCTTGCTGTGGCGTTTAATGGAATCAACCAGATTAGCAGCTGGCGCCAGGAAGTTATGACATAAAGCTTGAATATCCCCTTGGCAATCCGCGTAAAATATCCTGCGAATTTGCTCAAGCAACGTCCATCTCACCGCATCAAATGGACAATACAATTTGGCAAAAGCACTTTCAAACAACTGTGCCACCTCGTTGGGAATGGCCGTGGTGGTCGGTGATAAAATGGCAGATGAACGTGAAGAATGGGATATTTTAGCTGCATCCATCGGCGGCAAGATATTCTAGAAAAAGAGCAATAATAAACAGATGCGGCGACAAAGATAAGGCAGCGTAGAATCATCAAGCCGGCATAACGGCAAATGACGATATGCATACGGTTACGACATCAAACCACCAGTTTAGATAAACGAAAACTAATGTACATAACCGACGTCTACGGCAACCGATTACACTTGCAAAATTTATTAATAATCTTCACTTTAATGTAAACGGCTGCTGTTCAACTGGAAATGAAAGCGGTAAGCATGTTCATTTATTGCCAGCTGCCCCGAAAGTGAAACACATCGCGAGAGAAGAAGACAGAGGCACTGCTAGCGTATCAATCGCAGCTCAGCTGTTAAAAGAGTGGAGTGCGTTTTGTATTGGCTAAAGTGGAACACACACATGCGCGCAAGTCCAGTTGATGCGAATGTGGTCAGCTAGAGCACAGTCAGAACAACGTCGTATGTTGTTCTAACCAAACAGACCAAATGGGCCGAGAATATACTTCCACAAGGAAATGTGCAAATGGTTCGCTGTCGGACTGGTCATGGGTGAGATCCGGCGTCAGTACATAAAAACTGCCAGTGAATGCAATTTGTTTAGCATTATGTACTTCCTTAACCTTTTTAAATTTTAGAATTCAAAACCTGATCAGTAATTACACTGAAATAACCAAGAATGACTGGGGTGATGCATGATAATTGGCAGAACAGACGATTCCCAATGTGTCATACTATTATACCATCAAATGTAACGTTCGTGTGACATACTACATCCCGTCTGAAAAACTGTGAATACAGTACTTGGTAATCAAATTGTACAAAATGCGCTAAATTGAAATGATTCTAAAATTAAAACAATCAATTACAACCGTATGCTCTCCTCTGCATACATCTGCATAGGTATGATGTTTTCATAAAACTGAAAGTCGGATGCGTTTGCAATTTTAGATACGATACAACAATCAGTAAGAGGAAGCTTCCTAATTTGCGTTCAGTATCAGTCCATAAAACGCTTTTGATTACTCTACTCGTACTTTTTCAAATTGTTAAGCATATAAAATCGCTTGAAATTTCCATTATGAGAGGTCCCGTGTGCGACTTAAATTACACCTATGCGTTATGTTCATACTGCTTTCACAGCAGCGAATTAAAGCTATCGGTTTATTAAATGGCTTCAAACTGTCTAGAGGAGGTCTTAGTATGTTTTGTTGTTTTTGAGTTCTGACATCTACTGATCCATTTAAAGCAGGAGTAGAAGACTATCCGAGAGGAGCCAACACGAAACGGCTTAAATATATCAATCATAAACGAGAAAAAGCATAATCACTCACTCTGATTTTGGGATGACCCCGGAGTATAATATACAAATACATAGTAGTAGTGACTACGTACCATCTGCAGTACATTTACACTGTTCAGATTTGGACAACATACTATACCGATACAACTTCAAGTTCAACACGAATACAGTACGATGCGCTCACCGGAGTCACGTATACGTCCCCTTACTACTCTTACTTTTTTCCACATTTTAAAAATTAAAACTCTCTACCTTAATGTGCAGCTAATTGGAGAGAGCGTTAATTTCGATTATTACATATCATAAAATCATAAAAACTGATTATTATCTAGTGTGACAATGGCTCAATAAACAGTTTTCGAAGTAATTCGGCACTGCTTATCCACATTTAAAAAATTTAATTATTATACTTTGTAATATTCTCACGAACACTTTTACCAAGTCCTACTGTTGACGTGCAGGCATACACACCTTGAGTGATTTAGTGACAGTTGACACACCTATCATAAATTATTAGTCAAATCGAAACAACTAGGTACAAGATGCAACACATCTATCGATAAATATATAAATTAATTATTCGAAACGGAGAACTCGTTAGCGCTCATTGTATGTACATGTGACACTGGGCATCGGTTTAGCCTAACAGGACTGGCAGAAATCCACAGAACAGTACCTTCATCGGAATTGTTGTTACAAAATAACTTTGTACAAAGATATTGTGCAATATTATAATGTCATTAGAAAACGGAAAATAAAATGCAATCTGCTGTAAGACACAACATGCAGTGAGATACCTCGTAGAATCCCCAATATACTATATAACCAATGCCCATTGGCCTAATCGGTATACATGGAATTAAATAATAACTATAACAATTTTGCGAATGTTCGTAATAATTAATTATTCTGTAACCAGTTAATTTTCTTTTTTTGCTTTTGCACATTATAAGCGCGATTCTCAATTCCTGTACCAGTACGCGTCTACAAACTGGCCGTGACCGGCACCGAATACTAGCGAATGCTTTTGTCTAAATTGCGAGCTAGATCGAGCACAATTGACGTAGACTTTGAGAATCGGTTTATTGGACTTTTATTATTGTTAGGGATACAAAAACGGGACTCTGTACTGTTTCGAAAAAATCCATAACGAGCACCGGGATCGAGCGCCAAAACCGCTTTTCTGTTTATGTTAGTATCCTCATGTAGATGACTTAAAGTTATTCTAGATGCGGCGAAGTTCCGATTAGAGCCGGTTAAGCCGTCGCTTTAACAAACTGTGATTTTACGACTTTATGACTCCTTGGTGATCGCAGTCACAAAGCTGTAATATTACCCACAATATGGAGCATATGAGACGGTCGACCTAGTTTTGGAAAAATCACATTTCATAAAACGTGGGCGTTGTGCAAACACATGTTGTCGTATTGGACAATTACAACAGGTACTGCACTATTGAAGTGCGTTTGACTTTTATGAGAACTGACTGCCAAATAAACAGTCGAAACCAATCTGGTTACCTTTCAGTCTTTCACTATCCACAACACAATTTACAATAATCATATACAAAAAAATATACCATACGCAGTCATGCTCTGCATAACTGCTTCAGCGTTATCAACGGCTGTTCACAATAATTGACCGCCGCTAATTTTGCACTACAAAGTTTCCAGTGTCTAACCAAAACAACAAAAAACATTGATATTGAAAAAATAAAGCGTAACACTTTTTTGCTAAAAAAATCGAACAACACAAAACACCTATAAGTACTCGAGGAAACAATATTAAACATACACTCATGTAACCCTAATATTTAATTAACGCAATATCAAAAATTATTGTATGTTTGCTAGAAATAAGAACAAAAGCGCATTCTTTAAATTTTATGCTAATTTGTAATGTTTGGTATTTTTCCGACAAAAAAAAGAAAGAACAACGCAAATGTCTAAATTAAATCCTTAAATTTTACAAACATTGCCGTCGTCCTGCTCCGACGAATAAACGAGTGTATGGTGTACTGTGGTCTGTGGGCATTAGCGTACGTTGCTTTACTCAGCTTCCTACATGCATAGTGCATACTGCTAAAAAATGTGATGGTCAAATATGAATATTTTAGTCCCTGACGAAGGCCTAACTTTTCTGCGCTCGCTATCATATGCGTGCTCCGTCCACAGGATCATTAAAAAACGAAAAATAACTGATGCAGTTCAGGCTACAGATATCTGTACAATTATTTCACGGTCGTCGGCAATATTTACACATCAAGATTTCACCAAATGCACTGGAAGCTCCGGAGATTTCAGTTATGTTTGTTGCCCTTCTGTTTCATATTTAAATAACGGACATGTGTGTTCGTTAAATGTTCTCGCTACTGTATAATTTTTATGTCGCAGCACAATGCGTGCTGTGCGAAATCAGTGGTTCCTACAATTGGGCTAAGTAGTTTGCCACACACTAGTTCGTAAAACCGCTTAAACAATAATTAAGCTGCCCAATGCCCAAAATCGAACATGCAGGTTATAAATTTATACGGTTTCGTGAGAAATAACCGTAAAAAACAACCTAGTGATTCTAGCCATGCCACAAAACGTTGCGTGCACGAATATCGTTGAAAAATAACATTTTTGAACGTTATCATACATTCACAGATTACTGGCTGAAATCTATTCATTTTATGCTTTCTTTTAACACATTATTGTACTTAATAAACAGATCGCTTGCTTAGTTACCGAATTCCTACGTAGATTAATAAAAGACAAAGCAGTTATTAAAATTATTTATTATTTTTTAAACAAAACAGTTACTGAAACTGACTTCGACAGTTTACTTATGAGAGCACAATTTGAATTGTTGACAACAACTAAGTAATAAAAAATTGAAGAAAGCTATAAAGTGTTTATCATCATACCGTATTCCATAATACGGCGTGTACAATTTATTTTAGTTACCGAAAAATGACTCTACAGTGATGAAATCTAGAAAAACTCCTAAATTACGAAGGAAATCTGGGTTACTGTAATAGCTCGATATATTGCTCAAGATTGTTAAGAAGATTGTGCACAACCGTGCCAGTAGCTAGTCGAACTTTTGAATGGCTGATCCTTTTCTTCGGTACTGCATATTCCGCCGGGAATCTATAAATTGTTCCTCTTTCAACATGATTAACACTTGGGTCGTACACCAAAATAAAAAGTGGATCAAGTGAATGAATGCTGCAGTGGAGTGTGGAGTTGAACTACTGGACTCGAAAAATTTGCAAAGGAAGTGGGATCACGCATATAGTGAAGATATCAGTACTTGTACTTTCACTACAGTAGAGCAGGAAATGGCTGCTCTAGAGGTAATTCTCTCAGTTAGAAATTTGTACATTTTGCAATACTGAACTTTTTTAAACTTAACAAGCATGTCGCAAATTTGATGTACTAACCACGTCGCAACAGAAACTATTAAAACAACTTGCGTGACAAAAACGACACACAGTAACAAACTACTTACTATATTCAAGGTGGCAAAATATGCAGTACATTAACATAAATTGTTAATACGCTCGGCGCTACCTACGTCCGTGAGAATCTTACGTTAGTTCCCGTAAATAATCTCTGACCAGTGGCCACAGAATTAAACTGTAGAAAATACGAAAAAAACACTCGAAAATGTAGAAGTCGATAGCTAGAACTTGTTAGTTGTTGGTTGTTACTTGGTAGTAGTATACAAATAACATTTTAAACATACCGCAGTAAATTATTTTTTTAAAAGTCAAAATTTAAAAAAATCTAAATAAATACGGAATATTTGCAACTTTGCATCAGAACTCTGTATGGAGTAAAACACTTCAGAGCAAAGCAATATAATTACGGCTTGTCGGCAAGTATAATTAGCGTTACGAAAATATCGTACTGAACCGCACAATAAAACGTTAAAAATTAAGCAAAACCTCATAGAACAAAACGTCTAATCGCGGAACACGTGTGAATATTGCCTAGTGCCCGCGTCACAACAAGGAATTACCTAATAAGCGTCATGCCATACCTACACATGTACAATATATATGCGGCACAATCGATGCTCAACAGGTGTATTAAACAAAATTATCGCTCACTGTTCATGTTGACTACGCCGCA
This sequence comes from Paramacrobiotus metropolitanus, assembly GCF_019649055.1. Classification (NCBI taxonomy): domain Eukaryota; kingdom Metazoa; phylum Tardigrada; class Eutardigrada; order Parachela; family Macrobiotidae; genus Paramacrobiotus; species Paramacrobiotus metropolitanus. The sequence goes on from NW_026570224.1 coordinate 2,892,053, forward strand.
ATTCCATGCATCAAAAACCCCAAATAAGATAAGACCGGCATTGCGATAAGAATAAATGAATAATGCAATAGTCAATACCAAAACGCTGCCGCCACAGTGCAGAATAACTATACAGGAGTACAGTACATATGTTACCGTGCACACATGCTGACACGGAAATCATAAAACACGGAAATTTCATAATATTCGCAAGTTCTGAACTGGAATACTGTGGTTCCGGTAACGATATCGAAGTTGGCAAACATTTAAGGGATTTGATAAAGCGAAGATGCACTCTGTAGTACGTTTACGTATTACGACATAACCTTCGTGATTAAGAACTTTTCGGTATTCAATGCGGCACTTACCGGAAGCGCCGCTTTGACGGCGCAGTTAGCGTACTTGTCCCAATGGTCATTTTGGCGTTTTATATATCTGACTTTGTTCAAAAATTCAGCATTCGTAGTAATTCCGGCTCTCCCATCGCACAGCGATCGCGTCCGACGGAAATAAGGATCCTCTTCCTTTTTCGACTTAGATTTTCCGGTAAAGAAGCGTAAAAACTGGGACGTTCGCGAGTCAGTTGCCATCATAGGAACGGATTTAAGCGAAGGATTAGGAATAAATCCTCCTGAGATATCATATCAGCATATATTTCACAAACACAAAAATGCTAATCCGATTGTGTGAAGGGGTTTTAAAAGATCGCATATGATCAAAAGCTAGCCAGTGGCCCTGTACAGTGCCGACTAAGCGGAACTAAGTCGGCGCTGTGCGGCAGAGAAGCGTTGGCTGCTCGATTTTCGCCAGCTGTTGTATGACCAATAATGATACATGGCGGTATACGTTACATCAATTGTTTGCGGCTTGTCGGAGTGTGTAAATTTCCACCGGTTGCAACATATACCGTACATGTGTGTACGTTCATGCCCAATCAGCAGCCTTGTCAAAATTCGTACTACGCAATGATCATAGTGATTTTTCAAAATCAATAATTTCATGTCAACCGACGCACAACTTAATTTCTACTTTCTAGATCGCCGTATAACTGCCACTGCACGAATTTTATGAGATATAAAAACACTTTTCGCGACCCACAGGCGTCAAAAGAATATGGCTTGTCTGGTCAGTTTAATGAAATGTGAGAAAAAAGTGGTCAGTGCGTTACTTTATGGCTTCGTGGTAATGGCTTGGTCTGGAAAAAAATTTGGACTCATTAGAAGAAAGATGGCACACATCTGCGGTCTACAAACCAAAACGATTGCCGCTATAATGACAAACTAAATCAGGTATGCATGTTTCATGTCGGTAATGTGTGATGGTGCAGTGGGAATATGAAAAATGACAAAGTGTTAGTTGGTGCGTGTACGATTGTACGATCGAGCAATACACAAGCTCACTTTGGTGTTGCATTAATTGAATGATGTAATAAAAATTTGGTGACAATATGGCAGTAAAACGGTGTGCAGACAATAAATAACATGTGCATTGTGCAGTACCACATAATCTGGTAATAAGTTAATAACTGGATAATTATAGCGATGCCGCTTGGGTTTTTATAAGTATGTGATAACAATGAGTTATTAACCATCATTATATTCCGGAGACCGGAGAACAAAAATCAGCTACAAAAGAAGGCAAACCCAAATTGTTTAAATATGCGCATTTCACTTTCATTGTTACCATACACAAAGTACATCCGATTGTATTGTAATCACTTTTTATTTTCTATTTTTTTCGACTGGCACGCGCAATCACCGCAATGACAGATTGTAAACAAATACACGTACACAGGAATGTTTCTATCATTTTTGCCGTATGACTCCGGTCATTCAGATTCTAGTAGCGTCGGAACTGAACTGAAACATTTCAAACAAACTTTGATAGTAATTATTATGAGGTTTCGAACCAGAAAAAATCACTGTAAAACACAACAACTTTATACAAGTATACCCGAAGGTGATTAATCACCGGAAGTCGTTTCGAAGTGCGGTTCTGGACATTAGAATGCAACTTCCGTAGATATTTTTAACCAGAATAGAAGGAGTCGTATCAACTCCTTGTACTCGTGTAAAAAGTTAAAACTTTTCCTTTTTTTTCCATAGCCGTCTCGTAGACGGACCACGGGACGGCTATTGCTACAGTCATTGGTATTGCTACTGCCGCATTTTGCCCAAATTAATGTCTAGTCACTAACCATAAGGAAAACACAATGACCATCGCACATCGTAGCGACGTCTACAACACGTGCGGGAGACGGCGGCAGCACAGGCCGATCACAGCAAGGTGGAAAAATACCGGGACATCACCCAAGACTACCTATTCAGCGCTCTGGGCTTCGAGACAGTCGGACCGCCCGGACTGGAGGCAACCCACATATAACAGTATGTAGTGGGACAGAAGATCCAACAGGAAACCTGCGAAAAGCTGTGCCAACAGAATTTCTGCGCCAGCGGATCAGCATCGAAATCCATCGATGATCGAGGCAATGCGGCAACGCCGGCATCTATCCTGGGAAAGGCACCGACAGGAGCAAATTTAGATCAGATATTCTCTGGGAATAGACTGCGTGGGTCAGTTTATGTTGAGTAATCAGTGAATTTATCTTAAGACTGTGTAAGATGTGTACGTTTACGAAGATTAACGAAATTAATAATATTTTTAAAAAAAACCATAAGTAAGCAGATGTACATACTTCCCAGTAAGTACAGTACTGCAAATATGCGTTATCCATGTAACCGCACCCCTTAAATTCACGGGTCTGCTGTCGCTGCTCCGCCCGAGGCGTCGTTTTTGTGAATCAGAAAATTCTGCTTCTTAAGTACAGTACCAAGGCAGATAGATCTCAATACAAGCAACCCCACTGAGGGCGGGATTTGCAATGACGAAAGCGGTAGAGTAGCCAGAATTGCCGAAGAACACCGTAAAAGCCAGAGTTTATTAAGCTTTTCAAAGCTTTTTTGTGTTTCTTTAGTCGTTTTCACTCTTTTATTGCAGTTGGGATTTTATTTCTAATATAAAATCAGCAATAGGAAGAGGCAACATGATTAAGTACGGTGCGGCAAGTTGCAAAGCGGCTGTTGGCAACTTGGTTTCTACCGGTATACGGCAAAATTATTACTGCACGAGTTGGTTTTGTTGATTTATTCCAACGAAACTTTTCAAAATCTAAGAAAAAAATGAAGCAGATACTGAACTGAACAATGTGCAAAATTAAAGAACTAATTGGGACTAATTTACACGGAGAGTACCGAGATTGTATAATCACGCATCGGTGATTTAATATGAACAGTTGCACACAGTACCGCACAGTGCACATTGCATTAGTATGGGGAAAATTATTAAAAAATAGTGAGAAATTGATTGTAAGTCATGCACGTTACATATTTAAAGGTTTTTTTATTTATAAAAGTAGAGGAAGTTAATACGCATATTTTGCAGTTCGAATCCCATTCAACAGAAACAGAAAAAGGGGAGCAAACCGATTTTTCCCAGCATTTTACTATAGCCGCGCTAATATGCGAGCTACTCTACTGATGACGTAACGAGTCAGTGGTATTGCCTGTATTAAGATCTGCCCTGACAGTACTAGTAATTTCAAAATGTAATAACTGTGTGAATTAACCATGAGCACTGAGAACTCTACATGTATAGTCACTATAGGGTACTGCAATAAATAATTATTAGTTCACTTCTTCCGTATACTGCTGTTCCTTTTTGGAAGACTACGGTATTCCACTTAAATTCTGTTTTCCCATCGGCCATAATTAACTCTTTCCCAGTCGTGTGTGAACACAGTTTGAATTATGTCGGCAGATGCTGTGTGTGCTGAAGGATCGACTCTGTAAAGAACTTGCTTATTGTAATCGCACGTACTCAGTATCGCAGATATCTTTTGTTTTCAGAACAATTATCATACCATTTCCCTCCGCGGGGCTTGCCGAGATAGCATACCGGACCTTGTCGGTGGACAAAGAGCCAGCACGCGGAAGCGTACAGAAGACGCTCTTCCTCTGCGGAAGCGATTTAAAAGCGTAAGATCAGCTACATGGATATGATTGATATGGATATGATTGTATCATTCATATGCATTCCGGGTTCACAATCTTTATCCTCTGTGTCATAGAGTGCTGGTGGCCAAGGATATCAAAAACTTGCGCACTGCTTCTAATAAGTATTTGGATTATGTGAAACTCACCATCGAAACCATTCATCGGTTCGGAGGGAAACAGTGAGCCTGACTGAGTTTTTTAAGAGTTCTTCGCTGCCGTGCGTCAAATTAGTGGCAACACGCGCTCAACATGTGTCAGGTGGATGAGGATGATTTGGAGAAGGTTTCTGCTCCTGCGCCTGTCTTAACGTAACAGACATTTTATGAATTTTTTAAAAAGCGTGAAGATGATGATTGTTGAATAAGGTGAAATACCGCCGTTTCCCAAATTATTTCAGGCTGGCCGACAAGAAACAGATTTGTGTCAAATGCGGTGAAGAAGCGGTTATTCATTTGCGGGATGAGGATTCCAAGTGTGGCAAATGCTTTATTCACTCTGTAATACAGAAATTCCGGACAGTTCTGTCAAAATACCAGATTTCGAAGTGCCGGGAACGAATTCTGGTGGCTGTGACTGGTGGAGCCGCTTCTTCCACTCTTCTTCAATTAATTCAGGAAGTGCGTAATTGACGAAAGAAATATGTTCAGTTACTTGAACTGAAATACTGAAAAATTTCTCTTAATATTTGCTTTAGCTCCGGCGGCGCTCCGCGGATTTTCTTAGTCCAGGTTTTCTTAGTCCGCGGATTTTCTTAGTCTTGCTCTATTCCAGAATAATTTTTCCAGCCGTCAGTGTTTTATTTTATGTTTTACTATGGTTATATGCAGCTAACTCCTCTCCCTTTTCCTTTTTATGACGTACCATGTTTTTGTGATAGTTTTTTCGTGTTTTTAGCGATGAGATTACCATTAACAGTTTTTTTTATTTGACTAGGCCACTGGGGCGTCCCACCATAGCCGGCTGTATTTCGTACCAGTTGTTATCCATATCGATGGTTTGTACGAAATCTGTTGTTTTGGTATTTGATTGTCATTGTGCTTCATCAGAACAGCTGCTTTTGCAGAATCGATTGGCGACTCTAGCGCAAGTGATACTTCCTCTTCCGAAAGAATTCAAAGTGTTTTAGCTGTTGCCGAGAAAATAAATCAGTCCTGGGATCGACTGTATTCTACTTCGGACATGGTAATAATTAGCTGACAAATTGTATCCGTTTTCTTTAATGCAGGATATGACGATTATTTTGTGTTATTACGTCTTGCGTAGTTCTTGTAATACTTCTAGTAGGGTGCACTTTATATAGTGACTAATGACAGAAAGAATTTGTCTTCGTGAAGGTTTTCGCCAACGAAACGGAACCTTGCTCTTTTACTCTGCCGGAAGATACTGGAATGTCAAAGCAACACTGTTCGTATCGTAATCGACTTCACTCACTTCTAGATTCTGTGCGTTCCAGTACTGCTAAAGAAGAACTGATTAAACTCCTCAGGTAAGGGTCAAAATGTGAAGCCTGACTAGTTTATGTGTATTAAAAGAATTTTAGAAAGATGACATCGGTGTTAACAGTTGCTTTCTACTGTAGTACGCCTAACATGAATTTGATTTCGGTGATAGAACTTCATATGCGTTAGGTTGTTGCCTTTGTGTATTCTGTCGTCGATTAAAGCTGTACACCGGAAGTTAAGGTTTTGTTGTATTGAGGGTTACAATCTTTTTAGGTTGAAGTTACTAAAACGTATTGGAAAACAGTTGGCCATTACAAAAATTTTTGTTGGTGACTGTGTTGACCGCTTGGCGGTGCAGTTGATCACGAATACAGCACTGGGCAAAGGCAAACATCTCCCCATCGATCTGGGATATGTAGACTCTCGGGATCCTGACTTCGCGATTATCCGACCTTTGAAGGAAATCACTATGAAGGAAATTCTAATGTTCAGTCAGCTGAACCATGTTGCAACCCTTCAGGGATCATCAACTTCCGAGCAGAAATCGACTGTGTTCGGAATGACTAGAAGTTTCGTTTCCGACTTACAGCAAGAGTTCCCACAGACTGTGACAACGTTATGTAAAACGGCTGATAAGTTGGCTGTTTCCAAAATTGTTGGCAATAGTCGACAGGATCTGCTCTGTGATATATGTGCGGTAAGACTAAATTCCATAATAGTAAAAACAATTTTTGTTGCCGTGCGTACTGCTACACACTTATTGGTCACGTTAACTATTTTCATATTAGAAAAATATACATTTGATTACAGTCGTACGTTAACCGTCGCTAAGTCTAGCTTCACCGAGAGCAAATGTTGTTTTTAAGAAATCGAGCAGTGTTTGTACCAGTGGAAAAACACATTTTTTTAGAACAGAGTTTTTGTTGTTATTTTCGCATGATTTGCAAGTTGGTTGGCTAGGGCCCGGTTGATTCAAGTGCATCCAGTAACTCGTCTTGTACTGCGGAAGGATCTATAGTGCTGTCCTTGAAGCTTACGTCGTCTGTGGATATGGAAAACGCATTCAGCCAAGATAACACTTGCGCACGAACAGATGCTGCCTGCCAGTCAGAAGATAAAGAATCGGGGAATTGTTGCCAGACTTCCAAGAAACCGGTGGCAAACCTGTGCTATTTCTGTCGATGGATGCTCAGTGAAATGGTTAGCAATACTTTTTTATCACATTTTATTTTTTTGTGCTTTCAGTCTTTTAATATACTCTTGCATAGTTACTGTTTTGGTTCTAAATTACTTGCATATTAACATATTCTTTCATAGTTACTGTTTTGGCTGTAAATTACTCCGTGAGGCCGCTACGTGACTGAAGGAGCGTAAATTTCCTTGTAATATATTCGTAGTGTTGGAGATGTTAATTTTTGTGTTTGGGTTTTGGGATTTTTTAAAAAAGTATGCGATCCGCGTATTTTCCCACTCTGTTAAAATTGTGCTTTATCCTGAGATTTCAAGTGTTTCTATGTAAATATGTTGGTTTATTTTGCAGAAAGATCCGGAACTGTTGCCGGCAACATTTAGTATGCCGGCATCTTTGGAGAATCGACGACAGCAGATGCGCGAATCCATTCAGGAGTTCCTTTTAGACGATGCTGAAGATGTCTGAATTGGCCTTTTAGAATTTGTATTTTGTTACAGTTACATGTACGCCATATAGGCCACCGTCACAGGACCAACCAGTACGCCTTTTGTGAATAAAACAACGGCTTTCACAATACGGTTTCTCTCCCGTTTCACACTCAGGGGATATGCTGAAAGAAGGGCATAGACATTTGAGCTCGAACGAGATTGGGCACTTTGTGCTGTGTTCACAGAGAATACCACTTAATTGTTTGGGGTAACGAAACGCCAGGAAAAAATGCCAGCGTGATTTTATGCAAGTTATGTTCTGTGAGAAATTGAAGCCGGCAGGTTGCTGTTTCAAGGGCTTTCAGTTGGTGTGCCAGCTTCCTTCTGCTCATCCTCGGCGGCGGTTTTAGCAATGGCCAAGAGGATCATTGTCAGTTCTTTCTGGTTGATTTTTCCATCGTGATTGATGTCACAGCCCTTGATAATTGCATCATAAAAGGCCTCCAAATCGTCCATGTCGTACTCCGATTTGGCGAGTTCCAAAAGATCCTTGCATAATCCGTACAGCTCTTCGTTTTCTATCATACCATTACCATCCTGAAAACATTGACGGCTATTATTGAATTTCGCATCCATGTAACTGATACCAAAAAAGAAATTAATAAGAAAAGAAAGGAAAGCGCACATTTTGTACGAATCCATATGCCGAGATTAGTCTATACTCTTACTTAACGTAACGTAGCACTAGCAATCATGTTGTAAATTCAAATCGCTTGTGTGATTTTAATATTAGAATACTGTAATGCCCTTACCCTATCATAGAGCACGAAAACGTTTTCCACATCTTGAGCAGTAAGGGTCCGAAGTGAACCCTAGAATCAGAATTGCTCCGTTATGGAATAAGAGGAAATTCAAAAAGTTTCTACTTTCTGGCCTTTTTGGCCCTGCTCCGATCCTCTTGCCTTGAAAACGGCCCGGTTCAAGAAGTTCTCCTTGACCGGTAAAAGTCTGCAATTACAAATGCCATACTTCAAGTATTTATTATCAGATTTCAAGAATTGACGTTATTTTACGGTGTTAACTGTTAAAATAGAAATGTTCCATGGCTGCCGTTGCATGAAGGTCAACTCAGCCCAAACGTACGTTAAGTACAGTAGACTATCTATATTATGAGTACGAGTATCTTTACTTACCGATCATCAGGCATACGAGTACTACTACAGATACAAGCTTAACAGTAAGGTAGATCGTTTGTCGCCGTCGTATTATGCCCTGATATGACTGCGACAATGGTACAGTGAATATGATTGACTGTGGTACAACAGTTTCCCCAAATAATTTTTGATAAATAACCGATAAATATAAATACTTATGTTACATATTATTATTCATAATTTTCATAACTGCCCATTATGCTGCAATGCATCCTTTTGTACTCTTGTTATTAAACAGCGATTCGTATAACCCCATTGGAAAACAAACGGCAAACCATAAAGTCAAATCGTAAACCTTAAATTTTGCGTAGGTATTCTATATGTACATTGTTCAGTGATCATTAATAAATCAATCGAAATATATACCGCCCGATGCGAAGTGTACAGTTACAGGTACATACTGGATTTTTTGCCACAAACTATGCACTGGACAGTTTCTGGGCTTAATTATAAGTTAGTTAAGTACTCTAATGAAATTTCAGTTAAATAGCTGTCGAAGTCGTTGATAAACATTAAACTTCAATAACTGATTTTAAGAATGGACGGATGCAGCTATTTTTTCTTGTTTTAGATACCGGTAGAACTGCACAAAAATGGTTGATCCTACTTTTTCCAAAGCCATGAAGTAATAATTACGAAGTACCGTATTTAACTCATAACCAGCAATGTGCTGGCTATATGCTAAAGTGGATTACCGAATATTTAACAGAGTACCCATAGTACACGAACCACAATATAAACCTCAAGGGAACCATGCCATGTTTGGGCTGTAGTACAAAATGCACCATGTTGAATATATCTCTAGCCTCTGCATGCACATAAAGAATTCTGACTGAAGATTAGATAACGTTATTCAATTTTAATTAGCTGTGACGTAAGCAGTATTTTACCTTCCTGTTATTCGGATCCTACGATCAATGTAATAAATAAAATCTTACTGAGCCATTTCGCTTAATTGCAGTTTCCCGTCTTTATTTGTATCAAAAATCCTCAGCTGCAATAACAAAAGTGATCAAAATGCAGCATATAAAGTAGCACATTTGTTTTAATATATCAGCATATAAAAGGTGGCAGGTACTCATAAAGATCATACGGTGACCTTTAAATTACTTACAATGGAATCCGTGTATTCCAGTAATTTATCATCATCCAGTGCGGCACTACTGTTTGAGCGAAGAATCACTGCTCTTAAGAAATCCTACAAATCAACCAACTATAGGGTTACGATAATAAAATGTGGATGCAGCAAAGTAGCCATTATTGTTGCTTGAGATGTCTCATAGCTCAATATATTCGTTTAATTTTACTTTACATACTACATTGGCGGTGTTTTTGGCGTAACCCCTTGCCTATTCCATTCAACGAGCGGCGTCGTTTTTTTCTCGTACAATAATTATTACAGTGATTAATTACCGAAACCATGCTCAAACTAATGTTCCTTTAACACTTGAGCTTTTTCATTTGTTTTGTTGAACAACGTTATAAAATGGGCGATACAGCATCACCAACCAAGTAGTACTACTTATTTGTTTCGAAACCAATAAATGTCACGGAACTTACCTTCAATTCGTCTGCCTCGATGTACCCGCTATAATCTTTGTCAAACTGTTTCCATATCTGCATAGAACAATAACTTTGTATACGTAGCATGTAAATTTAGTAATTTTCCACATTTTAGTTTTATACAAATCGTTTCACCGGCTTGTTTAAAATGTCTATAACAGTTCATTTTTGGATTGCGTACATTATATCATTATTACGGCACGCAAAGGGCCAACTTAGGAGCTATTGTGAGCGTGAATCCCGTTTCGATTACCCAGAGATTAAGCCCGTTCATCCTCCCTGTTATGGGTTGTTATCTTAGGAGATTTAAATTTAAAATTGCAATCAGAATCGATAATAGCCGCAGTGTGTGTCTGGGCGACGACTAATAGGAGCCAGTTAGTTTTTCGTCTGATTTAACAGGAACAAGCGCAGTATGAGGGCAATTTTCCATGGGACAACCAGAGGAAGAAGAACAAAGTACACGATCGATCGTAGTGTCCGCGAAAAACTATTTGTCATAGCAAAGTCAGCAGGATTCTGCTTGTACAACTAATCATTATCCTTCGTTAGCGAACTCACTGTTTGACTTTCCCATTACATATTTCTTTTCACAACAACCGGAAAAAGTTTTTCCGTAATACTGCAGCACACATGCATTGCCATGGATGACAAATACGGCTAATTTTCCTGCTGGTCAGCTATGTGTAATATCGAGCAATAAAGTGGCAATGCTTTTGAGCAATGCTTTCAAACAGCGACTGTATGTAGCGACTCGTTTTAAATTTTGTATTTGCACTGACAACGAACGTTAGCTGATGTTCGGAAACTGTTATTAGGATTACCATACCCGCATAAATTCCACACTGCTTTCCAGAGGATTATTGAAGCGGAATAAAAGAAAAAAATTCTCATCAAGTGGAAGCAACTGCGCCAACTGCAAATTGAATCGGCTCAATGCATTTGTTTGCATATGTCTTGAAACAAAAGCAAGCATTTGATGACAGTAACTATTATAGTGATATGAAGGATATCCATTGTGTTAGCATATCGGCAAACTGTTTTCGAAATTGTGTAGCAGTCATACCTCCTTTATTTCAATTTTCCCGTCACCATTGACATCGTATTCTTCCATAAAACTCCTTTTTAGATCATCCAGAGTTTTCTTCGGGATCGTCTACGGCCAGAGAAATAAACCTCGATCATAATCATATAAACAATACTCGTACATTATAAACTAGGCACAAGACGTGGAGTATTTATTACCATATGTTTGGTTCTAAGTGTGTGTTCTAAGTTCTAAGTTAGTGCAATGGGTACAAAATGCACCTAGCCAAGAAATTCCTTTATAAACAAACAGTTTGTGGGTATTACTAACGACCGAAAAACATAAAATTATGCGCGGTCCCGTAGGGATATTCCATTGTTGTCAGTTTTTAAGCACATCCTGTATATACGAACTATACGAGTACAGCTGTAAACCAAAATTAATAGTTCATACTTTCCATTTAACAAAAATGATTTTTTTTTTGCCTCAAGTTTCTGTATCTTTCAAGCGTTGAAACAACTAACGGCTGAAAGATTCTGCATGATCATTAGGCAAATTCTTTTCTGTACACTTCGTTTTCATCCCACTGTTCCGTAAAGGAATTAATGAGCTGCTCATGATTGCATTATGTATTCACTGCCATTGACAACATTAATGCGAACATTCGTCAAACGTTGTGCACTCCGTATAGTACGACTGAAGAGCAGAGCAGTATTTGTTGTAAATTGTAAAGAACATTTTGTCAATTTTCCCTAATTTGGCTTCCGGATCCGGTGTAGCGTTAACCGGTAAGCTGCCGGTTCAGGTAGGAACTTGCCTTGTTAGCATTGTGCATCCATAGTCCTAATATTCTTTACTACCAAACTGCGCACCATCATTCGCGTATTATGTGCGACAGTAGACGTATCAAAAATCAATAATCCTTCAATAACTATACATCTTCATTTTTCTGTTGGCAAAACGGCAATATGACTCCGTTTCCGCACGAGAAAGCCGTGCAACTTTCTATATCAGGATGATGAGTCTACTATTGCGGCAAACTGCGCCGCATAACGTCTCGCTTAATATGGCATTTTCCGATATACTGTATATCGGAAAAGTTGTTGCGTACTTTAAAACGAATTTACTTTACTTTGAAATACACGTCCATAATCTTAAAACAGGACCTTATATATTTAGCAAGCAATAAATATTAATAAGTAATCAAATAATACAATTTTATTACCGGCTATGTATAAAACATCAACTGAATTTTCGGAACACTGAAGGCGTACTCCTAAAAATATTGCACAAACTGATGATCAGTCACAACGCTACAGGATATATGCTAAATTTGAGCAACGTTTTTAAAATCAAACTGGCTTTTTTTGTACAATAGATTTTTATATTAAAGTTTTTTGTTGGTTTCATAGCAATGACAGACGTCGTTCTTAAAGAATTATGGAAAAGTGTTTTTTTATTTGTAACAAAGCACACGAAGTACATGCTGCACAATGGCGGCGCGGACAAGGTAGCGGTGAATTTACCCTTTTCTACTTCGGATACGTTTTACATTATCTACTGTAATAGGCGATATTCCATAGTCAACTTACATCGGGATTTGGGAGATTCATTACGGCTGCTAAAAATTCATGAAGAAAGGAGTCCAACTCATTTCCTTCAATGAATCCATTGGCTAAAAATGAAATCAAATTAACACTGTGTTCATTTGCACACACACCGGCTAACCGAACAAGGTGCGCCGTGCGGGATACATGTAACCGGACAACGGATATGGCAGCGTATCAAAATTAATTATACTGATGATGCACTCTGTAGCTCCATGCAAATAATTAAAATAAGTATCTCCCATTTTACTAAAGTAAAATCATCAGCGCTTGGCTTGAAATATTTTGCTTTGCTTTGTATGCTTTCCAGTAAGTATTTAACCGAAAACGCCGTAAACAATGCGAAAACATTCATATGTTAACATAAGTATATGGACAGCAGAGCAGTGACCTTACCATAATTCTATAACTAAGTAAATTTGCACGGAACGGTTATTGCGTTAATAAAAATATGTAAGTAAGTAACAAACAAATATTACAAACTTATGATCGAATTTCTGAATGATGAGATTTACTATCGAATCTTAAAAAACCACTTCAGAAGCAGACAGTTGCTGCAGTCCAGTTTGCCTAATGTGCGCTGAAGGTTGATAGCTATCACAGACGTTTAAGTCAGTTCTTCTTCGGCATTGGTTAATTTGCTGAACCAAACAAAGCTGCGACAAAATTGTTATACAGACTAATTGTTGTTGCAGTGCTTGTAACATTTTGCCTTACGACCGGGTTAATTCTTAACAGACACCTTAGAATTCCCTAAGGTACTGCTAACAAGACCTTAATCAATATCCGGTTTGGGCACATCAGAAAATAGTGTATCTGCATGTGGACTAAATACGTATACGGCACACCGTCATCAGTTACTCCTTACCATCGGAATCGTAATGTGCCCATACATCCATGAACTGAGCAGCGGTTAACTTCTGCAGTCTCGGTGAATCTGATCCTTTTAATAAATACTGGTCTAAATAATTCGATGGTGGAATCGCTCGTTTAGCCATTATTACAAAAATACTGGTACTCGATATGGATAAAAAAAATTTTCCTTCGACTTTTGAATGCCGGCTTTATTAAAAACCTGGACGACTAATTTTGTAGTTGTAATAAGGGATTAAAAAATACAATAAACGTGCTAGTTGTACAACAACAGAAACAGACAAGATCCAAGTGTGTGCATATGGTGCGAAACGAACGGTAGACGAACGGCATCCGTGGTACATAAGTATCCTGTGAGAGCCTGCAGTGATTCCCGGCGCTTATGTATAAGCCAAACAAATGTAATCAACTTAAAACACCGCAAACGCACATCATCCCCACCACACCACACACATGTGTATGAATTATCTGTAACAGATTGAGTATCGACATTCGGCATGAGTGTTACATCTGGCGACAATCAGGGGATGAAAATGGGAAAGAAAATGCCACAAGGAAGTATTCTCTGCCGGTCAAACACTGTATCGACATTATTGCGGCAATGATAGAGCACGAGATGTAGTGACTCATCTGGCGACAATCAGGGGATGAAAATGGGAAAGAAAATGCCACAAGGAAGTATTCTCTGCCGGTCAAACACTGTACTGGGGGATATTCGAGAGGAGTGGAAGCGGCTGCACATACAGTATTGCACATATACGAGTATATGTACCAATGATAGAGCACGAGATTATTGATAGTGACTCATCTTTGCAGCTGCTGTAAATGCAGCAGATCATGCGAAGTATAAACCCGATACTCCCTTTTTTAACCTGATGAAATCAAAAGAATTTAGGGTGCTGTATTATGTAGGAATTTTGTTACTTTTCAGGTTTTCTAACTCATTGGCACATATACAGAGTACAAAATATGGTGCATGAAAAGCTTTGAACACAAGTGGCATCAGAATTATACAGTTTCTGACGTGTGAAGTCTGGCGTTAAAACACAATGTTTTTAAACGTTTTTTTTACTTTTTTCATCGAATTTACTTTCGTTGCCATAATTTTGAAACGTTTGCTTTACCGTACCTGTAAACTTGACGGGGAAAATTATTTTGATGCAGTGTACGTACGTCACGGTACGTGTCTAAACATCGACGGAAGTAGATTCCTTGTCGACTCGTAAAAAAATCTGTTTCCGGTATTTCTATTCAGTTTTTGCCAAGGCCTTTAAATGCTACTTTTACCTATCTTTATAGTTTTTCGCCCGCATAGATTTTTCGTTAGACTTAATCTTACTAAACGTTACGTCATACGTCCAGGTACATGGATAAAACAGGCAATGGCAATGCGTTCACAGGTGCTCCGCAAAACACACTCTTCCCAAAACACGCTCGTGAGTATAAAAATGTATAAATCGAATCTTTCAATATATACGTACTCCGCAGGCTGAATTGAATATTGTCAGTGTAACGTGCCAGTTTGCCGCGAAATGCACTGTCAAATCGTAATCGATATATGGACGTCAATGCCTGATTCCAGTGATTTACGGGCGGTATTTAATGGTATAAGTTTGTGCTTTTCAATAGGCTCACCCAAATAAAAGGTCCTCTTATGGAGCGTAAAGCATGCAACAACCTTTTATGACTGTTTATGCTCTATAGAGTACGCCATCCCAACCGATGCCAGAAAAATAGAGGGCTGAACGCGAGTAGCACCCACATAAACGACTTTGGCTGGTATTGTTCTTATACCGTAGCCAAACAATCAATACTATTGTACCCGGCATCCTGTGTACATAATGGCAATCGATCCAGCAATGCTGTAATTAAAAAAACATTTCACACAGTAGAATGTGGCCATGGCCTAGTGAATCAGTGCAGACTTATATACATATTTATATGTGCACAATAAATAACGAAGGATTATCAAGCTTTGTTAAACGACTCTTCGTAACAATTTTGTGTGGAACTAAAGAAACCCTAGAACCGTAGTGTACGGAGTGATTGCGTCTTTTCCGCTTTTTTTTAATGGGAATAATATCCCATAAGCAGCCATTTAGGTGAGCCAGAGCCATCTGTATCCCATCTGTTGCCAGAATCAACATGGGTCTCTCGACGCCAGGAAAGCGAAAATAAATCGACAACGATTTTTTACGTCAATGCGAGAACAACAGTCATGTTTTGCTAGCCTGTGAGCACCACTACAGGCTACGAAAGACATGAAAATACTGTCAAAAACAAACACACTTTGCAGCCAAACAAACAGGCTTTATCATCAACGGATTTGCCACCACACTATGGAAAGACAAACAAATTATTATTTTACATCGGGAGCAGTCGTAATGTTACAGAAGCCAGTACTACAATCCTTGCAAATTTTAATCACATTATTCTGAATTTCCGGGCAGATTTTTCTCCGCCAGCGCTGCTTGCAATTGGTTGACCTGCTGCTGAAGATTCTGAATAATCTGGAAAACGCAAATAAAACGTGAATTGTGCACACGAACGGTTCCAGTTAACTTTTAAATTAAGCCAGCTTCGAGTACCGGTCTAACAATTATCGCACTACTGACGTTTTTGCTGTCTGGATGAGAAGATAAGCCTTACCAAATCTCGGTTAAGAAACAGATCTGATGTAAGGATTTCGCGTGCTTCTGGTCGCGTCCTAGCATCCGTCCGTAACAATGACTGTATCACTTTTGCATGAGCGGGATAATTGATTACGAATTCGGGAGGCAAGCGGCCAGACCTAATAGCAGACAATGCAATGGCACGTTCCATTTCCGTGGCAAACACGGACAAGATTTCGAACATCACGATGCCCAAGCTAAACATATCCGACTGCAAAACAAAACGCTCTTTGTTTCTGACGTCGTGACAAAATGAAGTTTCACGTCAGTGTGAAGAGTGTCATAAAACCGTGCATTACCACAAAAGCCATGGTAATGGTCATTTGCGAGCACAAACTCTTAAGCGATACAAATTATGCCCTTAAGTCACCGCAAGCTGCACGAATGGTCCGAAATCATACTTGAAATAAATAAATCGTGTCTTTATAATATAACTGAATCGAAGGGAAGATTTAAATGCCTTAGTCAATGACTCAATGGTACCTTAATATCGTAAGCGGATCCATGCAACTGCTCAGGTGAGGCGTACGTTACAGTTCCCACACCGGCACTGAGTCGGCGTCCTAATGATCCTAATGATGGCACCGGGGAGAAAAAAGCATCTGAAAAATTTGACAGTTTTATTAGCGCAAAATGCAAATGATTAAAGAAATGCAAGGTAACTCGCTTTATCTGAGTTCAAGTGCTTTCTGCCTGCATCAGTATTTATCAGTATTGCCAGTATTCCAGTGTAGCTCACAGATTAATGGACTTTTTTAAAGCGGAACGACCATTCAATTCCAGACATTTTCAACGGTTTGCTTACCATCGTTAGAAGTCAGAAGATCTTTTCTTGCCAAACCAAAATCTCCGATCATCACACGATTATCACACGTATGGAAAAATATGTTACGCGGCTGAAATAAAAAAAGCCGCACGGTAACGTATCAGCAACAAGTTGTACGAGCAGCGGCTAGTAAGTCATTAACCAGATATTAAAAACCGTACTGCAAAATAACAAACTCGCTATGTTCGCAATCAATAGTTCTCCGGAGCGGTGACGGAAGAAATTAGAAAAAACAGTAAAACATATTTTAATTGATCTCTTTCTAAAAAGCAGAACAACAACAAACGTAAACAGTCTAAAGAAAGTGAAATTTCGCAACTATCGCCATACCTTCAGATCACGATGGATTAAACCTTTCGAATGAATATAATCAATCCCTTTCAGAATATGCTTCAAAATCTTATTGCACTCAATAACATCAACGAGTACCGCGCTATCTTTCGCGGTGTCATCGTCCATTTCTCCCATACCATTGGGAGAATTCCTCTCTCTTAACCAATCCCGTAGCGTCTTTCCACACAGCTCCATTTGTATGAAAAGCGTGACGGGTGTCTGCGACAAAGTTGCGGCTTGGAATTTAAAAGTGGGCAAATGGGACTGCAGGGTGGAAAAGTCAGTATTATCGACCATCCGGAGACGTTTCTTTTCATCGGGCGCACTTGGGGGCACCATGGCGGAATCGCCACTAACCACCAGCGGCGCCAAATCAGGCTCCGAATCACCGCGTGCAAAAACAATCCCGTCTTCCTCAGCAGAGTCCTCTGTAATATTCATGATCGGGCCTCGGCGAATGTCGATGGGATTCGGTGCAGGGCGACGATTGTGACCATTCAACTTGGAAGCCGGTGAGTCCAACTGGGCGTGTTGCGCAGATATTTCCAGATCTGAGTGAGACTGGTTCGGAGTGCCCGCTTTCGACGGCATTGAATCTGCCAAAAAAAACCATTTCAGGGAACGTGGCATTGACATGTCAATTTGCTTTCTGAAAAAAATATAAACTGTTTTTCGCTTAGAAAATCTAAACACTACTCACTTTTCTTGAAAATGTCTATGGAAAAACCGCCATAGAAGTAGGAGCAACAACTTAAACTGCTAGGTAAATATTATAGTTTACAATCAGGAGGAAACAAAAAACGTCAACAACTAAAATTCGTTCACTAATAAAGAACCAGCTGTTTAACAACAAAATTTATCCAAAATAGAATCCAAGACTCAGAAACAGATAGTCTATACGTTAAGTATAATCAAAAGCGTTAAGTAAAACGATAAATTAAAGATTCTAAAAGAACATCAGGCTACATGTCGCTAGAGTTTATGTTTATGAATATCGCATTACAGTCATATACCATTTTCTGCTTCCATTTCCAACCAAGCCGCATTATAACCGACGACATGTTTGTGATGCAATCCGGCCAACACTTTCACCTCTCTAAAGATTTTCAGTATATTCTCGCGAGAACTTTTCTTGGGCAAACGAATTTTCTTGACTGCGTATTCCTGACCATCCACTCGATTTCTTGCCTACAGTAACAAGAGCTTTGAAAATTCAAACTCAACTGCAAATTATCAGACAATTAACTGTTTACTCGATATACTCGTCCAAAGCCGCCGTGCCCGATCAAATTCAGCTCCTCAAACTCCTCCTGATAGCGCGAAGGCATAAGAACAAAATGGTCAGGTCCTTGTCCGTGATGATTTAATGCGGAGGAAATACTGCGCAATGCGAATCCGTTACCGGGGCTTTTGGACAACGGCATACCCAGTGCTTTCATTTTATTCGCCTGCATGAAAGTCAAAATTACTTACAACAATGAAAATGACCTTTATTCGCCTGCATGAAAGTCAAAATTACTTACAACAATGAAAACGACCAACTGAATGGCTGGACACTCTACTGAATTCGCTTTCTTATACCAGAAACGACCAGTTATTACCAGAACTGCAATTTCCAATTTCTTCGACAATCACGTAGCGGTTAGTACGAATGCTAGAGCTGTAAATCTCGAAACATAAACGCAGAACTTAACTGGTTTTGCTTGCTTAAGTTTATGAATAAAGTTCCAAATCAAGAAATAATTACACAAAATTTTGTAATAACTACGGTATGCGTTAAAGAAAAATTACAAACAAAAATCGAAACATGAACGCTGAAATTAACTGGTTTTGCTTGCTTAAGTTTATGAATCACGTTTCAAATTAAAAAATTAAAATTAAGAACACAAAATTTTGTAATAACTGCGATGCGTTAGAAAAACTTACAACATGGGAAACGTTTGATGTACCTGCTCGGAAGCTATCACTTGTCCCATTTTGAGAATCTGCATAAATGTTTCCCGGTACCTAGCCCGCACGGCTGCGAGCTCGTCAATGTACGCCAAAGGGGAGAGGAGCTAAAAATATGCACTGCGGCTTAAAATAAACGCCTCAAGAACGAAATATTGATTTTCAAAGCAACAGCCACAGGATATTTGGTGTGCGGTAACAGATATTCTTTATCAGTAGAGCAGAGTGCTGAATGCTACTGAGCATAAATAAAAACATACGGATATCGGATTTCCCGGTTGATATCAATCCCTTAAATTCATATCTAAATATGTAGTCAAACTGTATTAACAGTGAGTGAATTAAAACATCCAGATTATTCGATTTATTATACTTTATTCTTCGAAAACAATTTGATAATTTACGACGTCGGTATTCTACCGCAAACAAAATGAATAAACCGGTCTAATCATCCGAAAACAAACGTGAGAAAATATTGCTGAACCGCATATATATTTCTAATAGGTAGCCACACTGCACAGTTGCATTCCATAAAACAAATTACAATAAACTCACACAAAACAGTGGCGGTAAAACTCGTGCCTCATGTATGGTTTATACAGACAGGAGTATTTATTAAAATTCCGTTGTCTTCAGACTTCAGTATTCACGTTCAAATGGGGTATTTTATTTCTTAAAATAAATTTCAGCAAAGAGATTTTTAAAATTGTTGTAGCGTGCCAACTACTCTGTAAATACGCAATCCAATACTGCGGAGAAAACTCAGTTTCGTAACCCTATTTTATTTTGATTTTAAGATTCGTTCAGGATTAAAAATAAAACTTGTATGTCCAGTTAAAATTTCGTAGAAACTTGACAGATCAGCTTTTATCTTGACAGATCACTTGACAGATCAGCTTTTATCCAAATTCCAAATTAGCAAACTCTTTGGTTTACGTACTGTATTTCAGGTTTCAGTAAATAAAATAATTTCCAATTTCAGGAAATTAAAATATCAAACGACTGAAAGAAGGAAAATCTTACCGACATCTCCACAAGCTGGTCGCAGACCACTGCAACAAAAACGACAACGGTGGAAACTCGGTAACATCCACGAATAAACAGCATCGATATGACGACATATCGCGGTACAGCCGGAGGCATATGCATTTGCCAAAAATGCTAATCGTTCCTGTGATCTTACCACGAAAAAGTATATCACGCCGTTCATCATGCTCGTAGAAACTGCAGAGTTCCTCCACCAGCGTCGACACCAACAAACTCACTGTCATAACATTGGGATTGCCATTTAATCCTTTGAGATGCTCAGCAAGAAGAGAATCTGTACCGGAAAGATATAATTACGCAACTTACTTACATCAACGCACAAGTGTTATCAGTAATTATTATTGTTATTGCTTGTACAAGTACTGTAACCACTGCGCTCTAATCGTAATTCATGCTAACTCAACCTGACAACAGTCTACCTACCACTTTTCTTCAGGGGCGGCAGATCACCAGGCTCCTTCTTTTTCTTTGTATCCATGATCGCAAATAACGAACAAAAAACTCAGGTTAATCACGCTTTCGCCATCTAGCAAAAGAAAACTCAATAAATAAGCACAGAACCTAAATTTTACAAGTTCCAGTAGTATTCCAGGCACTCGCACAGTATTAAACTAGAAACCATGTTTTTTTCAAGACGATGTTCACGACGTTTCAGTAACTCAGTTTATGTAAAAACTGCGATATCTGCCGCCCGAAGGTGCTAGTTACCAACTGAAATATGCCGCAGAGCGTATTCTCTTCTGGTACCGCGGGTACGTTAAAGCGGCTGCTCGCCGAAGGCCTCTCGACGAGGCCGGCTCATGACGCTGTGGATTTTGTTGGTGACATATGCTGTTAATGATTATGTTATTCTTGGCAGCGGGCAGTTTAAAAATAAGGATACGGAGGGAATACACGGGAAAGGTGTTTTCCGCCGTGCCTGGGTGTGGCAAATTAGCAATCAATGTGGAACGATTACTTGGATTTCACCGCAGTATCAAGGTTGCACGTATAACATACTCGTAGTACATATTTGACCTTTAAACCAAACAAAAAAAAGGTATAAGTATACAGAAGTAGCTGATAGCTATAATTTCCACCTAAATCTACATCAAACAATGCAAGATACAGATACTGAATTTCGAATTGATTTACTTTAGAATTTTTATGTTGTAACAAAACGCTAACAAATTTTCAGTTATATAAGGCAAACAAAAAGCACACTGCACGCGTTAGAACTGATTGTGAGTTGATTGTGCGCGGTATCCCACTCACTTTAATATCTATGGCAGTCTTGTCTTGTGCATATCTTCCATGAAGTTGCATCAGCTTCAATAGCTTCGGAGGCGGTGACTCATATGTGACAATCGGTTGGTAATTAACGCTCCTTTTCCGATGCAGGAAAAAATATGTGCGAGTATAACAAAATAATAATTCAAAAAATGTAAGTTATCTGGACAGCGCTTTGGCGGCGCCGGAAGCTAATTATTGCATAACAACAATTACCATTATATTGCATCTGGCCGGGGTTTCGGCGCCTTGCGGTTTTGCACTGTAGAAGCGTATACCATTCACATGGAAAGTTAATGAAACTGCAGTATTCTATATTTTGTGTCAGTACAATTCCATCGCTTATAAGTCTTATCGTAATTGGTTGTTCTTGTCTGCAGCGTGTTGTCCGAAACTTTCTTCATTCGTTGAAAAATGTACTATCGGAAGTGCATTAGCTGTGACAACATTTTACTGTGACATCATCGGCTGCGGTGTACGCATATTACAAAGTAGTAACTACTAATAACTGTCCGAGGTAAACAAAACAGCACAAAAGCGCCAATTTGACTGTTGCATATAAAAATATATCTGTAGATATAAAATAGAAAGTCGTGAGATGCAAAAACAGCTTGCGTATAAAAAGGACGAGCTGCGTTTCAGTTAAAAACTTTACTTTGATTTTTTTATATAGCACCGGTGTGCCAACATAATAAATAACTATTATTGTACTTGTTATGGTTGTGTAACGTGTTGATCTGCAACGTGTCTCGGATCAGCTCGGCTGATTTACGCGGGATCATATCAAAGCGAACTACAACCGCGTGCCTTAAATTAGGTATCCACCGAACAGCTTAATCGGGCACCATAAACACTAGTGGACAGATCAGTCATTTGTAATTCATCCAGTTCCGGCATGCTCTTCTTCGTCGAACTCTCTAGATCTGCCGACTGGAGGCTGCCCGTTTCAGGCAGTTGTTTACGATAGCCCTGTCGATGTCTCCAGGAATGCGAGTGACAGCGCAACAACTGCGACCGCGGCACACCCAGAATGATCAGGTAACCGCGACGGAAGTGATCGATCGATGCCCCGTACACAATACAATTAATTGAACTGTTCCCGTGCGCCAGGAGAATGGTCAGAATATACCACACCGGATCAACATCTTTCCCGCGACCCAGTAAGATTACCACGGCCACAGGGAGCCACATCACAACGAAAATGATGTACACTCGGAATAGGGCCTGGGCCATCTTGACATTCTGCCGGAAGAGTCGTTGGCGCTGTTTGCGGTGTACACGTTCGGCGCGGGTGCGCTTCACGGCGCCGCTCAGCAGACGATGCCGGACGAGATTGGAATCCTTAACTTTACGATAGATGCCCAGATAGGCCAGGAAGCTGAGGGTAATGGGAATGCAAACACCCACACCAATGTAGAACAATGCATAGGAATGTACATGATTGGCGAATGTGCACACATAGAACACTTCGCTAAACCGATTATCGCCCCAGCCGACGTGGTTGGGCAATTCGATCATGTAAATCAGGGTCCATACAGCCACACACAACACAATCGTGCGTCCACCTGTGTAGATTTTGTTGTAGGAATCATGATGACATATGAGGACGTATCTGCAACTTCCAAGTAATTCATCGCTACCAACGTTTTCGTAGGTGAATGTTTGCATTCAGGTTGTGCATAAAGAAAATGTTATTATGGTGCAGCTAAAAAATAACCTAATAAAGCTGCTATGAAAAGTTAATTGGCGTGAAACATATGCAAACTGACTGCACAGTAGTGCAGTAACTAGTACCCAGCCAGCTTTCCCATCGTGTAAGCTAGGCTTGGGAATTAGTAGAGTGGTCCACGTATTTATTAGTGACGTACCGATTAACCGAGATCATAAAAATATTCCAAGTCGAAGATAAACAGCCGGTCGCACAAAGAGTAGAAATAACTGCAAATTAAAGAGCTTTTGATTACCAAGCTGCTTATTACGTTTTTAAGGGCCTTTCCAAAAATGTGCAGTACTAACCGTACGTACCTTAAAATACTGTGTGTACATTCATATTTTGTATACGTACTACGTAGGTATAGCTTGGTGGTAAAGTACTGATTAATTATTATCAAAATAGTTTACTGGTAAAACAAAAAACAGTTATACAAGAATTCTGTGTCTATCAGAATAACATAAGGATGTCGCTCTCACCCGAACAGAGAACTGGATGATTTTCAAACCACTGCTCTCCCCACAAAGCACCTGAAAACAAATAGGCTTTTACTGGTGCATAAAAACGTCCGAGCAATCACGTCTTTTATGAAAAAGGGGCATGTATTATCGGTGCAAGAACAATTATAAAGATTTAGGGTCCCCAGATTAGTAGATAAGGTACAGCTTGATACAATTTTAAGAAAAAAGAACCCTGTCTACAGGCTTGTATTCAGTTGATTTACCAATTATATTAGAAGGTTGCGTGACTGCAGTAACAAATAGGTCCGCCAACGAGAGGTTTACAATACTGCAAAAAACAAGATAATGGTGATAATGTTACCGGCACTTGTAATTCCGTATGAATCACTTAATTTGTTGGGATCGTGTTGCAAAATTCATTACCACTGTTTCTTACAACGCATTGGAGGTAATTCGTAGCTCCGGAACAACACATACGGCTCCCATAACCTTTATTAAAAAATCAGAATTACAGATTTGAAGCTCGATATGTGATATAAAATTTACAAATGTGCAACCGCAAAGGCGGCTTTCTGAGAAAGAGATAGACATTTGCATAAGCAAGACAGAATAGCGATTTGCAAAAACACCCAAACTGACAAATTATTCATTTATAGTGAAAATCACAGTCACATATTGTTGTGCGCATTATAAATACATACTATATAAAATTAATGCAGACACTTATACCATTATGTTAAAAATTACAACTTAGACAAACTGACGCGGATTTGGTATAGAGAAACAAAATGTTATAGTTTAATACGAGTACAGCTACACAGCATCTGTTTTGTCCATGTGATGCAACCGCATGTAGGTTTTACAGTTTAATTCCACTCAAAAGCAAGACATGGTCGAGAATGTTAAATTAATATAGCACCACACAACAATATTAATACGCCAACCCGAAATAAATACCTCTATAGAAACTCACAAGTAAACAAAAGGCACCTTTTATCTTCGCTATATACAATGCAGTAATTCATTATTGTGCAAATTAATTACTTTACCAGAATATTTCCAAAGGTTCCGAAAACACTTTGCATTCCCAAACAGATTACGAAAAAGTACTGCAATGCTGGTCGCTCATCCAAGGGATGCACATGTTCGGTACGAACTGAAATGTTGTGAATATGGTCAGTGACGGGGGTCTCGTTTGCAGAGATAATCCAGGCGTCCATAGCGGGGTTCCAGTTTTGGGTACTAAGTAGAGTAGCAATCCGTCTTGCAGTACTCATGTAATTAATTTAATTAATTACATTGATAATTATTGTCATGCCAGATATACAACAGGAGCCATGTACTACAACAAACAGAACCTTTCTGCGGAGAAGATTGCGCTCTCCACGTCATCTATGCACAAATTAAAAGCGTAAGTATAACACAGAAGGTCAATATTTTGCCAAAAATTGTAATTATTGTTGAGCAAGTAGAAGACAAAGCAATCCAGTCGAAATTGCGCTGCACCTATACGTCTCTAAGTACTTTGAGGGCACAGTTTTTGCGAGAGCGTAAAATTCTGCGGCAAAAAATTTTATAAGTTTGTCTTAAATTATGAATAAAATAAACTTCATAGGTACGGATCCTAGCGCGCTGATCATGCATTACTCAAAATGCAGATATGCAGGTTTAGAACAACAAGTTAAGGATTTTCCAGAAGGATATTCCTTCCGTAAGTGTATATGCTTTTAACATCCAATATCCAGACTGATGTCAGCTTATTGGCTCTGTTTAATCGTATCAGTGTTGTAATCACATCCAGCCTCATGTAGCCTGCAGCATCACTTTTTCCGGCAACATCAATAATGGAATTAATTATTAATACTTGTATCATAGAAGCACGGCACTAAGCCTTTAAGATACACGAAATGAAATTTACGAATCACCGATGCAGATAACTCATTAATTAAACAAAAAGGATACAGTGTTATCTGCACGATACAGTTTAAAGAATCCGAGATGGTCTTTAGCCGACGGTATCATTGATCATGTTATGGAATGATAAAGCCAAGTCCCGGATATCAACACTGGATGCCGATCGTAGTAGTCCAAAGCTGCCAGCAAACGTTTCCGGAGATGACGGAAATTGTTATGGTAATTTAGCTGGATGTGGTTTAGTCGTAATTGCATGTTCGTGAATGGCTGAGTGCCCCATCTTACTGCAGTATGGGATCGTCTCGCAATGCAAAATAATTGTAATTATGGTAATTACCAGTTTACCACTACCGTCGCCTGGCCTCACTAGCAAACCCGGTCAGGATGGTGATTGGTGAGGGCAGAATTAAATGCACAACAGCCTGCAAAGGGCTACCTGCACATGATAGCATATCCAGTTTCGCAAGATTCTAACTTTTATTACACAAGGAGGAGTAATCTTAAACTTAAAGGGATGAATGATTGTCCGACACGGAAACATGTAAGCAAGAATAGATGATGTAGAGGAACAAGTGTTTATATTATATTAATCGTAAGTCAGGGCGATCACCTGTACATGTACTGTCGATGATCATGAGTGGGCCTACGTATACATGGTTCATGTTAGTAGTTACAACTCTGTGTGTAGAAGATTCTTCAACATTACATGACGCTTAACGCATCTTTTCTATGCGAGTAGCGATATATTACAAAACTATTATGACCAATACAACCGATAACATGACGATTGGAAGCGGAAAAGACTGCTCCCGATTTATCCCACATCCCACAGTTTTTCGTACCACTCACTTGAATAAATATTGGTTTTAAAATTAGGCTTTCTAAAAGCAGTTGTGCAACATAAATATCGGAGTCGTATTAATTTATATCCACTAAAAGCAATGATAACAGCAAACGGATTGTCATATTTAGATGCGCCTCATAACAATCTTTCGACAGGGTATGATCCTGTATATTGACATTGTGCAGCGCTAAGCCAATATATCTGTACATTCAGAGATGCTTAAAAATACTTATTTTGTGAAAGAATTTGTCAGTATTTGGCTATCTTCCAAACGGTCTACCATGCCCGTGATGACCATGCTGGAAGCTCCAGTGATGGAAAGTAGAAGGGCTCTGCATACTCCCAGCCTGTGTAGAAGGACACCTCAGCTGACAAGGGCATGAGCCCTGACAACGTATTCCGATACCTGCCAGTCACCAAGCGTTTATTTACATCACTTCTCGGTATAAATTGTAGATACTAGAGTACAAAATAAATTAACTACGATGTAAGTCTTTATGTTCAAACTTATTTGCATCCAGTACTATTTCCAGAAAATTGAAGGGGTGTTTATATGACGTTTTGCTTCTTATCAGAAAGTTCCTTCTCGTTTATTCATTCAGTAAAATTACGAAAACAGTGACCGGCACTAGAAAGGTAGAGACTGAATATCATAGAAAAGCTGTTATGTTTTCTTACTTGGTGATGTTGACATCACTCCCAAGGCAAAATTTGCTGAGGAAGATGACACTCGGGTGTTCAGACACACGGGTCCTGTGTTATCCTGTCTAGATAAAGCACTTCCGCTATTGACTTCTTGAATGGCAGCCGCCAAGTCACATGGGCGTCCACCTAGCTCTGAGCAAAAAGGCAGTTCTTATGCTATACTTGTACGGTAAAATTTAATAACGTAATAGCGTACGCAATGCATTGTTCGCAGATACTCTACTGCAGATCTAGTACAGCAGGTGGGTTGCTCGTTATTGTTTTAATACTTCGTATCGTTTTGCAGTAACAGCCAGTTCACACAACAAAATTGTTCCGATGAGCATTACTTAATTAAAACGGATCAAAATTTCCAGTTAATTTTAGACCTCCTATGTGACTTATTTGGCTGACTATAGAAGTCCGTACGCTAAGTTTTTTCCCATACGTACGTAGAAGTGTAATGTTGCTTTGCAGAAGTGTTAAGGCACACAAAATTTAAGACGAAAAGGATTATGTACACGTAACTATCGACCTATCGTATATTGCATGGTTGCCGTTCAACTGCTTAAATCTACCTTCGAATTCTATTGATAAAATTGTAAAGTGTAAAAAAAGCTGTTTGTGCTATTTGAGGATCGAGAACCGTAATCAAATACTTCCGCGATTTTTTCGTAGGTTTGTTACTTATACAAGAAAACTGCAGCATTAGTGTCCCTGGTTATTTCCGGGATTAAGGTAGTTCGTGGCTGCACGATCGAGACCAATTCCAACTGGGTGCTTACCCGAATTCGCGGCTTGCGCATTGACAAATTGACAGACATCCGTATACATATTGTTGTCTGTTCCACAAATGCGATAGTTTGTCATTGTGGTCGATGCGCCATTATAGCCAAAAGGACCACCAAAGTGTCTCTGGCCAAAATTATTTCCTTGTCCACGATCAACATTGGGGTTATTCGATGACAAAGGCGGGATCAGATTCCCAGGAACGTTGTTGGATGGGAATGGATTTGCCGGATAGTTTGGATTGTTCGGATAAGGGTTTATGGACGGCTGATTCGGATACTGGTTAACCGGAAGCTGTCCTCCTGGATAAACATAATTGTTGTTCGGGATTTGAGATGGATATGTGTTGTACAGTCCTTGCTGCTGAGACGCACAGACACAGTTTGGCGGCGAAAGGTTGTTTTGTGAAGAATAGAAATACGATGGAAACTGGGCATCGGAAACAGCTGAAAAATTTAAGGGCAAATCAGTAAACCGTTTTAAGAATTAAAGAAATGTCACATAATTATATCAAAAACCAGGGTTATCAATTCATACTGCACCTGTAAAAGTAATCAATATTAATAAGGTTGACGATGACATTTTTCCAAGTGAATGCGAAAATTTATATGCAGGAACTTCCTATATGTACTTAGAGCTATCCGTCACAAGAATTTTGATACTGCGTTAACGATTTACGGCAATTTTCTGGAAACCCAAACATCAAAGAAATGACTTCGGCATTTTTGGTTGTGCTGGTTTAAATACTAACTCGAGAACAATATAATTCCGATACGTACCAAATACTTCAATATGATGGGTTACACTCGGAACAGGATGGTGAAAACGTCTGAATCACTTCGGTTCTACGGATATTTCCTGGGCGCTACCACTTCATAACATGCTTAACTAACAGAATTAAGACAATAAATTTTGGAAAAAACGGCTTAAATGGCAAGAATTCGCCTGTCAGGAAAACGGTAAGCACTTAACACGTTTCCGGTTTCGACCCTCTTGTTGTTGTTGCATTAGCATATACAAACTTTTTTGAAAACTGTTTAAAAAACAGCAAAAACTGTTTTAAAAAACTGTTAACTACCGTGAAGGTTAATCCAAGGATTGATTGTAGACACTACACACCAACGCATACTTACAGTACATAATTAAATTGTACTCGTAATATACAATATATGGTAACACCCACGTATTGTCCAATCTGTGTTTATTACAGTATAATCAAGCGACTCACATTGGCAAAAAAAATTTGTATCACTGATTGCTGATCACTTAATTTATTTGTTAATAGTGATTGAATTTCTGGATTCGCAAGGGTAGCGAAATTGAGTAACAGAGGTAAAAATGTTAATTGTAATAATGTGATAAAAGTGAGCAAAAAGGTGTTTTTCTGCCATTACCGTACTCAAGGGGCTTTATTGTATCACATCATTCACGTGCAATTAAAGTTATATTATATGCTCATATGTAAGTATCTGATAACATTCGTAATATCTTCAATTGTACTTGTATATTATGTAATGCAATAACGCCTTTTGAGTACGGTACTGCCCCAGCTCAGCTTTGCAAGTGGAATGTCATGTTTTTTTATTGCAAGGGCGCTATCCAGTTAAACCTAACGGAGAAAGTTTTGTCAAATTTCGGTATCTGGAGGCTTGCAAAATTACAGTATGAATATGACGCAGGCTGTGTTTTGAATTGTAATGTGTGTCCTTGTCAGCATTTTTATACAAAATGCTTCACTTCTGAAATAACCTAGTGGAAACTTCATGCAGAGATTTCTCCTTACGGTTTATAAATATGAAATTAAGTTGTTTTCTGTCTAAAATTATTTTTTAAAAATAAAAAATAACAAACTAACGAACAAAATTTGAGAATTCAAACTTTACTGAGGAAACAAACTCTGCTGAGTAGAAAAGTTCCAAATGTTAGCCTGATATGCACTAAATAGCTAAAAGTATCCGATATCTTTACTGAATCCGATGCCGTACTGTCTCTCTTATCATAAATTTAATTTCAGTAAGTATCTAAAATGTTTCTCCAGAAAGATAAGTACAAGTAAATAACAGTCAACAGAAATGTCTCGCTCCAAAGAAATTCCCAGGTTTCATCAGTTCGCTGCCTCCAGCCAAAATGTGCGTTCCTTTCCTTTACCCTAAAGAAAATAATTAAATTAAAAAGGGTACATTTGCGGTGATCATAATCGACAAATATTTGTAGATTTGTGGAAAATGACTTTAAACTTTCTATAGCCGTAAATATGTTCACAGCCAACTTCACTGCAACAGCGTGCGCACCTTGAGCTCTACTACTCCTCTCTCCACCACTTTGAATTCAGGACAGTACATGATGAGGGCGGAAGTTGCTGTACTGATGTGGATTTTTGATGGTTCTCCATGGGATGCTAATCGCGATGCTGTGTTAACTGTATCACCAAATCTGGAATAATCGGACGTGATTTGACAGTTCACACGAGCACTGTGCCAATCAGTCAGTGACCTTTGGAAAGTTCACTGCTTATTTGTGGCGTAATGATCTGGGTTACTTACAAGCAGTAGCGCGGTCGCTTAGAGCCAATCACACCCGCCGCGCACGACCCTGTTCGTGAAGAATAAATTTAGATCCATGATGCAGTCGTCGTACGTGCACTCGAATACGGGCAAATCAGAGTCAACAGAAGCACCGCAACTACGCGTAAACAAGGATATTTGTGCATCTTGGATGTGCGCGTCGACCCGAACCACTCCCACGCTTTGACCACTCACTACGTGGGTCTTATATATAGCATACCTGAATTTATCCCAATTTTTAACTGCATATTGTATTGATCGGCGGAATGCTTGAATAGGGCTAACAATTGCAAAGACATCCTGCAAATTTCGCCAGCGTGCTGGTTGCCGTTCGGTATGGGCATTCCACTGACCACCTGTGCAAAGAAGCAAAAATTATATTATTAAGTTAGCATCGGCGTAGCAACATCAGTAACGGATAAGTTATACGTACCATGTAACAATCTGAGATGGTCTGCGTCCGAAAAAAAACAAGAACAGTTTTAATTTGCAAAATAGCACTGCAGAAAAGTGTGCTACAGTTGAGACGTTACTCTTTCATAATTGCATTTATGTTACAGTTGAGAAATATTTACCTCAACTTTGTATACGTTGTACATGCTCAAAGCATCATCGAATGTTGTAAAAAGATTATTCAAAAATGCCACCACTTGTAGCGGGGAATGTGTGGCAACAAACTCCACAAACTTTACGATGAGACTGAAGAATATCGTCACGCCATAAAAATGTTCAGGTTCTATGGCACATCCGGCAAGCAATTTCTCCACTATCACCCTGCATCGTGAATATAATTAGGTTAATGGATTGGTTACGGTGCAATACTGAGTTTTAATTTATTTGTACAATTACGATTAACAAAGATTATTTTATCGTCATAATTAGCAAAAAATCCCGGCATTCACTGTTCCACCCACTTCGGAAGCATTTCCACGAGTAGCTTCTCGCACAACTTTCTTTCAGCATTTAATGCGTCGGTTCGGTCCCTCACTGCAAATTCCAGTTTTCGGGCATACTTCTGCATTCGCCTGATTAAACTATCCACAAATCCACCGGTTTTCGTGCCGGCTCTTTCGTGAAACCGTCGCTTGACCTCTTCAATGGTCGGTCTTGTTGCGGCGTTTGACCTTTGACACGCGGCAATCAACCGCTGCGTTTCCGGTCCCATCGTCCGCACCTGGCCATTTTCGTTTAAACTACTACTAATGCTCTCTTCCAGAACTGCGTCCATTATGCCGCCTAGTGCATAAATATCCGCATCCGGTCCAGCAACGGACGCCAGCATGCGAATGTCGAAGTACTCCGACTGTAAGTACATCAGCTCCGGAGGAATCCACCGTTCGACGTTGGTGAAGCTGAGTGTACCGTGACGTGAGGCCTCTTGTTTGGGTGCGGCGATATTTTTAGTTAAGTCATACAGACCGAATTCGGACAGCTTGAGAGTGAAGTGCTTATCAATAAGGCAAGTGTGGGGATTAAGATATCCGTGCCGTTTGAAGACGGAACCATGGATAACAATTATACCCTAAAAATTTACGCGTCACTGTCTTGAAGGTATCACCTTTTTTTTGGGGTCGCAATAGGTAGTTCATTTGGCCTTACTTCAATCAGATCATTTATTAATGCTGCACGAAACTCCCAGTCCAAGTTGATTTTTTCTAGCAGGTGATATAAACTTCCTTTCCCACAAAATTCATAGACAAAGTGCAGGAAATTTGCTTCCATGCAGATTCCGATCAGTTCGGCAATATTGCCGTGAGCAATTAATTTTATCTAAACAGAAATTATGCAATTGCAAAAATAGTCATAACTGTACTTATATGAATGTACCAGTAATGAGTTAAGCAAGGTGTTTGGTATTAGATCAAAAACATCACGCTGAATGTAAATTGTCCATAAGGTTTATACTTTCCAGCTTAGCAATAATCGGTTCAAAAAAAAACAGGTATCTGAATTCTGTTCTTCAATGGTAAAAGTCAGTTTTCCGTTTGAAGTACCTTAAACCTTGACAGATATGTTGTGGGAATGTTATTGGCATTTGATTGATTTTGAAAGGTATTGGAAAACTGGGTACCGGACTTAGGCACTGGAGCAAAACCATAAAGACCATGAAAATACATGCCTCTCGTAACAGCAAGCGAGTGGGACGATCCAAAATTAAGTTCCTTGTAACAGCAATTTTTTTCACCCATACAACGTTTCCTCTAATACGTCTGATGTGCTTGGGATCGTTTCCCATTGTAGATAGCGAGAATGCTGACTGCTTGGACATGCCACCTTTCTACAGAAAACGAAGCACTAAATAGTGGTGGGGCATAATCGCCCCTTTCAATGCGCCACAGAGGGAAATATCTTTCTTACCAATACTTCTGGAACGATAAGGTCACCTTTGTCGACCTTCCACCAATCGTCTTTCAAATTATATTCTTTCCGCACTTTCCTGCAAAAGACAACCAAAAGCAAAAATCACAGTATAAAAAAATAAGATTAATCAACTCTGTTAGCTGGTACACCATAAAAATATCAATAAAACAAACAAAATGCTAATGCAATGCGAATGTTGATGCGTCGATGTAGTCTGGATTTGGATTAGCACGCACCCGGATCTCCTGGGTGGAACAAATGACGTCGGAACCACGTTTACCCATTTTTTAGCATTGCACTTTTATCAAATTTCTCATTTACGTGAAGCAATATACACAAATTAATAAAACCTAATAATAACATCGCAAAGGCTATGTTCAAGCTCGAACAAAATGGACTCACCAAGCTATGAGCATGGCAATGGCTATCATGAAGATTATTATAGGCACAGCTATGCCGAGAGTTGTCGCAATATTGGATTGTTGTTCTGGAAAAATTAGTGTAAATATACGTTTTAAGAATAATACTGAGCTACTAAAATGTCTGCTGATTCACTCTAAATTTAGCGGTGATATTAGTTTGCAAATTTGCTTACCTGGACATCCTTCCCCTTTGTAACCGCACGAAGGTTCGTTCGGTGGCGGTTTCCCATTTTTCCATACTATGCCGCCGTTTTGTTCAGCCAGCGTAGTCAGCGAGGGGTCGTAATACATTACTTTCTACATGAAACATTGTAACTGTTTATAATTATTAGGCGTGCATCTAGCGGCTAGCTACAGAAGTAGAGTAAGTTACTTCGAATTTGTCTGTAGTTGCGTTATAACTTTGTATGCAAATATCCTTGACCCGGTCTCCAGAATAATCGATCGTAATCGACTGATTTGTGATGTATTCGGTTTTGTTTAGGAATGTTTTGGCTAGTAGGGTCCCATTGTAAATATCAACAGAATCGGCGAAAGCCTTCGACAACATCTGCCGACAACACCAAATCCAAAACATATTACAGATGCGCAGTTTAACAGATCAGAACGGTAAAATAATGTAAGGCAATTATGGATTCCAGACCTGCCTAATTATGTAATATACCGGTTGTCCAGTGGATAATAAATATATTTCTCAACCTTTTTTGAGTTCGGTTTGCTGTTATGCGACAAAAACCCCTTTTACAAATTAGGGGAAAAGGCATGCATTATCTATTCTTTTTTCAAAGTTTTGTAAATAAAACTCGTGCAACGGAAGCCACAGTAAGGTAAAAGACCACTTGCTCTCCTCTCCTTTGCACATGAATTCTTTTTATAAACTTACCACTCCAAAAAACTTGATGGCAAAGTAAGATGACAGCACTATCTCGCTTGGCTGCAAAATATTTTGTCTATTATTAACTCTGAATTTTTTAAATCTAGATTGTGGTCTTTTGAATCTAGTCATGCCTCTTCATCCGCGCTGTATCGTACACCGTAGCCAATCGCGCTTCGGTGTTTAATGTCATCCACCACTCTTCTAAGGCCGCTGGCGTTGACATATTTTGAGCAAGATCCAGTCACTTGAAATAATACTTTAAAGGCATCTTTGGCGGTCTGCAAAGTAACGATCATAGCACTCTGAATGTTCAGTTCCCTTATCGCGCATTCAATTCGTAAGTTTGGGTTCTTTATTTTTCTAACCTCATAGTTTCCGTCATCATATGACGCTTTGAGGGTGCCAAAAAATTCGGCATTGCGGAAAGGCTCAATGGCAAAGTAAACCTAAAAGTAACTGAAGTTTTGATGTTTTGACCGCACACTTTACACACAGTTTCAATCCGCTCAAAAACTTACGTAGTCCGAATTTGTCATATTGAGTTTTGAGGCCATTATCTATATAAAAAAGCGTTTTACCACAACTGTAACATCACAAGAGTGCGCTGTTTTACCGTACCATAAACCGTCTGGTTTCACTGGCTTGAAAAGCGAGTAGTATTACTGCAAACAAAACCAAACCCGTCAAATGGGACCGGTAATTCTCAATTCCATTGAAGGTACCTCGGCTAACATTACGCGCCCTTTTCAGGGCTTCTGACATTTCCGCTTCCGATACCGCGGCACGGGTATCAACTGGATAGAAGAGATTTTTATAAACAATAGGAACAGATAAATTTCTCTGGCCATCCAGATTCCTTTTGAGACTGTCTATTAAAAGGTGATAAACAGAATTGTGACCCCAGCGGTCATATATGAAAGATATGGATGTCCATGAAAACTTTTTAAAAATTTCGGCAAATGTTTGAGCCCACGCCGCAAAATTGACAGCACTAAAAGATACGGCTGTTGGATAGAACGCTTGGTGCAACGTGGTTGGGAAGGCAACACCACTACAAAGATGTTAAGATGTAAAAGCATCACTATTTTGTAACACTTAAAAATTCACAGTAATATATTTTATCAACGTGCACAGTGCATGACGACGAAATACGATTATTTTTGTTAACAGTCTTGTACATAGAGCATCTTTCCTGTCTTACCTGGAAAGAATAAGAGTGTTCCACTCTGAAATATTCAACAAAATTTCACTGTTGTAACAAACTTTGCAACTTTTATGGGTGTACTGTACTAGAGAACACTGTAGTGACTGTTGTTCTGTTCTATAATGTTAACTTATGCGGCAAACTTATCCTGGTTACAATGCCGATATTGTCCGCGAGCTAATAGGTTTGGAACTTTTGGCGGTTAGGTCTTTTAAATAAAAGAAATTTTAAATAGTAATTTTTCCATTAAGAAGACTCCCGAAACTAGAAACGATCTTATAGCTTGATACCCCATATTACTGTACATGTACGAAATATTGATATGATAACTCGTATTATTACAACAATAATCCACTCACCTCTGCTTAATTGGGCAAGTGGAACCAGATCATCACAACCTTCAAAAATAAGCGCCGTATTTTACAGTATGCTATTCAGAAAGTTAAACAATATTAATCTTTAATGAAGAGGTGTTAATGCAGAATAGTTTAAAGTCATAGCATTAAACCTCCTCCTCAGTCTGCATCATAGGACAATGACGCAGTGGTGGTATCAAATACAGCAGTGTAGCGTAGCGTACCCGAGTAAAACAGTTTGTAAAAAATACGTTAGTTAAACGTTAGTTAAAGGCCAAAATTCGAACAGTGTTCGAATTTTGGCCTTTAACTAACGTTTAGCTAACGTATTTTACAAACTGTTTTACTCGGGGTAGTGTTCAACATTCACCAGCAGGGGCATTCGTGCATACATAGATGTCGCACTGGGATTTCAAAATTTTTATCCGATCGGTAATAATTTTTCGTGAAAAAATAGATTTTTTGTTAAATATTCATCGCGTAAGATTGTGTGCAGAAGGTATTTTCAAATTCCAACTATTGGTCTGTACTTTTCATGCTTGAATGGTCTAGCCGTCTGCTCCCTGTGCGGCTTATAATCACACCTTCCATTATCAAAGTTGCGTGCATTCTTGCCATAATTTCAATGGTTTCGCGAGCAGTTCGTATGAAAGATTCTGTGAAAATCGAATAATTAAAAACGATGCCAACAGAAACCGGAGGATTATGAGCAACGGTATGGTTACATATGACCAAATATGGATGGTCATGATCAAGATCATGTGCACTGCCACCCAAACGTGATGATCTCGTGTGCCGATACACGTATGTTACAAATGTGTGTGCGCATGGGCTTTGCTCAAATTTTGCGTTTGAACTTACCATTAATGGAAGTTAATTTTATGAAACAACTAATCAAATAATAAGAAATGTCGCTTGCTACGCTGCATTTTTTTCTTTAAAAGCATACCTGGAAATGCAACGCTCTTATGCGTTTCGAATCAGCTCAGGCTATACAAGTAATGGTAAATCTTATTAAACTACTGGTACGTATTGTTGTACATTATATTTCACAAGTCATTGTACATCACTAACTTATATAATATATGTTATTAAGCAAATGCCAGCTGTAGGAGGCCCTTCAAGGAAACGACGCAGTAAAGGGGCATTGTATATATTTGTCCCATCCACATGTTTCTAGGGAAAAATTAATACAGAATTCAAGTTTGAAGGGCTTGTGCGGGGGAGGGAGGGTTTTAAGCCTTCCTTTCATGCACGAAACAGGAGACGCAATAAGGAAAGAGGCCGTGCGTAATTAAAAAGATTATGTACAATCCAAACGGTTTTAAGTAAGATGCGCTGTTTGCATTTATTGTTGTGATCCTATGGTGCTATAGGTGGATTTTAGCCTATTTCCCGATGACCTCGCACAAATTCATAGGAACAAAAATGAGCATATTTAGTGCGTGCATTTTTAGTGGTTTATGCACACACAGCGCTTGTCCGGAGCCTAGAATACTACCGATTAAAGAAAAAAATAACAAAGATTGAACATATCTTACCCTGCGCGCTTGTAAAAAGGCTTTCTGTTTGTACAAAAATAACATTTTATTTCTTGACAAGCGTCACGGTCAGCGGTTAAATATATGTAATCAAAAACACAGGACACCATAATATTGCACAGCAATATTTTTTAGTGGCAAGTTATTTTGAGGAAGCTGAGTAAAAATCTAACTGCCACGAAAGCATAAAGAACAGTGATACAATATTTGAAAACTGGTGGGCTCACCTGGAGTGGTAAGGACAAAAAGGTTATTAGGATCACGTCTGTGAAAGTAATATTGTGCAACAAGATACGAATAATCCGCAAGATCTTCGCAGCTCTGAATAGCGTCCTGTTCAATAAAGGAATGTTTAATATTTAATCCAAAATCTTTTCGAATTTCAGCCACAGCTAATTTATAAGCCGGTGCAGTATAAGGAAGACCAAATATGAAAGTTGTTCTTGGTGATCCGTAAGTAACCAGTGTAATATTCACAGACGACAAACCGGCATAACACATGGCTATAAAGGTCAAAGTGAGCGTGCAAAGCAGCATTGTCGACGGAAGAAAAATGGAAAATCACCAAGGAATGTACGTCCGGTTATAAAACCGTCTCAGTGGCATGATCCACCCTCTAATATGCAATCGGCTGCCTAATTCATTGATATGCACAAATCATACTCCATTTGGTGTAATAGCAGAATTGGGAATAGTGGTGTGTATTATAAATAGACGATTAAATTTTGCCAGGAATAGAGAGGTGCAAAGCAGGAGGTCAACTTCCGGCTGGAATTTATCATGCGAATATTAACAATCTCACATTTCCGTTGGCATTGGGGTTGTGCACAATTGCTAGCATTTAAACGTCACTTAACACCTAATATCCTGATTAGCAACCATGTGCACGATCGGCTGTTTTCCAGTACGATTCAAAGACAGGACTGTTTATGAGTTCTGGAGCTTAATTGTTACTAATATGTTTACGTTTTTCTAATGCTGCACAATCTAGAGCTTATGCAATATTAAGAAATTAAACACGGGAAATATTCATTATGTAACATCGACACCTGTCCAGAAACTTTGTATCTCCAAAATGTTCACAGTGCGCCAACATAATCATGAACGATAATACGAACTTCGGTAATTTATGTTGTATAATTTAAGAGGTGAAGTGTACCACAGCCACAAATGCGCTTAGTAATAAGAAAAAGAACTATGAAAACCTGGGGATGAACGTTTATATATGACTGATCTGATGAGGATACCAATCTTCGGCACTTATCGAGGACAGGCAAGGGTTGGGCAGTCTCTCACGTTTCGGGATTAGACATCTTAACCAACACGGAAGAATTGCAGTGACACAAAATCTTACGCTGGTTTCTCAATTCAAACGTATTTTCAGAAAGTAAATATTAGGGTCATGAAAATATTGTAATATGTGAACTAAAGGACGTCGTTTTCCATTGTTCTGCATAAGGCGGTCGACAATATCATCTGGATTGTGTGCTGCAGTAAAAGCTTAATTAAGATTGACCTCATCTTCAGATACTGCATTATCGTTAGCAGCTTTACATTTTGAATAGATACTTTCGACTTTGATAATACGAGCCGTGACGGTTTTTATGGTCACCGCAAATTCGTAATTAATATTATGGCGAAGAATTAAAAATAATATAACGTAACTTATTTGTAGCGTTCAGCGTCCTTATGGTTAGTATGTTATATAATTACATGCCGTTTTACTGCGGCAAGGCCAGTCATGAGTCATTTCACCAGTCAATAGTTACCATTAATTTTTGTATCGTGAGTTCAAGCAGTTACAGTTCTAGTACATACAATTCTAGTCTGTATATTACGCTAGTTACTAGTGCATACATCGTTTTAATCGAGGTTTAAGCCGCAGTTATAATGGCCAATAATGAAAAAAAACTTAAATTAAATTTCAGCTAATAGCGCTCCCAATATTACCTAATGCTAATAATACAAGGCACAGGTAACAACGCAGTAGAATCTGATGATGTTGGTTCACCCGTCCGGCACACACCGCATTTCCGGTGCGAACAGGTTAGTCATTTCGGTGAGTCAGCCCATTTACTATGTTGCTTATTGGCGCACATGATTTCATTTTTTCAATTAAACGGGATTATTTTTCATGAGTCATGTATACTGTACCTAAAAAGTTAATCCAGCGAGCTGATGGTGAAGTATAAAATACGCACTTCAATGTGAATTTTTATGTACGGCACGATACGACTAGGTGTTTTCTTTCGTACAGCAACAACCATGTAAAACGCTTAAACCAGTAAAAGCTTGTGCTGATATATATACTTTGTATGTACGTGCTTGTCTTGACTCTTAATACATCGCGCCATGAAGCACGCCTACTGTTAACAAATGCGCAAGGTCTGATGCCGAAAAAACCAGAACTGTCTTTTCTCTTTGAGAAATGTTGTTGAAGCAAGCCGAATAATTGAGTGTCGTTCACTAAGTCGGCAAAAAATCTCTTTACTCCAAGGATTAAGGACCGCGTGTTATCGTTAAACACCGATCGATGAAGTGTGCGCTTACAACCCAAGCAACGTTCTTTGCTTATCATTCGGCTACCATGTCTCGTTTTCTTTTTCTCCAATAAAGTGCCCTGTGTTATCAACCTATACAGCGCGTACTGTATACAGTGAGGAACGGCGATCGTGTGGAAATAATTGCTAATCTGATTGTGACAGAAATTTTCTGCTTATTTTGTGATTTTTGTCCATCATTTGTAGAGACTGACGGAAAAAGGACACCATATTGTTTTATTTTAGCATACGAGCGTACGTAATTACTTATTATATACCAACCGGCATCCAAACTCGAAGATCTGCATTATACGGCTACTTTATTACAACTGATTCGTCAAATCATCACACAGGTACGCCGGTTGCACAGTTAGCCGTTGTTTTATAATTTAGTTAGAAAGAAATTAGATACCATTTGATGTTAGCGTAATTAAAAATACGCAAGCAAGCGTATGCAGTACTCTATACAGTCTGCACACTGCAGCATGTAAAACTGTAATGAGCGCTAACATCAGATATTGTACGTAAAGCAATATATATCTGTACAGTAGTAGTAGTAGTTATACGAGTACTACTGCGGCATCCGACGGTTTGTTATATTGTTTACTCATCGCCATAATTTTCAAGCGTTTGAGAAAGTCTAATACCCATTCTGTTAGGTATATTCGACTGAAATAATATTAAGCTGTACATAATTACGCCGTAGCTATTTTTACTGGTAGAAGGCTAATTTTATATTTGTAACTATTTTTGAAGGACAAGCTTATTGTGCACTAGAGTTCCGTGTTCCCGTTCGGGTCACGCAGGTCTGCTGGAACCTTTAGTCCCGAGTAAAGATTTTGCTTTATTGTAATATTTTTACAACAACAACCGGTGTACACTTCCATTCAAGTATGTAGCACCAAGGAGGTACAATACTACCCAAATATAATTACTGGAGTTTCTACGATATACCAGGATGATAGAGCAGACTTTTATACCCAGTATTAGGTTGGTATGGCCTTGATAGAAGATATCGCGTGCCATTTTGCTTACAACAAAAATTTAAGCGGTGTGGTGCTGGCACGGAATATGTTAATTTTTTGTACTTTGTAGTAAGTCATGTCCTGGATTAGCAAAGCATTCGGTGGGAAGAAGAAGGATGAACCAATGACTCCTCAGGATGCAATTCAGCAACTCCGCGCTACAGAAGAGATGCTGAATAAGAAATCCGATTTTCTCGAAAAGAAAGTCGAACAGGAGCTGACCAATGCTAAACGTCACGGAACCAAGAATAAACGACGTTAGTTAAATTCAACCTGCATCCACTAACCCGTGTCGTAACATTATCTCACCCTGGTTTGGTCACTTTGCCAACACGGTTTATTTTGCTTGACGTTTAGTTCGTGCATTTATAGTGGCTATTGCCGCTTTGAAGCGGAAGAAGCGATTTGAAAAACAACTGCTACAGATCGACGGCACCCTGTCCACTCTGGAATTCCAGCGGGAAGCACTAGAAAATGCCAATACGAATACTGAGGTTCTGAAAATTATGAGCGTCGCTTCCAAATCACTGAAAGCAGCCCATCAAAATCTGTAAGTTTACTGTAAATAGGTGCGGTGATGATTACACCATTTTCACTGTCGGTGGTAAGTGAAGCGGAAAAAAGCATAATCATTAACATATCTACGAGTATTTCTATATGTAAAAGAGCTTGTCAGTGTTCCACATGGCTGTGTAGTCTGCAGCAAACATGTGACTAAATATGTACGTGATAACTACTTGCAAAGTCTTAGGCCAGTTTACAATAAATGTGATCGTATGTTATTATTTTGATATACTGTATATGCGGTAAATAGGTGTGGTAAATTTTGCACAACGCACTATATAATAAAAGTAACGTCTGGCCTAACATTCAGGAAGCCGAGTTTATCTTTTGTAGTGACGTGGATGAAGTGCACAATATTATGGATGATCTAGCGGAACAGCAAGAGATTTCTGAAGAAATTTCAACTGCTATCTCTAATCCTATTGGATTCGGAAACGACGTAGATGAGGTATGCTGTCGTAAATCCCAGTTGAATTACGGTCAGTTAGGAGCTGCATCTACGGAAAATAATTTCCTAAAAATTACATTGCAGACTGAACTGGAAAGAGAACTGGAAGAGCTAGAACAGGAAGAGTTAGCCAATAAACTTATCAATGCGACACCGGCTGCCAGGGATCGTTTACCGTCAATACCTACCGAAGAACCGGTTACGGCTTCCGTCAGTAAGTGAAAACAGAAAACACACAAGCAGTTTAGTGGCAACAAATGTTTTAATGTTTTAGTATTAAACTTTCATTGGATATTTTTATTTAGATAAATATTGGTAATGTTTTTTTTGCAACGTTTAAAAGCGGAGATTTTAAACTAGCCCTTTGCCTTTGTAGGTCGACCTGCCAGACGGCGACAGGCAGATCATGATGATGAAGACATGAAACACCTTGCCCAGTGGGCGGTTGGGTAAACAAAACCGGGTTACTTTCTTTCCAGAATGCAAGGAAGGCATGTCGCAGAACAAAATTAGTAATTACAGAATTTATTCCTAACTTCGCTAGCTCGTATACGATCACTTTTAAATTTTGTTTGGGCTTCTCGTCTGTGATTAGACAAACTACCAGTATATATTTGCCTGGTTCCATATTTTTTCTCACCTGAGCTGCTTCTGAGAACTGCGTACGGCCGCGGGATCAAGCATTGCCGGGGCCTCATTATCAGTAGAAATGATTGGATATTTCAAAGTGAAAAAAAAATGCTATTTTTCCATGGCATGATTTCGGTAAAGGTAAACGATGCTTGTATGTCGTGTATGTTAAATAATGCAATAAATACCAAACAGAGAGTCCTTTGGTAACAGTTTGGTTTAAGCTGTTAGCCATGTTTTATTTGTTTGCCATTGTAAACTAAGCAAAACTTTAAAGAAGATTTTAATTTTTCTACTCTAGTAATACATTAAATGGCGCCTTATTATTATGGCTTTGACAGCGATATTATAGCGCCATTAATTCCATACTGCAACGGCAACTTCTAAGCTGCCACTAGTGGAGTGGGTTAATCCACCCGTACCGCGATAAAACGAGGTTTGATGGTTCGTCGGTGACCGTCGGCGATGTTACGAGTTAGCGAATTACCCAAAAGTCAGTTATGCAATTGCGTACATATGTTAACCGATACCGGCGCGATTGTCAAAGTGCACAAACATTTTTAATCAGCTGAAAAGTCATTGGGGAAAAGCAAGGGCAAGGGCAAGAGCAAGAATGATTTCAGAACATTCAGACAATCTCAGAAGTCTAGAAAATCTACGTTAGAGCTGGTCATCTCGTACAAGTACACATTCAGATGTTTCCGGTTGACTAGCACCAATGAGATGTACATCTTCACTACAGATCTCATTTGTGCGGCTACAATACTATACGTATTTGTGCAATAAGCGGTCCATCTTTGCATGTACCGTATTTGTAGAGGAATTACATAATAATTATGCAGTAAGAACAGGTCCACAGCATAAGTTCTTCAAAACTACGGACCAGCGATATAAATGCGAAACTTGCACAAGTTGCACTCTACTATACGTGTGATGCACGTTACAATATTATACATCGAACTACTCATCTTTTATTGAGACTACCTGCACTCGAAAACTAGCAACGTGCAGGTCCTGCACGTTGTTAGTTTGTTGTTGTTAGTTTTCGAGCGCATGTAGTCACTGCAGGTCGTTTAGGACAGCCTATTGATGGTTTCAAAAATTTACTCGCACAGAACATAATATGGTACCAGCGTTAGATTAACGTAAAACTCAGCACATCAGGTGCTATCTAATCGTAATTATATACTACTGTAGTTACCGTATAAAATCGTATTTAATCAATCGGTGCAGTGTTTCTCCTTGCACGAACTGAGTGCCCTGCCCCTAAGACGAAGGGTCTGCCGTTGACAAAACACATGTAGTTCCCTCCTGGATCTCGGGATACTAGGAAAAGGCTATCAGAAAAACGATTTCGGAATAATCACTGATAAATTGCAATACGGGTACAGATTTCATGTGCGCTGATAGAATGTTTTGCATGGTGCACGGTAAGTATATACTAAAAGCACAATACATCAGCTGCAATAATATAAGTAATGGCTTTTTTGACCTTTGACATTTCATTAAGGCATTACAGGATCCCTTCAATTTCCGTGTTATGCTCGGAAAACTGCATCCAAGTCCTACATATACAATTACGTAGCAATTTCATTTTATTACATCTGCAGTATGAAGGTAGAAGCTATCCGGCGGCAAAAGTGAGGCATTGCGATATATAGATATTGTAGTTTCGGGTGCGCCGTACTGTATATAACTGCATATGCCGTGTAATTGATCGTGCGCGTTGCCGCTCGGTTCCATTTGAGGTTTCAAGAGAAGGCTTCTAGAAAATTTCAGTGGGAGTACAGTTCACGGCGACATGTCGTATAGTTTACAATATAATGTTCACAGGGACAATATGTTTTAAAAGTTCTTGCCTGGAACTCATACGCTTATATTACTGTCTAATGACGATGATATATGACAAATGCGCTGACG
Source organism: Paramacrobiotus metropolitanus (assembly GCF_019649055.1). Classification (NCBI taxonomy): domain Eukaryota; kingdom Metazoa; phylum Tardigrada; class Eutardigrada; order Parachela; family Macrobiotidae; genus Paramacrobiotus; species Paramacrobiotus metropolitanus. The sequence continues at coordinate 2,936,382 of NW_026570224.1, forward strand.
ATAATTATCAAGTCACAAGTAAGAGCGCCGTTCTTTTTGTGCGTTGAGAACCGGAATTGCCCTTTGTTAATGTGCGTGATCATGTTTTAATAGAAACATTATGCATGCAGTGGGTTAAAATGATTTTCAAAGCGATGGTGCCGCCGGCAAAGTTACAGCAAAAAACTTTCGCCCACCATGGTGGAGTGGTCGATGTGCACGAGACACCTGAGAACGGCCAATGCGACAAGGAAATTTTTCAGAAAACATCTACCACGTGTAAGTTTTATGGCGCACCCTGCTTTCAGCAAGCAGGTAATTAGACTATCTAATGTAATAAATTGTTGTATACAATAGCTGCATAAAGAAGCAAATTTGACAATAAGCAGCGAGTGGACCTACTGCTTTCTCATTGTTGTGGATAAAGTCCCTCATAATATCATCGTTTTCCCTATTGATCGCCTTTGTCACTCTTGGGTTATGGAGAATGCTATTGTTCAGTCCAGTTTTGATCGGACGGACAGTTCAGCGCAGATCTTTGATCCCCATGGTCGACAATTATGGGCGCGCGGCAACGGTATATTTCACCATATGCCGTTTATTGTACGTCAGAATATTTTGCGCATCAAGCACGAACCAAATGTGGATGTGACCGATCAGTTTCCGGCCCGCCTAGCCGAACGGATCCGTCTCAACGTGGCCGGGAAGAAGTACGACATTCCGTACGATATCTTCCAAAAGCATCCTAGCACATTATTAGGCGATCCGGTCAAACTTTCCAAATTTTTCGATCTATCAACACAAGAATTCTACTTTGATCGGGATCGGAGCTCTTTTGAATCCATCATCCAGTATTATCAAACCGGTACACTGTACCGGCCGCTGCAAATTCCCTTGCGAGTTTTCGTGGCAGAATGTCGGTTTTTTGAGTTGGACGAACCGGCACTATTGCAGATTTGTGAACATGAAGGTTTTAGACCGTATAAAAAACTGAAACTGCCGAAAAACCGATTTTTACGCGAACTGTGGCTGTTCGTGGATGATCCGCACAGTTCTCTGGCTGCGAAAGTTTTTTCATTATTCAGCATGTTGATGATTATTCTATCTGTGGTAGTTTTGTGTACACAATCTATGCCGCAGTTTCGGGGTATTACGAATGCGACCAGAGAACTGGAAGTTATTGTTAACGGCAGCTTTAATGATACAGATGGCGATGGAATTGACGATGCGGCGGAGCTAGCGGTCATCTACGATTATGCCCAGTTTTCCGATCCATTTTTCATTATTGCCACTGTCTGTATTGCCTGGTTCACCATCGAATTCATATTACGTGTTATATCGTGTCCGTCTAAGAAAAACTTTTTAAAATCTCCTATTAACATCATCGATTTGATTGCCATTGTGCCATACTACATCGACATTACGGTCACGGTAGTGTGCTTATCGCGAGGCATCTCCAGCCACAGTAAAGCCAGTATCATGGGTATTCTCCGGGTGCTGAGGGTCATCAGGATTTTTCGCATTGTCAGGTTGTCAAGATACTCCAACGGACTGAGAATTCTGGGAGAGACGTTCATTGTTTCGCTACGGGAGCTTGGGCTTCTGATGTTATTTTTGGGTATTGGCGTGGTTTTGTTCAGTAGCTCCATGTTTTATGCTGAAATCGGGATGAAAGACACGCAGTTCAACAGTATACCCGAATCGTTCTGGTGGGCCATTGTAACAAGTGAGTCAACTTAAATAATTCTGCGCCTTTTAGAAAGCAACCGGTGTAAATTTTTTAATATTCGTTCGTTATCGGAGTTCAGCCACGAAGCTGATCGTCCTGTCCTCTGTCCTCTCACGCGCGTCAGAAACGGATAACCGCCTATTAACGCATAGGATCGTAGAAGACAGGAAAACAGCTAAACAGCCGCGGGTTTGGCCGCTTAAACGCGCATTTTAAGCAGATTATTTACCATAGGGTTACTAGTAATTAAAAGCGATCTGCGTGGGTTATCTTTAATTTTCACGTAAAAATACAAACTGTCTGTGAAATCTGCTTTCTTCCAGGCAGAGCTGTCGTAAATTGTTCAGCTGTTTATCAAGCAGGGTTATAGCTTTTAAAGGTACATAAAGGTATGTCATATTAGTTTAATTAAAAGACATAACTGGGTGTCTCTGTTATAAATAATTATTACCTGTTCACAAAGCGCTCTCGTTTTTATATGAAATTTACCTTTTACGCTTTTATTTTAGCAGCGCGCTTTTATTTTAGTGCGCTCACGTTTTTGTTTTGTTCTTTTCTGAATGTTCGAAACACTTCTGTTAACAGTGACTACGGTTGGCTACGGAGACGTGACACCAAAAGGACTATTTGGAAAAATCGTCGGCGCTTGCTGTGCAATATCTGGATTAATGGCCATAGCATTGCCTATCCCTGTGATCGTTGCTAACTTTAATGCAATTTACATTCGTAAGTAGCATCTTCTGCACAAAACCATTCATATTATTATAGGATAGTATATCACTGGCATTAGGTAACTGGCCAATGGTCAGTGATCGGTGGAACTTATTAATTTTTGTAAAGTTACGACTATGTACAACCGTGGCTCTGGTAGTTTTATGGATGTATATCGTCAAAAAATTCACCCTCTCACCCGAAATACTGGCACAACGATAACATTGCTGCGCTTTAAAATTAGAACTAAATGTTTAAACTAGAGAATCTGATTTAAACATTTGCAAAAAAAGATGTCTGCATATATGGGTTTTTATATTGCTGTTAAAAAATCGGACTATGGAAGAAGTGTTTGCTTAAAAAGTGTTTCTTATCTTTAATAGGTGAAAAGCTAAGACCAGAAATAGAAGATTTATTGGGAGATGTACTAAATGTCCACCGGGTACAGTCATCGGTTCATGTCCACGTTCCCCATATGCACATTCACAGGAACAGATCAAAAATATCAAAGTCTCCGACAGAAGACCTTGTTCCACCGGTTGACCGCAATGGAGTTAATTTCCATTTGTCTGAAAATGCAGCCCAGGATAGCGCTATGAATGGTAGCTATACCAATTATGCGATCACAGTTGAATAAAATTAAAAGGCTAATTTAATGGCTTCAAGTGGTGCTGCATTTACCTGCACATATCGCTTGCACTACTTATTTTCGTTGTGGCTTTCGCGTAAGCGGTTTACAGACCGCATTGCTGTGATAAAGTTGTTGATTTAATATACTTTGTGCATGTTGTACCAGATTAGCGCTGCCTATTGTAAAACATATTGTAACATAATAAATTTTATATATTATATCGGTGCGGTGCGGTCTTTGCCAGAAATTTGATTCAGGAGTAAATAAGTACAAAGAATAAGGCAGTTTCAGTTCTCGATAGAATTTGGTTCAAAGAGACCATTCATGGTATGCAGTCATCATGTTTTTCTGTATTTCTAGTTTGTAAAATATAATTTACGATTTACATCATTTTAAAATTTTAGTAGCTGTTCTTTTAACGGTATTTCATGCTTTTCTCTTGTATACAGTATAGATGCGTTTTGAAAACACTGAAAAAGTACTTGAACGTTTTTGTTGTCTATGTATAGGCGAAGAAATCGCATTAAAATACCGAAAACTGGCAGTTTGCGCTAAAATATACATAGGTAACTATTAGAAGGCAGTTTAAATACTTACAATTTTGCTCATGAGTTAAATATTGTGTGCCTTTACATCAGTAATTGTTTTAGAAGGTTTCAGTTATACTGTCTACTCTATACATGTTGTACTAGAATCACATATTTTGTAAACAAGTGAACTGTACAGGCAGGTCTCTTCGATTGATTTAGACAAATTTTATTGCTTTCTATAGTTTATGTCGACATTCATTGTCCGAATCCGAGATCATCAGTCAATCCTTTAGTACTTTGGCAAGAAAATTTACAAACAAATTGTACACATCAATCAACTAAGGAGTTAAACCGAAAGAAAAGTATCTGAATCACTGACGCGATAATGAGAATATGATACGCGGACGAAAGACCTGCAAAAAGAAACCTGTTAGCATTCTTTTAGTCTCGTAACTAATATCACAAACCAGTAGCAAATTAAGTACCATAAGAAGAGTGTAGAGACTGTACACTCTACAAATTAATGCCCATGCCAGTGAAATATTAATCGTTAGATAACAGTGCAGAAAAGGGCATCTAAGTATTTCCTGTGCTTTGCGGGCACACCGATGTACATCGTCGACTAACTTGTTGAGCGACTGACTGTCCCTTCCCCCATAAGGTAGGCCATGTCTTCTTCAGGAATATCTTGATCCGGAATAAAAGTGCCCCCTTGCACGGGGACAGTATGGCCTCCCGTTACGGAAGGTCCTAACAGAGGCTTTTTGGTCTAGGACAAAGGGGAGTAATCTAATGCACTTTTCAACAAATGATAACCGAATGCGGAATGACAACAAACACAGACACATACACAAACAGGCACACAGAAGTGATTGGTGTATATACATTTTAAGAAACGCGCGAACTGATCGATGTAAGAGCAAGTGTTAGCATCAATAATTGCCATTGCTGAAGGCGGATGCGAATTGTGGATCGGCTCTCGCCAGTACCAGTACTGACATCACCGGCAGCTTTGTTAGCCATACTAACCGAATGTTGCTTCTCTCCCGTTGTTTCTGGGCATTGATAAAACGTCCGAGCAAAACTGTTGAGGAATTCAATATAAACAGCTGTACAGGGATGCTGATCCACCGGCACACACCCACTCACAACTGGGCTTAAGTAGAGCCTGAAGAAATTACAAGTCAAACGAGAAAAAAGGCGGCTTATTAAGTACACGAGTACGGATGTTATCATTGTTATGCTAGATATTAGCTATTAAATGTAAACATCCAAGAGTCTTCTTTAATGCATCCCTATATATAAGCCTGTGTGGTTTGGAGTGTCGTAGAAATGGAGAAACTTTCAATAATTGTGATCTGATAAGCCCCATTTGGCCAGTAACAAAATATCAAATAATACACAGTATAGTCATCAGTGGTACAAAGTTTTTACTTCTTCACTTTGTAGTTGGTAATTCTTTCATTGTATCAAAAGCATTCTATCCATTAAAATCTTATTGCAGTGGTTATTTATATTATGTAATTGCAGCACTTTACGTGTTAGTGATTTTATTACGCACATCATGTTTTTTATCGTAACGGCGCATTTTTGTTAAGCTGTTTACAAAAGACCCGCAAATGTCGTTTAGAAAGGTCGATTAGAGGTGTTACATGTGAACACCTGGTTCTAGCAGCGATAGGGTTACCACCGAGAATATAGGTGGATGTTGCGGAGATCTCTTTTATCCAAATGTCAATATTATCCGGTTATTATTGCCGCTAGCAATCCATTTGCTTGTTTACATAACAAAACAACGTCAAATACTCTTTGTGGAAAATATTAATTGTTCAAATCGTCGATGGTTTATCCCGTTGTGGGACTTTACGCACATGCGTAACAGTATTTACCGGCCAACACATTACGATTGTACCCATTGTACTTTATTGGATAGACAAACGAAATCATATATCGGTAATTTACTGGGCAACATACCGGCAGAGTTCCTCATTCCCGAAAATCGATTTATGTACGCTGAGCTTGAGAACCTGATCAGAGCCAAATGAAAAGTCCAAACATGGAAGCAGCTCTAATGGAAACGGTTGGTCCTCTTTACCGAGGCAGGCCTTGGCCGCTTTGACAAGTGCTACGGGTTATGCAGCCAGGATAAAATTGTGAATAGGCGGAAAGCATGTGTAATAAATAAAGCATAAAATGGCACGATAGCACATTAACTTAATAGGACTTTTGATTTTCGTGCCGGTGTACAAAGCCGGGAATAACATATGTAGAGCGATGTCACCGGGCATGTTAAGTGATTAAAGAATAAAGGCCGCACACCGTGCCTGTATACGTACCAAATAGACGTTCTGTCGTTGTGCTTTTGTCGGAGTAGAGCTTGAGCAGATTATTGACTGAGTGATAAAGTGGGTCGTCCGTTTTTTTGAAATTGCATCTTCCCAGATCGGTTCCGGGTGGAATATCAAACACATCACCGCTAGGATCCATTTTTTGGTAGCTGTCCAGGGTTAAATGCAGCAGCTCGAACACATATCTAAAAGCAAGAAAATATAGCAAATTGTTGATCGACATTCAATTACAGTTTGTATGAGCAACATACACACGCATAGGTATATCTATGTCTAGAGTAGGTCGACTAATAAACATAAGGCGAGACGGGATACGAAATTAGCAGTGTTTTGAAGAAAGAGAACTTTCAACCATTACTCTTAATTTTTTCTTATTTTTTCAAATACATAATAGTTTTAGATCTGGATAATACTGATAGAAATAATTTACAGAAGCGCCTTGCTAGCATGCCAGTTACCCTGTAAAAAGTGCCAGCAAAGTTGTCGGAAACGAATGCGACATCCCTTGTAATTACACGCAGTAACCCGATTTAGGACCCTAGAGTTGGGATTTTTATGTAAGCACTTCACTCTGCTTGTGTAACGAAGTTCACAACAGTTCCCCAACATTTTGGTGTTATTTGCTCGGACTTTAAAGAGTCTGACGATTACGGTTTGAACAGCGCCTAAACCGTTCTCCATCTGCATTTCACCCGGCAATTTGTAAGTGATAAGTACATTTTCAATGGCCAAGTCATTTCCGGAAGATTTTCAGTACAGGATACAATCACACTGTAAAAAATGTGTTTTGATTAGCAACACACCGAAGTGTGGGCTGGAACGTTGCTATCAGCGATAAACAAGTTGACACCCTGTCTTATAGTGTATCATTACATCATGGGGCGGAAATCATTACGCCGGCGTCGTAATACGGTTCGAGGCGGCTGCCGCTGCCAGCGCCTTCCAGACTTTATTGCCCATCAAAAAGGAACGCGCATCGGGATGAGGCAGTGCACAGTGTGCGCGTTGGGTGCTCTAAGCAGCGCCCAAAATCAATGCCCAGTGCAATTGCTTCCTCCGGATTGTAGATTAGGTCAAATATACAAATTTAGTGTCATTCCGTTAAGAGCTTTCCCAAAGCGCGACGACCCTTGTTGACTGACGGAGTGATAATGGGAAAAGATTATTGCCAAATCACAGCATGACAATATCGTGCCCGTTAAAAACAGCACTGTTTCCGTCCGCCCCATACCCGACAACTCTTCAACAATTGGGCCATTATGCTGTATCCACACTTGAAATCACTGTTTCAGGCGGAACGCGTCCCTTTTCGCCGGCTGACAACATGCAGCCTTTAATCGCAGTCCAGTTTAAATAGCCTAATTGTTTCAGTTTTTAATTGTTTTGCATTACGCCTGACCGGCATGTGGGACAGGGCATTGAAAACCGTGGCTTTACAAAACGATGACGAACGTGATGTACTGTACATACTGCACAAGTGAAATGGTTGTTAACGAGTTAATAACGACTGTACTCGCACTCGTGTCTAACAATCCGCCAATTAGCACATCAAGTTTAATTCGCCTTTTCTGTTTGGCTTGTGACGTTTTCCCCAAATTTTCAAAAATATAGTGACTGGGTTAGAAACCAAATAAAACAATTCTAGCAAATTTTAAGTATTTTTATTGAACTGTTCAAATAAAAGTATGGTAATTCCGTAAACCGACCTTTCGGCAGTTTCCCCGGTTGCGAGCATTTTTGTAATATCCTATTCTGCTTTAAGCCTTTATGGTAATCCCCAAATTTCCGTTGGCAGTGCGACGCTTGTCGTCAGTATGTTCTCATTTTATGGCCGTGCCCGCTCTCAATGTCTATGGTTCTTAAATTTAATCTAATTAAGTAGTATTTCGAGCTCGTATTCCCATCGGTTTTCTTAGAGAAACCTTTGGAGATAAATCAATTAAAGCGCATATCCGTTTTCGGTGTGTGGGAATGTTGGATAACATCGTGGTAAGCGTGTTATTGATGAAGCAATTTACCGGTAAAACAAGCAAGCGCTTTCATACCGGAAACAGTGATTATTACCTCGACTTAGCGGCAGTCGTTTCCCCTGAGATCATATCGGATGCCAGCAGCTTGGCCAGCATATTCGGCAGCTCGGAGAACGGCAGCTCGAAATTCCACCGCGACAGCACACAGGGATCCACCGTCCTAATGATGGCTACCGTCGGGTCTTCCCCCTGGAGCTTTGTGGCCGGCAGATAGGAACTGGAGTATTTGTAGCGATAGCGGAAGGGCACATGGGAATTGGCATACCACGGATAGCCCATGGGCAGCAGTTCATCGGCCAGTCCGCTGACCGGCGTCGGCTGCACCCGCGGATGGCGCTGCTTGGCCGGTCTCCTGGGCGGCTGCCGGCTAACGGCCCTTGTGGATGTGGATGCTGTTGTTGTTGTGCGATTGGTCTCAGATATGAGGCCCAAATGGACGTGGAGATCATGGAAGAAATTAAGGGAGAATAAGCGCTGCTGCTGCTGGCTACCGGACGGGAATTGCTGCCGTCGGCTGACAGTTATGACGGATCGGGTGCGGTTCCTCTGAGGATGCTGGCGTCGTTTGTGCGCAATTAGCTTTGATTTAACGGCATGGTCCCCAGCTGTGCTGTTCCATGGACGAGGATCCGCGAGGAGAGTGTCCGCTGCGGAATACGTAATCACCGGGTTGCTGCTGTGCCAAGCTAGAGTATGAGCAGAAACAGCCAGTTAGTCAGAGCACAAGAAAGGAAATATGTCGGTTTCAAGTGTGCGCTTGAAAGCCGGACATTAGAAATTTTTTTTTAGTTTTAGAAGTAAACCTGATACCGTGACATTTGAACCATTTAGCACTGGATTCTGCAACGAGACTGTACTAATGCAGCCATTATATTGTGTGTGATGGCTTTATAAATATTAACATATTCATAAAATTTGTATACATGTTTGAGTGCATGCAAGTTGATTAAACGCACGCCACACAAGCTCCTGGTCTATGCTTATACAGGTCATAAATTAATAATTCATTTTGCTGGTGTAACTACCGTTTGCTTTACTTGTTCTCTGCAGGTAAATTAAAACGACAAAAAGCCATAACTGAAGAAAATTAAATCGCAGTGTCAGATTCTCTAGGCAAATTGCATAAAGGTTTTCCGTGTACGTATTCGTATGCGCACATTAGATAGTGCCTTAAATCTTTAGATTTTAATAACAAAAGCTGCAGCGGAAAATTAAAAAAGATCTGCATTAAGAATTACGGTGTTTTACAGATCCATGTATTATTTTATGTTCACAGTACAATTTTAAGAACGTATCGGAATATCCACAATTATAGTACTGACGATGAGTAGATGTACAATACAACTACATGAAAGGCGGAAAGGGTAGTATAGTTCATTTACCGGTAATTTAGTACTCGTAGGTATAGTACTGCTCTTAACAATTTATCCAATAATTTAATTTACTCGTAGAACTCGTTTGCTCTACTCTGAAAGTTCTGTATAACGCGATTGTACAACTACTGCAGCTGTACATCTTCTATTCCGAATTAGCATATGAATCAACATAAATAACATTCGATCTGATGGTGAGTAATAACTTTAAATTGCATTCAGAAGGTCCTCATCCCACATTCAGCCTACAGGATGACGTCGGCTCCAGCGATATCTGGCAGTGAGTACCAAGGTTTAATTTACGATCTAATTGCATGTCACGCCAGATAATATCATGTTCCTAATGCGCCCGGAAGTGTTAATCCATGTGAGGTTGCTACAGGGTGCGAACGTTTAACAGTTACTCAATAAGCAACGAAACCATTAAGTAATTGTAACATGTGATAGAACGGCGTCTGCATAAGTAAACTGAGTGCATTAACCAGTTAATGGCTGATGAGAGTAAACCGATTATTCTACACAACAGTACACTAACGGTATTATCTGTTTTAGAAAAGGACACACTAACTGGATCAGGAAGGCATACCAAGGCCACAATCATATTTAATCCGAAAACGTTGCAAATTACAGGGATATTTCAAATTTTCAGCGTCATTACTGCCTTTATATGAATATCACGTTCTTATTTTGGTAACACCTAAATAATAATTTACAGTTTATATAGTTAGCATTTTCATTACCTTAAAAGTTAAAACGAATAGGATAATATTGTACACATGGTGAAATATTGTACCATTAAGAGAAAAGTTTCCCACTTGAAATAGCAGCCGTTACGTAAATGTCAACAGTGCCAAAGAGATAATACTCATTAAAATATTCCACCGGAAATAATCACAAGTTCTGTGGAAAAACTTAAACTACGCTAGGAGACGCTTGGTTGCACTGTTTCTATTAGAAAAATCTTGGACGCAGTGTGTGCATAAAATGTCCATCAATCATCAGCGCCAGTGCAGTGGCCCGTAAGATTTGGTTATTCCGATGACAAAACCATCAAAGTGTATAACAATATTACCATGTCCGCTTACCTAATAATACCACGGTCAGCAGCACAATCTGACCAATCTGTAGCATGGTTCTGCATCAAGTAATTTTTCTTGGAGGAGGCCACTAGCAGCCGCAGCGAACTGTCTTATCCCTCCAGCATGTGTATAACAGTATACAGCTACAGGAAATCATCCACCGCAGCCCATCGATTTCCGACACACAATCAGACAGAAGGACTAAAAGTGATTCCACAGACGTGTGCAGGATATACACACACACTATCAAGACAACAACACTAACATGATCAACAGCACGTAGTCGGCGATAATGCGCGCCGTGGCCGAGAAATGCTGCTCTGTGCCTGTACCGGTGCTCAGAATTTTTGTCCCGAATTTTCCCCAACAGCAATCAATGTCAGCATGAGTTAGCCGGGATAAAGACCCGCTTGTGCAGGTCAATCAGTAAATTAAATCTACAAATCCCAGTGCGAACCGTCGACATCCTTATTAATTCCACTGGCGTGAATAATTGCATCATCCTTTCCGTATATATATCTCTTCAGCTGTAGACGGTGCATGCGCGCCACTATTTTACCGGCTCCAGCTTCCAACAGATCAAACTGAGCAGCATGAAGGGTGGGATACACACGGGATGCAGCCAGTGCGCGTGACGTTTTTTAACCACACGGTACGCTCATCAATTTTCAGCCTCACTTAACAACAGCAATCAATTCTTTGGGATATAATTATTAGAGCAAAAACAATATAGTGCACGGTATTCGGTGTTGCGTACATACAATTATGGCTGCAGCTTGTCGCATTAAGTCAATTTGATGCCGAATTGGACGGGGTGTTGATTTAAAGGGCACTTGGATTGTGTTGGGCAAAGTAAATGCCAATGCGTAAGCAGACAATTGAATTCCGAAAGAGTTGCGTATATCACCGCTCGATATATGCTGTATTATTCGTGTGTAAACTTTCAACCGGCTATCAACAATCAACGCCCGACCACTCTTTGTCAAATAAATCTCCAGTAGATTATATTATGATACAACACGGTTGCCAGCTTATAGTTTCTCCCGGGAAGTGGAAAGTGACAAGCGGTGAATTATAATACGGCTTTTTTCCCCGGAAAAAAACCTTGCCTGTTTGCACACTCAAAAACCACTACAATAGCCACGATAAAATGGCCTTACTTGACTGGGGCGAATAAAGCCGCTAAAAATGAAGATGCTTAAAGTCTGTTACTCTCTCTTTTTCGCCGGGATGCATATTTACTTAGATCTGTTTGGTCCTTCATCTTTTACACACATTGGCCAGTAAAAAAGAGAATAAATCGATTACGTGCAGCATCACTTTGGCTACATAGATATGCGCCTCTTTATACACACACAAGTGCCAGTGAGCCCATCACCGATTGGCTACATTACAACCGTCAGCTGTTGTTCTCCACTGGGAGCTCCATGACCTTTGTACAAATAGTACAGTAGTGCCGGCGAATGGATCTCCTCTATAACGGGATGATGCCCACATTGATGCTGTTCGGTTAATTCTGTTTGCCCAATAAAACTGGATCAACTGACTGTCGCATCCCGTAATAAAAGCCAATATACATTTATGCAATATCATTGTCCGCAAGAGTGCTGTACGGTTTACTGTGTGCTACGCATATAAGGCACACGGTGTGTTGGCATATGGAGCAGATTATTACCGATTCAGGGAATCGAAAACACCATTATCGATATTCATCACGCACCCGTGTACAGTCGATTACGGCAACGTTGGTGGTTATCCGAGTAAAAAGGTAAATATGGTGGCGGTCGGAATATTTCCAATAAAATGTTTTTAATTTTTATTGAATTGGGCTCGAATAACGGCCAAACAGTGCTGCAGAGCGGTCACTAACTTGATCGAACGTATACGGGTAATTGATCCATATACTGCGCAATCTCATTACAACAAAAATCTATTTTTCCCATGGAGTAATGGGAATAAAGCACTCATGCAGAGACCTATTTTCAGGGTGTAAAAGATCAAGGAGTGTGCAAAGCATTTACGTGGTCGCTCTGACTCCTTTGATCAGTGTTAAACTACAGTCAAAACGATGTCAAATTGTGCAATATTTATATACATGTACATTATGCTAGGGCTCATTCTTTACAAATGCTCTTTACATGCAGTATTTAAGTAAGCATCCACAAATTCATGGCAACCTAACATTGTGTCCTAAACATGAAAACCATTTCGACAAGTACTGCATTTAATCATGAGGCAATGTTTTGGGTAAAGCAAGACAATTACCAATAAAGATATTCTAGCGTTTTCCAAGCAGAGATGGAAAACGGCGTTTTTCAAACTGCGGATTCGAACAAAATTAATCACTCATTCACTTACTGGATTTCCTCTCTTACAAAATTTATTAAAACTGCATACCGGAAGCACATTAAGTTACTTTTGCTGCACGCGCGCTTCCGCAACTGATAGTGCATGATGTTTGAGACGTCACATCTATTGTGATTTGTTTAAGGTGTATATTGTACGGTGCGACTTTTTTGCATTGCTGATGCTTACATACAGATCTGACTTATCGGAATTATTACGATGAGCGCAATCAGTTATGTTTGTTGACGCATTAGATATTATCAACTAAAATTCTGCATTTATCTGCTTTAAAGTGGTCTATGTGTATTATTTGTAACTTGTCGGAACTGGTACACTCGAATACATTAAATTAAACAAATTATCACTATACATATTTGGTCTGTCTAATTAACTTTTGTTGTCCATTTTAACATGAGCAATCCATTTCAGTCTTCATAACCAGACTTGTAAGAAGTGCAATGGAAAAGTTTTTTTACTTCGAGCAATTAGATTGATTATCGCTTTATCATGTGCGTAAAATGTCAAACGGTTAAACTGCCCGAACGGAATCTGACTCTTGATACAATCACCATCTGAACCCACATTGCACTGAGCAGCTTCCTCCATCGTAAACGCTCGATTAAATTTCAAGTAGCGCAAAAAGGCGCAAGTTATTAACTATTTATACCGGTAAACGCATTCGGGAGCAACATCTAGCATATCGATTAATCAAACTGCAAATAATTTACTAATCCTTTTACAATTTCCGCAGCACCAGTTAGTCTTGATAGCTTGCACTGGTGAGTAACAAATAAGTCGCAAATTCCTGTTGCATCGCAGATTTTAAAATTAATGCCAGCAAATGTGTTAGTTAATGCTATAAGATATTTCTTCGTGCATCGTTGAGTAACGATACAAATATATTGTCTGTAAATATAGGTTACTGCATTTTCGGCGTGATTTAATTCAAATTTATGGAAATTAATTTGCAGAAACAATCTGAAGTACGATCGTGTACTATTATACTTACGCGAACGATATTTTAAGTTTAAGGTGCGTTGCGCAAAGCGCAGAATAATATGCGGAACGTAAAGTGTTAAATATCTACGACTACCAGTTTTAATATTGCAAATGCATTAATGAATAATGAATTTATTCAGTTTAATCATGGCAAACGCTGCAGTAATCCGCTCTACCCCTTTTAGGATACAACATAAAATAGATTAGCGTATTTTCCGAAAAACCGTTTCCGAATTTCAGCAAATAATTTTTTTTGCTTTTACGAAAATTTAAGGATTGTGACAGAAAACTGGCATGAACGTCTGAACTGCTAAAAACACACCCTAATTTGGCTATTTAATATGGATGCAGAATGTTGCAACACTACAAAATTAATGATAGTACGAAATAAAACCGTCTGAACGTTACTGTTGGAATAGCAGCACAAATATTAATTCCGGCATGACTACATAGGCGCAACATGAAGGGATCGAGCAATAATTATACAGTATTACAAAAGCGATTTAGCAGGCATCGCAAGAACCAGTGCCGAATTCTCCTTCCGGTGGATTCTGCTTAGCGGGATCTCTTTCCAAGGCACCGGAACGTGCTTCTTCGATTCTGCGGGCGGCGTATTCCATAGCGTTCTGCTCGCCATGTCCACCAATGATTTCCGCCCGAGTATGCTCACTGGTGTCAATAGATGCGCGTCGGTGTTGTTGATGATGTACAGTTTCCCGGTCCATATTGACAGAATAATAACAACTGTAAATAATGTTTTATTTAGTTACTGTTATTGCGGAACAACAAAATCAAAATAATAATAGCAGTTGCGAAATGCTTTAACGCGACCATATGCAACAGTTTTATCAGTTTATTTTGCTTTTGCTGCCTTGAAAATTGCTACCGGCAAAAAAGAACTTTGGCTCATACCTTAGTACCTACGCCGAACTTAAAGCCGCGGGGTATTTACAATTTAAGAGATGGTTTAGTCGTTATTTGGCAGACAGATTAGAGTTTTTTTCTCGGAACTATATAATAAGTTTTATGGTTAATCAGCATTTGTTTTGTTTAAATGATTTCAAACTTTTTTTTTGCTTTAAAGAATCCACAAGTAGCACGTAAGTAAAGATGTGCTTTTATTTTCAGGTTAAAAGACTATTTTAATTACTGTTGCCAGAGCTGTTTACGATTGTTTTGAAATTCTTAGCACATAATAGTGGTGATAGTTCTGAACTATAGAAGTACTGCTGTATATTATCTACTAATGGAAATCCCTTCGGCAGTAGACATAGGGCGAAGCATTTAGCGTGGTCACTCCAGAAAGATGTTCAGAACTGACGCCCACCAGCAGTCCAGAAATTTCTGAACGCTTCAATTTAAAACTAAACAAAATGACCAGAACCTTTTTTCCCAATAAATAATATGATATAGGCAAGTGAAGGATACCATCTGCAGCTGGTATTAACTAATCGGTCGTATTGTCGTATCAGAAATTGATTATTTATAACCTATTAGAGAATGCAACTTCCGAAATAGTAATCAGCAGATTTTTACCTTACTGCCTTAGAAATTACGTAGTTAGGTGTACTGCGATCGCTGGGCGTGGTGAAATTCTACATAACTGGCAGCCATTTTGGCAAGAAACAATTTCTTTGTTTTTGCAATAAATTTGAATTGCGAGTAACAAGCGGCTACGCTAGTAGATTACAACAGATATTGCAACAGAACCCAACCATAATCTGAAATTTACGTATTGCAGATGACTACTTAAGTATTCATACCACAGCTTTTGCGATTCTTTAGCGGATATTAGGAGTAATCATTTGTATTAGGAATAGGATAATGATCTTTTAGCGGATATTATGAGTAATTATTTGATTATTTGTATTAGGAATGCGTATCCATATAATCAGAAGTATTGTGCGTGCTTTTGGTACGTACGACATTGACAGTGCTTTACTGTATAGTTCTAGTTGTATGTATGCAACTTGCAAGTATTTTTCAGTTTCCTTACTAAAATTCACTGAGAAATAAATTGGAAAAATTGAGTTCGCTAAAATGTACATCAGAAAACATTAAAATATATAGCTCCCAGGCGAATAAAAACTGCTGGTTCAACATTCGCAGTAATATGCTTTAAAACGTTGACAGTAGTATCGTAATCTGTATAGTACAGCGAATTAAGTGTTAAAAACATTTGATAGTCATATAGCTAATATCAGCAAACCACACTTTTCCCACTGCAGCTGTAGTGTTTTTTTGGTTATCTTTCGATACAAGTATAGAAGACTTGCTGCTCACAAATCCAGTCAGCATCAGTTAGAAGCATGTAGAAGCATGAAAAACATGTAGAAGCATGAAAAACAGTTATGCCTTGATACAGGTACTTTAGGTCCGGCAGTGTAGTATCGCCCAGGTTAGATATTGCCACTCCCTATCCCAACACCTTGGGTACTGGAGTCTCCAGCTGGTTCACCCTTTCGGTCCGATTGATCGCAGTTGGACATATGGGTCGACATTTGCTGCATGGTCTCCTTTTCTCTCGAGTGGATTTCGTTCTCTGATTTAGGCACCGAATCCGAGGGATGGTTCAGTTTGCGGTTATCGCCCATTCTGACTGACTGCATTTTGTCCATTCTTGTAACGGCGTTCCTTGAAACTAAAATTCAAGTTAAATAAGAAACCTTCGCGAAAAAATAAAGCAATTTTTGTAGTAAAGTAGAGGAGTAAGCGTAAATCTGGTAAGCCAAATGTACTGTCGATTTATATATTGCAGTTTTTAGCTAGCACAGCCGCATATTACAAGTACCTATACTTCTGTGGTACTCGCACACATGAGCGAAAGCCAGAGGCGATCCCATGAATAAAAGCGATGGATTTTCCGTAAAATTTAAGAGGAAATCACCAACATCCGACGAATCGACGAAAGCTACATGTACGGTATTCCGGTTATAACGAATGCAGCGAAATACACCGAATTATACTGAATTACTGTAGTTGAAGAGATCGAAGCGTAGACGCACGTACAGTATGTACGGCACGTAGTATATACAAAAATAACGAATAATGATTTTTTTAGTGACCGCCATCATTAGAACAACCGGGTGAAGTACGAAGTAGTAAAGCTATTATATTTGTATAATTATGTACGTACGGTAATTATTAATTTTGAATAAGCTCACCATCAAATTCAATTAAGGTCCAATTGCGCATTTTACCGTACATACTTTTACCTTATGGTTTTAGAAATTTTATGACTTATAGATAATTATTTTTTGTTGTGCGGTAGCGAAGAGAGTGAAGAGTAGTGCGTTATGTAGCATCGTCATTCAGGCACAAGCATCTGCGGTGTAAATTGGCGCCTGGCATCCCCAGTATTTTTAGTTGGCAATTCTGTGACAATCTTGGAATGCGTATATAACGCCAAACTTTGCGCGAAAAATAAGTGTAATGTAAGAGAATAATAGCTGTTTCAAAAAATGCATCAACCAATTCCCTATGCACATCGCACGGGTTTTCTATCTACTTTGTACTTCTATCTACGATCTACTTCGCTGGCATTTCATACGCTGCTTGATACCAATTAACTATAGGAATAGTGCTAAAAACTCTTTCAAACAAACACTAGCTTGTAAGTATCCGCAATGCAATCACCGAAAGACTTGCCAGTGAAAAACTTTCCTAATTGAGATAATTCATTCTATAAGAGATCCGAAATGCAAAACAGCAATATGGTTTCAGTTTTCGTTCTACTTACATATATGATATAAGTTTACATATTACGAGTATATATAGTGGATCAGCACCGCTAGTAGCACAATTCAGACATTTTGGTATATCTATATGCTGTTCGTGCGTTTCTCAGTACGTGATAAACACCACCATTTTCATTTGAAAGACAGAAATGTATGGAATAAATTATCAAAAATCAAAATCCTATACAAAGAGCGAAAAACATACTAAGGAAGTCGTTAGAAATGATAACATGGGTGTCAGTCCTTGTGTGCGTAATCTGTGTGCGTCTGATACCGCTTCAATCACCACCAACGATCCATCCATAATACTTCTGACACTCTCCGCCGCATCACCCAAGGCCAACTTGTAGCAATCCAGATTGCGGCGATCCTGTCCGGTCGCCGGATCGGGATCTTTGCTGCCGGTGCCCTTTACAGCGCTTTGTGAAATATTCACCGGGCAACCTAACGGTCGACTATCGCTGTACTGATCACATAGCATACCGGTCGGGATATAGCCGTTCAGTGCCTCGCAGTTGGTGAATTTATAGCCGTCGATATTCTGCGGTACGGCTTTGGAAACGATGACGAAGTCGATGTCCATTAACAGTGTGTCGCCGTCTTTTCCCGTACAAACGGGAACGGAATTTCCGGGCAAATATTCCACAAGGATACTTGACCCAGAAGACAGGGCTTGTCCGTAGGACTGGAGGCCGAAATCGATGGTATTGGGTTTATGCTGCGAGGTAAGCTGCTTTTTTGAACGGGATAGCGGATCGATGATGTTGACGGTTTCGGATTGTTGCAGAGATAGTGACCTAGAACCAGCACTGTAGTTCGTATAACAGAATACTTGTTTCGACTGTTTGCCCTCCATTCTTGGGCTATTGCTAACCATAACAAAAGAATGACATACGTAGCTTGCGTCGTTGTTTCATGGTTGGATGTAGATTCATAAGACGTATTTTGTCAAGTTAAATACTGGAGCAAAATAAAATTGTGCATTTGATAAGAAGCACTTGGCTTATTTTTAGAGGTGTTCTTACCGGATGTTTAAATACAACCGCAGCTCTTCGTCAGACTGAATATGTTGGCATTCCGATGATACATTAGGTAAAATAAGATTCACCTGGAAAGGCTGTCTTTCGCAAAACGCATTAAACACCACCCGTCCACTCCTTTTCCCATCACTCAGCAGAGCCTTGCATGGTAACTTTATTTGGAAATTTTTGGAAGCAAAATGATCCAGCAACACTAAAAAATCAGATTTACTTACTTTAAATTTGAACAAACTCAGCGAAATCAATTGATTAGTTGAGGTGTAAGACATAGTTCTACGAATAACCACGTGCACAGGATAGGCATACATGGACTTGTGTACAGCCTGTTCGGAACTCGAAGTCTCATCCGGCAGAATACAAACTTTCTGTCAGAACGCATTCATGCGGCAAATAATAAATACATACCCTGGAGCCCAGTAAGATACAATAATTTATATCAACATTCAACTGCTTCGTAATGTTGTCGAAAAAACGATAGATTCTACTTACCGTTGTGATAGTCATATGAATATATGGACGAAGTAAGAAGCCGCGAAGGAAGAAGGGAAACCCACAGTAAAAGCTGAACTAATAAAACTTCAAAAAATTGCAGTGTTTGCTGCATAATGATGTAGCTAGACCCGGATATCTTAAACTTTACAACAAAACAACAAAACTTTTATTCACATGTTTTGAACTAAACCGGTCAAAACTTAACATAAATCTGTGGAAGTTAAACAACTGCAATAAGCCTGCATTACTCTCTGAAAATTAAGGGAAAGATCTGCATTGTTCGTCATGGTTCATAGTTACAACACTGGTGCCATGTTCAGGAGTTACGCATCGACTATCCCATCAGGAAACATGCCCTAGACTGACTATACACAACAAAATTGCCTAGAGGCTGAGTGCGTTTCACCCGACTTAGTTTTTGCAGTCTGAAAACAGGTATTATAATGCTGTCAACAGCGCAGTCAGTAGAGCATGCTATAAAGAAAATCGATAACATATAGAGTTTTGTGAATTACAGGAGCGGTACCTCACCTTTGTTTCATATTTGAACCGGAAATACTTAATAGCTTTGCGACGTATTTATCCGTGCCCACTGACAGCACACGAAAATAGGTCAACAGCCGAAAATGTACTGTCAGGATCCCAAACAGGATTAACAACAATTTTCTGGTCATAAAAGATTAACGTCTCTAGTGCATTGGCCTAAAGACGAAACTACATCTTTTTATCATTACTTTGCTCTGGAAAATGCAGTTACGTATAAGATGTACAGGTGTTAATATTAACGTAGAACGAGAACTCGACAATTTTAGTCAAACAATTCGACTGAATATGAGTTAAGTCAATATTTTAAACAGCAAATTCTTTTTTTATCGAGTAATTTGATTTATCTATAGCGCAACATTGCGCTGGTCAACTGTTACGTGTTACCGCTACGTCGCGCTAAAAAGTTGCGCTTTAATACATTATGGTGCTAGAGAGAAGTGCTTAAAAATTAATTAATGTAATGCGGAGAAATGGGAATAAATAAAAAGACCTTTAACCAAAAACTAGACCACTGCAGATTTATTTTTAGATTGTTCTTCAGAACATCTCTTGTTCTCTCACTTAATGCAGTATGTGTTTCACAGTTTGCATGGTAGTACTGTACATATCACAGGCTTAATGTGTCATAATTTTTGATTTATCTTGCTGATACAGAAAGAATATTTTTTGATACACGACACATCATAACAGAGATGTCTACTGCCGCGAACGGCGATTTTGTGCCAAATTTACGGAAACAAGTGGCTTTTGCATTTGATTACTGGCTGTGCGTTGGCGAACCACTAAATTTTGTCCATTTTGGTTGATCGCCTTTTGGCGTATTGCACTGCGTACAGCAGCATTTGGCTGGAAGAATATCTTGTTTGTCTCTCTTTCCCGTTTCGCTGCCTTATTGTTATCAAAATTATAACCGTTTCCGTTAACTTGGGCGTTTGAGTTCAGGGAGAGACCGGTGCCCGATCCGTTAATTTGTGACTGACTGTAGTGAGTGGCGCCGGCATTTGGTAAGCCGGAAGAGGAACTGTTGTCCAGGTTATTCAGATTACCGGTTGCTCCATTGCCGTTGCTATTGGCGCTGCCGGAAATCTGCACTTCGCTGATTGGTGCTGGATTCACGGGCGAATAAGCGTTAGCGCTCGTATAAGAAGAAATGGACGCGGCATCTCCTGCAAAATGAGTTTACGACAAAAATTAATACCGATCAAATATTACTAAAAAAAGGAAAAAAATTTCTGATCGAGCTCTTCGATTGCATTATACGCGCTTACAATTTCGTATTTAAATAAAAGTATATTTCCACTAATTTTTAATTATTTACCTTAAGCAAGATGTGCAAGCAAAAAAAAGTAAAAAAATAAAAAAACAGCTGTAATGCAAAACGTTGCTTGAGTACCAGTCAAAAGGCTTTTCTGATAGTAAAGCACTATAATAAACACGTACTAAGGTGGCACTGACTAGCTGATAAAGCGCAAATGCATGGCTGTCTGAAAAGGTCATGGTGTGATCATGCGCCATGCGGTTTACCTGAAGCCGAGTTTCCAGTTTGAGAGGAGGCCAAAAAGGTTCCGGTTCCATTATCATAACTCATGCTAGCAGTGTTTTGCAGCTGTAAATTTCCATTGGGTTGATTACCATTACTGTTGGAACAGGCTTGAGCGTTGGGTAAGTTTCCGTAATTGTTTCCATAGTAGTAACAACCGTAGGGATAATATATACTGGCTTGCTGTGCAGGAACAGAAGCTCCGGATGATGATGCAGCCGGTGGCGCCGGTATAGGTTTTTGCGGGCTCGATGGGGGCGCAGGCACCTGGGCCTGCAGTAAATCCACTAGCAAAAAGGCAAAAATACTCAATGCACAGTATTTTGTGGAAGACATCGTTTCTGTGATTTTTATGACTTTGAAGAAAACGTTTTCATAGAATCAAAATAGCCCAAGTGCTCCTGCCTACTGCACTTTGGTTTTCATGCAGTGGTATATATACAGTTCACGTATGCCAAATCAGACATTAATATTTAGAGAACGTTTAACACTACAATCAAGCAGCAATTTATGACTTAATTTTGGCAAATTTGTTTTGTTCTAAGCTCTTAATTAATGTTCAAGTTCCTACTTCGGCTTGCGTAACGAATACATTAGTGGCGTTATCATATACAAAAAACTGTTTGTCGATTTAATTTACTTCCTACAACCGTTTGACATTACAATCGAAACGGTCTGTACACTACTCTAGTCTATCTGTATTCAGTAGCAGCAATTTGGAAATTTATGTATGTACAAGGCACAACTCTATAATTGTTTGTTCATACAGATATTACTAAAAACCATTGTACAAGCAGTTGCAGGACTTACCATACTGGGCTCCACACTCTCTGCTATGTACGTTGTGCCAAGGTTTGGCCATATATTATAGATATTAATTAAACGTCGACGCGGAAAAGTTTAACGCTAAAAATATGTAAAATTAATTGTTAATCTGTAAAATTCGAAAGCATTAAGTATGTCGTTCAAAGTCATGTGATGCTGTGCGGGAACTGTGCTGCAGTTTGTTTTTCTCGCATATATTTTGATTGTGAATTATGCGAGTACATACTACAGATGCATGTACAATACATCTGCATAATCATAAATTAATATTACCCATTACGACTATTTTGTCTAAGTGTGGTATAGAACCTGTACCAATTATACGGCGTCATTATAAATTCTAAAAAAATAAATCAATTATTAGCACCATGTGCGTATGCTGTCGGCAATACGCAAGCACAGTATCGTGCATGCATAGTCGTCCATTGATATACCAGTATCAGCCAGTTTCGGCAGCTCGAATAACATTATGTATCTGCCGATTCAAATCAAGCCTTTTGCAAGTCGGTGATAATTATTACTGAATAGTAATTTAGTAGTACACTTGTTCGAAATCTTTCCAGTTTTCCGTGCATTTCTTTTTTACATAATGTACGTATTCGTAAAATGCCATACTTTTTTGATCTTTTAGTTATTTGTGCTATAGAGAAAAAGACAACCATATAATGTAGGTTTTTGATCTATTTGTACAATGAATACTTGAAGTACAGCCATGCCAGTCTGTGGCCCTGGCCATGCATTGTATGTGCACTCATTGTACAGTAGTAATAATGGTAAGCCATATGTCCAAGTACATGCAATAAAATCTGCTTGTGCTCGTACAAGTATTAATAAAATTTTCGAAGTCCATCGCATAATTTTTACAATCGTTCTAAACGAAACCGCTGATCTACAAGGACATCAGAAAGACTTTTACGAATTATTTTGTTCTATTACAATAGAAAGAGTTATAATTCGCTTAAAATTCATAGCTCCAATCACAAACTAAACGCAGGAACAGATTTATAACAACAATTGTAAATTTGCTTAAAGGAACTCCTCTCTAATGTTGGGTGTTTCGAGATCGCACGTTGGCTGTCAAAATTGCACTGAACGAGGCGCCAAATTAGGCACATTTCTTGACCTTGACCTCGAATCTCTTAGTCGGGATGATTGCGGAGATAGCTCTACTGGCCGGCTTCGATGTATGCCAGCAAGATTTCGCTCGGCATCCAAGATTTGCCGGAGCCCTGGTGGAGACCAGAGGGTGCTTTTCCGATGTGATGATAGCCTTTGGATTTTGCACAACTATTGTACTGGCATTGGCCGATGAGTGCAAATTGATATTCGTGCCGGTAGCATTAATTTTGGAATTTCCGTGTCCCAAATAGTGCTGTAGTATGGCGACGGTGGCATTGTCCAGATTGTGCAATATCCCTTGCCAAGCATCGCCGCCACTTGCGGCTGCTGCGCCGGGATATATTAACCAGTCTTCCGGGTGGGTCCAGGCAAAAGGACTGCCGCCGCCCGAACTAGATGATGCTAGTGCAGCAACGCTGCCATTTTTGCCAAAGTGATAGCTGTTGCTGGTGCTAAATCCCTCAAAGTTCCCGTCGTGAGAGTTGTGCGATGCCTGAGCGTCGTTGTCGAGTATAACCGTGCCATCGCTGGCGGAGCCCCATCCTATGGCGGATGCGTTGGACGACGGCCAATCTGCTTCACTTTGTCTTGGAACTGCCGCAGCTGCCTTCACTATACAATATTTGAACAAAAATTTCTCCACTCACACATAAATAAAAATATTAACGCAGCATGAAGAATGTGCATAACTATTATTTTTTAAAAAATGCAACGGATAATTAAGAAAAAGCAATGCTTATAATATGAACCCGCACTAATACGTCCCAGCGTACAATAAAACATACCTACGTAGCAGATTATCTATAGAAGTATCTATATTAATTTATTTTACAGAAGTACGAATACATGCTAATGACGTCAATAGTATTACATACAGTACAAAATCTTTGCTTTGTAGTACGATCGAAAAAATAATATTAATTAATATCTTTAAAAGTAATAATAAGGCTAATTTTAGATTGCTGGTGCTTACTCAACTATCGCTATTGTATATAAGTCCACTTGAGTTATGAATTTGGATTGAAACTTTACGGTAAAATTTAATGTATGCAAATGTTAACAATGGGATGCATATTATAAATTAAGATTCCATTTTATGCCGTTACTACTTATTATAATTTATTAAAAGCAGCAACAGGCATACAAATTAAAGTCTTGCCAGAAGTTTGTTTTTTAACTAAGGTTACAGAAGAAAAATTTAAAAATAATTAATTTTTGTAGTTTTTACCTGAAGAAGCAGTACGGAGTCCGTTCACTAAAATTAATGCAAAAAGGGATAAAACAATCATGCTAAAAGTGATCGACTGACTTATACTGCAAAACCGCCAGCACTAATAATATTGCTGATACTTTTCTAATTGGTAATTGCATTAGCACGAAAGGGATTTGACAGTCCAGACCTTCTCGTACGTGCGCAAGCAAAACAGAAGGAAGTGTCATACCGCGCCTAGCTATAGCTAGGCTCACAAGTAGGAAACAAAAGAAAGGAAAGCTGAGCGTTTGCAAAAGAAATCTCCTTAGGATGTTTCTTTTGGAACATTACAAATTGCAAATTCCGCGCATACATTTATTTTAGGAAGTTGGAACCAATTCGTTACCTCCAGTCACTTCTCAAGACAAGGTATTAGTCTATCTAATTTCCTGGTTTGACCTAAATTTAGGTAGTAACAGTCAACAAGACAACCTATGCAGGTACTTGTAGTTAAACTGATAATGAGCATTTGATTATTAACTAATATAAGCCAAAGTTGCGACTTTGCATGGTAGGAAAACAAAAAATTACAATTTTCTTGAAAGATGGTTGATTACTCGCATCAATGCAAATTACACTAACCATTTTCAAAATATCATGGAATAACCTGCTTATTAGCAAATGTTCGAAAATCCTTTTTTTGATTTTTTTTCTTTGATTTTATTGGGAATCGTTTATTTACAACGCATCATATTGTACGTGCAAAACAGCGGAAACCCCAACAAAGACCGATTAGTGATACTTTGGTAATAAGTCGGAATTAAATACACGGTTATTCTAAACGTATTACAATTTTATGTCATGTAAATGATTTGCTGCATGTACGGAAGTGTAACTGGAGCAGCATTAGCATGTCCAAAATGCCCCACATTATGATGCATTAGTATTCCATTCCGTGGTGGCAGTCAGTTCTGTTAAACCGGTGTCGTTGCCGAACAAAGACGGCGTTATGCTCGTAAAATTATCAAAAACTTCCGACTGCCTTTGCGCCGCAGCTGTAACTGGAAATACGGCAGCTTCATCAGCGCCCCCGCCACCAACAAACAACGCTATGAAGACATTAACCGCCATAATAAAAAATGTCATTATCATATAGATGTTCTCCAGTCCATCGGCACACGATACGCAGCAGCGTGGTCGGCGTTTGCGGAGCGTTTGAATCGGTTCCAATTTGGAGCGCGCCCAGTACGAGAAGAGTAAACATAACGCCGCGGCTACTTGTCCACAGATGGAGCCAACGATTAACCAAAAAACATGCTGGTAAAAGGCATGAGTTTTTAGGAAGATGTGGTTCCGCAGCTGGCTGACACTGGACACTAGTAAAGCGGCTGATAGGAATCCCTGGGATAGTTGCATACGGAGTGTGTATGATCCGCTAGGATTGACATATAGCCGCGCAGTACTCGATACCGGCACGTTCGGCGTGCTGTCCATTGCTGACACTGGCAGCGGAGTAATCAGTGATCCATTTTTTACCTGGTACAAAAAATATGTCGTACAAATGGATGCTGAATTCGTGCCTAAAACATGGTTAAAGGTCCACAAGCAATCTTCCGATCCTGTGATTGTTGTGTGCACTTTTAAGGTGTAATGTTACTGTACATACAAAGTTTTACTATTTGGAGGCGAGATAACAGTGACCTTTAATTTAACTATAAACGGGAAAAACAGAAAAATTGTAATCTTTTGAACTGCACTGACTAGATGCCGCTGTTTATGAATTTTTACGTCTCACGCAAAACGTAACATCCACGCGTACCTTGCTGTTTCTGTCTGGACTGGCGCTGGCAAGCCGTTTTGGCAGGATTACTGGAGGGGTTTCTACAACGTCCACTCTCGTGTATTTACTGCTGTTGGAACTTGGCATTTCTGGTGTGCTTGTTAAATATGCGCAGGACAACCGCCACTCAAGTACATACTCGTAATGTGATCACTTTTAATAATTATTATTATCAGAAACTATTGCAGCGAAGCCACATCCAATTGCAAGTTAATTAAGAGCTGTATAAAGTTATAGATACCAGATGGAAGAATGATCAGTGAAATTCCAAAAAAACTGCCCGCATCCAAACCGGCTAAATGTTAATTTTGCCGAAGCTAGTAGCTATACCTAAACGATCACACTATGAATCTGGTGATCAGAGCTTGAGGTGTTTGCCGACAGTATTCTGAGTCAGACTTTGCGTTTTGTACTTAATCATACGGTTGCGAAAACAAATCGTTTGCACCGTGTTTCTTCTGTGTAGGTGTGGACTATATGCCAAGACTTGCGTAGTGCTCAAAACAAACAGTCCTTAATCCTCTCATCTAAGATTCCGAATTGCTGTTTGCTGACGCTTGTGATGTACAGAGAGCCGTAACAAATTATATATAAAACGTCCGTAACATGGCATATTGGCTAAAGTTATGTAACCTCGAAAGGAAGCCATGTGTTGTGGTGCATACAGATCAAATTAGAGGAACGCTGTTACTAATTACAAATATAATGACAGTCAACAATTGCAGTATTATTATGTACAGTAAAAAGCCAATAATTATACTAAATAAAGCATATTATTCCTTTTTTGGATTTTTTTTTGTTTAATGCTTCGTACGATTTACAACTGCACTGCTATATGTATCTTATACCCCGGTCACTACGTAAAGCAGCCCACAATGAAGATATCGGGTTATCTCTAGTCTGAAGATTTTTATTCACTGAACTTTTATTCAGGTTTTGTTTTATTACTGTAGGGACTGTTTTATTGAAGTACACAGGATATTCTGGCAGTAGGGTGCTCTTTATATGTATAAACATCATTAAATTCATTACACTGTGATAATATTATTACCATAATGTTCAAATTAAAAATGCAAACACGGTAGCATTTAAAAAAATTAACTTTATCGACAGTATTATAATTTTGCTGTTTTGTTTTCACACAATGTTCATTCGCTTGACAGTGAGAAACAAACAAAGCTTTCTTTCCGATACTATGTACATAAGCAAAATCCGGCATTCTTACTATTCCCTGTAAACAGCGGCAGTAAAATACAATGCAAAGGTCGGAGAACAGTTAAAAACTTTTCCATAGATACTGTGGTTTATAGCTTGAGATCCTGGATCTCTTCGCATTAATGGTGTATAAAAAGGTCAGGGGTGTACCGGAAGACATTCGCATCCTTGAAGACTGATGAGTCACAATTACTACAGTAGTAATACACTTATCCGTGTTGTTTCCGCCGGTATATAGCCGCGTCCACTTGACCCACAGACAGGAATTACGCTCTTGTATCCAGTGTGCACGTAAGGAAGAAATAGGCTCCGCGTGTAACGTACGTACTACTTATGGGAAACAATGTGCGCCATTTAAAATATCGCTGGAGAGTTTACGCGCAACTGCCCTTTATGCAGGCTTGCTTGGTAAATAGGTACACGGTTGCTCATACTGATTTATACGTACAGACTTGATAAAAAAGGATATTCCTGAGAATTTATACAATCATCCTCTACGCCGCTACATTGTATGGCAAGGTAGTGAAATTTACTATTTGTTGACAAAATCATTCATTGCGCAAGTTCTGTGTAGCGCAGTTGACTGTCATAATTCTTACACTGAACCGGCAGCTGGCTGAATTGTCACACAGCAATCTGGACCTCATTTCCATCCCTGACCATGTCATCGGAACACACCTCGGTAATTGACATTTGTTACAGTTATTTTATGGAAGTTCAAAGAGCGTAACAGGATATCTGAATGTCTTAAAATCAGATCCTGGCCGCAGGATTCTGTTGCAGTCGGCGAAGGAATGATACTACGTATATTGCAGTGAGATGAATGCACCGACCGGTGTTCGATTATCAGCGACATTTACCTGTGACAGCACCAGATGTTTATTTAATGCCTGAATTATATTTCTGGTCGAAGGCTTATCTATACTTATGCATTTCCATCTTGTAACTGATGTAGCTATTGTATCTTTGTTGTTCACCCTGCAACGGCAAATGGAGATTCTGAATTTAATTATGTTATCTAGCATTTGCTTCCTATGTTTTTTGGTGCGCACACATGCTTGGAATTTGCGGAATGTTGCCAGCGCGGTTGACCAACTGAACCATCCCGTTTTCCACCTAGCATCTCTTGGACCATCGTTGCAAATGGGCACGAAAATTATTTCTTGCCGGAAACACGTTGTCTTTAATAGATGGCGGTGTGTTTGGAGCGTGAACGTTACTCCGATCCAGATAATTAAAGCTCGTTTACACGGAAGCCACCCTTGGGCAACAGCTACCATGTCAAGTATACCGTTAACACCAGACCCATTAATGACCGCTTTAACTACCAGGAAAAAAAAACATTGTCAGTGCTCCACGAGGAATTGGTACTGCTGTAAGTAAAAATATAAAATCTTTTCTACAGGTTTATAAAAAACAAAATCTTATTTGTTTTTTTATAAACCTAAATTTTTATAAAATTTGTTAAACATGTAGAACGGCCCGGAAAAGGATAAAGCAGGCTTTTCGTTACCTTTCTTCCATACTTGTACTGTAAACACTGTAAGTAGCAGTATGGGTATGCAGGTAGCCGTAGGTATGCAGGTATGTAAACGCAATTAACAAATTATTGTGGTGGAGCGATGTGTCAGCTGTACATGTAACTGACTCCAGCAACCAGAACACAAAAGAAAAACAGGAAACCTTGGTATTTGAGGTATACCTAGATCAATTTTTTTCGTTTTCTAGAAGTAATCATAATGTTCGTAGATGACTGGGTAAGGCATCATTTGCATCTAGCATGACAGTTGAATTTATAAACGGCCTTTTTGGCTCAGTTAAGACAGGGTCACAGGGACTTGCAGTTCCTCTACAATTTCATATTAGTTTATAACATTTCCAAAAGTTACATATGAGTATACTCTAATTAAGCAAGCTTTGTGGCGGGATAAATGTTGAAAGAAAATCAATTACAATTCAGCTATTTTGCAGGTGAGACATACTGGAGATCCTCAACATTCAAGAAGCAGACCAGATCTGGCCGGTAGAAAGGTTCTTTGTGATATTGACTGCGTGATCGTCTGACTTTGACTTCGACATTTTTTGTTATAAAATGAGTGCTTGTTAAAATATCCTGCTGGTCAGGGGAAGTTAATAATATCATAACGTTAAATATTAATGTCACAATCACAAGCTCACTATTTTTTGCATTTTGGCAATAAAATTTGTCCGCACGCAATCCCAAGTCAATCATGGGAAGTGACCATAATATGTCGTATGCATTCAAGCTCACGCAGAAACTTCGAAAGAAGGGTTGTTGTTTTACTGTAAACCAGTATTTCGTACGTCCTCTTTTACTCGCAAATTATTTCCTAAGACTGTAAAGTTGTCGACTAACGGTGAAACTTAAAAAAACTGAAAAACAAGCAATATTTGAACAATATTATGTACATTATGCTAGTGACCAGTATACGTACATATAACGCCAATAACGGTGCACACATACGGATTTTGTGATACAATAAGTGTAAGATACCACATAATTAATACCGGCATCTAATATTATATAAGAGTCGAGATGTTTTACTATAACAATTAGGGCTATTAACGTAATCACTTGAACAAATTTGTAGTTGTTAATGTTGTTTGACAAGGAATCAGTATTATTGGCAGGTTCTGCTGAACTTATTTTTGGTGTGGCTGTTTCCTAGACACCTGCATCCATTCTGATTTGTGATACATGTATAGATATTTTGCGCGAACTTTAGCATATTTAATACAGCATCAGCAGCGTAACTGGGTATTTACATAGCCATGGTATCAGCATCTTTGCTATTTTTTGGATTTCCTGTAAACTGTAAATTTAAGTTTCTTGTAAAATTAAGTCAGTCATATCACCGGAACTCTTCACGCACCCCCACTTTTATGCATCATAAATTAATTTTAGCAGAGGATCCAATTACGTTGGTGTCGTAATCGTATAAAATGGGTCTACGTTGATGACGTACTGTAGTAAAAGTGCGCCACAAACACGGCGGGACTCTTGTAGCTTGACACCACTGGTACGCGATTAGCCATCAAACCAATAATTCACATAGAAAAACAACTATTGCGTATTGTCTGCCACTAGTTTCCTCGACTAAACCCTTCCTGGAGCTATTTTGATTAGAAAGGAGTAATGGCATTTGCTCCGCCTAGGCAAAGCGAAACAGCTGGCACGAAGGTTGAATCCGATACAATCAAAGGATC
Source organism: Paramacrobiotus metropolitanus (assembly GCF_019649055.1). NCBI lineage: Eukaryota > Metazoa > Tardigrada > Eutardigrada > Parachela > Macrobiotidae > Paramacrobiotus > Paramacrobiotus metropolitanus. The sequence goes on from NW_026570224.1 coordinate 2,966,911, forward strand.
AACAGAAACATCTTTTCCGCCCTTTAGCAGTAGTTCGAAAGGTAAACCGCCACAATTACGCTTGGATACCTTTGTGTAAATTGTGTATGCGTCACAAATTGGTTAATAACGCAGAACATTTCTCTGTACTAGTTGCGTATGGGAAAGAACTGCGAGTGCATTTGCTCTTGAATTTGATTCTTTCAGAGTAAATGGTCTTCCAAGTGTATGATATTCCGCGTACATATTGCTCTGTTGCATTTAGTTGCCATCGATGATTGTCGATCATTAAAGTATATGATAGGTATATTGTTTCGAAATTCGAAACATAACTGCATTAAATATGGACTATCTCTCGCTTAGTTTTCACATAATTAATTTGGAATTTCATACTTTTAATTCACGAAATGTCACGATAGCTTTTCTTTTATTTCTGACAGTGGCATATACTGCATACGAGTACTTACCGTTTTATATATGTATTACAGTATTTTTTATATACAGTATTACAATAACTGTAAACTTTGTACTTGCAGACCATATGCGCAATTTGAGCTTGAGCGAGGGTGACCTTTCGTCTGCGCAGAACGATATGGATGAGCAGATGGCGTACACGTACATGCTATTAAGAATGACCAGCGACAGCGAGCACACGGATGAACTGCTCTACAAGTATCTTAACAATTTTACGTCGTTGACGGGAATTCAACTGCCGGCTTTTATGGTGCGCGCCCTATTTGAAGTCCAGATAATTTCCCATGAAACCAACAGCAGTATCTTTGCCCAGTTTATGGATAGTATGATCCACAAGATGAACAACATCAGTATCAGAAATAACCCTGCCAAATTTTATGCTGTTCTGGGAAAGAATTTATGTCATCTGGGCACAGTCATGCGCACTATGAGTGCCATATTAGCCGATCAGGAGTCCGAGGGAGATGCCAGAGTATCGATGACGACGGCAGGTGCTTCGGGAAAGTTATCATCGGAAGAGAGCGATGATGAATTGTATTCTGCCTTACAAATACCGGATACAAACCCCGGTTGTTCCGGAAAGCAATGTCAATAACCATAAACGGCAGTGGCAAAACGCTGCGAATTGTGATAGCTCATAGAACACTGTTAGGTTCTTTACCAACATCATTCTCATGATTCTTTACTATGTTTAAAATGCTTCGGACAAATCCAGTCGGACAGGCACTCGATCTTGGTGGCACTGCGGTGTATGTAAATATCGATTTTGCTCATATCCAATTTAATGCCGTTTGTTTTTTCTGACACCTTTGCTCTTTGGACTTATTATGACCTTTATTCATAATGTTATTACAGCAAATCAGACTTGTAACAAAAATCACAACAGAATCGGTGAATTACGAAAAAGGGATATAACAATACTACTGCCGATTGCGGCATTCAAGTATCTTGCGGAAATGCGCAGCACTGCATTGTACGTGTTCACTTTTTCGGAAGACAAAGGGTTCACTTTTCCCTGTGACATGTACCCGATCGACAAATCCCTCGGGGTGTGTGAATACTACGCGGCGAGCTTTTTCACTCCGTCCTAACTGGGCCATGCAAGTAGCAAAAACATATCCCGTCATGAAGGCATCGAATCCGGCACTATGCAAGCCGAAATCCAGGTTATAGCTCTTCCTGTTATCAATACTGAAATGGTCCGTTCCGAGACGCTGAGCCACTGGGAAGTTATCCGCAGGACGAGGAGGTGCTAGTCTGGGACGCAGGGCATGCGGGAAGAGTGATCCTTCACTGGCTTTTTTCAACGGAACGGATTCAAGAGTGACAGCATCAGTCTTCCGCTTCCCAGCTGTGGCGACATCATTAACAGTTGTTGTCATTTCCCGTGGATCAGACATTGGAAACACTGGAAACATTCGCTGTACATCGTTCGGAGGACGAGAGACCGCATTTTCCGCAGGACCATTTCTGCAAACATCTACAAACAACTGCCGACAATGAAATACAAAATGTAGAACTAACTTTTGCTTGAACTGCAATATCCGTAAGCCGATTATATGATACGGTACGATTACACACGGTTCCAGTCTTCTAAACACGGTACTACTTTCACTTGTGTAAACAGCCAATCGTAAACGACCAAAAAATATTGAAATATAAAGAGTTTATGAGTTCAAAACCGTTAAAAAAACTGCGTTTTGATAGGAGCAGTGCAATTGATCTGCTCAACATCTTCTATCCAGATCTCATAATCTTCTTGATTAATTAAATACAAGTAATAGCGTTCGCTGTCCCTAAAATTCTCACACCATTTAACCGGAATTTAAAATTATAGTACAGAAAAACGGAACTGGAGGAAGAGATACAACTGCTATGTCTTACCTTCTTCAACATCCAGCACTAAATCCATCTGATGGAGATCTGCCGGATGCAGGCACGTTCCCTGCTTAAATGCGTTGCAAAAGCCGAAGTTGTACATTAATTCGCATACATCTTTCCCCACAATCGGTTTCACACCACCAAGATTTCCAGATTGAGTATTCTGGTAGAAAATAGGGATTTCCATCACGGCATTGATTGTTGATGGATGTACATGTCGAATGCGAAGAGCAGGCTTGCCAATATCGGCCGATGCAGCATTAAGTCGTTGAGCTTTCTTGAAGCAATATTCCAAACTATGCATTCGCCATTTCAGGACACTTCGACAGATCCACTTCGTATCGAACAGTCTGCCCTGGAAAACATCGGCAACATCCGCGGCGAAGATTTCACAAGTTTTCGGCAAAGGATTCCAGAAGCTAGAAAATAACAACCATCGAAAGGCAGCGAACGAATGTTAAGAAACATTCGTTTTCTTTATTCAGGAAAATTAAGTTTAGCTAAGTTAAGTTAAGAAACTTAACTCTGTAATTAATTCATCAACTATTATAAGCGCCGGTCAAGCGTCCTGCGTTCTCAGTTTGCCTAATATGACTGTCACATGTGATGTAAAACGTACAATTTAGAAAAATACCTCACCTGTGGTAGAAGTACGCCAGATCCGCTAGTCCATTATGAAAAACAACTTCCGCTTTACTAAGTAGCAACACCGTGGTCAGTTCGTCCACAAACCGCTCCTACAGACAGCCAAAGCCTTTGCCAAAGCAACACACGATGCTAGAAGATTTTGTCGTGCTTACATTGTTCTCCTTCATACCGTATTCAATGCCATACTGTGCCCAACGATTCAGATCAAAACCATGAGCAACCAGGAAGCTGCGCGCTGATCCATCCATGTCGAACTCCCCGCCAGGAAAAAGCAGGATGTTATAAGTTGTGCATGCAAACTGCAGCGGATCACAGCATTCCGGATAGGGTTTAACGTACTCCGCGACAGATTTGAAACACGAAATGCCCAGACTGATGGTGCGCCGTGTCAGCACAGCGTCACGCATTTTGCTGTAGTATTCCGGCATCTGCAGCCTGCCACGGCCCGCAGTATTCCCTAACCCGGATAATTCCTAACCAAGCACAACAACTTCTTTCTTTATGGACATTTACGTAACCGTCGATGAACACGTCGATCTAAATCCAGCTGCAAGTTAGGAATAACTGTGTATAAACAAGATAACCGAGTGCAGCATACCTGATCAACAGCGACAAAGTCCGCTGTTGCAACATCGTTCAGGATCTGAGGAGATAAACAAGCGAGATTGGTAGAGCTCACGTCTATAACGATCACTGATGGAAATAATTCCATAATGAAAGTGATGGAAATACTGTAGTTCAAAAGTTACTTCAAAAAGCTACGAGCAACAACAGAGTTCACATTACCGTAAGTTACCCCTTTACGAGGTACTTACAATTTATGATCTGTCGAGATTGGTAGAATAATTGGGGCTTGCGCTAACCTAACCATAAGACTTAGTATATTCGGAAGCGATTTAATACAATAAAATTAACAATAAATTTCAGATTTCGCAATCGCATTGGGACTTCCTGCTAGAGTAGGAAGAGCACATCTTTCAATCAACCAATACGCAAAACTCCGCGATGACGTAACAGGCAAGTACGGCATAGTGATTGGTGGTAGCCAACTAGCGGGCGGGTAAGCTCAACCCCTCCGTATGCTGTCAGCCTTGTTTAGCAACAACGCCAGGAACGGTCTGAGTAAAAAAATATTTAAGTGCAGACTTAGCGTAATTCAATTCCTCTCTCCCAGTTTGATTAACTTTTCGGACTCTGGATGCCCCTCAATTGGTGAAATACTATAGTACCTATTGTGTAATTTGATTGATAATCTTCTGCTCTACTTAAAGCCGACAGGGTCGCCGTCGATAGCACTGATCCCCCTTAGTTTTCCTGTTCAGATTTTGGGCTCTCACAGTCTCACTGGCGGCCACTGCGTCGATGTAAGTAATCTACAAGTCAGCTGTTAGCGGCCTAGCCGTACGTAAGAAAACATATCTGTAGAAGTGAATTGTTTACCCCTAAGGTGTGCCCAGCGTATATGTGTTATAATATAAGCTATAATATAATCTATATAATCTATAATATAAACTCGCTGGTGTGCCTATTGCGTAACAGAGCGTTTAATTATTTTTTCGCTTGGAACATGTTATCCGACTAGGTTCACAAGTGACGAAATTTATTTTCCTTGGCCTTGGGCCCTTATGCGAGTTTATTGTTCACCTGCCGCATTGGGTTATACCCTTGCGGCGTTACGCAGTTAACTCCTCATATCTTGGTTCACAAATTACACTTTGCAGAAATCCTGAGCGAGCTCACATAGTTGCTTTCTGAAATGTTCCGGAACACGTTTCAAAGTGGATTTTTATCCGTGTTTTACAGTCTCGGGAGTAAACCTCTACAGTTATGGTCAAAACAGGTGAACTTGTGAACGAAAAAACGTTGTGACCATGGAATTCCATTAACATACCGTAGTGCAGAATACAAGTAAAGATTAACATACGATTAGCGACAAAATACCGGTAACAGTTTAAGTTATTTTCGCAGGCTCTAAATGGAGGGCATATTAAACGAATAACTGATGAAGATGTGCAAAGTTTGGTCTTGGAACTAGCCAGCCCAAATGTCAGGTATACACGAATTGTAATAAGCGACTTCCGCTACCAGTTAAAATGTTCATACGTCAACTTCATAGTGATAGAATGCTGCATAAATGACATAAATTAGCAATAATAATATAACAAAGGAATGTAATACTATTTTAGAAAACTGGAAGTGTCTGTTTTGTGAGTACAATTTTGGCAGATACTGTAAGTGTTTTAGCAGCTCTCTGTGGCAAAAAGCTTTTAAAAATGTACTGTATTCAAAGAAAATGTGTTGCTAGAATCAGCTGGGCGTGGTAGTTGCTGGAATCAGGTGGCGTGGTAATTGATTGATTCGATTCCGTAGTTTTCATTGTGTCATTTGTACAAACAGGGTTTCGTCCTACATATCGCGAATAATGTTATCGTACTGTTGACTTGTGATAGTATTGCAAAAACGTCGCCAAATTTTTTAAAGTGCAAGCTGTTTTATTTCCGAAATGATAGTTGTTTTTTCTTGAGTTGGCGCGTTCGGACTGAATCTTATCTTTTCGTAGTACTTGCTGGATTGCGTGCCCGGCTGACGATAAAAAAAGTTTGGGAATAAAGTTGCCCTTTCTGGTGATGATCGTGAAAAATCTGGAAAAATATTTCACTTTCGAAATTCAGGTGGGCTTCTAAGTTAGAGATTGAGATGACGTGTTTGGCTTTGTTATATGATTGATGTTTTCGTTATTAATTTCGACTATTTCGTACTGTATTCTTTTTGCCTGTGTACTCTGTAGTTTTATAGTCTATTTTACTGATTAACTGGGAGTTTATATTTTTTCGGGAAGTACTAGCGGAATGTGAACATCTGTTTTTAATTGAACCATTTGCTCAGATAATTGACGACAAGGGGATCCGTCGACGTTTCCGCGCCAGTAATTTTCAAGTTGAAGCACGCGTCAAACCCTTCATCTGCACAATGCCCATGCGCCTGGATGATGGCTGGAATCAAGTCCAATTTAATTTGGCTGATTTTGTCCGTCGAGCATATGGAACAAATTATGTGGAAACCATTCGGATTACGGTAAACCATATTCGCTGAAGCTGTCTGTGCCTCGACAGTCCTTGTCCTTATTCATTCCATATTTATTCTTTTATCACTCCGCCTTTGGCTAGCCCGTTGATCTTTCATTGATCGTCCAGGGTAGACGGATTAGGGCTAACGTGTTCATTAAAAGCAATGAAGCTATTTTTCAGGTGCACGCCAACTGCCGTCTGCGTAGGATTTATTTCGCCGATCGATTGTACTCGGAAGATGAAGTACCGCATGAGTTCAAGCTGTTTCTGCCGATTAAGGACGACGACAGCAAAGAGGACGCACAGGAAGGAGCGCAGATCTCGTAGAAAAATAAGTCATTATTTCCGGCCATTATTTTTATCAGTGTTTTGGCTTCGCCGAGCTCAGATTTATGATCTCATTGCTTTCTAGTTTAACTGCGTTGTGTTCGCATGCTGTCCATAGAGCTATGTTAGAAGACAACGAACTGTGCGGAACAAACTCGTTTTTGCAGATTCATAAATGTAGAAATAAAATATTCAGATTAGCTCAAAATTCTAACTAATATGTATTTACAGTGAAAACGTTCGAACAGAAACCAATAAATACAGAGTACACTATAAATTCAAAAAGCCGGGAAAAGCTTAAACCACGGGAATAACTGGTGCAACAGGATCACTTAAACAATCAAATACAGAAATCACAGAAGGTATTATCTTTTTGGTAAATGCCTCATGAGGATAGTATTCGCGCTCATCCAGTAAGCGGAGCTCACTAATGCAGTCGATCACCCAAGTCCATGCCACAACACGAATCTTGCTTTTATGGCAAGTTGTCTTCAGTGCGTCAACATCATCCGAATTCCTGCAATAATAATAAACTTGTCCTGTACAAAACAAATACCTAATCATAAGTCTGACATTAACTGTAAACACAATCAAACCAGATGCTGTATTGTTCACCAAATCGAGCGCATAGTTACAAAACATGTTAAACATACACATCCCGTTGGACCACAACATGACTTGGTTGTTCTTCCATATTTAACTTGACCAAGCCACCGAAGTGCTTGATTGCGTCCGCCACAACTTCTAGCATGATTGAAGACTGCCGGTTGAGTACGAAAAAACTACAGAAAAATTAAATTAGTCCAAAACTTACAACACAACAATATGGAACTGTTCAGCGCGCCAAATCCACACAAAGCTAAACCAATTACCTCAACCCACGAAACAAGATCAGTTCATTAGCCCAGAAAATGCTGCAGAACTTCTCCATTACGAAATCATCGAGCTTATCCTTCGAAATGGTTTCGGCCAGCAACTGCAGCGGTAAAACTCATCATAAAAGTATGGTTTGTAGAGAGATAAACGCTACCCGTTAATAATAAAGGTTAGCAAAAACTTCATCGCATACTTTAGCATCCATTTTGCTAAACAACCTCTCGACTTCGTCAACATCAACATCTTCCGTAAAACTGTCGTCATTTTCATCATACGACCTCTTCACAACCATAGACGTTCTTGGCTTACTGTACAGTAGGTCATCGGGATGCCTAAAATGGTACAAGATAGTTCAAAAAGCTTTTTCGAAGACAAATTTTTCAAGGCCGTAAATTACCATGGTAGTATACTTCCGGATGCAATACACCGTTCAATCCAAGTCGGTCGAACGATATCTAATGGATCACGTATCACCATGTTTCGCACTTTTGTGCAGACCTTTGTGCTGATTACACAGAAAGTAGTATTTGATCGATGCAGCGTACATGTTCCTCCATTCTCCAAGATCAGACGCTGGATCCGTTCCTTCTCACCGGTATCATCTCCGGTAGTCACGCAAAACTCCTTACCCATGAATAAACCGGATTTTATGGTTAAATCCTTCGGAGTAACAAACCATTCGTGGACGGGCAGCCGCGATCCTTCTGACGATCTTCGAAAAGAGAATGAACGTGCTGGATGTCGCAGGTCATCTACATTAACGTTTACAGCGCCCAATCGCCTGTTTCTTTCCCGATCAATGCGGTTTATATCTGATAATGTTGTGGTATCAGACCTGCAACATGCATGGTTTATTATTATCGCTAATTTTCGCATCTAGTAAACATTCGAAACTACGTCATCAGCACAACTGTACCATAAAATTCCAAAAATCAAATAAAAACCGCCTCACAGTGACATATAAAAATAGCATATGCGAACTGATTGAAAATCTGACAATCAATCAGGCTGAGCCATTACTGGAATATCAAGGGGATATATTTTCGAAACATCAATTTCTAAATTAGTCAATAATGCAGTACCAGTTCTTATCGGATCGAATTTGTACCACACGAGGAAATCGTAGGGCAAAACCAGCACCAAAACCATCATTCCGAATAAGTTGTGACGCTCGCACCTACATCAACCAGACAGAAGTAAATTACCAGTGCATGTTTCACATTTCGAACAAATATTCATTTCCTCTATCCCTGTTTACCTGCACGACAGCCGATACATTTGGATGTACCCAGTAATCTGGCCTACAAGCTTCTCGGCTACCCAGCACAATAAAATCTGGTTGGGAATGATTATCCCATGGCCGCAAATGTGGAATTAATTTCAATACCAACGATTCCAGTTCTGTTCTTTTGAATCCAACGGCAATATTGCAAATGGAGAAGAAGCGTTTTGGTTGCTCATCCGCTCCGCCGTTGTTGGCATCAATCACACCCAATAGAAAATTCCCGGCAACCGAATTTCCGTGTCCTCGGTACGCTCCAATAATGAGTAAGTCCAATTGTTCACACAAACTTCCAACAAATTCTGGCTTCAATTTCCACCAATAGGGCGACTGAATTTTGGGTTGATAAACAGATCGCGGGTCTTTGATTATCAAACCTTCCTCTGTATTCGCGATCTCGTTAAGAAAATCCATGCATTCGTCGCTATGATAATATGTAGGAAAACACTTAGCCAGATAAAACAATAATTCGATATGAAGGACACAAATTTAAGCAATTACATGATGGAAAACTCCCGGCGAATTGAGTAGACTAAACGCCCTTCCTCCTCTGCAAACAGTCCTTTAAGTATTTCAACTCGGTCTCGCCATGGGCGATCCATCAAAACCTAGTTAACCAGTAAAATAATATTGCAAAAAATACTAAATCGTGGACTCATAGCTGCCTGAAAGTACTCGAAACTGACAGTACTCTTAACACTTATACCGTGAACCAGACGTACAAGTATCGACTGCAGAAACAAATTACATTATTACGCAAAAGCCCACCAGCCCGACCAAGTTGAACAGTATTGAGGTTATCCTAACCTAAAAAGGTTACCTGGCCGTTTAAGTGTAGGATATCAAAAGCGACGAAGCATAACTGGCATCCGGATGAACCCGTCAGTTTTTTCATCCAGTTAATATCTGCTTTAGACCCAAAACAACGTTTCTGTAACAAAAGAAGTACTTATCCGAACATGTAGACTGCAGAGCAGTTTACATGCTTTAAAATGTTACGTAGTCGACTGTAATGTTTTCGCCAAAGTGAACGCCCATGATTACCTTTGTATAGTACGGGCACAGCTCACCATCTATTATGAAACTTTCCGCATGTGGTCGAAAACAGTGCGCAATATACTGCAGCAGCGTCCCTTCGGTAGCAGTTTCTCCCAAAACCTAATGCCAAAATTTACAGTGTTTAACAATATTCTACAGAAGTGTATAAAAAAACGTCAGGCAGATCTACAAAAATTAGCGCATAAAAACTCACAGCAGTGTAATCATTTCCGGGTCTAGAAAAAAACCGGAATCGCTTGCCATCTTTATGGATCTGAAAACGTTCACCGTCGTATTTAATTTCCGCTATCAACGGAGTGATCCTGAGCGCAGCGTCGATTTTACTGAAGTCCCATAATTCTGCACGCATAGGCAGCAATGGCTCCATCAGCTGAACACCGTACTGCGGCTTTCGCACTTTGTTGTCACATAGTTTCTGACAAACCTGAAGCAACAATCACTGTTTTCTACTTAAACATGAAAGTAAGTAAAAGAATTAATTTTAATATACGTACAACCGAAAGTTTGGCGTGGGCTGCAAACATGTCTTTGGCATCCTTGTGAAAAAGGTCCATAATCACTTCGAAACTTATTCCCAGTTTTAGATCTCTGAGCAGAATGCGAATTAGCCATTCCAGTTCTTGCTTGTCGATTCGCTGCAGCAAAAATGTGAAGGTGCTCTGGTATTTCTCTAAACAACAAAGTACAAAAGGCTAACTAAAACTAATTTTCTGCTAACACAGAAGGAGTTACACTCGGAACAAAAAGTGCATAAATATTTGTCAAATCCAAAATCATTTGACATCATGCAACTAACCAGGGCACATAGGGGTCCTCCCCCTTCAAAAAAATCTGATTTTTTGCAGAAAGGTAGTAAACATATTTAGAACATCTAAAAAAATATTTTCAGCTGCTGTGATCAAAGTAGGCGTGGTCAAACGTAATTTAAAATCGTTTAATTAGTCAGTACTGCACATATGATAGTACATTAGGTTTTATCACCAGGGCCATGTCACCGGCTCCCGCCTCAAAAAGTTTTATTTTTGCAAGAAGACAGAGTGATCCTTTGGTATAAAAATATTTTCTTACGGGTCTGACTTGAGAAAGGGTCAGACTACTGATAACGAGCATTTGTGTCAACCTCTGACATTGCACGGTACAGATATGTACACCAATTATAATTATGGTATTCCCAAATCCCGATACGTAGTGCCGTATGTGTGCCGCTGAAATTTTAGTTTGACCACGCTCACTCAACTATGGCCGAAAAAAATATTTTTCTATCAAAGGATCACTCTGTCTTCTTGCAAAAATGAAATTTTTTGGAGGCGGCAGCCGGTGACATGGCCCTGGTGATAAAACCTAATGTACTTCATATGTGCAGTACCGACTAATTAAACGATTTTAAATTACGTTTGACCACGCCTACTTTGATCACAGCAGCTGAAAATATTTTTTTAAATGTCCTACATATTTTTACTACCTTTCTGCAAAAAATCAGATTTTTTTGAAGGGGGAGGACCCCTATGTGCCCTGGTAAGAGTAGTAAGTCAAGTGAGCAACTCGACGCTCGCGTTATAATAATATTTCTATGCAGATCCCAAATTTAGACCACCTGATATGTTTTTGCCGACCATGTACAACTAATTCATGCACATCAGTTTACACGATTAAAACCGTTAATGCAGCAGCAGCTTCAGTAATTTCCTGATGGTGCAATAAGCTCAATTGAAGCAAAAGCATAAATAAAATATTGACTTACCTTTGCGAGGAATTCCTATAAGGCTATTAGCCTCTGCAAGCGCATCCAGACAATTATTGATCTCCTCCACAGACAAATCCTTCTTTTTCGGTTTCACTAAATGCCGATCCAGCGCGTTTGCCGCAACGGCGGCATAGTCGCCTACATTTTCCCGCTAGATATATGTTCAAATAAGTAGAGATGAGGATTGAGGAGCATGAATCAAATTAGAAGTATCTACACACTCATCATATTGTGTATCGCATTCATGAAACACTCTCGTGCCAAAAATTCCAAGAAAGGTAAACATGAACACTGGCCTACAATATTTTTCTGCGATACCAAAATCTTACTCAAGATGCGGTAAATACTAAATGCAATGGTTTGCCAGCTTGAAAAAGTACTGAAGTACTGTACGTAAAATGCCCCGAATTTTTATAACTTACTTTGGAAATATGCCGTCGCCAAGCAGTCAGTGTCTGCGAAGTAGTACAATCACTACTCAAATTAAAAACAATCCGGAACCATTTGCTCAGTGTGAATTCTTGCAAGGAAAATGTGGGGCGCTCATCGTGTTTCGGCAGTAACAAGCGCAAGAAAGGGAAAAATGTATCGGATCCGTTAGAACTCGGAGCAACTCCGTAGATACACTCATAATTCTTTCTCCAAGTTTCCAGATACGAGTCAAAAACAGCTTTCCGACGATTACGTTGCGATGTTCCAGTAATGGCTCTTAAGGAGTGCAATAAGCAAACCAGCGTCTTGAACGGTGTTTTCGCTGCGATGGTAATGGTAGGCCCAAATGCTGAGGAGTCCATCCAATTCTGTACTTATAACGGCAGCAAGCTGCAGCTGTCCAGCTTTCGACAATAGCAATTATCACTGCACTTTTCTGTGTCCACAAGTTCTCCGAATTATTGATCTGAAATGAGAAATCAAACCTATCAGGCTTTCGTGCCTGTAGGCTTAAACCTTACACTTCAGCGCCCATCAGCTGTAAAAGACAGTTCAAACGTAGAAACCAACTCACCATGGCCAGGGAATACAAAATCTTTGAGTTTTGTAACTTTTGTTTTTTATATTTGGTAACTTTGGTAAATTGTAGTTTCGCCAAAATTTTAGAGTCCGCGCTTCTGCACTTTTAAATTTTCGCCAAAGGTGGCGGTTACGTGCTTTGTACGGATCATCCCACAAAATTTATTTATTAAAAGTTAGAAATATCAAATAACTACAGTAAAAATTTCAAACACATTTTATTATTAACAGTTACTAGATTTTCTCGATACAGTATTTTTATTAACCTAAAAGCCTAAAGGTTAATTAAAAACTGATTGCTAAAACGTTGATGTGTTAGAGGTAAAGATCAGACTTAGAAGTATAATTTGTATCAAATTATCCCCGGAGTCTTTGATTGTGCTGGGCTTGAACTTCAGTCTTGAGGATCTTCGGGGCAGTAGCAAACTGCTGTCAGCTTTGTAGAGACAAACAGATACTGTGGATTTGAGATGGACTCTTCGGCTGAGCATCGAATCTTGGAGGATGAATTGGTTCTCATGGAATCTGTGTATCCCGCTGAATTTGAATTTTTGTGGTCTTCCAATGTGGACGATCCCGTCAGATTCCATGCATTTACCATGGACATACATCCAAGCACTGCTGGTGATACTTCGTTGCAAAACATATCTGTGACGCTTCGGCTACTTCTTCCTGCTCATTATCCAGTCGAGTGTCCTGAAATTAGCTTCCATCGCCCAAGAGGATTGTCCGAGCTTCAGCTCGTCGCATTATCGCAGCATCTTGAGGCAGAAGCCAGCAAAAGAATTGGTGCGCCTATGATCTATGACCTGGTGGACATCGTGAAGGATTACTTAACGCAGACCAATTTCCCGACTGTAGAATGTCCGTTCTGCTTGTGTGATATTACGGAAGACGATAAATTTTATAAAACTCCTTGTTTTCACTATTATCACACTTATTGTTTAAACGGATACCTGAAATTTTTGCGGACAGAAAACAATATGGAATGTCTGAAAAATTGTATAGTTTGTCGAGAACCGCTGCCGAATGTTCTTGGTTGCGAGAGTAAGGAGAAGCCGTGCGTGCCCCGAAGCTTGCAAAACTCCCCGGAAAAATGTGCCTTGTCGGAGAAACTTATCAAAGACCGGTTGTGGCGTGAGGAGTTGTTTACAAAACAGCAAAATCAGAAGGGGATAATTGTTCCCGATAAGGATGCTGATTTTGTTATCACCTTGCAGCATACACCGGAAGTACTGCGGATGATCCAGGAATCCAGTCAAGGCGAGCCTAGTGAAAGTTCCGGTAGTATTTTCAGTGATTTAAAAATTTCGATCTGAATTTATGTCTGGCAATTTTCTGAAGATCGGATTCAATTTACCAGATTACATGCTCTTCCGCGTCAGCGCGTGAACGTGCAAAAATTCTTTTATTGACAGACAAACTGCAGTACGTGTATGCTTTAGTTTGAATTAGTATAAATGGAAAGAATAGTGTGTCGCTGACTCGCTGCCTGCAGAATTTAAAAGGCATCTGATTTTCTTGAATGGTAAGAATTTTTAATCGCCGAATTATTTTTCCACAGAGATAGAGATTATGCTTAATTATTTTTGTACAGAGACTTCTGCATTTGTGATTCAGAAGCAGACTAGCAGAGAAATGTAAAGTGTAAACCCGCCAATAAAATGAATAGATCATAAAATTCGATCACGGATACTTTATGGGTAATTCTACTGATCGTGCCGTGAAGTGGCCAGTGTCATAATTATAAAATTATAAATGGAAAGTACAGGGGTAGATTACTGTACTGTTACCGCGTTTTCGCGTAATTTCAGTGGATTAATTAACCAGAAAGTTTTTACTCCTCTTTTTCTGCACTTTCTCCTTTCGTTTTTACTCCTCTTTTTCTGCACTTTCTCCTTTCGTTTTTACTCCTCTTTTTCCTCCTTTTTTTCTGAGGCATTCTTATCGGCATAAATCTTGAAAAGCATGTCATTTCCGCCCACGAGAAAAGGAATGGTAGCTCGCTTGTAATATTCAGAACAAATCTCCAAATTCGATATCACGGTTGTCAGCATATGCGCTTTCTCCGCATTTTTTCCCGGCGCGTCATATTGAATATTGGTAAAATGGACATGTAGGTGGTAAAAGGTCGGTTGGTAGTGGAAAAATGCCCGTATACGGCTTGCTGGCAGTCCATACTTCTCACCTATCGCTTTCTATTTCGAAAAAAAAGACAACAATAAAATATCCTCACAAATTTGAAACATTTCTATACCACAAAAGCAGAACGAAAATTACCGTAGCTCCTGCATTTATATTCCGGAGCATCGGTAAATGCTCTCCTGTGAGTTCCCGAATAGAGTGGAGATCTCGCTTGTGCGGCAGAGCAATCAAATACAAAGTTTCAACGTTTTGTGCGTCCCATTTTAGATCTGGCAGCAAAATAAATCCATTCTCTTTATCAGGATCTTCGAAAACAATTCTTTCACTTTCCTTTTTGTGATCCAAAATATTGTCCACCCACTGCAAAAACGCAAAACAGTCTTTATCAAAACTAGTACTCCATAACCAGAGTAGAAAAAACAATTCAAATAAAATAGTTAGGCTTATTATCCCTGTTACTTGTAAGTAATAAGTTATAACTCACCTTTAAAGAAAACCTCTTCTCCTGAACTAACAGCGGCAGTGTAATGTTTCGGTAATCCTCTGCAGTTTCCTCAATGATGTGCATGTCATGTCTGGAGTACTTTTCAAGATGCTCTTCAGTTGCTGGATAAATCAGCGTAGTTTTTACCGCTAAAAAAAAGAGCAAAACATAACGATAATTCTTAACGCAAGCAAGCAAATGACGGCTTTTTGTTAGTGTATACTGTACACTGCTGATTCACTCCAAAATGGCAAAAAAACTGTTACCGTACTCGTTTACGGTTTACAATCCTAGAATAGCGTACACTGCACATTAACAAAACGCCTATCTCAGACTTCTCAGTACATGGATACACCTAAAAATTTGAAAAAAACATTTACAAAATATTCGGGCATGCTGCGCTTACTGACTTACAGTTAAACTCTCTCGAGAAGAACGTGCGATAATTGTGATAAATATCATTTTGAAAATCGAGAATTCCTTGCGGTGAACTCGCAAAAATTTCATCCAGGTTATCGAGACCGAACGCATCCTTCTCCAAGATTGCCACAGCATGTTTGTCATCCTCGAAAGTTCCATGGACGAAAATTACTTTGCGAGAAGCATCAGCTTTCAGCAACTTAACCACCTTGAAATTCTTGAAGATGTCTTGCTCCTTGGAATGTGATCCGTTCAGTACTTCCAACTTTTCTGTGGAACTGGACGTGTCAGGTAAGTTTTCGCTTCCATTCGGTGAGTCCGTACGAAGTTTCTTCCGTTTCGGAGAAGATTCGTCAGCGTCTTCGCTTTGGGTGCTAGTGTCTTGTTGGGAATGGCTTAAATCAGAAGGACGACCATCACTAGCATGACTGGCGTCCATAATAATTACGGATCTGCTGCCAGGCACCAGCAGTGGATTGTGGCGGTTTCCCGTTTCCCTTTCCGGTCCTGGCTGTTTGCATCAAATTTTAATTCGTTTTCAAAATAGAGATAGAGCGTATCTCAACATCAGAAAGTTAAAAACAGCTCTGCTAAAAGGAAAAGGTTTTCCCTCTGCGGCTTTTTCTCAAATTTTCTGTTTTGAATCGCGAACACAAAAAACACACTTCGAGTGCTTACTTAGTTTCCAAACCCGTTAACGGTTAAACCGCACGCCGAGTGGGGTTGGCGCTGTCAGAAAGGATGGTGACGATGGTCCACTTCCCGTCCAGCAAACGATAAGAATAAGATGAGACGTGGAACAGGAAGAGCAGACTTTACTTACAAATGTTAAGGGTTACTTATTTTTCTTTTTCGGTGTTTATTTGCTCTTCGATACTTATTTGATTAACTGTTGAATATCCTCGAAAGGGTTTTCTTCGGACTCTTCTGTTCTTCTGAAGTTTTATGTTTTTCTTTCCTGTTGCAGCGTTGATCGTAAGTACAGTATTAAACTTTCCTGTTTAATCGTAACTTATAATAAGTTTGCTCATTTACAGACCGTTTAGGTGCACGATTGCTTAATTCAGTTGCATTGCATTTCCGGCACTCAGGCACTGGACGAATACAGTCCCATCATGCCAAAAGAGTCTAGCACTCATAATGTAGATATCAGCAGCGGACGGTCCGAGCCTTGCAGTACTTCTGCTAGCAATTCGGAAAAAGTTGGAGGTGAAGAGAAACAGGCAAAAGTTCCCGGTGAGATAGAATGTCCAGCAATCTCTGAGCATTTCTAGTGCTTGTTTATAGTTAATTTTGGCTGTTTACAATAATTTTGTTGGCGTTTAGTGCTGTTAATAGTTTAACACTGTCACTTTTAAAACGCGATTTACCTCTGTGTAGTCCAGTGTTTGCTGTGATTTGTAAGTGATAATGATACTCATTTACTACTAGTGAATGAGGATTTTTAAAGAAATGATGTGAGCAAAAGATCTGGTAAATTACTAGACCTAATTTTGCTCACGTTATTTCTTCATTAAACTTATTTTTGTAGCACATGGTACGGATTACTTTCTGATTTGCCCACACAGTAAAATACTGTTCTGAAATGTGAGAAAATAAGATTCAAGTTTTTTCAGCTTTTGGGAAGGAATGCATACTTTCGCCTGAGTTGGCGGCCTTCTTGGGAAAAGAACGGGTATATTTCTTTTTAGATCATATCTTGTTCAGTCTGCTGAATAACATTCGCTCGAATTTGTATTGCTTAATCATATTTGCAGATGAGTCGCTCTGAAGTGGTTTCGGCGATGTGGAAAACTATTCGCGAGCGTGGGCTTATTGTAAGATTTTTTACTGTGATTCCTTAAAGTACAGTGTTTACCCTTTACTGCATCTGCTTATCAAGTACACGTGAATAAGGTTTTTGTTTCAAATTTTCTAGGATCCAAATCAAAAGCAGTACGCCGTATGCGATGAACAGTTGTTCAAGGTTATAGGTACGTACGGATTGTCACGTACGGGGATCTACCTATTTTTATATATCGCTAGGATTACGGATAATTTACCGAAAATTGTTACAATATTTGAGAACGATTACTCAACCGGACAACACTTGCAGCTTTTATTTATTTTTTTTTAAAGTCAGTTTAGCACGTTCGAGGTGTTTTTGTAGGTCGAAAACGTTTCAAAGTTTTTGGGATGATGAAGTTCTTGAAAGGACACATCCAAGATCCAAATAAGAAAAAATGAAGCTGGTAAATGAAGAAATGCCTTAAAAAAATGAAGAAATGCCTGGAAGTTCGACTTTCTCTTTTGTTTCCGGGAAAGGACCTGTCATTTCTGTTGGGCGTTTGGTGGTTGAATGACGGAACTCCACTTGCTGTCGCACAATTGTTTTTAATTTGTTACCGTATTCTTGTGTTCTGATATCACAGAAATTCTTTTTATTGCTGCTATTGTGGCCCTGTTGAGAATGCATCTGCCGTTTACATATTACGGTTATTTCTGGTCCAAAAGCAGGTGGACACTGGGCAGCTTGAATATAATCAGTTTATTGCAAAGAATAATTTACAGCCTTTTGTTAGTTGCTTTTCGTTCTTGAACTTGTATCTAATTGTGAGTTTTAGAGCAGTTCTTTGTGAGGTTGTGAACTTGTGAGGCGACTCGTTAGTTAGTTAGTATGCATTGTATGCATTAGTATGTTAGTAGTGTTAATTCGTTTTGTTATTAAATTTATTTCGTTTTTCTTCATTCAATTATTCCTCTCTAGCTCGACAATTTTGTACCAGCACACAACATAAAATGAAAACGGCACAGGAAATTCTAACAAGTTAGTTAAAGAGTGCAGAACAATTTCTAACTCATAGTACTAAATTTTCTGCTCACACTTCAGATTGTATAGTGCGCGTGTACCGTCATTAATTTTGAAGTCTGTCCACATGTACGAGTATACCATCGTCTTGACCATCGCTCGCACCGTACGTGCTGCACGCTTTCGTTTAGACTTATTAAACTCATCATTTGCTTATGTGATTATCAAATATGCGGCGTTTCCGACGGAAATTTACCAGCACCCACCCGATCACCCTTGCTCTCCGACTATGACCACCAGAAAAGTAGAGGAGAGCAGGCGATCTTTTACCTTATTGCAGTTTTCGTTGCACAAGTTTTGTTAACTTTTTAAAAAAGAATAGGTTATGCGTGCCTTTTCCCCTAATTTGTAACAGGGGTTTTTGCCGCATAACAGCAAACGGAACTCAATAAAGGTTGTTATATGTATAGATATTACACGTTTTTGTGCGACTAGTAGGAGAGATCCAAAAATGTGGTTGTTGCTGATTGCAGTGAACCTAATATGAAACAGAGCAATGGAATAACTAAAAGCGAAAAGTCATAAATCAGGCTTGCTTTGGTAGCTTGGATTTGCGCAACTTAACATACGCATCTACGTCAGTTCTTGTGAAAATCTGAGCATCTTGTTGCACTCAGCTCCACGCATTACAAGCTCTACGTCGCACTTTTCCACGCGGTCATTAAGACTTAACGAACTTTTGGTGCTAACCATTTCTCTAAGACCGCATCTACCATTGTTAGCTTCATCTAGCTTTTCGTCACGGTAGACAGGTTGGCGTGCGTTAACCGTGACCCTCAAGTAACCCGAACACGATTTCAGTGCCAATCTGCATGTACCGTAGAGCCATCTACTTTGTGTACGATATAACAATCAGCGAGAAGAAATGGACATGTTAAGACAATGTATCGTCCCCTCTCAAAGTATCGAGCATTATTGCGGAAGGAGATCTTTTTAGTCAAATCTGGAAAAACGACATTGAAAGTGGACAAAATTGTCGTTTTTATTTCGTGTGCCACAGTGCTCGTTTTCTTCGTGCGTTGGACATGGCTGCATACGAGTGAACACGGAGTGTATCCACGAAATCGGTCAAGTAAAAGCGTTTTTTTTAAATCAATTATAGTTCGCATTTAATAGTCCTTGCATAATGTACACCCAGTATTAATCATTTTTCTCATAGATTATACGGGTAAAATTTTGTGCTGGGTGTTAACACAACCGGACAACAAGGAGAAAGCGTACGCTGTGAAACGCACATGGGGAAAGCGGTGTGATACACTGATATTTGTCAGCTCGGTAAACGATACTGACCTGCCTGCAGTGGACAGCCAGGTGTTTGAAGATCGCCGGTACCTTTGGGACAAAACGAAATTTGGATTTCGGTGAGATATATGTCCGAAATCACATGTTTTCTGGAAAAACTGGAAAAATAAGAAATATGGAGAACATCGTTATTTAGAAAAAGAGACTGTGCAGTGTGGTGCAGTCACAGTACGCCCGATCAATCCTTTAATAGCTAAACTTCTCGAGAAAGATGTCGCGAAGTAAAATGTGAAAGCAGTATGCGTCACTCTCTAGTGCTAATTGAACCACTGACAATTTTTTGTGAATCAGGTTCGCTTATAAAAATCATCTCAGCACGCACGATTGGTTTTTCAAGGCCGACGATGACACGTACGTCGTGGTGGAAAATTTGCGGTATTTGCTGAAAGATTATTCTCCTGAACAGCCGGTGTTTTTCGGCAGCCATTTTAGGCGTGTTGTTAGCAATGGTACGTTCCCACCAATTCTGTACCTTAGCGGCACTGTTATAATGATTTGCACGGTTGACTCGCACTGAATTTCATTTGGGAACGAAATTGTGGAGTGGGAAGAATGTCAAAAGTTAACATTTAATTTACTAAACACATACCTGTATTTCTCGAAGCAGCGCTAAAATAAATTCTTTTGATCGTATGCAGTATGTTTATTGTGTAATTGTTCGTAGTGCTGATCTGACTGTGAAATATAGATATTACAAATATAGATATACGGTACAAGTGCTTTCTAAATGTACGAGGTACAGACTACAGAGTACAATGAGTTGTATTATTTATAGGCTACATGTCCGGCGGAGCCGGCTACGCCTTAAGCAAAGAAGCTGTGCGCCGTTTCGTGGAGATTGGATTAATGCAAAAAAAGTGCATTTCGAGGCATCCTGACATAGCGGAAGATGTCGAAATGGGCAAGTGCCTTCAAAAGCTTAGCGTTCTCCCTGGGGATAGTCGAGATGTGCTCAAAAGAGGAAGATTTTTCCCCTTTACGCCATCTAAGCATGTGAATACCGCCCATAGAAAAGAGGTTAGCCGACACCTAAGCGTTAACGTCTACGTTTTAAACTACAAAATACAAACCCAATTTGACCGGGAATTGTGGTTTTAACAAGGCAGCAAACCGTTCTGTCCTCTCAATGCTGCCTTGGTTGTGCATTATGCAAAGGAAATCAGTACCTTAATGCCAATACTGAGATTATCTGTCAAAAATATTGTTATTAATATAATAATTAAAAATAATAATATAATAATTAGTAATATTATTATTGTCAATTAAGTGAATTTCTGTTATCGCTCTTGTTTTCAAAACATGCGCATTTCGTTTTAGAAAAAGCTACAGTGGTATTGGAAGAGTCTGTTTCACCCGGAAAAGGAAGGCATTGAGTGCTGCTCCGATATGGCGATTTCTTTCCACTATATCAAGCCAGATCAGATGTACGAAATGGAATATCTGATTTATCATTTGCGACCGATACCGTCTACCGGCTGAAAGAAAATGACTTAATATACGA
The DNA here is from genome assembly GCF_019649055.1 of Paramacrobiotus metropolitanus. Classification (NCBI taxonomy): domain Eukaryota; kingdom Metazoa; phylum Tardigrada; class Eutardigrada; order Parachela; family Macrobiotidae; genus Paramacrobiotus; species Paramacrobiotus metropolitanus. The sequence goes on from NW_026570224.1 coordinate 2,987,960, forward strand.
CTACGTATTACCGTTATTTCTAGATAAACACAAGCAGCTGACACTTGGAAGCTTCAGAAACCTTACGCTAAACCTCGCTAAACTGTTGCAAAGTGGATGTCTTGTACTGTAACGGATTTGCGAAATCTCACAAATAAAATCTGATCGAATTAAAGAAAGCATTTAGACTTTGTGCGACAATTATTCCTGTTGCAGCGTGGTGCATTGCAGTTGCATATTTGCTCAGTTTGACCGCTGCTTCTGTCCCTGGTCTTTTTGCAATCATCCACCGAAAGTCCTGGCGCTTCCATGGCTTTGCCGCAACCCCGCGAAACCACGATGCCTGTTAATGCGAAAATGCGTTAGATTTAGTCACAATTAACTTAATTTTATGAAATCATATTACTTATAAAGATAATAAATTACAGCCTATCGTACGTGTTAATTCATGATCCCGCCCATGAAAACTTTTCCCGACAAATTCACACAATTGTGCGCAAGAAACGAGTGCATTATAGGTTCTGAGATAAATTAAGCTGTACGCACTTTTATCGAATTTTCTTTCATCGTCATCCAACAAACACCGGCTGGACAGGAAACCAGCTGGCTATCTTGTGGTTCGTTGCACTGATTAAGTCGTAACTCCGGAAAACACGAGTAGCACTTGAAATCTTGAAAAACCAGAACTGAGAAAAACACGGCCAGTACTTGTATGGGGTTTTTTATCACTTACCGTTTGACGGGGCGCTTTTCGTCAGCTGAGACATACACACCAGCGCGGTTACACCAATCACCAAAAATGTGAACCGGGGCATTTTATATAACTTTGAGTGTCTACCGAGAGTTAATAACTGAGGATTCTACTACGTGTTTGGGACAGAAACGGCAAAGAACGCATGAAGATTCCGAAACCGTTTCCGTTACGTTTGAATTTCGGGCGCTGGAAAACTTAAGATTGCACCCACTAATACTGCAGACACCTGACTACACAGGCTCGCCCTAATGTTTGTATTTACTCAAACAACAAGTACGGTAGAAGTACAAATTTTAACTTGATCCGTAGATGCGCCATGAACCATGTACCACGGGGTCAATTTCCATGTCTGGCTCATAATGCTTGTAAATTGATCTTACCTACTAGAATTATTTCCGCGTTATTTATAAGCTTTGATTACGTACGCACCATTCCAAGCCTGTGTCCGAAAAATCTCGTTGTCCTCGCTCTATTGGGAACGATAACTAATGGCGTTAATTAAATTGCTCAGTTCCTGTTGTCCCTTCCTGTTGTACGGTGCTTCTACTGTACAGTGTACCGTTTGCCTATCATGCAAAGTGTGTGGCAGAGCACGAATAATCAAATTAAATTAAAGACATCGGTTTATAATTTATGTTTTTAAGATAATTCGCCAGCTGCACGTTAAAATATTCCTAAGTTTATCGGTTTTAAAAAATTCCTTATTATGTTATTGGAAAGAGTACTTAGTATACGAGTACCACTACAACTTGCAGAACATATGCATATGCAACAACATGTTCGACGCATCGATCGTTAGAGCTATCAATAAATTCACGTCACTGTAACAACATTAACCGAGAATTTTATAAGCAAAGATTTATTACGATTTTTAATAATTCATCAAAGCTTTATAAGAAATTATTGTAGCCTTTTCTTTGCTAAACGATTTGTACGAAGTCAACTTGCACTAGCTATATTACAGAATTGTAGCGCTAATGACCACAACTCATAACTGCTCTTCAAAGAATCACCTAAACAACTTGCCATTGCATGAAATGCAATCTGATCGCCACCTTTGTCGAGAAGGACTTGTTTTTGGGTCAAAAACGTGTTGGTGTTGATGGTACTCGCGCGAAATTATCAAAACAATGCCGAAATGCACCCACGATGGATTATTTGTCCATGAGGAGCCGGCAACCACTTGAATTTAAAACTAAACAATTACGCGAAAAGCTGTTAGTTCTACGCACTTAGTCTATATAAGCCCATCAAACACAAACTCGTTGGGTTTTTCTCAGCTTTTTATCTGCATTTCGGAGCTTTTAACCTACGGAAATGACACTGAGTATCGGTTTACTGTATTTAACCTGGCTGACCTTTTCACCGGTCATGTCGCTATTCGATGCACTGGATTGTGTGGCGTTTAATACACTGCACTGCAAAGCCGACTGTTCCAATATTCCAACAAAATTAGATTGCGAATCTGTTGTTGACGATGAATTGCATCAGTTGTTGACTCAATACAGCAACATCACAAGTACACCTTTGCGTCTTACAATAAGAAAGTCCGCAGATTTACATCTAAGTCAGAATTTATTTGCTCCGGTTGTCAATCAACTATGGGATTTACGCATCGAATCCGACACGATCATCAATGAAATCCCTAGCGGATCCTTTAATGGCCTAAAAAATGTGCGATTCTTAGATTTGTCCGGTAATAAAATCGCGCATCTACATGCCGAAGACTTTGCCGGTCTTAATCAGATACGCGGTATAAAACTGGAGAGAAATCCGTTGATCCAGATTGCTGCTGGTGTTTTTGATGACCTCAACAATTTAAGGTGTATCGACTTGGATGATAACGCACTAACCTGTGACTGCAGGACATTATGGCTGAAAAAATGGTCCATATCACATCCAAATTTCTGGGAGGACGATCAGGAATTGTATGAAAACGCCGGTCCAGACCAAGACTGCGATGGTTAGAACGCGCAAAGTAATTACTCTTACCATTACGCATAGCATGGCATACCATATTTATTTAAATATTAATTTTTACATGAAAAGTTGTGTACGAACTTTTATCAGAACTTAAAAAGAAGCGATTGCATAGTAAATACTGGTTTACCTTAAGCCACACCCAGTTAATTTTAGGAGGTACAGTACTGTGCTGCTATTAACATGTTAACATGTTGTAGAAGATTTACAGATGTATGGGTGTATGACAATTTTCCAGTATATGTATTTATATATTATATATTTTATCTCCATTCGGCTTGGACCAAATAAAGTTGACTATTGAAGAAAATGTAATAATACTCATTTAATTAACTCAGCGGCATTGCAGGAGATATCCCAGATTGTGAATACCCTCCCATAATGCGTGACAGGAACGTCACCGAAATCCCTTCCGACATCTGCGACACGGCCATAAGTGATATGGAATGCATGGAACTGCAAACTAGCCACTGCAAGACCTACTGCGACAACTGGACGCCGATGCAGATCCAGTGCACCAACGTCGGCTATGCGGAACTAAAGGGAATTCTGTCCCGTTACTCTCAACTAACCGATCGTCCTCTCCGTCTGGACATCGCCAGATCGGCTAATTTGGCGCTGAACACCAGTCTGTGGGAACCGGTAAAGGATCAGCTAATCCATCTACACTTGGACCATTCCGCTGTTTTGCTCCGTCCGAATAGCTTCGCCAATCTGCGCCGCCTGGTGTTTCTGGAACTGAGCGATGATGAACTGGCGGTGATTCCGCGTGGTACGTTCGAAGGATTAACGGCGCTGAAGGGACTGTCACTGGATGACAGCAGTGTGGAGCACATCGACGAAGGTGCCTTTGCCCCGCTGACCAGTCTGGCATGTTTGAAACTAGATGATCACGACGATCATGCGATTGGATTGTGTGACTGCGATATGCAGTGGTTACGCGGATGGACCAGTAATCACACGCAGGTGTTCGACGAGAAGGTGCTGATGTATGATTATGGACTGAAGGTGTTCTGTGACGGGGATGATTTAGATTGTCCAGGGAAGGAGCCCGGGACATCACAGCAGGACGATTGCTCATGAACGAAAGTGCTTATTAACTATCTTTAGCTGTAGACATACCGGTATTTATTAGCGACGACTGAATTGCGGAAGTTAGCGGTATTGCACAAAACTGACTTTTGTTTATTGGTTTTACTGTTAATTATTTGAAATGCGATACAATCATTTCTAGTTAAGCCTTCAACTGCTGTATCGTCCATTTGATCAATCGCTTGACTATGAACAACTCTATATAAAAACTGAATGAAATTGACACGGTATTCTTGGCGGATTAACCGCCCTTTCTGCACTGTTTTTAAAACAGTAAATACAGGATTTCGGAATTATTAATTTTTGACAGCAAATAACATTTGCGATGCTATTCTATAGGTCGAGGTTATATTAAGCGGCGACTTGGCAAGTTGGCCTTAGCAAGTTGGCAACAGTTTCGTAAATTCTGAATGGCTCTAAATAGTTCGTAAATGTTTTGCAGCTAATTAAGAATAAGAACTACATCTTGCATTGTTTTTCTTACCTATAGCTTTTAAAATTAATTCAACTGCACCGCCGACTTGCGTATCCGTAAATACAGTAAGCAGTGCATCGGTATGACGCTTGTCAACGCTGACAGAAAAAAACATTGTTCAGAATGTGCAAGCAATTTATTTCCTTGTTTGATGCTGGGATCGAACTGATTAATAAAACGTTCATGCGGATTAAAATGAAGACAAGCAGGAAGTCTGGCGTTACATGCACAGCTAACGACTAACCACCACAATACAGCCTTTATTTCATTGTCAGTGCTGCACACTACAAAGGATAATTTAAACGGCACTATAAATAGGAGAGCGCAAATTATAATTAAGCATTTATCGGCATTATCTTGATACCAGAAAAGTTGTTTTCTTTTGTCTTAAATCTGGTAAGTATTTTTATTTAAGACGCGCTATATACATGTACAATGGCTGACAATCTCAATGGCCTGCAGATCGGTCTGATATTTTTTTGACCTTTCGAAGTCCACTTGTGACTTGTCTATAATGCAAACCGAGTGACTAGCTAAGTTGAGTATGATTATACATACAATTGCTTGTAAACCAGTCCTGTACATATCATTTCATAATTTCGATCAGCTGATGTGCAATTTCGTTCATCGCTAAATGCAAGTAATATTGAGGTGCACGCTTCATGAAAAGGGATATACATAAGCTAGATCCGACATTCGTTCAGTGCCAATCTGCCAGTATTATGGAGAGCGAAAGCTGCCCACAGCTGAACTACGTGACATTTTTTATCCTGAGTGTAGTTGTTTCAGGTACGAACCTTCAGTATCGATCGATAGCGTTTTGTACCAACAAAATTATATTTAAATCTTACAGTATAAAATTTTGAATACTACAGAAAAAAGCAAATTAATTGTGCATAATGTGATTTTGTGTTGTGCAGTAGTACAATGTCAACCAAGTTCAGGTGGATCCTCAAGTAGCTCCGGTTCGATAATTAACGGAACAGTTTTCCTGAACAACGGCGCCACTTCAGGAGTAATCAACAATCAGTTTCAGTCCCAGGCGACATCCTTCAATTCTGCCTCGGGGATTTCTGCCGTGGTCATCGGATCAGCGTCCACTAATGGTGATTTTGCGCCATCCAACTTCGATATGAACAACGCAAACATTTACGCTAACAGTGGATCGAATTCCAACGGCAACGGACAGACCGGAAGTGTCTCCAATCTTGACCACAGTAACACCTCGAGTGCCAATGGTTTGGCAGTCATTGGTCAGTCACAAATTGTCGGTACTGGTACTGGACTAAATCTCAATTCCAACGCAAACGCCAATAGCTACGCCGAAAGTAGTAACGTTGCCGACACTGGAAAAGGCATATCTCCGTATACATCCAGAAGTTTACACACGAACAACATACGCCAGAAACCCGATGCATCGCTGGGTGCCAAAAGGACACGAAATACTAACTATCACAGTACAAATGTTTTAAAATCTAGACAAAAGCCACGTTGTTTAGAATGCTGATGTTATGAAATAAAAGTGTAAAAAATGCATTATCCGGACATAGCTGTGTACAGCCATGATAATGCAATGCATACGATCCGTCATTATACAGAAGTACCGCATCGTGCTGTCGGACAATTTGAAACACACTATTAAACTATTAATTAACTGTGAAGCCAGAAAAAGCAGTACAAATGGGTCTGTTATTAACAAGCACTTTTCTGGCGCTTCATTTATGCAATAAACTAATTGTTCGCTCGCATAAGCGATTTGACTTTTATTTCACATTGAAACTGAACTTGAAATTATGGTCTCCAGCATCATTTATTAAACTGCTGTGCTTCTGGATACTACGACTGTTTAAAGGTACAGAAAACTGATCAACTTTAACGATGGCTCAATTAAGTTGTACAAGTGTAATACTGCTACTGTCACAGTAATTTAGGGAGCACAAGACGCTCATTTATAAAGCAAAGTACAGGTTTTACAGATTTCTTCAGGGTAGTACAATAAGGCAATTAGTTGTAGCAGTTTTCCTGTTTCTCATATTGTCATCTACAAAAAGCTATAAAAGCAGCATTCGTCACCGACGAAGAAGGTTGCACTGCAGTATTTAGTTTGGTAGCCCAAGTTAACCATCTGTGCTGTGCTAGAACACACCGAATATGGCTGCCAACAATATTGCCACCGTCGTGACCAACGTGACGTCCAGCTTTGTCAGCAATGTCACCAAGCCGTCAGTGCCCACTTTGCCACAACCTGTGGACAGCGGAACTCCTTCCGTGGGCTTCATTGTCTGGGGATCGGCCTTGGTGTTTATCATGACTCCGGGATTAGCACTGTTTTACTCAGGCACGCTTAAAAATAGTCTAAATGATCCTGAAATAAAACTGCATATAGTAAAATTTATTACATTCTATCCTAGTTATTACTATTTAAGCAGTAATTAAACGGGAAGTATTAAGCTTTAAACGAGTATTAAGTTGTTATTAATGAAAAGAACGGTGACCCTTAAGTTAGACTGACTCTCACATTACAGGAATCGAAGTAATATTAGTGATAAGTGCGTATAAATTACACATACCTACGAGCGTAGAATGCGTTCTCGATATTGAGGATTATCGCTGCATTTGATTTACCAATACTATATGGTTATTATTATTATTCACGATTAGGTTTATCCCGATACAACAATGCCTTATCCCTGATGATGTTGTGCATGCTAGCGGCAGCGGTTGTCACCGTGCAGTATTTCCTCTTCGGCTTCAGTTTGGCCTTCTCCGAAACCGGTGGCCCTTTTATTGGCGATTTCAATGCGGGAGCACTGAACACATTGGGCGCACATGCGTTTCCCAACACAGCACCCAATATTCCGTCGGTGTCCTTTATGTTATTCCAAATGCAGTTTGCCACCATCACAGCGGCATTGATTTTTGGCTCCTGTGCCAGAACGGACGCGCTTTGGTCCCGCAATGATATTCGTCTTCTTCTGGACGACATTTGTTTATGATTTTGTTGCGTATTGGAGCTGGGCGGATCACGGATGGATCCGAAATTTTGCCTGCATTTCGCAGCTGTATAATACCACTGCCACGCCTTGCTTTGTGGGAGCCTACGACTTTGCTGGTGGTGGTCCCGTGCACATTGCGTCGGGTTTTGCTGGGTTGGCTTATTGTCTGATCTTGGGAAAGCGGAAGCGCATTCATGTGGAACATCACAGCTTGGTAAGGATGTGGACTAGTCCCAATAAAGCATAGTAAATTACTAAATTTTATATACTCATCCGCATATTACATACTTGTACTGTAGTAGTCATAAATTAAATGGATGTGTTAAACAATACTATTCTATAAACTGTATGACCGGGTCGGCAACAGCACTAATCAAGCTTTGATAATGGTTTACTGATGCTACGTAACCCTGATACGACAGCAATGCAGCATAATCAGATTTGTAAACACTAAACTAGTCTTTCAACAAATTTACAGGTGAATGTAATGTTTGGCACGGGAATTCTCTGGTTTGGTTGGTTTGCCTTCAACGGGGGCTCAGCGGGAGCCGCAAACACAAGAGCCGCTATGGCTGCAACTGTAAGCCATCGACCGTATTTTAGAGGAAGATGTTTTGTAATTTTAACCTGCTTACTTATTCAAAAAATTCTCGAAGGTAATTATAATGTTAAAATTACAAACGTTTGAATTAAATTAAGTTACTAACGTTTCTTATGTTTAACTACTAGTACTTAAACGTAAGATATTGTCCAATCTTGACAAAGCCTGTTGGAAATTCTTCAAAGGTGACTACCATTGCTGCCGCCATGGGTGGAATGACTTGGACTTGGATGGATTACATCTGGACAAGAAAAATGTCAGCACTAAGCTTTTGCAGTGGGGTCGTAGCTGGGCTGGTATGCACGTGTCAATCAAATCAAAGCAAATTTCAAATACGAACTCGTATTTGAATGTACCAGATATCTGACTATTTTGTCTGAAAATGACAGGTGGCCATAACACCAGCAAGCGGTTTCGTAGCTCCATGGGCGGCCATTGTTATCGGATTTATAACCAGTGTCTGCTGCAATGGATGGTGTCGTGCCAAGCGAATGGTGGGTCTGGATGACTCGTTTGACGCGTGGTCGGTGCATGGCGTGGGCGGTTTTCTTGGCAACATCTTGGCGGGTATTTTCGCGCAAAAATGGGTTGCATTACTTGATGGCACGCCGATTGACGGTGGCTGGATGGAGCACAACTGGATTCAAGTCGGCTATCAGCTTGGTTCATCAGCCGCTATTGTATGCTTAATTACTTATAAGACTACACCCAAATCTCATACTATAGCTATTAAGGCGCCGGCATTACCACTTCCTATCAATTTTATGGCTTCACTTAGTTGACCTTTACTATTGTACAGGCCGCCTGGTCATTCTGCGTCAGTTTTATTCTCCTCTTCATTATCAACAAGATTCCCGGTCTGCATTTACGCCAAAGCGAACAAGAGGAACTAAATGGCGGAGATTTCACAGAAATGGGCGAGGTAATATGGGCGTCACGGTGCCCCTTCTTAATATGAAGCAATTAAGTAATTTTTGCATGTGTGACGATTAGCGAAGAAGCACTGGCCAGCGATTAGCGAAGTCGCTTTCATTAAACCAACAGTTCACTTTATTATATATATTAAAGTTTATCTACTCATCTACAGGTAGCTTATATGCTTGTAATTTCGGAAGATGGTGCCGATGGAATTGACGACACAACACTGGGTGTTCTAAAAGATGGTCGTCGGGTGTCATGCGGACACGTGCTGAGTGATCCCGACCGGCGCGTCTCGACATTTTCCGCCGGCTCACATGAGAAAGCCGAAAAACGAAGAAAATCCCTGTATTCACAGGGGTCGAGTCACAATCACGGGGAAACCAAGCGGAAATTCTCCTTGGGTAAAAACAAAGATGACCGCACGGAGCGGCGGATACACTACGCCGTCGAAAACGAACAAACAACGCCACCACCGTCTTATGAAATGCAGCTCCAGTCACACCGACCGCAACGGGAATCTAGGCAAATGCTATATAATAATAGCGAAGCGATCTAATTTGATAAAGTTTTGATTGCGCTAATATTGTTTGCACTTGCAACATTCACTGTGCATTTCATATCAAATTAGTAAGCGACCATTGAGTTGCTAATCTACGTATTATGTACTTTGCGGTGTCACTTGATCACCTTAACTGTCTCCTTGAACAAATACCGCATTATTGTCTCTGAAGATCCGACGCTGTGAATTGGCAGTTTTCTTTGTATAAAGTCAGAAAAATGTCCGCTAATCGATAATGGCACCGTATATTCAATTAATAAACTTGTTGAGAGACCAAGTTATTTAGGATGAGGTAGTGAATTGGAAAGTATTTTCTGTACAAATGCTTTGTGTCATGCTAACAATGCCCGGAAGCACTTGTGCCAAGTAGAAGTAATTAACTACTACTCATGATTTACTATTTGACCTGCAGGTAATTCTTTTGATTTCCAGTGAAAACGCATGCCAAAGCGTGGCCAGCCATGATATATTTTTGCTGTCGTTATAGATAATCATAATGGAAGTGCAAACCTTTATCATCATCCTTCGCCTGCATGTATGTGCTTCACCTGCTTAATTGCGAGTCATGCATGGTCGCAAGCAGGTATGTAAAGCACACGCACATGCAGGTACTGCTTGAATTATTAAAACACTTTATTAGTTATATAATCAATGAAGAGATTTATTTCCAAGCGGCAGCATTGTGTTACACCATTTTTTGTGAATACAGACGGTACGAGTACGCATTTTTGTTTATATACATAATACAATACAAAAATCAGACGTTTAGCAAGCAATAAACGAATAACTGAACAATAGAACCGATTGCAGTACTACATCGTTACAATACTCGTATAATCGAGGTTCAGAGAAACTTCAAGAAAGCTACTTCGTTCAGCTCGTTCGACCTTGAAACAATGAATCACATGTGCCACCTGTTGCTTTGGTAGTTACAATATCGGACAAAAAGCCAAAGCTTTACACGATTTATGTGAAAATAGTTCTACAGCCGCTATGCCCAGAAGTACAGCAGATATTTATATAAATAATTACGAATCATACTGTAATGAACAACGTATCGCAGTTCAGTCAATTATCGAACAACCTGGGTATGCGAACATGCATCAACTGGCTCGAGGGTAACACTGACGTACTGAAAAGAGGCTATTAATCACTGAACACAGGATGTCGGCAATCCTGTAAATACTAACCAATGCGCAAAATATTTGGAAAAATGCCCAACGAGACTATCGCGAGACTGTCCCTCATTTTTTTCCAAGTACCTACCATTTGCTGTACCTGCCACCAGGTGCAAAGTCCGGTACACCCGGTTCCCTAGCTCTGAAGGTGGTGTAAGTATTTTACGCTGGTTGCTATACCGCCTCTACGTATAATATTCAATTTTTCTTAAAATTTCTTATTGTTGTTTTCAAGCTCCGAAAATGGTGAGTATAAAAACTGCCACAAAAACAAACAATAAAAAAATTCATTATAAAGAACAGAAACCGAAGAATCCCAACGTCACAAATTTACAACAGCAATTACAGCAAGGACACACAAATTTAAAAAAATCACACAGTAGTAATTCAGAGCGAAACATTACATCGCCCATGACCGCAAGTTTTTCTCGGAAAGTGTCACAAAGTTTTGAAAGCATCAGCAAACGCAACCAGTTTGCTGCAGATAGCATCCTCTTTGGCGGAATGACCGGCATCAGCAACAATATGCAGCTGCACTTGCGGCCAGCGTCGATACAAATCCCAGGCACTCTTTATCGGGCAAACAACATCGTAGCGTCCTTGGACGACCATGCAGGGAATGTTGTGCTTGGCAATTTTGTCAACATCTTTCAGTATTTGGTCATCCGACTTGAAGAACCCACCATGGACGAAATAATGGCTGAACAGATAGAAAAATCTAATGATATGCTACGTTTGACAACTGTCTATCTCGTAAGAACAATCAAAGGAATTACAGTTCAAAATCAACCGTCCTGCCGGACGGCTGATATCAAAAGGCGAAAAATTCGGCTTTTTATATTTTGACTCTGCACAACATTAAATCACTTACCATTCGATGCGCGCAAACTGAAGGGCAAAGATATCTTCTTCCACTTTTTTCACCATGTCATCGTCACAGAACAACCGGGCAGTAGCCATTTCCCATTTTGACCATGCTTTAGCACACCGCAGTTTATCCTCCTCGTTGTTTCCAGTCAATCTTTAAAAACACGTATACAATAGACAAAGTTTCTCACACAAAAAAGCCGATAACAAATGGTAGGTTTTTACCTCCGGTAATAAGCGCTAATCAAGTCCGCCCTTTCGACCTGTTCCAATAATAAAATTAATTTCTCCCAATATCATTTCGATTTTGATTAGACCAATAAAGACCGATATAATAAAAATCAATTGCAGTCTACTCCGTAGTCTGTAAAGGGTACTGCAATCTGTGTTTTTTACGTTTTCTCATGTTAATCATTTTGCTTTCGAATTCCTTTGCTGTAATTGTAAGTAATTTCAAAATTCCCAGTAAAAAACGTTCTCGATGTAAAACATTATGCAATAAAGTAAAAAAAAAGTTACTCTTTCCAATTTCGGAGTAAAGCCAAAAAGGTGTGAAAATTACTGATTGTGAGTAATGTTTTAGCAATTAAGAAAGAGAACAGATGAGCTCAATTAATTTTAAATTCTCAGCGTATCAATGCACCACTCATCGCACCACATGTAAGGATGACGTACCTCAGGGATCGGTGCCAGGAATTCCTCCCAGTAGTCTGGGAACAGCCACGAAGCACCTTCTTGATAAAACCACAATAGTTCCGCTCTAAGAAAACGAAATTACGAGTACAGTTAAATAAACCCCATCGGAAACGAGACTAGGCGTAAGTACCTTCGCAGCATGAATATTCCGCGCAGGATTAGTCCTTTCACTTGTGCTGGATGCGTTTCCGCGTAGGCCAACGCGAGAGTAGAACCCCAGGAACCACCGAACACTACCCACTTGTCAATTCCAAGCTTCTTACGCAGCCTTTCGATGTCTTCAACCAAATCCCATGTCGTATTGTCCTAAACAAAGACATATCATTTTCACCAAAAAATTCCACACAAGTGTGTATGGCTACGGTGAAAACATCAAATCGAAATTCTACCAACGAAAACATGCAACAACATTTGTAAAAAATTTGACAAGCTTGAAAAGAACAGTGTAGGAACACGTCAAAAGACAACACGCACAAGCATAACACAGGACAAAAAGGAGCAGTTACCGACACAGAAATAATCCACAAGCCACAAATATAGGGAGTAAATACAATTCTTGACAACAAAATACAAATAACATACAATACTTTTCAGCATGGTAATTACATATAACCCTGTAAGCAACTAACTGTAAGATTGAGTAAAAATAATTAAAACGTGAAAAAAGGTTCCCCAAAATTATTGCAAATCGCTGCCAACAAAAGTAAAAACTATTGTAAAATATTCACAAATCATCATAAATATTGATCTCGTGACGTCAGCCGGTAAGCATTCGTCTTACCTTCAGTTCCGCCGACGGGCGTGACTGACCAGATCCGCGCTGATCAAAAACAACAATTCGATAAGCTTGCGGGTCAAAGTAGCGCCGATCACGGGGACTGGTTCCTCCTCCGGGACCGCCATGTCTGTTAAACCAAATTATGAAAGAGAGCATATACTTCAAGTCTTTACAAAGCAGAATACGGAAATCCGTACAAGAAAACAACAGGATTGCCATTGGGATTTCCTGATTGTTCGTAATATAACTCATGGATGTCCGACACTTTCAGAAATCCTTTATCGTAAGGCTCAATGTCCGGATACAGCTCTTTGCAGAAATCTTTCGTACAGATAGTAGTAACCGCCATTTTGGAAGTCTTATATAGAGCAGAACGACGAAAGACCTGAGCAGAAGGATGTGGAATGGTGGCGAAGGGAGTAGAGCTATAAGCGGGTGCTATAACGCGATTGATCGTCCGTTTTAAGTTTCCGATAAGGATGCGCCGATTGCAGCAGGAAATCAATAACATAAATCCAAATACTGCACGCGCACATTAAATCGTTATCACAGCTGATAAAAGATACGTGGATTTCTGACTTACACGTGAGCAATCTGCAATGGAAGCGAAAATTCAAAACCACTGAAGCTTGCTGCAACCGTGAATTTCGGCTCCCGCAGAAGTGAGACTTAGAAAGTTGTAAGTATACTGTATACGGTGCTACTATAACATAAAAAGCTCTAAATAAAAACAGAATCTTTTTGAAATTTAAGTGCGTAAACCGGTGACAGTAAACGGTTATCCAGTCACTGTAAAATGGTAAACAAAACACAAACTTCCACAAACTCAAGATTAATCATAAATTCACAATACACGTATGGAATTCCAAATCCGACAGCCTCATCGATTTGGAAATCTGGAACTGGAAAACATCGATTGCCGATTTTAAAAACATCGATTTCGATTTTGCCAACCCGGATGCTGGACTTAGAATTTTTTTTAACTTTCTAAATTCCAATTCCACATTCCATTACACTTACTGTAATGGATTTTTCCATATAAATGACTGGACTTGGCCTTAATCTGGTGTGCACGCCATACTGAAGTCTGGATGTTGCCGTTGGCGTTGCAATTTACAGTACAATTACGATCAAAAGGTGTTTTTCCTTATTTTTTTAGTCGGTTTGAGTGGATTTATTCAGATTTGCGGATATGTACATTTCAGAGAAATCTGCAGTTCTAAGTATGGCAGATTTCGAACCCTTTGAAGTGTCATCTTGTGCTATCTCGTGTCTCCTGGCTATGTCGTCCCGTTTTGTCGAATCCATCGTGTTCCTAATCTCCACTATGTTGTTTTCATTGATCTCCAGGACTTTCTGGAGATTCAGGGTCTATGAAAACCCCGTCGCCATCAGTCGTTCTTCTGTGCATCCTACCCGATAAAGACAAGCCCCTGGAGGAGATCCGCATTATACAGCTGTTCGGCGTCAAGGACTGCGAGTTCTACTGGTCGAAAAACGGCGATTACATGGCCGTCAAAGTTGAGCGTTATAACCATATGAAGAAATGGGCGAAAGAGTTTGACTGCGGTGGAATATTTTATCAACCTGGAGGTGTTCGCCCTAATTAAACGAACGGAAGTCCCGTAGAATCCATTAAAATACGAGGTGAGTACAGTAGAATGGGACCGGTTTGAGAAGTTATAACCTTATACGACGCAAGTTTTTTCGGTACTGAAATAAGAATTGACACGTGATTTGATATTTTAGACTACCAGTTTTCGTAGCAGGTTGCAGGTGTTAGAGAAATAGATTGATTGGGCCTATTTTACAAGATCAATTTCTTTTGTAGCCCCGTTGACGATCTTTTTGCCTCACCAGAGTATCTTCCTTTGATTAGTAAAATTTTAAAAGTTAATTTATTTTGAAGTAATATGCGGTGATTTATCAGAAATACTTAGAATGAATTTTATTGGCGTTTGCAGATTCCATCGTGGATCTATCCTGGGAACCAAATGGCAACAAATTAGTAGTGCTGACTGTTGCTGGTTCAGAAAATTGGCTAATTTCTATAGTTGACGACAAGGCATCGTTTTCGATTTAGTCAGTAAGCGTCGTCCATGGAAAAGTTGCAGGTCTTTTGCAACTTACAGATCTTTGATTACAAGTATGTGCTTGTAGCATTTATGTAATAAGCAGATGTTTGAGACAATTCAAGAGAGTTACATAAAGACTCGAAGTGCATTTTATTTCTTGCCATTGCTTTATGAAGTTATTCTGCGATGTAATTTAGTATTATTTATTTAGTAGATTAGTATGTGTTTATTTCGCCGAATTTTTCACACTTTTATGGTGCTAATTATGTTTGAATATGTTATAGAAAAATTAGCGCTGCGGCACAAGGTGGAGAAAATCTCCAGGTCGCCTATGGGGCAGTTCGTCGTTCCTCACACGGCTTCTAGGAAAGGACATTCGTATTTCTGACAGTGTGTTGATTGACACTGTCTGTATGTTATGCAGCGGAAGCGTTGGGTATTAAATTTTTGTGGATACCGCCGATTTGTCAGTATTGGGGGATGCTTCACACTTTTTGCTCTTTGACGTCCAATGGGATCCCACAGGACGCTACCGTTAAAATAGCTGCTAGCATTAAAATTTACCTTATGATTTAAATTGTATTTAAAAAGCCTGCGCTCGATCGTACGTGTCGTGATTACAAAAAACCGAGCAATTTCCCTAACTGTGAAGCCTTTGCATCGCATTTCACAGAGTTCGTTATCCGGAATATAAATTTTTCCGTATTTATTAGTGCCGCCATTCATTTCATAGAAATAATCCGACCCCTTTTCTTCTTCCCGCAGTAGCTGATGCAAGCCCTCTGAACAGTTTCGCAAAACGTCGAACAACTGCTCAGTGCTGAGCATCTCTCGTGACTTCGTTAGGTAAGTTTCCGCATATGTCCCGTGTGTAACTAAAAAACAGCAAAATAAACGTGGCAGAATCAAATTAGGTTAACCGCTATTTTATCGGATTTTCACAGCTTACCCAGTTTAATATTCAATCTGCGCCAGTGCTCCTTCAATGCCGTCCTGATCCCCATCTGCAGTATCCAAGAGCCTAGTGGCCCGCCTGACGACAGAATCCGCAAACACAATAAAAGCTTCCATTGTATCTGCACCAAACCGAAACCAATAGTAACAAATACTACATCAATGCCACGAAATTTACAAAAATTAGTTTGGGCTGTGACACAGCCGAACAATTCATTAATCATTGCAAAGCTGCTGTACAAAGTGTAACATAAGAAACGTACCGTATTCGGGAAATTTCGGATTTTGGGACGCATTCGACCGTTATGGATCCCACTGTACGTTACAGTGGCAGAAGTAGATTTTAGACTATTGTTAAACACATGGAACGGTAGCTTTGGGTTGCGGAAAGATACAGCTGTTACTCAACGGCAAGAACCCCAGAACGGGCCAGAAGACGTAGACATCGAGGACTCCACCATTCAACGGCCCGATCATAAGCACTTGGAGGACTTAAGCCCTCAGCGGGCACAAGTACAAAAGATGCTGCAACTCGAAGAAATAAACAGGTTTCGTTCTTCAAATTCTAGTTTCTTCTTTCTACCAACGTCAACAACAACGCAAACTGCCAGATTTCCACATACAGTATGGCGAGCACGCCAGGTTAAGGCCAATACCAGTAAATTATATGAAAAAGTCCATTACAGTGCGTGTAATGGAATGTGGAATTGGAAAATCAAAAGTTGAAAAAAAATTGGAAGTCCAGCATCCGGGTTGGCAAAATCGTAATCGATGTTTTTGAAATCGAGAAACGATGTTTTCCAATTCCAGATTTCCAAATCGATGAGGCTGTCGGATTTGGAATTCCATATACACGACATTGGTGGCCGTATGGCGCATCTTATTTGGCAGGAATTAGTTCTGCGCCCAAGACAGTCTAAAAGCGCATCACTGCGCCCTCTGACGTCACTGCGAGCACTCATCCCTGTTCCTTAAGTTAACGTGGCAAGCAAATTAACATAAACAAACGCAAACCAACATTTTTGCGATCTTTTTAACTTTTCAGTTTCCACGTCCGAATGGATAAACTATGCTGCTAAGCGGTTAAATTCGATCTGCGAATTCTGACACCTTTTACAGTTGGAAAGTTAAATGCATTCGCGGTGCTTCTGCAGTGAAAAATGTTAGATATCAAAGAACTGAAATCAGTCAGCGATTACGAAACTAGCATCGATCTGATACCCGATGTTGCGAGCAGTCAGAACGGTTCTGGATTCTCCGAAACCTACCACAGGCATACCACATCGCACGATGGAACTCTTCCGCATCGCGTTCCTTCACAGTCGCTATCTGGAGCGGATTCTCAGGATGCGCACAAGCAGCGCGAAGAAAACCGTATATGCTGCTTTGTGCGCATTGACCGTTTCCCACCGGCGGCCAAATTTTTTATTTGTTCCTTTGGAATCTTTTTTTGTTTTATGATTTATGGTTACGTTCAGGTAAGTGCGGCTGATTAGATTACTTGTTCAATTTGCTCATGAAAATTAATTGGGCTTATTTCTGCAGGAGTTAATGTTTCGGATAGAAGGATTCAAAGACTTCGGATGGTATCTGACTCTGATGCAGTTTACTTTCTACACCGTATTCAGCTACTGCGAGCGCCGCTTAACGATGAAAGATATCCGAAGACGGTAAACGTTGTGCTAGACGTTACTGTTACAGTTTTTGTTTGCCGTTTGCTTGACCGGGTAAAATGCACAGGTTTTTTGCTCTATCGCCGGCAGCAATCCGAGTAATAAGACCATTTCTGCAGGCCTCTACCCGTACACCTAAGACATGGAAAGGAGCTAACTAATTTGCATTAAAATTCTGTTTTAGGATACCGCTGCGATATTACGCCATAATAGGCTTTCTTGCCATGGCTACAATTGGGCTCAGCAATGTGTCTCTGGCATATTTGAATTATCCAACGCAAGTAGTGTTTAAGTGCTGCAAATTGATTCCGGTTCTAATTGGAGGGATCTTGATACAAGGTGAAAAGAATTATGGCGTCGGTAAATTTGTCACCATTTACGCTAACTCGCTTTTAGGAAAAAGATACGGCATTTTGGACGGAATGGCCGCATGCTGCATGAGCATTGGTTTAATATTTTTTGTTCTGGCCGACAATAAAGTCCAACCGAATTTCGATGTAACAGGTAGGAAACACGTAGTTTATCAAGTACACGTATTTTGATTCGTATTTAGTTTTCAGAAAGCCCCTTTATGGGGTATTTTAAATTTTTAATGCACTGTTTTATGTTATTTATGAAAGCACTATTACCTGCAATTTTGTGCGATTTCTTCTTAGGTGTGATATTGGTATCTCTTGCACTTATTGCCGATGCTGCCATCGGAAATATTCAAGAAAAAGCCGTCCGCATATATCACGGTTCTACTCTGGAAGTTGTTTACTTCACTCATTTGATTGGCGGCCTCTACATACTAGTGGGCTTGCTGTTATCGGGAGAATTATTCCAAGCTTTTTCGTATTGTTGGGAGGTGAGTATTTTGTGACCAACGAGTTTTTTCCTCTTGAGTGCGTTTTCGTCGTAGTACGAACGCATCAGACTTTGCCGGTTATCTTTGTCGCAATGAGTTATTTGCATAGATTTTAGGCTTTTATTTATCACTGCTAGCGGCGTTGTGTACGAGTATAGTTTATTTACTAATAGTCGAGTAGTATAGCAAATATCGTAGATCGACCAGTGTGGAATTCCTGTTTTGTAATTAGACAGGGCCCAGGGGCATATGTTAACAATGTACATATGCTGATTTGTTTAAGTATTCTTGCTTTTTTCAGCATCCAAAATTTTACGCCTACGCAACACTTTTCGGGATCACCGGTTATGTTGGAGTGCAAATGGTTTTAACCATGGTGATATCGTTTGGGGCATTTATTGCCATGAGTGGTAAGACCGAAAGAGATAAGACATAATTAAATCACAACTCTGCTGACTAACTACTGTAGATGCAGATCTAATTTTATTGTTTGCATATGAAATCTCAGAACTTAAATTACTTTGTTAACTGTTACACGGAAAATAGAGTTTTAAGATTCAAGATTCGCTAATTTTTCTCAGCACAGTCCTCATCTTTTATTTTTGTCTGGGTGAATCCAGATGGGCCAGCTGATCGATAAAATAAGAAATTTCACTTGAGACCAACACGGTTGCAGGCTGACGCTTAATGAAATTTGTTTTCTTCTGTAGTTACGACATTCCGGAAAGCCTTGTCGATTGTGGTGTCTTTCATTGCGTTCACGAAACCCTTTACACTACAGTATTTATGGGCGGGATTTATAATTTTGTTTGGTATTTATCTAAACGTGTACAGCAGAAATCAGCAGGAGATGAAATCTTATTCTGCGAATATTATTAGCAGAATCCGGTATTTGTTCTGTTTTCTGGCGCCAAGGAGGCGCCATCCTACCCGTGAATATTCTCAAGTCGTATAGATTTTTCATTTTTGTATGTGCTATAGTTTTTCGTTATAAATTGCTTTAATTTATTTGGATGATCTGTATGGGCCCTAATAATTTTCTTTTCCGTTTTGTTAAGGTTAAGTTGCCTGGAAGAAATAAAATACAATTACCGGTGAATATTTAACAGAATGGCCAATTAAATTCAGCCAAATCAACAGGCAGTGCTTTGTGTAGAGGAGCTAGCAGAAATCGCTTTACGCAATTTTGGTAATTTACAGTATGACACATTTGTGTGCTCACGGTACATATGAAACGAACGGGTCGAGACGTTGCTATGTACATCGACAGAGAACCGGGAAACCGTTGCCACTTGCCAGCCCCCTGAAAACATTAAGTACTCAGTTAGTTATTTCGAAAACGAGAATCTTCATTATTATTATTTTTGTTGTTCGTTTTCCGCAGTTTGCAAAGCATTCCTTGCGCAGGGCTTGCATATGTGCAGAAGTACTGTGCAGTACGTACTAATTTTACGCTTGACAGTCCATTGCGGCGACGGATGGTTTTGGATATGGTCCGTCAACCGTCAAGTCTTACGGACATCGGCATTTGCCGAAATACATGCATTTAGGCTGGTATACTAGTTGGCTGCGCCACGCATTGAAAGTACGCACCGCCATTTTTTGTCCCCATGTACGTTTCCGAAATCGAATTTTTGTATGGGCTCAAAGATCTTTCCCAGGCGCTGCTGCCGGAATGTGGGCGTTCTATCCTATCGCGATTGTCTTCCCGGGAATAAATCGCTGGTGGCGGGAATTATTGTCTGCCTCTTGATAGTCACTTTTCGAGTGATGATCTGCCCGTGTACCATATGTCACAGCCAGTGTCGCTGCAGCGGTGACGCAGTGTTATCGCGTGGTCCGGTTTGTCCATCGCGAGCGCACTGGTATGGCACATCAGCTTATCCCACCGTCGAAGGTCGGAACCAGTCATGGAGTTGGTTGATGACCTTTGTAGAGTCGGTGGCGAATGCTACAACGGACGATGTTTTGGATTGGGAGATATTTCTCGAACGGGTAACGGATGATAGCGCGATGACCTTGGATTCGGTCAGGTAACTGTAATTATTGCTGTATCTGTAGGCGACCGCTCGCGGGAAATTGAGTTCTACGTATTAAAAATGAAGCATTCACTGATTCCGAACTAACGGCTATAAATATTATTAAATTAGTGTCCAGCCAAAAAGTAGTAAATTTTCACGAAAATAAAACAGACCCAATTTAAAGAAGCTGAGGCATAGGGAAAAAAAGCCACTTCGTATTAGTCAAGTTCTGCGTCGACGATACTGTCTACTGAAGTATGTGCAGTATATTTGCGTTGTACAATACAGTGCGCTTCAATGCATTTAGGATAATCAATCAGCTTTGTTTTGTTTTCGATAATTTATTTTGATAACTAGTAGCCGAGCGTTCAATTTTGTATTACAAAGTTTTGCTGAGATCTGAAGTTGTATCCCTGCTGTGCACTAATTATTGGAACGATTACAGGTTTAGCGGTGCATTACTGTCTGATCCCGAAAAAGATCTCGAAAGAACGCAGAACATGCGGAAATGGGCAATGGATCGGGTGGAGTGTTTTACTAAATTATGCGATGCGAAAAC
This sequence comes from Paramacrobiotus metropolitanus, assembly GCF_019649055.1. Taxonomy (NCBI): domain Eukaryota; kingdom Metazoa; phylum Tardigrada; class Eutardigrada; order Parachela; family Macrobiotidae; genus Paramacrobiotus; species Paramacrobiotus metropolitanus. Next base: position 3,008,965 of record NW_026570224.1, read on the forward strand.
GGAAGCGAAAACATCTTTAAGAAACCATCCACCTGCTTTTACCGGGCATATCGTGTTTTTGAATTTTCGCGATGTCGATATTTATGATATAGAGAGAACATTAAAAGGGATCCTTCGGTCCCCGTACATCATCACTTCCTGTACAGCTGGTAACTGATTGATCACTTTCATGACAGTTGTACAAATTTATTTATCCTATTTTAACAACAATGTTAAATTGGTTCAACTCATTGTCAGTGTAACTGTTCAAAAATATTAATTCGTGTGTCATACTGTTTTGTAGTAAAAACGGCGTCGAAAACCGTTATCCTTAGCTTGGAATGAGCTTTTTTACACACTGATGCCGTCCTAATTTCAGACTTTCCAATTTCTCCCCACGAAGAGGACACCGGTTTAGCGTTATATGACCTGTTGAACAAAATGTTCTTTGAGCTGGACTGGGTGCCGATTTTGTCCGACATTAGTCGGTGTGTGAGCGCTAAATCCGGTCCATGCCATTTTTGGATCATTTGGAAAGCTTGGAATTCTGGTGCGAAACCCTCATATATTCCTCCGGCCGGAACTGGTAGTGCCGAATTCGAAATTCAACGTCTTTCTGCTTTAGTTACGCATCCTCAGTCAGGTAACAAACAGCACTGGACTCCTTTAAAGTGGCACATGATTACTGATTTCCCATTTTCTTGTGTTAAATTGAGTACGATAATTGTTTAGTACAGCAATGTTTACATTGCAAATTATACAGTTGCAAGAGCGAAGTGGAAAAGCGACTGCAACAATCATTAAAAAAATCTTTTTTAAGCTGAACGAAAAAAAACGATTACATGCAGCTGTCGGGAAACGGCATCGCATAAAGGGATGACCTTTGCAGATACATGCCGACGTAGACAGCGAATTGGTGGTACGTGGGAAGAGTTCGGCTTTATCGATGGCCAGTGGACCGTCTGTTTGGACCCTCTAGAAAAATCCATGGCATCCGGGTCTTGCCTAGTCTACAGTTTTGGCGTGGGTAAGGACTGGTCATTCGATGACGCCATGCACGCGCTGGGCTGCCGGGTGTACTCCTTCGACCCTTCCATTAAGACGGCCTCGTACCAGCGCAACCGTCACCACTACTTTTACGACTGGGGTTTAGTCACCGGCGGAGCCCGTCATCCCCGGTGGATGCTGCTGTCCTACGACGACATCCGACGGCGCCTTAACCACGACGACCAGCGGGTGACGGTGCTGAAGATGGATGTGGAGGGCGCGGAGTGGATGTTCCTGAATGCTACCAACATCAGCCATCGTTTGGCGGAGGTGGACCAACTGGTGCTAGAGATCCATACGCCACGCTATGCCGACTGGCGCAAGGGCGTCAAATGGCGCTCGCTGCTGCTGCACAATATTGAGAAAAATGGGTTTGTGCTGTTTAACTCCAGGATTAATCCCCTGGGTGGAGATTTGCGGGCGTACAGTCATAAAAAGTTTTTCCAGAATTCTAAACAGATTCTGGTGGAATTGTCATATATGCGCTGTGCCGGATAAAGAATTCGCTACCGGCATTGTTTGTTCCACAAGGATGTTTTGCTCGTTGACTGCTGCAGATGGTGTCTCAGAAACCGATAGCCAGTTCCGCATAGAGAACCAACCCACTGTTATGTAGTATTGCAAAAACATGACCTTTTTTTGTAACCATTTTAATGCTGCTTATTTGCCAAGTTGCGCTCCCTATGATTGAAAATATAAATCATCATTTAAGCTTGTGTTAGTTCAGCATACTTCCATGCATAGATACAGGCTAACAGCAACCGGATATTTTTCTGTTCTTTATTTTAAATTTCAAAACCTTTAGATCTGGGCAGTCTGGTGGAGAAGAAATACCGTGCATACCTAAACACACAAAGTATCCCCTCTAATACATGGCGAGATTCATTAAACAGAGAAGACAGAAATACGATAAGCCCATATACATATTTCAATTTAACATTTATAAAACAGGTACCGGAAGTAAGGAAGATAGATAAGTAAACACAGACGAGAGGACAGAAAATTTATTATATGGTTATCTGGCATTTGTTATAGATGTCAGAGATATAAGAATGTTTCCATGAAGAGTCAGTCACGATCACGACATAGTGTTGTAAGAAACTTTAGCCTTGTGTTGGTGACTGCGCTAGCAGTGCCAAACCCAGTAGCAGGAACGGTAGCATTTGACTCATGTCATCTCCGCCGCCGGACGATCCTCCACTTCCACCGCCTCCACCACCACCGCCTCCATATCCACCGTATCCCCAGTCATCATCCCCACCAAAGCCATCATCATCGTCATCCAACAATAACAGCGCCGCAATCAGCGCTGAATTATCTCCATTCCCACCACCAAACTGCCGCCCGCTACGCACATCCCCGGTAACATTAGCCAGTTGGGCGGTGACATTGGCCAGATTAAATCCTTCCGGTAACTGCAGTGTACCGTTCTTCATTAAGAGCTTCAAGAGACGCTTCAGCGTCTGTCGGTATGCTGGTGGAAGCTTGAAACGGTGTTTGTGGTCCGAATTATTCCGGGCTTGGTGATGATTGATAGTATTTTGAAGGGGATCGTTGCTGTCAGGGGCGAGTGACCTTCCAGCCACCGGCGACGTACAACACCAACACAATAGTATCAGCAGACAGCATGCGATACTTCCGAAAACTGCGTAGCCCATTTTTGACTTTTGGCTAGCAGAAACCGAATATGCGCTTGGTTCTTCGTGCTATCGACAGTGCAGATAACAAAAGGAAATGATTTCCGGTAAGCGCATTTTAAGCGCTTTGCAACTTTGTATGACTAAACTAACCTAATTTGGTGCGCGTTGATTATGGCTTTTTCAACACATTTCCTAAAATCTCGACACACACGGTGCACTAAACTTGTTGATCTACATTTTTTAAATAAGATGTACTTGATGACGCAATAATTATAAGTTATCCCGGCTACTTGATTACTTGGTGCTGCCAGTGTTAATTATGATTTGCAGCATTTAGCGACATAATTTGAATTTGTCAAAAGTATGTATGTAGCGCAGTGATCCCGCCCAGTATAAAGAGACTGGTTTCTTACCAAAGATGAAATTTATCAGCACTTTTTAAGAACAAAACTTTGAAATGAATATTATGTAATGCTGTATATAATCATGATACGAGTGCAAAAGTTGACATAAAATTCCTTTTTTTCATAGTAAAATTTGAAATGCATTAGGTCTTGAATCAATTTCTTTCTGCAGAATCACGATCCTGCATTAGCATTTCTTGTCTCTTGATGATGTTTGTATGCATCGTATGTGCTTGTATATATATACGAGTATATAGATATTATTATGGTGCGGTTGTCCTATATACATATACTGCGAAGTACAAACAATGTCCCTGCTTTTAATATTACCGCAAAAAAAATTTGTTCTACTTAAGTACATTTATTATTATTAACACTAGCTTGGAACCCCTACTCTTTGTATTAATTTTTCTGATTTTATTGACTGGTAAGTTAATCTTTCCGTAAGCCCCAATATCACTGGAAATAGTATTCTGAAAATACTCGCATACACGCAACGGTAAAGCAAAAGAAAACTTACTACCACCCCCATGCTAATCCCGAAGCAGCATGGGGGGATTTCGTAAATCGTTAAAATTGACATTAGTTCTACCACTCATGTTTGCCTAATTATTATGTTTTATTTACCTAACTTATTTTTGACAAATTTATTGACAACTGGAACTTGATGCCCAAAGCATTTAATGTGAATTAAAAACGGGTTGCCGCGATTTGGAATTATGCGTTTCTGTTGTTTTTTTTTAAATATCTGCGTGAAATGTGGGCGTGACTCACTATCAAGTGAGGTTTGGTTAACGGCATTGTTTTTTAGATTTAAAGCTGTTTAAATTAGAAATCCTAATCAAAAGTAATATGTACAATTAAAATGGTGTGCAAGGGAGTTTTAGCAGCGGCTCTCTGTGCACATACAAATTAAAGAGGAATGCGATTTGAGTAATGGGTACAATTCCCGAACAGGATAGTACAAAGGAAGTGTTTCTGTTATAAAATCCAGTTTTACGTTGGTACTAAGTTTTTACTTGTATCGTGATACTTATTAAAGGTACCTCAGTAAATTCTTATACTTCGAAGAGCAGTCAGTGTGTACAGTTTTCTGTTCAACAATTTGCATATAGTAAGTCTGGAAAGAGACCATCACACTTCGCGAATGAGATGCCACAGTAAACCAGAACCCTGCGACGAAGTTAAACGGCGAGTGGATATGGCATAAGACATAATGACAATTAGAAAGGTCACAGCTACAATGCCCAGAATACCAAACGTCTTTCTCTGCATAAGATCTGCAAGGTATCGTGCAAAAAGGTCACAACTCACAATCATGACAAAGTCATGTACACATAAGGCCATACAGTCAGATGGTGTTGCCGTTGACAAACTTTAGCCTTGAGTGGGAAATCGGGAGATGAGCGCTATACCCAAAAGCGTCAATGTTGCTAATGAGGCGAAATCCGGCTGATTGTTCTGTTGCGGCATGGGACGCGGCCAGTCGTGATCACGATGGCGATCACGCAGTAACAACGCCAGCAGCAACGAATTCCCTCCACCGAAACCTCCACCAAAACCTCCAAATCCAAAACCGAATTGTTTGGCCTGGCGCAGTGCGGTGGAGTTATTGGAAAACGTCTCGTTGATCAGCGCTTTAATCTCCTCTGGTTTCATGGCCTCCACACGTTTCATCATCTCCTTCAAACCGGCGCCTTGGCTGGAATTGAGAAACACTTCCAATCGCTTCTGGATGGATTTCTCATCGAGAAGGGCTTTGGCCTCCGGTAACGCCGGTATAAGGTTATCGGCATAAATTCCTATGCCACATAATACGAGAAAGCTAAGGATATACTTGAGCATTTTAGCGGACAGATACTGTATCTCCAGCAGCATACACTTACGTAATGATCGATGGGATTGGTTTGTGACTTTGGATTTTATATCCATGTGGTGAGAAACTACCGGTTTCTGCCAAAGGACACGAATGCCAGACTGGTTTGATGACATTTTGCAAATCTCCAAAGAGATGGAGAGGCACGCTTTGTGATGGTATTACGCATTGTTGCAGTGATCTATTGCAGTAATTGCGGAGAAGTCTGTAGTAACGAAAGGAGCGGAATTGGGGTTAATTGGCGAGCTCGGAAACGAGCAAACTGGAAACAAGAATAAAAAAACTAGCTGGTCTGCAAGAACGAAAACGAAGCAGAGCCATCATAAAGTCGGGTACAGTATATTGTACTGCAGGTTAGCAGAATTAAGCCGTACTTTGAGAAGGTCGGTGTGCATAACTGCCATTCTGCCATAGCATCCTTGCCTCCAACAATTTTGCTTCGTGAATCACTATTTATACTAAAAATAAATACTGTATGCCTGACACGAAAAACGACTTTTAATAAATTTTATAAATAAATAAATGGCCGAGAAGATAGCTGTTGTGATCGTATATACTGCGGCTTTCACAAACGTTCTCTGTAATATTGTAAAATCCAAAAACTGTAAAGCATTTTTGATGTCAGTAAATAATGAAATAAAACGGTGTTATTCTTTATTGTAGCTAGTACATAGTAATTACGGTTTGAACTATGTACATGTAAATACTCGTACTTCACAATTGACACTAATTAAGAAGCCATTATCCATGTTGAAAGGTAAAATACATGGACATATATGATCTATACTGCACTGGTGATTTTGACCGGTGACAGTAGTAATACACTTGAGTACGCTGCTAAGGCTAATTTTAAATTTTAATGGTCATGCATTGGCGACCACATGTTTGCAGCCGAAAACCTTCTTCACGTGAAAAATATTTGGAGTTAATTCATTTGTGCATGTATTGATATCCAAATTTTTAGCAGAACAAAAGCAATCAATAACAATTTCGCGACTACAGAAAAATAATTAAATGAGCAAAATTAATTTTTCATTTGCCAGAAAGCGTGATTGTAAAACTTCTAACAAGCGTCTGATTCTGACTGTTTTATGTTTTTGTTGCGTATATGGCACTTTCGTATTTATCCAACTGGTTTATAATAGCGTTACCACAAACGCTAATCTAGCGCTAAAATTGCACTACGTTTGGATAGAAAACCGCGTGAGCAAATTTCCCCGCGATCTCACCGCTTTGCAGTTTTTATCCATAATATCCGCTTTGACGCAGCTATCTCCAGTCAGCATCTATCTGCATTCTAATACAAATTTTTCTGGACCATTGTGGGACAACGTTAAAACCCAAGTGCAAACAGTAGATATTCGCGTTCCGTACTTCTTGAACGGCAAGCCAATTCTGCATGTTCAACATCAAGCCGATTTTATTAAATTACAAGTGGCCTATGAAACGGGCGGGTTTTTTGCTGATTTCGATATATATTTCACCGGAAATCGTGGTAAATTTATGCAGTTACTGCAGCAGTATGAATGCATATTTACCCCATTTAAAAGAGAAGGCCGGACGCTGCTAGCCATTGGAAATTTCGCTTGTAAACCAGGCAGCCGATTTATTCAACAAGTATTACTCGAGTATGAGGTGAATTTTCGTGGACATACGAAATGTTATTCAAACACCGATCCCGTGCCATATTTATACAATGGATGCTTATTTCCATACGTTATCTATTTGCAGAACAAAGCCTATCACAAGGCAATTCGGCTGGAAAGATCGTTGTTGCGGCTATTTAATAAAACCCGTCATTTTTTGCATGAAACTGGAAAGGTTAACTGGTCCGGTCAGTTGAATGTGCACAGTGGCTACGAGGGAAAAGACATGCAGATGCGCGATATCTGGCGATTGAATTCGTCGTTTGGAGAAGTTTTGCGTTGTACCTACACAAATTTCTTTCGAACTACTGCATCCCGTAGTTGCTCCAGTGATGCCAAGAATTCATATCGTCACTTGTGCTACTCTTTCGAGAATGTACAAAAGGATAATTTGCGTGATTTGTCTGTTGCTCAGTATTTGTCGGTCTTTTCGGCGGTACATAATGCAAATGTAGACGCCATCGAGATCCAATTCGATGGCGGAACCGAGTTGTCCGGTCCGTATTGGACGAGTTTGAATCATCTTGCATCTCAAAGTGGTGTTGCAGTTTGTACACGGACGATATTCGCTGAGAAGGACAAGAGCCTATCTGACCATTGCATAACATCTAACCATTTTTTTCTCGGTAAAAATTTCGAGCAAATAAGCAGCAAAAACAATTTTTCCAGCGGACTGGATTCTGAATTAGGTAAGCAGGCTGGATTTACGAATGCATAATAATGCTTATACAGTTCAAGTTTACTAGCTACGCATGCTCATTCAGTGCATAACGTGCGCTAACAGAGTTTTTAATCTATTAATTTGGTCTGTCAAAATATATGCATTGTTAAGAGAAATTTTTAATTTAACAATTATTAACATGGTGTCGCTGTTTATCTATCAACGTTATAATGCGGGAATCGCAATAAGTTTAAATTTTTGAAATAGATACTTTGTATTCCAGAATGGATACCGCATCCCACCGACAACGGCAAGAAAACAGCGGCAAATGTTTCACAGATGGCAAATTATATGGGAAAAATAATGCTTGACACAAAGAAAGTCATAATTGATAAAAACATTTTTTCGCTAAACGAGAAACACATTACTCTTGACTGGATCCGGAAAAGCAAAAGTTCGTTGGGTCAACTGTTACGGCTGATTTACTTTAACGAATCAACTTCCATCAAAGACAATCTCTTGCACAAATATGCTTGCCCATAGAGAACTTCAGATTTTGCGTTGAATTTTTTTCTTTTGCTATGGGCGTTTTACTCTACAAAAAAATGTAATAACTGATTCTTCAGTACTGGCCATGGCTTATTAAATTATAAAGGAAACTTTTAACATTAGAAACTTCTCTTGTTAAAATGTGCAAACGTATTCAACAACTGCTGTGATATTCTATTATTAACGCAAACCTATTCGATGTCCCAGAAACCTCTGCTTTCGCACGTGTTAAACATAAGTACTGGTTTTGTAATCAAGTACACTCCGCTATACTGGATGAATTTCGTATTATATCAGCGTTTCAGAACGGCGACAAAGAATCTTGCCAGACATTTATTTATCGTGACTGGTTTTATCTTCATAATGTGGCTGTTATCGGACAGTAGTTCATATAGTGCGTCCCCTCTGACGGAGCTTCAAGAGATCGAAAAGGTCAGTGCGGCTGACCCGCACCGCTTTTTGTTCATGGAATGGCAGCGCTCCTTTAAAAACAACGGCCTCGGCAATCACCTGTTCTGGCTCGCATCGCAAATTGGAATTACTAGTTATAATCATTTTACTCCTGTTGTGCCATCATATTCACCTTTGGTCATTAAAGGCTGAACCGAGGCATGCATCTGTAAATTCCAACAACCTTACATTAACTTTATTGTCCGATGTTTTCGCGGCAAATACTTGCAATGATTTTAAACACGGCGAAAATGTCTTTTGTAACCACAACTGGATATTCCGCATTAGGAAAGAGGGACAAACATCCATAATATCACAGGCGAACTGCAAGAACTGTTTTGCGAAGTCGATAAAATCCGACGATATATTCAATCTCAATCCATCTAAAGGAAGAAAATACTGCTGAAATCATGAAAAAGTGTGAGCCGATTATGAAATATAGAACTAGACACTAATAAATAAATCCCACTTTATTTAAAAAATAATTTATTATCTCCGCAAGCCGAACAAAGAACTAAATATTGCTTAGATTGCTTAGTAAAATAACAAACTTGTTGGTACTCGTAAGACACGAGCGATCAGGCCATGCAGGTTGCACCGAGGAGAAGAAGGAGACAGTTAGTAAATATCTGTAGCGGGTTCTCAAGTTCTCATGCCGAGCAAGTGCGCAGTTAAAACGTAACACCACAATCAGATTTCACCCCACGTTCAGATTTACCATCCACCAGCAGTACAGAACTGGTTAGAAAATCCCTTTGACTACTGCTCCCTCTTCTGCCGCGGTGCCCCGTCAAAAAGGCAGTATTACGGAACAGCGCACCGACATAAGCCACAGCTAATCCCAGGCCCGATGATGCGAATCGGTCGAGGTAGTCTTTCAGTGCTTCTTTGCTGTCGAAAACTGTCGGCTGCATTTTAGCACCCTGAAATTTCAGTATCACATGTAGGAAACCACCGTTAATAAGAGTAATTTTTAGGCCTCCAGTAACTTAACATACGTAAATAGCAGATATTTCAAAACTGCTTATGTGCTTATGCATTCTACAACCCATTGCCGAATTTCTTAAATTTGAAATAATGCCACTAAAGCAATGTTTTCACCTGCAGGGCAGTTGTCTGTAATTCAGCAAAGCGGTCCACTTGAAAGGCAATAAGCCGCACACAGTTGTCCTCCATGCACGAGTCCAGTAACGCCGTGATATCCATTCCAACCAAAGTAGCCTATACAAACGATAAGGCTCACATCAGACAAAAGCGGGATCGGGTGTGTCGCATACTTTCAAATAACTGCTACAGCGAATTCTTTAACTATAATTTTCACTGGCTGAAACACATGATACATACCTGGTTGGAAGACTCCCGGATAATTTTTATGCATTCAGCAGCGACAGAAAGATTTGGGCTGTCAGTGAATAACAGATCTTCGTGCTGAGAAAGGAATGTAGTAAGATGGAACCGCACCCATCCAGTTAGAGCTGTACAAAATCAATTTGGATTCAATTAAATGCTGCACACTAATTTGTAAATACAATCAAACTGCGAGACACTATTAATTTATGTCTGCATTTCAAATTTCTTGCACTGTGTGCTTACTTTAGCCAAGATGACCACGATGTGTTAAACCAAAACTTATTATTTGTCAGGGATGTTATAACGATGCGCAACCAAGATTTAAAGTGTCAAATAAGCTGAATTAATTTTCACCTTTTACCTGATTTGCACTTCGGGCTCTGGAAGCCAAATTCTTCGTAGTCCAATACGGTTTTGGAAAGGTGCTTAAAAAAGGCCTCACTGCGTTTCTTCATATATACAGGTATACTTCCTTCCATTTTTATTCCCGAAACGGTCAGCTTCAACATTCTGGTATGGTTATCCAGAAAAGTAATGCCAGCCTGTAACCGCAAATCAAAGTTAAAAAAAATTACTCGCAATTTTCGAAATCTTTGGATTTTTACTTCGTAGCTACGGTTGAGCAATTTCAGGTGCTCAGCAAACTGCTGGCACAGTTTGGTATCCACTCCGAATGGACACTCCATAGCACTTTTGAGTCCTTGCAACAGCCGCTCAATTAAGCCTTCCTCCACTTCCAAAACCATCCCTACGAGAAAAAAGCATAGTTTTTTTAAGAATCGCAAAACCATAATAACCTCACGAAAGTGCATTACTCAACGTTTCAGCAAACTGTTCAACAAAGCAATCCAATTTTGTGAAAGGCGTGAATTTATCCGATGTACACAAATTTTGTATCCAATTTACGAACTCAATCACAAAAAAATTACGAACAATTATGTTATTAGCGTACACAATTTAGAGGCGTTTAACAACTAAAATTTAGGGAGTTTCTGTAGGAAGTGTTGTAAAAAACCGCTTGAAATAATCATTGTAAAACGTTTATTTGAAGTTCGAACATACTATAGAAAGGTTCAGCCTGTGCAATAACTGTCTGGTCGTTCAGCGCCTGGTAAAACTCTCTGGCTTGGCCTAACAGACGAACAGCCGCAACAAAATTACGCATCTCATAATGATCCTCCATGTCCGTAGCCGCATCTTTGAACCACAATGGCAACTGAGAGTCTTCGTGCGTTTCCGTTTCTTCGTCTGTCCGGAAACGTTTAACGATCCCATCCAGCGAGCTAGTCTGAATAATAGCGGCTCGTCGATTGCCAGCGCCTGAAAAAAATCACCGTAAAATCTGGAAGAGGCTACAACCATGCACGAGCGAAATTTTTTAATTAACCAAATAAAAGGAAAAATACCTCTATAAAAATCAGACAACTGCGCCTACGACGAACGGAAAAATATCCATCGATATGATGGTAAAAATCTGCGATCATCATCACAATCACATCACACCAACCTCGACGCGCAACTAGTGCTTCTTCCGAAGTTTCCACCGCATTGTCTAGAGCGGTTTTTTCATCAACCAGCGTTGCCTTCAAGTCCGCAAGATTTTTTTCCAACTCTATAAACATTCTGCTTATAAAGTGTTTGCAGATGCCTGGGAATAATAAAGACCGTACGCTGCATTTCCTTGGACGCGTTGATGATGACATTGTGGTATTTGAAGGCATTCTTTCGCAACTCCAAAACGGCATTTTCCTTGTGTTCAGCAAATCGTCTACGCGTGGCTTCAATCTGCGCTACACCGTTTCCCCGCGAAATTAGGTTCGTAATTTCTGTGGAACAGGGATATGCTTAAACTTTAAAGGAACCATGATCATGTCTTCAAAAAAATGCGTTTACCAGAGTTCGGATCGAAATCCCGATTGTATAGGCGCTCACGAATGTCCGTTCTTTGTGATCGTTCCATTCCCAAGGTCTTCAGTGGAAGCAAGAAATCAAATTCATTTAGCTGTCCGTTTTGTTCCTATGAACCGAAGGCTGGTCAAAAAATAAATAAATTCTAAAACATCTAAAAATTCAAATGTTCGAATGTAGAGCAAAACTGCAAATTAAGTTTTGCGGCGCATGTTTACCTGCTGGGGCGGCTGTTCCTCGGGGCGGTTGTCCATAGTTTTTTTTTTATTTACGACAGATAGCTCGAAGATGGCAGCTACCTAACTTAACTTTTAAAAAAAAATATTCCCATAAGAAAAAATAAAAAAATTTAAAAAAATTTTTCCCATTTGCTGTTAGCACCTTAACCTTTAAAGCGCTTTAATTTAAGACTGTAATCACTGGGATGCAAATCAAAAAGAACATAGTTATGACTTCAGCATCTGCATGTGAACACTGCACCAGGGAGTCCACAAGCCAGAGAAAACTTCCGGCGGTGTTGAATGTTGATCCATAAATCCGTCATGGACGGGCTATAAAAGAATTCCATAATCAGGCGATTTCAGAATTAATGCGCGATATACCCTTCTCTACCTGGTAGGCATTAGCAGGTTAGCACCGCCACCGTGATGATGTACGCGTAACGCGGTACCTTTTATTGTAAAAGGCTGGCAATAATTTATTACTGATTGAGAGACACGCTCTTCGGTTTTGAATTTCATGGATGATGGATGACAATTTTTTTGTTTTGTACAGTCCGCTGACTGTATCCGTATTTCCAGTTCGGACAATAGGTTGTAAATATTTGATTTCTGGAAGCCGGCGCGGAAGTGGAGGCTTCGGTACCGGTACTCATAACGGCGTAGCTACGACTACGAGTACTTCTATACCAGTATAATTATAGGTATTGTAGCATATGGTTTGCATTTCGCTTGGTGTGATTATGTGGAATACTCAATATTTTATTGGAGATACAGCGCAGCAATAACTAATTCCTGCAATACAATAACAAGGCCGCACCATGGCTTCTGAGTGTTTTAAGCTTAAAATATCATACTGGCAATATTAATAGAGGTTAAAAAATGCGCTATTTCTAAAGTGTTTTAGATGGCGCTCAACCCGTAGAACTGTATTTAGGTATTCCATCACTAGTTAACATCGAAGGTGTATTACTGTTCGCAAACTATTTTGGCTGTGATTAACATTCCTACTTTTACTAATGCCTTTATTATAAGAGTTTATAAATATATATAAGTACAAAAACGCACTGATCTTGCTCCTGTTTCCCGGTTTTTGTTAATTAAGATCTTACAATCGATAATATTAATTCTGGATCAGCACATTGTATTTGAAATTTAGGCTTGAAACGACTGTAAGTTTGTATTTCGTCGGCACAAACCAATTCAATTTATATTTTTATTTTCTTACGTACGTAGTCATAAAAAAGTGTACTACTTTATAGTACTTTATGTGCTTTATTAGAAGGTGCACGTAATGCGTCAATTAACGTCTTCGCGAGTATTGTGTCACATGTTTGGGAATAAGTGCTGTAATCTCAATCCGGATTCCGATGGCTTCAAAATGCTTTCATGCTCTACTTACTGTCAGAAATTTCCAAAGATGCTAATTATCTAATCAAGTATACCAATTGTTTAATAATTAGAACACCGCTGGAGCTATCAAGCATAACATGTTTTGCTATTGTTAATTGACTGTTTTTTGCTTTGTGCATCAGCATTTTGAAAGCCTTGCATGTGATAAACCGCACCGCAACCTACCACGTCCGGCAACAGTCGAGTCATGTTGAGGCGCAATCTGACAGTAAATATGAACAGAAAGGCCCTGCCGCTTCGGAATGAATACAGGATACCTAACTGGATTACGCATCTGTTCCTTATTAATTCTCTTCGATGGAATAGCATCAGTCATCGCTGCTCCTGTCACGTTAACTAGACAGACCAGCGCCGGCAATGACCTTTCCGTCTTACAGCAGCAAATTATGCTGTACCGCATCAAGCATAAACTGCCAAAAATCATGGATTATATCAGCAAACATCCGCATGCGGTGGACTGGAATTTGTTTGCCACTGACAAAACTAACCGCACTTCGCGATTCGTGGATCCGGTATTGTTAGCGTTGCTGCTAGCGGACGATGATGATCTCCCGAGCTATCCACGTCCGGTTATCGCCCAGTCCAACGGCGGATTGTCCGAAGAGGGTCTGTTGAACTTGGCGTTTATTGAGATGGTGACCATACTTGGACTGGCCATAATATCCCGATCGCCGACACAATTAGCGCCAGTAATCCTACCGGCTGCGATCCACACTCACAGTGATACTGCTCAGCGCCCCATGCCGGAAAAAGACGAAGATAAGTTCCGCTCGCCCACGGACGTTACACTGGGCGGATTTCATCCTTTAGAAGGCCAGATCATCTTGCCAAACAAAACAAAAGTGACAACACCATGCCACTCCGGATGTGACCGTGACTGGGATTCACAATCTGTCCCGGATGTGCTGCATGTAGCAGTTAATTTCGACGGTGACCAGTTGAATAATGTCAGAATAATAAATGAGGGTATCATTGATAGAACCCTCGTTAACGTGGTCCAACAGACAGAGTACCAGTCCAAGATGAAACCCAGACGCCTGTCTTCCGGCGGTCGCCGGAGCAATTTTCGTAATGCTTTTGATCTCGATGATCAGCCTTAATTGTCTTTTAACTTTAAAAAAACTCATTCGTTTAGCTCTCTGGTTGTTTTTTAACTATGGGGTTATATTAATCGACCACGATCCATGAATATTTTTCTAAAAGTAAACAGATACGTCTGTGTGCAGCCTGGGTTATTAACTTGCAATAAATTATCAAAAAAAATTGGGAATATACAGAGTACTACAAAATAATTTGTACGTCCTGATCCGAATGGTAAAAACTTTAAGTCCATCATACAACTTATAATGATGTCGCACTCGGACCCTCAGCAGTTTATGTTCTGTTATCGACAGTCGGCAGTATACGACTTTCCAGAAAAACCACTTCAACCAAATTTACGAAGTACTCCACAGATTAGAAGCTGAAAAAACACTCATGTCAAACTGAATTCCGACCAAACACGACGGACTTAAGCAGGGTAGCGCATCAAGAGAGGCAACAAATCCAGACGTATAAATTATCATAAAAATCCGAAAGAGAAAGAAACACAATGTGTCCACAGTGAACGCCGGATAAGCAATATTAGGATTTTTCGATGAACTATTAGCCCGCAATTGCACTGAGAAAGAAAAAACTGACTTCATTCTCGTTTGATCTTCCTGCACCATGTGTTTCTTCCACAAAATTACCGAGGATAAAAAACAAAATCCGCGACGGTTCGCCTTTCTTGCAAGATCAGCCGCGCGTAGGACTGCCGCCTGGAGAAATACTAATGGGTGATCCGGCGTCACCCAGTGCTAGGGGGCTAGGAATGCCCCCGGCATTTGCACCGCGTGCATTCCCCGATGCACCACTTGGCTGCCCCGCAACCTGGTCCTTGACTACAGGATCTACAATAAATGATTCACTATAATCTTTAGTTAGCGCTCAAAAGTACAAGTAGCAGTTTAACGGAGCATACAGCAGAGCATTTAACGAACAGTTTAAAACTTTAATGGAGGTTTAACGAAGTGTACTCTGAAGATATTTACAGAAAATACTCGTAACGCTTACGAAATGACACCAAAGCTTTATTCCAGCTATTGCCCACGACAGTAATTTCACTTACAAAAATATTGGTGATCCATAGCTTCTCGCGCTGTTAACCGTTCCAGGTGGTCATATCGCAGTAATTTATCCAAAAAATCCAGTGCTTCCGGGCTAACCAAATGCTGATTTTCACTGTGAACAAATCGTTCCCACCTTTTCTTGGAATGCCTGCAATTCCAGAGAGAACATGCAATATACGTCGATAAACAGAAAAACAACATGCCCACCGCATGCATTCACGTCAAGTGTCGGAAGGCACCGCACGAACTGGATACACTGCGTGGGAGTTTAATTTCCATGCATACCACTATATCGATCAGACGTCACATTTTCTCAAGCATCTTCACTCTAAGTTTTCTTTGCGTTATTTATGATTCACAGCATTAACTAATGGAAATGGAAAGACTCACGAAATCGCTATTAAAGAAGTGATGGCTTGCCGGGGTATTGCATAACTACATCAAAAGATTCTTACCTTCCTAAGATATCGTTAAAACGAGGGTCCAGATCGATCTGATATTTTTCCAAATATTCAAACAATTCATCGGTACCAAGGACTTTGGCTATTCGCACCAGCTGATCATAATTGTCATGACCATGGAAAAAGGGTTCCTTCCGGAAAATCATACTGGCCATCATACAGCCGAGTGACCACATATCCAGTGAATAGTCATACATCTGATAATCCACCAACAACTCCGGCCCTTTAAAATACCGCGATGCCACACGTACGTTGTACTCTTGACCGGTGTGATAGAATTCCGCCAATCCCCAATCAATCAGTCGAAGCTATACGAGAAATCACAACATGTTCAGAAAAAAACCAATGAAAACGAAAACCTCTCGATGTCACGTTCAATTTTGCGGATATAGCCAATTTAAACTGCAACTGAGCCTTAATAATTAGTCGATCTTTACAGACACAAAATGAAAGTCATAATTTCGGTTTTTTAAATCATATTTATTTAAAACATCCAAATGCAAATAACGATGTAGCAAAAGCGGATTTTCTGGCATTACTTACTATATTGGCCGACATGGCCTGCTGATGCGACAAATTCATAATCAAATAAAACAAAGTACAGGCAACACTATCGGTACGGGATATCTTCACCTCACCTTACGATTTTCATGATCGATCATCACATTATGAGGCTTAACATCTCGATGCATAATACCCATACTGTGGCAATAATCCAAGGCCTAGAAAAAAAACAGAATTTGAATGTCAATTTGGCATGTCTTCAATAAAAAACTGTATGCACAAAAACGACGCTTAAACAACGCAAATAATACGAACCCACCTTTAGCAGTTCAAATAGGTAAAAGCGAATATCGTAATCTGTCAGTGTCTGATACAATTGCTGCAAAAAAGACAGGCGCAAATATATGAAACACATCAAATGTAAAACATATCCTCGAATAGCATGATAATATAATCATATCTTTACGGGAAAGTCTCTAGAGGCTCACCTTGAAATCCGTATTGTTGACGTGCTCGAAAACCAGAGCCGGCGTTCGGGACTACCGAAAATAACCACATGAAGAGATGCACAAAAGCAGCCCAAAAGATGCCTTACCACAGGATCTTTTACAACTGCTAATAAGTTAATAATATTCGTCCCGCCTCGTAAATTCTCTAAAATCTTGATCTCCCGCTTTATTTTCTTCTTCTTAACAGGCTGAAACCAAGAAGATCAGTTATGATTGCGCCCGTATCAGCCAGAATTTGACAGCAATAACCTTGAGAATTTTCACGACGCATTTTTCGTTGTTGGTAATGTTGACGGCTTCAAAAACTTCACTATACTTTCCCCGCCCCAACTTTCGCACTAATTGAAAATCATCCTGGTCGCTATAAAAACAAGAAAAACAGAGTTAGCAAACGTCAGATGATGACGGCTGCCAGGAACATCTGTTTTACCATCTTATAATGCACCAAATATGCAGCTCATATTACATATTAGCATGCGGGCTTGCGGCACAGAATCGACAGTCAGAAGTTCATAACCATACGAAGCGGGAAACATCAGACACCTAACTATCCTCTTTCTAGTAAGGGCTGCCAATAAGCTTCCTTTCTTCTACTTAATTAAGTAAATGCAAAAACATTTGGCAACTAGAGACTGAGGATAAGGCGATAACGGATAAGCCTATACCACGTGGATGCCATGATGCAAGCGTACCAAAAACAGCGAAATTTAATAATCTAAGATCATCACGAAGCGCGATTAAGATGACAAGCCCGCGAGGTAGTGAAGTTTCAGCATAATAAATGGTGACAAAACCAGCCCCAAATCGGCGAAATATTCAAACATGAAAGAATTCTGTCGTCTGGCGAAACGGAATTCGAATATACATCAGCAGGCAAAACAAACAGCCGATAGCGTAAGTGTTTAGCGCATTATTAGTGTACTATCCTGTAATATGGACCAACAGAAATAACTTATTAGGCTGACTGAAAATACTTTCTGTCACAAAAACAATTTTGGAAAAAGCTGAAAAACCATAAATTAAGAAAAAATCATTCAGATCTATCAAATTTCGTAAGCAACTCTAAACATAAATAAAGAAGAAGCGCATTACTGCAAAGAAAATTTATTAAGTTCAAATAACCACTTACCCCCACTGAATAACATGCGCCTCGTAATCCCAATACTCCCGAGGACGTTGTGTATTAATATCCGCATAAGCACGAGCTCGCGAAGGCATTTGCATGCGTCCCTTGGCCGCTAATCCCGCACTCATTTCTTCTCAGCCCCGAACGCAGCCACGTCTCCGCTCGCTGCTGATAGGGGACAATATAAAATGACCAAACAGTTGTCCGGGAAAAAGCAACTCTGGCATGTATCTGTAACGCAATAATTTCCAGTTGCTTTATGACAAAATCTCAGCTATCCAGTCGAGTGCGAGTATTGCAAAAGAGCCACATCCAATTCTTTGTTTCTACTCCAAAAGCCACTGGCCAGAATCGGTTTAAAATAGTTATCGAATTGCACTCTTTCTGAATGCTATAAAAATTAATTGTTGCCCAGAAACTATGACAGAAATAAGACAGGAAATCATAAATAAAACTGCATCCATGAAATCGGACCACTTCCACTTTCTCGCTACCTAAAAGGCTCAAAACAATGTGTCTCAGAGCGAGAACCTGTATCTTTACGCTAAACGGCAACCGGTCTACGGAAATTTTCGCGGTACCGCTACAATAAAAACTGCACGTTCTGATTTCCCAAGTGGCAGCAAGTCGTACGCCATCTATTTTGAAAATTTCCAGCTTCTATGATAAATCAGATATTTCAGTATACTCAAAAAAAAACAGCGAAACATGGAACCAACTGTACTTTTTTATTGCAACAATTTGATATTAACTAACGAAGAAGATTATCCGCTTACCACGCTCTACCAGTATCGTACTACAGCGGCAGAAATGGCTGCAACAGGCGGCCCAACTCTCATGCGTGGCGAATGAGCTCCTTCAGCGGGATCACAGATTATTCTGCGAGAACTCTGTCTTTGCATCAGAGCTCCAAATCTGCATTAAACTGCCAAAAGCTAAACGACTTAACAAATTTTAGCATCCAGTACATATAAAGCGGTATTAGAAGTAAAAGTTACGAAATTCAAACACCTTTTTTGAATTCCAAAGCTGCAAAGCAGGCTTGAATTCCCTTCCTACGTTTTATTGAACGACATCACGTCCGCTCCCGCGATGCGATGCGTGATCGGCTACGTCGACGTAAATACTACGGTCTATGGTAAAAGCGGTCAGCACACGTCGAGCCTCGAGGCTTTATCCGAAACGGGAACGTCGGGAAGCATTGAGCAATTCGATGCCGACTTTTGCATACGTACTAGATTAATTTGTTTTCAAATTTCTTGCTGATTAATAATTATTAAGGACGGCATTTTCAGCTAAACTGTGTTTAATGATTACGAATCAAAGGTATCTACTAGTAATTATATCATATTTCATTTGTTTTGCAGCTTGCAGTTCACGTTGCAGGATCGCTGACTACCGCGAGAGCTGCTTTCAATTTATGCTGTTTTTTTAACGTTTAAATTTGTATCATTTTAAGTAGTATTACGCGAATGCACTTTTTGTAACAATGATGGCCTTTGCCCAATAAAACACTTTATTTATGCATAATCAGCATGGTACATACACAGACGCGACGTTTTCCATCTTCCATTTTTCCGGGTTTCTGGTTGTGAGCATCTTATCCAATCCCCTTACACTCGAAAGCAAGGCACGGAAGGTAGTTTTTTCGGTTATGTTATTCAACTTATGTACAATTATTTACAAAGCAAGTTCATGTCGACTGAGAGTCGATAAATCGAAAATGACTGGAGAACGAATCTTAAAAAAGAAGTGCGGCGATGCCGGTTCGAGGTCAGCAACACAGCAAAAACTGACCTACTGTAGGTACGTATACGTATACAAATTAATTTTATTCGTATAATACAAGCATTCTGTGCGCTTCTCGTTGAAATGGCTGTGCTCCGAAGAGAATGTTTTCAAGTTCGAATGCTTTTAAGATGTTCTTGCATAGGTATCTAAGGTATGATCCAGTATCTGATCGACCACGTATATGTTAGACTTGAATTTCAAAACGCAGTTATTGTGCACTACAGAGGCTTTTCAGAAAAAAATTGAATTATTCATTGCAAGTTGCTCGTGTGGTAATATTGTTGCAGAATTGATACTAACTGCTAAGTCTTACATGTTAAGGTCAATCCCAATGGGACTTCTCTGATCGAAAAAGGTAACAACAAAATAATTATCAACACAAACCGCAATTGACGTATTTACAAATCGTCCACCCATACTAACAAATCTCTCGCTCTCCTTATACGGCAAAGTATTTAGTATGTACTGGTTCTAAAACCAGTGAAAAACTTCCTTAATTAATTTCTTGTCTCATCCTTCTGGTTTTTCGAGCCAGTAGGTAATACACTCGCCCTTTCCCTAAAATTAAAAATCGGATTGAATATACACAATGAATCACATGTGCTGTCACTTATAATCGCATCAAGGTACAGTTAGGACTGTATCTAGTTAACACAAAATAAAATTAATTTGATCTTGTAACCGTCACGGTTAAAATTAGAATGTCGCGCTGATAAAGCTATGCGACGACGCGAGTATTGACATGCGTACCTTCACAAAAATAATCCCCCGTTGTACTAGAACCACCGTGCTCTCTGTGAGCATCAATCCAGCGGTACCAGCGCTGACATGGATTTTTGATGGTAATCCGTGACTCTCCATGCGTGATGCCGTATTTACGGTATCACCAAATCTGCAAATTAAAATTAGTACTGGTTAATTGTACATTAATAGTTTATCGGTATAACGTACATGCAGAATCTTGGACATTTGAATCCAACGATACCAGCTGCACATGGCCCTGTGAACAACCACTACAGTTTAACCATGGCATAGTTTGCCATGGTTTAACCATCTACGTAATGAAATGTACTGCATTTGAAAAATGTACTGCATGTGAATGAAAATGAATATCCTCCTAGATAAATGTACTGCATTTGCACATACTATAAATAACGTTAATATAACGTTCGTTTTCACAATGAGTTTTAAAAAATTATAATAAATAAATTTTTGTAAATGTAGAAGATTAATTTGCATCATTCATTGGCCTTGATTAAATTACATTTGGGCCGGTTTCTACAGCGTATTTCCATAATATGGTAGCATTTCGAAAGAAGTCAGTGCAAGTTGAGCCGTGCGATATGCAATTCTATCGACCCAATTTTAATTAGCTGGCCCTGTTATTGACAGAAATACCTGAATTAATGCCACTCCTTAATTGCAGGCCGTATTTGTCAGTAAAGACTTGAAATGTTTCCCGGAAGCGCAGAGCTAAATTGCATATCTCCTTTGCATGCCTGTTTTCATTACGCTCAGGAATCCCACTTACAACCTTCAAACGTCAAATTTATTTTAGGCACGCCAAACATTTATTCTGGTTTTCGGCCGTAAACGCTCTGATTTTATAATTTTGATTTGTACATGTAAAGCTGTCGGTTCCGTGTCCTATGCTAGCGCTATTATTAGATGATAGCTGCAATGATTTGCGTGCAGAGTTGTTATTCAGGCTAGTACTAACCAAATAGCTATCCGCAATAGTTTCCATTTTGAACACAGAAAACCCTGGAAGAATAAGATCAAGTGCGGTGTAGACGCTGTTCAGGAGCTGAGCAATTTCGATCGGCGAATGCTGCTGAATGAACACTTGGAAGCCAAATAGAGACCCGAAGTAAAGTGTTGCCGATTCGTACAACTCGGCTTTGACAGGTGCGCCTTTCCGCAATTTCTCCACCAGAGATCTAAATAAAGTCCAGAGGTTTTACTTTTGATGTTCGTGATATGAGCAAACGATGCTAACCCATTATATCTATATTTATTAATGATTAATGAATCTCACGTTACTGTTTTTATTTATGATTACATCAGTGTCTTACGTGGGAAGAAGTTCTCTGAGAAGCTTGTCACAGTTTTCCTGCTCGGCCAGCAAAACTTTAGTCCGGTCCAGTACAAGATTTTCCAACCGATTTGCATATTTGTCTAACATATTTTGCATTCGTGTCATTAGGTTTGTATTGCGCTCGCCCAGTTTGTTTCGTAATTCTTTAATGATGTCGTTAGCGCAAAGGTCACGGTGATGGATTACATCTTTGCATGTCTTGAAGATCAGCAGGTACTGATCAATTTGCGGCGCCGGCATTGCTGCCGCATCTGCTGCTTGGACGGAGGCTTCTGTAAACAAATGTCGTAATTAATTTTAAGAAAAAAATCCTTCAGGCTTTGAAAGTAGGAGGGCATCACCTAATCCGTTTTCGTCTAATCCATTTTTATTGTCATTACCGTAAGAATCAAATAGAAACGTTCCGATTCTACCAAAGCTTGCAAGATCTCTTCTTTGGGAAGTGTGCCAATTGGGCAGCTTTTTTTCCGACGACTTATTAGCAATGTTGACCAGTTCTGTCACACTTGTCACAGAGAATAGTTCTGATACATTGTCGGCAGGTGACCATTTTGTTATGTTTCGCATTAGCCGCTCGAACCCCAAATAGCCGATCTTTAGTGTAAACCTTGCGTCGATCAAGCAGGCTTCCGGTACAA
Source organism: Paramacrobiotus metropolitanus (assembly GCF_019649055.1). Taxonomy (NCBI): domain Eukaryota; kingdom Metazoa; phylum Tardigrada; class Eutardigrada; order Parachela; family Macrobiotidae; genus Paramacrobiotus; species Paramacrobiotus metropolitanus. The sequence goes on from NW_026570224.1 coordinate 3,031,383, forward strand.
GGAATCCGTGATACTTTAGGGGAGAGGCATGTATTTCTTTTAATCCCTGCGAAATAAAGCTTCTTGTCAATACAAAAATTTTTAATTTTATGTACAGTTTACAGGTGCACTACACTTTGAGACACGCTATAAATGTCGGTATTCAATTGCCGCATTGAGATGACCATTACTGTACCATGATCAGATCATGCAGAAACGAGCATTTGAAGTCCACATCCAGTTCAAACCCACAAGCGTGCAGAATGTCGTTTAATGATCCTTTGGCACAGTATTCACTTAGCAGCCAAAACTTTTGCGAATCGACGGTAATCCCAATTAGGCGGACGATGTTTAAATGGATTAATCCTTTTAACTTCACGGAACGGGATGACAAAATCAGACAATTTTAATATCGGAAATGTGTTACAAATGGGCTCTTACATCCCATAGCAGCTTCCGGGCATCGGAATGTGGAAATTTGCCTGCCTCGTTTAGGTTCGTTACAGTGCTTTGAGTTGTCCATACGGGAATGCCTTTGTAAAGGGCATAAGATCCGCGAAGAAATCGAGTTCGCAAGCTTCCATGAAAGATCTGCTCTTCGATTCATTCATTAATTTGACAAACGGACATACTGATATTGCTGGAAGTTTAACATTTAAGTGGTTTACGTGCTGAATTTAGAGCAAGTACGAGTAACATATATATACATATGTATCTTTATTTATACGCCAAATCTATAGATCTGTTGGTTATAAATTAAGAAGTACATGTACCTGAGATTTTGTTCCTATCGTCACAAGATCAGTGAAATTCTTGGAAAATGATAATCCTGTTCGATGCATAAATTCCAACAGCTTGACGTCAACCCTCCACCAATCGTCCCAAAAGGCGGCTGTCTCTCTTTTAATTCGTCTGTAAAACCACCTCGAATTAGTTTAATTTGCTGAGAAAACTGCTACTTATTTTTAAGCATATATGTAATGGCCAACACCTTTGAATAATAGTAGCATAGCACTCGTGATAGCAGTGCTCAAGAAAAAGGTCAGTTTAGTCGCGAACTGATACTTACCGGTTGCAGCATATAAACGATCCAATTAAAATTATAAAGAGCATCACGATTGTCAGTCCCGCCACCAGATAAATTAAGGTATTGCCACCTAAAAATACAGAACGTTTCAATAAATTAATAAGTCCTATGGGGGAAATAGTTCTGTTGGCGTGTTCGACCATTCTTCCAAGCAGCGACTCACTTAGCAGACAAATTACGTCGTTATCCAAATAGCCACATCTGGGTCTATTTTTTGGCGGCACGCTGTCGGCGTTGCCCCAGTCTACCTGGGCAACCATCTGCTTAATGAGTCGTCGGCGAGCATCATAGTAAAACGCTGGCTATTGGATTGCAACCGTTTATTAATAATAACCGGCTAACATTGCAGTGCCAATATCTGGCATAAGTTGAGGTAACAATAAATTAAAAGGCACTTGCCTCAAGAAGTTTTGTGGAGATGTTCATGGCGCTTATGCAGTAATTACTTCTCCTTTCTCCTACATCGTCAATAAATGCATCCTCATACTCCAGAGTGAAGGTTCTGTTAAGAAACTGTGACGCTAGGTATTGTCCGTCCCATATTAAGTCCGGATTCTCGTTCAGAGTGTGATTTAAAATCTGTGACATTGCAAATGTTACCAAACGAAAGCTTTTTCTATCTGTTTCGTTTCAGCACGTTTGTGCAATTATTCATAAATACAGTATTTTGCGTAGAAAACGACGAACGAAAAATAAGTGCTACGTACCATTCCCAGCATTTCTGTTGATTCATGTGCAGCAATTACGAATGCGTTTGGCTGCAAATTAAAAGGAAATCATTTATACGTCAGTAAGGTCACTAGAGTACACTGCAAAAATACTGTTTTCGCAGTATAATGTGCAGACAGACCGGCTCAGATTTGGGGTACGTAAAATTGAAATCTTGCCGAGACCGCTGGATGAGCTGGTCGAATAACGTTGGATCATTGTTCAGTCGTTCGTTGTAGCACGGAGCCAGTTGTTTCAGGCTTCGAAAAGCTTCCATTCCAATCTAAAAACATCTTACGTGCAAGTCGAACCAAACAGCAATTCGTGGCATGCACACCGTATATTTTATACCAGGTCATCCGAATCATAGTACTGCCAAGTTAAATTCCCAAAATATCTGTTATTCCTCAGTGGTTCAACAGCAAAATACACCTAAATGCAACGACGTACAAATAACAATAAGCAAAACGGGGCGTAGCGCAGAGATTGACAAGTACTTACGTATTCACCATTTGTCATTCCCATTTTTGCAGCTTGTATCTGTTGCAAAATTAGTACGTATATATCTATATATAGTTCTATAATCGCAATATAGGTAGATAGAATTAGTGACTACTATGACTGAATTTGGTGCTTTAATTCGTAATATTTACTGTTATTGCCCATTGGGACTCGTCAACTAAACGATGCACCGATTTTGCTTACCATAAATTTTCGAACGATTTTTGGCGTGCTTGAAAGAATAACCACTGCAATTATGAAACATATGTATTAAAGATTTCTAATTAAGGCTTTTTTATCATGTACGAATATTTAGTCCAAAGCGTAAGACGAACGGGTTTTATGGCGAATTTTATTATGTTTTGGAATAGCACAATATTTTATTGCATAAGTTCTGAAATTAATAAAAATTATGCAATTAACAGTTTGATACATACCCCGGCTAACTTTTTTAACCTCGATCAAAAGATCAGAGTACGCTACCGATTTGCTTGAATCGAATTCAAAGCGATATAGAGTGATGTTACTGTTTTCCTTTTGGGTCACAATATTAAGAAGTCCAGTCGGCCACAACTTGAAAAACGGTGCCATTGCCCCGGTATCCAATAAAACACCAATAGAGGTCCAAGAAAAATAACTGAAGATATTAACAAACACCTCGGCAAACATAGCCAGTTGCATGGGGCCATTATTAATCGTCGTAGGATAATTTCTTCTGTTTCGCAACTGTTCATACGACAGCCCGCTAAAAATACAACTTCTTACAAAAAATAAACAGTGTCCTCTATTCATATATTCATAATATTTCATATTCTCGAGAGTTTTGCTTATAAGCATACCTGGTAAGCATAAGTACATTCCATTCTGTAAATAAAAAAATTTAGCCGTAAAACAAAATTTGGCGAAACATAGTCAACTACTTGCATCGATTTCGCCCAGTTGTTTATACATACCTTACTTAAATTATTTAAATGGTTTAACTTGACAATGCATTCATCGCAGATCGTGTGAAATCTTTTTCTTACCATTGAAATCAGAAATTAGTTCACACCTGGACACATTATTATATCCTTACCCTACACATACCTCTTGCCAATTTGCCCAGTGGAATCAAATCATCACATCCTTTAACAAAAAATCGATCATAAAGATGCTCTTGTGCTTTTTTTACAGCCAGCTGGAGGGGTGTAGATTTATATAAAAATAACTAAGGGTCTTTTAAGTAACTTAGACCCTTAGGTGCCTGCAAAATAAAACAGTCGAATACTGTACCTGGGGGAATAAGAATAAATGGATTCGTGGGATTACGCTTTGTGTAGTAAAATTCTGACACCACGTCCACATAATCCGCAAGATCAGAACAAGTAACTGCCTTTTTCGGACTCAAATATAAATGATCAACATTGTAACCGTATGTTCTGTTTAATTTCTCCAGACCTCGATGCCTGTTCCAACCAAGGATTGACGATAAAATTGGCGTTTGTGCAATGCAAATTAAAATCATTTATACGTCAGTAAGGTCACTAGAGTACACTGCAAAAATACTGTTTTCGCAGTATAATGTGCAGACACAGACCGGCTCAGATTTGGGGTACGTAAAATTGAAATCTTGCCGAGACCGCTGGATGAGCTGGTCGAATAACGTTGGATCATTGTTCAGTCGTTCGTTGTAGCACGGAGCCAGTTGTTTCAGGCTTCGAAAAGCTTCCATTCCAATCTAAAAACATCTTACTGAAGTTGAACCAAACAGCAATTCGTGGCATGCACACCGTATATATTATACCAGGTCATCCGAATCATAGTACTGCCAAGTTAAATTCCCAAAATATCTGTTATTCCTCAGTGGTTCAACAGCAAAATACACCTAAATGCAACGATGTACAAATAACAATAAGCAAAACGGGGCGTAGCGCACAGATTGACAAGTACTTACGTATTCACCATTTGTCATTCCCATTTTTGCAGCTTGTATCTGTTACAAAATTAGTACGTATATATCTATATATAGTTCTATAATCGCAATATAGACAGATAGAATTAGTGACTACTATGACTGAATTTGGTGCTTTAATTCGTAATATTTACTATTATTGCCCATTGGTACTCGTCAACTAAACGATGCACCGATTTTGCTTACCATAAATTTTCGAACGATTTTTGGCGTGCTTGAAAGAATAACCACTGCAATTATGAAACATATGTATTAAAGATTTCTAATTAAGGCTTTTTTATCATGTACGAATATTTAGTCCAAAGCGTAAGACGAACGGGTTTTATGGCGAATTTTATTATGTTTTGGAATAGCACAATATTTTATTGCATAAGTTCTGAAATTAATAAAAATTATGCAATTAACAGTTTGATACATACCCCGGCTAACTTTTTTAACCTCGATCAAAAGATCAGAGTACGCTACCGATTTGCTTGAATCGAATTCAAAGCGATATAGAGTGATGTTACTGTTTTTCTTTTGGGTCACAATATTAAGAAGTCCAGTCGGCCACAACTTGAAAAACGGTGCCATTGCCCCGGTATCCAATAAAACACCAATAGAGGTCCAAGAAAAATAACTGAAGATATTAACAAACACCTCGGCAAACATAGCCAGTTGCATGGGGCCATTATTAATCGTCGTAGGATAATTTCTCCTGTTTCGCAACTGTTCATACGATAGCCCGCTAAAAATAAAACTTCTTACAAAAAATAAACAGTGTCCTGTATTCATATATTCATAATATTTCATATTTTCGAGAGTTTTGCTTATAAAATTACCTGGTAAGCATAAGTACATTCCATTCTGTAAATCAAAAAATTTAGCCGTAAAACAAAATTTGGCGAAACATAGTCAACTACTTGCATCGATTTCGCCCAGTTGTTTATACATACCTTATTTAAATTATTTAAATGGTTTAACTTGACAATGCATTCATCGCAGATCGTGTCAAATCTTTTTTTACCATTGAAATCAGAAATTAGTTCACACCTGGACACAATATTATATCCTTGCCCTACACATACCTCTTGCCAATTTGCCCAGTGGCATCAAATCATCACATCCTTTAACAAAAAATTGATCGTAAAGATGTTCTTGTGCTTTTTTACAGCCAGCTGGAGGAGTGTAGATTTATAAAGAAAATAACTAAGGGTCTTTTAAGCAATTTAGACCCATAGGTGCTTGCAAAATAAAACAGTCGAATACCTGGGGGAATAAGAATAAATGGATTCGTGGGATTACGCTTTGTGTAGTAAAATTCTGACACCACATCCACATAATCCGCAAGATCAGAACAAGTAACTGCCTTTTTCGGACTCAAATATAAATGATCAACATTGTAACCGTATGTTCTGTTTAATTTCTCCAGACCTATGTCGAAACCAGGTCCAACCAAGGGGATTGACGATAAAATTGTTGGAGGCGTTAATCCATAACTGACCATGGTGAGGTTAAGTGTCGCATTGTGCATATCAACGAGCATTATCTGACATACGTTCACCAAAAATAATGCGGATGCAGTTAACGATACTGACCTTAACGTCATCGGTAGTTGCGGTAATATAATATCTCGGGGCTAGCTGAGTATTGCATAGAAATCACAAAGAAACCAGTATCAGCGAATCATTACAGCAATAATCTGCTTACTGCAGAACCCGTAAACAGATATCTCCGTAAAGGTCACAAAATATAGTGTCATAACTTATTTGCGAAGAGCGTAAGTGTGATGTTAGCGCAATTGTGTACGTCCAGCTTGCATCGAATTGAAAATGAGTAAATGAAACAAAGCATTCGAAAAACCTTTCATGTATCGCGCCGGAAACGTTTTAGACTAGAAACAACAAAGCGGAAAATAAGTAACAAGTTTCGCGAATCCGATCTTTGCCGGTAGAAACGGGAATGCCACGCCTGCTTTGCATTCTTCTCAGTCATTCGCCCTTTACAAACACCAATGCAGTTGCTGTAGCGGTAGATATAATTATGCCATTACACAGCCTTAATTAATCACGGTTTTCGTTTGGGAATTCATTCATCATCTCAAGAGACCGCAGTACTACCGTCAACAATCGTATTCCGGATGGCAGCGGGGGTTATTTCCATGGAAGCTGTGTGCCACGTTATGCCGTGGAATTCTTTACAGCTGACTGTAAAGAAGAATGATCTGTCGACCTTTGGAGGGTATCTACAGCATTTCCACTAGGGAACAACCGAGATGATAGTAAGGAGTCTAAGGACATCCACCGCCTTCGCTCCTGGGTTCTGTGCACTTCTTTCGTTTTAGTGCATTATACCCTTTCGGTTATTCCCGATGTAACAGGAAGTGTAATCTAAAGCACAAGAAACGGCTACTGAATCTACTGGACAACGCTTATCGCCTATGAAAATATAAGTTTAGGCTGTTACTGTTTAAATGCCTCTGCAAGAAACGGGATAAAATTTCACGCTTTGCTACTGGAAGTAATCCCATGAATTATTTGCCCAGAATTGCTTTTACCATTTACCGTGCTCCCGTTACACTCATGGCATGACACCGGTCCTAGACTTGGTTAAAAACGATATAATATAAGTATATTTACATCCGTAATTGGCTCCTGTACTGTATCAATTTTATTTGACTGAGGAACAATACCATATCAGAATATCATAATATTTAAGTTTCTGAAATTCAACAGAACAGCGGCACTCTCATAATGAGTTAAAAATCTTCAGTACAATTACTCAGTTAATACAAATTGTACAACTTAATTACAAAGTATCTCGGTTTTTAATTTCCCCCTTTTTTGTAAGTATGTTAATTTTAAGTATTCGTACTAATTAATAAATAAATTTTTATTCACAATATTTACATCAGCGAGCACAACTCAGTAAACACAATCAAATAAAGAACTTGTCCCAATTAGTTAATTGCATTTGTCATCGAAAACTAAGTAACCAAGAAGCGGAGTAAATTAGCAAGAAGCCATTTTGACTAACTGTAACAGTCTGCGGTTACTAGTAAGGATCAGCGGAATAATTACGGAACCTTAAAGATCGCAATACCTTGTATCAAGGGCACTGCGTCATATCCACAGTAGATATACAAGTATGTCATTAGATTGATTTAAATATCCATCTGGTATGCATAGCTGAATGATTGCAAATTTCGGCATGAGTGCAAAGTGGCAAAAATTGTTTTTAATTATTTCGCCGATTACAGTTTGCGCGTATCACAGAATAATATGTCGCGGACACCTGCCTCAGGCACCTGTCAGTCAACCATCACTAGCCTTGAAGATGGATATTACAGTCTCCTTTATATATATATATATATATGTATATATATATCTCCACTACTATATGTAACCACTACTACTATCAGTACTATGTAATACCCTTCTTGAATAAAGACCATAATACCCTTCTTGAATGAAGACCCATTTTCCATAAGTTCCACCCATATTGACAACTGTGGAACTCTCCAGTATCTCTCATCAAATACGCCTTGAGTGTCACATGCAGCAGCAGATTGGTGCGGACGTTTCCCATACGGAAGAGAAGGCACATTTGATCGTTGCGGGTGCAGATAGTCGCACACTGGCTGAATAGGAGGGTTTGTGTGCGCTTTTGCGGGACATGCGTTTTGGCCAGAAGCAGCCCCACCAGGACGCTCTCCAAGAGGCAACTGACAATTAATCCAAAGCAAAGGAAAACAATGTCGCTGCGCATTCATCCGTTGGATAGCGCGGTGTACCTGGAAATGGCTGGAATATTACTTTTGTAACAAAATGTGTACAAGTAAAATCTTGCATTTTTATGTAGTAAAATCTCATACTTTACGTTTTTATTTTGCATCTGTGCATCAAGATGCTCTGCTGACCAATCAGCAAAACTCGGACGCGTATGACTTGTAACTATGCAGTATGCACTATGCCGCAGTAAAACAGGTAGCTGAAAACTGACCAGTGCACTGTAGTGCAACATTAGTTCGCTAACAGTACTAACTTTTTTTCAGATTATGATTTTCATAGGGGCCACAGTCTCGTCAACAGTTCGTTCCTTGTTAAGTTGTACATTTACCCTTGGTCCAAGCCAGTTGCTCTAGACAACCGCCATCTAGAGCGGGTTGTCGATCAAAATGACATTTTGATCCAATTATCTCATCCCAGGCATAATTAGATTTTTTCTACAATTTTTTTTGCCACAAGAAAACATTACACTACAAGCATAATTAGATTTTTTCTGTGGCGGCCACAAGAAAACATTACACTACAAGCATAATTAGAGTTTTTTTGTGGCGGCCACAAGAAAACATTACACTACAATCATAATTAGATTCTTTTGTGGCGGCCACAAGAAAACATTACACTACAGGCATAATTAGAGTTTTTTTGTGGCGGCCACAAGAAAACATTACACTACAGGCATAATGAGTTTTTTTGTGGCGGCCACAAGAAAACATTACACTACAAGCATAATTAGAGTTTTTTTGTGGCGGCCACAAGAAAACATTACACTACAGGCATAATGAGTTTTTTGTGGCGGCCACAAGAAAACATTACACTACAGGCATAATTAGAGTTTTTTTGTGGCGGCCACAAGAAAACATTACACTACAGGCATAATGAGTTTTTTTGTGGCGGCCACAAGAAAACATTACACTACAAGCATAATTAGAGTTTTTTTGTGGCGGCCACAAGAAAACATTACACTACAGGCATAATGAGTTTTTTGTGGCGGCCACAAGAAAACATTACACTACAGGCATAATTAGAGTTTTTTTGTGGCGGCCACAAGAAAACATTACACTACAACATACTGCATATCGCCCTCGTACGGCAGCTGTGTTCCGAAATTACTTGCAGCATGTAGTCTTTGTGACCGTTATGAACCACATATTTCCATATTTATTAGAACGTCCATCCGCCTACTATTACGACATGTTTTTGTTATAAGTTGGTTCACTTTTTTTCTGAGTTATAATGTCCCGGAAGGGTGGTAATATTATTGATAAGAGCGAAGTTTTTCGTACTCGCTATGCGACAACAGTTAATGCTCAGTTTGCTCAGTTGTATTATCAGCGATTGACTGTGCTGAAACCTCGCATGTTATCGGTGGTTGAAGCGACATGGGGTAAGTCCAAAGCGTTGGCAATCCAAATCACGTGCTCTGTGGAGTCCTTTTATCTGCAACTACTGATTTATCCACTACAGGGCACAAGTACAGAGTATGTACCGTGAGCGACGTCGTGGAGAACGAGACAGTATGCCTGATTGGAACACTCTACAAGGAGATGGAGCTAAAGCCCAACATCTTGCGGGAAATGCACGAAGACTTTGAAATTCATGGACAGATTGTGCTACAACGCTACACTAGTGACACTGACACCCTATATATAGAGGATGAATCGCAGCGAATCATCGTTGTTGGAAAGAAGCTGGATCTTCCGATGGTGGTCACGGGGGTCATTGCGGCGCTGATTGGATGGAAAAACGGTACTGGAGCGTTCGTCGTGGAGGACTACAGGTTTCTGGGCATGCCGCCGCAGCCGCATTTTGATCTTCCCGAGTCTGACTGGTGTGTGTACGAGACGGCATTTCTTGATTATCAAAAGCCGTCGCAAGTTAACAGTTATTTTACGACATTTCTATCCGAATTATGTTATATTTCCGGTACTAATGTTATTACTTTAAATACCCAGAGTGAATTACGGGCGAGATAGTATTGTATTAACAAATTTATCATATTTCTATCATTTCTGGTGCCGTGTGTTCACATAAACTACACCCTAGACAGAATAATAGATGTAAATTAAAAAATCATCACATTTCGAAACTGTCGGTTGTTAAATTTCATGTTTCGTAAGGCTGTGTTTCGTAGGTTAAGATTGTTTAAGGTGTAGTTCGCAAACAGTTACGCTGATGAATGTTTGAAATTGTTATGCAGTTACCTTGCGTTCTTTTCTGGATTGGGTCTTGGCCGCAGTAATACGAGCACCTTTCCTGTGGATTCATGTATAGATTTACTCGCTGGTCGAACTGGAGATGAAAAGCAGAGACAGAAAATGGCCTGTGTTGCTGCTGTGATTATTGCTGGTGATCTCATAGAAGTGGATCTTGAAGAGCGACAGAAACTCTCTGTAAAAGTATGAGCAGCACGACCAGCACATCTCTTTCAAATTTTTACCATGTACTGCATTTTTACGATTCTCTTATGTAATTTTATATACTGATTCGCTTGTGTAGTTTTACATATCGTTACAAACTAAGTCTCAACTTGTAGACGCGACACCTGTCCCGGCATAAATCATTGGAAGGGAGTGTGGAAAAAATGCAGAATGTGGATGCAACTCTTGCATCATTGGTTGTAAGTTTCTATGGATCAGTCATTTCTCTTACCGCAAAACGTTTGATATATATTTCTGTACAATGCTTGCCCATAATTATGTCAATGCTTTCCCATGTAATAAAGCAGTACATATCCGCATGGTTTCTTACTTTCGTAGCGCCACGTAGACGTTTATATTATGCCCGGAAGTAAAGATCCAGCCAACTTGCTCTTGCCCCAACAGCCATTGCATGTCAGTATGTTTCCACTGTGCAACAAATCGGCTGGTCTGCACCTGGTCACTAATCCCTTCCGATTTGATCTCCAGTGCATACGGTACAGAAATTAGCCTTAAACTTTCGGCTAATCTTTGTCACGATTTTATGCAGTGTTAACATGTGAATCGTTTCAACTAGCGTACTGGGAACGTCTGGTCAGAATGTAAGCGACATTTATAAAAATTGTCGTACAAATGATCCACTGGACATTCTGGAACAGACCTTACACTGGGGCCACATGGCGCCCACGGCGCCTGATACGTTAGGTAAAAAATATTTCCCAACAGCGTATGATCGCAAATTTATCCGTGTTTTTTATCTTTTTTTGCGTAGGCTGCTATCCTTTTGTGGAAATTATATTAATTTCCGTGAAACATATCTGTTTGTGTGGTTGTCACAAAATTCCCACCACATTGCCACTATGCGTTTTTCTGTGTCCGCCACAAAAATCGCACTAATGTGAGATGTTACTATATTTGTAGTGACAAACACATGTCTCATAATGCAATGAATTTTTTTTGTGGCGGCCACAAAAACTATACCTACTGAAATGCAAATGTTTTCGTTGCCGGTCATGAAATTTCCAGTACACAAAAGCCACTCAACGATCATGCACACAACATTATCCATTTTTACTGCACATCCGAACGCGAGATGCGCCGGAAACCATGACTAGAAATAGAATGTCATGTAATATCCATCTTCCAGCCATGTGATCGACGCCAGCAGTCCTTTATATCATGTGAGACCAGTATATTAATTACCACCGCGAAGGCCTGTTAACTGTCAGGAACACTGCTGTACAAACAGTTTGCTAATTTCTGTGTGTACAAAACTTCAGTCTCCTTTATCTTGTGTTTTTTCTGGATCTGCTGGTGGTTTTGTCTTGTCAGCACCGGTGTTAGAAGCCGCATCAACGGCACAGGAAATTTCTGTGTGTGGTTTCAACTCTCCCGCCTCCACAGATGCCGGTTGCGTGTCTTCGTAGAAACATCTGAACAGCTTCCGAATACGTAACAGATTGTCCGGCAGAATGACCACAATAAAAGCGACACCAATCAACAGCGAACCGCCAATCTGGGCAGCGGATATGGATACTTTCCTTACAGCAGAATCAAAAACTGCAAACCACGTAACAGAATATTACTGAATATGCAAAATCGGAAAACAATTGGGACAATGTTGCATACCGATATTGGTCACCATTATAAGCAGCTCGCTAAGGGACATAAAAAACGGAGTGGACAGTACCAGACCGTATCCATAGACCAGTGCAGCCACTACAAGCAAGCGCAATTGTGAACCACAATGTACACTACCACATTTTCAGATCTGTAGTTGCATTGTTGATGAGCTTTCTGACTTACCATATGGTTAATTATAAAATTTTTATCATCATTATGAACCAGTTCAGCAATGATTTTCTGATTTAAAATCAGCTCTTCGATGTATAACGGAAGTATTGTAAAACTGGTGATCAAAAACTGGCAGAACACAACATTAGAAGTGCTCCGCATCCAGTAAAGTATGAACATTCCAACGTAGACTTTGGCCCTCCGTCATCAGAACGATTACATGGTTGCACTTACATGAAGAACATATCCATGCGCCGAAAAGAATGCCGTACGGAAGTAGCCGGATATCGTAAACTTCCACACCGGTACATTTCAAAGCTACCGGCACTGGCCAGTAAATCAGGCACATAACGAGAAACATCCCGGTTACTGCAAAGGACACTTGACCAAAATCTCCCTTTGGAAATGCTTTTTTGAAAGCCAGCTAAGAAACGTAATCATGAACAATTAAGGAAGATATAATAAAAGCACATTGCAGAAGGTACCTGGTACGACGATAAGCACAAATCGGATAGCAGAACACAAACAATACCAACAACAGAACTGGTAGTGATGGTTTTCGCAAAACTGTCGTATGTAATTAGACCTACGCCGGCAAAGGCCACTCCCACAAATAAAATCTGGAACAACATAATTATTTTACTGCTTATTTCTTAACAGTAAGGACAGGATGCTTTCTACCTTAAGCGCCAGCGCCGGCTGTTTCAAAAAGAACCAGGAGAACAAGTAGGAAACTGCGACAGAGGGTGCACTCAAGGCAGTTGCGACGGAAGCTGTGAGATTGGCCATCGAGAGCGTATATAATATTTGGACTGCCAAATTGAAAATGGCCGCTGGCCCAAAACGGTATACCACGAGTCTCCATGTAATCCCGTCCTCGCCGATAATGCTTTTGCACCTCCTGCCAAATAAATTACCAGCAACACAAAAACTGAGAAAATCTCTCGCCCCATGTTTTAAATAAAATACCTCCACGTTTTTGCTAAATCAATCTTCCTTCGACGTAACAGTTTTGTACACGTGTTCCCAATGAAATAGAACGTCAATGCTTGTGCACGGAACATCATTTTGATCATGGTAAATAAATAGGGAGCTTTGAAATGAAGACTGGTATCGGCGAACGCCAAGTTGGTCAGTTGGGCAGCACCGGTGCCGAGCGTGACGTACAGCAACAGCATGATTATTGACAATACCCATAACCGTTTTGGGTTAGTTGGTGCAGGCTCGGCAGAGTCATGGGATTCTTCGGTGGGCGTCGGAAATGGTGCCGGTATTGGTTGTTCAACATCATCTACGACAATAAATCTTAATTTATGGCATAAAAATAATTATAACAAAGCCTATGAAATTAATAACCGGTACAGTACGGTATGATACGCTATACAGTCGTAACTATGAATGGTTTTTAAACATTTGTTTCATAATCGATCAGTGCCACAAATTAAAAAATTTTAACACGTCATACTATTATAATAAAACCACAAATTCCTTTACAGAGAAAAAGCAGTAAAGGTCTGTTTACTATGTAATAACGATTATTCAAAACTACCTAAGCAGGATGGACTGGAGACCCCACTGGAATATTGGTTGCCTTTTTCGTGGTCCATGTTTTATCCTAAGGCTTACCAACATCTACAAGACTACAACGATTATTATGTCCAGTAGAACCGCGTAAATATGTATATGCAAAATAAAAATAATATGGTTCCAGGCAAGGAATGGGTGTCAAGTTCATGTATGGCATCCAATACAATTTAGCGAATATTGCACTTCATACACATCATATTCGCACCTAAAACCTATTACGGCATTTAGTATGAAAATAAAAAACCAAGACTATACCAAAAAACGAACAATTACTGTACTGTCATTCCAACGGACAGCAACACCTTACGAAGTGGCAAGCTCGCGAACAGTGTGCATTTTTGCCATGCCAATATCCGCATGGCGCGTGTTTTCAATGTTTTGGACACTTACCAGATGCATGTTGAATTATAGTATTGCACTGTACCGTGGGTGTGAAGTACCGTACACAGGAACCGGCGAAATAAAATTCCATTTGCCATTTGAGTCTGTTTGTATGGTATGTATGCACACCTTTCGAATCGACTCTCAGAATTTCACAGTAAGGTTAGTTTTCCGTGATAACTTCGAATAACAGTGTTACAATAGTGCAGGTGTCTTCGTCCAGCATGTTAAATATACACGATTTATAAACTCCAACTTATTACAGCCAGTTAACGCAATATTTAAAAATCTCAAACAGAAAATTACAGATACATGCCCAATAATTTTGTATAATTATAGTACATTGTATACCCGATTCTACACGGTAAAAAACTATACGTACAGTAGATGTCCAGTGGTGTGCAATGTGTGTCGAAATGCAGGCGTTAGCACTGTTTGTTTTTTGAGCCGCTCGCAGACCGTAGTAAGCAGGTGCTGCACATGTGCCGTGCAGGCCCGTGCTGAATCTGCTGACTAACTGCCACTCACTGGGTAAAATCAGGAAATAATCTTAATGCGTAGTCTGTACTTTTTATTGATCCACATTTTCTTTATCCTTCATTCCCTCATTATAAAATATTCAAATTATTAGTATCACTGACGATATGGTCTTGTTACACATTCTTTGTGTTAATTAATACTGTATTCTATCGAAATCTATGTTTCGGCAAAATCGAACATCTGTCCAAAGCCGCAGAGCCAAACCAGAGCAAGTGTATTATGTTGGTAGCGTGGTAGTGCTTGGTTCAAAGTCAGTGCACCCGCCATGGTTTTTGCAGCTGAAAATTCAGTCGTGTTTGGCTGTTTGCTTCGCTGCAGAGTGAATCCATATTTTTGTCTTTCAACTCGTGGTTCTTCAGCTCCTTTTTGTTATTGTCATCCCGTTTTGAGAAATTATATTTTTTGTTTTCGCTTTTCTGGAAAAATTCAACTGCGATATCGCAAACATGGCGATCGACTGCTTCGGAACATCACGACAATCTGAATAAGCCAGTCTGTCGCTCATGTCCTCCTGTGCGAATCGACGAAGGCATTAGCTCGTTAAACTGTTCGGAGAACTTTAGTTAGTCCGCTATCTGCGCTACGACCATCTCTTCTTGCCAGGGCACCCCGTTTCAACGCGCAGTTTGACGATAATCGTCTGTATTTGGCCAGCCTCGAAGATGAAAAAGACGAAGAAGTTTTCCTAGCAAAGCCTGCCATGCAGAAGGTAAACGAGTAAAACAAATTTCTTCTGTTGCGCTTCCTGTAGTTGTTATTGGTTGTAGGCTTTGTATTACAGGAAATCTGCGATATCGCATGTTTTAATTGAGCTAGCTGTTTTGCTAATTGCATTATATTAATTTTGCATTCTTATTTATTAGGCCGTATCCGGATGAAAACGTAAAGCAGATGCCAAGAAAACGATAAGAAAGTCGTATTTTGCGACAAATAGCCGCACTCTCTAGTGCCCTGCGAAGTCCGCAACACGTGAATCCGATTCTTGACGATATCGTCGCTACCACAGATGATGCAGAGTTACTCAAAAGTAAGTTTACGAATAAGAATTAGAAATTAGTTTTAGAGCTTGTTTACTATAAAAGTCATATTACCCTTTGAAAAATAAAAGCAGTATTGCTGATTAAAACTCACATATTATTTGCGCTTATTCCTTATCTAGAGCTGGATAACTTGATCGCTAGATCAGAAACAACAGTAAATTGTTAAAATGCACTTCGGCTATATAGCCAGTTGATTAAGTATTTCAGAAATTACTGAAAATTCTACAGCAGTTTTGAAACGATAGGTAAGAAGGAAATGAAGGAACATTAAAAGTTGGATTGTTTTTTTTAGCAAATAACGATATCGTTGACTGAAGAGCAGAAGAAACTGCGGGGTCGGCAGTAATCAGCAACATCAACCAACAGGAATGATGCAAATTGTGCAACTGGATTGCATCAGACGATAAAGAGTGAGTTTCTGTATATCTGCTATATAGCAAAAACTGTTAGCTTTTTTAATATCTGCCTGATTTTCTTTTTGCAGTGCATTTGGATGGGCTCAGATACAAGGTGGCAAGCGGTGATCGACTGTATCGTACGATGAATGCGTGGAAGAAAGCCTTCGAAGGTGCCAGATTACCAATATAAGGATTAGATTTTCGACAATATTGTCAGACGTTTCTTGTTTGGTTGATAAAACGTGTTTTTTTCGAATTTTATTACCAGCGCGCCCAAAAAATTGGATAAAAAATTTGTGATCAATAAATTTGTGATTTTAGATTGTACCCCAGAGTATGGCTTTTGTTTCATTTTTCTTCGTGTTTGATGTATTTTTTAAAGTGGTATTAAGTTTGTTAATTTTGTTTGTTTTTTTTACTGATGGAATCCGGGTACGATATCGTAATTAAAGAAATGAATGGCGAACGTTGTTTCTCCGAGTTTTTGGTACGCTTCTGGACACGTTTAGCACGTTCAAACGCCATAGTTGGAGACGTCTTTTTGTATGTCAAAAACGGCTCCATAAGTATACTGAAACTATGTGTAGCTGCGACATCTCATCAGTGCATTGTTTATGTACCCGGCAGCGCCATTCAACGTTTAAAAGCTGCCTAAGCAACGTTAAAAAAGTGCGTACCGTAGAATCGGGGTAACTTAACAGTAAAGCAAATACAAAAACCTATAAAACTAATTAAATCTGGCCATGGGATTAGTCGTGCAGAACGGTGAGTATCGTCATAAGCCGGCTACAGCTGATAAATTATTATTCAATTAAAAACGTTTTTGGGTTGGAAGTGGGAAACTCTACTGTACGAATATCTATATACTGTATCCAAAATATAGGTAATACGTAATACCATAGTACGTAACCGACGCCATGTACAATAGATGCAGCTTCAAGCCGGTACGAATCTTACATAAAGGTTATTATACGGAAATTTAATCTGCAGCATGTGAAAATGTGATTAATTATAACAGAATGTCAAACGGTGGCTTATTATGCAGTACCTCCATAGCATTATTGTACAACAGAAGTAAACAACGTTGCAGTTCAACTGTACTGCAAGACGCTGCGCAAATTAGCACGCTACACGATGTTCACGAAATGCCGGTCATTTTTACCATTGAGGAAAAAATACAAATGGATCTATCGACCATGGTTTGGTGCATATTCATTTGGTCTCATCATAAAAGAAATGATAAACTTTTGATATTATACCCATGCTAAATTGAGAATTATTCGAAGAAGTACAGATATCAAATTTACCGTTTAAAAAAATAGGTAGGAGTAAGTATTTACATTGTTCATTTCGCTTAAATCCGGGTGTGTGCAAATTCGCACAAAAAATTAACCATGTGAGCAGAATCCAGCCACTGGTCAACGTTCGACAGCTGCACGACATCAGCAAACGGGATATGTAGCCAGTGTTTTCCACCACGGTACCCGTATCGATTGGTGTATACTCATACTACATCAAAGAGGATCACATGCGCCTGCACAAGCCCTGTGATAAGCTCTCTCTCGTCATGGAGAAAAAAGGGAAACCGTATAAATCATTTTCCTACCAATTCCGCTGCGTGTTTTGCAAATATGGCTTTATCGATTGGATGCATAGTCATCCCCGCTTTTAATGCCGTTTGCCCCCGCGTCGACGCATACGGACAAGCATGGCACTGGCACTGCCATGCATGGATATGGAGGGCACTAGATACCTTTTGTGGAATCGATCCGTGTTTTAGGAGCTATAACGCGAACTGTGATCATCGCCAATCTGCTGACAAGCTCAGTGCCGAAAACCTGCGCCTGCTCGCCATAATTCACTTCCGCCCTGTATGTGCAGCAACTCTGAAGTCTGAACGTGTCATGATTTTTGTGCCCGTAAAAAATTATATTTATTTCTATAACAAACAGCAGTATAAAATTTTTTAAAACGCTTTATTTTAATACTACAGAAGTTTAAAGGGCGAAGCAGAAGCGGTTTACACCGTACATGCCGGCATTTAACAGCATTTAAGGGGCGGTGGCAACCGCACTTCCTCATACGGCAATGGGGATCTCGGGACTGGGCGCTCTCGGGATAAGTACGTAATAACGATGCGTTCACAATTCGCAGTACGTGATGTAGAGTTCGTGGTACTACTCTTGTTCCCCTTGTATTATATGCAGGCCAACAGGCAGGACTATGTCGTGATATGTGCTGATAGCTTATGAGCGATTGATCCACTGCCAGTTGTAACAGACGACTCACCCAAATCAGTACAAAACCCTTTTCTGGCGAACTGGCATCATAACCGAGTCATCGGCCAATAAAAGAATCTACATTACTGATTTTGAAATGATGAAATAGATCAGTTTTTCTCGATATGGATGAGAGGATGTATCCTCGCAATAATGATGTCATGATTTGTAACATCGTGGATGAAAATGGATAATATGGCCACCGTGGTGATCTTATGTAATAGTATCTGTGGATTATTGTTCGTCAGCGGTTGTAAGCTAAACAAGACGACACCTTAAAGCCGAAAGCATGGCATCCACCAAGAATATGGCCTTCAGCATGTCCGCCATCCGGTAAGAATCTTTAACAATTTTACACGGTAAGATATATATGACCAGAACCATACTTCCATGAGATAATGACCGGATGTACCGACGGAAATGCCGTTTATCCGCACGGTTTTCCCATTCAAATTGCTAGTTCCTGCGTTTTAGAATCTCGGTAGTATACGGTAGTAACAATTAATTGTTACTACCGTATACTACCGTCTATCTAATTGTTTCGATAATATTATCGAAACAATTAGATAGACTATTGTGCCTTGCCCGCATCCACTTTACTCGGGTATTTTGAAATAGTTAGCTTATACTTTAAGTTATTTAGCTTACACTTTAAATTATTTATCGGTACATTGCACAATCATGAATAGAATGTACAATCATGAATCGAATCCTCCCTTCCTAAAAAATGGGAATGGATGCAATTCTCCTAATTATGCATAACTATAAAATTTGTATCCATTCCATTAGAATTAAGATAAATCAAATTTTATACAAAAGCGGTTTCAAAATTATAGCACCTTAATCCGTCCATTACAAAACTAAAATTTTTCGACGTCGTTTTAAAAGTACGTCGGCTGATATACGAATACAAGCCTCATTCGTCTTCACCAAACCTCTAGCATATATCTTATATATACGAGTATATATCGAACGATTCCACTAAAGCTCAAATCCTGATGTTGCTGGTTGAGCTATAACAAAGCAGTTTCGGAACATCTTAAAGATATTTTGAAGTTATGATTTTTTCAGCAACATTGCCAACCAAAATGTGGATAACCCTGGAAGTGTGGGAGAGCAAGAGCAACCGGAAAGGAAAAAGCCAGGACGATATCAGGGGCCTATTAGGCGATTTTGGTTTAAAACAACGGGCTTCTTAGGCCTCCGCACAAATCCAGACAAAAAACCGACGTCCCTGTTCATCTTCTCAGAAGAAAACTGTTTACGCCGATTAGCCATTAAAATCAGTAAACACGAGAAATTTGAATACGTGGTGCTCATTACTATCGTCTGCAACTGTATCGTCCTGGCTATGGAGGAACATCTTCCCAATGACGATAAAACCATGCTTTCAATCCAGCTAGTAAGTCAACAGCATTATTAAACTGAAAAAGTCATGATGGATGTCCGCATGACAATGTTGCGTTATTTTGCCTTACAACATTTTCTAAAAACCCTCGGTTTGACAGTTTAACATTATGCATAAAAATGCACTGTTGAAGGTGCAACCAAGAAGCGGGCACGAAGAAAAGAATGTACTCGTGATTATCAAAATATTTAATACCAGTAATTGTAGTATAATACTTACAGCTCAATGGTAACTGTGTAGCCGACGCTATCGATATGTCACACATCAAAATTTTGTAATTAGACACCCATACGGTATGACCTTTGAAATGAAGACCTGGCTGCAGTTACGTTAATAGAATGAATTTTTTAAATTGCACATTCAGTTATTACGTGTACAAGTATTCTACGCCCTGACATGTAAGGATGTGCAAGCACTACCAGAAAGGACGCAGACAAAAGCTGGAGCTAATCCATTTGTGGTTTCGCAGGAAAAAACGGAGAATTACTTCATGGCCATGTTTTGTTTTGAAGCGACATTAAAAATTCTGGCTCAAGGTTTTGTTCTTCATAAAGGATCATATTTGCGAAATTTCTGGAATATAATGGATTTTACGGTAGTCGTAACCGGGTAAGAGATTTCCGGAACTTTGTTCGAATAATTGTATTAATGATGCAAAAATCCATAAGAAACAATGCAAAAGCGTTAAATAATATTCACTGCGTACAGCTTTATACGAATATATACAATAGACTCTGACAGTCTATTAGGGTTATAAAATCGAATAGCAAAAACGCAATCAATAAGTGCAGTGCATAATGGTCAGAGGTATTTATAATATTTCCTATACTTATATGCACCTGATTATTGCAGATTTCTTACAATCGTTGCGTCAGACGCATCTTCTTCCGGTTTTGATCTACGCACACTGCGGGCAGTGCGTGTACTGCGGCCTTTAAAGCTGGTATCCGGTGTACCAAGTGCGTGCAAAACAGAAGCAGCAAAACTGTTATAATTTGGTTTACCAATGGTTGGATTGCTGTTATTTCGAATTCTGTAAAAGCATGAGCACTACGAAAAATAAAAATTGTATTATTTTAAGATTTAATGCAGGGTTTATTATGAATTTCAGGCCTTCAAGTTGTCCTTAAATCAATTATTCGAGCCATGGCACCCTTGCTACAAATTGGCTTGCTTGTACTTTTCGCCATTCTCATATTCGCCATTATCGGATTAGAATTCTATTGTGGGGCCTTTCATCACACGTGTTTCAACAAAACTACTCGTACGTATGGAAATTGTTTATGCTTTCTGCATATCCATCAAAACAATGCCAATCTACGTAATAGGCCTAACAGTTAATAGTAACGGTAGTATTCAGAATCAATGGTGTATTACGTCCAAGTGTTAACAACTTTCAGATGAGCCAGTCAGGATAGGCGGTGTGCCTACACCGTGCGGCAACAATACAAGCAATTCGGCAACTGGTCCCCAGTCATGTGGGGAAGGAGCCGTATGCCATCGCTGGTGGATTGGGCCAAATTACGGGATTACAAGTTTTGACAATATCGGCTTTGCCATGTTAACCGTCTTCCAGTGCATTACAATGGAAGGCTGGACCAGTGTTTTGTACTACGTAAGTCAGTTCTAGTACAGTACAGTCGCGCACACAGACACAAATACGCGCGCCCATATTAAATCTTGTGTTACAGCTGTAACACAAAGACGTAACGAAACTATAAATATTCGTTAAGGATCCTCTATGATTATTTAAAACTTTGCACTTCTAGTTATCTGCGTCGCAAAAAAAGTTACAGCACTAATTATTAAATTTCAGAAAACATAATGCAACATGTTACGTACGTATAGCTATGTTATGACTTCCAGACGTTGCGATTCCTGGAATAATGCAGGGTTTTGAATTTACAGACGGATGATGCACTTGGAAGCATGTTTAACTGGGCCTACTTTGTACCGTTAATTATTGTCGGGTCGTTTTTTATGCTGAATTTAGTTCTTGGTGTCCTCAGCGGGTAAGAAATTAAGTTATTCATATAATGCTTGTACCTTATAGTTAGTGGCTTACAGTCTCTTTGTGGCCATTGTAATTACTGCGACCCACGTCATGGTAAATTTTAGAGAATTTGCCAAGGAGAGAGAGCGCGTCGAGAATCGTCAAAAATTTTTGAAAGATCGCCGGAAATTGCAAGTGGAGCGAGAACTAAACGGGTATTTAGACTGGATCTGTAAAGCAGGTAATAACATGCAGTTACACGCTCTACGCACAGAAACTGGATTGATATTGTCGTGTAACCAATAAAATGCCGGCATCTGTTACGCATCTACCAGTATTTGGTATTCCTATATATAGGCTATTTTATTTTTAAATCTGTATACAGTACAGTGTACAATATACAGACGAGTACCGATACTATATGATTTTGCAGAAGAGGTTATACTGCAAGAAGAAAAAACTACCGATGAAGAAAAAATGCGTATTATCGAAGGTATGTGGACTGGAGAGGGGAGGCCGAAAGCTTCTAAGAAGTCATAACAAATTAATTATACTTTAATTCCTATATATGGTTGTTTTTTTCTTTCAGCACGCAGGAGAGCAGCTGCCAAGAAAAATCGATTAAAAAACAAAAAGAAAGAAAACAATGTTACTGATGAAAAAGAGGCAGATAACGACGATGATGATGCAGATGATGATGGGGACGACGACGATGATGGTATGGGAAGCAAAATGCAGTTGTTATGCATCCGAGCGAAAATATTACTGCACAATAAACAAGTGAATAATTCCAGCTCCGGGAGGCAGAACAAAAGAGAGTTTCTCAAAGTCGTTCCATCGCGTGAATAAGAGATTGAGGTACATGAATCTGTGTGAACAAATACTTGTTTTTTAATCCATATGTGAAATTGTTACCTGCAATTCTATATGAACCATGGACGATTTTATTTCTTGGCCGCATTTGGTTGTGATAAAATTAGCTGGAAATTGTACTGTGTGCTGCTTTTCTAGGTTAAACATCAGGAAAGCTGTGCGGACACAAAAATTTTACTGGTGCGTTATTATACTGGTTTTTCTCAATACCATGTGTGTCGCTGTGGAACACAAAGGGCAACCGGCATTCCTGACCACCTTTCTGTGTATGTACTTTCTAAATTAAACAAAAAAACCTGCGAGTTAAACTTAAGAATTTTTAATGCGAATTTGAATTCAAAGCAGCCGATTAATGTTACAGATTATGCGGAATTTGGATTTCTGGGGATATTTTTGATAGAAATGCTGATAAAGTTATACAGCATGGGATACAGTGCCTACTTCCATTCCAGCTTTAATCGATTCGACTGCATTGTAAGATGTCGTAGTATAAGTCATTTGGATTTTTCTCGTCGTTTATTATTTGGAAGTTCGATCCAAATTCGATATCCTAGGTAATCAGCGGAAGCATTTTTGAAGTCGTCTACGCATCGTTCAACGAGAATGCATCTTTCGGCATCTCAGTTCTTCGGGCGTTACGTTTGCTCAGAATCTTCAAAGTGACTCGTTATTGGGCATCTTTGCGGAATCTGGTGTTGTCCTTGTTGAGCTCAATGCGATCCATTGTCAGCTTGCTGTTTCTGCTCTTCTTATTCATCCTTATATTTGCTCTCCTTGGAATGCAGCTGTTTGGAGGAAAGTAAGAGGGACAGTATAAGTAGTTTATTATATTGTACGTGAAATTGTACTGACTGATATGAGATCCCTTCTACCGCATGCTTCGGAATCTTGACAAGCGTGTACTTTTTTTATTGGAAGCTGTTGTACATGCTAACTGATCATAAGTTTACTGTTTGTTGCTGTTTTTCCAATGTTAAGATTTCGCTACATTGATTTTTGTTTCTTTTAAAAATATATCTTAATTAAACATAGTATATACAAACGCGTAGATAAGGCGGAAAAAATGAATACTTCGCATGGTGTACTGATTTTTTAAAAAGAAGTATGCAAGTTTTATGAAATAAAAAAATAATAAACCTTCATATTTAGCATACTACCGTATATAGTTTGTATTCTCATCGAAGCGTTACAGCAAAATTCTGATTTACTAAATTTGGTTTATTAAATTGAAACCAGGTTCAACTTCGAAGATGGAACCCCTCCTGGAAATTTTAACTCTTTTCCCATTGCCTTATTGACTGTCTTTCAAATCCTTACCGGAGAAGACTGGAACGAAGTTATGTATAATGGCATCCGGTCAACGGGGGGCGCTTACGGAGCGGGCATGGCCTACAGTGTTTATTTCATTGTTCTCGTGGTTTTCGGAAACTGTAAGCCAGAGCGCTGTCAAAATACACATATACTCGTTCAACACTAAATAAATTTGCATCGTAATGATATAAAAATTTGATTACTTATCAGATCAACTACTGTAGTACGTAGTACTCGTCTGGATAAATAATTATTTACTTAATGCATAAGATTGTTTATCTTATTCACTCAGTAGTCGCCGTCTTGTATACCTTGCGATAGAAATACATTAAAACTAGAGTAGTGCAGACACTGCAGAGTATTTCTTTTTTAAATGGTTGTCATAACCCTGGTTGTTACTTTCTGCAGACACTTTGCTCAATGTATTCTTGGCCATTGCCGTGGATAACTTAGCCAACGCCCAGGAACTTACCGCTGCCGAGGAGAAAGCGGCAGCCGAAGCAGCTGCTCAGGAACAAGCCCAAGCGATACCGGAAGTCCTTGATGCGGATGGTGACATGCTAGATTTGTATGATCTAACGGGGGTGCAGCCACCCCAAGTTAACATTTGCCCTCCGTCACCCAGTCATCATGTCACTGCCGGGGGTCTATCCGTTCCGTCGACGGCGTAAGCTTTGTGCTTGTATCTATATATGTTATCAATGCAACTGTTTCACGATAAATTTGATACTTACATAGAATTATAGGCAGTGGAATATACATTTAGTATAGTACAAATACGATTATGATTATTCAGTCAAATATGTCTACTTATGCTCAAAATCAGACGTTTTATACTTGAATACAGCAATGTTTATGCAGTATATAGCAGAATATACAATACATGCAATTTGTATATGCTCGTGTATACATGTATGCTGAATCTTCCATTACGTACTTAAATATACAGTAGATACTGTTTTACTAATTATTAGTAATTATTAATATTAGCTATTAATATTTTAAATAGTTTTTCAGCTCGTATTTGCACTCATGTGCTAATTATACGACAGAAATATTTACTACATTTTCAGGCATAGGAAAAATTCGCTAATTATGGAAGGCTTGGTGAAGTCGTCGTCAGATCGAAACATGGATCACAGCAAACAAAACGGTACTGCCAATCTCACTGACGATGAAAGCGAGACAACCGGAAGTGTGGCCAGCAGTGACTCGGATTTGCGAAACAGAGCCGTCAGGGATACGGCACCAAAGGTCAAACCCATCTTGCCCTATCGATCATTATTTATCCTGTCGCCGACAAATATGTAAGAAAGCACCTGCATCTTACTAAGCATAGTAAAAATTACGGAATTTTAAGTTTTCTTTCCAACTTTTCAGATTGCGAAGATTATGCCACAATGTCGTTAACCTTCGATATTTCGACATCTTCATCATGATAATTATTTCTGCAAGTAGTATATCGTTAGCCGCAGAGGATCCTGTTAATGCCAACAGTTTTCGAAACATTGTCCTTATGTACACCGACTACGTGTTTACCGGCATTTTTACTGTGGAAATGGTGCTGAAAGTAAGTCAGCGTTATGTGAACATAAAGCGAAAATGAAAGCGTTCGGCATTTGACTCTACCTGCTTTGCTTCTAGGTAATTGACTTGGGTTTATTACTACATCCGGGCGCTTATTGCCGCGATCTGTGGAATATTTTGGACTCCATTGTCGTAGTGTGCGCCTTGATCGCCTTTTCCTTTGGACAATTTGGGTTCGTGAATACAGTTCAAACACTTAAACTTTTTTTATAAATGGCAAAATCAAAGTTGGCCTAATTAGCATTTGCTATGTGATTTTCTCAGAGACGCCTCTGGTGCTGGAGCGAAAGCTAAGAATTTTAGCGTGATCAAATCGCTTCGTGTTCTTCGTGTGTTGCGACCGTTGAAAACCATTAACCGAGTGCCGAAACTGAAGGCCGTTTTTGACTGTGTGGTCAATTCGCTCAAGAACGTTCTCAACATTCTTGTGGTCTACAACCTCTTCCAGTTTATCTTTGCTGTCATTGCCGTGCAATTGTTTAACGGGAAATTCAATTACTGCACGGACGAAACCAAGTTGACACAGTTCGAATGCGAGTAAGTTATAAGTTCTGGTATCTTGCTATTCTATTCGTACTATTATTTTTTGTTTACGAATACCATCAATAAAATACGACAGAGATATTATTTTATTTTTTTATTTATAGCAAAAATATAATAGAATTATGCAATTGGCAGCTCTGATTGTGAGACTGAACACGAACGCATTCTCTGGCCGACTAATTATTACAAGGAATTAAAGCCAATAACCCACGTATTACAATAGCGGTTACTATATATGTATGTAGAATTACGTCGCCTTCCTTAACTGTGACATTTGCGCTAATTTTAGAGGGGAATTCTTTGTATACGAAGGAAAGAAGCTCATACCGAGAGTTGAGAAGCGCGAATGGAGGCTGCGGGATTTCCACTTTGATAACGTGTTCTATGCATATTTAACACTCTTTACAGTGTCCACTGGTGAAGGATGGCCTCAGTGAGTTTTAATATTGCTACACATTTTAGAACTCTTACGTTCAATTTTTTTGTGTTTTACTATGATATCCCTCAATAATAACCGTGTTTAATACTTTTTTCGCTTGAATCCCTCAGGGTTTTGCACCATTCTATGGATGCCACTCAGGAAGGGCGCGGACCACTTCCGTCATACAAAATGGAAATGGCGATTTTCTACGTGGTTTACTTCATTGTATTCCCCTTCTTTTTTGTCAATATCTTTGTGGCCTTGATCATCATCACATTTCAAGAGCAAGGATCAAAAGAACTAGTGGACGGAGACCTTAATAAGAATCAAGTATGAAGTTGGCACTGTCGCTGTAGTAAATGTATCAAAATTGTGACTGTAAAAGCGTATCTTCAGTAAATGCATCGAAATTGTAGCGAAAGAGTACACTAATACAATGCACGTAAATAAGTACGGTTTTAATAGGTACAGTACAACTAATTATATATATTTACATAAAGACCCTATAAATTCAGACTAGTCGGGCATCGCTTAAACTAAATAATTAGTACGTAGTTGCATATATACTGCAATTTGTGTGTATTTTTGTTGTTCACTGTGTCTTACGCTTCCTAACAGAAATCCTGTATCGACTATGTGATTAGCGCGCGACCTACTTCACGATTTATGCCTGATAAAGCCAAGGAACCCTGGAAGTATAAAGTGTGGTCGTTTGTCGTTTCGCAAGGATTTGAATATTTCGTCATGGCCATGATCACATTGAACACTCTCGTTCTGCTAATGAAAGTATGCGTTAGAATTCCTATAAAGTATATCTAGTATTTACTTGTAGTTGTTAGTTACCTTTCGGCATTCATTAAATGTCATACAAAACCAAAATTTGCAAATATTTGTCACATATATCTCACCTGAATATATGGTTTAAGCATGGCTTAAAAATGCTCGTTCAAAATTTTTTTGTAATTTATTCGCTTTTAACACAAATCTTTGTTATATTAGCTGCTTTTTTGCTTATTACATAGTTTCGTCAACAAGAAAGCCTTTTAAAAATGTTCTAGGCTACGGCCGATCTCATTCTGGTGTCAGCATTGTGGTGTCAGTAAAATAATTTTTTGATTAGCGAGATTTTAGAGCAATTTACCAAATCCTTTTATGTGGCTAAGACCTATAGCTACTCTGTAGTGTGTTTGTTGTTCCCTCAAATATCCCATAATCGTATGCTAAAAGTTACATTTATAGCACGACGATTCCAGTGAGAAATTTAAAGAAGTTGCAAAGTATAGCAACATGGTGTTTACTTCGCTGTTCTCGGTGGAATCCATGTTGAAAATTGTCGCCTTTGGGTTAAAGGTCAGTTTCCAATGCATGTCACTTATGCTTGTTTTTGTGATGATCAGGTGGACGATCCGGACGACACGTACGAAATCGTTTTGGGTTGTTTAAATATGGCCTTCACTACGATTTTTACCATTGAGTGCGGCTTGAAGATTTTGGCGTTCGGACCTAAGGTTGGCATTTGGGATAGAAACCACCTGAGCATAATTCTGTCCAAACCGAGCATGCCGCTGCACACCATTTATTTAACTAGCAGTTTAACGTAACGTTTTTTAAGTACAAATCAG
Organism: Paramacrobiotus metropolitanus; assembly: GCF_019649055.1. Lineage (NCBI taxonomy): Eukaryota > Metazoa > Tardigrada > Eutardigrada > Parachela > Macrobiotidae > Paramacrobiotus > Paramacrobiotus metropolitanus. The sequence goes on from NW_026570224.1 coordinate 3,059,570, forward strand.
TCTTCATCCAAAATTTTTACATTTGTTTTGTTCCTAACTTTTAATGCTATTATTGACTGCTCAGTGATTTTTAAGATTAAATTAGAAGGTGAAAATTTAAAGCGATTTCCACTGTAAATATCTATCTGTACTGAATGTGCCCTTACGAGATTTGTTTGAAATTAACTACAAATAGATAGCAGTGATTTTTCCAGTATTAAATATGATGATTTATTGGTGTTTGCAAGCGTTCATAAAACCATATGTGTCATTCTCTTAACCCTGAAACAGCCTTATTACCTGTTCTCTCCTGTCCCATGTGTCATCCTCTGGTCCAAATGTCAAAATACATGTCCGATTTCCTGTACGACGTCTGTGTCAAGTCCGGTTGCGTCCCGCTCTGTAATGTGCTGCAGTGTTGTTATATTGCTGTGTGAGCGCATCTGTACAAACGATGACTTAATCCCTCTTAATTTCCAGAATTATTTCCGTGAGCAATGGAATATTTTCGATTTTATCACCGTGATCGGAAGTATCATTGATACGTTCGTTTCCGAAATCGGAGAAGAGGAGTTCCCCAGTCTCAGTTTTTTGCGATTATTTCGTGCTGCCCGTTTAGTAAAATTGCTGCGGCAAGGATACACCATTCGAATATTACTCTGGACGTTTATACAGTCATTCAAAGCGCTACCTTGGGTGTGCCTTCTCATTGGAATGCTCTTTTTCATATATGCCATTATTGGAATGCAGGTGAGAAGCTGGATTGGAATCACTCGATTACGCCACGGGAATAAGTTTAACTTCATCCTGTTTACTAATGCCGTTGTTAACGTTTTTAACAGATTTTCGGAAACATTGAACTTGACCCATTCCGAGAAATTAATGCACATAGTAACTTCCGTTCCTTCGCTTCGTCGCTGCTGGTGCTCTTCCGGTGTGCCACCGGAGAAGCCTGGCAGCGTATAATGCTGTCATGTCTCAGCGGACAGCAGTGTGCAGCGGAGTCAGACCAGCAAGGGCCGCAGTGTGGCATGGATATGGCGTATGGCTATTTCGTGTCTTTCGTTTTTCTGTGCTGTTTCCTGGTAAGCTGCGGCTGTCCACTCTTTCTGTTGGATTCTTATTTACACAGATTGAAACAATGTAAAAATTTTTTTTTAAAACCAGATGCTGAACTTATTTGTTGCGGTCATCATGGACAATTTTGACTATTTGACGCGTGATTCTTCCATTCTTGGTGCACATCACCTGGACGAGTACGTGCGGTGGTGGGCGGAAAAGGATCCTGGTGCTGTGTAAGTATAACTATTATTGTTCACGGAATGTACAGTGTGCGTATACATATGATCAGTAGTGCACTAATTATTACTGCGCGAGTACTTACTGATGATGCACATATTTACAGAGGTCGAATAAGATACTCGGAGATGTACGAGCTTCTCCGGAATATGACCCCTCCGGTAGGATTTGGCCGGCAGTGCCCATACCGACTGGCATATAAGAAACTGATCAAAATGAACATGCCGGTCGATGACGATGGGACGGTGCATTTTACAACGACTCTTTTTGCACTGATTCGTGTATCGCTGGAAATAAAACTGCGGGACCGTAAGAACTACTTTTTTCATACGGATTTGCAGGGAATTAGATGTTTAATGATGTTGGGTTCATGTTTAGCGGATGAAATGGATCAGGCTGACGAGGAGCTACGGCAAACAATACGCCGAATGTGGCCGATTCAGGCAAAGAAAATACTTAACCTTCTAGTGCCTCCTGATGATGGTAAGCTTTTCATTCGTATGTTCGTATTGACGTTCAGTTTTTAGCTGAAGGCGTGCTTCATTTATTGCAAAAACTGTAGATGTTTTATTACGAAACTCAAAAATAGTAATTCTGATTGGCTAATTTGGAACGTACTAGCTGTTATATTCATCACAGTGCCGGTTGAGTCTGTCAGTCTCTGCCGCAGTTCTTGTCGTTTACGGTTATTATTCAGATTTATTCAAAATGAGCGCCATGAATACGTTTTGAATTCATGGAAAATAGCTAAAGTAATAACCTTTTTACCAAAAACAGCATCTAATAGATATCTGATACCCTGTAAATTATGTCTGTGGTTAGCGTAAAATGGTGGATTAATATTACCTCACAGCTGAACAGCGCATGCGGTTTTTCTGAGTGTACATACTAAAGAAATTCATTGTAGAATTAACCTATAAAAAACTAACGGTTGGAAAGATTTATGCGGGCCATTTGATCCTTGAAAACTGGAGGAACTATAAAGAGCAAAAAGCAAAGGGCATCAACACTGGATTTGCCCAGCCGGTAAGTACACTGCCGCTTACATTGTTAATAATGAAATTCTGATTCTAGTTGCATGGATAAAGTGAAATGACCTTTATGCATGGTGCTGACCGTCCCAAACCCGAACCCGTCTTGTTTCTTTGCTCAAACATCCCCTATCAAAACAACCTTTTATGTGACAAAATTATATGTGAAGTTTCGTTCTAGGATTGTATATGGTATTAATTATGCTGTATACAATCTAGCGTCGTCGCATTATGTACCCAGATGTGTCCCCGTTATTGTTCATGCTAATTGTCGTGATGGTTGCCCTTTATCCCTCATAATGTCTTAGGTTCGCAAGGATTCGCAATCAGCAGATGGGGTTAGTATGTGTGCTTTAATTTGTGTGTGTGTGTGTCAACGTTAGATATTGTTAGATAACCCTGCATGTGTGTGCATATGTATGGCTTTAATAATTGCGTTAAGCATGCGTAATTATGCTTTGAACGTCAAAAATGAAAGTAGAATTGAAAAGCTGCATGTGAGAGTAATTGTATACGCAAGCAAATGTATGTATATGAAGTTCTGATGGTAAGTTTAATTAAAGTCGAGCCTAAGGCATGCTGAACTAATTATGCAGAGAAGCTGATGGAATTTGAAATTTCTGATGTTCCAAAAACGGATTAGTACTTTCTGAAATCAGACGTACGCCAGCGCATGATTTGTTTTTTTGTACAGCGTCAAACCACAATATTCTCCAAAGTGCTGGGAGCTGTCCGGGATAGCAAACATCATCATAAAAGCGACCTTAGTCTGGAACGCATAGGAGAGGATCCGTCTCGATCGAGAATCCATTCGCTTTCTCATGGGTCAATCATAAGGTACTTGAGATATTCTTCCAGTCCAGATTTTAAATTACTCGTATATCATTCGACCTGTATGCGCTCTGAGGTGGCCGGTATGGCAAGTTTTATCTTCATTTTACACAAAAATCTCTATTTGCAGTGGTAAAGATACTGACAACGCCGGAAGCCCAGATTCCAGATCTTTTACGAGATCGTTCAGTATTCTGCGAAGAGGTAGTTATCGGCGAAAAACCGAAGACACGGTACATGCGTCAGCGCCGCCAGAACAGTCGGACCCTGGACGCCGCGAATCGCACGATTCCATTTCTAAATTTTCTGAACCGGCCAGAGAAGGTGGTTACACCACAGATATGTCGTTGCCGACATTAACCATCGAAGAAGAACGAATGTCCCCAACGGAGGAAGAATTGCTAACGGAACCGGAAATGCAAGACAACGGAGGCCGAGCAGTCCACTTCCGGCATCCATATGACGAAACCATGAATCCTCCGTCCAGATCCCTATCACCGGCATCGGCATTCTCGCAATCTTCAGCCGGTAATTATCTCATATAAGACAAAAGTTAAATTAGGTCTACACGCTAATTTAAAAAGAAAGTACTTATTACTACAAATACATGAGTGTTACTAAAAATTTGTAGTATTAAGGAAACAACAAATTACTAGTAAATGCGAAACATTTGATTAAAAAGTAACTGCAACAGAGAATGTATAGTAAACAATTTTCCACACACTTAATATTACACTTAAAACACTTAAAACTGTTTGTTGGATGTAGATACTAATCTGCTCAACGCAATAGAGGCTGCAAGAATGAAAAACCGCCGAGTGCGGGAGCAGCAGCATATTGATGACCAAGTGAACCGGAAGTACACCAACGTCTACACCGGCGACAACACCCACCTGCGACCAGTCGGCTTATCGATACATCACCTGTCGCGGCTGAACGCGCAAGCGGCTCGGTCGCATGTCACCCATCCACCCCCGCGTCCCGTCAACGGACGCAGTTGGGAATCGGAAGTGTCGCCGAATCAGCACATACATCGCTGGATGTCGCCGCCACCGGGTGAGGACCGTCTGGTCGATGCACGCCGCCGTCTGCCGAATAATGCCAATCCCCAGTGGTCGGGGCGCAAATTGCCCATGCCGCCGCCGGGCACCCAGTATCCGCCCGTTTCACCCGGCTATGTCAGTGGCAGTAGTAGCAGAATTCCACCGCCGTATGCCGCTACACAAGATAGAAGATTTGTCAAGGCACAGCCGGTTAGGCAGGAAAGCCGCGAGTCAAGGAGATTTTTGCCCACCGCACCGGAACCAAAGCCCTTGTATGGCAACCGTCTGTTTCCTCACCCCATGGATTATACGGAGACTGAAACTGATTTTGAAACTGAAGATGATCTCGGCTGGGCTTGAAACAAACAATAAGACCGTTAAAGCCAGCTGATCCAGATATTTGTTTGAGTATTATGTTTTGTATAAATTAAAACAGTACTCTCCTTACATTGTTAGTTGATCTCGATAATGGGTAACAATTCACCGGTGAATATTTTTTAAAGCATTTAATCTTTTTTTTGCAATCAGATTAGTCGAGAATGGAATATTGCGGAAGCCCGCACAATAAAATTCTTAAAATAGACCAGAACAGCACTAAGCCGGGAATTTACAGTCAGTCAGCAATATAAGTAGTGAATTTTGATAATATTGCCTGTATGGCAGCAAATACAGAGAGAGCTACTCTATAGTCTATAGTATTTATACTAATTTAACTAATTTAATTTAACTACCCCGGTAGTTAAAAAATTACCATTTTTTGCGTGGTGAATATCTTCAAATACATTTATATTATATGTACCATATTCACATACAAATATGATAATGTACTTCGGTTTCAGAGTTGAATAATTATGGCGTTACGCGTTTGTACCAACATAATCAAACCGTCGGTCTTTATGATATTATGCCACAACTGCTTTGTTCGTGTCGAGTTGCATGTGTACGCACTCATAAAAATATAATATATCTATGATATGCTATTTGTGTACCGTAATTATGTAACGAGCAGCAGAGCGTCTCTAAATTAACTGTAGCTGATAAAGAAGTGTTGTATCTATATTTTCAAACAACTTTATCATTCTTGCATACAAAGGAAGAAGAACAATCTGAACTTTTTTTATCGAAACGGTCAGTCTTATGTCCCCGTTTTAATTACTTATCCAAATATCGAGAAAACGCAAAGCGCGCGTTGCGGTCATTGATTATTTTCTGTACACAAATTGGGATGATATTATGTCGCGCTGACAATGATGGATGTACAATTACGTGCACTGGGCAGCACAAGATAATTAACAAGCCATAGATTGATAATTATACGAGGAAAAATGCATAAACCATTCTGAATTGGTTAAACAGATCCGCTAATCAAAAATAAACGCTCAAAAAATCAACATTTTAAGCAAACCAAAGCGAGATGGGTACTTGTGCACTTCCGTTTGCATTTGTGCTGCTCCACTTACAGGTAAAAAGCAGGCGGAAGAGTATAGCGCATTATAGTGCCGTCGCATATAGCCGCTCATTCACCCTCTCGTTTCCGCTACGGCTGAATTTTGAACAGCGCTTTCATTGGTAGTATTGGGGAACCACCAGTGTCGTGGGATATCCACATCGGCGTGGGCCGAATGCTTTCTTATTACTTCCCGTTGGTATTCTTTCTGTTGACCACTGCTGTGCCACCAATTGGGATCGATATCGGCGGAATTAACCGATGAGGTCCGTCTTCGAAATTCCTCCTCAGCATCCGCTGCACTCGTCGGCAGCGGTTTATCGCCATCTTGACCTTGCCACGGTCCCCACTGCATCTGTTCTGACATGGATCGGTCTGTGCCGGGAATAGTTTTCCGTAGCGGCTCATTCTGCTGTAATTCTTCCCGCAGTTGACGGTGCATGCGTAGATCCGGTTTCGCTTGTGCTGCGCCCATGATATGGGAAGCGAATAAAAAATCTCACTTGGAAACAAAAATGGAATCCGGCAGCTGCTATATTGCAGATCTTACTGTATCCATATTGGTATTTGCGGATGATGATGCGTTTAGGGCTTTAAGCATGAGCAGAAGATTTGTTTCAGAACTGTGCGTTTGATCGATAAGTCTATTAACTCAGCAGGTACACTCCAGCACGCTGGTTTCTAGAAATGCTCTGAATTCACACAACGTTGTTATGTACTCTGCAACCGTAGCGGCAACGCTAACACATTGCCTTACCGTTCTCGCAACCTGGCCGATCGTGCTGTAAATTTAGTCACTCATTTATAAACATTGGCGGCAGTTAATATTTGTCGTAGGTGACTGGTAGACTTAGAAGAGCACGTTAAAGACCACCTTTGGATAATGTGCGATGCGAAAATAAAATATATAGAGCGCCGCTAATTCACTGCAACATTGCGCCTTGTCGCTACGCTGATGGGTGCATGTTTATTACGCTACCTGAAGGCGCAGTATATCTCTCCAGCATTAAAGGTAAGATGAATCAGCCTTGAACGTATCGGTGAAGGTAACTTTTTACAGAAGCGGTGGTGCGACAACGATGATCACAAAACAACGTACTTACACAAAGAAACAACATTATATAAATCACTTTCGGCAAGCTTAAAATTTATAAGCCGTCTGGCAAGTTCGGCGACGTAAGGCACAACACAAATCCCAGTGCGTATGTATATTACGCTGTAACGCACAGTACAAACCGTGCTGCGTGGGCAAACATGTTCTTGAAGATTCCTTACAGTTTTACCTGATGGTACGGTAGGTTAAAACTTAAATGCTATGTACCGGTGCGGTAGTTAGTAAGCACAATGGCGAAAATGTGGCGGAATAAAAACTTGCACAGCACTAAACAAGTGAGCTTTATCAGCAAAAATAAACGTTGTGTTAAGCAAGTTTCACCCCCATAACCGAGCTACGTACGGGATAATATTAATGTCGGTACTTTATTGGAAGAAGCATCTACAGTAGTGATGTGATCTACATCTGAGTATGTGATCATCTGAAGCATCTGAGTATGTGATCTACATATACTATATTAATTTCGCACAACAATTAAAAAAGCGTACAGCTAATTCAAAAGGAGTAAATTCTGTTAAGTACTATCGTAAATAATCAAGAAATCAGTACAATCATAGTGTGTGTGTACTGTGTAGTGTACCACAAACAGGATTGGTATCTCGTACGTGCAATCCAGACAGTGACACATTCAAGTCACTATCTGGAATAAACATAAATGCATACCAGCACATGCACAAATTCAGCATAGCAAAAAAAAAGGACTCGGTCCCAGTGTTCCACTCACTTAAAAAGTGATCTGCTAATAGACTGCTATAACCATAAGTCTATAACAATTAACAAGTATGACAAATTAACAAATAATTAAGAACTCTACCGGTAAAATATGCCAGTACCGCTAGAGTTCTTAATTATAGTTCAAGGTGGCCTTGAGAATCATTTAATTAAAGCAGAGCTGTCTGTGCGTCACACTCCCGCCTCCAAAGCTTCCTCATTGGCCAGAACCAGCATTAGGGCTTCTTTAACCCTGAACAGCCTTTTAGACTTTTCAACTTCGTCCATTGAACCAGATACTCCCTTTGGCTTGGTTCCAGGCCCGCGTTGGAGGGGGGGCGGTGGGGGCGGCCGCCCCCCCCTTTTTCGATTTTTGGCCGCCGGGGGGGCGGCGATTTTTCGGTTTTTGGCCGCCGGGGGGCGAATTTAAAGTATGGCGCCCCCCCTTCCGCATCCCTCCGCCCCCACCAGTTTCTGGCCGCCACCCCGGCGAATTCTAGCCAAAACGCCGCCCCACGGCGGCATTCCGCCCCCCCTATCAAAAAACCCCAGCGCGGGCCTGCTTGGTTCTTACGAAGCTTTCGAAACCTATGCAAGCTTTTACTTAGTACCTATGCAAGCTTTTACCTGAATAGCCAAATCCGACCTTCAGCCTTGGCGCTCACCAAGCTTTCGAAACATTGGTACCAGATTGGCTAAAGCCAGCATTACGACTTTTAAGAGTGCAAGCCTTAAAGAAACGGTAGGTTTCACGCAGAAGCTGCGGCCTTTGGTGACCGAAGGCTTTCCAAGACTTCGGTCGCCGAAGGCCTTTCAAGCTTTGGTCACCGAAGGGGTTTGGAGCCTTCGGGTGACCGAATGGTTTTAGGCCTCTAGCCTCCGAAGACCTTTCAAGCCTTTGGTCACCGAAAGCTTTTTAGGCCTTTGGTCACGAAGGCCACGCGTGCGGTACCCGCCTTATTAACGCGTTTGGACACCGAAGGTCTTTTAAGCTTTCCGTTACCGAATGCCTTTTAGGCCTTTGGGTCACCGAAGACCTTTTAGGCCTTTAGTCACCAAAGGTCTTTTAAGCTTTTGGTCACCAAAGGCCTAAAAAAGCCTTTGGTCACCGAATGCCACGCGTGCGGCACCCGCCTTATTAAGCCTTTTGACAACGAAGGCCTTTTAAGCTTTTCGTCACCGAATGCCTTTGGTCACCGAAGGCCACGCGTGCGGTACCCACACTTTTAAGCCGCTTGAAACCGTGGGCCGCGTCAGCGCGGCGCGTAAGCGCCGCGCGTCCTGCTTGTTATAATTATTACACAGTATTGTGCTTATACGTGCACACTGCACATCGCCACAAATTGCACGCTTTTTTCGTTCTTCTTTTGTGTACTGATCGTTACTTCCATAAGAAACAAACCCGAATCTGACAATTGTACTCTCGCGAATAAAGTCGCGATCATCGATGCTTGCATAAGTGACTTATGTAAGTAGTATCTGGAATTCTGAAAACAGAAACAGCTAGTTTTGTCGATCACTACTGTACTAGTAGTAGTATACTTCAACTTTCAAGTACAGACAGGGTAGAAATGTAACATAGATAAACATGCGGAGTTAATTATTGGAGTCCAATGTCCACTCTACAGAAACAGCACAGACTCAAATCAAGCAAAAACACAGCTCCCAGCCCCCAGGGCAAGACTTTGTCACTTCTGAACTTGTGTTGTTTAATAACAAGCAACAGATTTGTCCATACAACTGCTAGGTACCAGCAGCAACGCTAAAGTTCTAAACATAGTTTAACATACACCCGTGATTCTGCAATTCAAAGCCTGTACTTGTACAACAAATTAATATCCATCACAGTACCGGACAAAACTAGTATTATTCATTTATTAGTTAAAAAAAATCAGCTGGGACAAAACGATGGCGACCGATACAAGGAATTTGCTTCCCCAAAAATATACATGTACTTTGTAATTTGTATAACGTATATTCTCGAAGGCAGGAGACCAATGCGCGAATCCGATCATGACGCTGGCTTGTCCATCGGTTCAGGCAGCCCTAATCCGGGCACAGGCGGATCACCAATAGGTCGATGATCAGGAACAGGTGGCTGGGGAATGCCAGTGGGTCCAATCGTGGGCGTTCCTTCAACTTCCTTGTGGGATAGTTGGCAACGACGGAAAAGGGTCTGGGTTCATCCCAGATGCGGACGTCCCTGGAGCGCCAGGCAATGAGGGATTTCTGTCGGTTTTTCCTGAATCTTCCGGCTTCCGACCAGGAAAACCTGGCCCTGTCGGCTTGAAACCTCCGGGATCCATATCGCACAACAAGAGAAAGAATCTGGGACCGGCAGTGAGCGGACAAATGATCAAAACTTCCCAACGTCAACGCTGTTGTACTATGACCGATGATGACTTTCGCAGACCACTTGATGACTTGAACTCAAATAACAGTGGCAAAACTAATGCTAGCTGTAGAAAATTTGTCTGGCAAGATACGTACGGGGATGATATTTATATGTTACTACCCATTCACAGTCAAAAAACGATACTTCCAGAATATACTTCTCTGACATAACTCTGAGTCTCTGACATACCAAATGTCCAAGAACTGTAGTCAACTGTATAATAAAGTGTATCTGTACTCAGTAGTCATCACTCAAAACCGATTATAAAATATCGCACTGTTAGGCAGCTGCCACCGCACCCGCTAACGGAAAATTCCGTAAAGAACTCGCGCATACGGGAGGCAGTTGGATTTATATGCGGAAATGCTGAAATAAGCGGCGTATCACCGCAATAATGACCGCATGACGATGAGCGCATTGTACAAATACACGTTCAAGGCTGGTGCGATACTTACTCACAAGTCAGTACAAGTTACAAAATTGTTTCAATAATTTAATCTTCATATTACTTATAAAATTAATTAATATTCTGTGTAATAAGTACTTCGAAGGTCACCAGTGGTCCATCAAACAATAGAACAAGCGGTCACAAGCCGACAAAATTGAGTTTAAGCACCTTTACTTGCAACTTGCAAGTAAGAAGAACAATACACAATCATTAAAAATAATACTTCGTAGTAGTAGTTCAAGTACAGTAATCGAAGTCCGAATTTACAACTGAAGACGAATTTACAATAAAAACTTGCCACACGGACTTTAATAGCGAAGTAAAAAGTAATCAGTTACACGATGTCCAAAAGCTTTAAAAACGGAATCTGTTTTACGATATATAAGCCGGTAACTCTTATAAGTGCATCAACGGTATCGTGCTTCATGAGGTCAATATAGATATATGATATCTATATAAAATTATAACCATATCAGATTTCCGAAGTACAAACTAACAACATTTAGAACCCAGATCACACTTTCTTAGGTTTGTCCTTGTCAACCTTGTTGGGTTGTGTAGGGTCATGCTTTCCTTCAGGCTCTGGGATATTTCCCGCTCCGGGTTGTCCACTGCGTGGCGCTCTGGTTGTGTGCATGGTGTCTCCCGGTTGGTCGGGAACTGCCGGCTTGGGATCCGGATTTTCTGGACCGGCGCCACCCTGACCTTTCATCCCGCTTAATCCTTCTGGGTTGCTTGGGCCAGATCCAAGTGCAGGAGAAATTCCTGGTCCACCGCTGCCGAGTCCACCCATTCCTCCATCAGCCATGTTAGCCTGGAAAGAGAGGAAGAATACTTTCTATATCGAACAGATGCAGAATTAATTACTTAATTACTTTACTTATAAAATTACTTAATTCAAAAGAGATAATGCAGAAACCATTTAAACGAAAACAAATCTACAATACTGTACAGTACAGTACTTAAACTAACTGAAAAGTGTAAACACCCTTTTACTGCTACTTTTTTTATTTGTATACTTCTACAGTAATGATTTAATAACTAATATGTAATTCTATAGCCGATGGTTGTACGGTCAGTACTTGCAGTACGGATGACTACAAATTTGCACAAAAGCTAACGAACAATCGAGCTGGTCGAAATTCCTGATGTTTCAAGTCAAGAAGTTCCTTTAAAACTATTAGCAAGCTTAGAACTTACTATTAGTAAGTTCTATAAGTAAGTTCTATATAAAAGCAGTAATTATTATTATTGGTATTAACGTCCCTATATTGTGTTATAAGTACGGTATATCGTTAACCACCATGTCTAATCTAAAAGTTCTGAAATTAAGAATTTCGATCTTCAGGATTGCATTACATACTTAATTATAATAATAGCTAGTGCTGCATAAACTGCTGTTCATTTACCTATTGTCTTCACTGCGTTAAGAAAATATAGGTAATAGGTCAGCGGCTATCAAGTAAAGTCTGTATGTAGAAACAGGCCTTTCAAATAATTATTTTCAAACAATACGGGCAAGTAATTTTCCGCATTCGAACATATATAGTACTAAATACGAGCGTTTGCGAAACATGTTAAAGGGGAGTTAACTCAAGAGATGTGGGTAAATCTTGCACGTACAAATTATTCAACCGGGGAATTCCCATGATTATGCCGCGTAATCAATGCATTCCGTTAACGTGAGTAGTATCACAACACAGACGTGCAGCGGCACTGCAGCCGTGGTTGTACCCGATATCGTAGTCGTACCGGATTCGTGCGCTACGGTTCGTAAATGTATTTTCCAAATTTCCCATGGTTAGAAGTTGAGGTTGCTGTGCAATGAGCACAACCATTCGATAACAGTGAAAATCGATTTTTGTGCGGCAAGATACCTATATTAAGGTCGTGTTGTCTCCCACTTCGCTATAAAGCCTATAATTTGCAGGTTTTAAGCTTGAAAACTGATAATAAAGTTTACTAAAATTGTTTCGTGCTTGAGCCAGTATTAGCCGGATATCGCCATCAACCTGTTTGGATCGTCGTTATTGCGCAGTAAAGTTCAAAACATACCGGTCAGTAATTATGCCAGTAACTTTAATTTGAGCTGTAACTTGTACTGTTGTCCAAAGGGTGAATCGGTACTATTTATGTGGCTTTTGGTAAAGCGAATTTTTGCGACGAATGCAAAAATATAGACATTAGTTGAATATATAATGATATTGCACTTACTACTCGATTGTTCTACCGCTTTTCTGCGTACTTCAAAATCGTTAACCAGGCATATAATTATGCCCGTACTTGCTGTGCAGTCGGAATTGGTTATTCCTTATTTCCGACGCTGTATCGATTTTACAAAGCGTACTGACTGGCAGTGCCAACGTGTCTGGCTGTCGCCGAATATTTCGCTATTTTACCAGGGTCTTGTTTGTAGGTTCCATGTTGATCTTCAAAATGCGTTACATTCCTATCCTGTTCCTCAGTTTCCTCCTAGTCGCCACTACTTTTAGTTGGCAATGGCCGTGGGCGGGTGACGAAGCGGAAGACGTTATAGACGAAACCGCCGACAAAGTCAAACAGCAGGCAGACAATTTGGGAGGTAAAGCCAAAGATGCAACAGATAAGGCCCGGGACACTGCTAAGGAGGGAGTGAAGAAAGCCCGCGATGCAAAAGATGATCTCGCAGATAAAGCCAAGGATGCTAAGGAGAAAGTGAAGTCGAAAGCCCAGGAAATGGCCGATGACGCCGAAAACACTGTGGACAACGCCAAAGACTCGGCGAAGAACGCTGCTAAAAAGGTGGGCGATAAAGTGAAAGAGACCGCCGAGGATGCCAAAGCGGCCGGAAAAAATGCCGCCGGCAAAGCCAAAGAAACCGTTGAGGATGTCAAGTCCAAAGCGAAGGATGCTGCTCAGGACGCCAAAGGTAAAGCGAAAGACACAGCGGAAGATGTCAAATCCAAAGCCAAAGAGGCAGCTGGAAAAGCCAAAGATACGGTTGAGGATGTGAAAGATTCGGCGAAAGATAAAGCCAAGAAAACCGCTGACGACGTGAAAGATGCGGCGAAGAAAACCGCTGATAAAGCAAAAGACGCCGCTGGGGATAAAGTCGATGACGTAAAAGATGCTGCTGGCAAGGCGAAAGATGCTGCCTCGGGTAAAGCGAAAGAGCTGAAGGACAAAGCCGGTGAAAAGCTGGAGGATGCCAAGGAAGCCGTGGAGGACGCCACTGGTCACACTTCCGAGCAGTTGCTGGACGCCGCCGGACGAGTGATCGTCAAAGCCGGTGAGACACTGGGTGAAGCTGCCACCCTGGCGGCAGCCGGTGCGAAAGCGGCTTTCGATGCGGCTGGCGGAGTGGACGGAATCTCAGAGAAACTGGGCGCAGCTGCTGGAGCGGCCAAGGAGAAATTGGGACAAGCGGCCGACGCTATCGGCAACACGGACACCTTCAAGAAAGCCAAGCAGGCAGTAGCCGATCAGATTCACAAGGTACCCGGGGCGGATGCCACTATTGACACCGTCGGCAAGGTGGGTGGAGCGGCAGTTGACGCTGCGAAAAATGTCATCAACAAAGCCAAGGACATCGTAGTGGAACAGGTGGGAGGCATGGAAGGATTCCAGGAGAAAATGGAAGTGGTGAAAGAAGTCGTTCTGGAACAAGCCAGCCATCTCACGGGCGCGGCTCATGAGAAACTGGAAGAGATCCGAGGAGGACAAGAGGCGGATCAAGGGCAGGCGAAAAAAGACGTCCCTGACAAGGATGCCAACAAGGAAAATCAGGGAGCGGCAACGGATCGGGATCCTAAAGCGAAGGACAAGGCAAAGGAGCAGCAGAGGAAGTCAGAATTATAACGTTTTTTGTTGTGCATTTAAAACTGAATTATTTGTTTTTGATAATGATTTGAAGGTTCAGTGCTATTCTTTACCACTATGTGGAAATAAAAATCTGTGCTTATTTATTTTTGTTTTGGTCACAGCTTATGTTGGGCTTTCTGATAATGCGAAAACACGAATTTTTAATTGAGATGTCTGTGTAAATATTGCTGCGAAATAATTATCCTAATTCGTAAGTACTTGGTAGCATATTCTAATAAAATTCCTGATTTAATACCGCATTGACAGAATAACTGTTATCGTACACATGTACTGTACTTACCCCTGCGTAGTATAAAGAGTCAGTCCTCAAAATACGAGTACAAGACAAGAGTCCAAACTCCAAACTGTTTCGAATCGAATCTGGCTGTCTAAAAGTTAACATTCCTGTTTTTGAAAATTTTTTATTGTGTTCTGGATAATGAGCAAGCCACTGCACCTAATAATTTTTGAAGAAAAATGTATTTGTCAGAAAAACATGCGAAAGAGGCAGCCGAATCCCTCGCATCAATTAAAGCGGGCAGGGATAGACGGTGTTTTCAGTAAATCGTAATATTCGTATAAGGACGTAAACTGTAAAGGCAGTAGAGTACACTAAAAGTCTGAAACGACAGAGAATTTCCGCATTAAAATCAAAATTAATTGCATTAGCAGCTAATGCAATTAGTGCCTTTTAGTGCCTGCAATTAGTGCGAAAGCTAATGATTAGCTTTCGATCGATTAATCGTCAGTAAATCAGTACAAGCTACGTACATGACTACATGGTGCATCACAATAATATCACATAGCAAGCAATAGAGCAAAACTCGCCACATCCCACAGCCAAAAACTTTTCATAAAATGACAGTTTACTGTATTTAAACCAAAACCGAAAACACACACAAGCAACATGGTAATAAACTTTATGAAAAGAACAGACTTTCAAGTCCGGCAGCCTGGAAGGCTGGCACGCTCTGCATATCTGGAATCCGGATAAATATCATAACGAAAGCTGAAAACATGAATGGAAGCAGCAAACCGAATAATATTACGGCATACCAAACGAACTGTAAATAAGATAAAATGAGATAAATTTATTGTTTCGGTTCCTTTTGATATATACTAAGGCCAAGACTAAGACGAAAGGCTCTTAGGCTTCACACACTCTTTTACAAGATTCACAGCAGCCAAGGCATCTAGATTCCAGAAGAGAATTCAGGGACTATAGTTATGGAAGGCACACGGCACGCGTACTACATCCGGAACATCAGGAATGGAAATCACATGACGTGGTCAACGGGGTCTCACATTCCCGTATAAGGGGCAGGTTTTATATTCAGCCACATCTGCTGCGCAGAAAGTCCAAGTAGCAAAATGTAAAGTCCAGCACACACCCAACAGTTGTACGCCTGTTGATGGTAAGCATCGATCACATGACCATACTGGTCCGGATCGCTGTAAATTTTCAAGTCGTGGATTGGGACGTCTTCAGCAAGGTTGACAGAACGCACATAAAAAAGCGCTCCCATTACAGCCAGTTGGATTATTCCCCAAACGCTGAGAATGACACCGCATCCCGATAAGGTCGGTCCACAGAAGGGCTTCATAGCTGCTCCAGACGGGTTCGAGAACTTTCCCACACGCTTACAAGAAACAGCTTCACGTCCTTCAAATCCTTATGACTTCACCCGAATGGGCAGTGGGTGATTCAATTAGGATTAATTCACACTCCCGAGATAAACTATTCTGACTGTCAAATCTGCGAAAAATAAATGCCAAACAAACCGAAAAGAAGAACGCCCTGCAAGCAACAGGTTTAAGGATTTCGGGACGCTTTCCGCTTTGGCCACTTGCACTGGGATGTCAAACAGCATCAAGGCGTATGTACGAGTACAGCCAATGCTGATACCCGAGCTGAATGGAATTTTTTCAATGTCCCGCCTACTAGAAAAAGATGAACCAACAGGGACGCTATTTACCGCGCAGGGCTGCTTAATGTAAGCAGACATGTAGTGTAGCTTCGACTCAGATCATACAATCCCTGTAAGCTATTAACCTGCCGCTCGCGGCTCGCTTAACATCGCGGAACTAAAATCTGAGCAAGTAAAAAGGATGCAGTTTTGAGTCGTTTTACAGCTTTTCTGACTGGAAAATCTTTGAGCAGTTTGGTAGACGTTTAGGATTGCTTATCCATAAAATATGTAGTTTAAAGTCAAACTCTATGGGATGAAGAATTATGAAATTTCTCTCTAGCCGTCATTTGATATCATTTTAAGACAGTCTGTTACTCTTCACTCTTCAGAGTTTAAAATATTGGCCTGCGGATTTCACAGTTCTAAGTGAGCTGGCTGCCAGAGCTGCAGATGTGATCAGTCAGCTGTAGGCTTACATTGTGATATTGATCCTTGATCTCAGAACATGGCTGAACACGGCCGAGAAAGTAGTCTTGCAGGACTGCCAAGTTCTCTTCCTCCCGCATGGCAGGATGTGGACCCTTCGATAGATGATATTTGTCGTGTGTGTCGTGGAGAAGGATCAGCAGAGCACCCGTAAGCATTAGCGCTGACAATAAGGAGTAGATTAGAACCCTTGATGGCTTGATCATATTGCGCAGAGTTTTATGTTATTTTTGAATTTTCGTTCTAGGTTATTTCACCCGTGCAGGTGCTCCGGATCCATTCGATACGTACACGAAGTAAGTAACCAAAAGCAAAACACTTTTACTTTAGAGCGGTGCTACACATCTATTTTATGTAGATCTCTTACGAATTCTCATTTCTGTAGTAATAATCTTAAGCCACAATGGAGTTTGAATCTGTTAATGTCTTACGAATTTGCCATACTTTCACACTATCCCGTTTCCGTGATATAACAATTAGCAAATGACTACTACGAAATTTATTAGCGTCTGCGTTAATTTTGCGAGTGTTTGAATGCCCTTCAGTGGCCTTGGCGTACCTCCGCACAGATCATAGCACTCACTATAAATAATTTATTGATTTTTCTCACAGGATTGCCTTCTCCAATGGCTTAACCATAGCAATCGCCATTATTGCGAATTGTGTCAGGTATATGCAGCACCTATGTATTTCATAATCCATCGGCGAGGTGACAGCCTGAAGATGCTGTTCACATTTGTTTTAGCACCGTTTCACATTTCGTCCGATCTATGCACCCAACACGCCAACCAGATTGCCACCTTTTGTACTCCTGCGTGGCGTAAAGAAACGCATCATACAGTGCTTCAAGAAAATTATTCACGGACTACTTGTGGGTGCGGTATGGCTGATACTGCTGCCGAATTATTGCGGTAAATAAATCGTTGTACCCCGGTAGATGTAAAGTGATTGGACGGTAATACGAATTTACTAATTTATCCGTGTTGTAGCTCGCGTGGAGAATCTCCTTTTTCGCGAAGAAGGGTACATGACCGCCGTTCAGCGATTGATTTGGATTGGGTTGGTGATTTTGTGCATCAACATATGTAGATTATTAACCTTTTCTACAAAATTGGTTTTTTATTATTATTTTGCCTGCAGGTATTCTCCAAATCCGTTGACCGATATTGGCGAAGGTGTCATAATTATGGGCATGACAATGGTGATCTTGTTCAGCTTCGTGTTTTTGAGAGACGAAGTGCTTCATAACGGATGGAATCCCCCCTGGATTGTCCTCCCACAGGCCGCTGCGGCCGCACCTCAGCCTGCCGTTGTTCCAGTGCCGCCAGCGGATCCGGCGGCAGCTCCACCTCAGAATGGTCAAGCAGCTGAGGATGCGGTGAACGCTGATCAGGGAAATGGGCAAAATCCTGATGCGGTTGGAGCAGGAGGGGACAGGCCAACGCGGGGATTCCCGACGCTCCACCCCCTCCACCTCCGCCGGTGGTTGCTGCCGCTCCCGTGCCCCCCGCCGCGAATAACGCTGAACCGAATATTGATTTGGGGGCGCGTTCGGTGAAGATATTGCCTTGGGGCACATTGTTGGGCTCGATGGAACATATGCGTTTTTGGAATACGCTTTCTGGTTCTCTGTTCTTTGCACGGCGTTTGTGACCGTTTTCTATCTGCTACCTTTCATCTGCGGTAGAGCTGTGGTTCACGAGCTACTGCCGGGAGTCTTCGCCCTCGGATGTAAAGTGAGTTAGATGAAGATTTCGGTGCTTAAAAGAGCACCCAGCTATGGTTTGATAATCTCATCGGTCATGTCTTTGATGTTGTTTACAATCGTTAATGAAAGTTGTTTATAGGTTTTGAATGCGGCTCCGATTAGCGCGAACATCACGGCCAGTTATCCCATTTTTCACGAGAAGACGGCAGCTTTTATCGAATTGTGCCAGTACAAAACCGTCATATACCTGTACTTCGGGTATATTGCATTCGCATTCTGCTTCTCACAGACCTATGATATTTTGGGAAGAGATTATTTGCGAGCGCTACCCTATTTCCGGCGATTCAGCAATCCCAATGTGAAGTTCGCTGTTGGGCTTTTTTATCTGGCTACCAAGACTGGCGTTTTGTTCTTCACTGAAGCGGTCGTGTTTCCGGCGTTCTTTGGAGGTCTAGCGGATTTCTCATGTATGGAAATGCTGAATGCGACGATGGCGGATAGATGGCGCAGTTTTGAAACGGCACCTGGGACATTTGTATTCTTACACTGGATTTTGGGAGTTCTCTTCATATCGTATTTTGTGTGGTTCGTATTGCTAACCCGGGAAACGCTACGTCCTGGGCTGCTCTGGTTTGTGCGGAGCTATCAGGAATCGAACCCCTTCAAGGAACTTGTCATGTGGCCAATCGGAAAATCTCTACGGAATCTCACCTTTGTACTGCTGCTGTTCATTGTCGTCATTGTTGTAACCATTTACCTTCCTGTGCGGTTTTTATGTCGCCACCTGAAAGGCTTCTTCCCATACAATCTGGCTTTATTGGAAGAATCGCCTATCGGGGAACTGACGATTCAGTTTGCAATTCTGCATTATATCGGTAAAAACGATATGTTCCAGAAAATAATTTATTGAAGCTAACTGGTTTTGGTTTAACAGTTTTAAAGAGATATTTGTCTTCTCACTTTTCTTATCAAGAAACATTGATTGCTCATGTATCGCATGTAAATTTTGGTGTTTATTATTTAGGGCCTTCCCTTTTCCAGCAAACGACACTTCGCAGCTTTGCTAAATGGGTGATACTGACCTGGGCGGAATGCGTGGGCCGGATTTTGAATATGCGAAGCTATTTATTGGGTGACCAGCAACCGGTAATACAGAACAATCCGAACGCAAACAACGCCAATAATAATGACGGAGATTTGGGTGTCGCTCATGACCAACTGGACATGATGCTGGTTAATGCTCCCAACCGCCCGGCTCAACCGTATCAGAAACCTAAGCACTTTACGGGACGGTTGCTTCTCCTGCTGGCGATTTTAGCAGTGACTGGAATGATTATCAGTGCGCTGCTTCTAACGATTCCGGTCTCGTTAGGACGGCTGGTTCTTGGCTTTTGGTTTGGCGCGCGTCCGGTCCATGATATTTATACGCTGTTTACTGGTTTGTTCACCTTGGCGATTGCATTTAAAGGTAAGTCATACTTATTTATTCTGCTTACAGTATATCTCTTTGACTTGACAAAACATCATTTAGTTCCAATTATTTCACTTTTGTATGGCTGTATCGCATTACTTTTGGCTTTCCATCAGGAATAAGGACGCTGAATACATCTCTACGGAATAATGTGCGATTGAGTGGTTTTCGATGGAAGTTTTGGGGCGTTGTGATATTGAAGGGTTTGGTGGCATGTGTTATGGTACTGCTGTGGTTGCCGCTCCTGATTGGATTGACGTTTGAAGTCACGCTTTTAAAACCAGTTGCCCTATTTTTCGACCAGTCATCGATATTTCAAATTTATCGTGTAAGGAGTCTGTAAATTTACTACTCTAGCTTCTAGAGCTCTTGTAGTGATGCTTTGTTGCAGTGCTTTGTGTTTGGGGCCCTAATTGTCAAAATTGTGCTGACTTTCTGCATTGTGGCGATGTCGGAGAATAACCCATGGAAACAGGCTTTGGAACAGGTAATGAAAACATTTTGGAAAACCCGAATTTTAAGTAAAAGCAGGCGTCAAAAGTTTGTTGTTAATGATTTTGTTATTTTCGGCAAACTATCGAAAACCTCTCAAAATTCTTTTCACTCTTCGAAATTTGCTTGTTCTTGCGCTTATTAGTTGCGGCTTTTGTTCAAAAAGTATAATTTTATGTGATTCGGGTCGAGTCTTCGTAATTGAGTACTTATTTGAGTTTTACTTTTAAATTTTTATTCAAAGGATTCTAAGAAATAGAAGGTTTCGCTCTATCTGTTTAGCTCGGTTTGCATGTGGCAGTTAATCCTATTTCATGAATTTTTCAGGTGTACGCAAACGGATTCCGAAATATGAATTTAACGTTTCTGTGGAGAGCTTTTATATGGCCGATCAGTGCACCGCTCTTGCTTTACCTGGCATTTCCATTTTTCCTGGTCCGTACTTGGAATTTGCTGGTTACTGAAGAATCGGCGTCGATGGATGATCATTTCAAGGCTTATGCAATAGAGGCACTGGCGCATGTGGTGTTTTTGGGAATTTTGTTTGCGGCATTTGGGATACTTGCCAGTTTAGGCTATTTTAAAATCCTCCATGATCAGATCAAAGATGAGCTGTAAGTGACTAAAAGTCTATTTAAATGTTGCTCGCCTGCTTGCAGTTCGTTTTCCCTATCACTCCTTAATCCGTATTTGTTGTCAGTAAAAAACAGCAGATATTATGAGGAGCGACAAGCTTAAAAAACATTGTGGCTGTCTAGATACTGAGACATTGTTCCCTGTTTCTTTTTACTTCCGCTTGCATAAGGAAACCGTTTTCCGGTATTTTAGATTCCTGGTGGGAAGACGTTTAGTCAACTATGAACACCGTAGTCCTTCGGCATCCGCTGCAGCACTCCCATCCCTACCAGTTGAGCCGGCACCCGCCGAGCAGGAGTTACCGGCGCCGATTGAGGGGAATGCGTGATTGTTGAAGCGCGACCTCGATGCACAAAGTACGTGCGTATCGGCATCCAGCATCAACGTGGTGTTGATGGTCAGCTTTATTCCATTTGTACAAATAACTAACGCGTCCAGATTTTATAGATCGTAACGGTGTTGGCTTTCTTCTGGTTTTAACGCAGAGTTTTTTAACGAGATTTTGGGTACAGTATATGTTTCGCTACTTCGAAAGTATCTTACGGTGTACTCACTATGTAATATGTAATACTTACTAAACGCCGCTAATAAAATGAGAAAACAATGCTAACCACATGGACTGCACAGAAGTAATGTATTGTACATTTATATAGTAGTCGCATTGTAGCATTACGTTTTTGAATAGTCGTTTCTTTATAATAAAAATATGTTGGGTTTTTCTTTTGTTTACATGCAAGGTTGTAAAATCGGTGAATGATTTATTCATTTTTAACGGAATGTAATGTAATTGTAAGATACTGTCAATACTTATATTTGTACGTTTCAGAACCACTGAAAGCAGCAGCTGACGTACCATTTACATTGTCAGGAAGAGATCCTACTTATAATTATAAAGTGGGTTGTCGATAAAGAGAATTGTTTTTGTTATGGGTTGAACGAATTGAATTGCCTGTTTCCATTTACTTAACAAAATCACTGTTAGCATGCCACAAATTGTCCAGGAAACACATTCTGCAAATTGAATACTAGTTTTGATGCGCCGTATTGAAGCAGCAGCTGATCGGATTAACGTGACCATCCCCGTCAATTATTCAGCTTCTTTGGATCCTGCTTGATGGAGTTGTTGCATGTTTGAACATTGATCTTCCCGAGCGGCCGCGTTAAGCCATTAGTTAGTTCTCCCAATTACCATCTCGCGTATCAGCTGTGATCTTTTACACCGCGCCGGAAACTATCGGCGGCAACTTCACAATTCCATCACTGGGTTGGGGGGCGCTTGTGTTATTGTGCCTATGTACAGTATACGAATCTTCCTTGAAATCCTGTACAGCACGGCGTCGTATCAGCATTCCGTATGTGACTATATGCCTACAAGGCCGTATCAGCCAGGGCGAAAATATCGATTGAACTTGAAAACACATTTGATGTACAAACTACCAAGTTGTTTTCTAAGCATCTTACATTTCCGGGATGAATATGGGGTTACATAATGTCTGCATTCCATGCAGTGCCGCCTCGCAAAGCGGTGGCGCTATGAAACATTTTGCCTACTTGTGAATGTCTGTAGTCGTAATTGGAGTCGAGCTATTAGGAGCGTATTGTTCGTTATAGTACATTCTCGTTATGGCTTATTATTGTAATGCTACGCCTTTTATTTTTTTCATTGTGATAATGCTTCGCTATGAGTGTTACACCTATAAAAATGTGTGATATCGATCCGCGACAGTTTATCAGCCCTTCGGCATTCTTTCATCCGTCTGAGCCGATCGTTCATACGTTTGCTGAGCTGGAAAGTGTCGATTTTCTACCGGACATATCCACTCGAGTAAAAACGAAATTACATCCAGCACGAAAAATTAAGGAGTTCACCGGCTTGATTAATCGCGCGAATATTTGGCTGTGTGACCATCCAAACTCTTGCGTGCGCAACATTGAAACCGTTGATTTTAAACAGCAGAAAAAGGATGGCCAACCCCTGGTTAATAAATCCCATTACCGTACTTGCGGTGAACGCCCTAATAAGTTTATCCGCGGATTACGATTATGGATCAGTGTTCAACGCGACATTGCTGTGCAGAACAATTATGAAAAAACTGCAGAACAGATAGAATTTGTGGATCTCGTGCCGGACATCCCCAGAAAGATTAGAGGTTGTGCTTATAACATCGAAGGTGAAACTGAATGCCTTGGTCAGCTGATTGACAGGATTAATTTATCCACAAAACATGTCCTGTCGGCGCGCCGGTTGGCCACAGTTGAAACATTGCAAGTCACAGTTACCGATTCTGGCTTGCTGGACTCGGAAGCGTGTTCATGGATTGACCGAGATTATATAACTCAGAATTTCGTGACCGTTTTGAGAATTTTTATATCACGGTAAGGATGATATGGTGTGCACGGATTTGAACGTATTGTACATATAACAATAGTGCACTGCAGGAAGTCACAAATACCTTACACACGCTAAAATCCCACTTGAAGTTAAAACGCGCAATATTTTTTTAACAAATCAATTTTAAAAAATTAAATCGAGTAACTCTGTCCCGTAACCAGTGCTTGTTCATGCCCGAGCAAAAACGGTACCCATTGTTAAGGTTCAATTTAATGTTGATATTAGAAACAATAACTACTCGTATATTTTACACATGTCTTACATTTAAATGCAGTTTTTTAATAATTTTACTCCTTCCAAATTTTAAATAATGGCAGTTATTGACCAAAATGTCGATGTCAAATAGGTTTTGAGTACATGTGCTACACGGGTTACAGCACAAGGTACCGCTACTTTCCAAATATTTTTTCCCGGTTATAAAGCACCAGCTACAAAATTACACAATTTTGGTTTAAATTTTTCACATTATGATGCTGATTCCTGCATAGAAACGTTTACAGAAACGCTCTTGGTCATGATTTCAGACTTCAAAGTCAGTGCAACCAGTTATAGAAACAATCAAGATTGCTGACTTTGTTCCATCGGTTTTATCACTCATTGGAGCGGAAAGCAATGTCCAGCGCCCCCGCATGGAAACCTTCCCGGCAGTATTTGCCAAGTGTGCTGCGTACATTGCCAAACTTCCCGCCGATCACCGCGTTTTGAATTTGCAGACGTTGACCTTTCGACAACAGGGAATGCAGCATGTTGACACAGCGCAAACGGCTTTTTGCGAAGATAATATGCATACATACCAAGTCAAGTTCATCCGTCTAGCACTGGCCATCACCCGCAATGATGCGGTGGTAGATGCAGTGCCAAAGTTGCGCACTGGCGTCCAATTACAGTATCAGTTGTTTGTCCCCGAACTTTTATCCCTGCCAGGTTGTACTGGTGAAGTGGAATTTGAAGATCAGGAATCGACAAGACAGCGATTACAAAGATGGATAAAACGCTGTCATATTGCTGTCGTGTCGGTCGAAACACATCATATTCGTATTTTTTGTGGAGCCGAAAATTTTGAAGGATTTGACACCATGCACACATGGAACCGGGTTATTCACCATACCAATGCCGCTCACAAGTATATAATACTAAACTAAGTCTAGGTTTTCAAAAGGCGAGGTTTGCCACTAGTAGAATCGAAGCGAACATAATAATTAATAATTATTGGTGACGCTAGAACAGTATAAATGGTTATAATTATACGGTACAGATTCGAAGCAGTAAACTTTGAAGTAACGCGTAAACTGACCTTAACTCTATATCACGTACATATCACAAGTTGCTGTAATTAAGCGGTTGTTTTAATATGCTGATTTCATTTTAGCCATATTCATAATTTCCTGCACGGACGCACCCATCACCGACATGGAATACGCCTACGCGAGAGTAGTGCCGCGCCGGAAAGATTTTTGACCATATACCGTGCCTATTACAGTGCCAGTACTTCCGGCCAGAACGACATGTGCCCTACGCAAACATTTGTTGAGCATGTAATGCTATCCAAATCAAACTCCTTGTGCACAGTGCTTTAAATCGTCCACCATTGATCAGGTTCAACAGTATAATTAAATGCTTTACTTACGCGTAGTAAGACAATGCATTCTTCTAGTTAATAGGCAGAAACTATTTTCAAAGTTTACAGATAGGTTGAGTCTATGCTGAGAGTATCCATATAATTGTGGAAATTCTTACAAGCTGGAAGTGGTATTATCGAGAGAAATCCATCATCAATGGTATCGGTTTCAGAAACGCACTCCTTTAAAAGTGTGTCGGTTAATGACAACGAAAAATTTTCTGTTAACGAAACAATTGTCGCCAACAAAATCGTACAAGATAGATGTCCACCCGGACAGGAACGGGAACCTTAATGCAAGAAACAAGCCGTAAGTATCAGCATACAATTTGTTGCTGTTGAGGCTGAAATCCCACCTATTGAAAATGGTAACAGATTTGGAGGAATTTCCATTTGGTCTTTGTTAATAAATCGTTCAGGAATAAATGCTTCCGGAAATTCCCAAAACTTTGGATCGTGATGGATATAATGGAGATTGCCAATTAGCAAACACTTTTGGAGATTTTGTACTGATTGATAGGAAGGTCTCGCGTAGGCATCCGACACACACCGCTTGGCGTCGTATCCGTTAAGCGTAAAACTTCGCATAGCACCGCCGTAGTATAGGGAAATTCATTTGCTGCAAGATCACCCGCAAAAAATAAACTACTTGTACAAAATATGAGATGTTATACGTACTGCAATGCATGTACAATTCGAATTCAAAACGGTAATGATTAAATTTTAACAATCTAAACACGCCTTTTTCACCTAGTATTTTAGCTGCTGTTGCACTACAGAAATCTGCAGGACGGTAACATTATTACCGAGCTTACCAATTTGGGTAAACCCAGTAGTTGATATGGAGAGAAAACTTTCCCAAAAGCTTTTCTCCATCCATTCAAAGCGAAGGAGCTCTTGGACACGCGGATGTCGCGCCAGAAGTCGAACAGATTGTTCGATAACGGCATACAAAGGGATACAACTCCCGATAATCAAGTCCATTAGAAGAACAGGCAAATTGTTTTCTAACGATAAAAATTTTGATATTTACCGCGGTAAAACGTTCACGATAGAAACTTTCATACGAGAAAAGTTCCAAACCAGCAGAATAACAAAAACTGCTTGCCGATCACAATATATAAAATGTAATACATAGCCTTTTCATGAAAGGTTAGTTGTTTATTCATTAACTGCTGTACGACTTCCATTAGAAAACAAAGACTATAATTTTATTTTACGATTTTGAATTTAATCCTGCCGTACCAGTAAAAACTTGCTTTTCAAACAGGGGCCCGTTATATTGTCGAATGACCGCTGTGTGCTCTAAGATGTGTCCTAAAAAAGTCCAGTCTGGCAATGAACTGTGGCCGGCTTCGCTAATAAACGTTGCCAGATCAGCGCACACAGTGTGGATAATCTTTTTCGTTGTGCGGTTTTGGCAAGGCAGATTCACTGGGCAATATGTCATTTTAGAACCGGTCGCATAACTAGACGACTGTGGATGCAACAGCAGCTTCTTCAGATGATCAAGCTTATCGGTGTCCTCACTGTATTTCGGTCCAAGCAAAATGCAGCATGAAAGGCGCAAAATATAATTACGCATATCCTTTTCCATGTAGGATAATCTAAAGGGTTTTCTGGGATATTTTGATAATTTGGCGGCAAAGTCGGTGACTACATTGATAACACATTCCAATACTGGCTGTGAAAAAGCCATCTTGTGCAGAGTTGCTCGGGAGAACTGACTGATGCATTCCCAGTGTATTCCGTGTGCGAAAATTAATCCTAAAAATTTGTAGCTTAAAACATTTAAACGGATAATGTCAGTGCTTAGGTTAGCAGTTATTCATCACGTGCACCCAGTTACCTTGACTATCCAGCGATGCGGCTTTTTCTTCCTTGCATGTTAAAGACTGTTGGTAAATAGTTTTCGTATGTTTGTTGAAAGGATGTCTACACCTCTCTTGGTTAATGTGACGGCTATCACTGAAAACTTCCCCAAATGAGCGAGAATCATTTACCAAGACGATATCTCGTTTTCTTAAAAACATGGCAAACAATTAGGTTCATTAAGAGGTGGGTCGTGATGATGAGCCGGTTCTGTTTTGCTGGGGCAATCTGAAAACGAAAAACTTGTCAGCTCTAACCTGACATTCGCTAAAAATTAGCTTGCCGGCTAATCGTGCTGTAACTGCAATAATAATATAATTATTTTGACTTAACCATGCAACATATCGCTCCAATGGACCAATAAAGCATACAATCTTTCAAAACTTTACAATCCCGGCGCCGGGTATACGTAAGTAATTCTAGCAGAACGATGTGTACTGTACTGTATGATTTCTAATTGCAGAGTATAAACAATTAGTGCATTTAAATATTTCGTTTTAATTACGTTGAGGCATTGCCACTAGTATGTCATAATCATTAACGTTCAGCGTAGGAGTAGTGAACATACACCGGCAATTTTTTGTGCTTGGTACACTGCAGATCTCATATTGATACCTTAATTGCTAGTAGTGCACCTACCAAAAGTCTGTTTTCACAGAAATCGATAAAATCAATAAAAAATACCGCTGGGATTGCCGGCCAAAATCCATATAATAAAAATATTAGCAGCGAATACGATTTTCCAACATAAAACTGGCAAAATTCCTGCTGCTGTCAGTTTTTTTTGCCACTCTTAGTTCTTATCATGGCAGCATGGACAAACCTTACTCTTTGCAACTACGATAAACTGGGGGAAACTTTTACGTACATGACCTCAGAAACAGCTTACTACAATATATTATATCACTGCATATAATTCAACTTTACTTCGTGCGGAGGATTTTTTAACTGCTACTTACGCTTGCCGCAGTCTCGAAAAATGTATTGATAGCAGGTGGTCGTGAAGTGCCGCACATAATGTTCGTAACCGCACAAAGACGCACCGTTTATTAAGACCTGTAAATTGTAAATGATACACCATGTGTCACCACATCATGCGGCAGCAATTTGCTTTTTTTTAAAACGCCACTGGCTGTTGCTTTTGTATGAGAAGAATCGCCAACGCGCAACGTCTGCCTAATGTCATGATTAATATGTGACCTACAAATTATGTGTGTGTGATCTGCAATATTAAAAGACGCCGGGTCTTTTGTGGATATGACGCTTATTTTGAAGGGCATGTTCTGAACTTTTGACAACATGTAGCCAATTTAGATATTACGTGATTAAATTAATTTAACCTGACGTTATACGCATAATTTACTCGTATGTTTTAACGGAAGCCTTAGGTAAGTAATATATAAGTCTGGAGCATTTACATCCAGTGCTTGTTTATACAATAGATACACATTCAGTTAGAGAAAAGTTTTTAGACTGTAATTTGTAAGGCAAGCATTGTGTGGCTTGTGGTCCACCAGTTATTAAATATTGCGGCTATAAAAACACATACAACATATTTATTCCAAGAAAAGCATTATATAGCTTTCGGCGGCCGCAAATATTATATTACACCCTTCCAGTGAGCCAAAAGGTCGATATTTCTCCTTTTCCCTGTAAGGGGAACATTTCAACGGGTTTGCCTTTATTTACGATTTTTCAAGGTTAAGTACATATTACAGCTAAAAGTAATAATTTCTTCAAGAGTACCTTTACGTTCAGCAAGCCCCTGCTTTCTGTAAGGAAAGAACTGTCTAAGAGATCTTTGGTTGCAGAGCTGATGTGAATTTTCGAGCCTGTACAAGACCGGTAGTCATTAACCTTCGCCAGCCGGTAAGAGCTCCAAGACTTAATATTAGTTTTTTTTATATTGTTTACCTTCGCCGTGGGATTCCATTCTGCTGGCTGTGTTAACTGTATCACCAAAACTGAAAATGTAATACATGAATAATTTATTAAATAAAAAAAAACGTATACATTGTAACATTAGGTAAGACTCAGTCAGTTAAGCACTTACAGGCAGTACCGCGGTTTGAGGGAGCCAACTACACCAGCCACGCAAGGCCCTATATATGCACAAGAGTGCTAAATAGCTACTAATCGTAAATACAGATATGTATTATTATTTTTATTACTTTGAACTTTTCATTCGTGCTTTGGGCTTTTGTAATAATTTATACCTAACCATATTACCTGAGTGTATTCCCATACGTAAGCAGACAGGATTGCGTTCAGCAGGTGAAAATGAGTTGGCCGCTGTTGCGATCAGTTTAATAGCGAGTCTGGCAATCTCCTTTGCATGCTCTACCATATTTCTTATGGGAACCCCGCTGGCAACCTTAATTATGAAAAGTAATCTATTTTATTCAATGCAGTTAAGGAAAAGAAGAATATTTTCCAAATTTCAGATTTTGTGCTGTAAACTGTGACATTTTTATAACTTTTAAAGCTGTACAGAGGTGTTACATGCAGTACTTCAACCAGCTCGGAGAGGTCACTTACCATGTATGAGTCAGCAATCGTTTCCACTTTATATACCGCAAATTTGGAAATCACGACATCAAATTTTGAATAAATTTCATTTAAAAAATGAACTATCTCAATGGGCTTGCAGATGCTTGAAATGTTTTCGAACTGAGGAAGGTCACTAAACGCAATGGTAACGGAATCGAACACTTCCGGAAACAATTCTTCCTTATTGCGAAGTTTCGTAACGAGGCTCCTGAAATACATACATTAATTAAAATTATGGTAGTACATCAGAAATAAAATACAAACGATCTGCGACTATTACACAGGCATTAATTCTCTCAGCAATGCATCAACTTTTTCGCGTTCATCCAGTAATTCCTGTGATCGGTTATAAACCATAATCTCCAAATCCTCGGAATAATGTTGCAACCGATTCATCATGCTGATAAGTATATTGCTCGGCGGGAAGTATTCTGCTGTTAAATTGATAAATTTCCGTAGACTTGGCCTTTCATTTGGGTTCGCGTCCAGACATGAGCCCAACAAATTTCGAAAGTTTCTTGGTATCTGATTTAGAGCATCCAGATGAACCCGGGCAATGTTTGGAGTCTGGCGCAGTTGTGATATCGCAGCTATAAAAAAACTGCTACCATTTATAAAAGGTCATTAAAGTGTTAATAACTATTCTAACAGCAAATTCATTAGTTTAATTGTACTACTGCTCTATAGGTTTTGTATAAGGAAATTATAAACAAAATTTTATGCGCGTAGTCTGAATACTTTTCCTTTTTACCTCGAACGCTCGGACCATCATCCAGCAGGACATCCATTGGACAGTGGAGTGACAAAATTTCGTACAACACGATTCCTAAACTGTACATATCGCTCTCTTTTGATCCCGAAAGTCGGGATTGCACCACCATTTCCGGACTATACCACAACTGAAGTGTATTGTCATCGTTAGCAACATTTCGTCTCGTGAGCAGCTTTGTGGCGGATGTTGTTCCGGCTCCACAAAGTTTTATAGTAAACCGCTTATCGATGATGGCCATGATCGTAGAAGGACATCCATGATAATGCAAAGGTGAAAGGTGAATATGTTGCAGGCCCTAATTAAGTCCATTCAGCGGTATATTTTGGAGAATATTGCATGAGACAGCAGAAATACTATTACAGATTGCTAATTATTGTATGACTGACTTCGTTGTAAAATCAACTTGTTTCTGCTATTTGGTACTAAAAATAATAGACACAGGTAGCAGTATTTTAATTAGCTATAGTAAACACTTAATTCAATGTCCTTTAGTAATATAGTACGAGCACTCAAGTATGTTCTAGTTACTGTATGCTATAACAATAATTTTAAAGGTAACTGCGTTGCGTAATTTGAACACTTTTGAAGTTTGCTGAAGTGGTAAACAAAATCTATTCATAGAAATTTTAAAACAGTAGTCCAAGGTATTAAACGACATGCTCGTATACGCAGACTTCGACTTTTCGTTGTATGCTTGTCGCAATTTGGAACATAAAACTGTCATAGTACCCGTAATACATCCCACATGATGGATATTTGCAGGTCGATCTCTAAGGAGAATATATGTTTATCCAAAAGCATCCTTAATGTTCCCCGTGTGCCAAATTGCCACACAAAGCACAAATCATTCTGGCTAGCGATTGCTCCGTAAAATTTCGCAACATTTTCCTGTGCAGTAGAATTCCTGATCTGCAACGGAATAATTAATGTGCCACATTCAATCCACATTTCATGTGTGCAGTATCGTTCATGAAACGCGACGCACGTAGAAATATTAGTAGTTTAATTTAGTACGTGGTGTCACTGTAGGGCATGCTTCTCTACCAAGCTTTATAATAATATTGCAAGGATTCAAGTAATACATATGTGCGTTTTGGCATTGTTCGCCCTTACGGAAGTCACGATGTTTCGTAATCTTTTGGAAGAAATGACACTGTTAAACGGTATACTGCAAGCGCAGTGTTCTATCCAAACGATTTCATCACCGTAAAATCGCAGTTTTTGTTGTAGATATTCCGGGACTACGCTATTGGAATCGTGAATATTATCGGTCTGCCGGGTCACCGAATTCGGAATGCGAAACCCACTGACGTCCGGATTGAGTGCTTTGTCTGGCAAGAGCCACCACAAAGACCGACTGTCTCTCCAATCATAATACCAGCTACAGGACAATGAGAGATAAATAGCTTTAAATAACTTCATACAGATAATTAGTTAGCTGTTCGAAATTGCGTCCAAAACTAGCAAAAATTTAAAATCTAAACCTTATATGTCTGAAATGTTTCATACCAGTAGGACACAATTATAGCAGCCAGCAGCACAATAAATCCCCCACAACAAGAGCCGGCAATTATGGCCACGTTCCTCACTAAAATAAACTCGAACTTGCGAGAACTGTGGATAAGGGCAAATTGACTGGAGCGATCGGCAATAAATAGTGTGTCACTGAATTAATCCAATCGGTTGATAGCACCAATCACATAGTAAACTATAACGTACATGTACAGTGTAATAATTATTACAATGAGGACCTTTAGAATCTATATTACGCGTTATTAGTTAATAATTTTCGATATTTCAGTGACACATTCATTTCTCACAGTTGAATCTTTCAGGATCAAGCTACCGCTAAATTATTTATATAAATCATCGCTGATAACTGTAAATCATTGTTTGTGAAACTCCTTACGGTTGTTATCTTCACACTGATTATTCAGGAAGCCGCAAAGAGGACGATTCCTAGGGGGACCGTTGTTACCGCGCCAAGTCTTTGCCAAACTGGAGACCGCAGCAAACTGATTTTTTGACGAGTAATAATGCCATGCCGGCTAAAGTAAACGGAGTTCTTAAGACACAAAGAGATCGCGATTTATAGGCTTTATACGTTCAATTAATACTGCAGTACCAATCAAGATCCAAAATAAACTGTTGTCATTCTGGCCGTAAATATCTCTGATACATATCTATCTATACGTAGAAATACATTATTATACTAACTGATTATGCATCAACATTCCCTTTTTTGCTTATCTAAAAAGCACTACGCTGTGCAACTGAGTCTGGCGCCTAATAGACGCGTATGTTTATGTACCATATGTACAAGTAAATTTTACATACCTGTGGCTGTGACATATACGAATATAAATATTACATTTACGTGTTCTTACCTCTAACTCTTTACTCGAAGTATTAAGTCGATACAATATCACATCACTAGTCCGCATGCCTGATCGAAAAATATTGCAGGATCACTGTCAATAAAAATAATTCGGCGGCAGACCAAAAATATCCACCGAACAGCAGCGCAAAAATAACGCGCGCCTCGTTACCTTGCTGGTTGATAAAAAAACTCCTAGATTCTAAATCAAATGTCCGGTTTTGAAATTTTTGACAGAATAATACGCCATCCATTCTCTCCATTTGATCTATTGAATCGTTCATTACCTACAGAGTAAAGATTAATGTAATATTGGATCATGAAAAGGTTACCACACTTATCGACAACTACAAACAGCTAAATTGGTACGAGAAATAAAATAGAAAAAGAAATAGAAAATAGAAAAATTACCATGATTAGCGTGGACATCACTTCGTATGCGGCAATGGTCAGATCGTTTTGCTGCAAATTTGAGAGATTTCTTAAAACGCCGGTTTCTTACGCTATCCGACTACAGAATATAAAGCAAACAGGCGTTTGCAACAGGCAAGTGTGTACGAATAAACTATAAAGTATAATATTTTGCAACAATTTTGTAAGCAGACACGATTGTGCAACTCCTTAATAGCATAACGTAACATCCACTACGTGGTGCATTCTTGTGCGGGTAGCATTGCAGTATCGTACAGGTGCTTGCTCTCGCCTTTAATTCTTCCACGGTTTTAATTTTTACCTTTTCATCTTCTTTAAGCGGATGTTGATATGTTGTTGCCGTATGGTTAATAATGTTTTCCACGAGATCACTGATACGGCCCCAGTCCGCATTCGGATTACTCAACAAAATTACTGACTGATATGCGTCGAACGCTTCCTGCGTAAAAACTGACTTTTAGTGAATGCAGAAAATTACACAAATACTAGCCGGTGAAGATGAAAATTAATTAACCTTGTCAAACATGTCGTGATATTCCCATGAGATGCTGCCCAGGGTCGGTACTTTCGTTACGACTGGAGCAATAAAGATCTGCAGTATCATAATATTTTGTTGACTATGAGATCATGGAAATCAGTATCCAGTATAAGGCGCTACATATTCTAAGTCCTTCTACAAAATATCTACTGATGCGTTTTACTTACAAAATCTCCATTGGTCATGTTTTCGCGAACCGCTTCGATCTGCAAGGAAGAATTGGAAAAATGTGCTTATATATTAGCGCAATATTTCCTTGAATTCTTTATTACTTACCATTATATCTCTTAAGACACTTGGCCTCGAGAACACCAGTATGACTGCACAAAAAAACACGTTAATAATTCTTAGTATAACTTCTAGGGACACTCCACGTTATCAGTTTTGGGGTGCTATGATACATCATACCACTACAGCTGTATGCACATTTGCAAAATAAAAAAGCTGAGTACTAATCAGTATTTTAGCCAACATAAAGCCATATGCTGCGTATGTGTTGTATTCCTTGTGAAGTTTATCAAATCAACAAATTTCTCCCAGTTTATGGTTTTTCTGTTAGCGGCTAAAGCTTTTGTGCTCTATATTTGTTTGCTGCACAGTATTTAATTTATCGATTCAAAAGTTCACAATAAAAGATGCTTAGAATTATACTTTTTAATTTTCTATGTTGGAAAGTGACTTTCAACTGAGCCGTTTAATTTTCTACTGTTTGAAAGGAACTTTCAATTGAGCCGTTTGCAATTAAAAACAAATTTTTACTTGCTTCCTTAAATCCTTTATACGTTTAAAGAATCAGGCAAACGTATCTGTACCTCGACTGCGAGATTTTGCTTCGCGGAGCATACTGCCGTAGTGTGTCCTGTTGCTTACGGAGTCGAACGTGGTCTTCAGAATATTATAGGAATCCACTTCGAGGGCGTCTTTGAAGTTCACACACGCCACAGCATAGAACCCATTCAGACCGGGGTACTGCGACAACGTATCGCAAAAGAACGTCAACGTTTTCCAGGAGAACGTATCTAATAACTTCTTGTTAGCCAGTGCTAAGCTGGGATGATCCGGTGGGCCATACGCCAGGACTGTGGGAAAGCGCTGCTTGTTGGTCAATGATTTATCACCCGCAATGCTGTCAATTATCAAAAAACATTTATGTTTGATAAAACGTAAAAGGCCGGCACTGAGAGAGCAACAAAATAAAAATATCGAAAAATGAAAACATACTTTACATTATAACTTACGTTGCCATCAGAGGTACATTCCACTCTGTAAAAAGACTTCGGTTACAATTTGCATAAACATGCATACTGCCATAATTTATTATGTTGTATCATGTCAAAACTCAACTAACGAATGTTAACACTATACATACAGTATGTCAAATGCAAAATATGCGCTGAGCAGACAAAAAAATAATTTCCAGCATTATCGTAACCATGAGATTTGCTTAAGGTATTTTTAGCCTATGTAATCGTATTAATCTCTAATCTTATAACAACCTGATTGTAAGAGAACTTGGTAAATGATTAATACCCACAGTAGTTAAATTAAATGAACATAAAATAGGTTGTACAAATAGGTAAAGCGACGAGATAAAGGCAAAAATAGACCGCAAAAACATCAAGGCGTCAACTCCACAGTTTGCACAAACCAATACCAGAAAAGGTCAACTATATTGCTTTTAATAAGCCAGTGCGGCTAGCAGGACGGTTGTTTTATTCTAGAAAACCAAAACTCAGAACCATTGTAAATTTGTAACGTGGTAGTAATTATTAATTAATAATCATGAAACGAGTGTCTTCCAATTACATGCATACAGATTATACCTCTGGCAAAATCTCCCAATGCGACAACTTCCTTACTGCATCCTAAAAAAAAACAAAATACAAAATAAAACAAAATAAAACGAAGACTCATTCAGCGAGTTTAGTAGAAGTGAACATTGACATTTTGCAAGTTTGCTCGTTTAAAAATTTAAGCAAAACAGAATTTATCGATCCAATGGACATCAGTATCCACTGTAAACTGTACACATACGATGCACAAATTATACATTAATTTTATAAATAACTAGTACCGGGAGAAAGCAAAATTGTAAAACCATCCAGTTCTCGTATAAGTCTATCCAACTCTCCAGCCACGGTAAACATTTTTGCTTCAGCGTTGTCGCAAATATAAGATCCATTCTCATAGATCAAATGCCGAATCAAATTGTACCTCTCAAAAACTAAAGGATATTGCTTTTTTAATTCAGTATAAGCAATATCATAGGCCGGCTGTTGAGCATAAAATCCGTAGATCGGATTGTTTCCGATAATGACGGTTACCAAGTTGACGTTGAATCCGTGCACCATATAAAACATTGTAAATAATCCACATAAACTACTTATCGGCAAGCAAAAAAGATGTTGCATTATCAGTGCATCTGCCGTGGTAATCACGCTGCGCATGCCGATTAGTTATTGCCTTATTTGAATTAAACTGATTTTCGAAAAAAATTGTATCCACACCCTGAACAGATCGACAATCAGACAAGAAATTGAAGTAACATGTTCTTTAGGTACTTCTTATCAGTGTGCATTTATGCAAAACTATAAATAACAGGTAACATCACAATGAATAGTCAGATAGCTGTGTCTTGAAACAATCGTTGCAATGCAATAATCATCAGCTTGCACGTATGCTGAAGTAATAGGCCGTTGAAGCCAATTCTTAAACGAAAATTAAGCACGGTAGAATACACCTACACGAGTACATAGTAGTTATACACCATCGACTTTCCTGCCTCTGCAGGATGGACATGATGCGGGTGTTGCAAATGATCCAAATTAATACCTGTCATGGGAAGGTCTGGAAGGTTTCGCTGCACCGGAAATCGGTTGATAGTCGCTTCCTGTTCCTTGAATGGCCATATTATGATCGTGACTTGATCTGCGCATTCTTGTACTGGCGGAAATCAAAGTGCAGATACATATTGTTCACGCACACAGTATCCGCTAACGCAGTAAATTAAATCTACAGGCAGGTAAAACTGTTGTAATTGTGCAAATAAAGGTCGATCATCTTTACATTCGCATGATACACGTATACACGTATTCATCCACATATAATATGAGAGCCGAATTAACATTTTTGAATATGCAGCTCTCCAATTGTAATCTCAAAAATATTACTCAAATTCAGTTGCCCAACTCTAATAAATTAGACGACTAATAATGAGATTATCCCGTTTTGACGTAATCGCTGCATTTGTAAGCGTTTAAAACAGTCACAAGTTTTCTATAATAAAGTCAGAAGAAATTCCTTATTTTTTCACAACTTCAGTCGGCGGAAATGGAGAACCTAATTACATAAACATTTCGTCTAAATCCCGAAAGCGGTGCTGTTTCCATGACGGAAGCCACATTCCCGTGTTGAATCTGATGTTAATCAGCCAGCGTAGATACTCCGTCGCTTGGCCCTCGCCTGCTCCCCACCGTATCTCCTATCTTCCCGAATTCGGTGATCAAGCAAAAGGCTTCAGACCCGAAAGGTCACAGTGTTTCGACGCCTAATGTACACAACATCGAGCCTTGGGCAATGTTCCTGTACCTCGTCACTTTATCGTGTTCTTTCGACACTCTTCTACTCAATTCACACGTTCGTTAACGATGATATAAAAATAATTGCACTACGCTGGATTCTTTGTAATGCGGAATGCGAAGAGAAACAATATGCAACAGTAGACTATTTGTTCCATAACATGATAAAAAAAGCGCAACATCGAAGATACTGCACGATCGCGAAGTAACACCAGCCGGAAGGACAGATATATAGTTGCGGTTCCCTTTAGCCTTTAGGCCAACCTTTCTATTATACTGTCCCCTTGTTGTTCGAAGGCAGCGTTCAAGAATACCCAAAAAGTAACAAGATCTGTTTCTTAGTCTCAGTCAAAGGCACCCCAGAAAATCTAGTTGTTCATGGCCGCTTGATAATCTGGTAAATTGCGATGCATGGAATGCATTTCACAGCCAATATTCCATGTGAATAGCTGAAACGGTCTTGAAATTCGTTTTCAACAATATAAAGCTGAATTTCTGCAAAGCTGATATACAGCAATAGGTTGCGGAATGATTCGCAATCTACTGCATCTTCAAAAGGTCTTGGTCTGTAAGTGCGTTTAATTTAATTAATTTAATTAAGTGCGTGCGTCTAACTTAATTTTAGAGAAGACTCATCTGCAAAAGCTTAAAACAAATTTGCTTATACCTTTGTCCCTAATTGCAGTGGTCAGCCCATGTAACCGGTTATTGACAGTCTGCCTTGAACTTGTAAATATCAGTTTTGTCCTGACATCCCGACAGTTTTGTGTCCCGTCTTCATGCTTTTCCCCCAGGATATTTTATTAAAACCCCTGCGTTTTCACCACTATATTCCGGATGCATTTTTCACATAATTAATAGCACACTGAACATTACTACACTTCAATGGCAGTGTAGGAATTAAAAGCCTTGGCATTAACCTTCCGCAAGAGCGCGCCCAGTTGCCTTCCTGGTCCCACCTCGTAAGTCTGGGGAAATTCTTGCCCTTGTCCGAAGTCATAGAGATTATGCATGATCTGCTCCCATCGAACGGGACTAACCATCTGGTTCAGTAACAGCTTGACAATGCTTTTAACGTCAGTATACGGTAGCGTTGTAACATTGGAGAAGACTTTAATTTTTGGCGGGACTAATTCTGCGTCGCGCAATGTATTATAAACTTCATCCCTCGCCGGTTCCATTAATCGGGTATGAAATGCGCCGCTGACATTCAGACGCTTGACAACAGTTATATCGAACAGTTTCTGATTGGCCTCGATGAAATCCAGAGCCTGTAAATAAACAATAGGGATGATACCAAATACAGTAATTAAACGCCAATCCATCAGTGAACGCCCCCGGGAAATAAATAAAAAAATTAATCTGTGATATATTATGTCTCGCGTATGCAAAAGCAGAACAATAACATTCAAGTACAAAAGGTTCAGCGACATTTAACAATGCAACATACAGCTCATGACTATCCCGTTGTAAGCGATATATGCATCTGTGATCCCTTGTCATGCTCTAATGAATCTTTTTTGCGCCGAGAGGGATTCCAAGCGACGATGTACACAAATTACCCGCACGAATAAACAGAATGCAAATAACGAGCGCACCTAGATTTATCTAAACCCGTGTGCACGCGTAAACAATGACAAATTTGTGATTTACCGAAGTTACACCGTTACACGTCGCTTTCCTTCAGAAATATTCCAACACTGACAACACAAATCGCAGATGTAATTATTATACAGGTATTCGAACAGCGAAATAAACCAGTAAGGCAGGATTAATGCTGAAATGATTTCTCACAATTCATAACGAACAAACAGCGACTTTCAAAATTAATGATAAAGCGAAAGCCATTCGTATGTTTTCCCAGCACGAGCACCATGAGCAAGTGGTTTGCCAAATTACGCTGGTAGGTAGGGGTAAGGGTAGTTTTACTAGTGAAAAACAAGTCAACATAGGCTTACCAACAGAAAATTTTTAACAACGACTCGGCTTTTTCGAAATTTTTAACGGCCTTTAAGTACATAATCGATTGTGGTTATACGAAAAGATCAAAGAATCACTACGATTGTCTTGGAGCAATCTCAACGCTCATGCATTTTGAAATTACCTCAGCGTTGCCGGCTAATACTTTCAGGTCAGGATGTAAATAATTGGCTACACCGCAAATCGGCTTGTTAATCTTCTTCTTTTCTTTGCACCATTTCTTCGCGACCTCCATAGCCTGGCCAAGAATGGACTTGTGTGTGATCTGCACCGTCATCATACCGCCATGGACCAATTCCGAAGCTGCCTGCATAGCCTCAGCTCGGGCTTTGACAACCTTCAAAGCTAAAAACTTCTCAATAAGCGGTCCATCGGAGCAGGAACAAACAAATTAAGAAAGAACATCACGGATTTTCTCTTAAAAAATCTGCACACTGTCACTTCCAGGTGGCAAATTACTTGTAAACTAACTAAAATACTAACCATTCTCGAAGGTAACGGAACCGGCAAAAACCAAGGCAGCCAATTCACCAACGCTAAAACCGGAAGTAGCCACACAAGTTTCAACTGCCTGAAAAGCAAGTAAATTTAAACATTTATTTGCAGATCCTGTGCTTTTCTTTAGTCCATGAAAACCGAAAACAGACACAGAAGATTAGCAATAACATTCAATTTTTGTGGCTACCGAAACTGCACTAACTCCGACAATCCAAATTCTAATGCATCTGATGCGAAACTCAGGCACACGGGAAAGCTACAAGCTACATGGTAATGATTAGAACGCGGTTTGAAAACTGATAAAAAATTATGCTGTTCTTCTCGCGGACAAATTGCGAACGAAAGAAAACTGTTTATAAAGGCATTTTGATGGAGCCACTGCGCCACGATTTTAAGCTACGAATCATGTAAAGACGGCAACTTACCATAGGATAATCTTCTTTTAGTTTTTCTAGTGCCGCAATTTCCGTAACAAAAACAGCCGCTTGACAGTTGACGGTTCGCGCCAGCTCCTTTTCCGGTCCTTGTAGGCACAACTTTAGCAGATCATAGCCCAAAATATGATTGGCGGCAGCATATATCTCCGCCACATTCGGATATTCCAGCAACTTCCTCCCCATCCCCACAAACTGGCTACCCTGTCCGGGAAAGAGCACGATGCTGGTCAATTTCGGGTCAACATCGGGCCGCATTCGTTTGGCGCGCTCCGTGGGTCGCATTTTGCTAGGTCGTTGAGGAATTTCCATATCCAGAGGTTCGTGTAGATGTTCGCGGTAGTCAGGCTGACTTTGGATCCTTACCGTTTGGCCCTGATGTGCGTTCGGTGGGACTAAATCCTCCAAGTCCGCATCGTACGGCAGGGCAAACGGCTGCATCTCCGGATTGCTCGGGTAACTGGGGCTGTAAGGGTCGCTAGTGTCGTCATCCGCGACCGATCGTGTGCGCGAACCCCGAGCAAGGTGCTGGGATGAAGTGCTCAGTGTACGCACTACCGAAGCCGGCTGAGAGCTAACCGCAAGGCAGTGATCTTTGAATGCGCTGGAATGAGCCTGGCATTTCGAGGCTTGAATTGCGACAAAAAGCGAACGGACTACTTGGCGTACCCCGTGCATCTCCGCGAAGGAGAACAAATAGGATTAGGATGGGAAGAATGGAGTTCAGACAAGCGTAGAAATTAGAAATTCGCAGGTACTGAAGGTAGGTGCAGAACTTATCACAAAAACAATTCACAGCATATCACGAACAAAGTTTTAGTACTTACCAAGTAGTTAAAACCGTAAAAGTGGTAAAAGTACTGTAAGTAATTACAGTGTAATTAAATTTTCTAAATATACACTGGTAATAACTTTGTGATTTTTTGCTGAAAAATACCGAAAGTGTTAAAGAGATGCGGATTTGTTAAAGCACCTGTGAAATGAGTTAGGCTTAGCTTTTAGTAGGGATAACCGCCACCCGCAATGGGCAAGCGACCGGAAATCCTACAAAAATCGGTTTCGTACAGCTTTTCAACTCATGCGATTTTACCAAAACATCATTTCTTCAATGACAAGTGATTCTACTCTTAAATGCAACACGCGAACAAAAAACCCATCTTATTAGTTTTTTGATGCGCTATTGGCTATTGCTATTGTCATTCACAACGAATAATTCCTTATTTTGGAAAAGACCGGACTGATTGCTGCGAACAATCGAGAGAAAATCGAGGCACTGTGCACAGTCCGTTCACTGCAAGTGCAGACAAGTTGATGGTCATTTGGTGATGTTGGATGATGATCGAGTCATACGAGAAATCCTTCCGCCATCGATAATCATTTTCCAGTTGTGCTTGAATTTTGGAAGGATTGTGATTTTTCATGCCCATAAATAATTCTGAACTTGTCCGTCGCAGTGGAGAAGCTCACTGAAAAGTAGCTGGTGCATGTCATCGTTATCATGAATTATCCGAATTTCTATCCACACACATACCCATATTACGATGCTAGTGGATACTACCCAGCAGCGAATCCTTGGCCATACGCCGCGCAGCCGACTCCCACCGTGTACCAGCCTACTCAGTATTTCACGGAGCAGTATGTGAATAAGCACAATGTATTTCACCCGCCCCAGGAATCCCGCAAGCCCGAACGCGTCCTGCATCAAATCCCCATTACGGAGGCCGTTCCCCTTCCCAGTGATCCCTTTCCGGGAAGCAGTACTAGCAGCACGGTGCAGCCTTCGACGCGTGCGAGCAGTGACGCAACGGCAAAGAAACCCTATGCGATCGGGAAAGGCAGCACGCGCAGCCAAAGTCTGGAGGCCGAGGGAGCACCGACGAAAGGAAAGAGCACCAAAACGCAGCCCCCTGCTTATCGTTTTCTTCCCTACGGAAAAAATGAGGAGTGGAAATTGGCGCCTAATCGTGATATCCTGGTTGTGGACCCGAAAACCTCGTCGGCTGCGCCTGTCAATGTGATCAACCTGCGGAAGCCATGTGCGAGTGTCTCCATGGATTACACAGCAGTCTCGCCTCCCAGTCAAACACAGGCACCTCAGAAATACGAGTCAACAGTGTCTAACCGTTTAAGTATGGGTTGCGGTTTATTTCTAAATTTTTTTGAGAAATCCGTTGTCGATATTACATCGGATAGTAACTACGATAGCATACATTATATGATACCGGCACGACTTATAAAAATAAAATTGATTTCTTTAAATAAACGAACGTATTAGAATTAGGCACACTGCTGTGGGAATCCTAAACTGAAAGGTTTTATTATTAACGGTTTGAAGTGCATGTAAATGTGAATAATCATAAGCTTATTGAAATACAGTTTAATACGGGCTTTGACTTATGTATTACCATTTTCCTATTTTTTTCCATTGTCGGGTATGTTGCTGGTAATTAAGTCAATGTTTGAAATTGCCGTGAAACTAAAGTAAACAGGTTTATTGTTATAACTTTTCGGCCTGTTATTTAGAGTTGTCCGGCCCCGATTCCCTAAGCAGATCGCACAATTCCGCAGCTCATTCCCAAGGCATCGGGAAATATTTGCTCCAGAAAATGGGATGGTCGGAAGGAAAACCTCTGGGACATCCTTCAAATGCCTCCTCCAGTGACCCCGAACCGCTTGCCGCGAAGCTGGGACTGAAGTTAAACAAAAAAGGCTTGGGTGTGCCTGATGGATACGACGGAATTCCGGAGAAAACCTGCGCTTTTCTAAATGATAAATGTCGTGAGCTTGGTTGGAAATTACCTCAGTACGTCCTGGTCAGTGAAGATGGACCGCCTCACCAGAAATCTTTTCTCTTTAAAATCATTTTGAATGGCGTCGAACATTCGGCAAATGTACCAGGCTCCTCCAAGAAAATAGCCAAAGCAAATGTAGCAAAAGTTTGTATAAATGCTCTCTTTAATTCGAACACTGCCGAAGGAAGGGATGGGTCTTTAAGGCCGAGCTTTGGATGTTGACATAATACGAGTATCGGTCCGATTGTTGCATTTTATGAACTTATGCGCTCTTATGTTTTTGCATCAACATTTGAACAAATGAAATTGTACTCTGTATAGACTATCCCTGTGTTAGATTGATGAACTTTAGTATAATTCCTCGACTTACCAGAAATTGCAGTAAATAAATTATGGATTTTTATTTTTTAGTAAATTAAGTCCTCGAAATTAAATTAATTCCTGAATGCTAAAAATAAATATTTTTCATGTATTTTCCACCGGTTTGTGTACCTTATGATTACCTGTCTTCGTTGTTTCACGGTTTTTCACCTCACCGTGATTGTTCATCATGCCGACAGTACCAATCCGGCATACGTTGACTATTAATTACTGTACTTACTGTAGGCTGGGTAATCTGTCCTTTTGGGAATAATTTGTTATCAGTTTTCTTTAGTAGCACAACGTAGAGGCACTTGTTTCTCTCGGTATTAAACGGTGCTGGTTTCCGCTTGACGGTGTAAGTTAGGAATTTGCTGCGGTGATTTGAAACACATATCTAAATTCTAAACATAAGCGCCAAGCTTGGGGATCAAAGTGCGCTGCACATAAATCCGTTTCGCACTTTGGTACTGAGTGATTTTATCAAACTTTACTTACAAGAAACGTAAAATGTAGAGCTTTTTTCTGCATTTCAATTTGGGCTGAAACAGCTCGTTGTGGTTTTTACCTTTATATATCACTCTGCTGTAAGCGAAAAAAAATGCGGATTTCAGATTTTGGTGAGCATTTACATTATCTTTTATCTTAATTGAGGTTTTCCAGAAATTCATAACTTAATTTTAATTTAAATTGTATGTTATTGCAGTAATCATCGCTGTTCTGTGCACCGTGCAGCGGAATGTACAGTCACTTTCACCAATTCCCCCGGACGACAGAATTGATTGCGCACCAGGTATAGCCGCGCCGACGGAGAATCAATGCTCACAGCACTGTGTTTTCGATAAAGAAGCTGGGGATAATACGGGAGCGCCATCGTGTTATATGCACCCAGACACTCACAGCTACCGCTATGCTGGGAAATCCCAAGCAGATACTGCCGGCTGGACGGTGGTTGACACAAACCGGGAAACAGTCCGACTGGAGCTGCAAAGCAATCTCTCTTTCACTACCGCCGGAGCTATTCGTGCTCTGGAAATTGAATTTGAGCGATACTCTACGCGGGTGATGGGCTTCCGCGTAAGTATGATGTTCGAAATTCCGTTAAATAAATATTAATAACAAATTTTAACAAATTTTGCATACTAAATAACTATTTGAATGTGGATGTTGTTTGCGATCGCGCGATCACTTTTTTATATATTGCGTTTTTAGTTTTTTTTAATGCG
Source organism: Paramacrobiotus metropolitanus (assembly GCF_019649055.1). Classification (NCBI taxonomy): domain Eukaryota; kingdom Metazoa; phylum Tardigrada; class Eutardigrada; order Parachela; family Macrobiotidae; genus Paramacrobiotus; species Paramacrobiotus metropolitanus. The sequence continues at coordinate 3,103,830 of NW_026570224.1, forward strand.
GAAATTCGTGAATTTACTTTCTGTTGACACCAGCACCCGGTATTTTTAATAGATAAGGGATGCCGATTCTAAAGGATTCCAGGTTCCCAGATCGATTGTCAAACTGGCCATTCCGCGTCGCCTAAACAATCCTTTCTACCGTGTGGAATATGTGACCGACACTGCAAAACCATTTAGCTTTCGAATCGTGCGCCGGTCCACAAATGTTACTCTGTATGTTCATAATTTTTCTAAACAACTGCTGACATAAATAATGATGAATTACTGTTCTTTATGGTACTCAGATTGGATACATCCCTTGGTGGTATGGTCTTCGAAGAAAAGTTCATTCAGTTTGTGACCAAACTGGCATCGAAGTACGTCTACGGTCTGGGAGAAAACCAGCAGACATCCTTCCGCCGAGAATTCAACTGGAAAACAGTTCCGTTGTTCTCACGAAGAACGCCGGCTAATTTTCAAGAAGAAGGTTAATATCACAGTATCACACCGGCTAATTTTGTTGCAATCGTAGTTTAAAGCATTGCATATTGCAGGCCACAATTATGCCGGTGTCCATCCGTTTGTGATGGTGGCTGAAAAAGAAGGCAACGCGCACGGAATTTTCCTCCTGAATAGTAACGCCATGGGTAAAAAAATGTTTATGGATTATGCCCATTAAATCCTTAACCTACACATGTGTACATGTTGCAGAATATAAGCTACAACCGACACCGGCGCTGACCTTGCGAACATTCGGTGGAGTCCTGGAGTTTTTGATCTGCTTTGGAGCTACACCAAATGATGTCATTATCGAGTATACGCAGGTACACAATTTCTTGTATTATATTATCATCGAAATTAGCTTTAATTTTTCTAACTGAATTTGTTAAGATTTATTTAGCAATGACCGCTTAAGCAACGAGAAAAGAGGAGTTACTGTAATTAAGTAGATTACTATTGTGCAATACTTCTACAGACTATTGGACGACCAGCTATCCCACCATACTGGGCATTAGGTCTCCATGAATCCGCTAAAGTGGAAGATATGGAGAAGGTTGTTACCGCTGTGTCTCAGGCTGGCCTGCCCCTTGATGCTCTGCACGTTTATGCGAAACGTAGGTGAAGTTTAACATGTGTGCGTACATTTATAGTAGACAATGGTTTTTCAGGCGAGAGGTATGCCATAATTTTTTTTGTTTAATTTAATAGCATCTGACCGAGAATGGAGTGTGACAGTGTACAAAGAAGATATAAAAGCGCAGTATCGTCGACTGAAGGCTGCTGGTGGTCACGCCCTTGTGGTTGTGGTAAGAAATTAGGTATTCAAGACAAGTAATTACCGCACACCTTTGTCTCCACCTCCACCGCACACCTATGGCTATGTTGACTGTATACGTATGCCTATAATGCCAACTTTCACACGTTTTTATGTTCATTTTGAGTTAACCGAGACTGTGATTATATTGGTTAGTTTTAATATATGTATCAAAATGTTTTCAGCCACCACATATTCGGGTGGACTCTGAAGATGAAGAAGTCCGAGCAGCTTATCAAGATGGCCTTTGGAGGGATATTTTTGTCAAATGGCCATCATCAGTGCAGAACAGCTCAAACAATTCTGATATTTCTCCAGGATCTATCGGTCCAGGTGGTGTCTTCTTAGGCAAGGTCGGCAAAGAAGGATTTTTCGATGCATTTGAATGCGATATTGTAACACGTTTCTATATTCAAATTGTTGGTGGGGTTGTAGGATAAAGCTGACCAGACAGTGGTCTTTCTGGATTTCTTCAACCCACGCGCTGCCGAATGGTGGGATAAATGGCTGACGTTATTGCATAGGAGTGTTCCCTGGGATGGATTCAGATTAGGAGACAACCAGCCGTACTCCCATGGCCCGAATATGTGCTCCCGAACCTGCCGGTTGGAGCTTCCGGATGTAAAGCCAGCCGCAGGTGAATGTTCGCTCAGCTAAAGAAACTGTGCTTCAAAGCCGCAGTTAATTTTGAAGGTGTTTATTTATGTGGGCTACTGGGCTTTGATTTTTTATCGAAGTCATGATGCAATTTTTATTATCTTTTATTTACTCTTCCGTTGAAAAATTGGTTTTCCTATTCGCAGTGCAGTTAACTGGTGGAGCTGGAAATTCTAGCGGCTTGTTATCGGATGGAACACTCTGTATGGGAACCGTGCACAACCTGAACAATTCATCTGTGTCGCACTACGATGTCCACAACCTTTACGGCCTAACGCAAGCCATCATCACCAAAGCGTAAGCTGCACATTTTACGATACAAGTAGTGAATCTGGAACGGAAATGCACATAGTACACCCGAGACCCTTGACAGAACATTACCATTCGAATCGGTTTATCGAATTGTTTGGTGACCTATTGCATCTTCATTTAAAAATTTTCGGTTACAAAACTGTTATATCTCTACTGGAAATTTGAACGCACTCTTTGAAAGCAACAACGAAATAATAAAAACCAAATAATATTTTTGTTATGTACTTAAGTGTCGCTGAAAGACTGACCAAAAGAAGAAGCATTGTCTTCACTACTTCCAACTTCCCAACAAGTGGGACGGTTTCGGCCATTTTTATGACATCCACGTTGGAGGGTTCATTTGCTAAAGTCGTCCGCAACTCCATAACAGCTGCATTTAATTTCAACATGTTTGGCATCACAGTCGTGAGTCCTACTCATAACAATGACCTTAGTTACTTCTTTTTGTGAATTGACCACTTTTTTAAATTGGTGATGCTCAGGCCGGAGCAAATGTGGAAAGTGCTCCCAGCGATGAGTCCCTTTGTCGGCGCTGGCAAGTGTTCTCTCTCTTCCACGTTCTGCCCAAAAGTGTGGCCTTCAAGTGCTTAAAAGATGGAAAAGAGCCGTATTCGTCGGTGATCAGCGCCACCAAGAAAGCCCTTCAAGTGCGCTATACGCTGTTGCCTTATTTATATACGCTGTTCTTCCACGGTTGGATGGAAGGTGAAGCCATTATGCGGCATTTGATCTATGAGTATAACTGGAAGAATCACGATCTGGGCATGATGGATGTGGATGATCAGTTCTTCTGGGGATCCGCGGTTATGTTTGTGCCGCGATTGGATGATAGTCCGAAGCGCAACGCTTATATTCCTTACGATACGTTCTACTGCATGAAGTCTGGCAAAGTAAGTAGACTATATAATAATATTAGTAACAAAATCCCTAAATTTTTGGGGCATCGAATACCTTGTTTTGGATTTTGTTCCCTTATATGATACTTATTTGAATTACCCGATCTGCGCATTGAACCTTGCGGTCGCCGGTACCCCGCAAGTAAATGAGCCGAAATCCGTGATCTTCGAAACGAAAGGATTGTTTTTGATAGAAAATTGTTGGGAATGGAAGCCGGCAAGATTTGGACATTCCAATTGATGAGATCGGTGTTTATCTGCGAGCTGGCTACATTATTCCGACCCAACCGCCGAATGATGCAAAAAACACAAAGGAACGGTGAGTTCGTGTTGTAACACCTTTTTCTTGTTGGGTGAATTCAACTAAATTAAAATTTTAAAGGTCAAAGTTGCTCTTAAGGCTCTAATTTTATAAAAGTTTGCTACTATTACGACTTCGCATTCTTGCACATTAATTTTAGCAAATACTTGCTCATACAGTTTAATGTTTTTGGTAAATTTTTAAGTGCAAAAAATGTTTTAGGAGACGGCAGCCATATGGTCTCATGGTCGCTTCTCATATCCATACTGATGGGTCAGTTTCGGCCAACGGTAACTTTTGGATGGACGATGGGGAAACCACAGGTGACCTATGCCAAGATTCGGCACCATCGAACTACATATGCATGGGAAATTTTGCTTCCGAGTTTTTAAGAGTTATTAGTGTTTTACAGACACCATCGAAAAGCACGATTACATGTCATGGTTCATCTATAATCGTTGGAAAGAAGGCAATGTAAGTTGTCATTAAATTACAGTAACTCCGTAATTAAGCCCAAAAATTTCGCTACGGACCTCTCTTTACGAAATACAAATTACAGACTGTTTTGATGGGCAACATGCACATTTTTAACTGACCCGAACGTGTTATTGCCCTTTTTGTTTTTCGAGTTGTTTGGACAGCCAGCAGGTATCCATCGATCGTGAACGTGGATAATTTCCTTGCAAATTTTTGTTTATAGCACAGCCGGGCGTTGTTGGATTACGATATTGAACGTAATGAACTGGGCCATACGGAAGATCTACACTTTGGTTTTATTACTGTTTACGGATACGAAGGATGTGGTTCGCTGGATGGTGTTATTCTAAGACTGGACGGAACAATAATAACGGAGAAAACCGCCAATACTGTGGACTGCGATGCAAAAACAAATGTATGTATTTCCTTAGGACATTGCTTGTAATATTTGTTGTTTGTTCACAGAGTAGAAGCGGAGGAAGTTGGACTAGAATATATAAACTTTGTATAATGCTTTCCGTTATAGATTATGATGATTAAGATGAATCTTCCTTTAAATCGGAATTTCAAGTTGGAGATTATGTAAGTGCAGTTACATATCGTTGAATGATTGAAATATGTACAAATATAACAGACTACACCAAATGGACATTGACCGCCTTTTTGGTATATTACCTCGTATACTTAACTAGTAAACTTAGTGTATGCTTCAGTTACTGAAATGCGACTGTCAGCTAACAAGTTGCGTTTGCTGTTTTTAGACATAAACTGAATTAGGACAATCTGCTCCTGGACCAAAACTATATAATAATTTCACTCCGCCACATTGCAGGAATTTTAAAGATATTTAGACTGTCGTTTGTCAGCTATTCCAAAAACTGTATGAGGGTGTTACGACATGGCACCACATTCTAGCTGCGGCTAACGATTTTATAATAAAGCAGAAAGTTGCATAACCGCCGTAACCTCCAACAATTGTGTCAATGTGCTGCTGCTTACATAAGGCTTAGCGCAGCTTCTACTTACCCGATCGCTTGGATCAGAGTCTCCTGAACTACGCTTGCATGGATGCATGTGCAGCACTTATCGAATGCATAGCGCGCGGACATCCAAAAACAAATCTTATGCCGTTAAATTTGCATTTCATATCTAAAGCGAAGCGACGCTTGTAACATTTGCGATTTAATTCCGACATATCGTTATTTGTAAGCTAGTAGTTTTTGCCACTTTCTGCTTCTTTCTGGCGGCTGCAGCGGTTAAGTGTTTCCAGTACTTACAGTATTGTGTACTTACTACAATTTCGCAAAATCTTCGGTAGAAAATGCCGCATTATTTTGTTCCTTCCGCATTTGCTTCTTCCATACTCAACATTTAGATGCTGCGTCGGTATCGTAGCGTTCGAATGTTGTTCATCCGGTAGGTCGATATCTACTTAACCACCGCCCCAAGGAGTTGTAGCACTTCGCATACGTTATCGTATTAAATTTAAATACGCTCGGGCTATCGTTTTATAACCGTTTATACACAAAAATTGGCCAATACTTCTGATTATTATTTCGCTGGCCTATCGGAAACTGATTTTTCCAATTCTTTCCATAGAGAATATTTGTGTTACACGATAAGCGAGTGTCACAAATATGACCGGGAAAGAACAAACACTTATCGCCAATTGGGCGGTTCCATATTGTGAAACGCTGTGATAAACAAAACCGATAAGGACTACCATGGTCCTGAAAATGTTACGAAAGCGCACGCTGCAGCGCTCGTCATCAGTTGGCGAAACCTTAACTGCTCCGGAAACGGTAGCGTTACTTGACAACTCCAGCATTAATAAACCACAACCGAAAATGGCGCCGGCAAATCAGCCCGTTAAAGTGCAGCGGATGTCGGAATCCTCGGTGGAATACTATCAGCGCAATAATAATTTTCTGATCCGCCATCAGAAATGGATTTGGGGATTGGTGTTGGGGGTGTTTGTCGTCGCGGTGATTTTACTGTGCTTGGGATTAACGGGAAATCTGGGCAGCAGTGAAGTGACCACACCACCGCCGCCGACGACCATAGTATACCGACCCGAACGGACCACACCCATACCACCGACCACGCCACTGCCACCGCCGAGTATTGTTGAGCCGGATCACCGAATTGACTGCGCTCCGAATATGAACAACGCCGTTGTAAGGCCAAATAATTGCGCTGCATCGGGATGGAATGCCTTTTGTCAATATGAAAACCACACAGATGTCCGCATACCCAAATGTTATTTTGATCCGGCCAGAGGAGGATTCCGTACAGAAAAGCTTTCAAGCGGCTTGCCGAATATTGATATCTACAGTCTTACCGCCATTCACCCAAGAAAATTCGGTCTCCAGTTTGCCCAGCCAAGACTGACTGTGGAAAGAAAGAGCGGGAAAATTTTACGAGTCAAAGTTAGTTACGTTGAATTAGGTTTAGGTTATGAATGTGACGATCACGTACATGATTTGTGCCGCAGTTTGATAACGCTGCGGAGCAACGCTATGAAGTGCCTGTGCCACTCAAACCGATTCCATATGACCGATACTGGCTTCATGACGTAACGGTTCCGGCTACTACCACAGGAATAACTGTGCAGCGACGCAGCACCGGAGTCAAAATGTTTGTCTTCGGCATTTCTGTTTGCGAACGTTACCAGATATTGCAGGAAAAATAATATTGAAATTTCTTCCACAGTTGGGATCTTAGTCTCGGGGGACTGATGCTTGAGCACCAGTTCCTACAATTTACCACTAAGCTTCCTTCGGAAAACTGCTATGGATTTGGTCAGTGTTGTAGTACAGTCAGTGCTTTTCGCCTTCTGGTTTCAAATTTGCCTTGCAACATGGTTTTCGTATTAGGTGACAACCGGCATCATTCGTTCAAGCATAAATTCGACTGGAAATTATGGCCTATGTTTTCACGCGATCAGGCACCGACCGACCCGAATGCCCAGCATAACCTGTATGGCGTTCACCCATTTTATATGTGCATTGAGGCCGACGGCAACGCTCATGGAGTCCTACTTCTCAACAGCAACGCAATGGGTAAAAATTACTACCATCAGATTAGCACGATTTCCGTCTGTAGGTAATCTGTAGAGGTTTTCAACAATGTAAGCTGTATGGTTACTATGGTACTCATAGTAACATTTTTCAGTACTTACGAGTAGAGAACTTAAAAAGAGACAGTTTATTAAAGTTAGTCAGGGTGTTCGTATAACTATATGACAGTATGTATGTTCATTTATCATCCATAGAATACAAATTCCAGCCTGCACCAGCTTTAACTCTACGCTCATTCGGAGGTATACTGGATTTCTATATTTTCATGGGTCCCACTCCAGAAAATGTCATACAGCAGTACACGCAGGTAGACTATGATGCCGCATGCGAGCCTCACCATCAGTAGAATAGTATTGCTCTTGTTTGTTCATCCCGTTATAATGCATATTTTGAAACGGTGCACTTTGCAGCCAAGTCTGGTACATTTAATAGTGTCCTGCTTATGATATTGTGTTTCATAACTGCAGCTGATGTTTGTCTTTAGCTAACTGGCCGCACATTCATCCCTCCGTACTGGGCGCTGGGATTTCAGATTAGCCGGTATGGAAAAAGCCGCTTCCGTTGCCGCTTGGAGAAGTAAAATTGTTTCGTTTTCTTTAGATGGGGATTCGAAAGTCTGGATGTTGTAAAGAATGTGGTACAACGAAATGTAGATAAAAATATACCACTGGTAAGAATACTAATATTCCTGCATTCGCCCGCACGTTCCCACTCTTTTATATTTTACTACTACAATGCCTTTTAGGATGCTGTGTATGGGGATATCGATTACATGCGTCACCGTCAGGATTTTACGTTGGACCAAGATTTATATGGAGGCCTTCCTGAATACATCAATCAGCTTCATAATCAGGGCATGAAATATGTCATTATTCTGGTACTTATCAACGCAACCAAATTCCACGGCCTCTTTTTGATTAAGAAAAGAATGCAATAGTTTCGATCTGGCCGAGTGCAGAAAATGAAATATCGCTTACTGTGCAGGATCCCGCAATTCACGTTGACGCAGGAAGACTACATCCCAATGATCCGGTATATGAACCACATATCGAAGCTGTTAGGGATGATGTGTACATCAAGTGGCCCAATACCTCTAACAACGTTAATGCCAATTTTAACGGATCTAATAAGATCATGCTGGGTAAAGTACGTAAACTTTGAATTTTTACACGGCGTACAAAAAGAGTTTTAAGGACTGTATGCGCAGGTTTGGCCGGATGGACGTGTGGCTTTTCCGGATTTTTTCAAAGAGTCAACCAAGGCGTGGTGGACACGCTGGATTAATTACACGTACCACGATTTGGGCATAAAATTTGATGCTCTCTGGATTGAGTAAGCCACCTTGTCATATAAGCGTAAAAGCGCTCTTTGAAATTGTTTTTTACAACGCAGCATGAACGAAGTTTCTTCTTGGGACACCAACAAGATTGTATCACCACCATGTCATACGGGTTTGCAAGGAAATCATGAGTGCCAATCGCTGCAGTGTCCCGGTGGTTCTTTGGAGTCTCCCATTTTTAAACCAGGTGCCTAACTAGTATATGAATAACAACAGCAGCGGAATGCTCACTACTTGTTTTTTATTTACAGCTGCCATAACCATTTATGGATCAACCACAAAATTGTCGGACAAAACACTGTGCATGACAGCCGAGCAGGAACTAAACGGAGTCCTTTATCAACAGTATAATGTTCACAGTCTTTATGGATGGAGTCAAGCAAAGGTCACCTACGAGTAGGTTCTCCAATATTTTGTATACATGTTCATGCTTTTTTGCTATACGTGGCTGTCACATATCTGTTTGAACGTTTTAAAATAAATCTTAAACGTTCTCGTAATTCATGGCCTTTACTTTGTAGAGCGGCTCAGAGCATTCGTGGTGAACGTTCGTTTGTCTTTTCACGCTCAACATATCCGACCGGCCAACAATACGTTGGACACTGGCTTGGTGACAACGCTGCTAATTTCAACGATTTGAAACATTCGATTATTGGTCTACTGGAATACAGTTTGTTCGGATATGCTTATGTACGGGAATACTACAACAACTTATTGCAACAATCCTTTTTATTAATATTCCCTTTGGGTATTTGTAGGTTGGATCTGATATTTGTGGATTTTTGACAATACCACAACGTCACTGTGTTCACTCTGGTCAGCTGCGGGTGCTTTCTATCCCTTTTCGAGAAATCATAATGCTCTGGGTGCCAAGGAACAGGATCCTGGAAATGACCCGGTGGTAGCGAAATTTGCACGAGTGGCTCTCACCGAGCGATACCGATTGCTCCCGTATCTGTATACGCTTTTCTATAAAGCGCATGTTTACGGAGATACCGTGTCGAGACCACTTCATCATATGTAAGCAATTATTCTCACCGTGTGCTACTTTTTCAAATTTTATGTTTGTTTCTCAAACTTATAGTTACCTACGGATGCCACTTCACTGGAAACCGATACGCAGTTTTCTGGGGTGATGCGCTGATGATAAGTCCTATTCTCGACGATGCTTCTTCACGCTCCGTGTATATGCCGCCTTCGGAGTTTTACAATTATTACGACGGCACCAGGATCGGTTCACGGCAAGTAAATTTTGCCATTGATCCCGCTTGTTTCAGCACGTCGCCTGAATGCCCTGGCGCTGTTATTGCTCTCCACTTGCGCGCTGGTCACATAGTGCCGGTAATGGACCCTTCGACAACAACGGAAGAAAGGTAAAAAACATTTGTTCACATTAGAAGTTTATGTAAATTTTGTACTGAATATGACAATGCGCATGTAGTCGAAAGAATCCTTTGCGACTGCTAATTGCCACGTCCAGTACATCAGTCAAGTCGTCCGGAGAACTCTTTTGGGACGATGGCAAAAGCATCGGTTGGTGTATTTTGGCCTATAACCATCAGGAGTTTTTTTCTTAGCGTAATGCGATGGTTTACGTTTTAGACACCTTCGAAAACGGCAACTATTATCACGCACAGTTTACTTATGACAGTGTGACCGTAAGTTGGCTTCCGCACTCTTTTATTGTTCTTCGTACCGCAATATCTCTCGTTACTATGTGATACTGTTACAGAAAACGCTGGATTGGACAGTGGTCAAGAATACCATCGATACCGTTCCGATTTTGCAAGAGTTACTTATTTATTCACAACCGCAACCCGGTGTGAATTTTGACATTTTTATTAATGGACAGCTCCAAAATAACGCAGCCGTGGCTATGAGCTTCCAGGTAAATCGGCGATAATAATACCAAGTGTACCGTAGAATCACCAATTGTTCACGTTAGATTTTGGATATACAACTTTAACGTGATTTTGTAGCGTTTATCTGTTTCTCTGCCTTCGGCTTCCGGACAATCCATAACGTCATCGTTTCAACTGGAGCTGCGGGAAAGGTGCGTTTGCGACTGCGCTTCTTTTAAATAAATGGCTCCTCTAATCACGCAATACTGCAGGCGTTTGTAGCCAACTTACTTGGCAGATAAAGTTAACCAAATAAATAGATAAACATAATGATTATTTAAATTCACCCCTTATACGTACTAACAGCACATTTAGTTAGTCCTTTGAGCTGAAAATTCGACTGAGAGTGATGTGCTCGTATAAATACAAGTCTTGGCTTAAACTAAACAAGCTCTACGCACTTGTATCTATTGGTAAACAACTTTAACCTTGAAATTCAGGTCTACGGCATAATTATCACCACAGCGCAGACAGTTAAGACTCATCGTGTCATCATCGGAAAATACCGTCGCAAGAAGGAAGCAAAGTGACGTGATGTGATTAATTTGTGATTTGTAAAATGCATTTTATTTGAATTTGTGGTGCAACTGCAACTACGGATAATGGTGAAATGTTGCCAGTCACAGTAAAAATTGTTGTGTACCTGTATATACAGAGTTCTATCATTTTTGTATTCGGCTTTAGTTAATTGTTCGTAACCGTTCTTTTCCCTTTATACTTTTTGTTGCGTTCTGGTTTACGAAAGCGATAAAAAGGAAAAGAAATGTACACTTGGTTACTATACTGGGATTATCGATGCCTCGACTTCAACATGCCATTTAATTTTGGCAGGTTTCAAGAATTAATAATTTTTATGATGAAATAATATATGATAAGTTTCATAATTTAAAATTCTGGCACACAGCAAAAAACCGCATAAATGACAGACTACCGATACTCGTCATTGGCTGTAAGGTTTTCTATGCTATACTTCGTATACGGTAAAATAATAATTTTTTATGATACACTGCATAATATGAGGTGTTGTTGACGCTTAGAAAAGATACCACTATTGCAACCCACTTGTTGTTGTTGTAATGCTAAATTTGTGCAGCACAAACATCTGTTCGAATTTCCTAGCATCTCCGACAAACATTCAATAGCAGTTTTTACCGGCATCCACGATCCGAGATTGTTGTGAATTTTAACATACTCGTTCTGCAATATTTTCATAAGTTACGGTCCACCTTGGTTACGAACTTACGGTATCACAGCGGTAACTGCTGTAGGGTATTTGCGCCAAAATGAGCAAACCCAGTAAGCAAGTAACTGCACGTGGTTTATGTCTCATGACAAAAGTGTTTTTGTTGGAGACAGTATGATGACTATGCTGGTTGGTTTGTAAACTTAGTATCCCAGCGTTAAAACTGATTTCCATTTTGCTATGTTCTTGCGAAGTGTTCAAAGACTAACAATAGTTGCGCCAGTCTTAATTAGAACCATTTTTCTTGTACTTTATTTAAACTGAAATCCACGACTTGAATGCAACAGTTTTATGATTATGATATCATAATCATTATACTTATATGGTATTTATCCGTGTTGTATTTTTGCAAGTTTAGGAGTACAGAACGCGCTCACGGCAGTTGTTATTTTCTAGCGCACCATATTAACACAACTGCACTGTTTTGTTGCACTGACATTTTGAAAATTTCGGAATAATTACGTACTACGTATATTATGGAAGTGCTGATTATATCTCTTAAGTAGCATATCAGTCGGAAGTATCGACAGTACAAACGGACTCTCTTTTGATTAATTTTTGAAGCAACAGTTAACTTGGATTTGCTACCTTAGCTAACTTTAAGCTAACTTGGTTAACTTGGCTTCGTTTATTTGTAAACACATACGATGTAATTGGATACATACAGATACGCCGTGTTGGCATACCATATTATTCTGTTTTGGCGGATAATATTAATGACCGCATAAACTGGGGAAATCGCGCATACATCGCACATCAATTAGTCAAGATGGCGCTCAAAATTATATGCAGTGTTTTGCCGATATGGGTGTGTTTTAACTTGGTTGTTATTCGTGGGAAAACTGAGGTGACAAGTACTGGAGAACGGTCACACACTGAACCGGACAATAGCATTGCTCCGCCCTTCCGAATTGACTGCATTCCACATAATCCCAATTCCACTGAAGGTGTTTGCAAAACGCACCATTCCAGTTGCATTTATGACGAGAATGTGGTTTACGAAGACGCACCACAATGCTACCTTGACCCCGGGAAATTTGGATACCGAGTAATAACAAAAATTCCAAGTGATCAGTCGAACAAGGATGTGTATCATCTAGCGGCCATCCATGATAAAAAATTATACTCGACCAAGTTCGTACAGCCGCGACTGGTGGTAGAAAGGATGAGCGGGACCACGTTGCATATGAAGGTACAAAATTAGGCTATTACAGAAGTATTTCACCATCAAAGTTGTGGTAGTATTAAGCAATATTATGGCATTACTTTAATCCTTACGCAGTTTGATGACGCCGCAATGTCGCGTTACGAGGTACCTGTTGAATTACAACAAATCCCATACGATGATTCGTTCCTGTATGATGTGAATATTCCGAAAGGGGAAACTGCTATCGACCAGTTATTCATAGCCCGCCGCCATTCAGAAACCAAAATGTACTTATATTTTTGCGAATTATCCTTGACATATTTTTTTCGTATTTGCCCATGGCGCCATGTATGTAAGAGTACTGCACTTGTTAGTTGGGATTTTGGCCTGGGCGGGCTTTTTCTCGAACAGCAGTTCCTGCAGTTCACAACAAAACTTCCTTCAAACAACTGCTACGGTTTCGGTGAGTGTATTGTACAAAATATAAAAAGTACTGTATTTGTTAACGTCGTTACCTCGCAAATTTTCCGTGCCTTTACGCGAGGTAAACCAGAATATTTAGTGGAAAAACGCTATAGTGGCAATTAAATTTTATTAAAGTATCTTTTGCAAATTTCATTACAGGAGAAAACCTGCATGATTCGTTCAAGCACAAATTTGATTGGAAAACATGGGCAATGTTTTCTCGTGATGAGCAACCCATATATCCCAAAGCTCAGCGTAACCTTTACGGCGTGCATCCTTTCTACATGTGCGTAGAAGCTGATGGAAACGCCCATGGTGTCTTTCTCCTGAACAGCAACGCAATGGGTAAGGCTGGTGGTGTACTGCCTTTTTTAGTGTCAAATAGTATAAAGGCTAACTATTTTTACTTAATTACCCAGAGTACAAACTTCTACCGGCACCCGCATTAACTTTACGATCAATCGGTGGTGTTTTGGATTTTTATATTTTCTTGGGGCCGACTCCGGAAAATGTCGTACAACAATACACTCAGGTAAGACATGTAACTGGTGTTTTGCATTTATACTTTAATGATTACGGTTGTGTTATCCAGCTTACCGGGCGCACATTTATCCCACCGTACTGGGCGTTAGGTTTTCAATTAAGCCGGTAAGGTGTTCTGACCCTCCGCGCAACGAAAGCTTATTCCATTTTTATTAACAAACGAACACATCATTTACGAATGGTTTTCTACACTACTTATTATTTGTCCAGATGGGGTTTCGAAGATCTGACTGTTGTCGAAAACACCGTAAAAAGAAATGTTGAGCAGGGTGTGCCGTTGGTGAGATACAGGATTCGGACATTTATTTGCAATCAACGTTTTTTTGCGTTTATTCAGATATTCAGAAAGATGTTTCTAGGATGTCATATACGGTGATATCGACTACATGCGCCATCGCCAAGATTTTACCGTTGACCAAAACAAGTTTTCGGGACTGACTGAGTATATTACCGAGCTTCACCAAAAAAATATGAAATCCGTAATAATACTGGTAAGAAATAACATGATACATGTAGTTTGGGCGGCTTTACGCGAAACCATTAAAAGATTATTATTACATTCCACAAAATGGTATACTGTGATGTAAAACTGCCCGCAAGGTTTTTTTATTTCAATTAGGATCCGGGGATTCACGTCGACGCTGATCGATTTCATCCAACGGAACCAAAATATATGCCACACGAGGAAGCTGTTGTAGATGACGTGTACATAAAATGGCCAGTGAACTTTTCGGTTATTGACCCAGAAAATAGTGGACCAAATAGAGCCATGCTGGGAAAAGTGAGAAAATTAAACGTGATGAAAGTGAAATATGAATACCTTCCTCTCAAAGATGTAGTATTTTGACTTTGACAAAAAGGTGTGGCCCGACGGGAGAGTGGGATTTCCGGACTTTTTTAAATCGTCTACAAAGTCTTGGTGGACACGGTGGATAAATTACACATACAATGATTTGGGAATACGATTTGATTCCCTATGGATCGAGTAAGCAAATAAATATCTATGAATGTTTGTTTAATATTTAAAAGTTAATAACTGACTGGTGACACGTTTGTGTATGATTTAGCATGAATGAGGTTTCATCGTGGGATACTAACAAACGGATGCATCCGCCTTGCTACCAAATACCGAAAAACGAAAACCATTCTTGTACGACACTCCAGTGTCCCGAAAATATGTGGGATGATCCTCCCTACAAGCCAGGTGCGAACATAGTGTGAATGTTTGCGTTTTGGAACAAAACTTTCCATCCTAGAGTTAGTACCGCTCTTTTCCAGCTGCCGCTAGGATTTATGGTTCATCAGTAAGGCTCTCCGACACAACGCTTTGCATGGTGGCCGAACAGGATATGGATGGCGTTACATATAAACAGTACGATGTCCACAGTCTGTATGGATGGAGTGAAGGAAAGGTCACCTATGAGTAAGATTCCTCGGGCCGAATTTCCGGCTATGGCTCAACGGAATTACCGTGTGAACTCTATTCTTTCCGTGTGAACTTACCGCGTCATGAACCTGTTTGTAATGCAGAGCAGCCCAAAAAATACGAGGATCGCGTACGTTTGTCTTGTCGCGCTCAACATTCCCAACTGGTCAACGATATGTCGGCCATTGGTTGGGTGATAACGCATCCAATTTTACTGACCTGCGACACTCCATCACCGGCTTACTGGAATTCAGCTTATTTGGCTATGCATATGTGGGTGGAGATGCACGCACCGTATGCTGATGGTTGGTCCACTCCACTGCTGATTGGCCTTTTCCTTATTCAGGTTGGAGCTGATATTTGTGGATTTAACGGTAACACGACCCGTAGACTGTGCTCGCTGTGGTCGGCAGCCGGTGCCTTTTATCCTTTTTCGCGAAATCACAATGTACTGGGCGGTAATGAGCAAGATCCCGGAAAGGATCCGGTTGTTGCGAGATTCGCCCGCTTGGCGCTGACCGAACGATACCGCCTGCTGCCATATCTGTACACGCTTTTCTACCGGGCACATGTTTATGGAGATACTGTATCCCGACCGCTTCATCACTTGTAAGTACTGAGTCACGCAAAAATGGCAGTACATGACCTTTCAGCGTTTGAAAAGGTACAGAAATGATACAAGATTCATAATAATGAATAAAATGTGAACTCAAGTTTTCTACTAGGTACCCCAGTGATTCCAAGTCTTTGGAAACTGACACGCAGTTTTTTTGGGGAGATGCGCTAATGATTAGCCCCATCGTGGAAAATGTGACTGCACGATCTGTGTACATACCGTCGTCCGAATTCTATGATTACTACGACGGCAGTTTGATTAACTCGACAGAAGTAGCTTTCAGCATTGAGTCATCGTGTTTTTCTGAAACAGCACATTGCTGGGGACCAGTTGTACCGCTGCACCTGCGCGGTGGACGCATAATTCCTATAATGGACCCAGGAACCACAACGGAAGCTAGGTGTTAATGTTAGCTGAGCATACTAGTGTCATTTTTTTATTAATAATTTGTTTTCAGTCGGAAAAATCCCTTGCGGTTGTTGATAACCGCAACGAGTACAGAGGAGAAGTCGTCTGGGGAGTTATTTTGGGATGACGGAGTTAGTATTGGTAAGGTAAAAAGGAAAAAAGAATTTCATGTACAGCACCCATATTTCCACAAACTTCGTGAAATGTGGTTTTATTGTTGTCATTTGCAATTGTTGCAGATACCTACGAAAACCAGAAATATTACCATGCCGAATTTAGCTATGACAATGTGGCGGTATGACAATTATTTTTTGCCGGTTAATGATGATATGTAATGTACAATGAAAAAACGCAGAAAATAATGTTTCCAGAAAATTCTTGAGTGGAATACCAAAATTGCCAATATGCCTGTGAGCGATGTTCCACTGCTGCATGAGCTGCTTATCTACAGCAGCGATACTCCAAACCCGGACGATGTCTTTGATGTTACTGTCAACGGACAGGACTATAGTAATAACGTGAAATCAAATGACAGTTACAAGGTAAATCTCACCAGTTCTGTTCGTGTTACAACATTGGACTTCTTTATCGGTTGCATTTTATAGTATTTGTCTGTCTCACTGCAACCGGCACTTCAAATAATGTCATCTTTTCGCGTCCAATTACGCAGAAAATCCTCTGGTCATGCCCCTGTGATGTCTTACGTGTGATCGAAGGAAGGACACTTACAAGAGATAACGATCACACAAGTGTATTTAAAACTATAAATCAAAGCTCTGTTCGAAAGGTCATCTAGATGAATAATTGAATCTGTGTTACGATTGCATATTTTGCTGACCAAACTCAAAACCCGTTAATATGTTTTCTGATCTCTTGATTTTGATAATTAGGAACACCGACTCATTTTGTCCAAAACGAAATAAAACTCCATCACCCGCGATGTATTTCATTACAATTATTTTGCTGTTGTGTTTTCGTTGTGATTGCAATGCAACGGTATAAGTTATTTGAAATTTTGAATCACAGAGATGTGAACTTTTTATATGAATTACAATTCAGATTCACGCAAACCAACACCTTCAAAAGCGAACCTGTTGCTAAATCGCGCTCTAATTTTGCAGTTTCCCACAGCGCTAGCAAAGGACATCTTGCATATGTAAGTGCAATTGTTCTCACTGTCTCAGCAGATATAAAATGATCCTATATTAAGTATACTGATAAGAAATATGTTTATCGCTGAGAGTAAATTAATCTTCGGTAATCATAATCAAATTTCTCAACATTGCATCAATGAAAACGACAATGCCGAAAAGCATAATACAGTGATAACACTATGGAAGGTTTGTAAAACCTGATAAGAAAATATAGAAAGTGAAGAAGCGTCTCATCATATTTTCGTCAATTCCGTAATTATTAAGCATTTTGTAGTATGTGTTCCTTAACGCAATGAACTCGGCAAAATTGCCGTTGTTGGTCAAGATTTGTATGGTAGCATACTACACTCAGCTATCATAATATTTTAGGCAGTTTCGTGCATATCTGTTCTTTTTTCAAATTCTGTGAAGCATAAAGTAAAACTGCTTGCAAATTATAAAAGGCAGACAGCGTTAAACATGGCGCGACGGAGGTCATCCCATGATTCTGACGAGGAGGAAATCGAAATGTCCAGCCGCACACGAACGGTAGCCACGCCGACATCCACAACCACCACTGTTCATGAGGTCACCCAGCGAAGGAGCGCTAAAGGATTCTGCGCTAAGCATAAGCATATGCTCATCGGCGCCACCATAATAGCCTTTGTACTCTTGGTCGTGCTGCTGACTCTAGGTCTAACCGGAGTATTTGATCCCCCTCTTGGGAAAGAGGCAACTCCGCCCATTCCCGGCCCCACAACGCCCCAGGTAACTCCGCCCACAGCAGGGCCCACAACACCGCCACCCCCTGTCGCCCTTGAACGCCGCGTGGAATGCTGGCCCGATCGCAACATCACTTCGGAAGCAGAATGCAAGGAGAATCCTAACTGTCAATACGAAGGAAATTCCACTAGCTTACAGTGTTTTCTAAACCCCGCATCGGTGGATTACACGGTGCAACGGTTACCCGCTCAGCGGGCGGTTGCAGCGGAACACTACCGCTTGAACGCAAAACACAGCAGTCAGCACTATTCGCGAAAGTTTACCGACCCGCGGATGACCATTCAACGGCCGTCGCGCAAACTTCTCCGCTTTAAAGTATAAAACACATTCAAAACAAAAGAAAAAATAGCTTGGTTGCACGCAAAACTTTTCAATTGCAGCTTTTTGATGCTGCTGAGGAACGATACGAAGTACCCATTCCGGTTAACT
Source organism: Paramacrobiotus metropolitanus (assembly GCF_019649055.1). Lineage (NCBI taxonomy): Eukaryota > Metazoa > Tardigrada > Eutardigrada > Parachela > Macrobiotidae > Paramacrobiotus > Paramacrobiotus metropolitanus. Next base: position 3,122,280 of record NW_026570224.1, read on the forward strand.
TACCGAAAGAGGATTCCAGCGTCAGTGCCTCTAATACGGATTACGATATTCGCATCAATGGAAACCAAATGTCCGGATTTCAAATTGTTCGGCGAAGCTCTGGAGCAGTCATGTGCGTGAAATATGTTACTGAATAAAACTCATGCTATCGCGGTTAAAATTACCTAAAACGTCTTTAACAGTATGGATCTTGGTTTGGGAGGTTTGGTTTTGGAGGATCAGTTTCTGCAGATTGTTACCAAACTTCCAACTGAAGATGTATACGGATTCGGTAAACAATTTTACACAAACTTTTGTGCATTCTCAACCCGTCGTAGAAAGTACATATTTCATGCCACATTTCCAAAGTACATTTTTCATGCCATATTTCATGCTTTCCCTTTTGTAACATATACCTAATGGAGATTACACTAGGTGACAACCGGCATCCGACTTTGAAACATCAAATGGATTGGAAAACATGGCCGATGTTTTCTCGTGACGAACCTCCGACCAACGCCGACAGCGTCGCCAACTTGTACGGTGTGCATCCATTCTATGTAAGACCTTGCCTTTCAATCTGTACCAATTCTTGCAATTAATAAACCAGATTCTATATTATATTTGCAAATTTATGTTTTTCTCGGTTTGCAGATATGCTTCGAGCCGGACGGAAATGCTCACGGTGTTCTGCTGATGAACAGTAATGCAATGGGTACGCTGTACGCATAAAATCCATGTTTGTTAGTGAGTTCAGAAACAAGAGAGATGTGCACCAGCTTTATTTTACAGAGAACTAAATAACAGGTTTGGTAAATTTTGCAGTATAATGTATGAGTACTGGAATCGGAGGAATTAAAAACCGAATGCGTGTGTTTTGAAAGGTCACTGTTTGACAATTTGCAGAGTACCGCTTCCAGCCCGCCCCAGCTTTAACTCTTCGCTCGATTGGTGGTATTTTTGATTTCTATATATTTATGGGACCAACACCCGAAAATGTGGTGCAACAGTATACAGAGGTATACCATGGAATTCGCTGCAGCTGTATAACTTGATTTAAAGTCGTGGCTAACGCTTAATCCATAATTCCTTCCAGCTGGTTGGAAGGTCGTTTATGCCGCCTTATTGGGCCTTGGGTTTCCAAATTAGTAGATGGGGCTTCAAAAATTTAGCGGAAGTGCGTGAAGTAGTTGACAGAAATGTCGAAGCTTCCATTCCATTGGACGCTGTATACGGCGACATCGACTACATGAGACATCGACAGGATTTTACATACGATAACGACGCATACTCCGGACTTCCGGCCTATTCAGAGGAACTGCACAGCAAAGGAATGCGATATGTTATCATTCTGGTGAGTTCCACGTGGTGTATTATTGAACGGACGCACTACCTTTTAAAGGTCAGGCTCTTGGAGCCGATATAAGTATTTGTACCTATGACTCGATCCGGACAACGGTTTGCTTCCTCGCCCTGAAAGGATAGTTCGATATCTTGACGCACTATGCAATCGACTAATAACATTCAACGAAACTGCGGATTATTTCAGGATCCGGCAATTCATGCTGATGCCGCCGTTAAGCATCCTAACGACCCACCGTATCTGGCGTACGAAAGAGCAAAAGAACTGGATGTATTCCTTAAATGGCCACTAAACTTCAACGAAACCTTCCTAAGTGCAAATCCAGAGACGACTAATGTAAACCGAACAATTTTTGGCAAGGTATGACGGGTCAAAATACAATAATAGTCTCTGTGCGTCGTGTTTAAAGCTTTTTTTGCAGGTGTGGCCGGATGGAAGATCAGCTTTTCCTGATTTCATGCGAAATAGCACAGATCAATGGTGGACTGAAATGATTGATTACACTTACAACACTCTGGGGATTAAATTTGATGCCATTTGGATAGAGTACGAAACAGAATTATTCTACAAATGGAGATAAGATGTGAGATCGCTAATGTTTTCAGCATGAACGAAGTCTCATCATTCGATACAAATAATCCTGGACCAATCAACGCGAACACCAGCTGGTACTGCGACAAACCACACGAACTTGCGGGCAACCATACTTGTTTTGCGTTACAATGCCCTCCCGACAGCAAGTATGAGCTTCCTCCGTATCGTCCAGGTAATGCCATTATACGTACGCAGTTTATCCATAAAGGCTTACGTTAAGTGAAAATACATAAAACTTAACAAAGAAAATTTAGAAAATGTTAATAATAGCCTAATAAATACTTTTGAAACTCTACACGCAGAAATCCAGCGCAAAAGCAGTACGAGTACTGAATGTGAATATGGAGATTTTATATTTTACGTACAGTGGCAATCAGACATTTTGCTACCTCAAAAAACTTGCCAAACTGGGAAACTCTCTTGTCGGACAAAACGGTGTGCATGGAAGCCGAAGGGAATCTGAACGGAAAAAATACCGTCAATACGACGTGCACAGGTAATTTTTTCCATTATTCCAATCTTTGTCAGGAATATGCCTTATAATAATTTTACAATTCTCAACGAAAACGTAACTATTTTTGTTAACACTTCCAGCATTTATGGACATTTCCAGTCTGAAGCAACGTACAAGTGAGTGGTCTCTACTAAAATTTATCTATATAGTAAAACAGCAGGGATCGGAGGAAATTAATTTCATAAAATTACCGTTACAGAGCAACCGCCAATGTTTTGCATGAGCGTGGATTTGTGTTTTCTCGTTCCACATATCCAGGCAGTCAGAAATATGCCGGCCACTGGTTAGGTGACAATGCGGCCAATTTTGCCGATTTGCGGTATTCGTTTATTGGATTGCTGGAGTACAGCATGTTCGGTTTTCCCTACGTAAGCCACAAAAGCCTGTAAACCACGGGAAGCCGCCTTTTGATTACTACTAACCACACACCGTGTGTATTAGGTCGGAGCCGACATTTGTGGGTTTTTCGATAACTCAACAGATGAACTGTGCAAGCGCTGGTTAGTGGCCGGGGCCTTCTATCCCTTTGCACGCAACCATAATCATTTTGGCCCAAGAGCGCAGGATCCCGCCAGCCGGCCAGAACACGTTCAGGATGCTGCTCGGAGAGCGCTCAGAATCCGTTACTTATGATTACCAGGTCCTACGCATATCATCTTATAAAGTAAATCGCCGCTGGAAGCTGGTAAGAATTCTGTTCCAACCAAAATTTTCTTATTACACGATTATAATCTTAATGGAGAGGCACAGCAGTAATATTTTTGCTTACCATTTTCACAGTCGCCAAAACCCCTTCCGATTATTAATTGCGGTCGATGGCCGGACTCCACATGCCAGAGGTGAACTCTTTTGGGACGACGGCATCGGTGCCGGTATGTGAAAGCTTCAGCTCTGTGTTGTTTAGCAATCAGAATTCTTATTTGAGATATTTTAGAGACTTACGAAGATGGAAATTATTTCCGTGCAGAGATCTCGTTTTCTCTGCCAGAGGTGCGATTCCTACATTTACTAGTCCAGCCAATTCTGTAAGGGTGATCAATCATTGTCAGCGCACTGTTCTTTATAGCTGAAATTGTCGTACAAAGTGGCTCATCAGGGAAGAAACAATGGCACTTCCCAGCCGGATATTAGCTTGCTTTCTTTAGCAGAATTAAGAATCTACACAAACGAAATTCTGCCAACCGCTGATCTCACATTTTTCGGGGAGGGCTTTTCAGTAAATGAATCCACATTTATCGCATCTATGAACGGATCGGTAAGTTAAACCCATTTATTCGTTTTTTCTTACCTACCAGATTTGATAAGTAAGTCAAATTTGGGATCGTAGATTTTCAGCTTAACCGGCGCGTTTCCCCTGCATCAGTCCTTCGAATTATCCTTTATGCCGTGAGTCGAACATATAATTCAGTTAGAAGGTGAAAGGTTATATCTTTTGCATTCGTCAGGCGACAGGTTGTTGAGAGAGTCAATTGTGCGCCTGAAGGAAACATTGACTCCTCGCGTTGTGCAGCCAAAGGATGCAGTTTCGATGACACTATTTCTGGCGTATCGCTTATGCCAAGGTGTTACTTCAACGCTGCTGAACAAGGTTATAGAATCGAAAGTAACCCGAGAGCGACAGCCGAATCCAAAATTCTGGTCTCTCCAAACATCAGTCAATCTGTTTCCGGTAGCGCTGTGATAGGAAGAGTGCAAATGAATGTCTTCCGATATTCAACTTCGACAATGCGGTTCAGAGTCAGTTGACATTTACCTCTATTTACTCTACTATTTGCAAAACCTCTGTGTCAAAAATTATGGCTTATACCTTTATAATATTTGACTATACCCGAATTCCTCTGATCAAATTGGTATTTGTAAAAAATGTGCAAATGAAGTGGCTTGTAGTTCACTGATGCGGCAAACCCACGCTATGAAGTTCCGCAATCGCTTATGGAGCTTCCTGTACCGGATTCTGCTACCATTCCACCATTTCCACAGGACGAAGCGCTGTATGAAATTTCATACCAAGAAAATCCAGCACTTCCTTTTAGTTTCCGAATAAATCGCCGAGCAGCAAATACAACAATGTACGATATATTTTCCTACATCCTTTATAGAGTGGTTTTAAGAAGCTACGTGATTTTTCAGATTTGACACCTCGTTGGGCGGATTTGTATTCGAGGATCAATTTCTTCAGGTCACAACCAGGTTAGCCAGCACTTATGTGTATGGGTTTGGAGAGAACCGCCACAATAGTTTCCGCCACAAAATGGACTGGAGGGTTTGGCCAATGTTTGCTCGCGACGAAGGTCCCATTGACCCGGTAAGGCTGCATTCGACTTGTTCCATACGGAACCACAGCCGGCTTTGAACGTACTTATGTTTTACTTGTTTGAAACAATTTATAACGGTAATTGTGCAACAGATTAAATCGCCTTAAAAGCAGCAGTAGTTATCGTTTTTATTTTTTTTCGTCACATGTAGACGCGTCCAACAAATCATTATGGAGTACATCCATTTTACATGGTTGTGGAAGATGACGGTCATGCCCATGGAGTATTCTTCCTGAACAGCAATGCGATGGGTATGTCTAATCTTTTACACAGCGTTCGTTACTTGGGACGCTTCCTCACCAAACGGTTTTCCATTTTAGAATATCAATTTCAACCTGCTCCGGCTTTGACATTAAGGTCGACTGGAGGCATATTCGACTTTTTCATCCTGATGGGCCCGAACGTGCAAGATGTTCTTGAGCAATACACAAGCCTGATCGGACGTCCTACATTGCCGCCATACTGGGCATTAGGTTAGATTTTACTAAATTCTTACGGAAATGAAGCATATTACTCTGTTATAAACGCATGAAGGCATGTTTATGGTATATCACTAATAGTTATAACTTATAAGGACAGTATTTTAGTTGGCATAAGCCGCACAACTATGTAGCAAATTAGCAATATTAATAAATCACACTCACACCAACTGAACATTTTCATCTTTTCCTTTCATACGCCCTGCGCCAGTTACCGAAGAGTCCGAGAATTCAGTTTGCCTTTTGCGTTTTACTTATTTTTTTCTGTTTTTAGGATTTCAGATCTGCCGATGGGGTTACAACAACCTGACGGACGTGCAACAAGTGATCGAACGTACACGCTCTGCTGGCATTCCCCAGGATATTCAGTACATCGAACTGGATTATATGAACAAACGTCAGATGTTCACCATCGATACCGAAAATTTCCCTGATGTCACCCAGTTTGCCAATAACTACCGAACAAATAACGGCCTGAAGTTTCTTTATTTACTGGTACTTTTTGCACTACGTTTTTATCTATGCAACTATTAATACTTATTTTGCCCCGGTGCGTTCACTAAAAGCTGAATGATTATGAATCCAGGATCCATTTATCCATGCCGACACAGAATTACTGTATCCTGCTGAAAACGGGACTAATCCATCTTATACTGATGGCTTGGCTAACGATGTTTTCATTACATGGCCCCAAGAATATACTGGTGCCCAAAAACCGAATCATATCGATCCAGTCAGTATTGGTCCGAAGCGGGTAATGCTAGGAAAGGTATGTCGACCCCGTTACAAAATAATTATGAAGTTCAGTATGGGGAATAGTGTTACTATTCATGGTATGCATGTTACTAGATACCGTATTTAACCGCTGAATTCCGGTTTTTAGGCATGGCCTGACGGTAAATCTGCATATCCAGATTACTTCAAAAAATCGACTGCAGAGTGGTGGAAACGCTGGATTAACAGTTCAACAGGATTTTTCGAATTTGATGGATTATGGATAGAGTAGGCAGTTCTTTTGTTTTTCACTAATTTAACTGAACTACAATTGGAATATTTTCAGCATGAACGAGCCTGTGGCATTCGAAACGAATATAATCGACGCTCAGAAAGCTTGGTTCTGCTCATCCGGATCTAATCTAAACGGAAACCACACTTGTTGGGGCCTTCAGTGCCCGGAAGATAAATGGGATAAACCTCCTTATTTACCGGGTTGGTGGAGAAATTAACCTTAGTTTAGCGCATCCTTTATTTAATTCGACTGATGTCGTTTTATTGATATGTACAGCTGCTGCAACCATTTGGAAAGGATCAAACTACAGAAATCTCTTATCGGACAAAACCCTATGCATGTCCGGCGAGCAGTTCATCGATGAGTTTGACGGAAGCCGAAAACCTGTTCGGCACTATGACGTTCACAATCTTTATGGTATTCAGCAGACCAGGGTCACCAAAAAGTAAGCGAACTGCAATAAAGTAGCTTATTTTAGTACTGACTCAATACAAATTCCTATTTGGCTCTGCTCTTTTATTCATTTAATGCAACCATTATTCATTATGGCGTTGTAATAGGATTGCCGAGGAGTTGACGAACAAACGCAGCTGGGTCATTTCGCGCTCCACTTATCCTGGAAGTGGCCGATATGCCGGCCACTGGCTAGGTGACAACAAAGCACAGTGGTCGGACATGCACTACTCCATCATCGGCATGTTCGAATTCAACATGTTTGGAGTGCCATATGTAAAGTTGTCATTCGCTGAAAAAAAGCATCACGAACATAAAATGACTTATTAATGTTTGATTTCATCCAAAGGTTGGGGCCGATATTTGCGGATTTTTCGAAGATACCACCGAAGACTTGTGCCGTCGGTGGCAAGTACTGGGTGCCTTTTATCCCATGTCCCGAAATCATAACACCCGCGGCACTCGTGATCAAGATCCGGCGCAGTGGGCAGCTGTTGCGGCTGCAACCAAAGACGCGTTGAACATTCGCTACGAGTTACTGCCGTACTTGTACACTCTCTTCTACCACATGCACGTTGATGGCGCAACCGTGGTCCGACCCCTGTTTTACGAATACGATACCGGCATTCATGATAAGAAAGGTCTTGGACATTGACACACAGTTCTTGTGGGGAGCCGGTATTATGTTTGCCCCGTTTCTGTACGAAAATCAGAAAGTCGTTGAGGTGTACTTCCCTGATGATGTCTACTATCATTATCGAACTGGTCAGGTAAATCGGTCTTGCTGCTTATAATTGCAAAAAGTAGTAGATTTCGATCAGCTGCCGTTACGTTCTTCGTACCACTACCGTTTTTAACTTTAGAAAATTAGCGGACCGGCACACATGGAATATTTCATGGAAGAAGATCTGACAGCGGGAATCGGAATTTTCGTTCGTAGTGGTTTTATTATTCCGATCCAAAAAACGAATAACGCACTTTCCACAAGAGATATGTAAGTTCTACGTCAAAATTTTGTTAATACAGTTATTTAACTTCTGCAAATTGCCGAAGCTATAATAAAATGCGCCTATAACGTACAGGCGCAACAATGCTTTTGGACTTATCGTGGCATCACCTGCTAATGTCGTCTCAGACAACTTCACAACTTCGGCGAATGCCCATGGCAGTTTGTTTTGGGACGACTGGGACGGTCAAAGTAAGCTGAACCTTCGATAATTCTCGTTAAAATATTGGAATAGTTATGTAAAAAATCATTTATAATAACCGCATTCATGGTACAAATTTCATGGTACAATTATTTTTAGATACTATTCAAAATGACGATTACTATGCGGAGCTTGTATACGTGAAACAGGATTTCAACACCGATATGGCAAGACCTACTAGCTTTAAATTTTTTATTTAGCCCGCTAAATGTCGCGACTATCCGGGCGCAAATCAAATGGGCATCCATTTTGTCTGGACTATGAGTCTATTCCTAAAATATTTGCTGGAAAAATTTTTATTCTAACAGATGTCAAGAGCAACTATTAACGTCATCGTTCACCGCAATTTCAATAACAAACACCTGGCGAATATTACGGTGCAAGATGTCAGAATTCTTGGCTACGTATCCAGCAGAGGAGTGGTGAATGGATCTGATTTTGTCGCATATGTTGATGGAATCCGAGCGACCTCGGCCCGGTTCGATTATGATAGTCAAAATCAGGTGCGACTAAACAAAAACTGCTATCAATTGCACTCGTACCAATGTAATTGCATTGACTTGGGCAATTCATTGTCCGCTACCCAAATTTTTAACCGGCAGGTCTTGACTGTTTCCGGCATCCACCTTCCTCTTGAGCGTAATTCGTTCCTAATCATATATGACAAAGACATTGATTATTACATTGGTAAGTCCAGTTCTTATATGTCATCCACTCAAAAAACCTTGAATACGAAATATAGTCTACGCACATTATTCTATTTGTATTTGTACGATTGGTTCACAGACTGTCATCCGGACGAGGGCGCCACCGCAGAGGCATGCCTGAGCCGGGGTTGCGCTTGGAACGATCAAAATCTATCAGCCAGACAACCGGCTTGTGCATATCCGACGTCAAATTATTTCCGAAAAGGTTCGAAGGAAATTATTATCCTTGGCTAGAAAACTGCTAAATAGTACAACGGTGTAACTTGCATTCAGGATACTCACTGAAAGAGACCTTCGCTACTGAAGAAAATGGAACGTTCTCCGCTTTATTAAAAGCTGATCCTTCACTGTCGGCTATTCGGCCGGAAGTTATCCAGAACGTCCTCTTGGAAATTCACTCCATAAGTGACAATGTTCTGCAGATAAAGGTTACGAGAGTCTAGTTAATCAGCACAGTATTTTGCAATAATTAAAAGCACATTGCAGTTTACGGAAGACAAAAAGGAACGCTATCAAGTCCCGTGCGATTATGCTCCCTTCAGCTGCAATCAGCCGAAGAACGCAGCGAATCCACATTACAGTTTCGAGGTCACTGGATTACCGGGTCGGGCGTCTTCCGTTCGCGTTGTCCGAAAAGCTACCGGCAAAGTCATGTATGTAATGCCGCCTATAGGTTTAACTGTATACTGTAATGCTGATTAAAACCAAGTTTAAAAAAGCACGTAAATGTACAGGTGGAACCTTCTGAGAAAATTTTTAATCTTCTGGCCACATTGTTATGGCTTTAACTGGAAAATGTTTGTTCCAGTTTTGATACCAATATTGGAGCAATGATTTTTGCTAACCAGTATCTGGAAATTTCCACTCGTCTTCCATCGAAAGATGTGTATGGATTTGGTGAACATTCTCACAATAGTTTCCGGCACGACTTGAACTACAAATCATGGGGGATGTTTTCACTGGATCAGCCGCCAGGTGGAGAACAAAACCTATACGGAGTACATCCGTACGCTATGGTGGTCGAAGACGACGATGGGCACGCTTTCGGGTTATTATTACTGAACAGTAATGCAATGGGTAAGTTTTAATCGACGATGTTCATCATGTTGGTTGATAATCAAGGAATACTGTATTCGATCAAGTCCTTCAATGTTCTGTATTCAAACTACAGAGGTGCATTTAACATCTTTACCGTCATTAACATACCGGACTACCGGAGGTATTTTGGACTTTTATTTGTTCTTGGGCGACTCGCCAACGGAAGTTACGAAGCACTACCTGGAGACAATTGGCAAACCGTTTCTGCCTCCGTATTGGGCGTTAGGATTTCAGATCAGTCGAGTATGAATACGATGATTTGGAGAAATTGAATCAGTTACAAGTTACAACGGATGTCGTGTTGACCTTTGCAGTACGGTTATAATACACTGGACAACATGCGTGGTGCTGTCGAACGAACGCGTGCGGCCCAGATTCCCCTGGTGAGTATAATGGAAGGAATAAGTATAATCGTAGTGGCATTGCTACAATGCAGGACAAAGCAAAAGAACAGGGATAGCCATAATTTCGAAATATCTAGAAGAATTGCCAATATAAGATTGACTACGTACCTACTTACATAAATAATACAGCTTCTGGAAGGTTGTGTTTTGTGCAGGATGTGTTCTACGGCGACATCGATTATTTTGACGGGGAGAAGAATTTTATCATTGGTGAAGCCTTTAAAGATCTGCCGGAGTATGTGGCGAACAAGTCTGCAGATGGGCTCCATTTTGTTACCATTCTCGATCCGTGCATTTCAACGAGTCTGACGAATAATGAACCGTTTGTTCGTGGACTTTCCCAACCGAATGCATTTATTCGCTGGCCAGCGGGCTATGTCGACCCAAATAATCAAAGTTATACTACAATAAACAGCAGCCAGCCATCGTATTTAATGGGTCACGTAAGTTTAGGTCTGGACGTTGTCAGCGATATTGATAAAAATGTCAATTCAGATGTGCTGTTGTAGGTTTGGCCCTCTGACCCCGCTGTATTTGTGGACTTTTTCCATCCCGCCGGTCAGCAGTACTGGGACCAGGAAGTGCGAGAGTTCCATAGCAAGATCGATTTCAGCGCTTTATGGTACGGTTTTTGTACAATTTTTCGTTCCCGTGTCGATACAGATGTCTATATATCATTAATTTGTTTAAACAGGATTGACATGAACGGTAAGAAAAGTTATTGGATAAAGTGTGACTTTCCGGGGGCACAGTTCCATCAAACGAGATGCGCAGTGCACTGCACTATACATAAACTATCCACTGCACGCTCCGAAAGTTAAGTCAACTAAGTGTTGTTTCTTGTGACAAATACTGTTAATTTTACCCACAGAACCGGCAAGTTTCGGTACCAATGGGGACGACGTCTGGTACAACAGCTATACAAACGCAAAAGACTGGTTTCTGAAATGTGACTCTGCAAGTCACCTGGAAAGTCCACCTTATCGTCCACGGACACTTGCAGGAAGAACAGAGCATAGCAAACCGTACCGACTTTCATACAAGACCATCTGCATGGATGCCGTACAAGGCGTCAACGACGCGTACCAACAGTACAACACTCACTCTCTTTATGGACATAGCCAAGTAGAGCCTAGTTTAAGGTATCGGCTTTGGGAGCTTGGTTCATTTTCAGCAGATGAAGATTATGCATTTTCCATTTTTATAGGGCAATGCAAAGTATTACTGGTAAAAGAAGCTTCGTATTCAGCCGATCAACTTTCGTTGGTAGTGGCAGTAAATCAGGTGAGAATTAGAATTGAAAACTTGCCACAGATACATATGTGTGCGATCCATCAGTAGTTTACGTAGCTTGTTAAACTAATGGTAAGACAATGATTCATGTTGTATTTCCTGATCAAGAAGGACTGTAACTTAAAGGTCACTGGCTCGGAGACAATAATGCGGACTGGAATCAGCTGCGCCAATCCATTATCGGAATGCTTGAATTCAATTTGTTTGGAATACCTTATGTACGTATGAATGTAATTAGACAGCAGCGTGTATACCACAAGTAACAAACACAGGAAAACAATACGTAGCGCAGCCGTATGCAATAAATGCGATGGAATAACAGCATAATTATGGACTGCTTTTATTATTTTTTGTTATTTAATTTAGGTAGGAGCCGATATTTGCGGTTACTTTACAAATACAACCAACGAGCTGTGCAGTCGCTGGATGCAGCTTGGATCGTTCTATCCATTCTCGCGTAACCACAACGGAAAGGGCTACTTGGTACATTTTTTAGTCCTTGTGTTATTTTTTCTTGAGTTTCTTCACACGTAGATGATAGACGTACACGTTGATGTTTTGTTTTCTTCCCGGATCAGGATCAAGACCCTGCCTTCCTTGGCCCGGATGTTGCCGAAGCATCGCGTATTGCACTGGGTCACCGCTACAGATTGCTACCGTTGCTCTATACTGCTTTCTGGTCGGCATCCAATAAAGGCGAAACCGTTGTACGCAGTTTGATGGAAGTCTTCCCCAAAGATCTTGTGGCCCGTAACATCGACCGTCAATTTATGTGGTCAAACAGCCTTCTCATATCACCAGTTCTAGACCCGGTACCGTGAACTGGTTACTATCTGCTTGAAAATATAAAGATTTGACCAATCTAATGCTCTTTAGGGACACACCACCGTCCGGGCTTATTTCCCGGATTCACGATGGTTCGACTTCGTTACAGTACGTTTGTTTTTTTCTATGGGCATGCTTCGTACACGTACCGGGAACAGAATCATTAACTTTGCTTTTAGGGGGAAGAACTTAATGTCACCTCTGATGACCGTTACATGGAGCTTCAGGCTAATCTGACCACCATTCCTTTCCACGTGCAGGGTGGCTCCATTTTGCCGCTGCAAGAGCCCAAAACGACAACACGAGATAGGTAAACCGAGGACGAGGGATTGTTATTCACTGTTTTAGTTATTCAAGAAATATGACCGTCACCAAATCTGTTTCAGTTTGAAAGAACCGTTTAGCTTATTTATTGCTCCTGACCGCGTCAATATGGCGTCCGGAAAGCAAGCATGGGACGGCGGAGACGACATAATCACGAGTAAGAAAATTTCGTGACGTATTGTACAAGTATGCACGAAAACGATATGCTAAGCAAGATTTATTAGTACATCTGGATCGGTCTGGTACTGCATTTATTCACTACAAATTTTATGTGTGAATCATTCTGAATAACAGGCAAACTAACCTAATTTCCTAGATGCGACAGAAACTTTGGTGGTGAATTATTATATGTCCTTTACTGAGTCTGCAAACGGAAGCCAGGTATGCTGAAGGGAGTTTCCTTGCACTGTATAAGTGTGGTACAAGCCTGTGGCCGGGATAAGCCAGATGTCTTTTTTAGGTTTTCACAATTCACGCTGACTCAAACCTGGATGCGAATGCCTCATTGCCCAGTTATGTGACATCTATGTCGAAACTCACAGCCATCACTGTAACTGGTTTCCCGCCTCACGAAAAGATCGATGTAACGAATAATTCTCCTAGTACTAACGGCAATGGTATCGCTAATACGGAAGTGGCATATGATGCGTCAGTCAAGGTAAAACTACCGGTAATCAAATTGCAAAACGATACTGCAAATCCAACACACTTTTATTTTATAGACACTGCGGTTGACTAACTTGGATATTAATGTCGCAAGAAACTGGGAAATAAATATTTTGATTTGATGGGAACTCAACTCAGCATGAAGCACAAAAGCAAAAATGATATTTATTGCTGTTATTCAGAAGTTTCTCCTTGCTATGAAACTGCAAAACGACTATTACAAGACTTCAACCGGTTAGATTTTTTAATATTTTGTTATGCGTGGGGTTTGGTGGAAATGGGTTTATGATTCAAGTATTTGTGCCACTATAATTATGTAATCTTCGATGCATTTACATCCCGGTACAGACTTGTGACAATCACTCTTCACAACGAGTTTTATTCCTGTATAATTAATTAAACAAATGCAAAAATTAAAATTCAGACTAAAACAGAGAAGGCGTCCGATTCAGTGTTACGAGACGGTATACCAGTATACAAAAAATTTTACGAGCTGAATAGTACATTTTCATTTTGAAAATGAAAATGTACTATTCAACTCGTAAAATTTTTTCGACAACATTTACTGCACTTCCACCTGTGCCATAGTTCTTACGATACGAGAAAGCTGACAAAATAAAAAGGCACGCATAACATTTTGAGAAGCAACTAACACACACAGTCTAAAAACAACCAATGAGCATGCCGAATCGATGCAAAGGACAAAATATGTGTGATACACTCTATTTGTCCTGGACAACCTGCCCGTGATTACCCGGCGTGATGGTAATCCTCTTATATAACGAACACGTACTGCTTCGAAATTCTAAATTTAACTCTGATCAGTACTATTCGTCCAGTTACGCACCTATCGGCATCCTTCGCTTCTTTAAATTTTTTATTTGCAATCCGTCTAGCCTCGTCGAGAGTATCAGAAGCTTTTTCTGTTACTTCATCCCAGCCATCAGTGACAGCATCCTTCATCTCTTCATACTTCTTTTCGGCTTCTCGCCATTGTTTCTGAGCTCCGGTAAATGTCTATGAAAAGAAGCAATGATATTGAGCACTTCCTTATAATACTGAATCATTCTTTAATTAATCCTAAGGGCTAGCGTAACGTGGGTTTAAAATTTTTGCCGGTTACTGTAATCATCGGCCATCCAGTTATGCATGCTGTGATGCTAATGATGATTTATATTGATTTCAGTCGTACAGTACGATATCTATGAAATTCAGCTAACGCAATCGTCTGTAGTTCCGTTTCGCATTATACGTGTCGTTCCCATTAGAAGTAGAACAACGTCATTTTTCAAATCAGAAGTACAAGAATATAGCATAAAGTACGGCATATATATTCTGGGTTTGCGTTCTTATTGCATCAAGCGAAAACGGAATGCGCCATATTCACACCAAACGACACTCAGCAGGAAGTTATTTTGGAGGAAGCAATATTTAACAAAGGAACTTTCATGCATTAAAAACAAAAACGGAACAACGACGAGGCACTTACGTAAAATCAGTTAAAACGTTAAAAACAAAAATTGGAGATTCTTCATAAACCACTGATCGTGTTAGTGCGAACTGCACATAGCACAATCACAAGTATGCATTTTAAACTTGACAACGGACGAGATTCAACAAACACCCATTACCCTTTCTGTGGCAGTTAACGCCACTGAGATAAAAGAAACGAAAACAAAACCTGTCAACACATATTGGCCATGTTTACGCCGCCGTCACTACTTTCTTCGCTGCCTCAACCACCTTGTCCTTAACGTCGCCCATCATCTCCACCGTGGCATCCTTCAAATGTTCCAGATTCTCCGGAGCATGCTCCCACGTCTGAGTAGCCGCGTCTTTCATTTCTCCCGCTTTAACTTTGGCGTATGTCGCCGCTTCAGCCAACTTTTCTCCCGCAGCATCCTTCAGAACCGATGCCTTATCCCGTGTAAATTCAGCAGCATCAGCCAGCTTCTCTCCAGCCACATCCTTAAAATGTCCTGCCTCTTCAACAATCTTATCCTTAGCATACCCTGCTGCACCTCCCGCTGCCACACGGGCCTCGGAGAACTTCTCGGCAGCAATTTTACTAGCTGCATCCATCGTCTGACTGGCAGCATCAGCGAATTCTTTGGCTTTCTCAGCAGCTGCCTCTTTCACATCGTGAGCGACATGTTGGGCCTGTGTCCAACGCTCTTTCGCAGTTTCCTCAGCTACTTCTTTAACCGTCCCGAGTTTATCTTTGGCTATTGTGTAGGCCTGACCAGCAATATCCTGTACGTCCTCATAAATGTCAGCTGCAGCATCTTTGATGTCGTCTACGGCTTTCTGCCAGCAGAATCCGCTGGCGACCAGGGCAAGAGCAAGTAAACATTGAGCAGTCAGCTTCATGATTCCAAAATGACCGAAGCCACAAAGCAGTGAACGGGGCGAGAATATTTGCTCGAGCGCGATCTATGTCCAAAACAATACGAAGCACGGATTCAGATTCCAGATTTTAGAAATACGGGAGCATTAGTTCCTAAGCTGCGTCAGAATCACGGATCCGAGTGAGCGACCATTCAGTTAGAAACAAATACTAATCATATTCCCTGTTGCAATTGTCGGTAAACAAAGTCTGAAAAAATTTCTGTAAATTGTAGTAACTGTGTCTAGCATGAACTTAACAGTGAAAGGGAGTTAATCGGTAGTTGAAGATGAAGAAATCCTAAGTCAACTTCTTATTACTCACAATGTTTTGGTTTTTTATGTGGGGAAATGCCGTGAGACGCGAAGTGTATGGAGATTCTGTATAATCTTACAGGTTACTATTCAGTTTACGCTAAAGTTTGACTCAACCTGATATGTCTTTTCGTAAATTGTGCGTGTTATGTTCGACACCCTGTGTACCATAGTGTACAGTATCATGATCGACTGTGTGAAGTGCGAAGTTTGAACCGTATGATGCCGTTAGGCGCACAGCTTTGTCGTCAAAAACGATTTTGGACTTCCGGTCGGATGGTGGTTGGTGACACGCAGTATATGGTGTGCGTTGAGTTTTATTGAATTTCGGTAAGAAAGTGTTCGAGACATTTCTCCCGTTGTTTTTTATCATATTCATATTATTATCATTTGCCACGAGCTGGCAATACAAAAAGCAGCAGCAGCGCCAATCGTACGAATACTACAACTCGTGAATATTATTATTATAATATTAATATTAATAATATTAATAATTTCTAATGTTTGACTCCCTTGCCCAGATATGCACGTGCGCTTATTTTAGAAATGCACTGTCAACAGTTTTATATCCGTACCCGCCACTTTGCTAAGAAATGTATTTTTATTGGCGTTTTTGGCACTCACGATTTCTGAGCAAAGTGCAACGCGAATACGCCGAATAGTCGATAAAAATTAAAACGAGAGCCGAGAGAAATGCAGTCACCGAACTTATACCGGCAGTGTTGCATGTAACGCGGCTCTGTCAAAGTTTACCTAACAATAAGCGGGATTTCTGCAAACGTGCGCAGTTTTATTGACTTATGACAACATGGGTTTTGGAAATCCGCTGTTCCTATCGAATTTGCCGAGAATTATTTCAGTAGCGGAAACCAGGTCCAACTGCAAAGGTTCAAGAATCAAGACAATAAAAACAGCCGGTTGCAAAACTTGCAGTTTTGCAAAGCAGCTTATCTACGACTGCTCCCAGTTTTCATACTTTCATAGATTTTTCGCTGGCAGTTGGCAAACAATAATCCGCAAGCAAAAACTGGAAGCAGAGAATACAAATAGGGTATTGTTGACTTATGCAGGGCAGGTATGAACATGACAATAAATTCTCCGCCTGGTAAATTGGTAATCGATTTCCGCTGGGTAAGCAAAAGCCAGAAACCATTATACATTTACCGGAAATGGCGTGGTACGCACTAGCCTCTTACATTCACTTCAAGTTCAAGATCGGCATCATGCGAATGATGCGATACGTTTCTACCACTCTGCACCTGTTCTTAATTTTATGCCTCTTTTTAATGATCTCATAGCATTGTGTGATCTTTGTTTGCATTTGAGAATTGATGTAGGCTCTGTACGTTTGCCGCCCATTATCGCATATTCACATGAACGGCATGACAACGCCAGTACTAAACCGCCAGTTTACTACGAATGCCCAGTATTGCCCATAATGTGTACAGATAGCTCTTTTGTGTTTTTTATGACTACAGCGCAAACCTGGCGCGACAGTTCCTCATAAAGGCACGCTTTTGTGGTTTGTGGTTGCAGTTTTTGGTCAGTCACTCACAAATCACATAGCGAAATTTTATCTACGTTAGATATTTTTTTCTGGCGGCTTTCCGTGTACTTATCGGTTGTTTGAGCCGTGTGAGTCCTTTGTTGTATAGGCTGCTGGTCAAAATAGTGATCTGCAAAGCCTGGCTTCCATTGTCCGTGGTCGATCCTGCATTCCATTTTAGCTGTTCCAGGATTTAGATCACTGCGAATCGGCAACCTAACAGCCGGAATCGGTCGACTAGAACAAGGGCTGGGCACGCCTTCCTGCACTAGCGCAATATCATCTGAATGAGTTCCCAGTTGAGCATTCTTCTGGCCGGAAAGTTGGAAACTGCTGAGAAAACACTTCCAGTTCGAAAGCGTCCAGTGGAGAGAGCCGCAGCGTGTCTAGATTTCGCAATCAAAGACAAGAATCTTTCGTTAACATCAAGGTCGAATCCATGACTTCCATAGGTAAAAACGCCCTTTCGTATTCATTTAATATTTCTAAATGTTGCAGACAGCAGAAGTATATTCCAATTTGAATAAGTTTATGTGCATTTAGAGATTGGGCATTAATTTACATACCCATAATTTTTTTATATACAATATTATGTATTTTTATGTATTATTATTATGTACAATATTTTATGTACAGTATTTTTTATGTACAATTTTTTATGTACAATATATTTTTTTATGTACAATATTATTATTGTACTATAATTTCGATTTTTTGTGCGATCGTTGACAGTCGCGGCTGACTGCATCACAAAG
The DNA here is from genome assembly GCF_019649055.1 of Paramacrobiotus metropolitanus. Taxonomy (NCBI): domain Eukaryota; kingdom Metazoa; phylum Tardigrada; class Eutardigrada; order Parachela; family Macrobiotidae; genus Paramacrobiotus; species Paramacrobiotus metropolitanus. The sequence continues at coordinate 3,140,512 of NW_026570224.1, forward strand.
CTAGAATAATGGCGATTTTCATGATCGCGACGTTTAGGGAATAATAGGATGCAAGTCTTAAAGAGTTAGAGTGGTAGAATGATTTCATAAGTTGGTTATTATGTTACTAGTTAGTAGCTACTACGTTAGCTCCTGTAGTCCATTTCATAGCGTCTTCGCCCATTATTATGCAATACCATACTTCTGCGGTGTTTACTTGCTCCGCAATTTTTAGACAACGGCGCTTTCGATCCCTCGGAGGATGTGGTTCATTATGGGAAAGGCACAGCTGTAACTGTCACGCGGCATCACTTCACACCACACGAAAACGGAAAAGCAATCGCCGGTGTAACCGATCCGCCTGATAAAACGGCGGAAGAAAAACTTAAGGATGACGGAAAGGGAAAAGACAAACCTCAGCAAGTCGGAATCTTTCAAATTGTACGTTTTCTTTTTCCGTGTTATTTGTGTTAGGGAGAATCGAAAATGCGGAATATGCTCATCGTATCATACAAACTACTTTGTAGTAATTTTTAAGCGTCCAGAAGCCCTACTTGCAAATATACAATATCGAGGCATCAGGTAACACTAGTGCTACGTGATGCCTCGACAGTATATATATATATATATAACGCTACGCTAACCATAAGTAGTGTTATACTGTTAGGACAAATATTTAAAGCATTCTCACGATTTCGGTAATTGTCTGCTATTTGCTCGTGATTTAAAGTGATAAAAGTAGGTAAAATATCATGCGCTTATTTATACAGTTTGCAACAGCTTTCGTATTTGCAGTTTCGGTTTGCCGACAAAATCGATGTACTTTTTATGACAATTGGATCGATTGCAGCTTTGGTATGCGGATTATGCCTTCCCATAATGGTAAGAATTTGTAAACAAAAACTGATCATACAACACTGATAATACAGTACCATACTGCGGTGGATATTATTAGTAATTAATGGAAAAACAATCTGCATTTGTAGATCATCGTTTTGGGTGATATGACCAACTCCTTTCTTAACAATGATCGCATCAATTTGATGGCCCAAGCTGCATCCGCACAAGCAAGTACGGCCGCATCCGCCGGTATCAACACAAATTATTTCAATCAGACTGGCGATCTTGAAGAATCTATGAAAACATTTTCCTATTATTATATCGGCATTGGCGTTGCTGTTTTGATATCTGGGTACATGATGGTGGCTTTCTGGGTCTGGGCGTCTGCGCGGCAGACCCATAAAATCCGATTGGCTTTTTATCGTGCCATTCTCCGTCAGGATGTTGGCTGGTACGACGTAAACAATCCCGGCGAACTGGCTACACGACTTGCAGAGTAAGAGTTACTGCTGGCTTGGGACTGATTGGTACCGTTGTTTTGTGCGTTTTTATTTCTGCATATTGTAATTGCAAATTTTATGTTGTTTTGTCCATTTACAATTGATTTTCTGCTAACTGCAGCGATCTTAGCAAAATTCAGGCTGGAATAGGGGACAAGATGGGTCTTTTCGTCATGGGAATGGCCTCCTTCGTTGCTGGTTTTGTTATTGGATTTATCAAAGGATGGGAATTGACGCTTGTCATTCTTGCCTTTACACCTCTGCTGGCTGCTTGTGGATCTACGTTAGTTAAGGTAAAGTGAAATTAATTCTGCCTCTGTAAAGGTCACCCCAGTTATCGAATCTAACCTTTAAACTTGTATTCATTAGCTCACCACAGCGCTGAGCTCCCAAGAATCAAAGGCCTACGCAAAAGCTGGTGCAATAGCGGAAGAAGCCCTGTCATCCATTAGGACCATTGCTGCACTGGGAGCTGAGAACCGGACAGTGGTCAAATATACCAGAAACCTGGATGAAGCCAAGCGTGTGGGAATTAGAAAAGGCATCACTTTTGGACTGGGCATGGGCGTAACGTGGCTTGTCATTTACGTCGCGTATTGTGTGGCGTTTTGGTACGGTGCCAAGTTGGTTCGGGAGTCACTACAGAGTGGGCAAATACCACCGCGATATGATGGCGGCACTGTTTTAATGGTACCGTTGCTTTTATTTTTATCCTGTTCGTGTGTTTGTTATTTCCAAGTTATTAATACAGTTATCATTACTGTATGCTTTTTTTTAACAGGTATTTTTTGCTGTTCTGATTGGTGCAATGTCGTTGGGCAACGCTGCACCCAGTCTAAACGAGCTTTCAACAGCACGCGGAGCGGCGTTTTTTGTCTTCCAAGTAATTGACCGGCAACCTCCAGTCGATACTATTTCTACTGCTGGGCAGATGCCAGTTCCAGTGCTCGGCAGAATCAGATTTAAGGATGTTGCGTTCTCTTATCCTTCTCGCAAGGACGTCCAGATACTTCGGAGACTAAACATCGGGATTGAAGAGGGACAAACTGTGGCACTGGTTGGCCCGTCCGGGTAAACACTTTACAAACCGTAGTTGGAAAACGCTAGCTAGCTAGTGGAAGTTCGCTTCAAATGTGTGTTCCGTTGTTTCACATTACTCCATCCCAAATTAACAACTTTTTTGACGGTGGACTTGATGATTCGTATCGCTTAGTATGGTTATTGCCATCTTTGCAGGTGCGGTAAATCAACCACAATTCAACTGCTCCAAAGGTTTTATGATCCCAACGCTGGAGATGTCTATGTGGACGGAATAAAAGTCCAAGATTGGAATATTAATTATTTGCGAGATTTTATTGGAGTCGTTTCACAGGAGCCGGTTTTGTTCGATACAACTATTAGTGAGAATATTCGCTATGGACGCGATGGCGTTACACAGGTAAAGGTAGTAATTTTGTTTTTTCATAACGGCAGAAAGTATTAAAATTTACATTTAATAAGTATCGCAGAAGAGTAAAAAATATCAGAAAATATTTCGTCGGTCATTTGCATTGGTTGTCAAAGGTCAACGTTTTTTATGCTGTGGCATAGGCTGAGATCGAGGCAGCAGCTCGCAAAGCTAATGCGCACGCCTTCATAATGGACCTTCCTCAGAAATATGATACAATCGTCGGCGAACGGGGATCGCAGATGTCCGGTGGTCAGAAGCAAAGAATCGCCATTGCTCGCGCCATTGTGCGAGATCCGAAGATTCTTCTACTGGATGAAGCCACCAGTGCGCTGGATGCCAACAGTGAGAAAATCGTTCAGGATGCACTAGACGAAGCCCGTCAAGGTCGGACAACGATCATCATTGCCCATCGTTTGAGCACAATTCGGCAGGCAGATCGCATCATCGTCATGGACAAAGGCGAGGTCATCGAGGAAGGATCCCATTCGTCGCTGATGAGTGAAAGGGGGATGTACTACACTCTGGTTACAAACCAGGTAAAAGAGGACTCGGAAAAGAAGGATGGCGATCTGGAAGACGGGCCGGATGTCGTGCCGGAAACGGAATGGCCGAGTTCCGGAAGGAAAAGCGAAAGAAAGAGTATCATCAGTTTGGGGACCGTTAGTGTTGGTGGTCGCAGCGTGAAGGAAGAGGAGGCTGTTAAAGTGCCAATGAGTCGGATATTTAAACTAAATTTGCCGGAGTGGCCCTACATCGCTATGGGATGTTTTGCGGCGGCCGTTACAGGAGCTGCACAGCCGGCGTTCGCTATTCTTTTTTCGGAAATGATTCGGGTAAACAGTAATACGCGTCATAGTGATCAGCCGTCCTGAGATCGTAATTTGCTTCCTTCATTGCAAACACTTCCATACACTGCGCTATCTAAATCGAGCGGCATATTTTGTTTCGACAGATTGTTTGTCCTGTATATAATGCCACATTAAGTGTGAATTTGTGCTTTTCGCAGGTATTCGTTCAAATTGATATGGTCAAACAGGAAAGAGATGCGTTAGTATTTTCCCTCTGCTTTTTGGCAATAGGGTTTGGCACGTTTCTCAGCTGGTTTATACAGTGTATGTCCAACATTCCCAAAATTATGTAAAGCGATTTCTGATAGAATCTTTGCAGCTACTGCATTTGCGGTGTCCGGCGAAACACTTACGGTGCGCATTAGAATCCTGTGTTTTTCAAGGATGTTGCGTCAAGAGATCGGTTGGTTTGACCGGGAAGAAAACAGCACCGGCGCTCTTACAACGAGATTGGCAACCGATGCTGCTGCAGTGCAAGGAGTATGTAATATTATAAATTAAAATTAAATGCAGTTTGACTCTTCTTGAAATTGCATTCATTCTATAATTTTCAGGCTGCTGGTATTCGCATTGCTACAGTAATCCAGGCTGCCACCTTGTTGATCGCTTCCGTAGCAATTGCTTTTGCTTACAGTTGGAAACTCACTCTAGTAATCTTGGCTTTTGTGCCGCTAGTCGTGGTTGGAGGTAAAAAAATTCCAAGGTTCTGGTTAAAATTTTATTACAGTACCCACGTGTATGGTTGTACTTATAACTTGTATTCAAGATAACTTTAAATAAGACAAGCTAACACTGCGCTCCTTTTGACAACTATAGCGTACATTTGCGGGCAATACGATTAACCTTGTTGTCATTACCAACAGGAGCTTTCCAGTTGAAAATTCTTTCCGGCTCAGCTGGAAAGAATCAGAAGGAACTGGAAGAAGCGGGAAAAGTCGCATACGAATCTATTGACAACTTTCGGACGGTCACCACGCTTGGCCTTCAAGAGCGTTTTTATCGTGTGTATTCCGAACGCTTAAAAGTCCCCCTGAAGAATGAAATCGTTAAAGCGCATACGTATGGATTAGCATACAGCATTTCCCAGGGCGTGATATACTTTGCCTATGCCGCGGCATTTACCTTTGGAGCTTACTTGATCAAGCAGCGTAAGCCAAGACAGAACCGAAAACAATCTAGATTCTCATTGTTTATTGATTACAGATGAGATAGATTTTCCGGATGTTTTTCGAGTGTTCGGCGCGTTGATCTTTTGTGCTATGGGACTGGGAAATGTGACCTCGTTCGCTCCGGATGGCGCTAAGGCACAAGCAGCTGCTGGACGTATCTTTCCACTACTGGACAGAAAACCGGACATCGATAGCAGTTCTTCTGATGGAAAGCAGCCTGAAAATTTAAGCGGTCGTATAGCGTTTAACGATGTTCGATTTTCATTTCCTACAAGAACTTCCGTTAAGGTATTTCAGATGTCTTTGTTTCACAATCATCGCTTATCAATCTGCCTTACTTTGTGTTAAAATTAAGTTCATGAAGCGTTGCGTTAGAAATAGATGGTGGTTCAGGCTTGTTTATCTGTACGTTCAGGTACTTTTTATTTGAAATTTTTACGCCTTTCATAATTTATTAAGATTTTGCGCGGCTTGAACCTGGACATTGGTGCCGGACAGACTTTGGCTCTCGTGGGGCATTCCGGATGTGGGAAAAGCACTACAATTTCTTTAGTGGAGCGCTTTTATGATGCAACATCCGGCATTGTGGTAAGTGTGAACATCTCATTTTAGCTGATTGATGTGTACGCGACTAGAACAACATTAAATGGAGACAACAGGTACTCTTCAGTGGAACAGTCAAAGAAAATATTACATACGGTTGCAGCGAGCCCGTGGATATGGAGGCCATCATTCAAGCGGCCCGGGACGCCAATATTCATGGTGGGATATTTTGCTTTTTTTTGGCATCTTACACGAGCGGTGGTTTGCCTGACCGTTAACTTAACAGACTTCGTGATGAACCTACCGGCGCAGTACGATACTGATCTGGGTGATCGCGGATCGCAGTTATCCGGAGGCCAGAAGCAGCGGATCGCTATTGCGCGAGCGATAATACGCAAGCCGAAAATCCTGCTGTTGGATGAAGCGACTAGCGCTTTGGATACCGAATCGGAGAAAATTGTCCAAGAAGCACTGGACCGTGCACAACAAGGTAATCACTGCAAGAATTACCGCCAGATAGCTTGGTGATTGTTATTATTAGAACATATTCGCAGAAAAACGTTTCTCTTTTTGCGGTGATAAACAGGAATGTTAATTCATTTGCGCTTTGTATGGTTACAAAAATGCCAGAAAAGCTATTAACAAAGCAGCAGTGATGCAAAGTACCGCTTTGGACAATCATAACTGATTCAAGCTTTGTTTTTAGGAAGAACATGCATTGTTATTGCCCATCGCCTAAATACCATTCAGAATGCGGATAAAATTTGCGTAATATCGCATGGGAAAGTGGCGGAGCAGGGCACACACCAGCAACTGATGGCCATGCGCGGTTTATACTGGAAGTCCTTTACCACTCTTTCCGGTGGACATTCATAGAGTTTCAATTTTTTGGGTTCGAATGTCTTTCTTGAGTATTTTACAAGTATCTGTAATAACTCTAGTAGTAGCGTTGTAACTTTTTCAGCAGTGAGTGCACAGGGTACCGGTAATCCAATATTTTAATATTTTTTCGGTAGATGGAATTAACCGGACGGTCTCCACTTAACGATCTTCTGGTTTTGTATGGTACGATTTACGTTGTACTACTAGGAGTAAGCGCGCTGGCTGGAATTTTTTGGGTACAGAAGCCAAGACGCGATGTTATGCCAGTTCTAAAGTTGAAAATGGCAGCATGCTTATGCAAAACTGATGTTGCAGTGTTTGCTAAGTTGTGGCCAACCTTTGAAGGTGATATTTTGGTTTTACTCACAAAGTTCTGACTAACGCACATAAGAACAAAATGAGCATGTTTTTAAAGAACAGCCTGAACGCCGAAAGTTCAGGCTTGAAATCAGCGCAAAAACATTTAGGGTTTTCCTGCTTCACGACTTTTCAGACGCGCTAAACTCGGAGTCTTACTACCCTTCCGTCGCTCCTGAATTGGGATGCAATGTTATAATGCCATATGACTTTTCTACGTGCAAGATGCATGTGCCGGATTGCTGCCATTCAACATATCTCATTAAAAAAATGCCCCAGAAATATTACTTGACAATCAGCAACTAACCGACTTTATTTTTTTAAGTAGCCGGAAGCGATAACTATTTGTTGACAGCGATTTTGCTCAATACCCCCGCAGCTAGCTAGTATAACCAGATCAAGATGTACCTCAACGGCGTCAACGCTAGTGCTGTAGACGATAGCGTTTGTACTTGATTATGTGGTTTTCTACCAAAATTAGTAACAGAAAAGGCTACAACCGCGCACCGCTTTATTCTTCTTCACACAAATTTTCCTTCGTGTTAAAGCCATGCAAGCGCAGAAGTTCTGCCTATCAGGGCAGTGTCGACGCCATACTTCCTCCGATTAATTAACATACTTACCTAATCAAGCGTTATTTTCGGAATACCAATATTAGCGCTAATATTCTCAGCTAAAGAAAAAACATGGACGAGGCAAAGGCTGATTCGGATACCCAAAATATCGTCCTGCATACTAAAGAACGAATAATAAAAGGTGAGTTCACTGAGTTGGTCACTTGGATCTTTAATGAGCAGTGGGGCACTGATTGGTGACAAGGACGATAACACGTGAGGCGTTGTGCCCTTACATTATTATGTATAAAAATTAATGGCATCGACACCGTTTGTGAATGTTTCAGATGTACCGGAACCTGCCACACATCGTTTAACAATGGAAGAGGTGTATGGATCTTCTTCCCATGGCCATCCTGACGCGGAAAAAATTCGAAACCATTTGTTGGCGGAAGGCAGACTGGAAGAAACTGTCGCTATTCGTCTGCTGCAAGATGTGGAGCGCGTGCTGCACAGAGAACCGACTCTGCTCTCCGTTCCCGCCCCCGTGACAATCTGCGGGGACATTCACGGTCAGTACTACGACCTGATGACCCTCTTCCGGAACGGCGGTCACCCACAGAATACACGCTATCTCTTCCTGGGCGACTACGTGGACCGCGGCTATTTCGGCATGGAATGTGTGCTGTATTTGTTCGCTTTAAAGCTCAATTATCCGGAAACATTTTTCATGATTCGCGGCAACCATGAATGTCGCCATCTAACGGAGCATTTCACATTCCGTGAGGAGTGCCTGATCAAGTACAGCGAACCAGTTTACGATGCCTGCATGCAGGCGTTCGACGCACTGCCGCTCGCGGCGGTGATGAATCAACAGTTTTTGTGTGTGCATGGCGGATTGTCCCCGCAGCTGCATTCACTTTGGCTGATTTTGACAAGATTCACCGCTTTCAGGAGCCGGACAGTGCCGGTTTAATGTGCGATTTATTGTGGGCGGATCCAGCGGAGGATTTTGGGAAAGAAGAGGGGAACGAATTCTTTCTTCCCAATACAACACGCGGCTGCTCGTATTTCTACACGTACGCTGCGTGTTGCGATTTTCTACGGCGCAATCACCTGTTGGGAGTAATTCGCGCTCACGAAATCCAGGACACCGGTTTCAAGATGTATCGCAAACAAAGATCCGCCGATTTTCCCGCGCTCATTACGATATTCTCCGCGCCGAATTATCTGGACGTATACAAGAATAAAGCCGCGATTCTGATTTACACCATAAATAAAGCCGGAAAAAATGAAATGAATATTAGGCAATTTAACTATGTAACTCATCCGTATTGGTTGCCTAATTTCATGGACGTTTTTACATGGTCATATCCCTTCGTGGCGGAGAAGACCACCGAGATTCTAGTATCGGTTTTGAATATTTGTTCCGAGGAGGAGCTGGAGGATGCAGCCGATGTTCACGTTCCTGATAAAGCGGCCAGACGACAAATTATCCTGCATAAGATTCGCGCTGTGGCCCGGCTCAACCGGCAGTATGCCAGATTGCGAAAAGAGCGTGATGCTTTGTTTGTGCTTAAAGGTTTGACACCGACGGACAGCAGTGTCGATATCAGTAACCTGGCCGACCAAAAGGATAGTGATTTGCCATTTGAACAAGTCAAAGAAATGGATAAGGTCAACGAGAGAATGCCAGCAAAATTCTCCGACTCTTCCAGTTCATTGTCAGACGCCTCGTCGACTAGTGCAGGGTCAAAGCAATTAAGTCCAAAGTTGTCCAGCAAAAGAATGAGTCAGTGAGCACTAGACCTTTTCATTGTGCCTGACGCTTACAATTACATTAAATACAAAAATTTATCTGTATATTTTAGTTAAAACCATTTATTTCACGTTTCTAATATTCCACTTTCGCTTTCTGTTGGCTCGTTGCACTATGTGATGATCACTTTATCTGTTTAATGATGCGCGGCTTCTATTTACCATGCACGATGTTTCCCTTAAATTTGTAATGTTATGTTTTAAGTATTTATTTCGATTAAGAGCTTGAATCACCTGTGAAATCGGTATAGGCATAAAACATGCATACGTGTTTTGACGTTTGTATGTTTTTTACCATGCGCATTGTATTAAGCTACATACAGGCATGCAAATGTATTGTATAATTTTAAATTTTAATTATGTTTGGAAATGGTCATGCGACACTATACATATTGTGTACAGTATCTGGATGTCCTGGCATATCTGGCGATCCACCATTGGCGAACATTGCCATACGTATATATATAATGGTAATACTGAATTCATCTACTTTCCGCGGTTCTTTTCAGTTTTCGCGTATTTAATTGTGCGGCACAAAGCCAATTACGTCTAGCAATCTAATTACGTATTTGGCGATCTATACGTACCGCACCGCACGCGAAAACTGAAAAGAACCGTAGAAAGTAGATGAATTTTGTATTATCATTATACGTATTGCAATATTCGAATATTGCAGTATCAGTGTTACGTATAATGATAAAACAGAAACTGAACGTATACTTCTACTCGTATAAATTTAGGCGAAATTGTGTTTTTGTAGTTGTACTTGTACTCGTATTTTTTGTACATAATATTTACTTTCTAGCTTTTGTAATAAATCTATTCAACAGAAACACGCGTGCAGCTTATGGCAGCGTTTCTTACTTACAGACTGTTTTACAAATGCGACGCACACCACTAAGCAGCGCTTTTTACAGCAGCGTCCTGATCTTCAAATTCATTAGTCGGACTGCACGTTATTTAGGTTTCTTGAGACAATATAACTATGTGCAGCGAGTGTAAACAAATTAAGGGACGTGAATAAACTTCAGGATTTGTGGATAACAAGAACATCAATTTTTCCCGATGAAGTAAGCCTACATCATGTGTGACATACAGTATCTGTAGACTGTAGGTCGTTTGACTCGTTTAGTAAAGCACTATCGATGTTGTTTGTGCAGTAGCGTTGTTTGGAGCTGTTAGCACCGTTGATTTCCTTATTCACTTCTTTTCCTCTGGTCTAACTGCCGATGTAAAAAGCAAGGAAGTACGTACTAACTACCAGTGTTATCCCAGCGCAAATAAGGAGCGTCTCCTCGTAGTCACTGAAAGGCACCAACATCACAACAGTTGTACGCATTTCTGGAATGACAAACTTTATAAGCGCTATCGATCTCTGCGCATCATTTGTCTCTATCGCGCCTTATAACATACACGCAACATTTTGTCAGCGTTTGATCGCACGAAGTTCTTACTCGTGATCGGGATGTGGATAACTTACAATTATCAAGCTATGTTAACGCTTGCGCAGTGAATCAGTATCGACGAACTTTTCTAATTTCGCGAATAATAGACCGCCACCTGTAGCTATCCACAGGACGTAATCGATGACCTTTATTAAATCGCACCACTGTTGGAACGGGTGCCAACTGGCAGCTTTCCAATTCTAACTGTTTAGTCCGCCTCGACCTATAAACATGGAAAGAGCCAGCGAATTTATAAATTCCCTGTCCTTTACGTTGTACCGTAGAATATTATTGCAACGGAAACCCGGTGACAATATTGCCGTTTCTCCGCTCGGAGTTCTTAGCGCTTTTATCTCTGTCAAAGATTCAGATTTCGGAAACAGCGGCGAGATTTTCAACACAATGAGTCGCATTTTTGAAGATAGTGGGAAGCAACCGGAACAGTGCTTTACAGAGCTGTTTACTGAGCTGCGTTTGCGAGTGTCCGGTGTTTCTCGGCCTGCAGATTCGGTTCCAACTGATTGTTCCAGTCCCAGTACATCTAGCGAACCGGCGCCCATGGAATCGCATATGATTTTCTATGGGTCTGTTGTTGATGAAATTGAATTATCGCTGCTGAATACAGTTTTTTCGTGGGTAGGTAGTGATAGCAGTATCGGTCCGGATATTTCACGATCGATGGGAGATGTAATGGTGATGGACGCCCCAGCAGATGATTCTAATTGCGCACTGAGATTTATCAATGAAACTATGGAGAAAACGACGGGACGATCGATCGCATCGTCGCTTACTGACTGTCAACCGCCCATACTGCTTAATATTCTAACTTTTAAAGGCGGATGGTCCGAAAAATTTCGCAAAGCAAAAACGGCAAAAAATAAGTTTTACATGGGGGACATTGAGATGGAAGTGGATATGATGTCGTTAGCCAGTCATTTTAATTATGCGTATTACGAGCCATTGGATGTTGACTATCTGGAAATATGCTACGCTAGCGGCGAAGCGTCGATGCTAATCCTGTTACCACGTCAGAAGGGTGGACTAGAGGAACTGGAAGGAAAGTTGGAATTTAAGAACATCACCGAGGTGGCCGAACTAGCCAACAGGATGCACGAGGTGCACCTGTTCTTTCCTAAATTTGTTATAGACAACTCCACTGATCTTACGGTTCTGTCTGGAAGACTGGGTGTACAGCCAAAAACTGGAGCTTCTTGTCGATTGCTTCATGCGGCTGTAATCGGCAAGTTATACTTCGCATACCTACGTATACGGTGGAATAAAATTGCATAAGATTATTTTTTATTTCTTTTGCAAGCGTTAAAAATGCGTATATAATTACTGTTTGCCAATTTATTTTATTCGAGCACACTTGTTTATAATTGTACTTACTGCAGTAATTGCAATTATTATTATACGTACTCGTAGTAATACGCCTAACCCATGAGGTACTTGTTATCGATGCCCCTTGACTTCTTGCCGTAGCTCTGTTAGCTTTTTATTGCTATCGAACTGTTCGAATTTTATTAATTGTACAAGTTTGCAATATTTGATTATTAAAATATGAAGTTTTTGGGAAACAACTCCGCTTTTAAAATTACATTGTTTATATGCGCGTACAAAAATTTTCTGTTGCAGATGTTCACGAATCCGGAACCGGCATCAATAACGACGAAGTGGGCTTGCAGGGTGCCGGCACTCCAGGGCATCCAGAGCCTATAGAATTCGTGGTGGATCATCCTTTTATGTTTTTAATACGCCATAATCCCACTAACTGTATACTTTTTATTGGAAAATTAGAGAATGCTAATGCGTAAATCCATGTTCAGAAGTATTATTGCATATTAATTTATTTTTCTTCGCCCAGTAAGCAGGTGTTCATAATATTATTGTTATTGCGTACTGGCGTGAGCGGATGTTGCGCGAACACCGACAGGCAATGAAACTGAATTAAGTGTTCGTACAACAGCAAACTAATTAGAAAGCACTGCCAAAATCTGACAAACCTTTTTTAAAGCGTTCTCTGTTTTAGTACAGCAATCTTTTAACGACTGAAGTTGCAACAATAGTAGAACGCCCGACCATTCATCTTCTTGAAGTTTGCATGAAAAGTCTCGTACCTACCGTATGTGCATTATGTGTAACGTAATAACATACCGGCATTTTGGCGCAAGATATCATACACCAGTTACCTAATCACAGCACGCTTAGTAATGCGTTGATCTTTAATTCTTATCTGCTGACTTTATCACCCATAACGACTGATTAGTATTGCAGACTGAAAGCTGAATTTTCAAAATTAATGCACTCGCGCACATCAATTCTGTGTTTATGATACACGGGATCGTGGTTACGAATTTCCTTCTTCTACACTTGTTTTGTGCTTATTTAATATGTAAGCCCTAGCAAAATTAAGTAAGCTTGGAAAATTAATATTAAAACGTTCTGCAGAACAAAAGATCGCTTATGTTTGACTTGTTGTTAAACTTCTGCCATGGAATCTAATGCAGCGTCGAGAGAAAACTCAAGCAGCGAAGCACCACCTTTAAGTCCGGCTCAGGATACCGGGATCAACGCTGATTCTATTACAACCGGGAAAACGGGAAACAGTGGACGACAGCCTGTTGATACTATCGAGCGGGCCGTTAAAGGTAACAGTTCATCATCCATTTAGCAACACTTGACAACTGTAGTTTTGCTAATTTAATACGTGATATTATTTGGTCAAGGCCGTTTTCATCTCGTGGCAATGTTTGGAGTTTGTACGAACACGCGCAGTACCATCTGCAATTATAGATATTATAAGGAACTGGACACAAAAAATAAGCTCAATCGAATAATTATATGGCGCGCGAATACATTAACAATTCCATCCTCTAATTGTGCTGTTTACGTATTATTATTACGGCACATATTGTATTCGACTATATGTGACGGTTTCTTTGCGTTAACCAATAAACATGTGCAACAATTTATTTAACAATTTTACATACATATCCACTTGTCTAAAAGCCTAATGTAAACTACTTTGTTAATTGTAAAACAATAGCTCTTTTTCAAATTTTGAAGCATCACAGAATACATAGAAAGGGAAATCAGACTGCATCGATTGTTAATTGTTCCTTGCTGATAAACGCAACCACAATGAAATAATCCCAGTGATATCTTTCCGTCACTTTTCATAGACCATGCTTATCAAGGAAACTGGAAACAATTTACTTATCAGTGTGGAATGGTACAATGGTACTTGTTTAAATCACAATCAACTATTAATTAGTGAGCGCTTAAACAAATTCAGTACCTAATTTTTACTTGTGTGCCGCATTTTATAATCGACGGCACACATGCACTGAATGAAGAATGGCTTAAATCAAATTAACTTCGGCATTTGTACGGAACATCGTCACATTTACCCACACTGAAACACGAATAGACCACAATTATCATGAGGATATTTAAAAGTTAACGTCGTTTATATAATATACTTGTACAGATGTTCCACCGCCAAATTCACAGCGGTTGACGGATAGCGAAGTATACCTGGGCACTTCCAAAATCCCAAATCCCGGCATCCTTAAAACGCATTTTTACAAAGAAGGCCGACTGGCGGAATCCGTGGCACTGCGGATTCTCAACGAAGTAAAGCACGTCTTGCGTAAGGAACTGAACTTGTTAATCATCCCGCAGCCGGTAACGATCTGCGGCGATATACACGGACAATATTACGATCTCATAAATCTGTTCAATTATGGCGGTGATGTGGCTACGACGCGCTATCTCTTCTTGGGTGATTACGTTGATCGTGGCAATTTCGGTATCGAATGCGTACTGTATCTGTTCGCCCTGAAACTCTCTTATCCGCAGACGTTTTTTATGCTGCGCGGCAATCACGAATGCCGGCATTTGACGGAAGCGTTCAGTTTCAAACTGGAGTGTGAAGTCAAATATTCGGAAGCGGTGTACAATGCATGCATGGAGGCGTTCGATGCGCTCCCATTGGCGGCCGTGGTCAATGGGCAGTTCTTGTGTGTACACGGTGGATTGTCGCCGGAAATCACCACACTCAAGGACATTTTTCGGATCGACCGCTTCAAAGAACCGGACAGTAGCGGGCCGTTGTGTGACATCCTGTGGTCGGATCCAGCGGAGAATTTTGGTAACGAAACGGATGCGGAAAACCTGTACCTCGATAATCCCGAACGAGGATGCTCTTACATGTACACATATAAAGCTTGTTGTAAATTCCTGACGGATAACAAACTCTTGTCTCTAATTCGAGCGCATCAAGTCGAATATGCCGGATTTAAGCAGTACAAAGCCACGACACTGGGATTTCCGGCGCTTTTTACTGTATTTTCTGCGCCTAACTATCTGGACGATTATAGAAACAAGGGGGCAGTGCTGAAATATGAGAATAATAAGATGAATTTTAAGCAATTCAATGCCGTGCCACATCCGTACTGGCTGCCAGATTTCATGAATGTCTTCACATGGTCATATCCCTTTGTAACGGCAAAAATCAAGGTAGACTGCAGTGTCTTTATTGAAAACAACAACGTTTTGCTGATTTAACATGCAAATGTGGACTATGAAAATCTTACAAACATACTAAAAGTAAAAGCTTGTTTTTGTATGTTTTTCGTTTTTAAGTTAGTTTGATTAACAGCAGCCTAGCTTAACCGTTTTTATTATTTTTTGAGGAATGTAATAAGTTTAGTTCACATTGTGTTCACCGGTATTATGCGGCATTTAGTATATTTCTATAAATCGGGCTTTGTCGAATGCGTTATCCATTGCATAACATAGTGCTGTATAAAATATGCAACCTTTTCACCGTAAAATTGAGTGCAGTACAAATGCAAAAATTAGTATTAAACTCCTTCGTGCATCCTAATTCTTACTTACAGGAAATGACGGTGGCGCTTCTCAGCATATGCACAGATGAGGAACTGGAAAAGGACAAAACCGATATGGCCAAACGAAAAGCGGTAATCAAGACCAAAATAAGAAGTATCACGGAATTCCGGTCAATGTACGAAATGATAAAGGAGCAACTGCAGAACAGCGAAACAGAATCGCAGTTCCCAAAAGGGCTGACAGCACCCAATCCGGAAGACACCGAGAACATCCCTGCCTCCAAACAAGAACGTTTCGAGCATGCAAAAATTGTGGATAAAGTCAATGAGCGCTTGCCAGTGCTGCGCCGACAAAGCAGTCTACCGGATGTAAAGCAAGCGGACAGGGAAACCGGAAAGAGCCCGATCACTGCCAACGACACGACACGTTTGTAAAAACTCTGTTTGCCATATTCTGCGAGAAAAATTCATACGAAAGTGAGGTTTAATACCACAACAATGCTGTGGAAAGTTTGCAATACAGTTTGCATTGTTCCAACAGTTACACCTACTGAGTAAGTACATCTTCGAAAAAAAAGATTGTACGTACAACTTGTTAATAAAAACTTCAAAATGCCGGTTATCATACTGACGCATTCAAACTGCAGGCAACATTGCACAAAAAACAACAAATTCTGTGCTCCCATTACTAAGAACATTGCTAAAATTTTCACTCTCGTTCGTACATGTACTGATACTGCATCTTTGGAGTTGGTCCTTCCCATTTTCCTAAATTCTGTGTTAAATACACTTCATCCGGTACGGTGATCGTTCCGTGCATCAATACATTGACATCCTGCATTTTTCCATCAGCCAATGGTGTCAAAACAAATAAACAACGCGCTTTAGTGTCAATACCTCTCACGATTCCGAATCCCAAGCAGTTCCCCAACGGAAACTCTCGAAGCACATTAACGTCACCATATACATCCCGTCTTACAGGCCTCCCGTTTTTGTTGTCCAGCTGAATAAGACCCACGTAAGATCCATCCAAAACTGTCAGTAAATGGGAAACTGAAACACCAACTTCGGTAAAGTATAAAGAAATGTTCGAGAATTTGATCCGATACGGAGTGGATTCATTGATAGGTCCGAATGTCGGAGAACTGGCAGATAAGTATGACAGTATCGACATCTTTCTTTTGATAGCTGGTGCAACATGCGATGCTGGTTCCGCCTTTTCCGCCGCTGAGTATAATGTGATAACACGACAGCTTGGTTTCCGATAAAGTGACGCACTAACACCGGTCTCTTTTTCCTTCACCAGCTCGATAATCAAATCAGGCTTGGTCAATTCGGAAGTAAAGTGTAGCAAATCAAGTCCGAGTTTTTCTATCCATCCCATAGTGTTCACAACAATCGGGACGCGTTCCGTTCTCTTTCCAAAAACGAATTCCAAACCCCTTTTGTACTGATGCCTGACACCGGAAGGTGAGACTTCCGCCAAGTAGCAAGCGGCGTCTGGATCATGAAGCCGGCAGAACGGCGCACCCAGGAGCGGCTTCGTGCAAGAGTGGAGTGCGCAACAGCCAGGAGGATTACACTCACTCTGGCCCAGATCACAATCAAAGCAGTGGACTTTTGGATAAAGGCGCAATAAAAAGTTGACGATAAACCGGACTGTTGTGGATTTGCCGACGTTTTTCGATCCGCAGAGAAGAATAACTGGATGGGTGCTAGTGACGCATTGGCTCACTTCCGTTTTGATTCGATCCCAGAAATCGTTCTGCGGCAAATAAAATTGAAACGCTAACCAAAGAATAAACTCTTACTTCTACTTATAGCATTTAAACAAATCTGCCAAAACTGATCGTGCAACGATAACAAATTTTCCATTAAACAATGTTATTCCATTCAAATTTCTAAAAACTCTTATCAAACCGGAGCAAAACTGTAACGCAACACAAAGCAGGAGCCATCAAATTACGTACCTTAAAATCAATGAAAGACTGCGTTCTTATTCCGTTCATGGCTTGTGGCGAGATCACTGTGCATCCCGGGAAAAGCTCTCTCCAATTCTTACCAGCGGGTAGAACAACTGTGCGGTCTGTGCCTTTACTGGGTGCGGAGAACTCTTCAGCACTGCCAACAGAATGCCGGATAATTTTAGGCTGCAACTGCGGAAACAACTCACTACAGCGCCACATCAACGGATCCGATATATGATTTGTCGATGAAAGAAGCAGAACAGCAACACAGCGACCAGGCCAGCGGTCAACAACCCGCCGACAAGGATCCACAAACTCCTTTTCGAACTGTAGCGACGCCTGTTTTTCGAACTGATCGCCGTCGATGGGATTGCCGTTACCGAACACCGACAGCCAATTCTCGCTGCCCAAGGATGGGATGGTCAACTGGCCGCTTTCCGGCGTGAGAGCATATCCACAAATCTCCGCGGAACCCACAATACAGTTTACGCGACAGATTCCAGCGATAATAATACTCTGCTCCGTTAGAACGAGCCAAAATGCCGAATCGGTTATAGCGATGACCATATCACTAAATCTTGGTTCCGGAAAGGCCAGTTCATCCGGCTGATGAGTTTCTTCCACTTCGTCCGAGATGGATCCAGGAACAGTTTCGCCATCCTCAAGTGATTCGGAGGTATCAAAATCTTCGCTAGTCTTTCGATTGCGAGATCTCTTACCTCTCCCTACAAGCCCCCACTTTTCCTTTTGAGATACTATATCAAATGCCGATTAAACAGAATTTGCATGAAACAAATCCAGGAATTCTTTGTAAAAAAAAGAATATCTGATAAATTACCCTTATTGCGAGGAAAAAAAACAAAACAAGAATAATCAAGAATAATTTTTAGAAAATACCTAATTACCTAATTAGAGTTACCTAATTATATTATCTGCACGATTTTTCCAGTATGGGCAAAACTTACTGATTTTTTTCTTTCGCGATGAAGATGGTCCAGGTCCAGGATCACTTGCAACCGAACCTGACCGCTTTTGCTTATTTGGAGTTTTTTGAACGTTTCTTTGCAAGCGCGCTGTATTAGGAGCTGATGGCGACTCTTGGGTGGTCGTTGGAGCTGAACGCGGTCGCGGCAAACGATCAGCTGAGGTGTAAAAAAATTAAATACTGATTTTTGTAAAATTTGCTTAATTTACACTGCTTATCCACTTGCAACTTTTAAAATATAATTATTCAATTCACAGTAAGCGCAGTGCTAAAACTGCAGTACACCATTAAAAGTACAAGCAAGTAACAGCGGCAGCGTTGCTGTTTCACCTGAAGGATCATCGCTTTGGTAGCCGACTAAAGAACGATGCTTTTTTCGGCTCCGTAAAAGGTTCTCGCCTGGGCCGCAGTAAACCACCTCGAGCTCAGGGCTAGTATCTTCGTCCTCCGAGCTCGACCCGATAACTATCACCTCCACTTCGGCTTTCGATCTTCCAGAATTATCTGAAGTTCCGCTAGCTGAGGCAGCTGAATCCATTTAAAATTTGCGGATTACTTTTCGTAAAAATCAAAACCATTTGCCGAGATGCAGAATCACTCCACAAAAAATCAGATTAGGGCATTCCTAAAAATCAGATTCTACAACAACTCATGAGACATAAAGTACTTCGGATCTCCTCCGCCGGTGAACAAAAAAGCGACAATTGATCCTCAAAAGTTCTTTAAATATTTTAAAATCTTTTGGAAAGAAAACCTGAAAACCACGACTTAAAAGTTGAAAGAGAACAAAATATAAGTATTGCGCAAGTCAGGCAGGCGATACGGCACAAGGCTTGGCAGGAAAGCCTCAACCTGCACATCCATGGCTTCATGCATCGCCGTTATCAGATCAAGGGCGACTCGATGAGTCAGCCTTTTCCCAGACACTACACTACACTAAACCATAAGGTGAAATTTGAATGACAAAATTCATTCATCCCTTATGGTTAGTACGATAATCGATTTAATAACTGCCAGTAACTTACGGAACTAGTTTTGTCGTCATTTCCTAAACATTTGCTTTTAGGGCGTATGTGCACTGCAATCTAGATTTTAGAATCATCCACTGCTTGTGTATATCGGCAACATTAGCGCGACACCGCGATTGTATTAAAGCGGACGGATCGCTTATGGCCTCTTTAGTGTGAAATGGTCCCTGGCACAACTGATCCACCTGCAGCGAACCCCACTTTGGCTGCAGACACCCCGCTTCAGGAAGAGCAGATTTATACCGATCTTGCATATCAAATCCAGCGAACAGAACGACTCAGGCTGTCTTCGCAGAATCCTGCAGAAGCCCCCGACAACACCGCTCCGGAAACGCAGTCCGTTCGGGAGTTGACACAAACGGATACGTTGAATAATCGGCTGCTGAACGCCTTTCTCAGCAGAATCAATAATTCCTCCATTCCCGGCGTGCAAACATCCAGTAACCCATCTGCGGAAGCGTTGAATTTTGACGATAACTAATCCCTTTGATAATAATGGCAGCAAGCGCAGCGGACAATGTGTTCAGACTAACCGACGAGCTGAAGAAAGATCTCACGTGCAAAGTGTGCTTGGAAGCCTGCGAGGTGGGGAAAGATGCAGCATCCTCTCTGGGGCTGCTGTTCAAAGATCCGCAGGTGCCCGATGCATTTAATCCCGTACCGATTACGCTCTTGCCCTCGATTGTATCCAGTCATGCTCTGCACGAGATTCTGCAGCTGCAGTCGGATATCAGTCTGGTGCAGCATCGTGTTGCCCATGATCGGGAATTCCTTACCAGTGCACTGGCCGCTACTGCCGCAGTGGATCCCTTCATCCGCAATCTGATGAACATCTATCAGCAGGTGGATATCGATTCACAGATTGAGCTAGAGTTTGTTCGCAGTGATTATTTACTGCATTGTGACGATCCTAACCTCAGTTTCCGTGATGCTTTGAATGTGGGAACGTACAAGCAAGTTGAAGTCAACATGATTTGTATCGCTTTTGCTGGTGAGTGTTCCGTCATTATGAATTACAACCCAACATCTCATGAACCGAATGCTGCTTGTGTAAAGCTTTAAAATTTTGATATTTACGAAATGAGCGCTATTTTTTTCGTTAAATTACTGTATAATATTTAGTGATTCCAGTTTATGAATTAATGTTTGAATTGCTTGTCGATTTAGCTTACTTAATTGCTTGTCGATTTTCAGGTCTTTCATCGAAAATGCATACCGTGCACAACCGAATCCTGAACTTTTTGGACTGCGACATTGTTGAGAATCCCCAAGATGGAGATGTTTTGCCACTTTTGTGACAGTTTCAGTTTAGCTTGGCTAATACCAGGTGATTTAAAAGAAGAAACGCGTCTGCTTGTTGAGAAAACAGTGGCGATCAAGTGTCCTAGCGTGGCTCATCAGTTATCCGGATTTAAAAAAATCCAGCAAGAATTGAGCAAACCGGAAGTACTAGCAAGGTATGGTTAATCTAACAGATAAACTGTATATACTGGGTACTGGGTAGACTGTTAAATTTTCTGGTTTGGCATAGAAAATTGTAGTAATCAGTGACAATCTCTGGAATTAGCCTGTGAAAACTAATATTAATAATTTTATTACTACTGTAAAAAAATCGAGGCACATGCGCTTTAAAATTTGTCCTCAGTTTTGGTTATCTTAATTTACTTTTGCATAGTTTTCTTTAGAGCAGACACACTCAAAGGGCGCTCCAAGTTACAAAAAAACGTATTGTTAAAAGTGTCCATCATCACCGAAGTGCCATGTGTTTCAGGTTTGTCCCGGAAGAGTCTGTGAGAGCGCGAATGTTGGATACATGCGTTGGGCAGTGGGATGTTAGTTTGCCGAACTCCGCCGAAGCCATTGAGAGAGCGTTGAAACATCCGGAAAAGTATGTTCTAAAGCCGAACCGCGAAGGTGGGGGGAACAATTTTTTCAACGAAGAACTAGTCAGTAAAATGCAGGAAATCCGTGGCACTGAGACCGCGCAAGAATTTATTTTGATGGAGCGCATTGAGCCACCACTGCAGGAAAATATTCTAGTGCGTTCAAAATTGCCACCCGCTCTCGTGCAGACCATCAGTGAAGTGGGAACCTTCGGGGCGTTTATTGCTAGAAACAAGGAAATTATTTTTAACGCCTCGGCTCGCGATGTGTTGATTCGATCTAAGGCCAGCAACGTCAACGAAGGAGGAGTATCTACGGGTTATGCTTGCTAAGCTCATCTTGTATTTTACATGTATGAAAACCCCTTTTGTTGGCTTTTTTGAACCCGAATAGTTTGAATTTTGTGTTTTCATTCCGTGTTAATCTGTTGTCGTAATATTTTATTTATACAATTTTATTACAGTACCGCCACAAACCTGTGCACACCATGAATTTTCACCATGAATTTTTGAAATGCTGTATGTAGTATCTGACATGTTTAATCCGCTTCCGTCATTGTATGCTTTCTGGTCAGCAAATTTTGATTAAAAATATATTATCTCGTTTTTTTTATTTAACAGTCTTATTGAGTATATCTGCTTACCATTAGATAGATTGTTCACCATTGTAACTTTCAAGATGCATCCCTATGAGCACGCATAAAATCCGGCAACTACGAAGTATCTACACTACTTGTGGAGTTTGGCAAGTACGAAGGGTCAACGTTGACCAATAGCGTACCTAGCGGCGCTTCATTCTACTACTTGGACAAATAGACCAAATTAATATGAGACAAAACGAAGTACCGTAATTTCTCCATTGCATTCAGAAATGCACTTTCCTCGTTTGTAACATAAAGTGCAAAAGTGGAGACCGAATAGGTAACTGTATTTCGGTGCCTGGTACGTACTACCTTTCTACCTATGTAGAAAAAAACCATGCTGCCGACTTGATTGAGAAGACGAAAAAAGTAGCGAAAGAATATTTTTGCAATAGAGATTATATACAAAGCATGGGAAGGTGCTCAAATGTGGCAGCCGATCTCTGCCGGAATACCTACATACCGAAATATTGCAACCGAAGTATTGCAAAAAGTAGACTGAATAGAATAAATGTTTGCAGAGTCTGTTTTTCAATAGTCAGAGTGTCTTTCTTTAGTAAGTATACCGTGTGCCTGCTGGATTGTTTTTTGCAGTACATTAGGTAAGTCAACAATAATGCGCAAAACGTTCAGTTCGAATTGTATTCCGAAATTTATATCGGATGTGCCATAATTAAGTAATCTTGATACTTATGCACATCCCCAGCGTCACCAATGAAGTGTATTGCCCTATATGATAATGCGATTTTATTGTTGACCGTGATGTCTGTTATAGTTCCAACAGTATAAGGAGGCAAATTTGTATTGTTTCCAAAGTGGACACTGGACACACGCGCGCCACTTCAGAAGCCATCTCAAATACTACGCAAGTGCTTATGCTGATATCATCTGTTGACTACTGGTCGTTCAGCTGGTAGGACATGTAATGGTCAGCGTACGCCGTGTGCCGGATAATTGGTGGGGCGTCACATCAGCTAATGATTTGGAACGACAGGAGCTTTATGAAAGGTGACCAGTCTGAAGTGACTATCGCCTGCTGGGAATTTTTAGATAACTCCTATTGCTAGAGATATTAATTTTGACAAATTAAGCAAATTTAACTAAGTTTCTCGACAACCAGTTTTCAATACAGATTGTATCTAACAAGCTACCTATTAGATCTGAAAGAGGTCACTAACAATACGATCAGTAGAAAGTCCAGACTCAGACGGTAGAGCAACGAAATCAATAATTAGCATCGAACTGGCAAAATGGAATGATGTGTCAAGATCTAGTCATATGATCTGTAATAAGTCTGCAGTTAAAGAATTGTCATTCTTTATAATTATTATACTCACATATTTGTCAACTGTACAGGTCTGAATGCGACGAGTTTGTTTCTCGCTACGTATACGGCTGAATTTAAGATATTAGTTACCAGTAGATAGAATGGGCTTTAAAGGAACACTTGGGTACTGCGGCCGCACAATCACATGCATCGAATGCACGCCGACAGATTTTTTTCCCATTTTGGATCAAATAGGATTAAACTATTCCTGTACTTCAAGTATATTTTTTAGGTTAATGAAGTAAAAAATTGAATACGCAATATGAGTAATATTAATTTGTGAGACCGCAAAAGATCAAACTTAATGCATGCAGTATATCTGCGTATGTAAATATTCTACGTACGATATCGGACTCCGTACGTTGCAATGTGCATTATAAACTTCAACAATTTAGAAACCGGCACAAAAACTAAACTGTGGTGGTAATGTGAATATAAATTAGGAATTCGACTACAAGGTGTATGCGGATTAGTAAAAAAGTTCTGGATTATTCAGACTGCTTAAAATATCTTTTATTCTATATAATAAGACAAGTGAGATCGCACGCAACTTAAAAACTGCTCCTGTCAAGAGCCTGGCATCTTGTAATTAGGCAACGACGCGACACTTTCAGTGTGTCTGGCCACACTTGGCCGTGGCTGTCCGGATGTCAAGCTGAAAAGGGCCCATGCAGCCCGTCTTGTCGCCGTCAACAAGCTTCTATCTTCTTCAACACCTGTTGAATCGTTCCGTGGTAGTCACTACTGGACGCTCGTATCTTAACTCCTCCCACCTCCATTAAGTTTTCATTGAAAAACATACCCGAAAATCCATCTTACGGTGCACGCTACCTAATTCCAGCATGCACGATCCGCCGCAGATTTCGCAAGACCACTTTTCGCATTACTTGCGGTGATGACAAGTTCTAGCGTAAAGCGTTCGCGGTTCCATTTACTCGGTGCGCTATTGGTTTCATTCCGAATTTTTCTGACCTTAGAAGTTCGATTCGTTTGTGAAGCTGGTTTTGCGTATTCGTTGACAATGCGGCGTTATTTATGTACTGTTTTGACCTCATATAATTTTCTTCAGACTGCTTCCTCCTAAGTTTCTTACTGCTGTCGCTGTTGATGCGCAAGTTGCTTTACATGCACTACATTGATATGTGCAAATGTTACAAAGGTCACCGGTTAATTTTTTCGATGATTGCTATTTCGCATTAATATCATGCATATCCCCATAAACTGCCGTAATTTGTTTAAGTTTTCTTTGATCATCTCGCTCCTACCGAAATACATTGTCGCTAATGTTTGGAGCTGGATTTTAAATGAGCCGATACAACATTCGGAAAGCGTTATGTCGTTGTCTAATAACCACACTGACATGGCTGATAAACCGCATGTCCGCGCGCCTGCACCGAGTCCGATCGGCACTGCATCAGAACGGTTTACTGCTCATATCACGGTAATTTACAATAAAGTTTTTTGCTAAAAGCAGACACTTCTTTTATACTAATATTAATTGTATATTACACGTGAAAATTATTTCGTGCCAGATATTGTGTTTTATTACTCTGCCAAGCTTTAGTCAAAGGGTTTGGTTGTACTGGCTTTTATTAGCACTAGATTGAGCGGAACCTATACTGAGCTCGCGATTGTGTATAGCATGCATAATTTAATTTGCAACTCTGACCTTGTAGTCGCCATGTTCGGATAAAAAGTCTTGTGGCAGAGGAAGGTTCTGCGATGAATATTATGGGAGATGTGAGAGACTGCGACGACGATCAGATTTCTGTCGAAAAGATCATCATTGTCACAGAAAACATGAATGTGTGTTTGGCCGATGTCGGAAAGAAATTCCCAAGGGACAAGAAGGTGAGAAACTCTTATGAAAAACCTACAGAGTACTAGACCGGGACGCAGAGTTGTGTACTGTGTGCTTGGTTAGACAAATACCGCATACGTATACCAGTAACTGGAAGTCACTTCTGCGATATAAAAGCAGCCTATAAGATGGTGACCTTATGATCATTATTTTTAATTACGGTATTCGTATAGCAGTATGTAAGCTTTGTATAGCATCAGTGTACGTGCATCGACAACAGATCCATACGATTTACATATAGGTAGCCGGTGTGCTTCGGATGGTGATTGTCCATCAAACCACTGCTGTGCTCGGCAACACGGGGAATACATTTGCAAACCAAAACTCCGACAATCTATGAAATGTTTTGTGCCTGCCGGTGGACTTGATTACTCGTTAAATGAACAATGCCCCTGTGAAAATGGATTGATTTGTCGTTATGAACCACTAAAACCCTCTACAGCTTCCCCAGTGAAGTAAGTAAGAGTTGCAGAAGTCAGAATTCTTACAGTAAATTCTTGTCCCCATGACTCCATATATAGGGTACGTTATAATACCGCAGCTGTGCAGCGCCATGCTATTCCCAACAAAGCTGCATTATGCTGCAAAAGTGGTACGCGTATTATAGTTAATATTTAACTGCATGATGCTGTTAAAAACAACAATTATTTGCATATTAATGTTAATTGTGTTTTATGTTTGCAGCAAAATATCGCCGAAAAATGAATGGTTCCAGTTCTCGTCCGACACAGAGCATATGCGCTGCCTCCCGGTTAGTTCAGGATCGACGACTCATAACGAAGATTATTATGACGTTCAGAGAGTGACAAGCAACGCCAAGAAGAGCAACAATAGGCATTAACGCCGTTTTATTAATAACTGTTAGTTACCTTTATGCTGGTATTCTGATCAAATTTTCATTTTTGGGCCATTGTGAAAGCAGACAATATTTGCATAAAGTGCTGTACCTCGAGCTTTTGTGATGTACAAGTAAGCTGCATTACTCTTCGTTATTTTACAGTAATTTGGTTCCGTTTAACATGATCATACCATTCAAAAATTGCGTTCTGGGCAGTTAAACAGCAAAAATTTGCAGTTAAACAGCAGCTGTTGAACTAGCAACAGCTGTGAAATATAACACCACGTATGTCAAAGTATGTCACAAGATTCGCAAGAACAGTTGATTGTTCAAGCCGTCTCCAATAGAACATAAAAATATAATTTACGATATGTATTGTTGCGTGGACAGACACAAGTTCCATATCGACGGCGACGCTTCATTTCTAAATACCGTTATCTGAACTTTACACGCAAATTTTATATACTTAAAGTATGGATAGTTCAACTTACTTCCCGAATCCCGATGCAAGCGAAAAATGGTTACCGTTCATTTGTCTACCGGTCCCCATGCGCTGTTTAAGTTTAGCAAATATTGCACGGGAGGTACTATGTAGAGCATTTCGCTATTCGGTACAAACACTGCTCTAGACATCGTGTTCTCGTTGTTCTTACTATTCAGCTACCGGCTACGTATTTTCAAGGTACTCATACTCGTATTATTAGTCATAATTATTAAACAATCGATTGCGCAAATAGTTAGTAAATTTTGAAAATAATTTCTCTATGAAAATCTGGATTGCGAGTTAATACTCGTACGAGGACATAAAGGAAAATGAACAAAACAAGAAGATTAAGGGCAGAAGATATCCGCCCGCGGTAGGTCGCGACAACGTGTGGATTTATCATTTGAGTGACTGACGAAATTTTTATTTCCTTTCATCAGTTTCACTGCTACGTACTGTTTATTAATAACATTCAAGAGTCAACAGCTATTCTTTTGTATCTTAAAACTCGCATTACTAATTATTGGAGTTTAAGGAAATTGTTTTTGGCATACCTATGTGCATTAGATCTAATACATCAGCACTCGAACGTAGTGATACATTTAATAACCTAGGAGATCCAGAGTTGAAATCCCTTCGAAATGGTGGCCGAATTCCAAGCAATTGTTTTGGCTGCTGGCCGCAGTTCTCCTCTGGAGCAACTAATCCAAACACCGAAGCCTCTTCTCCAGCTTGGAAACTTCCCCTTAATTTATTTTCCTTTACAGTGGCTGAAGAAGAACGGATTCGAGCGTGAGTAGTAGCTTTCTATGTACTCGCTTGATATCATGATTTTACTTTTTACATTTTACGGCCTGTGGGCTCTGAGTTGTGCTGTTACCTTGTCTTTGGTCATGCAGAAGTCACTGTTGTGGTTTCGCGATCCACCAAAGAAGACATCTTTCTCGCACTTGCGCCTCATTTTGAAAATGACCTGGAAATTGATTTCTTCCCCATCGACGATGAGTACGATTACGGAACGGCGGAGAGCTTGCGACTTCTCCACAAAAGCAAAAAGCTTTCGGTGAGGTTTGATGGATTACAGTTTTTTGGTTTCTGGTTACAGAATGCATCGATATAAGATTCCTGTTCCTTTTCAGACCGATTTACTCGTTGTTACTTGTGATTTGATATCCGACCTCGTACTTCAAGACGTGGCCAATGTCTTCCGTATGCATAATGCATCGTTGACAGCAGTTTATCCGCGTGCCGCTGCGGTGGAAACAGTGGTGCCCGGCGCGAAATCCAAGAAACAGCATGGTACAGAAATGTCAAAATTTCGGCCGCACGCGGATGAATTCACGGATAGTTTGCATTAATTAAATTTCTATTTAGTTTTTGGAAAATGATACAATATAATGCTCGTATTGATCTTAATATCACAAATAGCCAATTTTTGAGCGTTACTGAAAGCAGTTAGTTAGTTCCACGGTTCGAGATTGCGTGTGGAGTCCGAAAGAGCAGTCAGTAATGGTGATCACTGATAGTATCAAGATTTTAAGATATTAATTACAGGCTACAGCAGTTTTTGTTTACAAATTTAATATGGTTTATTTTCTGCACATTTTTAGATCGCGAAATTATTGGACTGGAACCTTCGACTAACCGGTTGGTGTGTACCGCATCCGAAGCTGATTTCGAAGAGAGCTTTGCCATTTATCGCCGTTTATTAAACAGGTAAATGTACTAAATGTAAATCTTCGCTGTGCACATAAAGATAAAGTAATATTGTACTTCCGTAAGAAACGATTGCATACGAGTTTGCTTTGGGTCTTTGGCTGCCGTGCCGAAATATGTTTCGGGAACAGTGCAGTATTTTCACTTCCTATTTTCACTTTTCGCTTGCTATTTCTATTTTCACTTGTTTCGTTGATTTATGGCTACGCTAATCTATTGTCCATAATTTTTATGATGCCCACCTGAATTTTCGATAGATATTCCCGACTCCGTATCCGTACTGCACTCCAAGATTCTCACATTTATCTGCTCAAACGTTGGGTGTTGGATCTTTTGACAACAAACGAGAAGATTAAATCCCTGCAGTCGGAGTTAATTCCCTTTTTAATAAAGAATCAGCATCGTACAAAACCTTTAAACGGATTGACTGGCGAGCCAGAGCAATCTTCGGTGCAGAGCCAACTAAATCGTATCGCTGCGGAAAAAGATTTGGAATTGTTAGCCCGGGATATGTCAGTATGGTCTGATCATGGCGGAGATATGAAGGATTCGTATTTTGGCAACAGTGTGCGATGTTATGCGTTTCTTGCCGATACCGATTTATGCTTCCGTGTTAACACGGTGACGGCATTTTGTGAAGCCAGCAGACTGGTAAGTGTGATAGTTGTAGCCTTTTCGTTGTTCAGAAAGGTTTTTTCCAGACTCCTTTTTGAAAAAGTGTTTAACAAACTCTTTGAAAAAGTATTCTGAGCACCTTTTTTTAACCATTACTTGCTGTTCACTTCCATTTTTAAAAAATCATTAATGGTTTCTTGTTGGCTGTTATATTTGATATCTGACTATGCGCGCGTTTACGATTTGGTATACTTGGGTTAGTACAATATAGTTGTTCAATGCGGATAATGATATTGTTTGGCTTAGGTACATTTGTGCTCTGTGATTTACGGTTCGTTTTGATAGCTACCACGTATTATACAAGCGCTTCTTCCGGTACCAGCCTCGTTCAGATACGTCCACCCTAACGCCACATTAATTGGAAAAGCACAAGTTGGCGCGGACAGTATTGTTGGCGAGCGCACGGTCATCCAGGACAAGGTGTCGATTAAAAAATCCGTTATCGGACCGAACTGTAAAATATCGGAAAAGGCCAAAATTAGTGGGTGTACCATTATGAACGACGTTTTCATCGGAGAAAGGTATAATTAGTGTTAATGGCATATTTAATTTTTTTTTCTGTTTCGACGTATTTGCAAAGTGGTTTATAGTCGCATGTTTATACCCATTTGTAAAATTTCGTAGCGCTTTCGCAAATTGTAATTATACGGTTTTTGTTTGGTTATTTCCAGTTGTAATCTTCAGAACTGCATAATCGCCAGTCAGGCGCAAATCGGAGACAAATCCGACTTGAAAGATTGCTTGGTCGGACAACAGTTCGAAGTTCCGGTCTCTTGTAAGTGGTGGAATATGCTTGTTTATTCAACTGTATTGAATGGATTCACTTACTGTGCTGTTTTCTTTATAGCCAAGCACTTCAGTGATACGCTAACCGATGGGGAAAGGCTGATGGAGTACTAATGTTCTTGTTCGGTCTCTGTTGTAATGTGCGTTTTTCTAGACTTATTTTTATTGTGGATTTGTAGTCGGTTTTCGTATAAATAAGCCTTGAGCATCGTGAGCAGATCAGCATTGCCAGAAGAGTTAACGTCCCTACGATCTAACTGGCTGCACTGATAAAGAAACAAGTAAAAGGATAGTCACAATCACAGAATCACTGCGAGAGTCGAGGAAGACGACTCCCAGCAATGATCAACACATATTCGCCAAAAAACATGACGCCTCTCGGCGCTTTGGAGATGTTTTGCACGGTTTATGATCTGTAGCAAAAAGTATGAGTTAATGGCGTGAGAAGTGTATACAATCCTGCAATATTCCTCAACACCGCTCACTCTTTTTTTCGAAACCCTCAGATTTACATTTATTGTACAACGTTATTGCTAAGCACATTAAGACTTCCTACTTTAAATATGCACATGCAGATAGTGTGCGCAGCACACTGTTTTGTAAGTCTTTTTCGCTACAAGTAAAATTTTCACTTTTCAATTCGGTTTTAAAAATCTGGTCATTCCAATATTTTTATTTGCGAGAGATCAATCAAAATGGAAACAACACGGTTCAGTGAAAAGAACTCGTTTCCGCAGTCAGGAGCTTTCTATGCTGAAGACAAAGATATTTTCGGGGTTTTAATGGTTAGGCAACAATTATCCGCGCTAGCTAGACACCTGATTGTCAGCGAAGACATCTGAACATGCATAATGATAATTATTACAGCATTCGTTTTTTGTATTACTTGCAGAAAGCTTTGCAGGAGCTTGTAATTACTCGACCGGAAAATCCAGTGCAGGGATTGATAAGATACTTTATGCGAAATATTCGACAAGTGATAAAAATCGCCATCATCGGCCCACCGTTGAGTGGTCGACGTACGCTGGCTACGCAATTAGCCGAAGTGTTCGACGTTCCGTTGTTGGACTACGATCGCCTCTACGAAACAGTGGATCCACAACTGCAGATGGCTGTCACACCGTTTCACGACAAGTGCGAACCCTTACCACCGGAAATGGCTTATTCTTTAATTCGACAAAGAATATTCAGCGATGATTGTATTGCGAAAGGATGGATTTTGTGCGGCTTTCCGGAAACAAGAGCGCAGGACGATTTATTTCGCCGGCAAGGAATTTCTCCTCTGAAAACCAGTACGAATTGTTAGATTGGTATGCAAAACATTCCATAACATTCCACGTTAATAGTAGTAATATAGCCGAATAGATATTAATATAGCCGTTAGACGATAACGCTGACTAGCTGAGGTAAGATAATGCGATCGTCACCTGTTCTGACCGGATTTTTTTGTAACTGGTATACTGTAATGAGGAATGTCGCCTTGCAGTAATATTGCAAACAGATCCCGCTGTGCTTTTGGAGCGAAGGAGGCATTATCTTTTCGATCCGGTTGATAAACGCCCATATCACAGTCAGCTGTACATGCCGGTGCTGAAAAGCATTGCAAAGCGTTTGATTGTACCGCAGAAATATACGAAAGGTCAACTTGCAGCACGTATGCAAGAGTTTGCATATGAGTCCATTCTGATTTCAAAAGCTGTTCGACATTGGCCTACGGCGATCCGAGTTGTATCGTGATCAACGCCGATCAGTCTATCGGTGCAGTATTTAATGAAGGCAAGCCATGTTGATTTCCCGCTAGTCTGAACTACAAAATATGGATACAAACTTACATAGTATGATAATATATAAACTTACATAATATGATAATTTCAGCCCTGCAATTTTCCTCTCTTCAGTCTATTCAGCGTCGTCCGTACATGCATCGACTGCTTTTATTGGGCGTCCTGGATCTGGGAAAAATCCGTAGCTAACTGGCTGGCGCGAACATTTCGGCTTTACCACGGTACGCTTCGGGCTGTGTATTCATCTGTAAATGTACGGAATACGTAAATGCAGCATAATTTTACATTATAACTTGTGGAAAATATCGACCTACAAGTCCGCTCAGTCCTTGTGCGCATGCAACAAATGAAAACGTTTCAGTTTCGTCTGGTTCTTTGGTGATGCGAGCGGCTGTCGATTCGGAACATGACAATTACAAAGAAATTAATGCACTGCTCAACCGGGAGCGGCAAAGTAAGCTTGCGCAATTTAGCAAAATAGTACATCTTATAACATAATTATGATGTACAATACTCTGTATATATATTAAGTACATAATTTATTGTATTGCAATATCCTATATAAGTACAGTACTGTAATCAATAACTACGAATAAATTGTTTGGAATTACTGCTTCCATTGCTTGCCTAATTTGTGTGTCAGGTCTTTCTATAATTAGTAATGTGTATTTTGATGTTACTGTTTGCTTACCATTAATGTTACTGCGATTCCAGTTCCCGATGATATGGTTGGAGAAATGGTCTGCCGCGCTCTGGCCGAGACAGACCTGGTAGGATTTATCTTGCGTGGGTTTCCACAGAACCGTGTCCAAGCCGAACTTCTGGATCGCTGCGGATTCCGCCCTTCGCGAGTGCTTTTCTTTGACTGTCCGTCGGAAATTGCTCAACAGCGTTTGCTGCGTCGTGCGAACGACCTTTTCGACAAAGCAACACAACTAACGGACCTATACGACACACAGCGCACAAGCGTTCTCTTACCATCATCTGACCGGAAATGGGGAGTTAAAGATGTCGAAGCACAAGCCGGCATCATTAGATCTCAAGATAAGCTGTATGAGAATTACGAAAATGATTTGCGGACATATTATCAGGATATTTCATTAGCAATTGATGCAACACTTAGTCTCAAGGAAATGTTCGAAAAGGTGAGATGTGCGCTAGTGCATCCCATGCCGTTAAAAACAAAGAAAGCGCTTACTCCTGTTCGAACAGCACCATTCCAAAGTAATTGAGTACATGTAAGTCTTCAAAATGTTGATAATAACTGATAATAAATGACTGACGTGGTGACCTACAATAGCGTTTAATAAAATGTTTAATGTGCGTACATACGTATTGTGCGTACCTGTCATTATTATAAACGGTTTAAATTGTAACTTTTCTGGAAAATCTTTAATGTTTTAAAATAGCGAAAATTATCTGTACTTATTAGCAGAGTTTAACAGTATAACGGTAACCTCAAATCACTATCATACAGTGTACATACCCCTGGCATGCTAGTTACGTAAGAGAAATGCGTTATTTATACGGTGGCAGATCATGTGAAAGCTTGAGTCACGCAATCGTTTCAAAAAGCAGCAAAAACATTTATTGTGAACCTGGAAAACAAAACATTACAATTTTCGTAGTTTTCTTTCTTAGGCACTTACAGACATTCTGAGTAACTTCCTTTTTTGTGGGGCTTTTACGACGTGACTTGGAGTGATTTTCAGTGGCTGTATCCGTTGAAATGGTCCGGACTCCGCACACTGCCCGTAGTGAAACGTTAGAAATTTTGCTTGTATGAGTTGTATCCGAGGTGTAAGCACTAAGCACCGAACCGACTATGTGCTGCAGAACATTTCTTCCGTTATTGCGGATTGTTTATGAGTCCGCTTCTTCCCGGGATACGCAATGCGTTCGTCTTTCTTTGTGTACTTCGCTGCCTCGCAGAACATATGCATCAGCCGTGCGCCTAGCCGAAGTTGGGAAGTTCGAAGAACCTAAGGAGCAGAACCTGAAATACCCCACGGGACAGTTGTTCTTACATCGGATATTTGGATACAGAGGTGCGCACAATACTACGTATGCATTGAATTTCGATAGTGCTACTTAACCTGGGCTCGGTATATTTGGAGCAGATATTCATATACGAAGAACCCTGAATCAGTATTTTTTGTTTAGGTGTGGTATTATTCCCGTGGCTGGCCAGAGTTTTCGACAGGGATCTCGCAGGAAGGAAAGAAGGCATCAAGATCGATCCTGCTCAGAACGAAGGCGCTGCCTTCAACAATATCGGGACGGGTCGTGATGTGAAGGGCCGAGCTGTGCCATATTATCAAGTTTTGATTGACGCGCGGGATTGCCCGCACATTCGAGCTCAGTCGGAGACGGTGACGTTTCTTGGACATCAGGAAAGCAGTAGATCTCTGTACTCTATTCCTGGGTAAGTCGACATTGCTGTTGTTGATTTTTTCCTGTGGCTTTCATTCCACAGATGCTCGATCAGTGTCTTTTATTTATTCTTATTAACACTTTGGTGATTATGAAACAGTTTTATTTGGAATGTTCGTTTGCTGTTGCCGTGTTGCGCCTTAATTTTGAAGTGATTTTAAAACAAAACATAAACGTGATAAAATTGTGGAATGAATGAGTTGTATTGTTTGATTCTGTGTGACAGTAACACTGTATGTTGAGGTAGCTTGCGATATTGTGGTGGAAAGTGAGCCTACTTATTTACCTGTTCCAGTGTTGTTGCCTTCATTGCATGATCAGTCTCCACAGTGTCTGACATGTAGCGTATTATTTTCAGATACCCTTCCCCGCTGTCGATCCCTGTGCGTCGCCTGCACGCTACTCCGCAGACCCGCTCCGCCGGGCAGCACCGTGAGCGCGTGGCTGTTGCAGGTAAGGTTTGAGTCAGATTGGTTCGTGTTTGGTTTGTTTGTTAAGTTATGCAACTGTCCAATGCATCTGATGCTGTCGTTGCTTGCAGGCGTTTGGAAGCCACGCACTTTCTCGAAGCCCCTCTTCAGTTATAACGCAGCCAACCGACTTTATTGGATTCCTGACGAAATATATAACATTTCGGGCCTGCATATCGACAACCTGGATGATCTTCCAGAGACAGAGGGAATGTTTGTTAACGATACAGACACATTTCAAGCCGTCGTTGACCGGATCCTTAGCTGGCCAAAAAGGAAAATTCTCTTGGCTGATTCCCCGGGAGTCGGCAAATCGTCCGCCGCTCTCATCACTGCGCTAAAAATGATTCCGGATTGTGATGTCAGCTGGTTCCACTTTCCTATCAGTGATGACGTATGTGGATTCAAATTTAAAAAGGGTCAACCGAAGCAGACTGAAATCGTCTCTGTCCCAAAGAAAGATTTTAATTCGTTTCTCCGATGTCAGAACTGGGCGGACGCGCAGCTTCTCATCGTTGATGGATTAACGGACAAAGAGCAGGATCTCAGCTCGATAATGAATTATTTGGGAAATTTTGTTCGCCGGAGCGTCCGTAGCCGATGCATTGTCGCTTCCTCACTAGCGGCTTCAAAGGTTTTCACTCGTGCTAAATTTTACCATGTCCCAGTTTGTGCGCCGGATTTGGATGATTACAACACTGCTATTACGAAGTCGGATTTTTTGGCTTCCGTTTGGAATACATTAGCCGATGACTATCACTGCCCCGCTGGAGACGGTGGTATGCAGCGCATACATGAATATTACAAAGAGATATTTGACGAGGAGAAATTTCCGCTGAGTGAAATGAGCAAAGATGGACGACTAATAATGAGTGAATCTAATGCGCGGCGTTTGGTAGCCAAGAAATGGCGATTTGCTGGCCATTCCTGGCGCTACATGTTTTATACCACAGTGGATAATATCAAAGCGGACATAATGGATGCTATAGATGCCATCGGCCCGATGGAAGAGCTGTACCAATACTTAATACATGGACGTGGGCCGAAAAATGACGATACCAAGAACCGGTTGGTTTTCAAATGCAGCGCCGGACAAACACTGGTGAGTCCATATGCCGCTGAAATGCTGGTACTCTGCAGTGAGCGATCGCCGGCCGTACTTCAGCGTTTGCAGCCATTTCTGGCTCATCTGTTTGGGAGAGGTACGTTGTATTTGTTGCATTCGTATTAGTTAATTTTTCTCGTTGACACCGTTGAATAGCCGGCGTTTTTCTTGCAGGAACCGAGGGGAAGTGTTTCGAACTGAAATTTTTTCAACGATTCAGAGTAAAAAACTCTTACTCAGAGACGGGAACGGAAAGCCTGTGCTGAAGGATGATTTAGAAGGACAGCTGTTCGAGGCAGACTGCGCGATGTTTGAGGGGATTTACAGGTTGGAAGACCAGGCGCGGCTAAAAGATCTCTGGAAAACCGTCGACAGTGGTTTATGGATTAAGCCGACCCGTGAAAACCAGGCCGGTTTCGACGCGGTTTACATCGACAAGAAGACGCATTCCGTGCGAATGTTTCAGGTTACTGTGCGACAAGAAGATCATCCATGTAAAACTAAGCCATTTGTAAGCTTTGCAAGACAACTGGTCAAGAAGTATGGATTCGTCATCCGACATGCCGAAATTATTTTTGTACTGGACTCTGACCCCAAAAAGTTCAATGTTGGAAGTCTGCTGGATAAGCCGAAAGCACACGAACTGAACGATTACCCATTTCCTTTACGAGATTCTTACGATCATAAATTTGCTGATGTCCGTGTGTATGCTGTGAGGCTAGAAAATGTTCTCATTCCGGACCCACAGGATAAATTTTGAATCCTGTGGTATGATTGAGAAGATTGGTTGGGCACCGAATATGGGGATTTTGGCATTTGGTTGATGATATCTGCTGATTACTGAAACAAGTTTTGATAATTACCTACGGTTTCTATTCTGGTTTCAGTATTTTACTGTTTGGTACTTACTCCTGGCACGTTACTAACGTAGGCGATCTGTGTTACTTATTAATACGATTTTGCAGATCATGTGAAAGCTTTGAGTCAAGCACGCGTTTTACAAACAGGAAACATATTATAAACTTGAAAATTAAAACAGTTCAATTTTCTAAGTTTCCTTTCTTATTAATTAAGTTTAATGAAGCCGAAATATATTTCGGGAGTAGTGCAGTATTTTCACTTGTTATCGGTGGTTTATGGCTACGCTAAACTGTTGTCCATAATTTTTATGATGCCCAGCTGAATTTTGGATAGGTAATCCCGACTTCGTACCCGTACTGCACGCCAAGATTCTCACATTTATCTGCTCAGACGTTGGGTGTTTTATCTTTTGACAACAAATGAAAAGATTAAATATTTCCCTGCAGTCGGAGTTAATTCCCTTTTCTTTAAATTAAACGGGTTGACTGGCGAGCCAGAGCAATCTTCTCTGCAGAGCCAACTAAATCGTATCGCTGCGGAAAAAGAGTTGGAACTGTTAGCCCGGGATATGTCAGTATGGTCTGATCATGGCGGAGATATGAAGGATTCGTATTTTGGCAACAGTGTGCGATGTTATGCGTTTCTTGCCGATACCGATTTATGCTTCCGTGTTAACACGGTGACGGCATTTTGTGAAGCCAGCAGACTGGTAAGCGTGATAGTTGTAGCGGCTAGCCTTTTCGTTGTTCAGAAGGGTTTTTCCAGACTCCTTTTTGAAAAAGTGTTTAACAAACTCTTTAAAAAAGTATTCTGAGCACCATTTTTTAACCATTACTTGCTGTTCACTTCCATTTTTAAAAATCATTAATGGTTTCTTGTTGGCTGTTATATTTGATATCTGACTATGCGCGCGTTTACGATTTGGTATACTTGGGTTAGTACAAT
Organism: Paramacrobiotus metropolitanus; assembly: GCF_019649055.1. Lineage (NCBI taxonomy): Eukaryota > Metazoa > Tardigrada > Eutardigrada > Parachela > Macrobiotidae > Paramacrobiotus > Paramacrobiotus metropolitanus. The sequence goes on from NW_026570224.1 coordinate 3,177,539, forward strand.
ATAGTTGTTCAATGCGGATAATGATATTGTTTGGCTTAGGTACATTTGTGCTCTGTGATTTACGGTTCGTTTTGATAGCTACCACGTATTATACAAGCGCTTCTTCCGGTACCAGCCTCGTTCAGATACGTCCACGCTAACGCCACTTTAATTGGAAAAGCACAAGTTGGCGCGGACAGTATTGTTGGCGAGCGCACGGTCATCCAGGACAAGGTGTCGATTAAAAAATCCGTTATCGGGCCGAACTGTAAAATATCGGAAAAGGCCAAAATCAGTGGCTGTACGATTATGAACGACGTTTTCATCGGAGAAAGGTATAATTAGTGTTAATGGCATATTTAATTTTTTTTTCTGTTTCGACGTATTTGCAAAGTGGTTAGTCGCATGTTTATACCCATTTGTAAAATTTCGTTGCGCTTTCGCAAATTGTAATTAAACGGTTTTTGTTTGGTTATTTCCAGTTGTAATCTTCAGAACTGCATAATCGCCAGTCAGGCGCAAATCGGAGACAAATCCGACTTGAAAGATTGCTTGGTCGGACAACAGTTCGAAGTTCCGGTCTCTTGTAAGTGGTGGAATATGCTTGTTTATTCAACTGTATTGAATGGATTCACTTACTGTGCTGTTTTCTTTATAGCCAAGCACTCCAGTGATACGCTAACCGATGGGGAAAGGCTGATGGAGTACTAATGTTCTTGTTCGGTCTCTGTTGTAATGTGCGTTTTTCTAGACTTATTTTTATTGTGGATTTGTAGTCGGTTTTCGTATAAATAAGCCTTGAGCATCGTGAGCAGATCAGCATTGCCAGAAGAGTTAACGTCCCTACGATCTAACTGGCTGCACTGATAAAGAAACAAGTAAAAGGATAGTCACAATCACAGAATCACTGCGAGAGTCGAGGAAGACGACTCCCAGCAATGATCAACACATATTCGCCAAAAAACATGACGCCTCTCGGCGCTTTGGAGATGTTTTGCACGGTTTATGATCTGTAGCAAAAAGTATGAGTTAATGGCGTGAGAAGTGTATACAATCCTGCAATATTCCTCAACACCGCTCACTCTTTTTTTCGAAACCCTCAGATTTACATTTATTGTACAACGTTATTGCTAAGCACATTAAGACTTCCTACTTTAAATATGCACATGCAGATAGTGTGCGCAGCACACTGTTTTGTAAGTCTTTTTCGCTACAAGTAAAATTTTCACTTTTCAATTCGGTTTTAAAAATCTGGTCATTCCAATATTTTTATTTGCGAGAGATCAATCAAAATGGAAACAACACGGTTCAGTGAAAAGAACTCGTTTCCGCAGTCAGGAGCTTTCTATGCTGAAGACAAAGATATTTTCGGGGTTTTAATGGTTAGGCAACAATTATCCGCGCTAGCTAGACACCTGATTGTCAGCGAAGACATCTGAACATGCATAATGATAATTATTACAGCATTCGTTTTTTGTATTACTTGCAGAAAGCTTTGCAGGAGCTTGTAATTACTCGACCGGAAAATCCAGTGCAGGGATTGATAAGATACTTTATGCGAAATATTCGACAAGTGATAAAATCGCCATCATCGGCCCACCGTTGAGTGGTCGACGTACGCTGGCTACGCAATTAGCCGAAGTGTTCGACGTTCCGTTGTTGGACTACGATCGCCTCTACGAAACAGTGGATCCACAACTGCAGATGGCTGTCACACCGTTTCACGACAAGTGCGAACCCTTACCACCGGAAATGGCTTATTCTTTAATTCGACAAAGAATATTCAGCGATGATTGTATTGCGAAAGGATGGATTTTGTGCGGCTTTCCGGAAACAAGAGCGCAGGACGATTTATTTCGCCGGCAAGGAATTTCTCCTCTGAAAACCAGTACGAATTGTTAGATTGGTATGCAAAACATTCCATAACATTCCACGTTAATAGTAGTAATATAGCCGAATAGATATTAATATAGCCGTTAGACGATAACGCTGACTAGCTGAGGTAAGATAATGCGATCGTCACCTGTTCTGACCGGATTTTTTTGTAACTGGTATACTGTAATGAGGAATGTCGCCTTGCAGTAATATTGCAAACAGATCCCGCTGTGCTTTTGGAGCGAAGGAGGCATTATCTTTTCGATCCGGTTGATAAACGCCCATATCACAGTCAGCTGTACATGCCGGTGCTGAAAAGCATTGCAAAGCGTTTGATTGTACCGCAGAAATATACGAAAGGTCAACTTGCAGCACGTATGCAAGAGTTTGCATATGAGTCCATTCTGATTTCCAAAAGCTGTTCGACATTGGCCTACGGCGATCCGAGTTGTATCGTGATCAACGCCGATCAGTCTATCGGTGCAGTATTTAATGAAGGCAAGCCATGTTGATTTCCCGCTAGTCTGAACTACAAAATATGGATACAAACTTACATAGTATGATAATATATAAACTTACATAATATGATAATTTCAGCCCTGCAATTTTCCTCTCTTCAGTCTATTCAGCGTCGTCCGTACATGCATCGACTGCTTTTTATTGGGCGTCCTGGATCTGGGAAAAAATCCGTAGCTAACTGGCTGGCGCGAACATTTCGGCTTTACCACGGTACGCTTCGGGCTGTGTATTCATCTGTAAATGTACGGAATACGTAAATGCAGCATAATTTTACATTATAACTTGTGGAAAATATCGACCTACAAGTCCGCTCAGTCCTTGTGCGCATGCAACAAATGAAAACGTTTCAGTTTCGTCTGGTTCTTTGGTGATGCGAGCGGCTGTCGATTCGGAACATGACAATTACAAAGAAATTAATGCACTGCTCAACCGGGAGCGGCAAAGTAAGCTTGCGCAATTTAGCAAAATAGTACATCTTATAACATAATTATGATGTACAATACTCTGTATATATATTAAGTACATAATTTATTGTATTGCAATATCCTATATAAGTACAGTACTGTAATCAATAACTACGAATAAATTGTTTGGAATTACTGCTTCCATTGCTTGCCTAATTTGTGTGTCAGGTCTTTCTATAATTAGTAATGTGTATTTTGATGTTACTGTTTGCTTACCATTAATGTTACTGCGATTCCAGTTCCCGATGATATGGTTGGAGAAATGGTCTGCCGCGCTCTGGCCGAGACAGACCTGGTAGGATTTATCTTGCGTGGGTTTCCACAGAACCGTGTCCAAGCCGAACTTCTGGATCGCTGCGGATTCCGCCCTTCGCGAGTGCTTTTCTTTGACTGTCCGTCGGAAATTGCTCAACAGCGTTTGCTGCGTCGTGCGAACGACCTTTTCGACAAAGCAACACAACTAACGGACCTATACGACACACAGCGCACAAGCGTTCTCTTACCATCATCTGACCGGAAATGGGGAGTTAAAGATGTCGAAGCACAAGCCGGCATCATTAGATCTCAAGATAAGCTGTATGAGAATTACGAAAATGATTTGCGGACATATTATCAGGATATTTCATTAGCAATTGATGCAACACTTAGTCTCAAGGAAATGTTCGAAAAGGTGAGATGTGCGCTAGTGCATCCCATGCCGTTAAAAACAAAGAAAGCGCTTACTCCTGTTCGAACAGCACCATTCCAAAGTAATTGAGTACATGTAAGTCTTCAAAATGTTGATAATAACTGATAATAAATGACTGACGTGGTGACCTACAATAGCGTTTAATAAAATGTTTAATGTGCGTACATACGTATTGTGCGTACCTGTCATAATTATAAACGGTTTAAATTATAACTTTTCTGGAAAATCGTTAATGTTTTAAAATAGCGAAAGTTATCTGCATTACTGTAACAGAGTTTATAACCTCACATCACTATCATACAGCGTACATACCCCTGGCATGCTAGTTACGTAAGAGAACTGCGTTATTTATACGGTGCAGATCATGTGAAAGCTTGAGTCACGCAATCGTTTCAAAAGCAGCAAAATTTAACAAAAACATTCTGAACCTGAAAAGAAAGACAAAACATTACAGTTTTCGTAGTTTTCTTTCTTAAGCACTTACAAACATTCTGAAGTAACTTACTTATTTGTGGGGCTTTTACGACGTGACTAGGAGTGATTTTCAGTGGTTGTATCCGTTGAAATGGTCCGCACACTGCCCGTAGTGAAACGTTAGAAATTTTGCTTCTATCCGAGGTGTAAGCACTAAGCACCGAACCGACTATGTGCTGCAGAACATTTCTTCCGTTATTGCGGATTGTTTATGAGTCCGCTTCTTCCCGGGATACGCAATGCGTTCGTCTTTCTTTGTGTACTTCGCTGCCTCGCAGAACATATGCATCAGCCGTGCGCCTAGCCGAAGTTGGGAAGTTCGAAGAACCTAAGGAGCAGAACCTGAAATACCCCACGGGACAGTTGTTCTTACATCGGATATTTGGATACAGAGGTGCGCACAATACTACGTATGCATTGAATTTCGATAGTGCTACTTAACCTGGGCTCGGTATATTTGGAGCAGATATTCATATACGAAGAACCCTGAATCAGTATTTTTTGTTTAGGTGTGGTATTATTCCCGTGGCTGGCCAGAGTTTTCGACAGGGATCTCGCAGGAAGGAAAGAAGGCATCAAGATCGATCCTGCTCAGAACGAAGGCGCTGCCTTCAACAATATCGGGACGGGTCGTGATGTGAAGGGCCGAGCTGTGCCATATTATCAAGTTTTGATTGACGCGCGGGATTGCCCGCACATTCGAGCTCAGTCGGAGACGGTGACGTTTCTTGGACATCAGGAAAGCAGTAGATCTCTGTACTCTATTCCTGGGTAAGTCGACATTGCTGTTGTTGATTTTTTCCTGTGGCTTTCATTCCACAGATGCTCGATCAGTGTCTTTTATTTATTCTTATTAACACTTTGGTGATTATGAAACAGTTTTATTTGGAATGTTCGTTTGCTGTTGCCGTGTTGCGCCTTAATTTTGAAGTGATTTTAAAACAAAACATAAACGTGATAAAATTGTGGAATGAATGAGTTGTATTGTTTGATTCTGTGTGACAGTAACACTGTATGTTGAGGTAGCTTGCGATATTGTGGTGGAAAGTGAGCCTACTTATTTACCTGTTCCAGTGTTGTTGCCTTCATTGCATGATCAGTCTCCACAGTGTCTGACATGTAGCGTATTATTTTCAGATACCCTTCCCCGCTGTCGATCCCTGTGCGTCGCCTGCACGCTACTCCGCAGACCCGCTCCGCCGGGCAGCACCGTGAGCGCGTGGCTGTTGCAGGTAAGGTTTGAGTCAGATTGGTTCGTGTTTGGTTTGTTTGTTAAGTTATGCAACTGTCCAATGCATCTGATGCTGTCGTTGCTTGCAGGCGTTTGGAAGCCACGCACTTTCTCGAAGCCCTCTTCAGTTATAACGCAGCCAACCGACTTTATTGGATTCCTGACGAAATATATAACATTTCGGGCCTGCATATCGACAACCTGGATGATCTTCCAGAGACAGAGGGAATGTTTGTTAACGATACAGACACATTTCAAGCCGTCGTTGACCGGATCCTTAGCTGGCCAAAAAGGAAAATTCTCTTGGCTGATTCCCCGGGAGTCGGCAAATCGTCCGCCGCTCTCATCACTGCGCTAAAATGATTCCGGATTGTGATGTCAGCTGGTTCCACTTTCCTATCAGTGATGACGTATGTGGATTCAAATTTAAAAAGGGTCAACCGAAGCAGACTGAAATCGTCTCTGTCCCAAAGAAAGATTTTAATTCGTTTCTCCGATGTCAGAACTGGGCGGACGCGCAGCTTCTCATCGTTGATGGATTAACGGACAAAGAGCAGGATCTCAGCTCGATAATGAATTATTTGGGAAATTTTGTTCGCCGGAGCGTCCGTAGCCGATGCATTGTCGCTTCCTCACTAGCGGCTTCAAAGGTTTTCACTCGTGCTAAATTTTACCATGTCCCAGTTTGTGCGCCGGATTTGGATGATTACAACACTGCTATTACGAAGTCGGATTTTTTGGCTTCCGTTTGGAATACATTAGCCGATGACTATCACTGCCCCGCTGGAGACGGTGGTATGCAGCGCATACATGAATATTACAAAGAGATATTTGACGAGGAGAAATTTCCGCTGAGTGAAATGAGCAAAGATGGACGACTAATAATGAGTGAATCTAATGCGCGGCGTTTGGTAGCCAAGAAATGGCGATTTGCTGGCCATTCCTGGCGCTACATGTTTTATACCACAGTGGATAATATCAAAGCGGACATAATGGATGCTATAGATGCCATCGGCCCGATGGAAGAGCTGTACCAATACTTAATACATGGACGTGGGCCGAAAAATGACGATACCAAGAACCGGTTGGTTTTCAAATGCAGCGCCGGACAAACACTGGTGAGTCCATATGCCGCTGAAATGCTGGTACTCTGCAGTGAGCGATCGCCGGCCGTACTTCAGCGTTTGCAGCCATTTCTGGCTCATCTGTTTGGGAGAGGTACGTTGTATTTGTTGCATTCGTATTAGTTAATTTTTCTCGTTGACACCGTTGAATAGCCGGCGTTTTTCTTGCAGGAACCGAGGGGAAGTGTTTCGAACTGAAATTTTTTCAACGATTCAGAGTAAAAAACTCTTACTCAGAGACGGGAACGGAAAGCCTGTGCTGAAGGATGATTTAGAAGGACAGCTGTTCGAGGCAGACTGCGCGATGTTTGAGGGGATTTACAGGTTGGAAGACCAGGCGCGGCTAAAAGATCTCTGGAAAACCGTCGACAGTGGTTTATGGATTAAGCCGACCCGTGAAAACCAGGCCGGTTTCGACGCGGTTTACATCGACAAGAAGACGCATTCCGTGCGAATGTTTCAGGTTACTGTGCGACAAGAAGATCATCCATGTAAAACTAAGCCATTTGTAAGCTTTGCAAGACAACTGGTCAAGAAGTATGGATTCGTCATCCGACATGCCGAAATTATTTTTGTACTGGACTCTGACCCCAAAAAGTTCAATGTTGGAAGTCTGCTGGATAAGCCGAAAGCACACGAACTGAACGATTACCCATTTCCTTTACGAGATTCTTACGATCATAAATTTGCTGATGTCCGTGTGTATGCTGTGAGGCTAGAAAATGTTCTCATTCCGGACCCACAGGATAAATTTTGAATCCTGTGGTATGATTGAGAAGATTGGTTGGGCACCGAATATGGGGATTTTGGCATTTGGTTGATGATATCTGCTGATTACTGAAACAAGTTTTGATAATTACCTACGGTTTCTATTCTGGTTTCAGTATTTTACTGTTTGGTACTTACTCCTGGCACGTTACTAACGTAGGCGATCTGTGTTACTTATTAATACGATTTTGCAGATCATGTGAAAGCTTTGAGTCAAGCACGCGTTTTACAAACAGGAAACATATTATAAACTTGAAAATTAAAACAGTTCAATTTTCTAAGTTTCCTTTCTTATTAATTAAGTTTAATGAAGCCGAAATATATTTCGGGAGTAGTGCAGTATTTTCACTTGTTATCGGTGGTTTATGGCTACGCTAAACTGTTGTCCATAATTTTTATGATGCCCAGCTGAATTTTGGATAGGTAATCCCGACTTCGTACCCGTACTGCACGCCAAGATTCTCACATTTATCTGCTCAGACGTTGGGTGTTTTATCTTTTGACAACAAATGAAAAGATTAAATATTTCCCTGCAGTCGGAGTTAATTCCTTTTCTTTAAATTAAACGGGTTGACTGGCGAGCCAGAGCAATCTTCTCTGCAGAGCCAACTAAATCGTATCGCTGCGGAAAAAGAGTTGGAACTGTTAGCCCGGGATATGTCAGTATGGTCTGATCATGGCGGAGATATGAAGGATTCGTATTTTGGCAACAGTGTGCGATGTTATGCGTTTCTTGCCGATACCGATTTATGCTTCCGTGTTAACACGGTGACGGCATTTTGTGAAGCCAGCAGACTGGTAAGCGTGATAGTTGTAGCGGCTAGCCTTTTCGTTGTTCAGAAAGGGTTTTTCCAGACTCCTTTTTGAAAAAGTGTTTAACAAACTCTTTAAAAAAGTATTCTGAGCACCATTTTTTAACCATTACTTGCTGTTCACTTCCATTTTTAAAAATCATTAATGGTTTCTTGTTGGCTGTTATATTTGATATCTGACTATGCGCGCGTTTACGATTTGGTATACTTGGGTTAGTACAATATAGTTGTTCAATGCGGATAATGATATTGTTTGGCTTAGGTACATTTGTGCTCTGTGATTTACGGTTCGTTTTGATAGCTACCACGTATTATACAAGCGCTTCTTCCGGTACCAGCCTCGTTCAGATACGTCCACCCTAACGCCACTTTAATTGGAAAAGCACAAGTTGGCGCGGACAGTATTGTTGGCGAGCGCACGGTCATCCAGGACAAGGTGTCGATTAAAAAATCCGTTATCGGACCGAACTGTAAAATATCGGAAAAGGCCAAAATCAGTGGCTGTACGATTATGAACGACGTTTTCATCGGAGAAAGGTATAATTAGTGTTAATGGCATATTTAATTTGTTTTCTGTTTCGACGTATTTGCAAAGTGGGTAGTCGCATGTTTATATTCATTTGTAAAATTTCGTTGCGCTTTCGCAAATTGTAATTATACGGTTTTTGTTTGGTTATTTCCAGTTGTAATCTTCAGAACTGCATAATCGCCAGTCAGGCGCAAATCGGAGACAAATCCGACTTGAAAGATTGCTTGGTCGGACAACAGTTCGAAGTTCCGGTCTCTTGTAAGTGGTGGAATATGCTTGTTTATTCAACTGTATTGAATGGATTCACTTACCTGTGCTGTTTTCTTTATAGCCAAGCACTCCAGTGATACGCTAACCGATGGGGAAAGGCTGATGGAGTACTAATGTTCTTGTTCGGTCTCTGTTGTAATGTGCGTTTTTCTAGACTTATTTTTATTGTGGATTTGTAGTCGGTTTTCGTATAAATAAGCCTTGAGCATCGTGAGCAGATCAGCATTGCCAGAAGAGTTAACGTCCCTACGATCTAACTGGCTGCACTGATAAAGAAACAAGTAAAGGATAGTCACAATCACAGAATCACTGCGAGAGTCGAGGAAGACGACTCCCAGCAATGATCAACACATATTCGCCAAAAAACATGACGCCTCTCGGCGCTTTGGAGATGTTTTGCACGGTTTATGATCTGTAGCAAAAAGTATGAGTTAATGGCGTGAGAAGTGTATACAATCCTGCAATATTCCTCAACACCGCTCACTCTTTTTTTCGAAACCCTCAGATTTACATTTATTGTACAACGTTATTGCTAAGCACATTAAGACTTCCTACTTTAAATATGCACATGCAGATAGTGTGCGCAGCACACTGTTTTGTAAGTCTTTTTCGCTACAAGTAAAATTTTCACTTTTCAATTCGGTTTTAAAAATCTGGTCATTCCAATATTTTTATTTGCGAGAGATCAATCAAAATGGAAACAACACGGTTCAGTGAAAAGAACTCGTTTCCGCAGTCAGGAGCTTTCTATGCTGAAGACAAAGATATTTTCGGGGTTTTAATGGTTAGGCAACAATTATCCGCGCTAGCTAGACACCTGATTGTCAGCGAAGACATCTGAACATGCATAATGATAATTATTACAGCATTCGTTTTTTGTATTACTTGCAGAAAGCTTTGCAGGAGCTTGTAATTACTCGACCGGAAAATCCAGTGCAGGGATTGATAAGATACTTTATGCGAAATATTCGACAAGTGATAAAATCGCCATCATCGGCCCACCGTTGAGTGGTCGACATACGCTGGCTACGCAATTAGCCGAAGTCTTCGACGTTCCGTTGTTGGACTACGATCGCCTCTACGAAACAGTGGATCCACAACTGCAGATGGCTGTCACACCGTTTCACGAGAAGTGCGAACCCTTACCACCGGAAATGGCTTATTCTTTAATTCGACAGAAAATATTCAGCGATGATTGTATTGCGAAAGGATGGATTTTGTGCGGCTTTCCGGAAACAAGGGCGCAGGACGATTTATTTCGCCGGCAAGGAATCTCTCCTCTGAAAACCAGTACGAATTGTTAGATTGGTATGCAAAACATTTCATAACATTAATATTCCACGTTAATAGTACTTAGTAATATAGCCGAATAGATGTTAATATAGCCGTTAGACGATAACGCTGACTAGCTGAGGTAAGATAATGCGATCGTCATCTGTTCTGACCGGATTTTTTGTAACTGGTATACTGTAATGAGGAATGTCGCCTTGCAGTTATATTGCAAACTGATCCCGCTGTACTTTTGGAGCGAAGGAGGCATTATCTGTTTGATCCGGTTGATAAACGCCCATATCACAGTCAGCTGTACATGCCGGTGCTGAAAAGCATTGCAAAGCGTTTGATTGTACCGCAGAAATATACGAAAGGTCAACTTGCAGCACGTATGCAAGAGTTTGCATATGAGTCCATTCTGATTTCCAAAAGCTGTTCGACATTGGCCTACGGCGATCCGAGTTGTATCGTGATCAACGCCGATCAGTCTATCGGTGCAGTATTTAATGAAGGCAAGCCATGTTGATTTCCCGCTAGTCTGAACTACAAAATATGGATACAAACTTACATAGTATGATAATATATAAACTTACATAATATGATAATTTCAGCCCTGCAATTTTCCTCTCTTCAGTCTATTCAGCGTCGTCCGTACATGCATCGACTGCTTTTTATTGGGCGTCCTGGATCTGGGAAAAAATCCGTAGCTAACTGGCTGGCGCGAACATTTCGGCTTTACCACGGTACGCTTCGGGCTGTGTATTCATCTGTAAATGTACGGAATACGTAAATGCAACATAATTTTACATTATAACTTGTGGAAAATATCGACCTACAAGTCCGCTCAGTCCTTGTGCGCATGCAACAAATGAAAACGTTTCAGTTTCGTCTGGTTCTTTGGTGATGCGAGCGGCTGTCGATTCGGAACATGACAATTACAAAGAAATTAATGCACTGCTCAACCGGGAGCGGCAAAGTAAGCTTGCGCAATTTAGCAAAATAGTACATCTTATAACATAATTATGATGTACAATACTCTGTATATATATTAAGTACATAATTTATTGTATTGCAATATCCTACAAGCCCATCCAACAATTCTTTGACCGCTGTAAGCGGGAATTTAAAGAAACGTGGGCTTGAGCCATTTAATGTGCTTCGACACGTCACGCCACATGGGTCCGCGTATTCAGCGTAAATAAGCAACAAATCTGCATGTGTTGCAGTTACTGTCTCTGTGATATACAATGTAATATGTTAAGCATTATTTATTGCCATCATAATTTATATTAATTTTATGCTTTTGTAACAGTATCATCTTTGCTTTGCAATACAATATCGCGGTGGTACTTAATATCCATATTACTTTCAAATTACTGATTGCAACATGCCCGGGCTAAAGATAATTGAATCCACGTTGGTATAATAATGGTCTATTAATTGTGATCTATTATATTATTATTGGTTGAATATTTATAAATATATCTGCCACTACACTACGATGCGTATTTGCATTACTGTGCGTGATTTATATGCGCTGCGCTTACAGCGGTCAAAGAATTGTTGGATGGGCTTGTATATAAGTACAGTACTGTAATCAATAACTACGAATAAATTGTTTGGAATTACTGCTTCCATTGCTTGCCTAATTTGTGTGTCAGGTCTTTCTATAATTAGTAATGTGTATTTTGATGTTACTGTTTGCTTACCATTAATGTTACTGCGATTCCAGTTCCCGATGATATGGTTGGAGAAATGGTCTGCCGCGCTCTGGCCGAGACAGACCTGGTAGGATTTATCTTGCGTGGGTTTCCACAGAACCGTGTCCAAGCCGAACTTCTGGATCGCTGCGGATTCCGCCCTTCGCGAGTGCTTTTCTTTGACTGTCCGTCGGAAATTGCTCAACAGCGTTTGCTGCGTCGTGCGAACGACCTTTTCGACAAAGCAACACAACTAACGGACCTATACGACACACAGCGCACAAGCGTTCTCTTACCATCATCTGACCGGAAATGGGGAGTTAAAGATGTCGAAGCACAAGCCGGCATCATTAGATCTCAAGATAAGCTGTATGAGAATTACGAAAATGATTTGCGGACATATTATCAGGATATTTCATTAGCAATTGATGCAACACTTAGTCTCAAGGAAATGTTCGAAAAGGTGAGATGTGCGCTAGTGCATCCCATGCCGTTAAAAACAAAGAAAGCGCTTACTCCTGTTCGAACAGCACCATTCCAAAGTAATTGAGTACATGTAAGTCTTCAAAATGTTGATAATAACTGATAATAAATGACTGACGTGGTGACCTACAATAGCGTTTAATAAAATGTTTAATGTGCGTACATACGTATTGTGCGTACCTGTCATTATTATAAACGGTTTAAATTGTAACTTTTCTGGAAAATCTTTAATGTTTTAAAATAGCGAAAATTACCTGTACTTATTAGCAGAGTTTAACAGTATAACGGTAACCTCACATCACTATCATACAGTGTACATACCCCTGGCATGCTAGTTACGTAAGAGAAATGCGTTATTTATACGGTGGCAGATCATGTGAAAGCTTGAGTCACGCAATCGTTTCAAAAAGCAGCAAAAACATTTATTGTGAACCTGGAAAACAAAACATTACAATTTTCGTAGTTTTCTTTCTTAGGCACTTACAGACATTCTGAGTAACTTCCTTTTTTGTGGGGCTTTTACGACGTGACTTGGAGTGATTTTCAGTGGCTGTATCCGTTGAAATGGTCCGCACACTGCCCGTAGTGAAACGTTAGAAATTTTGCTTGTATGAGTTGTATCCGAGGTGTAAGCACTAAGCACCGAACCGACTATGTGCTGCAGAACATTTCTTCCATTATTGCGGATTGTTTGTGAGTCCGCTTCTTCCCGGGATACGCAATGCGTTCGTCTTTCTTTGTGTACTTCGCTGCCTCGCAGAACATATGCATCAGCGGTGCGCCTAGCCGAAGTTGGGAAGTTCGAAGAACCTAAGGAGCAGAACCTGAAATACCCCACGGGACAGTTGTTCTTACATCGGATATTTGGATACAGAGGTGCGCACAATACTACGTATGCATTGAATTTCGATAGTGCTACTTAACCTGGACTCGGTATGTTTGGAGCAGATATTTATATACGAAGACCCCTGAATCAGTATTTTTTGTTTAGGTGTGGTATTATTCCCGTGGCTGGCCAGAGTTTTCGACAGGGATCTCGCAGGAAGGAAAGAAGGCATCAAGATCGATCCTGCTCAGAACGAAGGCGCTGCCTTCAACAATATCGGGACGGGTCGTGATGTGAAGGGCCGAGCTGTGCCATATTATCAAGTTTTGATTGACGCGCGGGATTGCCCGCACATTCGAGCTCAGTCGGAGACGGTGACGTTTCTTGGACATCAGGAAAGCAGTAGATCTCTGTACGCTATTCCTGGGTAAGTCGACACTGCTCTTGTTTTTTTTGCTGTGGCGTTGATTCTACAGATGCTCGATCAGTGTCTTTTATTTATTCGGTTTTTCTGTTTATTGTCACTTTAGAGTTTAGCTTTCCGGAAAAAATTGTGTTTTGAATGCGCTTTTGTTATTTCACCATGATTTGGAAGTGATTTAAAAACATAAGCGTTTGATAAAATTGTGGAATGAATGAAATCCACGTTGTGCTACGTTGTTCTTGATTTGTAACGAGTTTTTGGATTCGTTTTATGGGCTTGCATTTCCATTATTTGCAGTGTCGATGTATTGTTTGATTTTTTGTAACAGTAACACTGTACTTCGGGCACCTTCATCTTTACCCTAACGCTTGTATTGTTAATTAAGTGTCTAAGATTTTTCCGGCAATGGATGTTTAGTCCGAAGATAACGAATGTAATTTATGTACTTACATCCAATCGGCTTCTGAGCCTTGTAAATTGCATAGAAGTGATAGCACTGCTTATACTATACGAGTACGAAGTACTTGCAGTATTGTACATACATGGAGTTTTTACGTCTTTGCAGACTGGATTATATATCTCACGACGATGTCATACCCTATTCCAGTACCGAAAAGAATGCCATAATGCATGATCTTTTTGAGAAATTTCTTTATCTGGATACCGAGAAAGGTTCCTATGAGCCGAAAGATACACTGCGAGCTTGGCAAGATCGGAACCATCCATGGCTTGAATTATCGGATGTGCATCGCGAAACGACGGAAAATATCAGAGTGACCGTGATTCCCTTCTACATGGGCTGTCGTCGGGATACGGGGCAGGGAAATGGACAAAGTGTTTACTGGTGGAGGTTAGTTTTTATCGTTAGTAAAAATTAATAGAATAGAAAAGCACATTTTATGCTTTGATAAATTAGTTTATTAAGGGAACCTTTGAATTCTGTGAGTTGCGAGTCGCACTATTAAGCTGCCATTGGAAGATGTGGATGGCATCGACGCTGTTTATTGGTTTATATTGAATAATTATTTTCGGAAGTCAATATTAAGCGCTATTATGTACACTGTTTTCTTGCCTGAGCAGGTTTTCAGGAATACATTTACAATTTTAATTTTTATGCGTTTCATAATCTTTCTTTGCAGATACTGCATTCGCTTGGAAAATTTAGGCGAAGAAACAGTACAGTTACGTGAGCGACATTGGCGAATCTTCTCCTTATCTGGAACTTTGGAAACGGTTAGAGGACGAGGTGTCGTAGGACAGGAACCAGTGCTTTCTAAAGTTTTGCCGGCTTTCCAGTACAGTTCGCATGTATCGTTACAAGCACCTTCTGGCCACATGTGGGGGTAAGAAAGCACGGAGTCGAATCGAAATATTTGCCATACAGTTTCGGTGTACAATTTTTTGTTATTGTTTCTTCATTTTGTTGCTTTATAAATGAGCATGCTTCTGGTGACAAGAACAAATACGACCAATTTATCGTTGTACGAAGCAGCGGTGCTTCATTTGCTTTCTTTGCAGCTCAGTATTGCCGCTTTCGGTACTTCAAATTTGCTTATACCTGAACTTAATTTAATATCTGTTTAATATCTGTCTATTTTTTTATTTTTTCATTCTGCTTTATAGGTATGTTTTTTATTCATTGATAACATAATCTAAGCAAGGACTGCAAAGTGAATGTCCAACTTCATATAAGTAGGCACTTATTAAGAAAATTGCGTTTTCTTGAATAGTGACGGGATTAAACAAGCATTTGGCTTTTCAGTTTCTTAATATCTATATGCAAGCCATGTTAATCAATGCATTAGCTTGAGTAGGAATCAAGTACGAGTACAGTACATTAATAATTGCTCTAGTAGTTTCAGTGATACAGTACTTAACTGGTACCGAATGCAGTTTTTTATCTTCAGTGGCGAAAATCCATGCATCATAACGCATTTATATGCGCATGTGTTTATTTTTGCAGGACCTTTCGGTTCGAGCGGGAAGACGGCAGTTCTGTAGATGTGAAAATTCCGCCATTCAGTTTGGAATCTAAAGATGATGATTCATCGAACATCACTGTTGTTTGATCTTTCATTCATGACTAGGTACTCCTCGATACAATGTCTGATTTGGAGTGTTGCTTCAAAAATCCCTTGTAATAGAGTTTATCGGGATTTCAATTTGATTTGATTTTATTTGTTCGTTGTGTACATACGATACAAAATGTTATGTTAAAGTACAGTACTTTGCATAATTATTTTCATCCCTTGCAGATTTAGAGGATTTTAATAGAAGTTAGAGGGCTTTAATAAAATTAGACAGTAGATTCTTGAAATGTTGAAATGTTTGTCGTAACATTTTGCTAGCATTTATTGGTTTATTTCGAGAAACAAAGTAAAACTGATGCGCACTAAAAAGGTAAACAATAAACGGCGACGCGCTAAACTTTTAAGAATGTAGTACATTATTGTAAATTTTGCAGTGCATGTTCTTACTAATCGTACCTAATTGCAGTTGATTGGGCCTGTTCAACACAGAAAATGTTGATCACAGAAAATTGTTGACTTATTAAATACAGTAAATGCACTACATAGCATCTACTATCTGGTTAAGCTTACTGTACCTTCTTGCGATTGAAAAAAAGTCAAATGGACGCCATAGAAACAAAATTTGAGACTTCTGGAGTTAGTCTTACTTAGAATTAAATACAGTTGCTCCGTGAATTCGTTTTCTTAGGAATTTGCCGTAATTACGGCGAAATTGATGTAGTAATTTTATGGACGGGAAAAAAACTAATGTAAAGAAAGGAAAAGATGAGAAAACAAATAAGATCCGTGAGCTGTCGCTGGTTGAAGAAGCTTTGCGCATTGACTGGACTCATTCAGTCCCGCAGTGTTCTTTGACACAGCTTGATGAATGGTACAATGGCGCAATTGATGCTATCGCCAGAGACGATGATGTGGAGAATTTTAAAAATGCATTGAAAGCCGTGCATCCGCCAATCGCTTTAGTCAGTTTGTTCCAGCACAACCGTGATAATTTCGCCGTATGTGACATCATCAAATTGGCTGTTATTCGCGGTTGTCGGCAAATTGTGGAACTGATCATCAAAATTTTAGGAGAACAGAAATTTTATGAATTTGCACAATGGGGGAAATATAATTGTTCACATATCGCAGCAATTTGGGGACATGCAGACTTAATAGAAAGTGAATGGTGATTTGCTAATTCGCATTAGTTAAATGTGGAGAAAATTTCAGTTGTTGAATTCAACTGTCAGCTCTAAATTCAATTTTTTTCTTGACAGGATAATTTCGCTAACGCTAATCTGCTTGTCTATTTTAAGAAAATGCTAAGTGAAGCGAATAATGTTTGTGAGCTTAATAAAGAAGATTTACGAAAGGATTTTTTTATCAATTGACGGTAATTAACGGAGGGCGTATCTCGTATTTCAGTCTTTCAAGAGTATTTCGTCAAACAGGGCGGTGACCCTTCCATGGTGCCAGCGGACGGAAGTGTCTTGGTACTGGCTCAGCGTTATGGGCAATTACGCATTGCGGAGTACTTTAATTGGTATCCACTACGTGTCGTCTATCAAAAAATATTGAATAATTTAGCTGCACATCTGGATAAGGCTGGACCACAGACTGATCCAGTTTGCACAGAAGAGGATTTGGCTAGATACCGCGCAGGATGTGAAGAAAAACTTGAGCACATCAAACAGGTCAAATTTCGTGAAATGCCATTGCCCGAGCTAATCAATAACATTATCGAGGCTAGTCAGTTACGCGTATTGGCTAAAAAGTTTATAGTCAAATACCTTTCGCAAATCGACAAAGGAAAAATGAAGAAAAAGAAATAAACTTATTCGATGTCCTGTTTACCTCGATTATTCATGTATTTGCATTTTTTTGCTTGTGATTTTTAGTCTCGAATTACATAGCTGCATAGGGTTTGCGCCATGAAACATTGATTATTCATTATTGTGCACACTCCGACAGCAACCAAAAAAGAATAATAATTTTTGTACATAATGATATAAATTTCGATCGAGAAGCAGAATCTTGAAAGATAAAACTTGAAAAAGATAAAAATGATCCAACGTAAATACGAGTACGTGTCTGCGGTCGTACAAAGCAGCTGAAAATTAAGGCGGCATTGTATTAAAGCACTGTTCTAATGTGCATAATGCGTACGTACCGCCTGATGGAAAAAATTCCGCTCTGGTCAGTTCGGGTTCGATATTGGTTTCGTAACCGCATAACTCGAACTGACCGAAAGATCAGTGACACTGACCACTTTGACACTACCAGCCTTGCTACCAGTACCAGACACCAGATTTGCGTTTGCCGAATGCCGACGTTAAAAAAAATGGAAAAAAGTAATAGGTTTCTCTTTATAATTGGAAGTGTGAATTTACTGATGGGTTTGAAATTGAAGTCATGTTTTAATTTATTGATTGAAAAATATTTTGAAACGAAGCATGAGCATAAGTTACTACGTTTTTTAAAGTGTTGATGGACGATGGTCACTGGTCATCGACTCACAGATACTACCTTATGTACTCGTAGTCTCGTACACATCTTGCCGGTTTCGGCATACTGCAGCCCGCACTCAGCCTTTTGGCCAGCGTTTCGGTTCAGAGCGATGACCATTAATCAGCCGGTTGCTGCCCCGTGAACTGAAAAGGGGGCGGTTAATCCAGGCTGCTGACCAATACCCGAGCTTCATGTCTGTAGCGCGAAAAAATTGAACTCCCACAGTACTTTAGGAGCAAAGCGCCCATGGAGAAGTGCAAACGTGAGTCCAGTCTTGTATTTTATTTGGGCAGTTCGTAAAATATTTTCTGCCGGATTTTTTGTTGACGTTTGTTTGATTCAGTCCGGTTGTTGTATTGCCAATATTGATTCTGTTTTGCGCTGTGTTGCGTCGACCTTTATTCGCATTTTTGAAGCCTTTTTAAGTTTCCATCGTGCGTTGTATTTGCTGTGCGGTGCTGACGAAATGGCCAACTCTGGTTTAGTTGAACAGACTCTGGGAGACATGAACGCTTTAAATCTGAATCCGTCGCTGCTGCCCAACAAAGTCTTCGTGGGAGGATTGGCAGAAAAGGTGAGAAACTGCAGACGAAAATGTTTTTGTTTTTATGTCTCTGTTGGTCGACACTGGGTGTGCTGCAGACTGAAACCAGAGATCTACGGGAGATGTTCAACGAGTATGCTCCAGTGCAGGATGTGAAGATCATCGTTGACCGATCCATTATTTCGAAATCGGGGGATCCTCGTCGTTACGCGTTTATTGCGTTTGAAAGTCCGGAGGAAGTAAAGAAAGTGCTTGCGGCGGTAAGAATCCTGGTTTTGCAATTAGAACGTTTTAAGTGGAAAAGGTCAGTGACCTTTAGCAAGCTACGAGTCTTCGCTGTTCTCTGCACATCGGCTCTCTTTATATGTACACCAACAAGTTCATAAGTATTTTGAATAATTCTGTAGTAATAATTTGGAATAGTTCTGTAACTGGTTCTGGTATTTGGAACAGTTCTCTGTCGCGATCCTAAATTTGAATAGATTATAACATAACAATAACATACTAGTCTAAGAAGTTCGTCCTGTTGTGCATTCCGACTTTTTTTGTACCTTGCGATGAAATTTTACTACGTACACTAAAAGATGAAACCTGCCGCTTATGGCTTCGAAGTTGAAATTGCACATGTCTGTTCTTCTTACAGCTATCCGACAAATCGCTGGACTTGCATGGCCGTCGTCTGACTGTTGGACAGGCGTTCCGCAAGCCACAGATCTACAATCGTTATCTTGGTAAATAGCAAAAGTTGCATATTCATTTCGCGTATCCTTTTTTGTGTGAACTTTCCGTTCCATGTTCAGCTCCGACTCTTTTGCCTCCGTTCGTGCACGTTGACCCATATGCGTCATACCGGGCCTGGGCTGCCATTGCTCCCGGCAAAGCGGGCATGATGCAGGTAAAACCACCTTTTACTGGACAGCAGGAAGTAATTGTGGTGCTGTATTGCCTACTAAAAATAAACGATTATAGTTGTATCGTGCATGCGATAAATGTAGACCTAAATGCATCCATATTCACCCATTAAAAATTAGTTTTCATTACAGGTACTTAATTATTTAGCTTCAAAATTGTACGGAGTCAATAATTTTACGAAATGCACTTTCGATTGTGTTCATACTATAATGTATTGAAAAATTCCCATTTTTTGCAGTCGGTATCCATGAACCCGCCGTCGGCCCCGTACACGCTGCCCTATATGACGCCTGCCGCCTATGGCTTCGATCCCGCACTGATATATTCCCCGGGACCAATGATGAGCCCGTACGCGAGTGGGACCATTTCGGCACCTGTGAGTCCCGGCGTTTCTCAGATGCATTCGAGCCACATGTATTCTCAAATGAAAAATGTAAGCGTACCGCACCGCATTCAAAAATCAGTCTGTGAATTCTCGTGAGTTTTTCGCGTTGCTTTGGTGGGCTCTTGTTAGCTGGAATAATTTTTGGCAGGTAATTCCCTCGAATGGTCTCAACAATGATTACGTAAACATGTCTAACGGCTCATCTGGATGCAACAGCCTTGATGACTCCACTTCCGATGTGTATGCGGCGTATAAGGTACGCTTTCGGCTTACTTTGCAGCTTGCAGCATGGTATTATTGTTTTGCTAGTGATACTTACCGTTGTTTCCACATTAGATGCAGCCGACTTTGTCAAATGGGAACGACCAACGCCAGCGTCAGAATGGCCGCATCAATATGGTCAACTCGATGCGCATTCCCTCTTCCAACCCGACCGCCAATGGCCACCACTATATGCATCAAGGCCCGACTCTTGCCACTGAGCCGCGCTTCATGGGCAGTATTCCTCGTCAGCAGTTCGCTGTTTAAGCCGTTGCTTTCCGTGGAATCTCAGGGATCATCCCATCGACTTTGTTTTTTTGTATATTTGTTTTTTCGCGCACACTTAACTTCATTTTAATTTATTTTGGTAATTTATTTGATGGTGAAATTGTGAATAATTTTCCTCATTGTGCTATTTATCATTCTATTTTATTATACATTTCTCATTATGTACTTGTACAGAGCGGTAAATTGCATTTGAATTTTGCCGTAGATGTGTTTGTAGCGGCTTCAAACGTCAATTTTTTTAGTACGATTGAAATCATTGAATAGTATTGACGTTTCAATTGAGTGCAAAATTATGTTGTTTTAATCTGAATAAAACAATTTTGTTGTGGGTAAAATATGTTATGGATGTGCAAGAGTCCACTGGCCACCACGTACAAATCTCCACGGGATCAGGTTACGCAGATTCTTAACGCTTCATGTATGGTGCCTCCCGCTCGAGGTGGCGTTGTTACCTGCTGCTGATGATGCCTTCAGTACGTGAATCGTACGTATGTACTTCAGTACAAAAGGCATCTCGTGAATCGTTGGGTATAATATTATTATTGTTCAAAACGTTTGTTATTTTTTTAAAAAATAGTTTATTATAACGTTAAATTTGGATTTATTGTTAGAACGTAGAGAACGTGTAGAAGCCTTTTTTGCCGTTCGATAATCAGGTTGTTTACAGTTAGGTGAATGCCATTTTCGTTGGTTGTACACCGTGGTCATATCTGGAACTGCTAAACAATCGAGCGAATCGGACGGTTTTTTAATCCCCAATTTTGTCACTTTCAAGTTGTCTTTTCACTTTTGGATACGGAATACTGACGTGTTACCACTGCGCTCGTTACCTTGAAAAACCACGAAATGCCTCGTTCGAAGAAAGTTTTGGATACGGCTGTGGCGCAAGAATCAGAAGAGTCCGAAACCGAGAACGATAACATTGCAAACGAAGTTGAAGGAAATGACGAAGAAGGACCAAGAACCGTGCGGGATCTTAGATTGCCTGAAACCACTGTGATCAAAATGATGAAAGAAGTAGTAAGTGTGGTAATTCCGTGTACCTACACTAGCTGCAGCGCTCAGGCACTTGGTATTCCTTGAATGTTAGTATGCTACTAATGCCTACGATAGCCTACGTAGGAATTTCCATAGACTGGAACGCTGTAAATGTTTATTCGTAATATTATCCTACGACTAAGAGTAAGCGACTGGCCGACTTTAAAGCCGACCAAGCTATTCAGAAATTTCCGGTCAATTTTGAAACTTTGTTGTTTTTTGTTCAATTTTGCAAGGTAATATCGATATTATTATCTGTACGATTCTGTAGTATTTAACTACGTACTTATGATTTAGAAACAAGTGAGTACCCATCCTAGAGTAGCGATCAAATCCGCAGTATATTAAATTTACGTTTCTGTTTCGCAGATTCCAAGAAACGCGATAATCTCCCAAGAAGCCAAAGACTGTATGCGAAGATTGCCTACAATTTTTGTGTTGTTCATTACTGATTAGTATGTCCACTGCTTTTCTTTATTGGATGGACTTACCGTTTTACGATTTTGTTAACGACCTATTTTCTCTTTGTTTTTGTAGCGCCTTGCAAGTAGCCCGCAAAAACAAGCGCAGAACTATTTTGCCAGAGGATATCGTTGAAGCACTGGAGGAAAACGATTTTTACAGCTTCGCGGAGAAAGTTCTGCCGCTTGTCGAGCGTAAGTTGTTTTGTTATTACGCATCTTTTGAGATATGGCTGTTGAATACTTAAGCTTCGGAAATTTTTTCCATAGTTGCTTAATTTTAAGAGTAAATTTAACCTCGCATTATAAGTAACTGCTGGTGCGGGGTTTTAATTAAACAATTTCAATTAAAATGTGGTGATTTTTGGTTTGTGTTCCGTCGGACTTCTTGAATTTTTAAATCTGTTTTGTATGTTTTGCGTCTATTTTATTGTTAGGTACAAATAGTTTCGAAGCCCGCTTTGTATTTGCTGTTGAACGTATTCGTAATCAACAATATGCCGGAGAATCGGAGACAGTTATGCTCTCAATCAGCGATCTCGAAATATTTATTTGGCGCTCCATGCATTAAGAACATAAATTTGATTATTTTAAGGTTTGGTAATAATGTTCATTGAAATTCTCATTTGTAGGAAGGAAAGCAAATTATCGCAGGAAACCCAAGGATTCGGTGGGCGACCAGCCCGACAGCCAAACTAACCCCACCGGAAATGATGACTTTGAGTCCCAGGAGCGTCCCGTTACTGCTGCAGTACCCGACAGGACATCCACGTCGGTGGAGAAGACTGAGGGAGAGAACAGAAACGAATCCGGCGATGTGTCCTCCCAGAGCAGCCGGTCGCCGTCAGTTTCCAGTGAGGATTCCGATTCCCCGGAAGCAGTACAGGAAGAAAGCATGGAAACCTAACATTCGTCTACCACTTTCCTATTGTTCTCCACAGACTGAATTGGATGTCCGTTGATTTGCTGGTTTTCAGTTTTCGCTGCGAAACTTTGTAGCATATTAGAGGAAATTACCAGATTCAACCTGTTTTAAATCAGACTGCTCGAGCACGCTGTTGCTGTGTTTACTCGATAATGGAATTTCTGGTGTGGATATTGCTTTATGTGGTTCAGTGAGTTGAAGTTCCCATTGCTCTACAAATGTTTCCGAGAGACTGAAGTCTGGAAGAAGAGCTTGTATTGTCGTGCACAGCTGCAGGATAATTGAGTTTCGCAGTCTTTGTTCTTTCATAACAGCAGGTAATGTTTGCCATTTTTCTAACACCATCACTTTTGTACACCTGGTAAATACATGAGAAGTAATTTAGATATCCTTCGTTTTAAAAGGATAAAATTAATTCTAGTTCACTATAGTAATGTGAACAGCTTCCGTTAAAGTAAGTAAAAGAGCATAATTTCAAATGAATTAATAACTTCTTTGCACCTCGAAAATAAGTTTTCACATTGCCTCGTTATCCGCTGGTAATAAATTTCTTCATCTTCAAGGTAAAATCTCCAAATCAGCAAAATGCGTCGTTGCTTAAATCGGCGAACAAAAGGTGACAGTCTGGAAATCAGACGTTTCTTCCATAGTTGGACCTTCAAGAAGCAAATGTTTACGAAAGCATTCAACGCCTTAACAATAACTTGCGGAATTATTAGTGCATTGTTCGAATTTTATAGGATTATTCTATTACGCGTTAACGCAGTTACCTGAGACAAATGCCGAATTATCAGTGATTTCCACAGACGCTCGACCATTTTGTCTGCAATCAACTGCTTCGCGTTTAATGTGGTCTGTGTCAGTTGACACCAAACTTTTACAACATTCGCACATAGCCGATGCTCGTGATGTGCTACAGCAGTTTCCCTTTTTTGATTCTGCATTCGCAATAAACATTTCCACGGTTCCATTCCATAAGATAGCAAGAGCATTTTCCTTCGGAATGAATCAGCAAGCGCCATCTTAATACGCAGCATTTCTGCTTCCTGCTGTTTGCGCTGCTTCAGTGACCTTTCCTTCTCTAGCCGCTCTTTTCGCTCCCTGGCTGCTAAGATTTTCCTTTCAATCTCAGCATTTCTAGCTTCTTCTTCAGCTTGACGCCGGAGAGCGACTTCTTGTGCTTGTTGTTGCTCTTTAAGCTTTTTTAGCTCTGCGTGCCGTTTTTCGCGTTCCTCTGCGCGCTTCTGGAAATCTGTTTGTATAGCATGTTTTTTATCATAAAATTTTCAGCTGCACGTTTTATCTGCAGTAATCCTTAAATAATTCAAACCAAGAATTACTCACAGAAGGTCTGCAGGTTATTTCTTAATTACGAAAATTCGTACCAGCGAATCGTTTATCCACTGGCATTTTCCGACGGTCGGAGCCTGAAGAGGATGACGGCTGGGAACGACCCGTGGAAGTTTCGCTTTTGGCCGCCAAATTATCCGATGAGGGATGGTCGTTTTTGCGAATTGGCATCACAGACACCACGGCATGGTTATGTTGTTTTGTTGCAGACGTAAGTGCTTGGTCTTTTTCCGTCGTATCCTTCTCACGCATCGTTATGGCGGAAATCCTCGCTTCAGCTTGCTGTTTTGATTTCTCGTAAGCGCATCGGGATTTGGATGCTTTGCAGTACGCTAGCCATGCTACGAAGGACTTTTGCATGCAACTGGATGCTGTCGGAGAAAAAGCTCGCTGTTCCATGTTGTGCTGCAGAACGCATAAATTTGGAATAACTTCCAAATATTTTTGCAAAACAAGGGCTTACTGTAAACGGATTGTCAAAATCTACGCAGGTAAAAGTCGCGTATTTAATTCATATTTATGGTTAACCGAGCATGGATAATCGCGTTATCCGCGTGTTTGCGCAAATACGCACCGATATGCATAAGTGAACGCTGAGAAACTTTCTGTTGTGTTCTTGATCATGATCATTTAATTATTATAAGTATTCAGTTTTTTTACAGTACTGCAGTATACTTAGCTTCTACTCGTACTTTAATATTGACAACCGGCTGGCTTCCCACCACATAATCGGCCACCAGTAGCATATTATAACTTCCCTCAGGAATTTTACAGTTTTTCCAGTTCGAACTAAAATGCGCAAGTTTTCACTTTTCCTTTTCGCCAAATTTATCATTCCAGCCAAAATTATAATGACGAGTAATCAGGCTGCTGTTAACTCGGTGTATCCCTTAATTTAAGCTTGCGACAAATTGTAACTAGCTAGCGTTTTTCCTGCACCCATAAAAATACCAGTCCAGACCAAATGACAGAATTCGGGAACATCGCAAAAACATTCTCCAATGGTAAGGCACTCGGACCTTCCGCCAAGTTTTTTAATTTTAACACAGCAGCAGTCGCGCAGCAAAATACTTCCATAGTACGAGTATCACTAGTGTGTACTATCCTCACTATTCTAGCATGGAGCAGTGCACATGGGCAATCGGATACAGCTGACCATCGATCGTTAGCTTCTACCGTTCTAACCGTCACTCTACGACTTACAGACGATCACTTTGGATGTGTCCAAACCATAAGTTTGTAAAAATCGATTTTATAAATAACCCACACAGGAACAGTGCTGACGTTTTCGTCAAGAGATTTATCATTGGAAAAACGTTATGGTATGGCGACGCCAAGATTTTTTTAGAAATTAAACGAGTTAATAAAAAAAGAACACAGAAATGTAGGAAAGATAGACGCTGAAGGAAAAATTTTGATCATCCGTATGCATTCACCGTATTACATTTCCATCCCTGAACCCGGCAACTGCACCGTGGCTCCTGCTCCCAGCTTTGGATCCTGACTCTGATCTCCGCTGGCTCCGGCTCCGCTGGGAGTTGGTCCTTGTTGGCCGGTTGGCGCCGGGGCCGACTGACTGCCTCCCGAGGAGGGATTACTACTCATGCCGCCCGCGGCCTGTCGCTGGATGCCACCAACGGACTGACCCTGACCGCCTTGCGGGTGCTGTTGTTGACCACCCGTTCCACGGCTCATCGGCTTTACGATGCCCATCGCCACATTATGGGCAGCGGCCGCCTACATCAGGAATGTTCTATGCATCAGTAACATGAACTTCCGCATTTAAGCAAAATTTTGTTTATTACCTGAGCGCGTGCGGCAAAGCTACCAGGACCTGCAACAGTTAATTTTTAATATAGTGGTATGTATCAGTAATCCTATTACCAGAAATGCGTAAAACTCACGAAAATCACTGCAGTTTTACTAAAAACGGTACATCAATTAGCCAATAGCTGTAAGCTAACTTTTGAATTAGCCAGTTAAGATATTACAGCACATACCGAAAGGTTACTAAAAATTGCAAACACGTAAAACATACATTACATTAAATTAATGCTAACCAACTTGAGAAGATCTATCTTTTTCTATAACTGCAATTACCGATTTCTTCTCCACGTCGGGTAGATTCGGACTGTATGTGAGCCGCCGCCTCTGGTGTCATCTGAAAATAAATTACAATAAAAGATGCGAAGTACTAATTCTTGAAAACTACTGCTTTTACGGATATCTACAGATTAATTACCGGATTAGGTAGCATGTCACGGTATGTGGTGCCGCCCTGGTCACGATCCCATGTTGCACCATAACGCCACGCGCCCCCAGCACTGCGGTTG
The DNA here is from genome assembly GCF_019649055.1 of Paramacrobiotus metropolitanus. Classification (NCBI taxonomy): domain Eukaryota; kingdom Metazoa; phylum Tardigrada; class Eutardigrada; order Parachela; family Macrobiotidae; genus Paramacrobiotus; species Paramacrobiotus metropolitanus. The sequence continues at coordinate 3,203,994 of NW_026570224.1, forward strand.
TTCACAGCCGCTCGGTGCTGCACCAGGCCGGACTGCACGTTATGCACCGCCGCGGCGTGAGCGCGTGCCGAAAAGCTCCCGTGGCCTAGAATATCCAATGAAATACGTTTACAATTTTACATCCAGTTATAGAACGGCTAATTAGGAAGGAACTGAAAAACAACAGGCTAATGAAAACGTACTTGTATCTTCCCCTCGTTTTGACGCTTCACTCATGATATGCGCAGCAGCTTCCTACAGAAATGGTGGGTTTGATAGAAACGTTGGCCAACTAAGCCCAAAACAGTAAACGGATATCCGTTATTCATACCGGCGTCATTGGATTCGGCGACATATCATCGTAAATAATGCCATTTTGCACATCCCAGTATGTGCCTTGTCCGGATTGAGCGGAAGTGAAAACGCCCATCTGGACGTTATGTGCAGCACCTTCCTGGGCACGAGCGGCGAAAGATCCATGACCTAAATTTCACAGACCATTGTACAGCGATCACTGCCTTTATAACCACATACCGTAAGTAGTGATACAGCCATAGCAGTGTTTTTTCCAGTAGTTGGTAACCGTTGTGGTAGGACTCAGCTGCTATGTGGAAGTGCAAAATCATTGAAAAATAATGGTCATATGACATATTATGACAGAAGTTTTTGCCAGTAGTACATTCGAGCAGACAAGTCTTCAAGTAATGGCTATATCTGCAAGGAAGTCTCATTCACAGGTGGTACCGAAACTCACCAATATCTTCTCCCCGACGGGCCGACTCAGACTGGATGATAGCTGCTGCATGAGGCGTCATCGGATTGGGGAGCATGTCGCGGTACACTGGACGACAAGTTCATTATTTTCATAGTTTATCATTAATAAAACTACGACAAATCGCACAAAAAGACTGCGTACCAGTTTCGCCTTGTTGATGCCAAAATCCGCTCTGGTTTCGCCGGCTAGACCCTCCTTGCGAGCTCGATCCCTTCATTACAAAGAATAAATACACACATGCTAACAATAAATCACCAGAAGAGCACGTATCAGTATGCGTTTAAGTTGTATTCGGTTGTATTAATAGCCAAACCTTATAGCCTAATAGCCTTGTATGACCTTATTCGACAAACAGAATTAATATTAACCTGGATGGTGGGTTGACCTTGACCTTGCGGATGATTCCCCTGCAAAACTGAGGCAATAGGAGTAAAGTTTAATACAAAACAGCAGTTAATAAACCAGAAGGCAGCTGCCAACAGCAACATTCATATTCACGTAGCGGTTTTGAATAATCTAAAACATACACCTATTCTAACGAACCTGCGTTGGTTGTTGACCTTGTTGAGACTGCGCAGGATCAGCCTAGAACATTCAAACCAGACATACAAATTTGAATTGTGACCAGACAGCGCTGAGCTGCCACGGGAATCTCAAAACAGCACCGGGTAATTAATATCCCCACGATAGGGCAACGCACCCGACTAGCACGTGCCATAAGATCAGCAAACACATATTACGCCGACCGTACCTGTTGCGGATTCTGCCCGCTCTGTGTTGGATTGGGTCCGGGATTTGGTCCGTGGGGATTGCCCTAAGGAGTCAAAATGTGCTTGTGCGGGTCATTAAATCATTAATTTGACTAAACATGTCGCGTACAAAAAATCAATGCCGAAACAACATACCTGTTGCGGCTTCGAGGTGGGATTGCAGGCTGGAACAATTCCCATTGCCACGTTATGAGCAGCGGCCGCCATCGCCCGGCTGGCAAACGACCCGTGCGAGGTATCCTCTCCTAAAACAACTGCCCATAAACGGAATATTGGTAAATCGTAAATCACTGAAGATTATAAGATTGTGGTATTTCCTTGGATCCCTGTGCCGTGTGCCGGTCGTACGAGTATTACAGCACGTGAAAAAATTATCACATTGCACTCACCACGCCGCGCTGCTTCGCTCTGGATATGAGCCGCTGCCTAATTCAATAAAAAATAGGCAATACAATAATTACATGGGATCATAAAAACCAATTAGATATGTTAATGTTAGACACAGACAAATGTTAATGTTACCTGCGGAGTCATCGGGTGAGGCAGCATGTCCTGTACAAGTAAAAAATTACTGTAAGTGTTTTAAAGGAACTACAAACAGAAAAAGCATTCCCAATCGTCTAGCTATCGTTTAATCACTTCCCTGTCTTCGCTTTAGCCTTTTGTATTATGCAGATAAAAAAACTTTAACCAGATCAAAAAACTTTTGAAATTTCCCCACAAACTACGTTCACGTTTTTAACAGTCACAAGCAGCCAAGCGTAACAAAATATTGTGCAATTTAAATCAAAGGCGCAGTGTTTTTGTACAGTACTTACTTTAGTTAAAACGTAACATAAAATGTAGGCACTATATGCACTTACATCATAAACGACTCCGTCTGCTTGAAACCAATAACCGGAATTCCCTGTATTGGCACTGCGCTGTCCGCTAGGACAGGGATTGCCCGCTGTCCACTGCGCATTCGGCTGGGTTCCGTTCGTCGACGACCCGTCACCAGCGGCATTATTGGTCGCCTGCCCAAAGGTATCCGGCACCGTGCCCGTGTTAACATTTTTGGCCGCCGCGGCTTGTGCACGGGCCGGAAAACTGCCGGCTGCGGCATCCTTGCCCTCCAACGTCTGCGTGGACTGGATGCGGGCCGCATCTTCCGGTTTCATAGGATTAGATGGGTTCGTTGGTTGCGACATCTACAATTGTTTGCGAATTTGAAAAAGATGTGCGGTATGCACAAGGCTTCATGAATAATCCCGTACTGCAATGTGGATACGCTTTATAGGGCTTATGCAAAATCTCAATATGTATTCCCATAAACCGATCGAAAATAACGTTATCAAATGGAGTAATAATAAAAGTAAACGGTAAACATACGCATACTTCATAAGCAAGCCGCACTATATACAAATTACAACTGCTACGGCGCATATACCGCGGTGCGTAATGGCCACAAAAGCCACATTTAGCATTGCTTACTATTTACAGTAATTTTGGACTCCGTCCGTTGCAGTCCGTTGCAACTTAAATATAGCTCGTATCAGAATTTAGCATGCATTTCAATACGACCTTGATTATAGTGCGAGTCTGGTGTAAACGCTTCCTGCACGTACCTCAATTAATCGATGAGAATAGCAAATTGCAAACAAAATTGGAAAATATCAAAATTAATAACTCTGCAAGCGTAAACGTTCGATCATGCAGTTGCCCAAAGGGAATGATCTCAAAAATTCCACTGTTCTACACTATCGTGCTAGTCAAAGATTGTCAACGCGAATATCTTCGTCGCAATGATAAACTGGTGAGAAAGTAAGTAAATGCTATCGAAAATCGACTGTCTACGTCGTCGTCTAGCGAGCGCTTCGCAACACTCCACATGCCGAATCGGCTCCGTTGTGATAGCGTTAGCACTGGGTAAATCCCAGTACACAGACTGTCGCAGTACATACTCGGGGCCGGAAGGATCCATCCTATTGCACTCGCAAAACTGCGTCGACACTTCGCACTTGTCCAGGTGGCTAACTAAATGTGGGATGTTGACGTGCGGAAGACAAAAGTGTGTATTCGAGGACGCTGTCACACAGAATACAGATTATGATCATTTAATGATTGTACATGTGCCAGTGACTGCAACATCACAAAATACTAATAATATTATGCACTTCCAAATGCTTACAGGTGCTAAAAGAGTACTTATGCATATTATTCCATCACAGTACAGTCTCAGTTAAAAATGCGGCATTATTCCGTATTCGCCGGTCAACCGTAATTACAATGCGCGACAATACCGCTTATTATTAATTAAACGAAAGCATTATAGCTATAGTTTGAAGATCTAATAGTGGTGATTACTGATAGCACTAATAGCATTGTTTTTGAGAGGTTACCTAGAGTAGATATATCTATATTACTCGTTTGATGATGTCTCGAATTAGATTGCTTTTAGCTGAATTTTCATATCAGAGTTTAGTCAGACTCCAACTTGCCATATATGGCTCTCATAATTAAATGGCATAATGAAATATTCGGCTTTCCTCTCTGTGCAATGCACTGCTTTCGTCTGCGTATATGGCTACCATTAAGAAAAAGGGGTGTAATCTGAAGCTGGGTTGAAGACGACTGCTTGCGGCAAAGAAATCATGGATGGCCTTTGGATTTAAAAATGTCACTGCATAATACAGTCTGTACCTTTGTGTGTATTGTGTAGTGATTAACGATTCCAAACCTCCTCAAAAAATACCTCTTATAATAATTATTAGGTACAGGCCGTAAAGCACTGACGGATGCAAAAGTACCGTATTTTGACTGCTTAGTTGGAAGTGGTTGACCGACAAAACAATCCAAGTTTTTCAGCATAGAAATTTCCGAACGCTTAAACTTAGTTGGTCTACACGTGTAAGGGACAAATTATTTTAATGGTCAGCGGACTGGAAATTAAGAACTATTGCGAACGGATTGCATAATTGCGTACTTAAATGGCCTAAATGTTTTTAGCCTAATAATTATGTACGGTATTTTAACTTGTACTTACTGATTTGTGCAACAAAAATAGATTAGAGCAGCTATACAATTACCTAGGTATGTTCCCTGCTGGTAGATCATGATTCGTATGTCCGTTACGGTTTATGGGTGGCTACAAATTACCCTGATTGTGAGCCCTGAGGCATAAATAACTGTAAGTACATCAGCACGGTATCGTGATCAGATAATGGAAAAATTAGACATACTAACCAAGTCAAAATTGCGCTGTGATTGCGTAATATTGTCTTAATTTCTGCTTGAGTTGTACAGTATGACAGAAGCTGTGAATAACAAGCAAAGATACGACAACAACAAACTTGCAAAAACAGCATACCACGAACAAAATTTCAATTTTAAAATGCGGCAACACTTGCTGTACATGGAACCAGTTACTTATTTTGACTTCCAATGCCGCAAACGAAATGTCCACACTTAACTATGGTGCTTGTACTATTCAAGCAACCAACCTAAAAAGTAAAAGTAGAAACCATCACAGTCGTTATTCACAGACAGAGCCGCTGGCCACCCGAAACCAAGCTGCTGCCTTTAATCTTCATCCATGTTCTCCAGTTCAGCTTCTCCGTGACCCGTCCCTGTTCCCACTTCATTGTCCAGCGAATCATCATCATCATCCTCCACATCCGACTCATCGGTGCTATTATCCAGAAGCCATCGCGATCCTTGCAGACCCATTGCATCCATAAATGCCACGGCGTCGTCTTCCTCCTCTGACGCATCGTCATCAGATTCATGTTCTCCTTGAGTATCTACTGATTCAATACTATCCTGTGATACCGGCTCTTCCATATCGACGTCCTCATCATCGGGCAGTATTCTGTCCGGTTCAACAGTTTGGCTCACGCCCACGTCGGCGAAATCCATCTCTGTCAGAGCGGGGAAAACAGCAGTTGGCTGCAAACCAAATAGCTCCTCCAGGATGGAAAGGCTCATCAATGATTCAAACGCAGACACACGACAACTGAGGAAAATGAAGTTCAAAGATCCATCGTCCATCCACTCGTTTTCTGTATCCACAAAACAGTCAACTCAAGTCACCAAGCAATTAATCAAAATCGACTCACCTGCACTGATATCCAGATATCGCGGTGGTTCAGTCAACACCCGGCGAGTTTTCTTTATTAATCCCAGAACACACAATATCTGTAAAATAGTCAGAATTACGGTTTGCACCCAAATTTTAACTGCAAAATACGGTACTTTGACGATTTCCAGAATCGTGCGAGGGAGGAAATATGGCTGGAACTGGGTAATGACGGCTTCCAAACTGGTAACATGCTGTTCACATATCAACTGTAAAATCCAGCGCAGGTGATTTATGAGAACTTCTCCATTAATATTTCCATCCAATTTGGTCCAAGGATAAGGCACATAAACTTCCCGCCTAGACGAAAAATGGTCGCTGTTCGAAATCAAAAGATACGCAAAATGATCGAAAGCAGGAACAGAGAAAACACTACTTAATACGGAAAGCACAATGTACATTTAATATTTATTATATTAATACACACTTGTTTATCTGATGGGAGTTCGATCTTGATTAATATTTAGGTATTCAATTACGCAGAAAAACCTTGTCTTGAAAGGCATACTTTGATGATGACGTCTTTTCTTGCACCCATGGCGCAGCACACAGTGCTGAAACGTAACGCACACTGTCACAACCTGCCTCCACTATGCAACCGGCCATTATCAGACGTTGCAATACATCATGAACGAGGGAACACGACCACTGGTGTTCTATATCCATTATTTGCTGTGAAACACATACTGGGTTACACTTTGTCCAAGGTTTAAAGATTGTCAAACAAAAACTCCAACGGCAACACTTACATAAAGTTCTTTCTTCGTTGTTCCCGAACAGCGATGCGATTTCACTTCAGCCAAAACCAACCTTGCGAATTCAAGATCGTCATCAGCAAAGTATTTCTTAACATACACGAAAAGTTCTTCCTCCGATCGCGGCAGCGTGATCGAGCGTTCCTGTTCAGCTATCCACGGTTTAAATCGAATTTCCAGGGCTTCACGCAGCTGACAAGTAATTCCTTCAAGAGCCCATGCTGCACGCTTAATCCGATATTGTGCCGGATCTATTAAGGCACCCATGGTAAATTCGTCCTCAGTTTCCGCTTGTAATCTGGCCCAAAAACTCGAGCCCAAGCCAGTCAACTGGAACACATCCTAAAAAAAGAAATCTTGTGCGCACAAGATCTACAATTCAGTAACGTTTATGTAACGGCGAAACGATAAACCATGCACAATCTCACTTACGTTAAGCTGGGCTCGGTTGTAATTCAAATTCACCGCCAACTGTTGTACAACGGGATCGAAATACAAAGAAATCCAAAAGCTGAATTTTCAGCATTTGGATCACACATTTCCACACACACGGATGGACGAATGTTATCGGCAACCAACGTTCCTTGCACATTGCGATATTTTTCAGTGAATCGCATGCTCAATCCCATGGATTTCGTTCCAACCGTTACCATCAAATGCGGGGTCAGTTTGTTAGAGATACCCTTGCGATATGCCAAAATTCCACGGTAGCTTAAATAGGTAGCCACCCCGACCATAATACGCTGGGGTTGTTTTTCAAGGATTTCCAATAAACGGTTATCAATCGTCGATTCGGTATGGAGAGCTTGCTGTAAAGAGAAATAAGAATACTAAAGGGAAAGGATAAATTAACACTGTTTACGCTTAGCTAACAAAATACAGTATGACTAAACGGAGATGTGAGTGTCGAAGCAGAAGCGAAGTGTCGGAGATAAGCAGTCGAAGCAGAACGTTTAGTTGAGAAAATACAGTATGACTAAACGGAGATGTGAGTGTCGAAAACCATTACAGTAAGTAAAACAGTTTTGAAATGCAGTGTTTAACGAATGAATCGGAACGAAGATTCTTACCATAACCAAATTTTCCATGGTAAACTGCCTTGCCGTCTCCGATTCGTTTATAACACTTCGAATACTCGTACTAGAACTGGTGTGAAGTAGTTTTCGTCTTGGATACGGTGGCGACTGGAAAATCTTATTCAACACCTGCACCACCATTTCCCGCCAAGCATCAAATAATTCCCGCATGCTCAAAATATCCTTCCTTGTCTGGTTAACAAACTCCAAAAATGCTTCGAAATTCACCATTCGTCGTGCCATATCCTGCACCACCAGCATTTCATTAATGGCTTTGGGCAATCTCCCGATCCGATGCAGAATAACATCACATTCCAGCATACTGCGCCGAAATGCCGCATCGGGAAAGTATGTTGTCAGCAAGTCCACCAGCATCTCCACGTACACTGGTTTCCGCTTGAACCGGGTGATCAAATCACGAATCGCTAAGTATGCTACGGCAACCAGCTCCTCACCGCGACACCATGGCCTTTCGTTATGGAATAAGGAACCCCAATTCGAGGGCTGAAATAAACGGTGGATTTCCGCTGCACCAGCTTTAACGGGCGATTTTTTCACTGATTTCCTGACAAACTTCGGCCCGGGCTTGACCTTTATTCCGCCGGTAACCACTTTTAATCGCTTTGGTGTTTGCTGCGGTAAGTTCTCCCCACGGTAGATAGTTACGTTGGTCTGAACATAGGGAAAATCATCCAGATCGGCTATGTATGTCGGATGACACTGATTGTGGTGTGCCAGAACCATGCGTCGTTTCCAGAAAAGGCGTTCATTTAATTTCAACATGGAATCGAAGCCGAAGATGGATAGACGGTCACCAGGAGGCCGGAAAACAGTCGTAAGTGTGTCGGGATAGGCTAGTGCCACGGCGCTTCCAAATCGTTTCTTCAACTCATCCACACGCAGTCGATGAAGCCCCTCATTCGCTGTGGGAACGTCTTCGGTTTTCAATCGTCGCCAATTTTTTGTCAAAGACTCCTGCTGGATAATTTGCCAGAAAGTGATAACATCTTCGTCACAGTGAAATTCAAATGTCCTTTCAGGCAAAGTATTAATCAGTTCTTCATTCAGCACACCTAGAAATTTGCACTAATTATAAAACAAGAGTCGCACATAGTTGTGTACTTGCTTCTGTCAGCGGCGATTTTTATATTGAAGCGTTTTCATAATTTACTAACAATGCGGCAGTACTGGAAACTGCAACCATCTTTTAAATATCATTCTTTATGAAAAAAACTGAAAAGCGCGCACCTTGATCTTAAAACCATATTCCCATCTATTATTATTATTATTATTATTATCGTACTACAGTAGCCAAACTCCATTACGGAGACTTATTACCCTCAGGTGAAAACCGTTGGGCAAACCAGGCTATCTAAGCCCAGTGTTATGCTCACCGTTATTGATTTGAGAATCCAAAACGTTTTTGGTATCAGGAACCGTAATATGATTGCTGACATAATACAATTCCGTTCCATCGGGATACATCAAGTCTTTCGGTCCTTCTCTCACAAAACCAAAGCACTGCAGGAGATCTAGAAGATCTCGTAAAACGTAGACAAAATGCCGGCTTTCCAAAGTGTGCGTTATAATCCTCAAATCTTGTAAATGCATCGGAAGGGACGATATGGTCGAATCCGCCACACTGGTGAAAACAAACTGCTTATCTGCCTCCGAGGGCATCTGAAGTGGCACCAATCGAACAAACACAGCCAACGGCATCTGATAGACGATTTCCTCCATTGTTACCCATCCGGGATAACTGCCTATAAATACAGCAATACACGTATCAAAAGGTATGATTATGACTGTAGGTAACAAGGGGACAGGATTACGTGCAGTGTGCGGACTGCTTAGCAAACAAAAGTCATTATAAATACCAGACAAACATGAGCTTCTTACCACAAAATTCGAAGTTTTCGCATTTTCGCGCCCAAAATGGTCGTTCTCTGGCAGACTCAGAATCTGAGCGCTGATAGGTCAACTGGATTAAGTAGCGATGCAGGAGGCGCACTCTAGTAATCCGTTCCCGAGAATATATTTCATGGCATGAGTACTTTCCTGGTGCAATTTTACAGAGTTCCAGTGCTCGTTTAATATCCTTGAACGGTCCCAGGGCTACACACAGAGGCAGATTACGAGTTATTATTTCGTTCACCCATGTAAGAAAATATCCAACACATCTTTCAAAAATCGCATTTTAAAATCCCAGTTTCGCTAAATCAGAGAAAATTACGTAGCCATCCGATAGCATCAAATATTTTTTAAATTTCATTTCGCTACGCTCCAGCATTTTTCCACTTCCCAAACCGCGCTTCCTTACCAGTTTGTAAAACATTCGTGAAAGCCAAACGTTTTCCATAATGTATAATCTTTCCCCGATCAACAGAAGAATGGACTACCAAAACAGTCTGCTCTTCGATGTTTTCTGGTCCAGTACTGACTAACTGCAAAAGTTGATTGCTGGTTGCGATAATATCTACCGTAAACGATCCCTTATTGATTTCCGTCTGCAGCCATGCATGAAACTCCGCAGGTGATATTTTCGGAGGATCGGGGTGAAAAAACCGCACCAACCGCAAGAAATAGTTCGCATCCGGAAAGTAGAGCATTTTTTCGGCAGCCTGTAACAGCTTTAATTTCAACGCGGCAACTGCTGCTTCTCCAATTATCACAGGATTGGTCAGAGTTTTGTCTGAAGTGGATGTAGCTAGAGCCACAGTGGCATCTTCCATTGTTTCCGGCTCGTCTTTCGTCAGTTTCTTCGAAATTTGCTGCCGCTCTTCCTCCGATGATACAAGAACATATCTGCAAATTTTAACAAAGATTACTGCAAACGCTAAACGTTCATACAAATTTACTTTCATAAGTTCATCCAAGTAATTTCTGAAAGCTATACAGACTTGTAGTGTCTTCTAGAGATTAGTAACCAAGAATTTTCTACACTGTATAATTATCTTTCGCTAGTGTTTACTGCTTATAGCAGATTCTCACGTTAGGGGAATTAATTAAAATTCCTCAAAAATTATTACTAAATTTTTTCATAATTATCTTAAAAATGATAACGAACCGTTTAGGCTTATTTCGAGTACCAAACCGGCCGGAACGGATAACATATCCAGTATCGAGACAGTAGCCAAGCGTAGGATTCGCCCGACGCTTTCCGACACCGTGTTGAACGAAAATAGCTCGTATCTCTGGTTCAGATAAGCCGCGTTCTCGGTTGGCTTTCAACAAAGACAACACAGCAAGCATAGCTTGCTTCCTGGTTGGTTTATGGACAAGTTCTAAAAACACGACAAAATGAGACCGATTCACGCATACAATTTCAAAAAAAGCACCTCCCTGCATTGCAAAGAAAATAAATCAATATAAAGCAGAATATTACGTGGATTGTGCGTACAACAACGCCAAAGCAATTAATAACAGGCAAATGGACAGATTACACGCACTCAAATCTTCAGGAACGACGTAAGGTTCAATCACAAGCGGTGTTGCTTTGCTCTTTTCCACTTCTGGATCGACATACGTCACCACGAATTTAGCGTCTAAATCGCCTTCTAACTGCGGATACTTGTCCATCAATTCCGATTTTGTAAAAGTTTTGTGCTTCATGTCAGGCAAAATCCGTCGGATGCGCCTCCTCATTTGGTACTGATCCGGGACGTGCTCATAAGCCTACAGAAAAAACATTCGCTAAAAAAAGGTTAACTTTTTAATCCAATCCATCTGACAAGTAATAACGTTCACTGTCATACAAAGTACATTCAGTACCTCCAGTCTTGGAAGTAAAACAATTGGATAACCTGGAGCAGGAGCGCTATTAATCAAATGCTGCACTTGGGCAAACCACTCCTCGCTTTTGGTGTTCACTGGCCGATCAAAATGTTTCAGAAAAGCGCACGTAATGTACGTATAAGCCATATACGCCATTTGAATATCAAATCGGAGTTTCTAAAGACGTCGAAATGATAATTTTAATACAAAGTAAATATTGGTAAAAGAGGTGATAAATAGTGTTACAAAAGAGGTTACACCTTTTTGCTGATAAGATTAAGATCTCGCAATATTCCCGTATAATTGTGCACTTGTTTCAGTGTCTGGATTCCTCTCCCCAAAATAGTCCAACCACGAAGGACCAAAAATACGCCGTAATGACGGTGTCTACAAAATAATATTTCGGATAAGTGAAGCGAATGCAACTTTCCTAAATCGAAAACACACTAACAATGGATGTGTCAAAGTATGGCTGTAAGAATTACATATGAATCAGGGGTGTAGCAAGCAAGAAAATGTTCGAAATTTCTTTTTAATTATCGTGATGGCAGAATTATAACTGGCTCACCGTCCGACAAGTTCCAATACGGCATAAGCGCCAGGCGTCACCTTTCTCAAGTCAGCTGCATCCAGTTTATCTATTCCCAGGGCCTTTTTGCGCAGCTTATCACTGGCCACGATGACCAAACGGTCGCCATACTGTTCCCGAACAACAGACAACGATGGTTTCGACTTTCGAAGTGTATGTGAAATGTCTGTTCGTGTGTGTAAACAGCGGCAAGATCCCAAAATTTCTGGTGATTTTTCGAAAAAAATTCCGTAACAATTCAGGAATGACGATGGTACTTCTTTTGCCTAAAAAATAAAACCCTGCGTGAAATCACCAATAACGGATCGACGAACTTGCGAAGTCTCCATTGGCGTTGCATACCTCCCAGCCATAGGTGAATATTGTCACTAAAAATAAGAAAAGAAGTTAAATTTGGTAATACGAAGCCAAATCAAGACTGCATAACGATCCAGAACGCACTATGAAATACACCGAGTGAAAACCATAACAAAAAAGTGTCTCTTCAGAGGATTGAACTCAGATCATCCACGACAAAAACCATTTTTATTTCAAAAACATGTACGCATCGGCTGTTCACCGGTATCAAAGCATCGATTGCACTGCAAGCGAGACAGCTATATTATGTTTTGCGCTATGTTATCGCGCGCACAGAACCTACAACATATACCTTCATGACCATCATTAGAGGATGATTTCAAAGTGATGTCCACTTCGTCATCATCTGCGTCCACTGCTGAGAAAGGCCGCTTAAACGCTGATTCCACACTAACTTCCTCCGGTAGGTCGGCGTTCGTAAAATCCTCGACCTTTTTATATTCCAATTCGGGAATAATGGACCGTGCCTCTGGTAGAAGATACACTGACAATTCTTGGTCTGCCAACAGCTCTTCCCAAGCTGCTTGTTGAAAAGCAGCATTCTGGACATCGACCGTCTCGTTGTGATAATAACGGAACGCCTCCTGCAAGCGGATCCAGAAGGATGCCAACGTTATCCCTAAAAAACGAAAGACTGGGTGTAACACTCAAGTCTAAAGGCTTTGATTCAGCGGAGTATTACGTGCCTTCCAGTCCTTCCAGTGCCACTTCACGTCGGTAGCATTCATTTCCCGCAGGAATGGGCTTGGAGGCTTTGGACGATCCAGCCTTTCTTCCCATTTACTGATTTACAGAAAAACCACTCTCAACCTCCCAAACTCCAAGGTACCGAACGGACAGTGGCACAGTGCAACGAAAACGCGGTACCGCACTTCAGACTCCAGTTTAAATCACTGAAGCCTCACATAATACCAGAGACAGTTGTTTTGTCTTTGATAATTGACAACGTACCGCGGTATTATATATTAAACGAAATGAGTTCGAAAAATTGTAATGATTGTTTTGTGACAAGTTTTTTCTAGTGACAGAGATACCGTAACAGAGTCTTTTAAACTTCTTGCAGTTGCTTACTGTAAACGTCGTTAACATTACCGTATGGTGATTTGATTTACGTTTTGTTAGTAGTGTACCTAGTGCGATTTGCTCCAAAGCAAAATGGAACCGAAAGTCGAAAATGATCGTGCTACCGAAAATTGAAATTGACGTCACGCCAAGGAAGCTGTGATTGGTCAGAGTTTTAGCTCGGCTCGGGAATGGAGTAATTGGTCTAACGCGTTGGGGCGGGGCTAAAGGCTCGGGCGTGGCTAAAGTGCGGCAATTAACAGCGAACTCGGCCATAGCGTTTATTGGGTAAACATGGCTTCAGCCAAACCAACCCAGTAGCAGACAATCTGAGGCGTTGTAGTCAAGTAGGAGAAAAGTTATGGCGAACATTTTACAAAACTTTTATATTAAACACCTAGTACGCCATCAGTGGAATTTTAAAGGAAATATATTTGCCGTACATTTTTATGCATTCGCGAAGTGAAAAAACTCAATATCTTGACAATGCGCAGTGTACCAAAGTGGTACTTGTTAGCACTAGTTAAGTCCGTAGTGCGTAGTTTGCGTCCGGTGGGATAGAGGGCGAGGGCTTAAACCAGTCACTCCATTTGCCAGGCTAAGCATTTTGGCTGAACCTGGCATCTTCTGAAAATTCCAAAAAACCGACTTTTTGGAATTTTCATTTTCCCGTCTTTGAGGAGATGCCGAGAGTGTCTGAAATTCCAAATCTACTGTGTCGTCGTGCCGTACTCCTGTTGTCTAGCAGTTACGAATAACAATCTTTGAATTTATGTTTCTCCGTGCATATTGCTACTGCCTTTTTTCAGTCGCACAGCACCTTTACCATTTCAAACTGCTTAACTTAAAAATATTGAAAATTCCAGTAACAAAATGGGCGTATATCCAATTAATGATGCATTTTGAATTTTGCCACAAGCAGCACTTTGTCATCGCACGCGGTCTAGTGTACTGTATGTTGTGGTTTCTGTGCAGCAGCGTCACGTCAGTTCTCATGAGCGGTCGCCATAGCGGCACCCGGACTACTTCCGGTCATTCTGCGTTCATACGCGGTCTCTAGCACTGGAATATTTCGGCACTGCGTTTCTGCGTTTTTCTAAATTTAAGTACAGTAATTATGCAAAAATCTGTAAAGTTCTAACTTCAGTGCAGGGTCTTTCTCCCAGTTAGCAGGCAGTTATTTAATGACTAAGTGCAGAATTAACAAACTGAATTTTCCTCGAATCTTTTCTCACACTGGATTTCAGCTTTCGCATTTGAATCGATAATAAACTGCACGTGTTGCACTCTAGCTGTTACTGTTGTATGTATTAGGGTTTCAGAATTTTGGTTAACAGAAACAGGTCAAAAAAGTTTGCGTTCTTTGTTTTCAGTAATAAATACTAAGTGATACTTTTGTAATAATTGGTAGTGGTAGCGAAGAAATACCTGTTGTGCTAGTTTCAACCATTAAAAGATTCGATTAAGTGTTTCACGATGGCCAGCTCCATACGTACGCATATTATATAATTATGTAGGCTCTGTACTTTATGATGATACTGTTAAATAAGTATCACTTTACTGTGTAACTGTGAACACCATTGTTCGATTTTTCGATATTCGCCTTCCGGCAGTGCTCTTCTCGCAAATTATAGTGAAAACTCAAAATTTCCCAAGAAGGACTACTATTAAAATGTCTGGTCGCGGAAGCTTGATCTACTACATTTTGCTTAATCATCGATGTCATACTTTGCTGTTTTTCCACTTTTTCGCGTGTTATATGAGTATTACACTTTCCCTTCCGGCCAAACTCATGCTGCACTGGCTTTATCGTCATAGCGCTAGCCTTCCGGATCCACTATAACACTTGTGACAAGAAAACATTGCTTGTTTTGTCGCCCTTTTGGTATTGACTTTTTTAAAAGGAAATCGTTATTGATAACTGTAAACAAGTTACATTTCGATGGCAGATCGCGCCGCGGAAGAGCATGCGACGCCGGTGCGGAAAGTTTCCACGGCTGTTCAGCGGAAAATCTCCTCCACCGTCAACATACTACGCGACCGTGTCCATGTTGGATTTGAGAACGGCTTCGGTACCGGGCGGACGCGGCTGGAAGGAGAAGATCCGGCATTAATAGGATCGTCTCAGGATGCTGGAGCGCCTGAAAACCTGCCCAGCGGCTCCGACGGCCAACCGGGCCCGCTGGTCGGCCGCCCGTTGTCGCGTTCACCAACAGCCGAAGACATTGAGTTGGATATTTCCATGCGCGTGGAAGAGCTGCAGAAAGAGGGAATCAGTAATCCTGCGTTCGAAAAGAGCCAAGACGATGAAGTATGTTTTTTTACCGGCAAAAAATGTAAATTTTAAAAAAAAATTATTTTCAGGTACGTTTTCGAGAAATTAATTTCTTAAAATCTGGAGCATCTCGCATAGGTTAGGATTCACTGGTATTGCCGTAATTAAAAGAATTACGGAGGAAATTAATTTTCATGTACATGCTCGAGTTTGACATATAATTTTGTAAATATTGTATAATAATTATGTTTAAGCTCGTTCATTAAATGTTTGACCAGGAATATCCCGAAGAGGCGGCCAACACTGTGTCCCGCATGAGCACAGACACCGGTCGCAAGCGGCGCATTAACCGGCACGCGGATCGCTTTAGGAAAATCAGTCTGGGATACGGTGTTAACGAAGCGGTTCCCTCGGCTGAGCACTATCAAACGGAAAACTTAGACAGACTACGGCCGACCCTGGATGATCTGCGCACAGAAAAGGTAAACTAATGTTGACCGATAAATGCATACGTAACTGTTATGTATGCAGATTACGATCGGCATGCAGTACTAGGAAACAGCGTTTGTTATAGGCGGCAAGGGAAGAAGATGATGTTCGACAAACTGGAGCGGAGACTAAGTTAACAAAAAATAAATTAGGATGGATAAGAGGCGTTGTGGTAAGATTGCGCTTTGCGTTATGGCGGCTGCTGCTGCAAATAATATGAATCGTGGCTTGTGCCTTGCTTTAGCTATGGACAATTTTGAATTTGTGGGGAGTGATGTTGTTCCTGCGTATTGGATGGATGTGTGCTCAAGCGGGCATGGGTAAGCTGGTTGTGAGGACATACAGGTGGAAGCGAATTGCGTGTTTTCAGCCGAAAAACGCAATTGAATGCATGTTGTTCTTACCATTAGCGGTGGTATACGACATAATGAAAGCACTAACATGTTGAAGAACTTTATGACTTTTGTATCTCTGACCGGTGCGAATTTTACAGGTCTGTTCCTTGTGATCGTTGTTATTGCTACTATCATCGCCGTTTTAACAAGTTTATCCACATCCGCCATAAGTACAAACGGCGAAGTTGGGAGTATGTTTGAATCGACGTTAGAAAAAGCTGTTTAACAGTTGAAATTCTGTTGTACTTTTTAGCGGGCGGAACGTATTTTATGATTTCCAGGAGCCTTGGACCGCAGTTCGGTGCAGCTATTGGTGGGTGCCCAGTAATTCTGTCGTAATAATCATGTTTGGTTGTAAATTTGCCGTTTATGTCCATTTAAAGGCGTCATTTTCACGCTGGCCAACACCATCAACGTTTCGCTAAATATACAAGGATTTGCAGATGTTTTCGTCAAACTGATAGAGGTTAGATTAAGCATCGAGTCTGCTTTTTGATAGCGGTGTTTCTTTTGGATTAAAATGAAAAATCAATCACGTGGTACCGCTTAAAGAGACGAGAAAAAGCTTAAAAAATAGCAAAAAGGAACTTCAGTGTATGTAATTTGTTAATACCAGGAATTCACTTATAGATGTACGAGTACGAATATATGTGTCTCAAATACTAGAGCAAAACTTTTTTGTTCGTCTTGTTATAAACAGAGCGCCGGAGCGCATATAACCCGTTCTGGAGACCCCGATTTGCAGCACTTAAATGATGTCCGCGTTATTGCGGTAATCACGCTCATTTTGCTGACAGGATTTACGTTTTTCGGAATGGAGATTGCTTCTAAGGTACAGATATGGTCATCGCAGTGAGACGGACAAGGCGGGATGCTCAAAATTTTACAACTTATTTATTTTTGTTTTATTTTGCAGCTGCAGTCAGTTTTCTTCGTGATCCTTATGGCAGCTATATTTAACATGTGAGGGAATTAGATAAAAATAAGATTGATGCTAACTGATTGCCTCTTTTGCATATTTTGCGTAGAGTTATTGGATCGATTGTACCACCGACTGCAGAAAATCAGGCCAACGGCTTTGTAGGATATTCTTCCGCTTTATTTGCGGAAAATTTTGCTCCGGCTTTCCAGCATGATTCGACTGGCGATAATAGTTTCATGACAGTATTTGGTGTGTTTTTTCCTTCGGTTACCGGCATTTTAGCTGGGACATCCATTACGGGAGACCTTCGCGATCCTGCGAACGCCATACCGAAAGGTGACGTATGTTGATTTTTAACTTTTTTTGCAGCACAATAAACTTGTGTTAGTATTTTCTAATTCTTAGCAAAATTACCCTATATTATTGTAACCAAGAATCAAGAATGGCGTATCGTATTTGACAATTTTTGATTAACAAACTGTATCGATGTCGAGTTTTTTCGCACTGTTTAACCGTACACCGTTTCAGGCACCATCGTTGCTATCTGTTTTACGTCGGTATCATACATTCTTCTCGGGTGGGTCACGGCAGCTGTAACATTACGACACGCCAGCGGAAATGTTTCCGATCTGTACGCTGGCACATTACAAAATTGTATGGCGAACTCCAGTTGCACTCAAGGAAGTATCAATAATTTCGAGGTAGGTTGTGTTAAATATGTACCGTGTCCCCACTAATCGGAACACGCCAATAATCGTTGAAGAGTTAATTACTGCATCCAGTGCTTAACTGAATCCATCTTTGTATACAGATTATGGAAGAAGTTGCCCATTTCCGACCTATTGTTTTGGCTGGAATATTTTCGGCGACGCTCAGCACTTCGTTAGGATGTATTAATTTTGCACCCAAAATATTCCAGGTTGGTTAAAAGAGGTCTCTTGTTTTTCTGTTTCCGATGTTTTACTTTACGTTTTACTTTTTACTTGTTTTTTTCCAGGCATTATGCAGAGATAAAATATTTCCGGGGATCCATATATTTGGCAAAGGTTATGGGAAAAATGATGAACCTTACAGGTTAAACGAATATTACAAAGCGTTATTCTTTTATTCAGTTTAGATATATTATTTTCTTTGCAGAGCCTACGGTTTAGTTATGATCGTTGCCGTTATCTTTTTAATGCCAGGTAAGTTTGAAAGGACTTTACTAACTTGTATGAAGCTTGGATGAAATATACGAGCGTATTTTGTACTTTAGCAAACCTAAACTTCATTTCCAATATCGTTTCCAACTGTTTCCTCCTGACCTATGCGTTAGTCAATTACGCCACTTTTGACGCTGCATTTTCGAAATCCCCGGGTAAGAAGACTAAAAATTTTCCGCCCTATATGGTTTGACATTATTCTTAACTTTTAGTTTTTCGCTTTAGGATGGAGACCGACGTTTCGCTATTACAATAAATGGCTTAGCCTGGTCACCAGCATTGCATGCATAGTGATTATGTTCGCACTGGACTGGATGTCGGCAATTATAGCAATTGGCGTCGATATGTAAGTAAGGGAATGAAAATATGCTTTAGCTTCGCCGACGTTTTAGAAAAAGATTCGTATTTGCAAATGTATATTAAAATAGTCTCCTGAAAAGTCAGTGAGATTAAGAAAAGATTAAATTGAAGCAGCATAGCCGAATGATGTATACTCGGTGCTGTTTGTAAAAACTAAAATTGAGCGCGAAATTCATCGTACAAAGAAAAATATCTAACCAAGATTTCAAACGTTCTCCTAGCGCAAGCATGCATGTTATGGTTACGCCATTGTTTTTAATTATTTGCAGTCATACTTTGGGTATTCGTATACTACAGAGATCCTAAGGTTAATTGGGGAACGTCAGGCGAAGCTAATATTTATCGTCGAGCCTTGACGGATGCACTGAAGTTGATTACCGTCGAGGATCATGTTAAAAATTACAGACCACAAATTTTGCTTTTATGCGGATTGCCGTGCTCGCGTCCTGCATTGGTCCATTTTGCCAACAGCATTACCAAAGGCGTTGGCATGCTCATCTGTGGACATGTATTAGTGGTAATTACAATTTATGGCGATATTTTTCGATGAATTGCGCTCTTACTTTTCGGTAGTGCACAAATATACTGCCAAAATAAATTTACAACTTTTGGTACTGGTACGCTATTACGAAACAAGTGGGTTTCGCGTTGGATTATTTGGTTTAATATGGCCTTTTTGGATATATGATACTATTTATCGATAATAAAGTTTTTCTCTTGTAAAGTCTTACACGATTTCGCAGGAATATTTTTGTTGCCTTTGTTGACCCTTAGCGTGAATTTGTAAATAAAACGCTATACCGTAGCGTTGATATCACCGTTTCTCTTTTTTTGATTTAAAATTTTGAATGGTTTGTTTTATATGCAGTATCAGGACAGAAAGTGTTTTTAGGGAAAAACTTTGGAACGCAGAGAAGTCCTGGCACGCGAAATTTACATCTGGTTGAGGCGGCAAAAGATCCGAGCGTTTTATGACTATGTGGCGGCGGAGCGCACCGTGGAAGGAATGAAAGCATTGATACAGACTTCCGGTTTGGGCAAACTGAAACCGAACATAATTATGATGGGTTATCAACAGAGCTGGTCAGGCTGGACTGAAGAGTCCATAAATTCCTACATCGGCGTTATCAACCATGCGTTTGACTACAATATTGCGGTGGCCATCCTGTAAGCATGATCATCAAAGACACTGTAAACATAAATTGATACAGTTTAACAAATATTTTCTCCTCAATATAGCTATGCCAAGGAAGGCTTCGATATTGGAGAAGTCGTAAATTTCGAGAAACTTGTACGAGAGAACGTTGAAAACCTGAAAATGGAGGAGAACGTGAGTACATATATTTTGGAATCAAAGTACGGTGCAATTTCTTATTACTATTATAGTATATAATGATAGAATACGATTGACCGCCACTAATGTAAGTAATTACTAATCATGGAGTAGAACCATAATGGTTAAGGCGGCACCATTTTAAAATATGCATTGTACGTGCAAGTTGTGTACAAAGGCTTTCAGCCGTATGCCAGTGAAGTAGTTAATAACCTTTCATGTGTTAATAGTAAGTGTTTTATGTATTTGTCTTTATGTATACTTTATGTATATTTTATGTTTTGTTTTATGTATATTTATGTCTTTATAAATATTTCGACATGCAGACGTTCGTTCTATACTTATACAGTACTGAATGCATTTGACCTTAGTTTGGTGTACACAAAATGGTTTTATTAATTGTTGTTTTCGCGTTCACAATTTTTTGTTGTTGTTGCCAAATCGCAGGGAGCTTCAAAGATGTATTTGTGAAAAATGAAAAAGCGGTCCCTCTTGATATACTTCCGACGGATGATCCGGATATGGTAGCACGTATCAATCTGGCCCGGAAATTCGAACCCGGCAAGAAAAAAAGGCCATGAATGGCGAAATCCATGTTTGGTGGTTGTATGACGACGGCGGTATGAAGTATTTCTATGTTTGAATTTGAGAATACAATTTGCTCGATTTAAAATTATGTTCTGTTAAACAGCCCTCTGACCTCAGAAATGACTTTTAGTTTTATCATGGCAGGGTTAACACTTCTGCTTCCTTATTTGATGACCCGGCGCAGTCCCTGGAGTGGGTGTCCGCTCAAGGTGTTTTGTCTGGCGGGAGCCGATCCGGAATCCACAAAGAAGAGCATGATGACTTTGCTTGCTCAATTTCGTATAAAGGCTGTGGATGTCGTTCCGGTCAATCTGGACCAAACTCCATCGCTGCAGAGGTACAGATATGCTGCTGCACTTACAGTATTTGTTTTTTATTTGCATTCTTTAAATTAATTTATGCTTTCGGGTACCAGTATATTTGATGAGCATTTTCCATTCTGTTGCACAACGCTACTCGTATGGTTGTTCAAGTGAAACACTATGATAATTGATAAGTGAATGAGCGATGGTCGTTCAAGTTAAACACCCGAAATATTGAATTCCCCAAACCAATTTTCTTCCGGTTTTTTCTTTATCCAATTAAGGAGGATTTACTCTTTACAGAGTACTAGAAATTTTAAAAAAAAGCTCGAACCGTTTTCTTGCAATTGCGTCGTAAAGAAATCAGTGACGAAAGCGCTTTAGCCACGCCACATGAGCCACTGCACTAAGCTCATACAATTGTAGTCGCCGCCGTACATGGGCGGCTGTGCCATCGCCGTGTTAGAAGTTAATTTAGTTCAGCTTGGTTTCCGTTTAATTTGATTTTTTCCCCATGTCTTCAAAGTTGATGTCTTTAAACTGAATTCGAGCTCCTCTAAATCAACTTCTAACACGGCGATGGCACAGCCGCCCCTGTACGGCGGTGACTCCAATTATATGAGCTTAGTGCAGTGGCTCATGTGGCGTGGCTAAAGCGCTTTCGTCACTGATTTCTGTACGACGAAATTGCAAGAAAACGTTTCAAGCTTTTTTAAAAATTTTAAGTACTCTGTAAAGAGTAAAACCTCCTTAATTGGATAAAGAAAAAAACCGGAAGAAAATCGGTTTGGGGAACTTAATATTTCGGGTATTTCGGGTGAACGACCATCGCTCATTCACTTATCATAGTGTTTCACTTGAACGACCATACGAGTTAAAGTGACAACATTCTTTTGCAAGTACGTAATAATACTGTCTTTGACGGCTAAACTTGCAGGTATTACTGTATCAAAACTATTTTTAACTTGCAGAGTAGGTGCCACCGTAAACCAAAATTTTCGGTGCTAAATGGGTTTTTAATGGTGTCCATATATACCACAAAAAATATCTCCGGTTAAACAAATCATAATTTGAGAAACGGATTTTTACTTTACAGCCAAGATTGGTTTAATACTTTGATATCGGACTACCGTCTTAATGAGGTGACCAGGAGGGTTTCCCGGCTGGATCACTATGATGAATCGGAAATGGTGCAATTCAGTCGGCGCACAATGAACCAAATAAGGTAAGTAAGCACCGACATACATATAGAGCATGCTACATCTGAAAACGAAATTTTCTCACGCAGTATGACTATGTGCAGGTTACGGGAACTGCTGCTGGAACATTCATCCCAATCAGCGCTCAATGTCATCACAATGCCGTTGCCCAAGGAAGGGCGCAACTCGTTACACTATATGGTTGTGCTGGATACTCTGACCAGAAACATGCCGTTGACCTTATTGATACGGGGTACTCAGGAGAGCGTACTCACATATTACTGCTAAGAGCAGTTATTATTAAGTAATTAATTTAACAGCATGCTTTAATTATTGAAAAAATTATTTTATAAAATACGAATGTAAGGCACCTGGTTACAATTTGTACATGTCGCAGTCGGGGTCGCATGGGCAGTGGTGCTTTTGGGGGACTTTTTTCTTTTACGTCTAATAAACTCACGAAGAACATGCTCATTTTGGAGCTGTAAAATGCCAGATGACGTTGATCTTTCTTATTTTAATGAGCCATTTCCCATCAGTGACAATACCTTTACAGACAGTTAAACTGATTAGGAAAACCACATATCTATAGAAGACTATAACCACATATCTGTAGAAGATCTATAGAAGACTAGACCACATATCTATAAACCACATATCTATAGAAGATCTATAGAAGACTAGAAGTACAGTAGTTTTTGTACTACTTGTTGTGGCACAGTGTGCCCATAGTACAACGGTCTTCCTATGACTGGCATGCGATATATCATCTAAATCGCAATTTAAAAAATGCGGGCTTTTCTGCAGACAGGTCCACAGTTGTCGTTCTTATACACCGCACAGCATTTCTCATTCTCTCCACAATCAGTATCATTGCCGTTACAAATGCGAACCCATTCTCCGTTGACCAGACGATGGTTACCGGCGCAGACGACGGGTCCGTGTCCGGCGTGCGGCGGCCAGACCGGTCGGTCTACCAGCGGTGGGCACAGGCCGGCCGTGCCGCTAACCGATGGAATGTCCACGACGACAGCAGCCACGAGGAAGGCAAGGATGCAGATCCGGAAGTGCATTTTGCGACTGGGGGCTGAGCTATAAATTTGAAATTATAACTTAACTATGACACCGCTAAAACGCTTCCTGAACTGCAAGGGCTGCTCTGACACTCAAACAAGACGAAACCACATAGGTTTAATATTTTACAAATACTTTGAAATACGGAGCTACCACAAGATAAGCAGAAATTATCGGTCCGGATAACCGACGACGGCATTGTTCTTTCCACAAACTTGTGTAATCGGCAGAAATAGGTTTAAAGTTCTCATCAATAAAGAGTGACCTTCGAAAGTTTCCACGCATAAATAAAATTCCCTGATAGCAGTTCTTTGTTATAACTCCCTAGATTAACCGCTGCTGTGCAAAAGACAAATTTTTACATCCGAGGCAGCGAATACTATCTAGGCCCGCTCATTGTTCAAAGGTCATAGCAGTTAGATTTATGACTGAATAACAATGCAGAAGATTTAACAGTTATCATGAGGAAGCGTTATATCGTTTGTATGAGAACGACGCTGCGGTTAAACGGCAGATAATAATTGTATCTTTACTCACTTTTCATATAAAAGCCGATCGTTTGGTCAATATGATACAGTACGTACTCTGATTCAGTGCTTCCGGTCCGTTTTCTGCCTCGATAGCCTAACTGTTCACTTCATACAATCACCATGGAGTCCCGACTGGTCATTGCATCCGCCATGATCCTGGCCGCAGTTATCCTATCAGCGGAATTCCCGACTGTTGCCGCCCGTGCTGGATTGTGCCCGCCGTTGTCCGACCGACCGGTTTTCCCTCCCCATGGTGGACCCGGTCCGGTGATGTGCACAGAAACCCACCGCATGTACAACGCCCAATGGGCGCCCGCATGTGCCACTGATAATGAGTGTGGTCCCAATGAAAAGTGCTGTGCACTTTGGAAGAACGACCCCTGCAAGCCGGTGTGCCGACGAGCAAGAATTTTCTAAGCCATTCTGTTCTTCTAGCGTTGTCTAACTTCTAGCGTTGTCTAACTGTTAACTGGTACGAAATGTTCTGTCAGTTACGAATATAAATAATATCGGCTGAATGCCTACCTCTTTTTAAGAGGAACGGGAGAAAAAATTAAACACGATACTGAATACCACCAAAACTTAAAACTTGAAATGGAAACGACTGTTTTGCGTTTTACTGTTTTTGATAGGATCAATAATAGTGCAAATTGCAAATGCGTGATGCCTGCTATTTAATTACAGCAAAGAATAAGCGCAGACAAAACACGAACGACAAAGACTGCACAGTGCATGATAATGGTATAATGTGCCACAGTTCTCACCGCACAGTGGTGAGAATTACTGTGCCACAGCCAACATAGACGGTTTAGACTGCGATTCTGTATCGACCTGCAGCTGCAGTGCCGCCAGTTCTTCACGTAATTGTTTCTCTTCCGCATCTATCGCCGCCAACTCTTTGGCTTTCCGCTGCAGGAATTCTGGCTGCTTGTTTTTAAGTTCGCCATGGTACTTTTCCAGCTTGGCTTTCCGGACTTCCATGGCCGTTTTCTGGGTGATGGCACGGTAGATTTCTCTTGGAGTGTTCCGATTACGAAGATTCGGGGGTGAATACTCAAGCTCCAGCCGTTGTAGAACCCAGCAGAATTTATTATAATCCCACTCACGTAAGCGACGAAGCAATTTGGTGCGTGCGTACACTGCGCCCTGGAGAAAGTAGCGCATCCGTGGTGTCTAAGGACAAACATAACCAAAATTTCCATTAGAAAATTTGAGAGTTACCATTCACTAAGCTAGATACATCCGTAAAATTCTGTTCTAAATTCGCACTGCTGTATGAAATTTTATGCAGTACTATGAAAAAAAACTGCAAGCGGAAACTAAGTAACAGAAAGTGCGATTTTCCATCTACCGACGTACAGTATAAGTATAGACTTTGCAAATACAGCACAACATTAATTTCGCAGACTACTTTAATAAGATCAAAATCTTTCTTTATATGTTCTATGTGAATCAAGCTCTATGTAATTTCATAATAAATTTAAGCAATAAGTAGTATTTTCGCTATCGTATCAAATTAAGCAGAGGAACAAAACATAATGACTGAGCAATGCATAAGAACTGGAATTACAAAATTTTAAATGAAAAACTGTAACTAACTTTAAACCAAGTCAAAACTTTAACTAATTCATGAAGCGTTTTCCATCGTTTTCCATGACAGCTGAACAAAATTATTACGTATAACGTTACGATTTAGAAGTTTTTACGACAACCACAGTTACCAGATACTCACACCGGGTTTAATTACGCGGAGAGGATCAGGATTTTTTAATTTTGGCTGAGCGGCTGGACTGAGCAGATAGTCCTGAGTGGCCCGTATCTGAGCCGTAATCTGTGCAACTGTAAGCAAACGTCATCATTTAGGCCAGATGCGATCTGAGTTTCGCATACAGGATAATTTTGCAATCATGCAGGACCAACAATTAACGTAAATAAAACCCTCAAAGCATCAATATCTATGCATAGGATTTATCGGGAAAAAGTTTGTCTTGTTTGCACTCACTCTTCACTTCGATTGAACTGTCATCGGATTCATAACGCCGGACTCGCGATACCAGTTCATATTCCAACATTTCTTTCGTACACGACTGTAAAAACAATCACTATGAGTCTATGAGTATAAAACTCTTTTATGGTGCAGTTACCAGTACATACGGTTTGGCTGACATGTTCAAATAAAAATTCAAAAAACCAAATGAATTGCACCATAAAATAGTGTTGTACTCTCGCTACGGCATTTCAGGAAATGTTTAGCAAATTTAACTTTCAGGCAAAGAAGCGTTTATATCTATATTCAGTAGCATTAACAGGCCAATCAAAGTGATACAACTTACAATGTGTCCGAAATCCAAGGAGCACAATTTGTGAACATTTTCATCCGCACTGCAATAAAAAAGGATTTGAACACTGTTATATACCATTTATGAGAAACTGAAAATATGCATGACCGAAGTCTTCCAGCCATAAACCAAAATGAGCCAAGCTGAAACGTACTCTATGAGTTCTTTGCAGCCAATAAATTCCTTCCGTGGGCGCTTCAGGTCCCATTTAGGCACCTTCGCCTTGTCGCCTAGAATGGGTTTATCATTTACACATGTTTTTTCCCACCAAATAGTCAAACAAAGCCTGTTTTAAATTTCTCAAGTTGCAACTTACCCGATTTATACTGCGTCGATTCTTTGTATCTGACCATGCTGCCGATTGGTTCGATGTCCATAATCCATTTCACTTCCCACGCCGGAACGGTTGTATGGAACGCTCTCCATCGGCCTTCATGACGATTGAGGGATAATATCGGAGGTGCACACGAAAGCGAACTTACGGAGGGAGAGAAGCTGCATAATGCTTGCCCCTTGAACGCAAACACTGTGCGAAGGGTTTTCCATGCATTCATTTCTGATGACGAGTCTAGACTCTAGCTGCTAGCAGGTAAATGGCTAGAGACTACAGCCAGCAGTAGCACCATATGACAATGGCCAGCAGTGGAACCCTTTACTATAAGTACACTCGCAAAAAAAACGCTAAAAACGCAGCAATATTGCTGGTTTTGCCTTCATGAGAACAGCGAAGAACAATCCACAATATATTTTTAATCAACTGTTTCATAAAATTTTATTTGTTGCTTTGCTGCCTTTGCAAGTTTAAAAAGTAGAGTGAAAAATCCGAAACAGAAAACCACAATCGCAAATTTCGAGCGGCGGCGCCGTAACTGGGCGGTTGGAGCTGAGCATGAGAGAGAGCTTTCAAGCGATTTGTGTTTATTTATAATTTACTATTTGCATTTTTGTTTCTTTTTCGTTTTTACATTTTAATTTATATTTTTTTCATGCTCTTAGCGATTTTTGATCGAATGTTCGGTCATTTTCAAATTATGATGTCATTGTTTATACCTTTTGTGCGCGCAAAAGACGTTGACGATGTATTATGAAGCAGAAGTGCGACAATAAGTGGTTCTTGTCAATGAATTGCTGGTGAGTCAGTATAACAAGTCAAAGCGATCTGTTTTGTGAGTTTTGAATTCACAATTTCACTTTTGTCGCTGGCTGAAAGGTTTGAAGAATGGCGGAAGATATCTCAACGACATCTATCGTGGAATCTCCCGTTTCCACCTCTTTGCGGTGCATAATTGCTGCTCTTCTAAATGAGCATGGTATTGAAGAACTGGAAGATCCTGTTTGCGTGGCGATCCTGGAACAGATTCTGGTGAAAGTTGTGATGAAGCTGGGATCTTTGACGCAGTCCTTTGCTGAACATGCAATGCGAGCGCAGGCACACTTCGCTGACTCCATCATGGCTGTTGCCTTTACTGGCATGGACATACCGAAGCTTAAATCGTACTCAAGGGAGTTCCGGATTCCAAAACTGCTGGATGGCGTCAAACTGACGCCGGATCAGGCTGGATCGGCTGTGCCTTCGACACTATTTCAAGTAAGATTTATCACTTATGTAAGAAAATCAGAGAAGTGTTCGAATAATACTTGCTGTTATTATTATATTAGATTAATAGTGAGCAGCTGATCAGTCGCTTATAAACACTGGGTACTTAATTTTTGACGCTATAGTATTTTTCCAGTATCAACTAGCCCATGAATCCATTCTCATGGTTCTTTTAGTTACATAGTTATTATATCCTTTCTTTCTTCTTCCGCGAGGATTGAAAGAACGGCAGTGTTTTGTTACTTTTCTGGACTAATTTTACCAATTGCGATAATTATTATTCGTTTCTTTATCTATGTGCGGTTTGGTTGAAAAAAAAGAAATTATTACCGCTATGACTTTGCTGGCTTTGGTGCATTGTTCATCTGGAAATTGTGACACATTGGACTTTGGTGCAAGTTAGTTTTGTTTAATTATTGGTATCACAAATAAGTTTATTCTTCCTTTCAGAGTGGCGACCAGCGACGACTGCCACGCTACATTCCTGATTATTTTCCTCCCATGCCGAGCGTGTACACATTCGAATCAACGCCTGTTCAGAAACAGAATAAGATTGATTATAAGCAAGCTCGGGAAAAGCTAGCCAGTGAGCGACGCCAAGTGGAGAAATCTCTCACCGCATACCACTTGCGGATTGCCGGTCCTCTCGATTCGCCCTTCCAGCTCAAGGATCCAAGTTTCGCGCTGCTCCCAGCTACCTATCGCTTGGACAAGCCTGCGTATATTGCTGCATTAAGCCCGTCAAAATTTGAGAATCGTCGTACAGAGGAAGTCAGCAGATTCTCCAAAGAGACGGAACTGGATAAATCCAGGGAAGATGACGAACTGCAGAGCATGAAGGAAGACGGGCCACCTCGTAAATATCGCCGACATAATCAGCAGAAAAAAGTCGGCGATAAGGAGCGCAAACAGAAAACACCTTCGAAAAAATCCGGACCAAAAAGCAAAGAACGCCACAAAGAGGAGACCGAAGAATCGAATTCGGCTAGTGGACTTTTTTCCCCATAACCAGAATGTTCCTGTAATTATAATCTGTACAATATTAACAATACGTTGTTTAAATTAAGTACACTTATTTCATTTGCTGAAAAATTGTAATTTTTCAATTGAACGTCGTGCCTGAGTATTGTGATTGTGAGAATCTGCATTTTAAGAAATTAAAAACATGAACTTTTTTACTCCAGCTCACGGTGTTCACCAGCAAATTTTGCATGGAAGTCTACACTTTGTATGCTTAAAACAGCGTTTGCCGATAATTGCAGCATCACGAAAAAATGGCAGTAAACACTGTTAAGAGAGCAAACATTTCAGCCCTTGTTGGACTTAAAACACTACTAACCTGTAAGTAAAATGCTATTACTTCAGTCTTTAACTAGTACTGTACTGAAAGTGAAATGTATAGATACAGTACTGCGGAGGAGACCCTCAGCCAAACCACAACACTGACAGTACGCGGTAGATGATTTATTACGATATGCAGGAAGAATTACCTACACAAATACACTGTTCTCATATTAGATAGAAAGATATTAGATATATATCAGATTTGAAAGATATTAGGTATTAGGTAGATATCATTAGATATCCCCCCATTATTACCTATTTACAGTACTGTACAGTAATTATTTGAAAGGCTCAGTCCAGTGACGATATATGACCGTAAAGTAAGTGCTGAATCCGCCTTTTTCGGTTTTGCTTTTTTGGAGTTAAATTCAGTCAGGATCGAAAATCGAAAAAATCACAAGAACAGAAAACTTGTGAAACCGCATACCTGATAGCATCTTTCATACCAGCGCCAACGTAGTAAAAAACTGAGATATCGAATATGCAATATTCTAATCTTTTTCAGACAACGAAGCCAAATGTTGCTCGATTTCTTGTTCAGTCAAAATATGGAAATACGGCTTTTCCTGCGTTACACATGCAACTTCAACCTCGCTTGGTTTGAAGTCCACCGCCAGGACCGTGGAAAAACAGTTAAGCGCCAACTGCAAACATGATACAATTTACAGAATCGCCAACAACAGCCACAAATTAACAGAATCGTTAGGCATCAAAAGGTTTAAGGACCAAATTAAATCATTAAATCTTTGGCCTTAGTCAGTGTACTCATTTTAGTGGTTTCACTTTGCTTTAATAAAACGAGGGAAGAAATACAACTGATAGCTGCGCAACAAAATTCTAGAGGATAAAACAATTTTTAAAAATGTGCTAAAGATCTTTAGTTTACCGCTTGGAAATCCACCTAATGGCAGAATGAATACTTTTAAATAAGAGGTTCACTCACTTCGACAACTTCATTATCGCTCAGCGTCGCTTGTTGTTTCAGCGACTTCTCCAAAAACGCGTTCACCTCCGCCTGCTTGGCGCCCACACCAATCCCCCGGAAACCACAATAAAATCCAGCCGGATCCGTCTTGTACAGCTGCGGTCCCTTCTCCGTATCGTAGCCGATCATCATCATGGAGCAGCCCAGTGGCCGCATGAAGGCATTCTGCGTGTACACCTGGTTGATGTCGGCCATCCGCTTGCACAGCATATCCAACGGAATCTCATATCCGAACTTATACTTCCAGTTGGCCGCTTCGTATTGCGCGCGCTGCACCTGGGCACGCGAGTCCCCAATCAGACCCGTCATAACGCAGCCGTGAGACTCGGTCAGACGGTACAGGTTGGAGACGGATACAGGATCGAGCAACTTGTCGGGGACTTTCTTCTGTGTAATCACCACGGCGGCCGAGGTGCCTTTGAGGCCCACGGATGTATGACCGGTGGCGCTAATGGCTTTGAAGGCATATTCTGTGGGAAAGCACACGACCGCATAGTATCGAGAATTTTGGTGCTAGATGAAACTGGTCAGAGTGTGCGAATATTAACTGCCAGCTTACCAACTTGGTACAGACGACCCTCTGGAGAGAAGACGGTGATATACCGATCGAATCCAGCTGAGGATCCTCTGGACATGTTTATATTTGGCGCAAACTATGGCTCGTCAAAATCAAAACCGATTCCGAGATGTACCGAAAACTAAAAGGGTGCCCAACATCCGCAAGATGAACGGTAAGTAACCGTAAGTTTAACTTAACAGCTATCTTTTTGAAAACCAAAATCTGTTTAGTCTTCATAAGAACTGCTGTGCAATGATGAGTCACAGATGCTAGCGATCATTGCTAGGGCCCTCAGCCTTGCCTCAGACTTCACAACGCGGTAAAGCGTGAGTACTCAGAACTCAGAAGTGAGTAAATTTTAGTAAACGAATCGCCGGTACTCGTAAAAAACGATAGAAGTAGCGGTAAAATTACTTACCGGTTACTACTAAATACTTACAAAAAATTATAATGGGTAACAAGGCCTACATGAAAATTAATGATCTCGTTAAAAAGTTTCAAAACTGCCGTTTTAGTGATTAGCATATATGCCGTTAATGTTGTACTCCTCAGTCCCAAAGAAAAAACCAACCTCAGATAGAGACCCAGACTTCCAGTCATCTACAACTTCCTACATACGTTTTGCAAGTTAGAAGTACTTCTCTATAGTTAGTTTTTTCAACAATGTGAAGCGCTTTTCTACGGTTTCATCTACTGACCATGAGTAACAACTCTTGATCTTGCAGATAAGAAAACTTCAGCATGGGCAGATAAAGCGGAGTAGTCTTTATCTGCTTGAACTTCTACCGTAATACAAGTATTCTACTGATACGTTTCTTCATTTTGGCGAGATAAAAGAAGCAGAGCGCATTCATCAAGAATCAAAACTACCGTTGGCGTGTTTATGGTACAGTGGTAACAAAATCAAAGCCCACATTCATTTTCGAGTGTCTTTTCGAACTCCTTTTGGAGCAGAATATTTGATAGTTAAAATTCCCGTCAATTCCTGAAGATCTGGAAAAGGAGGATTTGGAAAAAGTGGAGAATTAGCTAGTAGATGATTTTGTATACATGGCGCAGCGTAGGATAGCAGTAATAGGATGCGGTTTTACTGGACTGTGCGCGTTGAAGCATTTCTCTTTGGATCCAAGTTTTCAAGTTGTCGGATTTGAGCAAGCAGACAGCATCGGTGGAGTATGGAAATATCCAGCCGGATGCGAAACCAACATTCAACAGCCGGAAACATCGCCTTTTTATTGTCGAATATATCGTGATCTCTTGTACGTATAAACTTCACGGGACGGTTATGCGTTATATCACTTATATAGATATGCATGATTATAGCTTTAATGCAGTACGAGTACTTGTATTATGCCCGTACTTACAACCAAAAACAATGAAAACTTTTGTTTAGCGCGTTTTGAAAACTTTTCACAGTGCGCAGTTTAAATGGCTTTCAGTCCTCACAGGCTATAAAGCTTTACATGTACAGACAGTGTACTTACAAGCTTCAAATGCTAAAATGTTTTAGGACAAACGTTCCGCGTGACCTAATGAGCCTGGAAGATTTTCCATTTACTTACGGCGAAGATGGAAATTCGTACTGCAATAGTGAAACTGTGATGGGTTATATGCGAAGCTACGCAGACCATTTCAAGCTCATTCCTCACATCAAAGTAAGTGCTGGAGAGTTCAGCGACTAGAGTAGGTGATATTTTACCTAAATTTTGCGATAAATTGTAATTATATCTACGTACAAAGTGTAAAATATCCGCGCTAATCTAGCTGTACCAAGAAACGGTTGTATCGGTATCGGTTCAAAATCACCATCTGTTACTCTGATAAATTAATTTCCGAGATTGCTCGCTGCCGTTGTTCGTATTACGAAATGTGAGACGGTTAATTTGAGCCGGTTTTCACATTACGTGTGCTCTTCCGTGGCCGTTTTGATTAATTCAAATTCCTATTTTTGTGCCCCGAAACATACGTTATCATGTTCCGCATTCTGACGATAATATTGGTCTCAGTTTCGGCACCGGGTCATCCGGGTAATGCCCATTCCCGGGACTTCCGGGAAAGCATGCGGAGAAGGTCATGCTTCCACACAGTGGAATGTTACTTACGAGAATTTGGAAAACGCTGATATTGCCGATGACATTTTTGATGCGGTTGTGGTCTGCAATGGGTAAGCTTGTACATTATAATTATATTGAAATTTTACCACGTGAAACTCCCAGCATTTTTATTTTATGTTATCTTGCTCTCGTAATTTAATTTTGCAATTTTTATGCTAGACATTACCATAAACCAAATCTACCAGAGCTTCCCGGTCTGACAGATTTCAACGGAGAAGTCATACACAGCAGCGACTATCGAATTCCCGAAGTGTACCGCGGTAAAACCGTGTTGATTATTGGCGGCAGCATCTCCGCACGTGATATTGCAATCGAACTGCTTCCTGCAGCCAAAAAGGTGCTACTCTATCTATTTAAGAAAGTAGTAATTACGATTATATATTTTACCATATACCTATTGACGGGCTGTTGGAGAACTATGCTTACCAGTTAGCTCGAATCTTACCAGGGCCCGGTCACCGGCTCCTGGCTCCGAAAAATTTCATTTTTTGCAGGAAGACAGAGTAACCCTTGGGTGTACTTAAAAAAAATATTTTCATCGGCCATGGTAAAGTGGGCATGGCTAAACTTAAATCCTGTGCATTAATACATCCTGCACTATGTATTGGGAATACCGTATTAGTGTAGCGTACATTGTACAATGTCAGATCTCTTTGACCAATAAGTACGTGTGATCACTAATCAGTAGTCAGATCCTTTTTAATTCTTATAAAAATTACTGCTGTTAATAACCAAAAAGAATTATATAGTACAGTGCACTAATGTGTGATGGGAATACGCCCCGCGACAGAGTATCACACATGTTTGTTGGCACAAGTACAATACTCGTTATCCCTACTCACTAGTTTCATATTTTTGTTAAATTCTTCCCGGTTATTAACAGCAGTAATTTTTAGAAGAATTGGAAATGACTGGACTACTGATAACACGTATCTGTTGCAAATTTCTGACATTGTACGCTACACTAATACGGTATTCTCAATACATAGTGCTGCATGCATAAATGCACTGGAATTAAGTTTAGCCACGCCCACTAAACCATGGCCGATCAAACTATTTTTTTAAGTATACCCAATGGTTACCCTGTCTCCCTGCAAAAAATAAAATTTTTCGGAGCCGGGAGCCGGTGACCGGGCCCTGGTTAGTGTTTGACTTGTTTGTAAATATGTGCATGTTACTACGTAGTTAGTCCAAAAAAATGCGGCGCTCGTATTTCAGAAATGGAATACAAGTGCAGCATTCCCTATGGTGCAATGCAAAGAAAATAAGTATGACCAATTTTTAACTGTAGACCTAAAGATATTACTTATCTCTTACACACCAATTCCTTCTGATTTATGCAAGAACTGGCTTTTACAGTATTTTTAATTTTTAATGTCGAACTTGCAGATTATAATCTGCCGACGTCAGCCGAAAGATTTGTTCCCGATTAAACTTCACAACATCCAAGAAACAGCGCCTATCCATAGCTTAACTACCGATGCGTGCATCTTAAGCGATGGTAGCGTGGAAAAAATTGATAGCGTCATTTTCTGCACGGGCTATGATTTTAATTGTCCTTTTATCCACGAAAAATGCCGTTTATCAATCGGTCGTGGTCGTATTACTCCGCTGTACCACCATTTAATTAACTGCTATTACCCAACGATGGCCTTCCTTTACATCTGCCGAACGTCTGTCTTTACTCCGGTTCTGGATTACCAGGTAAAATACTTCAAAGCCAACCTTAAGGGCGACATTATTCTTCCCAGTCTGGATGAAATGCTCAAGGAAGCGGACATGGAGTATGAAGAGAGAATGAAAGCCGGCTTACGAGAGCACGAAGCGCACACCATGGATGACCGATTGTGGCCGTACATCGACCAGTTGGCAGCGGAACTGGGAATTGCAAGCTACGAACCGGTGTGCAGAAAGATGTATGCAAAATTAAAAGGGATACTCTTCGGTTCACCGCTTAGTGCAAAACGATACGTTGTGAAAAAGCTCAGTGATGAGGATTTTGTTGTGTGGAAAAGCTGATACTTTCACTAACAATGGCAGCGCTTTAACTAACTTGCCGTATTGTTTTATTGCTGTATAATCTGGCAACTATTTATTGCTGTATAATCTGGCAACTGGCAACAACAACAACTATTTCGGAGATCACGCATTTAAAAAAATTAGAGTGAAACTGCTGTTGAGCGAATGTTTTAACTCTTGACGGTATGTATGTATTTTTTTATCTTCCCTACAGAGTGCGCGATTTCTTTAGTACGCAATAATTGCAATTAGGTTATAATGGTACTCCGCACCAGTCAACGAGAAAGCGGGAAACTGTCAACGGAAACTGTAACAAACCTAATAATTCCGTACTCAGCAGAAGCTCTCAATTGTCAAAGAGAGGCATTTACTAATTCCCATTCGTGCTTACAATGAGACAGGAAAGCTCCCGTGCCTGTTAATTTTACTACTTGTCTGCAAGGCATGGAAAAGGATGCGCCGTTTTTGCTGAACGTTCATTCCCTTACGTCCGTATTTTTTAAACCCTGGAGCTGCATCCTAATGGGAATCGTCACTTTTTACCAGGTGGCAGAAAAGCCGGTTTCGCTATTTGTCTATGACCTTAATTAATGATACAGGTCACTGCGCTTCTTGGCTGACGTCAGATGGTAATGTTTCTGACAAAAAGCTCGATCAATAATAACCTGCCCAACCCGTACACATGTTTATAGTGGTTTCCAGTCTAATAATGTCTACTTAGTTTTCAGCGGTGGACTGTACGCTCAAGTTGAGGTTCCTGTACAAAATACATTGGGAACCAGATTATGTATGTGTTGCAGCTTTCTAGCTAGAGTACTACGTCACTCATACTATTGTGTTACTGAATCCATCATCGCCCTTAATTCCCAGAGTACTGGAGATGTGTTTTTAATGGATCGACGCTAGTAAATTACTAATAAATTATTGGTCTTCCACGAAACACGATACTGTGAGCTGGAAATGCGTTCCCATCACAGTGGGCCTGTTCGTATTCCTGCCCTGAAAGACATCAACCGTACTTCACCCAAAAAGTCAGTTTACACTGTATAGCTTTTTGGCGATCTTCCCATTCGATGTTGCGAAATCTTACATGCCTTGAGCGATTCTCTTAATATTTGTTTTGGACAATACAACGTCATCGTTAACTTTAATTCTTTGCTGTTCACTATTCGTTACGAATACTGCTAGCGCTGTATGCGGCAGTTACACATACAAACTACTACGCTATTTCTTGATTCAAAATCTGGCATTTTGTCATTAGATATCGTGATTTTGCGAACAAGCGTATTAAACTGAGTACAGAAGTACAGATAGGTTATTTATTTGTTTTAAATACAAAAGGCCACTGTGCATAATAATTATCGGCATTGTGCGTCTTACTTACCTTAGCCAGTATTATTTATATCACTGGGAGTATCGACCAGACGACAACGTTACGGAGCTTTCTTTCGGTTTACTAATCACAGGCTATAGAAACTGTTGATGAATAACCTGGAGGGTTTTACAATTTCGTATTTAGAACATGTTTCTGGATGGATTTAGGCTCATTTAGCTCACGGTTCATAACGCCGAGCGTTGCAATAGAATGAAATGGCCTATATAGTGCGTACCGCATTCCGAGAACTGGGAATAACGCTTAATTTTCGTATGGGCGAATTAATTGCTTCCTGACCTTTGTACAAACATCCACAGGAAATTCTACAAAACTGAGTACTATTGATTGAGTTCCCGTCGGTGCTGTTGCAACTCACATGTCGCTGGAGTCGATGTGCTGTGCATATTATACTAGACACTAATAGTTGTACAATAGTATTTTAATGCCTTAGTCAATGTCTTATGGCGTACGTACATGGTCAGCACTGTCTGATTCTGGTTTGGGAATAAGGGATACGCAGTTAGAGAGTTACGTAAAAAGCCTGAAATTACCATACAATCGAGGGGCGTTGTACATTAACATTTTGACGGACATCAAAGATAAGAAATAGTGGGTGATGGATTTTGAAAAGTGCAGCATGTACAGCATCACCGGACCGATACTTCTATTATATCAACGGTCCGCGAGCTTCACTTTTTCTGAGATTGTCTTTGTTGTGAAATGGAATCGGCGCGGACAACCTACGCATTTCCTTGTATTAGTCGTATTGCTTCATCCCCCACTGATCTCCGATCTCGCAATAAAATTAAGTGATAATGTCATATAGAATGTATAATATCACACTTATTCTGTGTAAGAATCTCACTTTACGACGTTTTTTATTTCTACGAGATTTTGCGAGAAGGAGATCGACCGGTTTCCGGCAATCCTCTTCATATGTAAATGTGTTATATAAGCTATACATAATCATGTGGTTATTTTTAATGACATTATCAATGCATACGCTGGTGGATTCTCGGAAGTACAATATCAGGATCGGCTCGCCAACTATCAACAGTAGTGCTCTCCCGGAAGTATGGGGACTGAGTTTCTGTGGGCCGTTGATGGATAAAGGATTGGCAGAACTGAAGAAACGCTTTGATGGAATTGTTAATATTTCCCAATCATATTTATTGGAGAACGACCGGAGAAGTGAAGTACTTTTGGCTGATGATGTGGAAAACTTTGTTGCCAATTACACTTTCGAGCACGAAAACTCGTCTGACATGATAGCATTCTTGGGAGGGTGTAAGTCTCTCCAGAAATAGTTCTTATATTTTGTTCCTAATTTTAATGAGCGGTAATTATCGTCAGCAATCATGAGTAGTATTACTCACCACTGGTCAGTGCGGCCTCCTGCTACGATGTTCATATGCATCTACTCCAAGCATCTTTAAATTTTCTTGTACAGACGTATTATTAATTCCGTATTATAGGGGTATGTTAACGTTTATTTGGTTCAGCTTCTAGATCCGTGGAACAGGAAGTTCAGATGACAAGAGGCAAGTTTGCAAGTCCCGTCATACACTCTTGAATGTTTTACCTACGTAGTTCTGAGATTAATCGAGTGAATCACTGCAAAGAGCCGGCGTCAGTTATTAAACTGGTAGTTTCCAACAACACAATGTATATTGTTCATGAACTTTAAAAATATACGGATATTAAATTATGTAAAAGCGTAAGGTTTGGTTTTCCAAAGTTTAAGCAAGCATGTCCACACTTGCAACTGACCAATATGTTGATCTCTTTGGTACTAATACAAGTGTGATATTTTGTCATTAGATATTTTATCATTAGATATTTAAATAAAAAAGGTGTTTAAATATTGTAATTAATTAGACCAGTTACCTAACTTAACTGCAGCTAGAACGGGACCAAAATACGAGCATAAGTAATGGATTGATTTATCTGATTATAAGTGACAAATGCATTTCACATTTGTTTTTGTTGTTAGCTTTAAAGACATTCCAAATAAGCAGGTGAGCACAGTAAACAATCTCATGCACTGTATCACTGCAAGCTGTTGCGTTGTTGCTAGACCAAACTTGTTAAATTTTGTTCTTTTAATTAGTTTTGCGGTTTATATCAAAATTTATGTTGAATCGATCGAAAAACGTAGCATTACTGTTAAATCATCGTTCAGAAATTTATAAAAATGTGAAAGTTTAAATAGTTTGTACATCACTTGCAGAATGTTTTTATTCAGGCAATAGCCAATTAACATACCAACAAGCTTGCGATGGTAGACACTACTGTACTTAAAAAGTTCAAGTTCACACATTGAAAAAACAAATTCAACGCAGCTTTTATGTAAGTAGTTAACTAGGTGTAGTAATTTTATTTGTTACCTTTATGTCGGAGTGAGACTTCATGCATGCATGTGCTTTTATGAATTTATGCTTTATATACCATATCTGCATGGTATCATTAGATGTGAAGTTTTGCCAGTTTTGTTACTATATTAATCAGTTCGTCTTCTAATAATTATAGCCTAGGAAATGGGCCGAATCAAGAAAAAGATCGTCAGTTCATTTCAATTTCCGTGTATCCACTAACTGCATTAATTGCATTCTGTCAGCGATTTTTCACCGACAACAAATGGACCTCTATTGCATCCATCATTGATGAGTCTTCGTTTTTTACCGTGCCTATGAATCGAGCAATGGATGAACAGTTCTCCATGAGATTCAAAAGTGGCCCAGACATTTACTACACCCGGTTTAGTTATGACCAAAGAAAAGGAGTTGATGAGCTACGTCACATTTTCAAACTTATCAGCGAAGTTAGTCGAGGTAATTTTCTATCCGGCTCGTCAGAACAGCTGATGCAGTGCAGCTTTATCTGTGTTTGTCTTTTGCAGTCGTATTTATATTTGGATCAGGACAAAGATTTCGAAAAATTATGGTACAATTTAGAATATTGTTATGAGAGGCGCCCGCCTGTTCTTTATAAGATTGCACTGTCAGTACTCCCTACCGCATCTTTTTGGACCTCATAAATTAGTAATCTTTTTCATTAATCTCTGAAATATTGGCAGATCGAAGCTTACCGGCAAAATTTGACAAATGGAGACTACGTCTTTTTATTTCCAATTTTGCAAATGCAGGGTTTGCCGCCAGCGTTGCAAGATAGTTATTCTTGGAAGTATAATGATGCCGATGATCCGGTATGGTACTTCGACATATAATATACGTACATCTATGAACATAAAAATTCTTGGATCCGATTCCGAAATTGTTAGTTAAGTGCGTATTTTACTTAATTTCTAATATAAGAATAAGTTGATTATGTTAATAACTTTAGTTTCTGGTTTTACAGCATCTGACACAGCTAAATGATTTTCAGGTCGTATTCGAGGCTTTTCGCTCGGTCGTTCTGATCTCTCATGTGATTGAATTTCCTGAAGACCCAGTGCCTGGTTTCCGTTTAGCTGTAATGGAGGCGGCTCGCGAAAAGTACAATTTTACTTATCCGAATAACATGGTAATTATTATAAGGTTTAACTATGCCTCGCTCTGTACGTGTTCCGGTACTGATTGTGAATGTGTTGCATTTCTCTATAATTTCATTCATGTTTCATGTTTAAATTTATCAATGGTGAGCGTCATTTCATTGCGAAACTGATGCTTACAGCGGCTAACAGTAAACAAGGAAATTTCTGCTGGAAGCTTATTCTACTCCATACTTGTACAAATGCTGACACGATAGCAGTACTTATTACACAATTAATACCTAAACCATGCATATAGATATATAATTAATTATAGTAACCTGGTGCTTGTTAATTATAAAATAATAATATAATTAATTAATTCTGTTATGTTTCAGATTCCTTCCAATCTTTATCCAAGCTATGAGATGTACCAACTTTTTGCGGAGGTGTGTAGTCGTATGTAGCCCATACTTATTACTACGTATCAAGTAACAAGTATAATTATGTTAATAATGTTCTGCAATATTTTTTTCAGGTTTTAAACGAAACACTACAATCTAATGGCAGTTTGAAAGACGGTTATGAGTTTGCCAAAAGATTTCTGAATAGAACCTTCGTTCTGTCAACCGGCCCACTTTTTATCGATGAACTGGGTGAACGAATGGTAGACATCGCAGCCGCTGTAATGGACCCAGACTCTGGAAACTTTACTGTACGTAGTGTGACTAGTGTCCACTGTACAGCATAATTGTGTAGGGTTACGCATACATTAATGAATTAAAATTATCATTATAAACAGAAATATGTGATGTAATATTTAGGATATACGGGACAATAAATATTGTTGGCCTTTTCTGCAACTGTTTAGCGCTCGCACCAATATTCACATCAAAACAGGACGATGCTCACTTTGAGGAACGTGAGTGAAGTTTGGCCGTCTGGAATTTGGCCAGTTCTTAATACACCACGCTGTGGATATAGGAACGATTCCTGTAATAAACGTATGCAAAATTTCAAAATTGTAAACTGTGATTTTACCCAATCTCTATGCTGTAAGGGGATATATGCGCGAGAACTAACATCTCTATTTAATACATTTCTAGAAGACAGTTCGTACATGACTATTCCAGTATCCGCTGCCTCGTCCTGTGTTGCTGTCATCCTTCTGGCTTTCTGGGCTTTATGGTACGCTTAGCAATATTAGTTTATGAACAATCCTGTTCTAAAACTATTCAAAAACCTTATAAAGTTATAATTATGTGTGTGTATTAGGGCTTGGCAGCGTTGGCGGTTCGTTGAATCACCGTGGTGGCAAATTTCGTTGACAGATATTGTTGACCTTTCGGATACCGGGGCGCCAAAGACAGCTCACGACCATCAGAAGACATATGCATCCAACAGTGTAGTAAACCTAAGTGCGTTTAATAGTGGGCATAACAACCCCAGAGTTTCCAAATTGCATAATGGACAATTAATGTGGGCAACCGTGGTCCCTAACTGGAGATTCGGCCAAAAGGCATCCATGTCGTGGCATTTGCTGCAGTACCTGTATGAAGTATGTAAGGCCTTGAATTAGTCGATCTATAATTAATATAAATATTTACGGTAAAAATAGCTATAACTTTTGTTTAAATATATGAATATATGTTCTCTGTGGATTGCATGAGCATATGCCGGTGAACTCCGTGTTTACTAATTTACTGGTGGTTGGAGTGCCATGACTAAAGCATATTCTTGCTTATTGTAACAATTGTAAATACATAGAGCGCACACAAACTTATTTTTGCCCAATTTTTTTTAGCTCAAGCAAATAAACAGCGACAACATAAATGAATTTGTTGGGATTTGCACTGAATTGCCACAGGCTGCCATATTCGAGCCGTACTGCAGAAGGCATTCATTAAATGACCTTATTGACCACATGGACAATCCTGACATGGATTTGAAACTTTCATTATTGGCAGATCTGGCATCGGTACTGATTTTGAGTTATAAATTGCGCGTATTTTTTCAACGGTTAGACGGTTACGTACGAGAAATATTTTATCAAAGGTAAATTTTGTCATTCAAGGTCGGCCATTGTTTTTGGTGTATGCATACCGGCTTAGCCAAATTGCCTATTCATTCATTTATCATGCAGTTGATTTGTTTACCTTTCAATGCCAATTTTTAGGGGCTGCAATACATTCATAAAACCAAGATAAAATTTCACGGAAATTTGCGCACTACAAAGTGCTTGCTGGACAGCCGTTTGGCACTAAAGATATCTGATCTGGGCAACGAAACAATTATGAAACTCATTGCCAAATCCAGAATAATGAACAAATACAGGGATAGTAGAGTGAGCAACGCAAATACCAACATGGAAATTTTGAAGTTTTTATTTGTGCCGCCTGAAGTGTTACGCGGAAGTGATAGGCCTAACGAGCACAGTGACATCTATGCCTTTGGAATAATTTCACATTGTCTGCTCTGCAAGACACAACCTTTTGGCATTCGGTATGAATACGCACAAAGCGATGCATCAGGTATGACACTAGCCTAATTGATAAGCAAGTTTAAATGTGCAATTAAATTATTAAAAATGTCGACTGATGTTCTGCAGATGCGCTCGCGCTTATACGCGAAAGATCCACCCCTTCTTTCCGGCCAAAATTTACTGATCGAGAATATTGTGCTAATTTGTCGCAAGATGCGATTATGCTTTTTGAGTCGTGTTGGGAAGAGAACCCACATCACAGACCATCAGCAGGAATTCTGGTGCAGCGCTTGACCAAAGTATTGATGTTTCACGGAATCTCGGAATTGTCGTTTTTTGGTCGGGTGATGGCGCGATTGAATGCTTATTCAGATACACTGGAAACACAAGTGCAAAACA
The DNA here is from genome assembly GCF_019649055.1 of Paramacrobiotus metropolitanus. NCBI lineage: Eukaryota > Metazoa > Tardigrada > Eutardigrada > Parachela > Macrobiotidae > Paramacrobiotus > Paramacrobiotus metropolitanus. The sequence continues at coordinate 3,246,599 of NW_026570224.1, forward strand.
GCACAAAGCTCTTAGCCGTCGAACGGCATAAGTGTGAAAAGCTTCTGGGTGAAATGTTTCCAAGGTAAAGGTCACCAGGAAAAATGTTATTCAGATTCCCGAACTAACTTTGCACTGTTAATTGTCAAATTTCAGCAAACGTTGCAACTTAAAAATAGTAGCATTAATGCGACTCCCTGCTTGCAGAGAAATTTTGCGGCGGCTGCAGGATGGGAAGCCGGTTCTTCCAGAGTATTTCGAGTCAGCATCTGTGTACTTCAGCAGTATTTTTGGGTTTCTTGATTTCGTTCGAGCATCCACGCCCACTGAAACTTCGGCCTTTTTGGACGGGGTATATTCTTACTTTGACCGAGAAATTGAGCTGTTTGGAGTATACAAAGTGGAAACCATTGGAGATATATACGTGGTCAGAGTGCTATATTTACTACAAACATAAAAGGCACACGGATATTTTTGGTTGTGCTCACATTGACGCAATAATTCTTACAATCACGCATCTGATTGATTAATGTGGCAAACACTGCATGTAAAACATTTTACACTACCTAATACACCATACGAGTAGACGCTTTACCGCATGTAAATTAACATTCCGAATACGTACAGAAACCTATAACTTTGATATACCGATACACACCGTTTAACAGGTAGTCAGTGGTTTGCCAAAGCGAAATGGTACTCGCCATATTACCGAAATCTGCTTAATGGCTCTCCAGTTAAAAAAGGCGTTTGGTGCTTTAAAGACTCGCTTGCCCATGCAATTGCGGATAGGAATTCATACCGGTAAAATACTAGTAAATACTGATAGTCAAAAATAAAAGTGATCCAGCAGTCTTATTGAATAACACGAGTTACCTTTTCCAGGTGATTTTTAACGTTTTTTCAATGGTTTTTATTCATTAGGATCTCTTGCCGCTGGAGTAATCGGAACCAAATCACCGCGATATTGTTTGTAAGTGATGGCTCATGGTCACCACTAAAACAATTTATCTAAATGTGTATGTATAAAATCATGCTTATACAATACAGCTTTTGATTATGCTCACCCATTGCCGTTGCTCTACCTAGGTGTGCAAGAGGAACGAATGAACCATTCATTCTTCTTGCACACCTAGACAACGGCAATAACTTACCCTTCTATCGAATTTTTATTATGCTTTGGTGATGCATTAAATACTGCCGGGATAGAATTGACTGCTTGTAGATTCGGTGATGCTGTAAATACTGCCAGCCGGATGGAAAGCCATGGTCAGCCTTCAAAAATCCATTTAAGTGATTCCGCTGCCACATTAGCCGAAAAGAACAATTTCATTCTCGATTTTCGAGGAGACTTGGAAGTAAAGGTATTTTGCGTATTATGTTGCGTTACACGATATTTCCGTTTTGGGTACATCTTCTTCTTCGTCGCTTTTGCTCGCGGAACATGATGCCATTCTTGTAATGACAGGGCAAAGGCCGCATTGCCACCTTTTGGTTGACCGGAATCAAGGAGCCATGACAGAAATCAGGAAACCAAGATATAAGATGTTTTTAGGATTCTGTTCCACCTGAGCCAAATCGTTGCCAATGCAAGGACACTAGTGTCCTTGCAAGGACACTAGTGTCCCTAGTGGTTGGGGCAAGTACTTGCCCCAACCACCAAAAGTGTTCCTTTAATTATACGCATGTATGATCTATATTGGCAAAGGTCACACAAAACGTTAATTTTTTGCTATCTGGTTTTTTGCTGTGGCCTTCTCATTACCTTCTTTCTGTTCAATTAAATGGGCATTTAGTCGCATGGTAATCTAATTCACGTCATTTGTAATCTAATTCAAGTTTTTAATTTGAAATCAGGTTACGTCAGTGTGGAAGCTGTACTCGTTTACCCGAGTAAAACAACCTGCAAAAAAAACGTTAGCTAAACGTTGGAAAACGGCTAAAATTGACACACATCCGTTCACCTAGCAGTAGTTACACGTTAAACTGACGTTTTTCCTACAAGCTGTTTTACTCGGGTTAGCACCATATCAATTGCTGCTAATGCATACAGTCGGTATTACCGTTTCTACGCACATTTTTAATACAAACATCGATACAAGTGTAAAAATAATTTTATTTACATTCTGTGGAAGAAACGCTTTGCTCTGACGCTTATAAAATCCGCCACATTTTTCTTGCCCAAATAATATATTAATGAAACCAAAAAGTGTCAACATTCAGCTTATCATACGAAGCACGTTCCTTTAAAAAAAAACAAGGAGAACGATGGCGCAGCGTAACCAAAGATCGAAAACTGTTCGTGGCACGCCAACCTCCGTATATGCGAAAGCTATATAAATAAGGAGCATGCGAGAAACATGAAATTCAATTATGCAGTGACTGATGTATCGAGCATATACAATGTTCTCTACATAAAAATGGTAAAACAGTGGCGATAAAATCTGGTATCCCTATTCTGATTTACATCATGTAGTCATTAGAGATGTCGGGATCTATACATCAGCATCAGCCCGGTCAAATTCACAACGCCGTTACGCCATCCCCATCCAGGTTTCAGCGCCCCCACGTGCACCACGTGCGTAATCTCGCACACCAGGCCACTTCGCAAATTAAACCGGTCGTCAAATATCGACCGGGTATTTTAATCTTGGCAGCGGTGCAGATTGTTGGTGGGTTATTGATTCTTACCTTGGAAGCAATAGGTAAGCGCATATCACATATTGTAACAAAGCAACCCGCGGATTACTCATATATATATATATATATATATATATATATATATATATATATATATATACTTTGTCTCAGCGTTAAGTAAATGATGATTAAAATAATTTACGTTCAGGAACCTAAATTAATTCTTTCGAAGAAAATACAAATATTTGAAAACAGTTGTTTGATCAACTGCCCATGTGGATATATCTAAACATATACTGCGCTCTGTACTTATTAGTAAAAGAAGTGTATAATTAGGTTCTGTTTTATCAATGGTCAATCGCGGATCACTGAAAGAAATCGACTACGCCGGCGTGTACGTTGGGCTCTTTTCAATTCTGACCGGAACATTTGATATCGTGGGAACACGGCACCGCCTTCCCGTCAGTCTCCGGCGTTACCTGTTCATGATCAGCAGTGCACTGACGACCTTCCTTGCCCTGCAGGCTTTTGCCATGAGTTGCGCCTTAGCGGCCACTCTTGTCCTGACAACAACATCCTGGGACAGTATAATGGAGTTTGTTAACAGAGTGAGCAAAACCGTGGATATTCCGCTGTCGCTCGCTACGACTACCACCACCATGACCTCGTCACTGCCGCCTAACATTCAAGCCGAAATAGACACCAATCGGGTATTGCTAACCGGCGTGCGTGGATCATTATTTGTATTATATTTCTTGGTATTTGCCTCGGCTGTTGTTGCCTCGTGTTTCGGGTGTTGCAATTTTTGTAAATGCTGGATGCGTCAACAGACACTGCAGTTGCAAAGCGACAGAATAGCGACGGTATACCCGCCACATCTTAGCGTGACCTTGGAGCATGAGACAGACAGAAATGAGAAAAAGCATCGGGACAAAAGAACGGATAAAGAAACGAGAAAACATGACGATAAGTAACTGACGTTTTCGGTGTTGTGCTTTGTAAAATTATAATCGGTTTAGCAGTTTATTAAGCATTACTTGGCCGATATCGTCAGATTTATTTGTCTAACTTACCATTACGACTGATGCTGCAAACTAACGTTGCGCACGTATGCAGGTTGCAGTTGAAGACTTGCAGAAAGCAATGACTTTTTATCGACCTTTTGGTATTCGCTGGGCTTCTACGTAGCGGCGTGACGTTGCCGCTAATTAAGTACACATCTATGAACGTTTACCTAACAAGTCAACACAGCGTCGCGTATGCTTGTTTAAATCAACCGTCGAAAATCGATCCTTGGCATACCTTTGGTAATACCTTGTAATCTTAACCATTTCATGTTTTTGTCGCAGCCAAATGTAAATTAAGTCACAATGCGCTGACGCACAGAAGATTTAGACAATACTTTATGAAGCAGCTATAAGGCAGCCGACTGGAAGATGTTTGTTATGGCTTGACCAAAGACAAACTTTACCGGAGCAGTGTCGAATACAACTTGCAGTCTAAACACAAATCAAGGATAGAGTTTCATCCCGTTTATTGTACAGAACAGATATTCTACCTGCACAGGTATATAGCTACGCGCAAGCTTACGGTGCCAACCACATCTTGCAGTTTTTAAATATATCGATTTATGATTTCTTCTGTGACTATTTTTTGGTGTCCTTTGCCTATATATACAATTCAACCCAAAACTGGTTTGGCTGTATTCTTTGCTACAATTATTTTGTTAAGACGGACTGTTGTTCACACTTTTAATTAATTAATGTTGTCTTTTTAACATTCATGTATCGCGTCTGCAGTTTCTAATCGACCATACTGCAGTTTTATTGTGCTGTACCGTATTCCTGTAAGAATGTCTGGACACTCCACTAATAATCATACGCATATCACGGGCCATGCAGCACAAAGTCCTCATCCAAAACACACCGACCTTCAGTATACAACGCATGTAAAGCACGGAGAATCCCAGCATTATGAACATAACGGTACTGTCCATCATCACAAGATACGATTCGGGCTAGGAATTGCAATTTTGTCATGGATGCAAATCATTGCCGGAATGCTTATCCTGAATTTTGAAGCTATCGGTAATGTCACAAAACTTGCAAAATATATTACATTTGAATTTAAGTGTAAATGGCTTTCGCTCGTACAAGTTTGAAATGAAGTATTGATCACTTGCGGAATTGGTGACCTTTAAACAAATAACCTAACTATCAGTGTTCGCTACTCATGTTTTCATATGGATTTCCCAAACTCTTTTAACATTTTATGGAAAGCCTAGAATTATCAAGGTTCCAAAAGACCACTCGACATAAAATGTGCTAATTTTGTTTGGCCAAACCAGGTTCTGTACTGTACCAGACCAGTGCAAATTCCAACGAAACGCTGCACGGTACAGAATACGCCGGGATCTACGTTAGTATTTTTTCCCAGATTACTGGCATCAATGGATTGCTTTCCATAAGGAAAAAATTTACCCACGGATTCCGAACATGTTTCCACGTCATCCACATCGTTTTAACCGTTTTCCTAGCTATCCAAACCTTCGGCATGGCTTGTGCGTCCGCCGCCATGTTAGTATTATTCGTGGCCTCCTGGGACACTATACTGGCCTTTGTCAACCGTGTCAGTCACTCGGCGCAATTAAACCTGGAAGTCGGCACGACTACTTTATCTCCAGAGGTCATCACCACTTCGACTTTACCGCCGCTGGTTGCTGCGGAATTAGCGGAAGACCGGCGTATTCTGGTGGGTTTGCGGAGTGCACTGTTTGCCATATATTTCGTGCTGTTTGTATCGGCGGTCATTGCGTCGTGCTTCGGATGCTGTAACTACTGTAAATGCGGGGGAAATTATCCAGAGACGGTGGTGCACCAAAGAACAGCGTCGGTTATATCGGTTTCGTCTGACAACCATAATTCCCTCAAGATGTACCATAAGGAAGCAAAGGAACATCGAATGACTGCAGAGAAACATTCGCATGACGTACACAAAAAGCATAAAACCCAAGATCGACACCATCACCATCAGGGCCACAATCACAATGACAATGCCCGGAAACACTGATCGGCAAATGTGCCATCCGGATTAAAATCACTACTGTAATAATGAATAAGCAGTTTGCAGCAATTAATCTTGATAGCCGTAATACAGTTGTGCGATGCGATTGTGTTACGGATAAAAGCTTTTTGCTGAAATTCAGTGCTGAGCAAGATAATCTGTGTAAAGTAATACTTTGTATAACTATAGTCTAATATAACTACAGACAGTTTCAGTCATTCGGTCGGGTCGGCCGTTCGGATCCGACCAGAAAACAGTTTCACATGTTCTCCTTAAGCAAAATTAAAACGGTATAATTTTGGGATTACTGTATTTATCGTTGTTTGCATCCCCGCGAAGATGCTGGTAAATCCCGCTCCCGAAATACTCTATGTTTTTCTGAACGCATAGTCGACCAGCACAAATTGTTGCAGCTACAGCTCTTGCCGACAAGCAATTGCATTACATAATTTGATAGTTTTGTACCATTTAATAATGCCAGCGAAAAAAACTTTCAGCCGGCTACACTTGTAGAATTTATCGAAATCTATCAGAATTATTCTGAAAAATCAATCACAGGTAGGTACGTACTCGTACTTTCGTACATTGGTAAGAAGTACACATATTCAACAAGAAGTACAACACGTAAACACAGTCTGGGTAAAACACTTCGGACAAAGCACAGATTAATTTACTCAAACCTGCTAAAAAAATTAGATCACAAATGGAAATATGCTCCACACGCATACTTCTATCCGAACTGCCGAAACTAAGCCGGTCACAGTAGCAACTAAATTTGTTCCACATAATACAACATCCGAAACAAAATCAGTTCTTGGAACCGTTTCTTTCGCTCATATTCACCGGCGAGCGAATCGTGGCATTGGGACTGCGGAAGATTGTAGTGACCATTTCATTCATCTCCTGAAAAATACTTTCCGGTGTATTATCCGGTAATAAAAACTGCACAACCTTCTCCTCATCATCTGCCAAGCTGGACATTTCAATCATAAATCCCTTGACACATTTGAACACCAACTCGGCCCTCTTCTGACACCATGCCGACGTCATAAATCCATGGTACTGTCGCAGGAGGAACAGCGGCAAAGTTATCACTGACAGGTCAAAATCCCATACCTGTCGCATGACATTTCGCAACGCTAATATGGCCGGATGCCGACCATTGATGTCCTCCGACTCCAGTGAGTCCATCTTGTTCCCCGTCAGTAAGACATGAAAGAGGACATGTACTTCAAGAAAATTACTATGTTTTGTCGTCAGAACGTCCCCGCTTTCCCATTTTTCCTTCAAAGCCCGAGCATGTGACAGCTGATCTTCCAAACTATCGAAATGCAGCTCCGGCCATAGGGCGCAGATTTGGCTGATGTCTTTCCATACTCCCCGCCACACATCCCATTCATCCAAAATTAGCACCATGCCTTGCAGATTATTAGCATACAGATTCATGCAAGTTTGCAAGCGAAGCGGATCGAAAAAAGCCGTTTTCAAATCGCGTTTCATGAAACTTAGTGTTTCCGCGGCGATTAAGCGTACATTCATAACTTTTTTCAATTGACCACCCAAGTGCACGGTGTAACTTCCTTCGCGCCGTGAAGGTGCCATCGTTAGGTCGCCTGCAAAATTATATTTGAAGAAAATGTCATAATAAAAACTGCAAATCATTTACTAAATGTAAAGGAAGAAGCCGTAATGTAATTATATGACTTGGACAACAAAATATGCCAATGCACAAATACTGTTCACTGCTGTTCGCTCGAATTCGGAATTCTACAAAATTATAGATTAATTTAATTTATTATTTATATTACACTGATGCCGCTTAAAACCTGACACTTATTCTAATGCAATCGCAAAAAATAAAATATTTAATAGCACCAGTATTATATTATTTTTGCTTTTAATTAAATTTACCTTACCTTCATCTGGAAGAAAATCGATGTCGTCTTCTCGGAAGTCTTGGCTCTCTTGCTTTTTCATTTCCTGCTTCTTGTTCGGTTTGCGTGCAGCAAGCATATTGGCGTATTCAGCCCGCACAAAATTCTGAAATTCAGCTCTCTGCGTAGACTGCACCTTGGCCAGTAAGGATGCACCCATTCCCTTTCTTTCATTGAGGATGACAGCATACTTATTTTCCTGAGCTATTAAGGGTCGCCAGTTGTTTGAATGCATCATTTCATGGTACATCTCCGGAAACGTAGGCACAGGATTTTCGATGGATTTGCGCGCTGCTTCATGGCGGGATAGCTCGTTGGTCTGGAGCTTCGTGGCATATTCGTGCCAAGAATCTGCCAGTAGTTCGATCTTCCGAGGCGACAGAGGCTGATGAGTTTTCGCAGCAGCAGACATAATTATCTTATCATAGCATCATGTTACTGTGGTACATTCTGTGAAAGGGTGAGGAACGAATCTGCAAAACTGATAGAAAGAGACGCTCTTGTACCGTCCGTACTACCCAAAGTTTATCAGCATTTGCGATTTAATAACAAAATATAAACATAACAGTACTCACAATCACTTATTTAACTTATTTATTATTAGTAGAAGTACGTATTAAAAATAAGTATCAGGGGAAGAAAAAGCACAGAAAAAAAACCTTAAAAACTAATGACGTGCCTCAGGCTTGAGGCCCAGTTATCATAAACCTCGTTCAACCTCAGTCTCACGCACTCAAGCCATGCATGCGCTAAACGTGCAACGCACTAATCATGACTAATGCAAGAAAGTTTTCGGAAGTTTTGGTTCAAAACAAGTGAAATGGTTAATCAGAAATCTCCATGGGACGGATCTGTGACTGTCTGGTTTAGCAATAAGTTTTTATCATAAAGTTTAATGCGACAACGCGGATAACATAACCGAGGCAGTTAGCGCTCGAAGATGCCGAGGTTGTGTTAACTGATTGACTGGATCCGCGCAGGCCATCACTTTCAGGGTCCCACTTGACAAACAGTCGCGGCATCGTTTGTGGATGTAATTCCCTTACGTCAGCTAGAGCCATTCTCTTCCGGTGTTGTTTTGATCGCGCTTTCACTGCTGCGTAAAACTGTATTTTTAAGATGACAGCCTTTACGGAGGGTGCATTTAAGAGCAAGCTGAAGGATCTGAACAATACCCAGCAAAGCATCCAGACGATATCCTTATGGGCGATACACCATCGAAAGCACCACGCGAAAATGGTGAACATCTGGATGGATGAAGTGCGAGAAGGTAATCCGCATCAGGTTGATCTTCTTCATATTTTTTATGATCTGAAATACTCAGGGTAAACCATGCTTACAGCGAAAGAAGCCAGCCGAAAGTTGACGCTGTTGTACTTTGCTAACGATGTCATTCAGAACATGCGAAAGAAGGGACCCGAATTTCACGGCGAATTTCGTAATGCGCTGCCCGAAGCGGTGGATTCCGCGGTTAAAACCGCTAAAGGGTAACGATTAATTGAAGTACTAGAAATTTATTTTGTGTTTGATCTGTCCTTGTTTTCTCCTTGTATTCGGTAGCGAAGGGGACGAAAAGGTGGCAAAGAGTCTTTCTCGACTGGTCAGCGTTTGGCGTGAGCGAGCCATCTTCGATGAACCGTTTGTCAAGCGGCTGGATGAGATAATTGGTAATTGATTTTTTTGCACATTATTAAGGGGCACGGGCAGAATTTTTTGATGGAATGCAGCGGGAACTGCCAGCGCATCGCCTCCTAAGCCAATCGTTTCCGCTTCGAAAACCGTGAATATTAATAACGATCTCGCATCGCCCACGCCGATGACGAAAACGCCGTCCACCGAGCCCGCATCCTTACCGAAGCGTATCAAAATTGAAGCCGATTTCCAGGCCTTCGCGGTGAAGAAGAACGAACCACCACGCGCACCCGAACCTCTGGATAGTGATGATGAGGAATATGAAGAAGTGAAATTAACGGGCGATGAGGAAACTCCAAAGGTTGAACCACTATTCGCCATAATATTCATTCTGTTTGATAAATTTCTTTTCTAGCTGGAGACCTTATTGAGATTAATTCAGAAACTTCAGAACGCCCCATCCGCCAATGCTGATATACGGTCTAAAATTGCGGAACTCCCTGCGATTATTACCGATCCGAACGCTATCGACAAATTGTCGGGTAAAATGCAATTTTTAGCGGTCGTTTGTTATTCTGTCATTATATTGTCCCGTTCTGATGGGGGTGAAAAATATTAAGAGTATATAATCTGCCTGTAGCTTTATTAATTCTGTAACACTACTACTCGGAAGCGTAATGTTATTTTTGGCATGCTACCCTTCTGCTGTTTCACATTTTCTTGCGTGCTTTTAGATCGAGAAGAGGTGGATCGTTTAGTCAGCGTCGCAAAAGACGGCTTGGAGATGGTCATTAATTATAACAAAGATCTTAATGCCGAACTCCAGGACAGGCAAGCTGTTGCTCTTGAATTAGCGCGTCAGCTGGCATTCCATCGGAAAATTATTGAAGAAAAGGAAAAAATTCGTGAAGTATGTACTGTGGATCTGGCCTCTCTTGTACCATTTATAAGTCATCGCACACCTTCGGGAGTAATATTTAAGCCTAGCGCAGTTTGCTTGTTCATGTTTTTGGTGTTTTATCATTTCGTTAACTTGATTTCGATGCTGTTCTCATTGCCGTCATCCAGTTCATCTCACAATCACAAATACAGATATGCCTCCGTGCACCTTATCCTGTTCTGACATAGGGTAATATTATTTCCGCTGGCGCAAAAAGCGCATTAATGCATAGCTGGCACCGTACATGTTTTTGTAGTACTAATCATGAAATCCACATTTTTTTTAATTTTTTTACCTGAAACGCGAAAGACTGAAGAAACTTTTTTTGCGCCAGCGGAAGTTTCTTGTATATTTAACTAGTAGGCTAATATAAACATCGTAGGAGACCAGTAGGTTGTATGTCAAAACGTAACTTATTATTTATTCGTATCTCAAGGGCAACAAAAAAATCTGCAAAGTGAACAGTGCTTTTGCGTAGTTTCAACGGTTGTTTGTTAGCAAAATGCTTTTGAATAACAAATTAAAAGGTCATAGATAAAATCGGAGATTCATTATTCGAATTCTTTGTTCTACGTAGCGATTTGACTCTGAATCTGGATACTAAATCGTTTAGTGCTCTAGCAAACAGCAAGAAAATATAACAACACGCTGAGATTTTTTTGTCGTAGGAACTTGGAATAGAAATCTCTCGGAGACGAGTTTTTCGGGATAAGTTGCATATACACGTGGAGAGTTTGCCGGATATGTCGTCGATATCATCTTCTTCGTCCCGCTCATCGAATCTGTCATTCCATGGAGGATTGTCGTCCAGTAGGACATCTTCTGCATCGAGTTCCAAGGCGTTTCCGCTAAAAAGCTCCTATTTGACCTAGTAGTTTCTTTGTTATTTTTATAGCTTGAACTCGGAATTTTACGGTATATGCCTATTTGACGTTCGCTACGTTGCTTTGATGGTATGTAAGTAATGTAACAGAAGATATTTTGTTTGACGCTGGCTTGTTTTTACCGTACTGTGGAATTGGGTATTGTATGTAGCCTTCACCGGTTTGATAGCTATTTGCTAACGGTAGACTGTTGCGTTTTGCATGCGGTAGTGGTAACAGGTAAATATACCGCTTGCTTGATAATGTTAAGGCAAAGTTTGGGCTGTTATGAGAAGATTGTATAATTGCTTGTTTGATAATCAATCGCTATCGTAATGTATGTAGAATAATAAATAAAAAAATTGTACTAGTCAAGTTCGGACAATATTCGGATGTAAATTGGGCAAGCAATCCACAAATTAATTATTACGACCCAAGATCATAATTACCTACATCTTCAAGCGTCACAGTCCACTAGAGAAACAGCATAGCAGATCTTGCAGCTTGCTTGTTACTCGTATAATGTTAAAACAAACGTGATATGCCACTGCCGCTTACAAAGATCAAGAGCACGGATTATAGAATAACGATAGCACTACAGGTATCTCACTGTAAAAATCTAAACGGAAAAAAGAATCTTTTAGAAATCTTATCGCTTGCCAGCGCTGCATCGCTATCTTTGGGTTTTCTAACGTCAAAAGACATAGCAAACGACTCCGGCATGGCCATTTGCCGATAAAACAAATTGCTTCCTCGGCGCGCTTGGCCCTGTCAAAAGCAAAGCAAACAGTTCAAAAGGTCACTTCAATGCTGTCGAGATCCCTGCTGCAGTTATTACTATACGCATCCATTTTTACAAATATATTTCAATTCTAGACACATCAAAAAATACCAGAAAAAGAATTGTGCTTTCATCTTTCATGTCAGCATAGCAAGTATCAGGTAGTATCATTAAATCTATCCAAGTTTAAGTTAAACTTAATTTCACAGTTCTTTGGAAATAACTTACATGGCGATTCATATGCTCATACAACTGGTATGAATACGAAACTTTAGGGATGAATGGCGGTTTGGCAGCAGCTAAACGAGCACCGCTGATTGCTGATAAACGGCTGACCAGTCTCAGCGGATAAAACAGTTCGGAAATGCCAGCCTGCGCAAGTTTTCAGATGTTGCAAATCAGTTGTTTTATCGCAATCACCTCTTCATACTTACAGCTGCCGTTAATCGAACCAAATTAATTCCAGTTAGGCTTTTCAAGTTCGTTGCCGTGTACGAGTAAACTAACAAATTCGACAGCACGGTTATGGACACAGCGTTTAACCAGCCCGGCAATAAACCCCTAAAAACAATCGGTATTCAGTGAATGCGATGAAATGAAGCCACTTAAAAACAAATATGTATCGTATTTTTATTCTGAATAGCGGAAGCCAAAAGTGGCACGTTGCGTACGCAAAAAATCCAGTAAAGCCTTCGTTTATAAGTATTTCCCGGATAGAAGACGCAATATCACTGCAAAAATTTTGAAGTCAGTAATTGTATATACTGAAGTATCCATTAGAGCACACCCCGTGAAAAAGAAAATGATTTTTTAATGACGATATACTTGTAAATTTTCTCTCCGCCGACGAATTGCGCCATTGTCCGAAGTGCGATAACTGCAAACAGCAGTAGCACAAAAAGTTCAGTACAAATAATTTTAAATATGTATTTAAGTAGTTTTAAGTCTCCGGCCAATACCAAGCGATAATCAACTCTGATAACAAAAAAGTATTAAATTTTTACCATGAAACGGCCAGGCAACGGCGGTCGAAATCGATACAATTGCACTTTCCTTTATGACCTGCAAAGCATACACCGGTGGTCCGGTACTATACACAATGAAAATATTCAACGGAAAGAACCGATATTCATGGTGCTTATGCATTTTACATCTTCAACAAACGCCTTCAGACCATAGGAGGATGAAGTGGTGATCTTCTCCGTTGGTTCGAAACGGATGACGTTTTCCACCAAAGATCCCATTGTTTCCAGCTTGGATATGGAAAATGGGAATCGCCCGCGATTTCTCGAACTCCGTCGCACAAATAAGACTTCGTACCAAAGGAAATTCACGATCTGAATTAATAAAAATAAAATTCAGCTAGACTAAATAAGAATATGGTTTGAAAAAAATAACAGATCGCATCCAACGCAGAATCAAAATGGAATGATGACTTCGAAAGATGCTGTCACCTTTTCTGCCAAACGCGCTACATACATGCCAACCACAATATGCGTCACGCTGGGTCCGATTCCACGGAACAATCCTTTATATCCGTCATGCTCGCGAATATGCACCACTAGGGCGAACCAAAACAATTCAACATAAAAAAAATCTGCCGCTGCGTAGAGGAATCAGCTGTGTCATGAGCGATGTCCCTTTCTGACATTATGCCGAATAGTGATGAATTAATTACACTAACCGTAATTAATTCATCACACTCATTACTTACTCGTAGTGATTAACAATTAACAGTACTCTCTGGTCTGTTTTACGTTTGGGAAAAGGGAATCACCGACGTCGAACTCACTTACAATAGTCAAATACCGAAGCCAAGTTTGCTACCGGTCTTCCCAGGAAATCTTCCCCAATTCGAGGCGGAAAGGGCTCGTATCCTACCTAGACATAAGATACAGTAACTAGAATTTACCGTGTCGATGGATTTTAAAGCGATTTTTACGTAATTCATTTTAAAGCCAGCTGCAGTACGAGGTATTTACCACTGACAGGAAATTTCACAACTACATAATTATTATATATCCGAGAACTGTTAAAATTTGTCATTGATAATACCGGTTTATAATATGATTACTGTGGTTAGTTTTTCCATGCTTGCAGCATTTAATCGTATTTTATAGTGTTTGTTAGCATAAAATTTACTGTTTACACTGTTTCCGTCAGTGCTACCTGCACCAGCGCTCATTTTGTTCATAGTCTCGTAATTATTACACATATATTTAAACAGGAGATTGCCGTTTTACGAAGTATGATTCTTGTATAAGTACATATCAGTTAAGTTCAGTCGCAGAAGTATAGAATATTAGAAAACAGGCAAAGGTCGGCCGAAGCGCGTTAGCGTGCATTCTGCAAGTCACGCTCAAAGGGCAAATATAGTATATGTTATTATCATTAATTTTATGTACCTGCATCAGAACTTGCGCATAATTGAGTGGATGAGCAACAACCGCAGGCGCTACTGTCCATCCCAAGAGTCTTAGTTCGTCTCCAAGGGGTGTCCTGGATGAGCGATCGGAATACGAAGCTCGTCGGGGGTAATCTCCCGATACACTGCTGCGTCTCGATCTGCGTCGTGGTCGTTCGGTCTGCACACTTCCCCGTGCTTCTCGGGATCCACGCTCGCCTGATCCAGCTGCAGACATGGCTAATATTTTCCCCAGTCAGAGAAACTTTGTTACTTTTAAACTGCAGGTTTTTTTACACGACACTTCTCTTATGTCAGCTGCAGTTTTTAGGTGTTCCAGAGAGGGATTTCGTTGTTTCTTCATTCTGGCTGGCAGCGCAAAGTACTAGTAATTTATTGTGGGTATCGTGGAATCCACGATATGTACGTATCGTGGATGGGGAATGAATCCATGGCACACAAAAAACAACGCGTACGGCATACCATGGTATCGTCCAGATTTAATACTGCGTTCATGTAAATGCGCTAGATCTCCATTGGAGTAGTAAGATTAGTACATTACTACTGCTAAACTTGTAAGTAATGTATTACTTAAGTATTGTTCTATAATAAAAATATTTGTTTTTTCATGAGGTCTTTATTAATTCGTCCGCATCAACTGTCTTTTTATCAACGTATACGAGCACCTATTACGTAAGTTTCTGAACTATTCTGCTCCGAAAAATCATTCTTTACTTCTAAACCCTTCGTTTCTGTGATCAGGTTTAGTGCACACGAAATCTACGATTAGAATCAAAAAGTGATTGCGTACTAGACCGAAATACCATGAGCAGACACTCAAAATACGTAATCATTTTTAAATCGACTGGAGCAACTCGCCGACGTGTCTTCAGAACTACTGGAGCCAGACGGAAGTCACGATTCCACAGCGTCTTTTAATACGATTGATTTAATTCACACAGGCCAACAATATCTTGCCAAAAAACAGACAACACAAATAAAATTGACGATTACAAAGACAATTATGATACGATCTATGATAATGAATTCTCAAACAGTAAATTATGTAAAAAAACATTTGCATATCAAAGCCGAATACGGCGAAAACACGGACAGCCATTACAATACGACACAATAAATTAGATTCGGTCTGATTAATGCTTCAGCTTGCGAGCCCTGACCTTTACATGGGCTTCTGAACGTATCCTTCGTTCAACTCCTTGCGGGCCCGGACGAACGCGAAGAAAGCCAATATTCCGTTGAACAAAGCGAGGGATCCGGCGACGAGGCGCATGGCTTCAGCCGAGTGGAACATCAGATATCGTGTGGCGTCGAAGGGCTCGGGAATGTACTCGGATCTCCACTTCACTGTCATAACGATCTCAACGATCCCGGCAACAATCAACAGAAGAGCCAAGACGAAGCTGCTGGTGACCTCCAGGACACTGGTCTTTGGCACCACCACGGAAGAGATGACGTGGAACAAGTAGGAAATGAGGAAGGTCACGAGGACAACTAACACCGCAGTATGGGCGCACAGGAAGTATACTTCACCCACCATAAAAAGTTCTTCCTGGTAGGTGCGCGTAACGGTGGTGTTCGGGAAATCAGGAGCGATGGTATTCGGAATCAACGGCGGAACGGTGGTATCGTTGTTCTTTCCGAAAATTTGGTAACGCGGAGCAGCAATATCTTCCAGTGGACGATATTCTTCACGCTGAGATGCCACCAAAGCCAAGGCGATGATCGTGAGAATAACTTGGATCAGCTTGATCAGGCCGTTGGGCTTCCCCAGGTAAGAAAAATTCTGTCCGGGCGTGCTGGTGATAGTAGCATCCACGGCATTCATGAATCCTGGATCACCTTGCGAATAATTCAGGGTCTTTGTCGTGGTGGTGTAAACTCCCATTTTCTACGCTTAAAGGTCACAGAAAAACAGACAGAAAGGAAAACTGTTACCGCGTAATAATTTTGATGATGATATGTCAATCTACTCGCTAATAAGAACGCCGTCGACTGGTTTCTCGAAATCGACTGTAGCCGCTGCTTCTGCCATTTCCTTGGATCTTGTGTACTTGTGAGCAGTACGCATTGGACGGTGGTCACCGCCTAATCTGATTGGCTGAAACAGAGTACAACGGGTACGATGAACAATGGAGTGCTAATACTCATACGTACTGTTTCTTGATGCCCCGCACTTCACTAACCGTAAGCCCACTGAACATAGTTCGGTTTAATGGTAAGGTTCGTGTTGTACTTCCACGTATTAGTTTACATATCCAAGTGTACAGTGCTTTCCATGTTCGGGAGCGCCTGTCTGCAAATGCTGCATAGTGTCAGATAAAGATTCCTGCCCGGTCTTTGATCTTGATTTTATCAGCGGGTCTGTCACGGTTATCGGAAACTTCCAGACATTCCATACTGTATTTATTATTTAACTACTAATCATCATAGTTCAAGTCGTACATTCACGAGTACTCCGCGGTACCGGCTCTGCAGATTTTACCATAATTTATTGTACATGGATCCAACTTCAAACGATTGCGTTTTACTTTGTACGAGAACATACTACTATTATGAATAATTATTATATTATTTCGAACAAAGCTGTTGCAGAGTGCAGACAGAAATATTTGCAGTTATAATGGAGAATAGTTCTACAGCAAATTATGGGTTTCTAGTGATTATTTCAGTCTTCTCAGAAATATTATTCAATGAAACTTACAGTAGGAGTACTTATTAGTCACCAGAGCTTTTAATACTGCATTTTTCTTTTTCAGTGGCTTCGTTTGTCGTTTTTATATCGGTATCAGTAAATCAGGACTCCAAAAGTTCGCGATTCATATTATTTGTTCGCACTTCGCATCCGAACTAAAAACAGACATAAAATTTTTCAAGTTAGAAACGTAACAATAATCGCACTCGCATTGCTAGGAATCACAATATTAACCATAAGAAAACAAACAACATAGTCATTTTATTATTGAACAAAGCATCACAACGACAACTACTATCCTCCAAAGTGGAAGGTAAAGGTCTGACCCCCTTGACCAAAAGGATTAAAACCTCTGCCAAAGGGATGAAATCCATGAAAGCCTTGTTGTGCTTGGGCTTCGGGATCCAGTGGATCCTCACCGGCATCGAAGCGTTTACGCTTCTCTTCATCGGTCAATACTTCCATAGCAGCGGCAATCTCCATAAATTTCTTTTGAGCATTTTCCTTTTCCTGGACATCCGTAAACCGATCTGGATGCCACTCTTTTGCTAATTTTCTATAAGCTTTTGTAATCGTCTTTTCGTTTGCTGTCCTGGAAAAGCAAATTCGCTTTGTTGCTTTCATAATTAATGAAACTGGATTCGTCCACTAATTATGGACTTATCGTTACTGGCTTACAGTAGCGAAATGTAAACCGGTAAAATAGCCGTTATGCTGATACCGAGCGAACGAAAACACGGCCGAAAATATTAATCGTGTAATTCACGCCTGATCAGCTCCAGTTGCTCATCAAGGATGTTTAAACTACGTTGGAATACGATTATAGGAGACTAGGAGTACGACCCGAACGTACAGATTCAGACTACAATACATGACAAAAATAAGTCGGAGAGATGCCACCGCAGACCGACCGGCCAATTTCAACTTTTTTTTGTCATCCACAGCCACGTGCGTAACCACAAATTCAGCCTTACCTTTTAACGCCTAGGATTTTGTAGTAATCTCTTCGGTTAGCTTGCTTTAACAACTTTTTGGCTCTTTCTAATCCTTCGTGTGCTCGACGATTTTCATTATCGGATTTCACAGCTTCTTCGAAATCGCGCACAGCTATAGGAAAGCACACACATACGTTACAATACGTCTTCCGGCCCCCGGCACGTCGCATCACTATAACAGCACGCATTACTTACCATCCTCGTATTGCTCATTAGAAATATAAGCTTCTCCACGGTTCATAAGAAACTCTGAATTATCCGGCTCTTGTTCTAGGAGAGCTGAACAGACCTTAATGCCTCGCGGTGCGTCTACTTTGCTCAGGCACAGGCATTGTCGGCTGTTGATGTCTCGGACAATTTTCGGCGTACTGGAATCCGTTTTCAGCGCCGCATCACATTTTTGGACACACTCTGCATACTGGTTGTTGTTGATGTCCTCCTGGATACCCTGGAGTTGCTTCACTAGCTTTCTTAAGAAAGTGTAATGGGTTTTGCAGGGTTTGTCGTCCGGATCCAACTTGAGGCATTCGCGGATGGCATTAAGAGATTCTTCCGCATCCCCGTTGCGATGAAGTGCCAGACTCAGTTGAAGATGTGGCTGCGTTTGTTCAGCGCGCAGTTTTACTACCGCCCGCATATCAGCGATGGACGCAGGCATGTCACCGACTGTCTCAAAAATTTCGGCTCTTTTGGCGTGCAGATCTGCATCCGATGGACTGATCTACCAAACAGTGCGATGTGATTAGCAGATGTCACAGAAGTGCAGTACGTACAAAACTTAATCACATGAAATTCAGTCCGGCGCGTTAAGAATCCGAAGTCCAGACCAGTTAGTTAACTACTACGCCGTAAAGGAAATTAAAATTTATTTGTCATGGTTGTACATTAGCATAATAAAACGGTTCTCCGTCGAAAAATAAAATGAGGCAAAATTATTTATGTTTTTCGTTCGTTTAAAAACTGAATCGTCAGAGGGAACTTACCTAAACGTGTACAATACAGCAACAATAAGAAAGCAATAATAATATCATATTAATACGCAAAAGACCAATTTGACTCAAAGAAAGGAGCATTGTCCAATTCAACACTAACGAAACACTGGGCCTAGATAGTGAAAATAGCCCCAAAACGGCTTTATTTCAACGTTCACGTCACACCCGAGTGCAGACGTACCTCCAGCACTCTTCCAAATTCTTGCAAAGCGGTATGATAATCTTGGGCGTTGCTCGCGTGCTGAGCAGTCATATAACGCGTCTTTGCTTCTTCGATCAATTCCAGCTGAGACCGGGCTTCGGCATTGGAAGGTTCTTTATTCAGCTGCAATACAGTCGAGAATTTAATCGAAGCCTTGTTAAAATGCAAATTGCACAATACTTACTATAAAATTGTATTCTGGAACTGCATCCTCGTAATTGCCTTGTTTGACCCAAAGATTTGCCCGCTGTATTCTTGCCTGCACATTCGGAAAGAAACAGACATTAACAAGCCTCCAAAGAACACCTTCAAATGACAACTTCGTAACTTACCAAAATAAAATCTGGCTTCAGTTCAATAACACGCTCCATATCATGCAGTGCGCTCTTAGCTCTCCCGAGTGCTAAATATACCGTCGCACGCTTGAAGTACGCCATGTAATTACCGGGATCACCGTCTAAAAAGGCAGCGTAAGATGCTTAAACGGTGTTATACTAGCGAATTTTTTTAGCTGAGAAGAATGCCGGGACTCGCATCACTCCAGCAAGATCACAACGACGAACCTATTGCTGCGTGGTAATGTGATAATGCGTCTGCCAGTTGCCCTTTTCCCAGGAAGGCTTTGGCCATATTCATGTGGTTTTCGACCTCTTCTTTGGATAAAGAAACTGCAAGGCAGATATCCCATAAGATCATAACCATCACGAATCGTTCAAAGAGCGACGAAGTACAGCTCGCACTCTGCAGCAACAGCACGGTATCTCGTATCTGTACACCACTTACAGACCAGATGCATATCCAGAGCAGCCCAAAATATCCAAACAAAGGAGAAGAGTCTGCTGATCCGTGGTAGCATTGTGATAAAAGATTTTTATGAATAATACAGCACAACAAGATGAAGCACCTGCTTTTGAGTGGTGAAATCGTGGATTGGGAAACGAACGCTTCGAACACTCACTGACTCACATAATTATTATTAAAGTGGATTGCAAACAAAAACGAAATCAACGACGCCAGATAGTTTCAACCTGCTTGGAGATTGTTGCTTTTTAATCCACAATACAAAACTACTGTGGAATGCAAAAGTCACGGTATAATTTGTTGGCGAAATGAAAACATTTAAAAACTAAAAGAATCTGAACTGGATTCTGTCTGCAATTTTGCGTGGGTTATCCTTATTGGACAATTTAGCCGGCGTGGGCGTACCCAAAAACACCATTAATATTTTTGACTGCGGTAACGCTGGTAAGCATTTCGCAAGTTACGTATGTATTTTTTGCTTATGAAGTTATGATTTTATTTATTTTAGTCATGATTTTTTTTATTAATAAGCTCTTCATTATGCCATAATAACAATAACCATAATGTACGTCCTTTATCGAACCTGAGCAGTGTGTTTGTAAAAGTGTTTTTAAGATCGCGATCAGGAAAAACAAAATAGTATATCACAACCAATGTCATTTTGGACCTGTTGCAATTATCTGGAAATATCCAAGACTCGTGAAAATTTCTCGAGCTTGAGAAGCGCATCAAACGATACGAGTAACATGAAAAACGCACAAAACCGCACAAGCCGTGATCCAGAATTTACAAAAAATAATGATATCCATAATATTAATGTACTTAGTATACAGCGAAGTTATTTTCCCTTTACCACATCAGCGGTAGGGCTAAAAAGTCGATGCCACTGTTTCAGGCCGGCAGTCCCATATGCTCAGCAGTCAGCACTGCCGATCTTGTTCTCCAGTGCCGCCGCTTTATTGTTTTCTTGTGGGCGCACAGGAAAAAAGCGAAAATGCGCTTTCCATGGCATGTTTTTTCCGTAATTTTCCCCGTCTGATAAAGTTTGTGGCAATGGTTGGTAGGCGGTTTCCGGCAAGAAAAACACAGCCAGCGCTGCCACAATGCACAAACTGCCAAATATCAACAGGGGCAGGACTTGGAATGTATATCCCAGATCGACAATGAACGGCACACCACAAGTCGTTATGGACGATAACACACTAACTAAAGAGTGACCTTCACTGCGCACCACCGTCGGGAACAATTCATCCTCCATTAACTTGCTACCGAGATAAGTAAATGTGATGGAAAATTTGGCAACGAGCGATAGCATCAGTACTAAACTCGGAACAGAGTAAGGAATGGTGAAGGCTGTTAGGCACGTTATTCCGCCGGTTAGAAAACCCAGGAACAACGAACTCCGCCGTCCCATGAAATCCAACGCCGTTTTGGCGAATAAGTACGGCGGCAGTTCGACTAAAGTGTTTAACAACGCTCCTAGGTGAGGATGCGTGCTGAATAACGGGGCATAAAAATTCAGTCCCAACGATACACCTTTATTACAAATATTCAGAAAGACCAAAATCAACGTTTTCCGGCGCATATTCGGCGTGCGCACCAAATCGAGCGGCGAGGATTTGTTGGGTTTTCGTGTGGGTGTGGCTACCGCACTGGCGCCCATCGTCGTTAGCATGACTTCCGCTTCTTCGGGATACACTTTGCCATTGACACGCGATAATTTCCGAACAAACACATCGACGCGGCGGATGGAGTTTTTACTCAGTAGCCAGCGGGGTGATTCAGGAAAAAATTTCCAGATCAGTATGTAGATAATTGTAGCGGGAATCGCGGTGGCCAGGGCTAATGTGCGCCATGAGCGGAGGAAGTACGCTGCACCCACAAAGATTAGACACCCCAGGCTGTAAGCAAACGAGTGCAGCACGCAGATCAGCGCTCTTTGCTTGGGGCCGGAAATTTCCAGGTTAAGCGTTAATGGAATTGTATAGCTGGCTGATGTTGTCATTCCCACCAGGAAGCGACAGATGCAGTAGAGAAAATATTTCGGAGCAAACGCTGTGAGCACGGCAAAGACGGACTGAAAGCCGACACATAAGAAGAAACCTTTCCGTCGCCCGAACCGATCCGCTAAATAGCCCCAGATCAAGGGGCCCACTAAACCGCCTAGGGTGAAAATGGTAAAGGTGAATGTGCCCTCTAAATGGTGGTCACACACCAAATCCCATTCGGTGATGACGGTGCTTTCGTACACCGACCGGTCGTACTCGTAGCCGAATTCGCAAGCTGTCATTGGGATGGTAGTATTGATTTGAGTGGAGTTGTCCGTACGAATGGGCATCACACAGCTGCGTTTGGAGAAGTCCGGCGAGACACTGGTGAAATCGGTGAAGATTTCCCAAGAATCGTTGGCACTGCTGTCACGAGGGAGGGCACACCAATAGTCCCCGGGCGTGGCCGCAAAAAACACCTGACCATGCAAAGGTTACTGTAAAAACTTATTAAATTAGACAAGCCGTGTTACCCTGACTTCTTTGAAACGTTTGATCATATCGGAATTCTAGCAAAAACTGGTATTGATTGACTTTTTGTGATGTGTTTCTTACTGATGACATGCTCAAGAATCCCGACGGTATCACAGCTGGCAAAAACACTGCGAATGTAAGAAGCTTTTGATAGCGTCCAAACGGCCCCACTGCTTCCAGAATTCCGTCAAATCCCCGTGAAGAAGCTGCTTTTTGCCGTACCTCGGGAATGTTATCCGCTTCCATAATGTTCTCATTAGCACGCGCCATGATTCAGGTGTTTCCGGTCTTAAACACCTCCAAGCAGGATATCACAAAAATGCAACAGTAGTTACAGTACGATGCTTATAATCTTCTCCAAGTTTTTTCGCTGACAACTAATTAAACGTACAGTATCGTAAAGCTCCATTTTGTTACAGTATCAAACAGCTGTCTGCCGTCGCGCACTTTAGCATCTAACTTTAGTATTCATTATCGTACAATTTAGAAATACACTCATGGATTGCATATCGAGACATTAAACGTTTGCCGAGTCTGACCTAGATAAAGATACTCAACATAGGCCATGCGGAAACACGTGGACAACGCACCAGCTAACAAGAAGCTATGTTTCTCTCCATTTTAACATACTGCACTATCATTATTTGCATTTGCATGCCGGCCATATAATGCAACATGTTAATGTCGCGCCCTTGAGAACGTGATCGTCATGCGTTTTTTTAAATTCCACTTCGTTAATTACTGAAGTTTTTTATTTTTTCACATAACTAGGCATTTATTATGCGCAGATTTTAGATGAAATCTGCCCAGTTATTATTTTATCCTTTGCCGTGCACAACTTCCGGTGCCTGCGCATATCATGATCACGCTCAAGACGATTGTGCAACGTCATAAACTATTCAACTTTCGTTGGTAACAATTTAAAATCAATTATTCGGTGTTTGCGTACCAAAGCTCATGCGCATCCAGGCAAGCACATTAAAAAGTTACAAAGCCATATTGTATTTGCTGAATACAAAATTGCTGCTTTTCGTCGAAGATGACCTTTGACAACATGTAAACACATCCCTTGTTAAAGCTGTGTTTTCATTTTAAAATTTTTATGACAGCAACGTCCCGACCATCTACCGCACAGGTAGTACAAGTGTCGACAATGTCGATGTTGCGGAGGAGATCCAGTTGATGAATGTTTTTAACGTAATGCACAATTAAGCGAAACACAGCTTCATACAGCCGCCGCATACAAGAACGTTAACAGCCGAGTATAATAACAGTAATTATATTTGTTGTGTATTCATTATTCAAAATCAGTAATAGTTTCTAGTTGCTTTAATAGAAAACTCAAAAGGTAACAACTTGTAGCATGCGTTAGCGCAATCACGTCAAAGCAGTTTATACCTAAATTACGAAATATAAGTACCTAAACTATATACGAAATATATCTAGTTTATACTTTGTACCTAAATTACTCGTAATTTATCGAAATAATGACATATCACCTCCAGTTTACACCCCCCGCATATATGGTTTTTCTTGGTAATGATTCTACCATTAGGCGAAATAATGTATGGGCGATTTCAATAAAAATTCTGTCTAACTCCAGAATCTAGATACGAAATTGTAAGGATCGCGCTGCAGCTGTGCATGTTACGGCATAATTGATGATTTTCGCTTTGCTTGTGCAAAGCCTATGTACACCTGATCGGCACTGCTGCCGATGCACTGTCTCTTCTACGTGTCGAAACATCAAAGCACAAATGCCGGCCTCGCACCATGGCTTTTTATTATTTATCTGCCTGCCAGGAAAATTGAGTACTGATGATCCTTATTATTAAATAATTCCTTTGGATGCGCCTCGGATTGTTCAGTGGAAGAAGCGGTCCCAAGATTCCCGCCCGATTGCAATATCGGTTATACACTCTTTGCCATCCGGCATCCTTTATAGGTGCAAGCACTTTGTCACACCAGAGATTTCCGATCGATTTCCCGTCTCGTGTATGTATGTGTATGTATGTTATCTTCCTTAATACACTTTTTCTACTACAGCACAGCTGCATCCAGCGACCGTAGTCGGCGCCCGACCATTGTGGGATCCTGAACAAACAGAATACAGTTGATGTTGCATTGCTACACAATGGTCGGTTTGTCGATTTTTCTTGCCGCAGTTCCACAGCGTAAGATATCAAATTCCAATGGCGTAGTTTGAATGATAACGCGGCATATATCTAAAGCCGTCTTCTATTTACAGTATTATCCAAGCGTTTAGCCAACTTTAGCGTCGTATCGCATGAGCATTTATCCCATGTTCAGTCTGCACTTTAGCCATCCTTGTATTGTGTGCGCCTTATCGGATCTTCTCGTGCCGCGTTTCTAGCTTCCCGCGGGCGCGCGTGCCCGCCGCTCCTGAATAGAGTGGCGTAATCGTAGTTGGTAATTATTCCCAGATTTTTTTCTCTCCAGCCGGTATAATATGTACATACGGCAGTGCCGCGACGCTGCAGTGCGACTAGCCCATTTTGAGAGGTTACAGCACGACTTCACGCAAAGTTAATATGTCATCCCGTAATCTGTCTCGCAGGCGCTCATAGTGTCCAACTGTGCTTTATGTGTTATCAACTGGCGAGCGCGTCTATTGGTAAATCGTTCGATCTCTGCATACGTATACACTCGGGGTAACTTGTATGCCAGGATCGAACAATACCCCAACAGCTGGGATTTATATATAGCCCATCGTAATGCACACACACATCACCAGCGGCAGCCAGCAGCAGCCGTTGCAGCATATGTACAGAAGCACGTAATTGCCCGGAAGCTTAAGCGGTCCTGTATTGGGGGATAATGTCCTAGCACGGAAAGTCTTCTCCGGAAAAAGTTGTAGCACGTCTTGTGTGTATATGGTTGTTCCCCCTCCCGGTCGCGGCCGTGCTCCGATTCGACACAAATAATCAATTGTCCACGCCGGATAATGCTGCTGATAAAAAGTTGCCAAAATGCACTGTGTATACAGTGCCGGCCAGCACGAATCCTCTTCACTTAATCAGCCGCGCACTTGCCGTATTTACAAAAGGGCCCCCGTTCGACGTCCACAGTTGGGAGGAATAAAGTGGTGACAATGTCGATCGCATCGGGGAAGTGTTGATTTTCTCCCCGTTCGTGTGTAACATTATACGCTCGTCTTATTATTAACCGGTAAGCCGGAAAAAAAGCGATGCCCTGGTGCTGAAGCGTGAGCCCGGGCGCTGTGTTGGAAAAGTGTTTGGACGCAGAAAGAACCGGGCAGGTAAGCGATTATCTGCTACACAATGCCGGATGACGACATTTACATCAGATGACCTGTCGACAGTGTATACAGATGCATAATTCATATGTGTGTACATAGATTGTGCGCTTCCGGTTACTTCAAATGTCACTATAACCGTTAGTCGAAACCCTCGGCGTCGACAGGACAATTAGTGTTAGTGTGTGTGACGACGATATCCTCTGTCGGATATACGTTTACATATCAGGAACAAGCGAATTAGTGGGAACATGGACAAAATGGATCTCGAAGAACTTAATCCAGCCGGCAGGGCGACTAAGTCGCTGTTTCCCAAATACCCCAGTCGACCGAAACTGGCGGTAATGAGAACGGCAGATTACCTCAAACTGTTGGGCATGGGACACGTGTTTCTGGGAATTCTGGCTTTCCTTGTGCAGATTGGCGGTAAGAATAACGCTGTCGTACATTGCGTGAAATGCGCCCTGCTGACGTTGTAATCTCTTTCAGTTAATTTCATGTGCCAGAAGTACACAAGTAAGTTGCAAAATAGCCATTCTTATCATTTAAATTAATATACACGAAGTAATATCAAGCGAAGGCAATGCGTAAAAACTGTCGACGTAACCGGTTGTGAGTGATTAAAAATTATGCCTATCAGCACGAATTTTCTTGTTGTTCGCGCAGCTTGCGTGCAGTCAGTAAATTAAGTTATTGTACGTAGATTAGCCTCCATTTTACGGGTTTTCGCTGTATCGACGGACAAATTTTGTGTTTATGCGAAACTCTTGGGAAAACTGTCGCTGCCGATGTGTCTTGAGAAAGTGACTACCGTTAAGAAGTAAACAATTTTTAATTTTCTTTAGTGTTAACCTCATGGTAAGAATTTTCCGGCGACTGGGCTGCGGCGTTTTGTTAATTTTTTCCAGTGAACCATGCAAAAAATACAAAGTAAATTGTGACCAGTTTTGTTTTGGAAATTGACCGGTACGTTTGTCACTACATAGATGTATCTGTGAAAGGTATTTTGTTGATACGCTACTATTGCATTATACTCTTAACTGGTTAAGCGGATGTTGATTTATTAAGCCCACAATCACGAATGTTGGAAAGTTTTTTAGCGTGCTGTACCGTAGTAGAGGCTAATTATGGTTCTTGTTACAAACCATACGGATAAGACCTTATTCAGCACAGTTACTTATAAATCTATCGCAAATGCAAAAAAAGTTATTTAGCTTGATCTGCTGAATGGAATTTTTGTTAGAGGATAACCATCAAAGTACTCTGTTAGTCTCCATAATTAATGTTTACGATTTCAGTATACGACTGGCACTGGGATGCTCCGAGCTTGGCAAAATCCGCTATCGGGATCGTCGCGGCTATTACGTACATCGTTCAAGGTGTTCTGTCCATTGGAGCGGGGAAATTCATCACGAGCGCCACGCATCGGGACTGGGGTGAACACCTTTACATGTTGAAAGTCTTGAATTGTTTAGCGATATTGATGTCCAGCAGCTTGCTTGGTGTTAGCGGCTACCTGGTAAGTATTGTATGTATATTATTATACTGACAATGAGTTCGCCTATCCTCTATTTATAGATATTATTATATTATAATACCATATTTCATAGCACTGTCAGTTATCTAAACGCAACTAGTCAGACACCGCTATAGTTTATTCGGTTCTGGTATACTGTTTACACAGTGTACCTTCCAGTGACTAATAAAAGTACAATGGGACACCGCTCAAGTTCATGATATTAAACCGTTGTATATAAAATTCTTTTATCTAAACGCATAATATTAAATTGTAAAGATTGTGCTGCTCTGCGCCCACGACTGCAACACTTATCTGTCAATTAAAAATTAAAATCAAAAGTGCATTATATCAAGAGCAAAATGCGTAATTGCGTATGGTATAATATATTGGATTTGTTTTTGTTTATAGGTGTATGTCCTGTCTCTTTGGTGGGCATTTTATGAGGTGAGCTTCATGTAGCAGCAAATGCTCGGTGCATTTATTAAGCCGCAGGTAGAAAACTCCCACTTCATTAAATTTTTATCGCAGTGGTCAGAAGCATGGCGTTTAAAATGTGCCGCAATAAGCGACGGCATTCGTGGCACTGCGCTGCTGTTATTCTTAAATAAGTACACCTTAAGTACTATCATTGTAGGAACATCTGGAATACATAAAGGGCCCGGTTCTAGTGACATTGACTCTGAACATGATCCAGATAGGCGTTGGCATCATGGAGTTTGCCTTAGCATTCTGTGGTTTTCTAATTAAGAACACATGACTTTTCACCTTTATGAAAAGTAGATTACACCACATGGATCTTATTTACCCTGTGATAATAATATGAATTTTCTATTGGATCGGTACACCCGATCACTCTGATCTGTCTGATGCAATGTTCGCCGACTAAACAAGGTGGTCACCGGTGTTTGCTGCCGGTGAGTTATGCAAAACAACCGGCTCGGAAATGCGAGCCAAACCATATACTTTAATTACAGTGCGTCGCCATGAAAACAAATGCATGGATATGTGTGCTGAAGTGAAAACAAAAAGCTATACTACATGTACGAATTGATTTGGCTGCAGAATTATTCCATATACAGGTACAGAACAGTAAATACTACGTTGAAAAAGTAACCGGAAGCATTTCATATAATGCTCATCAGAATACACAGCGGTGTATCCTATCCCGTTTTGCATACGTTAAGTAATTCACTGGCTTTTACTGTGTTGCGCAAAGTGGAGAAGCCGGTTGACGGGTCATGCGTTTTCCCGCATTACCGTCCTTCCCCGAGGATGCCGGCATTAAACGTCGATATCTATCGGCTGTACCTGTCAATCTGGAATCGCAGCTAGGCTAGCTGTGAATATTATGCGTAAATTGGATAAAAGCATTGAAGTTCGATTATCGGCGCTCAAGCTTGGCAGGATTACGTTTATAGATTCCCATTTCCGCATTGCGCAACATAAACACAGGAATTTATATACAAAGTGAGCAGTGTTTCGCGGGCGTCGCTGCAAAGCTGTCCAGGCGCTGCTGTGGCAGTGAGTTCGGCATTCCCGTAGTGAAGAAGCTCGATTACCGGATATACCCATGTCAATATGCCCCAGCACGCCAAGCAAATCAATAACAATCTTTCCCGCGCACTATTCATTGCTCCGCACCATACCGGTCTGTGATTTGTACCGGTTAATGCAACAATCCCATTTGCGCGCACCCTACAGCGACTGCAGTGTGTGATGATGTATTGCTGAGGATTTATCGGTTAATTCTTGCAAATGATTACTTTACGCACCATCACGTTGTAATTCAATAAGTCTTTCTCCCTACTTCCACATATCCTGTAAATCCACCGAAAGTATGTATCTTACAAGCAAGAGAGATTCGGCAAAAAATACGATCGATCAAGAGCGGGAGAAGATGTAAAGGGCGGCGCGCCCAAGCTACTTAAAATCGGCAAACAACTAATAAATTTTTTTGCTTTGCCGTATCATGTTTTGTTTCCGCGTTTTTCAGTTGTTAGAGAAACATCGAGCGCGAAATGGACGAAAAAAGACTGAATATGTATGTACTACAATCATATAATTGTCTTTGCATGTCATTCGCCATCATTGTCTTTGCATGTCATTCGCCATCATTGTCTTTGCATGTCATTCGCCATCCATTGTCTACATACTTGGACGTATGATGTATATGATTATAGTTTTTAAAAAATGTTTCGTAGTCATTTTATGAATATTCTTTCATACTGATTTCTAAATCTGTTGGAGTTCGAAATTGCTTTTCATAACTACTGCTCTGATTTAAGCGAGCATCCGGTAATGATATTGTATTTAGTACCATTTCTTCTCGAAACACGCCGCTTGCAGGACATGAGGAGCGGCTCGTCCTTGTAATACTGTGCCGTGTCATAATAATCAGTCGATGACGTCTTGTGTAACCCCCAGTAATTTGTTTCGAATTACATATTTCCAGACATTCGGGTTAAGATTATCCAGTTTCAGGTCACTATCTTCCCTTACCACCACAAACAGTGACTTTTCGAAATCACCTGCCGGCTACCGTTAACAAAATTAAGCCTAGTAGCTAATTGACTCAAATACAACAGCTTTAGAAAAACAGCAAGTTAGGAGTACATAATTTTTATGAAAATTATAAGAATTTGGTGAGCCTTTCTATTGCTTTTTGATCACAACAGATTACGTTTATAGAAATAAAAGTTCCGTCAATCAAGAATCACCATATATCTATATATCCCGAATAGCTCTCATACGACGGGCCAATTTTCTAAGTGCTTTTCTCGACTATTGGCAATTTAATAAAAAGACGAATTTTCATTCATAATATTGTTATCGAATTACCTACTTCTATAAAATTTTGTCGTGAATGTCATCAATGGATTTATGATGAGCATTTGTTGAATTACGACCAAAGAAGGAAACACCAAGTATATTCCACTGCAAAACATTTATCGTCATTGCCAGATCGCCGTAATGGTTTTAGTGCCATGAGAAAAGAAAGCCACACAATATCGCCCAGCGTTACAGATCTGCAACGCAAGGAATCAATCAATTCTGTTAAACATTTGTCTGATTTTCCAGGTGATAAAAGAAAAATGTTGAAAACGGAATAATCCTTTCCACCCATCCACTATTTGAAAAGGAAACTGTGAATAACAAAAAAGAACGAAAATGAACAGTTACATCTACAACATGGAAGTTTAGGTGTCAGCGACAACAGGGGAGAATCATATGTATACTTGCCTGTAAGGATAACCTTGGTATTTAGCCCGAAAAATTGATTTAAGGGCGCTAAAGAATATGCCGACTAGAACGATTCCGGCAATGGCCATCACTACAAAAATAACTTGTTAGCAGACAATTAACATATCCCACATGGATAAAATTGTGTCTCGCTGACCCTTATTGCGGCCGCGATGTTGTTCGTTAGTAGATTTAGCGGCTTCGTTGAGCAAAATAAATCCAATGGCTACAGCCAGATCTAGAAAAAAATAAACAATAAACGATATACTGAGCCGAAAATAATCAGAATTAAGTTATGAGGGGAGCGTAAAAAATACATCAAAGAAAACAAATTTGTTCACTCTTACTCAAGCTCATCACGATATAGGTTTCTGCAACGTACTGCCCTTGGCTGCTTCCGTGAATAAACATCTGCAAGAGGGAAAATAACTGAAATAAATATCGCTTTTCCGTATGTTACTTAACACTGTATTTTTCTGCGTACCCACTGCTTCGACTGTGGGTGCCGTTGCATGAATGGAGGACCTAAACAGCATGCAAGACTTGAATCAAACATAAAAAAGAGCTTCATATTTATATGGCCTGCTTTAAAACTCAGAGGAGGTGCTTTAAGTTAACTACCGTAAACTGATAAAACGTAACAGGTGACAAAGCATTAGCAGAGAAAAAAACACTAGAGAAAAAATAAATTAACTGTACAATAAAAATTAATTTTACAATAAAACCACTTAGTTAATCATAAGACAGGATACTGCAAAAAACCACACCTCTAATGTGATTCCACATTTGGCCAGACGTCATGAACAGAATGAGTGCCTGCAAAAAGTTCAGATGAATAAATCTTAACGAACCAGAAGATGGGTGCCTAGGATGCCAACTTACCACAACAATCCATGCATACATGCTCCGATTATTCAAAAACTCCAAGCTGTTTCTCCGAATGTACAAAAAGCCGCCCACCAAAAGCATCAACAGGCTGAAGGCGACAACCCCGCCATAATTCGGCTTCCTCACAATGCGAATCTAAAAGACGCGCGGGAGCAACAAATATGGTTTTGTATATACAAAAAAATCATTATACGTATGTGAAAACATGTTTATTCAAGACTAACAAGAATAACGATACTTACAGTGATGCCTGTCCTTTCGGCAACCCATTTCGCAATAGTTTCTGCATTATATCCAACTCTGCAACATGAAAGCGTACGATAAATAGAAGAAAAAAATCAAAAGTTAATTGCAAACCGTACACTTGAATATTCATCGTATCGGCATCTTTGGGCTTTCCTTGAGGAGGAATATGCATAAAAATGGGTGCACTATTGGCTTTCAACTAGAAAATCGAGAAACAACTGCTTCTAGAAATCTCTTATGAAAAAAGGTGCACATAACATACGCTTGTAAAAACGTCATGGCCTTCATCGAAATCCACCATGGTAAAGAAGAGTTTATCTGAACCACCGCCGGCCAACCGATAGGAACTGGCCACAACATCGTACTCCTCATGTGCCACTCTAATAACAACGAAAACCGAATTTACACAAAAAAAGCAAGACAATACATATCAGCATCCTATGGTATACGAAAACGCTACAACATGCATGTCAAACAAAACAAAACTGCTAAATAAAAAAGTATATCCTCCACGCAGCGAAAGCGTCCATGTTGGCAATTTGCAATTAAACTAGTTAAACAACAAGTGCCTAAATCCAGTATGACACATCATCAATCCAAATTCAGTAAAACGGAGTAATAAAAATAAATATGTAAAAACTAATTTAAGTCGTGAAGTTAATTTTGTTATTGCTTCAAAATTATTTGACCAATTTACCTTACTACTGATGCAAAAGTTTACCATGCAAATCAGCAAATGTCAAATGCACATGCAAGAAAAGCGTCCGAGACAAAAAATAACGAAAACCTGCTTGTCATTCTTACTGGCAAACTCCACATCCTCTCGATGGATTCAGTGCCGTCAGCATAAGAATAATCGAGTAATTCCGGGGTGTCGTCTTGACGAATTCGCGATACTTGTCCGTATTCATGCGAATTATCGGCCTTTGATTGCTAAGCTCGTTCAGCTTAGTGATACGGTCCCCCAGACTCATTGCTCCCTGAAAAAAATGCGGAGAAACGACTTA
Source organism: Paramacrobiotus metropolitanus (assembly GCF_019649055.1). NCBI lineage: Eukaryota > Metazoa > Tardigrada > Eutardigrada > Parachela > Macrobiotidae > Paramacrobiotus > Paramacrobiotus metropolitanus. The sequence goes on from NW_026570224.1 coordinate 3,279,240, forward strand.
AACAATTGCACAATGCAAACATAAAAAAGGTGTCTTACATTTGTTACGGAAAAAAACACCATCAAAGACAGAACTGCGCAAAACGCAAACAAAAATGCCACACGCATGTTTGCAAAACTGGTAAGTATTCTGGGCACCGGAAGCTGGAGATCAAAATAATATTATATGCTTTAAACGCTGAAGTAGGCTCAGACAATTAGAATGCCATTCGATACATAGCATCAGTCCAATGCTAGAATGCAGAAACAATGAAGTCGACCACAGTGGAAAACCAGATCCCAAATTAAAGTATAAAGAGATCAAGAATTTCAGAGAGATTGCTAATGTTGGCAAAAGAGCGAAAAGACCGCAAAATGTCAGTAAAGCGTACAAAGAGCGAACTTGTAATACGATTCGCATCCGAAAGAAAGCAGCGAACTGCAAAGGAACCAGGGATTCAAGGAATGCAAGTCCGAAATGACACCGATGGTATAGGATCAGGACAGTATAAAATAGGACAACTTCCCAATCTGGAATTTGTGGATCGCAAAAACATCCACAAAATCAGAAAATTTTTTAAAAATCTGTTTTTATACGACACGTCGCTGACATGTTGCACTGCACTGGCACGCTTGCACCGGAAATGATTGAGTTGCACACAAGAGCAAAATGCACCGGAAATGAGAAAACAACTACAATTTTTATGTCCTTGGCAGTTGGCTTTACATGCAACTTCGGAAGTTTCGTTTATATTTACTCATTTACTGTGACACTTTATGAGGGGTAACTGGTTAACTGTTAACTTTAAGATTTCGGCTTCCTTTGAGGGTTCGCTATCCATACCGTACACGCGAATACTTGCTCTTCGATTTAGTTAAAATTTCGGTATCCCGTGCATGCAACCATGAGCGAGCGCGAAGTACGCAGCAGACGCCCCCCAGCGAATGCGGATAATGATGGCGAAACTATTCCTCCCTCGCAAAGTCCCAATCAGTACCGTTCCGGGTAAATTTTGTACATCTGGGAGGTTAAGAATTCCGCACAGTGTAGTCTGTACTTTCTGCACGATAGTTTAACAGATCTGTTCTCTAGATCCGCGGTCTCCCGTTCTTCGGCTGCGTTATTGAAGATAATTTTCTTGCTGTCATCGGTTGTATTGGTGTTTATTATGGTGGCTCAGCCCGATTTTTTCTCATCCATTATTACGACATACCTACCATCGGAATTGAAGCGTGTCCCCAAGAGCACCCCTGCGGAGGGAATCGTAAACCATGACGGCATAAATATATACACAAAGGAGGAATTGGCCCGACATTCGGGCGACGATCCCTCCAAACCGATTTTACTAGCTTATATGGGGGTGAGTTCAACTGTCCAGTTGGAGTTTGCTTTCGAAATTTAATAATTTAATTTGTTTTATTTTCCAGAAAGTTTATGATGTAACGAAAGGAAAGCGGCATTATGGCCCAGGAGGAAGCTACAGTTTTTTTGCGGGTATTATGGTAATTTACTTTTATTCGGATTGGTTCACCTTGTCAGATACCAAAAATTTTTTATTAATAATTATTCCCAACCATAGCGTATAATAACACTTTAAATAAATTTTGTTATAGATCTTTTATCGCTGGCATTGTGTAAGGTTTCTTTTGAAATTTTGAATACAGGAAAAGATGCAACCCGTTCGTTTCTGACTGGAGATTTTAAAAATGACCTGACGGATAATCTTGATGATTTGCCGGATTCGCTCTTCGGCCAGATTGAAACCTGGGCGGATACGTACTCGAAATCTGCGGACTATAAGGAAGTTGGTGTATTGTGTGGAGAGTTTTATCATTGTGCTGGAACGCCGGACGCAGGAAAGCCTACGGAGAAGTTGTTACATGTTTACCAAATGATAGAAAAAGCGAAATCCGACGAGGCCAAGGAAAACGAAGTGTATAAAGAGTTTCCACAATGCAATTCAGAATGGAGTCAGGACAAGGGTGGACGCCTCTGGTGCAGCCCGAAAAGGTAAATTTCCTTTACTGTTAATACAATTTATGGCTTATCAGCTTATGAGTTGGTTTGTTGTGCAAAAATATCGACGGAGCGCAGCGCTTGTCCTCCAATTTAGACAAAATCAAATCGTGTCTGTTTTTCTGTGCCAAAAGTTGAAAATTACGGCGTAATTTTCTTATCAGCAGCAACCGTTCCGTGGTACAGCTGACCATAAATATTCAATTGGGCTTTTGACATATGTGTAGATATGATTATGATGGTAGTGGACTGGGCATCGTTTTATTATGGACGTTAATTGGAAGCTGTAGTGGCATCGGTATTAATTTCGGAGTTATGTGATTCAGTATAATATGCTGGCGATGGTTAATAGCTGCGCTCCGGTCCACCAGTGTGTCCGCAAGTTAAATACCTATCTAGTCGAGTGGTTTTCTGTCGAGAAAGTGTGTGTAATGCATTTCCCATATTTTCGAGAACATTACTATCTGTTTGTGAAACTGGTCTGTAATAATTTCATAATAATTCGCAAGATTACTATTACCAGTTGCCAAATGCGTTTTCTCTGTAGTGGTGGAATTGAACGTACTTGGTCCGGCGTGCCCCGATTGTTATTGACACAAAAGCCTGGCGGAGCGAAATCAACACGGTGTGCTTGTGTCCATCCAGAAAAGCTAAGTGATCCGCGCTTAGAAGCTTACCCGGGCTGTCATCCAGATGCTGAAAGCTGTGCGATGCCGAAATAGTTTGCTGTGGTGACTTTAGAACGTTTAAAGTTTTGTAATTTTTAAAAATGTTGGTAGGTTTTTAAACCTGCCATATGTTGAATTCCAGCTTCAGATTCTACTTTATGGTTTTTTAGTTGTGATATCTTTGGACATGTACTCGTTCTCTCTTCGGAGCAGCTCTGCGCGCTTTTCGGCGAGCAGTTTTAATTTTTTATGAGTTTTCTTGTATTGTTGGAGTTTCAGCTAAGTGTTCACTATTTAACATATCGTGATATTAGCGAAATTTTATGCCTATTTTTTTTACAGTGAATAGCTAGTTGGTGCCTTATGTCCTTCGCAAATCAACAAAAGTTAATTACTGCTCTTATAACCGGCTCGGATTTTTAATGACTTCGCCAAACAATTAGCATTTGCTTCGAAGTACAATCGTTTATTTTTGTTGGGCGATAAAAAGCCATTATAAAAATCTTTAGCATTCATCGGCTTACGATTAGGCATGTACAGCGCGGTAATTCCAACCCATCCATCCCTACACTTAACAAATAAAATGTCCCTTTTTTTATGAAAGAATAAACTACCAGGAAAAGATCCATCTGACACTAACTCATCGATTCGTGCTTTGTGGACAATGGCTGGCTCAACGATTCCATTAATTTTCACGATCTGATCGTCCCACATAGTTCTTACGCCAAAATCTTCTCCTAAAGCTCTAAAAAAGCGATCAATATAATCCGCTGGCCAGTTCCAGTCGACAAACGTTTCAGCCTGGCGAATTTTTTTGGCGTATGTAACCCCTTCAGTTGGCTGCGCAACAGCATTTTCCACAGCTTCGGGTAGATTTTTTAAGGTGTCTAGAAACATTTCCACCCCAAGCTCCATGAGCATTCGTCCAAGCTGATGGCTCGTAACTTGTGGTGGGACATTACGCTTTTCCTGAGAAATAATGGGACCCGTATCAAATTTTTCAGGGGAAATGTGAAACAGCGTCGTTCCACTAACGGTATCCCCTGCCAAAATGGTTCGCATCAAAGGTGCTGCTCCTCGCCATCGGGGAAGGAGCGATGGGTGTATACATATGATTCCGTAAGGAAATGATTTTATAAATGAAGGTGGTATCAAGCTTCCGAAGGACGCAATCACTCCAACATCCCAATCGACAGGAGCGCGCTGCGGACTGTAATTCACAAGAGAGATGTTATCCAGAGTTCCCCTCAGTTTCAGCTGCTTCGCCACTTCACAGCCAGGTTCGGCAAATTTCGAGCACACTCCAAGGTGACTGATGCGTGCCACATCGGAATTCGTGAGGTGCGCGAGAAGGGGCCTTAGAGCGTATAATGAGTAAAGATCCGTTCCGAGAAACAGCACTCTGTGTTTTTGTGTAGATCGTGCGGAATATGCGCCCGTGGAATACAACGAACTCCAAATGAATCTCCTCCTGATAGCACGAACTGCTTTATTATTTTCATAATAAAAAAGTTTTCTAGCACAAATTAACATTCTCTATGATTCAAACTGTACAAGTACTTAATAATTTTTCGAAGAACTCTTAGAACTGTGCATCAACAATGAAACCGTAGAAAGAAGTGACAAAGAATATACTGGAAAATAAAATTCTTACACAGAAGAGTTATCCGCCCCGAGTAGTTAGAAAATCCAGTATCAGCTTGTTGAACGCCTCAGGGCGGTCGACATTCGACAGGTGCGCAGCGTCAGGCAATTCCGCAAACTGACCAGAAGGGATCTTTTTCGCCATCTCCGCACCCTCCGACGATGGAATAACCGTATCTTTCGCTCCCGAAATAACCAATGTAGGCACTTTTATCTCAGAAAGCCAGGGGGTAGCGTCTTCGCGATCACGCAAAGCTTCGAGGGCGGATCGGATGATTTCCGTTGACTGCTCATCAGCAATATGTTGCATTTCTTTCGCGGCAGGACTGCCGGAAACAAGCATCGGCTTCATCAATTCTTTTAGTACCTGCTGCCGCTCCCCTTCTGCCAATCGCTTTCGCAAATCATTTCTTTTGGCGCGAGCGGCTTCGTTATCGGGCAAGGAGCGCGTATTGGCTAAAATCAATTTATCCAAACGAGAAGGGTAATCATGCGCGAATCGGAGGGCCACATATCCTCCCATCGACAAGCCGCATAAGGCTACTGGATCAGTAATGTTTCCTTCATCCAGAAAACAAGCTACCTCATCAGCCATGGCCTTGATCGAAGTTTTCGTTTCCCCGGGAGGTGTCTTTGTACCGAATCGTCCCAGGTTTATTGCAAGTGCACGAACGTGGGGCGATAATTTTTCGATCTGCTGGCGCCACATCCGCTTATCAAGAGGAAAACCATGCAGAAAAACGAGAGGTTTTGTGTATTTCAAAGCTCGAGACATTTTGAAAGTTGAAGTTCGATTCAATTATGTATTAAAAATCTTGTTCTACAATATTTACGTACATACCTAATAACAAATGGAATTTTCTGCAAAGCAAAAACACTCATGATCAATCCTGTTCTTTCCAGTCACCGCCACCTTGGGTGATTGGCACCATTCCTACGGATTTCAGTTGTTTCAGAAACATTTTGCACTGTTTATTTTGCACGGTACTGTCACTTCGCTTCCTGGCGTGTATTGGATGATTTGATTGTTTTCAGTCAACTAGGATGGCCATGACCATCGATATGAACGACTGGGAAGAGCGTGTGTCTCGTCCTAAGAACGTTAAGGAGGAGCTACTAAAGGGCACCGAACTGTGTGGAGAGCTGTATTTGCGAACCAGTGGATCGTGGTAGGTGTTATATGTACTGTTACAGTAACAGTGTTCTGTTAATCACTGATGCCATGACACTGTGATCCGTATTCCGCTTTGATGTTAGAATTACTAAGGCAGAGTAAGACTCATTTCTGCTTGGTGGTAGGTTGTCCGCAGCACTTTTAACCTTCGAAGAACCGGAACAAACTTACGGAGCTCGTGGTCTGAGTGAGACATTTTCCACACCGTTGATATCCTTTGACATCCATGCAGCGGATACGCCATTTACTGCGGATGACAATGATCTGGCCGATGATGCTTCTGAATCGGTAGTGTTGAACATTTTGAATTCTCTCTGTCTGCCCGATTCATAGTTATTCTTGCTGTTGTTCGTAGAATGAAGAATCATCCGACGAAATTATTTACAATGCTGTGATGGCAGCGCTGGCCATGGAGCGCTTCAAAGAGGCCTCGGTTCTCGCGCAAGAAGGAGTGGAGACTAATGCCGTGCTGCGCTTTATATATTTCTACGCCAAGTTTTTGGTAAATGATCTGGTTATGCAATCTGCTTTTATGTAAGTAATGCTGTTCTTGTTGTTTGCATGCAGCACATTGAACGGTCTCGACTCCCGGAATATGCGAAGACTGAATTAGGAGGTAATATTCGTATTTGTGGAATATTGGAATATTAAAAATAATTATGAACAACGTTTAATTCTGCTTAATTTCTAGAAGTTGACCGGGTCCATATTGAACGAATGTTAGAAGCGCTTCTTGTGGAAATCGAAAGATATTTCGATACATTTCGAAATGGAAGCGCAGATGCTGCGTTGCACTACCTGTACGTTCGAGCGATGGATTTTTTCGCAGTTTTCACATCGAAGATTTATCACTTAACAGTTTTTCGGAATTTTTTCTCTGGGGTTTAGAGTGGTTATTATAGTTTATAATGGAAAAATTATGATGATTTAGGTATGGAAAAATTCTGCTTCTTCAAGATCAGAAAGCAGACGCAGTAAAAAAATTTGTCGATGCCATTTCATTCGAGCCTTTGCTGGTGGAAGTCTGGATGGAAATGGCTGATTGCATGGAAAACAGAGCCGAAGTGAGCAAAAGTCGTTACTTAAGCAACATTGCATTAAAATTCGTTCGGAACCTTATAAACAGTTTTTTTGGAGATTGTTCGAGTAGGAGGTTCGTGTCCGAATCACTGGATGCGCTATTTGTTTTTTGGACGATCTTACGGAAATGTTGGGCATATTGATTATGCTTTCAACGCTTACGAAATGCTACAAAAAATTGGTTTGAAAAATCACCCCGATATCAAGAACAGCATTGGAAAATTGAATATGAATAATGGTAAGTCACGTCGGAATTATAAAATATATGACATGTGCCGCTGAACTGCGAAGGTTTTAATAAATCGAAAGTGAGCGTGCCAACGCGTTCTACAAAAACAGGCTTGAAAATCCACCATACGGACATTGGAAATGGCTATACGTTTTAGGGATGTTTTTTTTAAAAGTGAAATTATTCCGGGAATCGTAAATTTTACAGACCCTGATGATTCAATAAATTTAATGGAATCCGTGCGAAATTTCAATCCCTATCGCATGCATGATGTGGACAGTTACAGTCATCTGCTTTTCATTATGGATGATCGCGTACGAATGCGGAAACTGGCAGATGATGTTTTCGAGGGTGGGCGATTCAGCCCGGAATGCTGCATCGCTTTGGGTAAACACTTACAACTTGCGCTCGTTTGACATTCAGTCTCTTGCCTCTTCTTGCTTTACAGTGCTTACTTTTTTGCAGGGAATTTTTTTAGTCTTCTGGGTGATCACGAGAAAGCCATTCAGAATTTCAACCGAGCATTGCGTTATAATCCCGATTTGCACCATGTTTGGACGTTGATCGGTCACGAACATGTTGAGCTGAAACAAACAGATTTGGCTATGCGGTCGTATTCAAATGCGATTGGTAATACATAGTATAATTGTTCTTATTTCTAGAACCATAAACATGCATGACAGCTTTATTCTTCTGAACAGAGGCCAATCCGAATGAATACCGCGCTTGGTACGGACTGGGCCAAGCACAGGAAATTCTGCGAGCACATTCGTCCGCCTTATATTATTTCAAACATGCTTTCGAATATTGGTGAGCAATATTGTATCTCGCCTTACGGTTTCCCTTAATTTGCCTGCCGAAATGGAATATTTTAAGCATTTCTTACCAACACCTCATGGCGATTGGTATTATATTATGTACTCTTGCAGTCCAAACGATACTCGGATGCTCCTGGCACTGGCTGACACTTTTCAGATTTTGGAAAACTATACGGACGCCGAAATGTGTTATTGGAGAGCTTACCAAATCGAAGGAGACACAGTTGTGTTGGTCCGGCTTGCGAAGTAAGAAAGATATGCCGCAGATCGTGCCCTATTCTTAGGTTTCTAGCTTTGCATTTGCATTGTAAGATTATGTCGCACGAAACTTTTCCGTCGTTTGTAAGTACTTTGGTCAGTGGTCCTGAAGTGTTATAAAGTCATGATGTGTGTTATAGAGTCAGTAGTGTTATAGAGTCAGTAGTGTTTATCATTAAAGTTATAAAGTCAGTCAGTTCAGCAGATAAAGTGAATTTTCTGCGTTATACGCGTCAGTGGGTTGTAACGTGTACAATACAGTAAGAGTTTATAACGCGTAATGGTGAGTTTGTCATCGCTTTATGCAAATTTTATGTCAAATCCTATAGTCAGATTTTACGGCATCTTGTCGGTTTTCAGAATGTTTGAAAAACTTGGACGCTATGGAAGAGCCGCCGAAATTTACGTGAAGTTCACTGCAGATGTGCAGGCCATGAACTGTGATGAAGTCGATGGGGCGATTCGGCCGGTTGACCGTGAGGATTCAGAGGATGTTGGTTGTGCTTATCTGTATTTGTCGAAGTATTATCTCCTTCACCGAATGTTCGATAAGGCTTTCGAAGAGGCAAAAGCAGCCGAGGTATTCCGCGAGGTCAGGGAGGAAGCTCATGCCTTGCTGAAGCAAATTAGCCGGATGCGAGCTGAATCTGAGATGGATAATAGCGAAATGGTGAACGTTGATCCTGCGCGGCTGGGATTTCCACTGTGGGCGGATACGTCTGTTGTATAGTTATGGTTTATCGATACATCTGCCGCAGGCTGTTTTTCTGTGAGAAAGGTTTTTTAACTATCCTATTGTGCGGAGCAGACACCTGTCTGGTGTAAAAAATTGAGAAATAAAAATATATACAGAGATTAGTCTGTACAACAACTGTGGTCGATAACTGGGGCTGTGAGAGTGGGAGATGACAATGCAGTTATAAAAAGAGGATCTCAGAAACTTGAAGGAGGCACAGTGGTCGGACGCAATACGTAAGGGCTATGTGCTATAATTCTGAATTTTTAAATTTCAGATTTGAATGCAGTCGAATAATTATCAACTCCTTACAACAGCGATCTAATATTTTGCAGGGTCAGCTACAATTAACTGCACTAATACTATATACTTATTCCTTAATATACTTATTCCGTAACAAACATATTATTATTTCAATCAATGCGTTGCTAAATGCTCACCACCCCAGGTTGCCGGTTGCCTAAATCAGCTGTTTTATAAAAGCCTGTTTGCCATGTGCGGAATTTGCCAATCATGCTGCCGCTAATGCGACTAACTTCGCCTAATTGCCCTACTCGGATTGTATACATTTCACATCACATACTCGTAGGTAGAATTCTTCTCTTTTGGAAACCGCTTGTTATCGTTATCTGGACTTCTTATCGCAAGTGTAGACGTTTGCCGGTCTGAATCCCCTTCGGCTTTATTCGTTCGGTTGGTAAATTGGTAAGAACAAAACGGGAAACTCCCCTTCTTGAAGCGTGACTCTTCCTGATAAACCAATTTGAGAAATTGTGATCCTTTAGGAGTAGATTGGTTGGTATTCTTGACGTTTCACCATGAGGACTTTTCTGATCGTTTTCGCCATCGGCTTGGCCGTCACGGCCGCAGATGATGTAAAAGATCCGGTCCTGAATGTTGTGGAAGTGGCCCTTCGCATGGGACAGTACAGTTATCTCATGGCTTTGGAGGAGACTAATAGCCTAGATTTGCTGTTGAACACGAGTACGTTATGAATTTGTGAGCCAGAATGAGAAAACCGAGAAAAGCTTTCTACTGCTGTGTGCTGAAGTGCAACTAAAATTTTGTCTATAGAGGATATCACGGTTTTCATGCCCACTAACGACGCATTCCGCAACGTAAGCGAAGATACCAGGAATTTCTGGCGTGCTCATCCGATTACTACAAACAGCTTATGCGGTAAGGGAGCTGCGCAAAATCATATCCATTCTGAGCACACTGTACATAAGTTTACTTCTAATGGTTTACGAGTACCACTCAATTAACACAATCAAATATTGTTTGTTATTTGTTTTCTTATTAGTATCGCAGACTATCGCTAATTTTATTTCTTATATTTATATGCTTGGTCTCATCACAGTGTATCCCTGTCCATATTTCTACTTCAGATACCACATTGTTGGCGAGCGAAGGGATAAAAAAGACCTGATTGACGAAGCTAACTACGATACCTTGGCTGATAAGAAGCGTGCTCGTTACATCGATTACAATGGATTCAGTAAAAATGTAACGAAACATTTTTTGATAAGGAGTTCAAAAGAACGTTTTCGCCAGAAAACAGCCTATTCTTACGGACAGGAATAGCCGGTTAATTGTTTTTCAGATTCAACTGTACAATGATGCGCAGATCCAGTCCTTCAACTACGAGGCGTCAAACGGTGTCATTCATTTGCTGGATAACGTGGTCGGACACATCCAGAACGACAACATGCTCAGCACGTTCAAGGGCGTCCGGAATTATCCAAAATTCTCAATGCAGTGAAAATCACTAACTTGACAACCGTTTTGAATGGTACGCACTACGCTTAGTAAATTTAAATTTTATCTACACTTTGCATACTACTGGTAGCAAATACAGAAACAGATGTAATAATTATGTTTTTCTTATCGCTGACTTATTGCAAATTTTTAGGCTCGGGCCCGTACACTTTTGCGGCTCCCACCGATCAAGCAATTGGGAAACTGCCAGCTGGAGCATGGGACAAATTATTGAACGATACAACCCAGCTGAAAGGTTTGTAATCTTACCGGAGGTATGGAGCGATATGGAGTAAAATTGTTTTTTTCGCTTTGCAGAAATTCTGAACTTCCACATTGCCAGTGCTGGAACATGGATGACTCGTGGTTTGACTGACAAATTGAGCATTGCTACTCTGAACAAGAATGCCAATTGGACAATCAGCATCATGGACAGTACGTGATGAATGATTAATTTTGTTAAATTGCCGGAGATTTTTAATGGGGTTTTAAAAATCACGAGATTTTTAATGGGCTTTTAAAAATCACAGTTTAATTAAAATCTTATCTTTTTAACAGACCAGCCGATCACGATATGGAATGATAAGGCCACACCAACGAGCCGTGCTCAACTGGTTACCTCGGATCTGTCAGCACTGAATGGAGTTGTGCATACGATCGATACCGTGCTTTTCCTCCCTGGCCAAGAAGAGTTGTAAAAATGTGCTTTTCAGAATTGAACTGAGTTTTATTTATTATACGATGTTTGTTGGTTTATGATTTTATTTTGATGTTTTAACGTTCTCGTGATGCTACTTTGGCGGCTCCGGTATGGTTTGCTAAAACGTTTCGTTCTTTGGTCGACTGCATGAAGACACAAATCATCAGTGTTGGCCACGCGTTCTGCGGTGGTCACAAAAAAATCTGACTGTGGCACTAGTAAGAATTTAATAAATGGCATTCTGACGATCTCAGATTTATAATTACGGAAAATCCTAAAGATACGGAGTAGTCATCATTTCACTTCAAGTCCAACATTTCACGATGACGATGCTACCGACATATTGTCTGCAATTTCATTTTCACTGGCTTACAAAACGAGATAATGAGTACTGGACTAAGAGCTCTTAGCTATAATGACGGTTATTGTCCAGCAATAACAGTCGTTAACGTGCGATCTGAGGCTTTCTTGTTGCTATGCAGCAGAGGGCAATCGAACTTCTATGGCATTTTAACTTTCATGTGCCATTAGAGTTTGAGTGAATAGTTGCCTTTATGGTGTCTCAAATAAACCGCCCGCCTCTCCCGTTTCTGTCAGTTATCATCTTGCTTGACAGCGGTGTCTCGTTTATTGATTAAAGGGTCTGGTCGCGGACGGTTACATAAGCGGTAGACTGACCAACAGCCTTTCAGTTGCCAAGTTCGGACATCAGTCTGCACTTCACCACCTCCGTTGATTAACCCCATTTCCGGCAACTATTCTGGTCTGAAGATCGCGAAACGTTAATCAACTCTATGCAGTCAGTGTCCAGTGGTCATCTAGAGCGGCATCCACAGACGCAGTGACCTTCAACTTGGTAGATGCGAACAAAACCAAAAGAAAGTTGCGGAACTGAGGCTGTACACTTGACTGAGACGTTGTTTCATTGTGCAAAATTTATCTCCGATTTTCTTTAAAATACCACGACCGTACAAACTTACGTGCTTGTTAAATTTATAACGGAATATGATACTATAATTACTAAAATTTCACGCGCAATGTAGTACCTACCAGACTTGGCCCATTTTCGCTTTTCCCACTTTCATCCCACCCCCACCTTCACAATTTAATTCCCAGCCCAGCCCACCTCCGGCTACTCAAATTTTCAGCCCATCTCACCTTTTCGATCTCATCTTCATCCCCATTTTTACAGGCTCAACGCCGCTACTTTTGCAAGTTTTCCGCATACGACAGAATTGCCGGGCAAAAAAAATTTCGGTTTTTAAGAGTAGGTAGGTACTACCTACCGTTAATTTCCGTGGTAGGCTGGTTGCGCATCATTTCTATCGGTGCAGCCTGTGTTAAGTGCAATTCCTGTGTTGGAACAAACAACAGCCTTTGTGCCTTTGTGATCTCAGTTTTGGCACACTGCACTAACAGCGTACTCATTTGTTCGAACTCCCGAATTTGTCAGTTATCAGGATAATTAGTTTTGTTAATCGATTTTCTTCCAGTACTACTCGTACTGTCCTTTTTTATACAAAAGATTCGTTTCTATCATAGTATCTGTCACTTTCGATTCAGTTTCACAATTTTCCCTTTCCACTAATACCCTTTTGGCTTTTACTAAGCATAAGCTCTTTAGACCATGGGAAAATCTGCAGTCTTTTTCGTTGCACTCTTATTGGGTTTCGGCGGTATTAAAGCAGCCGATGTTGTCAAGCGGGATATATGCTTGTCAGATCCTGTCGGAAATGTTGTACAAGTAGCTCTACAGATGGGGCAGTACCTTTTTTTAGGCGCCATGGAAGAAACCAAAAGCCTACATTTACTGGAGAAGACAGGTACGGTCGTCCTATAGCTAGTTTTATTAGTTCGCTCGCTCCCGGCCTTCATAGTTTCACGAATAAGGGATGGTTAATCCGAAACGATAAAGCTATTGTACAATTCTGTTAATAATAATATGTTGTAATAGCTTTGCGATCGGTATCTTTATAATATGGTGGTGCAAATTAGAATACTTTCGTCTTTCGTGTTAGCATACTTTACTTTTAATGCGCCGCGGTCTTAAACCTCCCGGCATGCGAAAATACCGCAAAGTACCAATTTTTTACATGTACAGTAAGTTGATAATGCATTAATGATATTATGATATTAATTAATGCGTGATGTATTTTTGGATAGGTAATATCACGGTTTTTTTGCCGACCAACGAGGCATTTCGAAATGTTAGCCAAGAAACCCGAGATTTTTGGAAAAAACATCCCGGAGCCTACAAGCAGCTAATGAGGTTTGTGGGATTTGTGCTCAGTAGTAGGAATGTGGCAGCCGTTAAAATCAGTACGGATTTGGCGGCAGATAATTTCTCACAAACCATGAGCATTGTAAAACCACATACCCAATTGTAGCAGTATGTAACTAAATCAGCTCTACACTTCAGGTACCACATTGTCAAAGAATTGCGACATAAAGCTGACCTCGTCGATGAAGCTACATACGTAACTATGACCAACAAGAGTTTTTCGGGTCGTTATGTTGACTACAATGGATTCAGTAAAAATGTGTGTACGAAGCTTTAAATTTGTAAACACGAGTAAAAACAAGCCTGACAATATCAAAATCTGCAACGCTTGTTTATGGTATTAAAAAGGCTGGCGTCGCCTAGATCCTTGCATGCTCAAGGTTTTTAAGCTCTGTAGTAAATTGTAGTAAGCAATGGTTTTGCTGTACATCTATACGACATCAGCTGACGCTTTTCGGTATGTATGCTGTTTCAACTTTCAACCCCTTTGCTCTTTTGCATGCCGGGTTCCTCGTTTTTTGCAAAACAACAGTGTTTGAGTTCACAATACTGGTGCAGGTAGGGTGACACCTAGCTGATTCTATTTGCAGATACAGCTGTATAACGATGCACCGATCAACTCCTTCGATTACGAAGCATCGAATGGTGTCATTCATCTTTTGGATAGCGTGGTTGGACGCATGGCAAAGGATACCATATTCGGCATCGTCAAAAAACGCAAAGATTTAACCAAAATACTCAACGCGATACAAATAGCAAATCTGACTTCGATTCTAAACGGTACTTGTATGCATACCAGTAGCTTGAAATAAAATTTAGTTTATAGTTTATAACAGTAGTGGCCGACCCGCGGTTACTTTTTTAATAAAGCACATAAAATGATAAGTGCACCAACTAATATTAATTTTCTCATTTGAGCCTACAAATTAAAGTATGAGTAGTTGAGTACTGCACTCGTATTACATGAAAGTGGTTGATGGGCTTGCTCTGTGAATTTTTGTGTACGAGCTAGGTTTGCGTTCACATGCACCGCTCTGCTGAAATAAGTTACATTACGAGTACTATAAAAGCGGGAAATAGCAGCGATCTTTTTTTCAGGTTCGCAGCCCTACACATTCGCTGCGCCAACGGATAAAGCAATCGACAAGCTTCCGTCTGGGACGTGGGATAAATTGCTGCATAATCCTGATCAGCTCAGAGGTTAATGCTGTTTGTAGTAGCATTAGCGGTAAACATATAATGTATTGTAATCGTAGCATAATCGTGTCTTCGTATGTGACCCTGAACAGAAATTCGAACACTGTATCTGTGCACATTTAATTTACCCTGTTTATAACGCTTTAATTACTGATGTCTGGTGACCTTTGTGAATTGTGCAGACGTCTTGAATTACCATGTGGCAAGTGCGGGAACATGGATGACTCGTGGTCTCATAGATAACCTCAAAATTGCAACTTTAAACAAGAAGGCTGACTGGACAATCCATATGGACAACTATCAGAAACATGGGAATGAAAAAAAGTCTGGGTCGCCGGGTAAATATAGAAGAGCATTGACTTAATTTGATTTAAGCAGTGTAATTTGGCGTACAAGAACTTCTATATACAATACACAGAATGTTATTACCTTTTTTAGGTAGCTTTATCAAAATCGACCAAGCCAAAATGATTGCTGTGGATTTATCAGCGACTAACGGAGTAGTGCATACCATCAGCGCCGTGCTTTTTCCTCCTTCTCGTAGACGTCTGGGCCGTCGGCATAACTGATAAGTTGATAACAGTTTTTTCTGCTTCTTGTCGTAGGTATTACGGTTATGTATCACGCCAGTTAAATATATTTTGTACAAATGTATTAGACTATTAGTGGATTACTGTATTAGGATTAATTTCGAGCACTGTGTTTGTGTCATTTTGATCGGTACAAAATACTATAGATAACTCTGTTATTCTATGCCCTGTCAAGCAGAAGATAACGGAATAAAGCTTCATTCGCTTATTCTAGAAAATTCAAAGCGGAAAACCGTTTTCAGTTAATTGCCTGTTTTCAAAGGAATACATAAGCGAAAGTTGAACTACTTTCCTTCAAGTATAAAGTGCGACATTCGTATCCCATAATACACAATTTAAAGTAATAAATTCGGGCCAATTTAAAGTGAAGTAATTTGCACCAAATCGGGTAGCAGCAAAAAGTAAAGCAGTTAAACCTAACCTTAACAACGTTTTTTGCTTAACGGTAAGGAACGCGCATATTAACCGGTAAGTATATAATAGAATATAGATATAAAGTCCACCATTTTGCTTCTACTGCATTGCGCCGTTTGTTTTGTGTGTGCTGCATTCGCGTCTTGAAGTTGAGCAGTACTCACTTGCACGAGCACTTCTCGTACTTTAGACAGCAGATAATTTTTTTTATCAGACGATGATAGGTGTTTGATATTTCGAAATCAAACATTAAATGCGTTGCATATTATTAATTCGTGACGAAAAAGAGAGCGACCCACTGAATCTAACCATAAGCGAATTTGACCATAAACGTATTGGTTGTGTGTCTTGCGTTATGTCGCTGGAATTTGGTCGTCATGCAGTCCCATTGAGATACCAAAAGTGGATCGGAAAAAGTTTTCTGCCCTGCAGTTTTTACTGACATTGAATGCAATTCATCCGAAAAAATATCTAATATGTGCTGCAATTGCAAACCGTGAACTGGAGCAACGAGTGCTACATGAATTCTTGTAAACAAACACTTCCTGGTTTGATTTGTCCCAGAATTTCGACTGAAAATCCTGTGTAACATTACCAGTATGCATATGGTATTTGCATCTCCGCGTCCGTATTCTTCCGTTTTCAGAACTATCATAAAACGTGGTTGTTTCGCACGTGGAGGCTGCATCTGATGTGTACAATTTCATCCATGGAATTTCTCTTGTGTTGTAACTCCTCGTTTCTGTGCTTCTAATTTACGTGCACGCTGATTATGTTCTAAGCTGTTGGCGCCGGAGTTGGTAGAATTTGAAAACTTGTGGATTACTAAAAAGGCGAAACGATGGACACTTTCGGCAACACATACCGCTTACAGGGCTGGAACGGCATTGATCTGGATTTAGAGCCCAGCAATCAGGGATTAACGATCCCGCACGCGTAGCCAGCTACACCGACCACAACACCATTATTAATGTGGACCTCAACAAACGATCTCAGCGACCGCGGCAGACACGGTTGCTCTACAAAGATGGAGCATATACCCTGATTGGCAAAAACATCCCCAATATCACGCGGCGTTTCATGTCGGATTTCTGGAATACGATGCTGGACATGAGCTGGATGACGATTCTGTGCTTTTTTCTCTGCAGCAGTCTGGCGTTGTGGTTGACGTTTGCCGCCGTGTTCTGGATCATTTCTTACGCACATGGAGATTTTGACACGCGAAATTTCACTAATGACACTTGGATACCGTGCATTTATTTTGAGAATATGAGTAATACGACGACGCTGACCAATACGTTCACGCACAGCTTCCTGTTCGCAGTGGAGACCCTGCGTACGATAGGATATGGTGAGTTGCACTGGTCAGTTTTCACATATCTATATTTACTGCAGACACGCTGTAACAGTTACACTAGATAGGCATAGTGCAAATAGTTATAAGTCGTACTCGTCCGAGTTTTGCTGACTGGTCAGCAGTGCGCCTTAATGCACAGATGTGAGATTAATAAAATAAAATTAAATATATATGATTTTAATACATAAAAATACAGGATTTTACTTGTACACATTTTGTTACAAAAGTAATATTCCAGCCATTTCCAGGTACACCGCGCTATCCAACGGATGAATGCGCAGCGACATTGTTTTTCCTGTGTTTTGGATTAATTGTCAGTTGCCTCTTGGAGAGCGTCCTGGTGGGGCTCCTCCTGGCCAAAACGCATGTCCCGCAAAAGCGCACACAAACCCTCCTATTCAGCCAGTGTGCGACAATCTGCACCCGCAATGACCAAATGTGTCTTCTCTTCCGCGTGGGAAACGTCCGCACCAGTCTGCTGCTGCGTGTGGCACTCAAGGCGTATTTGGTGAGAGATACTGGAGAGTAAACACAGTTGTCAAACTATCTATATTTGTGTAAGTTTGACCCACATGTAATGTGCAAATTTGTTTGCAGGTTTATGCCAAACGCACCGACGAGGGTACTATACGCAATAGAGTCCAAAGTTTCTGTTATGCGCTGTCGTGATTGATTTCCCTGGAACTAAAAGCGTGTGTTTACAGGGGAAGAAATGCCTTCCATCAGCATGAAATTGATCTGCAAATCGACTGCAATGGCGACAATGTCTATCTGGGATGGCCAATTACCGCCTGCCATGTGATCGACGCCAGCAGTCCTTTTTATCATGTGAGCAAAAAGAATCTGAGTCGAGCCGCGTTCGAAATCCTGGTCATCCTGGAAGGCATTGTTGAATCAACAGGTACGATTGTAGTGTTATTCCCGTATCTTTATGTACTCGTACACAAGAGTGCTTTCGGTTATATTTATATTTATATGCGTTTATATACTGCGCCGACAGTTCTGCAAAGTTTTTGACCTAACAACTTAGATGATTATCTATTTTAATAGTATTTTGTTTAAATAAGTATTTGAGTTGTTAAATTTATTGTTATTAATATTCCCGTAGCTTTTTCGTATAAGAATGGCTTAGGTGACCTTGTATGTCTGCACTCGGCGCTGACATTAGTGAATACGATACTGAAGAGTTCTTTCCATTAAATACGTATTTATCTGACTTAATTCATTAAATCTGTGGTAAAAAACTGTGTGTGCTACACAAAATTAATGGAATAAAGTTTTCGTAGGATCGTCCGTTCAAGCACGCACATCGTACATTCCGGACGAAATCCTTTGGGGTCATCGCTTCCGTAGCGTCTACACCCATGCGGATCGCAAACAAACCCAGATTTTTGACTTTACCCACTTCGACAGTACAGAACCACAAGCGGACATGAAAGATCTTTCTGCTTACGAACTGAACGAACGGGCCATCTTGACCAGTCCGCTGAATTCCACTCCGGCACCGACTCCGGTTATCTTAATGTCGGTGGCGGAAGAAGAGCAATCGGGTGACTATACCGACAGTGTGGTCGGCGCAATGCCGAAGGAAGCGATGTTATCACCGTCTCTTGCGAAGGCTCTGGATCTCCCGTATGAGGTCATTCAGAATCGAAGCCGGGCAGGAACGCGGCGTGGCAGTACGCAAGTGCAGTCGCGGAGGGTATCGCGGGTGGAGACTTACGGTCAAGATGGATTACGCTTGCCGCATCCGTGCAGTAATTCACCGATTGCTTTCGGGAATCCCGAACCGATTTCATTGCCGTTGCGGAGGATGTCGACATCTGCGGGCCGGAGTGATGCTAAGATGCGGCATGTGGCCAGTTGTGATGATTTTTCCGCGATAGGGAGGTTGAGGAAAATATCTTCTCCGTAAAGTGCTCTTAGATCGTTATAATGTTATTTATTTTGATGATGCTAACTGTGATTCGTTGATAAACGTCGGTGATACTGTCCTTTGTTACATACTCATGATTCCATGATGCAGTTTCTTCTATACCGTTACTATCAGCATTTATTCGTTGATAATTGAGCTCCTAGGTGCTTTTGTTTATTGTCAGAGTCAATATAAACCGTTTTGTTACTAGAGAAATAAATATTGATTCTGGTGATTGTAAAAATCGAGATCCTGCAACGGTGATATAAACCCGCGCAATTAAACAAAGGTTTCTCTTCCTCCTGTTTTAGTTTTTTGCAGTGTTGGAGAAATTTATAGTGAATCATTTGCAGACGATTAAAGCGAATGCCGCGTCCTTTTGCAGCTTTAACTACTTTTTAGCATTCCCCGTGCTTAATTTTTTCAGAATGTTTTCTAATAGTAATCAGCAATGAATAACCGTTTTTCTGTTGTACTTGCTGTGACAATGATTCCACTGAAGCAGACACTATGCCAGACATTAGACAATTGCCGGTGTAACAGTTTTGAGTATACATGTACATACTTACCAGTTAGGGCTTGCAAGTAGTTTGTTCTTGAAGATGTGAAAATCGATATGCCCGCTATGAATTGTTGCTTGGTCATAAGCGGTTAAGTTAATATTGCACTGCTAAACAAGCCAAAGAAATCGGAAATTGGGATGAGCAGCTGGACTTTAAGTTTGAAGTTCAATATTGAGCTTTGTTAGTTATAGTGGCAGACTGGCAGCATAAACTAGCACCGCACAAAATCTTTATGCCTTATAGCTGTCAGTTCCCTATACTGCAGCACAATGTGCACAACACTAAACATCGCTCCTGTTTCCTTCGCACGACTGAACACAGCGTAATTTCCACATAATCTGGCGCGCCAAACATATTTGCAGTTTTTCCCGTTGTATAACTTCCGTTGTATTCCCGACTTCTCGTGAAGACAATTTCTCCAGTGCATCATCTCCATCGAGCAGTGATAATCCAATTTGAAACCATCAAGTGCCGACCCGGCTGTATATTCAGTGAGCGTAAATTTATCTGTAGTTACGGCAAGACGGTTAACCTTACTGATCAAGTCGAGGCGCAGATGCACAGATATTGTAGTAATTGTACCTGCATGGATTACATCGACCGTGGACTTCAATGCGGCATTTTTACATGCTAGCTGTGGAATAGAACACGTCCTGTTCCACCTAGCTGAAACCGGGATACCGGTAAGGCCGGCATGGGAATAATGTCACTGACGAGTAGATGCGAACAGTCTTATACAATATGCACACCGGCGAATACCGGGCCGTAATATATAGTTCGTAATACATATTGTATTACTCCAAACATTTTGTACATTCCACATGTACACACCTCTCGTACACAGTACTCTAGCGCGAATGCATACAATTCCTTAACGAGATATCGATTATGCGTTATTTTATTATTGATTAACAGTTATCCGCAGTCAGCCGTGGGAATGGGCTGAGGGAGTTGGGTGTTGCTGCGAATCTGACTGAAATAAAACACATGTGGTGTTGATGATTAAGCGAGAAAATTGAGTACCGCTCAATCACAATCGAAGCTTCTTCGACAAATGATATTGTAATTACGTTTTTGTTAAACCAACGGACAAGATGCTTAATTCAACTATCACTGCATAATATTGCTGCATTTATGGTGTACTAAAAATGTTTTACCAGTTATCTCGTACTGACAGCTAAGAATTTGGGTCAAAATTATATTATAATGGTTAGCGTTTACAGCTGCATGCCTGTAATGCATTCTTGCACTTAAAAATTCGATTTATTACCCGAGTAAATGGTGTTTAATTAACGGCGCGTGTACGGATGTAGTACATATATATCGAAATTTGTTTGAGTTTCAGATTTCAATCAACTTCAAGCAGGTGCCGATGTTATGGTACAATGTGTTGCTGCGCAGTGTATGCCACCGGCACCGTGTAATTTTGTGCAAATTAGAATTAGAAAAATTCTAATAATATAACGTTCATGATTATCTAGCCGCAACAACGTCATAGACTAACTCCTACGTTCGACCTACAGCATAAACATTGTGTAAGTGCAGCCGCCTGGCTTTTGAAGGATTATGGGACAACGCGTATCACAGTGTAGTTTTCATGGTAGCACAGGGGGATTTTAAGGAGCCGGTATCAATTGCAGACGTCAACATTTGTCAACTATCAATCCCGTAACCTGCTTTACTTGGCCTGGCAGATAGAATACAGGGACGATCAGGGATGGCCTTTCGTCGGCTAATTCACTAGTATTTGCAAACAAGCCCCCATACAATTGCATTGCGCACAGCCGTGCAGATTTTCGACAGGAAGCTCTAAATTTTCGATCATCACGCAGATGCGTTTTCGCGATCGTGGGGACATTTTGCGTCGAACATACCTTTATTACATACCCCTTGCGGCTAACTTATTTCTACCGGGAATTATTTGAAAATGTCACCTCCACCGATAAGAAAACAGAGCTACCGAGCGTATATATACATGTGTAGTCGTACATATGCATTATATGATCGACTTTAGCATCCTGGAGTTGAAATTTTATTGCGAATGTTTGTAACGTGCATTTCGCTAATTACTCATGGAAATGTTGTCCCGCATCGGCAGGAAGTGATGGCGACATTCCGCGACTTGCCGTTAGCTTTTCCCGAGATTATAATTGCTGAACGGTGGCTGTAGGGCACATCTATAACTGTATAGGTTAGCCGGTGCGTTGCCGGTATCTGCGTAAAAGTTGGTGGGATGTAATTCCATAATCCAATTGGCAATAACTGACAGCACGTATAGTATAAGCCAAGTGCATATATGCCGGGGCCTTTTTGTTTGTGGGAACAGGTTAGCCGGGGAGAAAATGGATCGTTCAGACCACTGGAGTCCCAATAATCGTCGCTCAGGCTCCACGTGTGCGGCGGATAGTGAAAGGGCGCCGCTGCTACCTCCACGGAGTGCGTCGATTTGTGTGGCAGCTGCGCGTACTACAGCTGCTGTAGTGCATCAGCCGTCGACGGCGGTTTCCAGTCCCGAGACACCGTTAAGTACGAATACCGTCGTGCTGCTGCTGTTGATGCCGCTGTGTTGTTGCTTCAGTGTATATACTATATACCCGTTGTTGGCACGGCATGTATCTGACTTTTATTACGATGATTATCATCGCTACTATCTAATCCCCTGTCTCTCTGCTATGTACCTCTCCTATCTCTTCGCATGCTACAGCGTAATATGATTTATATTAATGTTCTAATTTCCTGCCTTTATGGAAGGACCGGTGGAGATTCGGCGCAAAGAGAGTATTAAGCCACCGTCGTTAAGCGCCCAGGAGATTAATGGCAGTCTACTATCCAATGGTGCTCTCGCGAATGCCGTTAGTGATGGGTTATCACCTTATCGGGATGCAGTGGTCAGTCCTACAATGGAGGAGGAAGAGGAAGAAACGACCCAATGGGCGGTTACCTGCAGGTAAGTACACTTCGGCGTACGGTGCAATTTGCATAATGCACATGATTGACAAGCTGCTAAGTTGATCAAACAATTGAATCCGTCGCCACGACCTAATGCGCGTTCACTGCGTTGTAACTAGCGATTATGTGCGCTATAATGTGATACGCATTTGATTTCGCAGTATTTTGATCCTGGATATAAACAACTGTAAATACATTATGCTTAAGATACGTTTTTTTTAAACTTGTGAGCGCTGAGAATTTTTGACCTAAGTTACTATACAAAATGATGATAAACTACACGTATGTACGTACATTGGTATTTTCTCTCCTGCCTAGCACTTGGGAGGTTAATTATGAATTTTCATTAAGCGCCGGAAATTTTATTGATTTGTGGGATGATGGTTACAACCACCTTCGGGAATATATCCCAAAATTTCAGTATTTCCATAATAAACACATAAACAATCTTGTGAACACGTTAGTGTGACACGACGGTTATCGCAAAAGTAATCGTATTTTATTACATCATTTGCGTCAATGGTTTTAGTCGTGTAATATTAGAAATGGACATATCATATCCGCATTACGTAGCCGCATGTTACTTATAAAAATGGATTCTGTAAAGGCGCAGTAGCTCGGGCGCGATCGATTTATTGCATTACACTGCTTTACTTCGTCGGTGAATACAATCTTATCAATGTTGTATATTTTGTTGCGTAATGTGCCTCTTCATGGATTCATATAACGCTGTAGCCTTTTGAAGTGACATCTTTTGACGGAACCAGATTTTTTTGCTTGAGTTATTCCGCTATTATATTCGCGTATTTTATGGCTTATAACTTGGGACTTAAGCGGGAAGAAAAGGATGCATTATTGATGATGGTAGGGTATGCAACAATGAGATCATTATCGAGAAGGAGGAGGGATTCGTCGTTAAATGTGGAGTTTGTAATGAAGCAACGGTAAGTGGTTTAACTGACCTGTACTGTTAGAAGTTGCAATAAAAATTACACGCTGTAAATGTAAATTTGAAGCGGAAGTAGTTCACCTGGTAAACGTTGTATATTGCATTGTAAACGATTTATATTGTATGGTTTCCATTGCCATGCAATTAACTGCAAGCTAGTGACCGATAGCATCACAACTTTGTATGGTTTCTCATACATACTGCAGCACTCTGTAGTACTGCCGACCGTAAGAAATACCGTAATCAAGCTCTCATATTTAGATTACAAGAAATATTCTTAATAATGCTAAACAAAGGCAGGCGTCTGATAACAATAATGCTGCGAAGTTTGTTTTTAAAAATTCAGCAAAAGTATATTTCTACTCACCGCCTGCAAAATATGGAACGGTTTGTACCAGCCCATATATATATTTTGTTTCGAGATGCCCGCAAAAGCATTTAGTTTGTACACAAATATCTTGGTACAACTTCCTTTTTTCTTGTAAGTTCTTACAGCTAGAAAAGCAAGATTTTACAATATTATAGCTTTTTATCGCTTCGCTGAACCAAAGCCGTACAGTAAAATCTGATGAAGTTACAAATACAAAAGGTGCGCATGTTCGGGCGTATCTCAAAAAGGCCCATCCAAATGGAAGTGTTCGACATAGGTCAAAAAGGTCGGTTAGTACAAATTGATTGTTACACTCAAATACGTGAATTCTCTTGGAAGTGACATACGAGTAAACTAGCGGCGATTGTATTGCTGCCGTAATAAGGCTTTTATATATGGATATTCGCAAGAGCGTCTAGACTTGGGGCACTATTCCCGCTGGCGATCAATATTTCGACACTTCTCCTTCCGTATCGTAACTTTGAGTAAAAGAGGCCTGATTTATTCTAAGAGATTCAGATTAAGTGGGGACGTCTTATTCAAAGCGAGCAGGTGTTGAAAAATTAACATACTCAACTGAATCAAAAGACACTTGTCACATCTGTTTTTTTACTAACTCCATTCAAAGAAACTGTTGCCACTTTATAAAATTTTACTTTCACTACATTCAGTAGGTTTACTTTAGTGATCCAATTTAAACGCACACCGACAAATCGCAATCAATTTAACAGCTAGCTGGCTGCAGTTTTGCGGCTTTTTCATCACCCTGCAGCGTACAAAAAGAATTTTGATAATAAAATAATTTCTGGATTACCTGCAGTAGCAGTGGCAAAACTCTGTTTGGTGTCGTATGCACAAACTTCATTCACGATTTCACGTAAGCGGCCTAATGTGTGAAAAGCCTACTTTTACAATCTTTTGTGTATCTTGTCAATATTGTGTTAGAAATCTTGGGTTTACTGCCTAACTAAATTTTATAGTCAACGCCCATTTTCTCTCTGTTTTATCTCTGTGATGTTGTTTATAGCTATAATATGTAGGAGTTTGTCGTATCGTTTTGTTTGAATTTTACTGAACATGGCAGTAAAATATTCGTTAAATCGTTATTGCAGTTTTAACGTACACCTGTATCTCCCGGTTTACCCAAGCTTTTAATAATAATACAAGTAATAGAGATAATATTGCCAGTTGTGAATTAATAGTTCTATCGTTTATACCGCCTTTTGCAGGTGCGCTTGCGTACAACAATAATGCTACATTGGTATAATGGAATCATAAACCGGTTAACGTTATCGTGATATATAGGAAAGTAAAGTAGACGGTAGCTGTATGCGCTTAATACGAGTATAATCGTTTTTTAGAAAATCGGAATTCTACCTTGAGGTTATACTGGAGAAATCGATTATTCCTTGGTACTTCATTCATCAGCTTTCTCGTTAAAAGTCAATGGGATGTCTGGGAGAAATTCCCTAGCGGCTAGCTTTTACTGCTACCTGCCGTAGACAGCTTGAGTGGCCGTTACTAGTAATATTTTGAAATCGGGTTTGAAGTAGATCAAGAGGGGCATAAATTGTTTGCCCTGAGAAGATATGCGTTTAAAAAATATGGAACTATTCTGTAGTACATATGGAGAATATTAACTAGAAGGTTACCCGTAGCGTACAAGATTGTAAACGTGTAAAACATGCAGCCGTACCATAACTACAATATTAGGCGTACCGCGTGACTATAAGATAGCTCAAAACTTCTACCATATATAATTTCCAGCAAGAAAAATAATTATATTGATGTATTTTTACATGATATGACTGCGTGTTTTCAATGGCGTACACCCGTTTATTGCTTCATGCTGTGCTCAAAAGCACTTATACACTTTTCCACGGAATTAAAGTATTACACAAGTTGCATGAACCGATAATGAATCGATTTTTGCGGGGGCTGGAAGCAGCGCAGTAAGGACCGAAATGGTATTTTTTTGTGCGACTGTGCCCATAATAAAACAGAACATCACGCTAAATCAATCAGGTTGGTTGGTTGTACATCAATAATACATACAGCGCTTCCTTCGACATAAAAAGCAATCCCTATTTGCATATAATGTTGCGACTATAAAGGCTTTTTGCCTTTGAAAGATGTCTGCTCGTTTCATCGGTTACGTGACACTGTCGTGCATATTATCTTGCCGCAGTCTGCGCAGTTAACAATACAAAACGCTACTGTATAATGCATATGATGCGAAGTGTGAACTGTATATCAATATGCAAACAGATTTTATTATTATGTCGTGAAGTACACAGTATTTTTAGTGATAAAGTACAATTTGTTTCTCGGGTTAAGTTAACCTGTACGCAGAAACTACTTTAATAAATAGTTAAACGATATGTTAATTTCAAAAATTCTGTGAGGATTACGTGTACTCGGTACCATTACTAAAGTGTTAAACATTTCTTGGTCATGTTGCATTGTTGTCAAAGTCAAATGATTTTATTGCAGCCAATTAGGAACGCGCCGGTTGGTGAAAAGTATGTCCGCTGTCCTTGCCACTGTCTATTGATCTGTAAGGATAGTTCCGAGCGCATCGCTTGCCCACGTCAAAACTGGTAAATCTCCCTCTTAAATGTAATGCGTCCCCCATAAGGCAAATATTTAACTTCCGGCTCAAACATTTTCATGTCTTGGCTCAATCGGTGCCTGTATGGTTCACGTATGTTTCACAGTAAGCGCATCATCACCATCACGGCCGCCGTCGATGGTACCGGTCCCCTGTCCCAGTCTTTCGCCGCATCCAACAACACTACACCGGGCACTTGTCATGTAGTGTGTGTTCACTGTGGTCAAGATTTCCTCTTCAATATCCTACACAAATCACTGGCCAAATGTCCCCATTGTAATAAGATATCGGCGGTAGGGAATGTCTACCGTCGCCGGCAGTTACGTGTATACTCCGTGGTGGCCTTCCTGTTCCTGCTGGTAACCGTCCTTGTGATAGTGGGCACGTACTTTCTTGTCGCCGAATCCGGTGGTATCGTGGCGCTCTATGTTGGACTCGTAGCCATAACCGTCCTGGCTGCAGTGCGCGTTGTATACTTCTTCCGGATGAAAGTCAGTCAAGTGCAGGGCACCTTTTGAATAATACAGACACCACAACTGCTCTCCCGTCTTTCACACCAGTTTATGGAGTTGGTGCAATTCACAGCGCCAATATCGTCGCGGCATCGTTATATTGGTGGATTGTATCCGATGATTAATTAATGTAAAGCGGATATGTGGCGTCATGTGTAATTGGTCCCCTCTCGCAGCATCAGCAGCAACATATGCACACTGGCAATAAATGTGGCACTTACTGTATTTTCATCCCAATAAGGATGTTACCAAAGATTCGCGCACTGGCACATGCTCTGAAACATATGGCAAGTTCATTCTAATTTAATTAATACAGTGCTGGAGCAAAGTAGTTTTTGCGTTTAATGCCAAGAGGATTTATTTTGAATTGCTCGGAAATAAAGTTCGCTCACATATTCGCGGCATATAATGCTGCGACGTAACGGCCGTACCGGAAAATACCGCACTGACTCGTATTTGAAATCAATAATAAGTATGAGATCAATAAACGATGCATTGTTGCTAACTGGAATTAAGTATCTTAATTTTACCCCATTCTTCCTTACCGTCCAGTCTTGTGAAAAAATTGACTTGGTGATAGTGCAAAATTTATATCATTCAACGTTGCTCTCATCTTTTGCTGTGGACACCAGCCAGTACGTGGAAAGGTTACCTTTCCCCTGCAATTCGCAATTATTATGACATACGAGATAATTTACGTTGATAAGTGCAAGGGAAACCGGATAAAGTTTCCCGCGAGAAACGAATTTTGCCACTAGCACGGCACAAGTATGTGGTCGGCGAAATGACTGTAATTATGAGATACCTTAATTAAAATGGTTCCTCGAGGTACAAATTGGAAGGCCTTGGGGAAAAATTGCTGAGCGGCATCCATAAAATCTTTACTAACATGGATCTTTCGAGCTAGCATAACAAAGAAATACCGAATTACGCGGATGCTGCACAACGGGTTCACATCGTACATCATTGCTCTTATGTTGTTAATGACAGTGTACGATCATCGTATTAGAAGAGATTCTTACCACATCCAAAGGAAGTCATCCGGGAAGCAGTATTGATTGTATCGCCAAACCTGTGCCATAATTGCTTGTTTAGTCTACTGCATATATAAGAAGATGATGCTGATAAAACTAAAAGGTCACTCATCATATTCCTGTCACAGTTACTGCGTGTTTGCTGAAAACTTACAAACAGTAACGGAGCATTCTGGTTCCCACAACGCTGGCCGCACAAGGCCCTGTGAAAGCAACAGTCGCATAATATTTTTTGGTTAAAAGTAAATTTAGAATTTTTTAGTAAAGCTAACCTGTATTAAGGCCAACTTTTAACTGCAACCTGCAGCTCATATCACGCAGTCGCATAGGCTGCTCGGTACGCTGCATGAGGTGAACGGACGTTTCACTGACTTCACGAATATGCCTTTTACCATTTCGGACAGGTATTCCACTAGCAATCTGTGGGTATCAAAAGCCACATAATTATCACCAGTCTGCAACAGTGTGCCATCATTCGAAACAAGAACACGTTGGTTAGTACCATGTACGAGTCTCCTATAGTTTCCACTTTGTACACGTCATAGCTGCTAAGAACTTCATCCAGAATGCGAAACATGTGATGGAGAAAATTCACAACCATGAGTGGTTCGATCCGTGCAACAATTGTAACAAAGTCAGCAACCGCCGTGAAACCCACAGTCACTTGATCGAAGTCTTCTGGTGGCACGGAAAGTCCCAACCTCAGTCTCTCCACAACTGGTCTATAAGGCATTTCTTCCTTCACTATTTTGGTTTTAGCTCTAATTTAATTATCAATGCATTAAGTAAAGTACGTTTATTGTATGCTAGATTCTAACGCATTTTACTTGGGCAAAATTTCGGCAAGGAGTTTATCAGTAGCCTTTTTTTCCTCGTCCAAGGTTGCTGTTTTTAATTTGACGGAATTCTCCAGTTCCCTTGTAAAGTATTCCAGTTTATCCATAACATCTTCCAACAAAGATCCATCTTGCTTGAAATTCGGCATGCGCTCGCTGAGGTACCGCCGAATGGCCTTGAAATCCGGCCGCTCCCGAGGATCCTCGGCCCAGCATTCCGGCAGTAATTTGATAAACGGCATTTCTTCTGGCTCAACCGGCTGAATGTCCGGTCGATGATGGGCATCGGAAGTAACCGGCGTTTTTTTAATTAGGCTTATTATTTCTACACAAACAAAATTGCAAAACTAAGACACCTGAAATATACAACTGTGTTAAGGCATAATAAAAGCGCAATAATTATAGTCGCATTATTTCCCCTGTTTTAAGTTGTCCTAATATATGTGACCATATTTGGTACGTACAATAGCTTTTATTGTAATAATTATTTATAATTTTGACCGCATAAAAATATTTTTTCCACAATTTGAATTGAGGGAAAAAGACTTTCTTAAACTATTTAGCAGTGCATGTTAGCGTGACCTTTTATTTTGGCTAATAGTTTTGCTCCATTCCTTCCCTCAAAATTTATCCAAAATGGCTCGCAGGTGAACAACACTTGATGCATAACAATGGCAAAGGAATATACATCGCCTTTCACGGTTTCAGGTTCGGCTGACTCCCCCCGAAGTAATTCCGGGGAAATGTACAGTTTCCGCGCTTCAGTCTGATGCGGAAGCACCGAAGCCATCTCGGAAACTTGTTCACGAATCTTCCGCAATCCGAAATCACTCAGTCGTACCGTCAGCCGCCTATCAATTAAACAGTTGGACGCCGTGAGCCGTCCGTGCACACGAATCGATGAATGATGAATGTATAGCATTCCCTGCAAGAGAAGGCCACTAAGGTCAACTTTTGAATAATGTAGAGAATGCGTAGTGTTTGTGTGTGGTTTACGCATGACCTACTATAAAATTGAAGAATTATCATACATAGTTTAATTATGCCTCCAAGTTCAGATGTAAGAAGATGCTCGCTAGTAATTAGGTAAAACATCTCGAATGCGGTATTGGTGTTAACCTCAAGATTCAACAATACTGTAAACAATTAAGTAAGCTCTATATTGTGTACAGTGTGGCACAGCCAAGTTGATACTGCTTGCTCGAATATTTTCCATTTTCATAATATTTTAATGGTTTTGTATGTGCTCTGTATGTGCATGCACTTGTACCGCTGTTATCCCGTTGATAAGAAACAGCTTGATATCTTTTAGCAACGACTGAAAAGTGTCCTTTCGTAGCAGGTCTTGGAAAGAATGTTCGGGAGCAAATTCCGAGATAATGCGAACATCACTCGTCCCAATGCAGACTCCAAAGAATATGGCAATATTATCATGCCTCATTTTCTTTCTCTGCAATAGTATGAGATTATCCTTTACAGCATGAGTTCGAGTATTTCACCAGTTCATTTGGTTGTGGAGGTCCTATCCAGCCCAAACTGCTTAATATTTTCATATCCCATTTCGACTGTACGCTTACGTGATAAGTTATTTCCAGCAGTTCATCATCAACAAGTAACTTTCGTTGGATTTTAAGTTTTTTGCACCACACCAACTGGTCATGGAATCTGACAAGTCCGTTATTCCCGCGTCCAGATTGTTCCGTCTAGCACAGTAATATTATTAAATTCCATCGATGAGCTTCGCATTTTAATAGATCAACGCTGACCATGTGCATTAGACGCGTAATAGTTTGCCGCAGATGGCGGTGTTTATCGGAGATTGTGGAGGCCGGTGTGATTTCCTCTGGTAAAATAATCCAGCTGCTGTATTCTTTGCGCAATTTCCTCCTGGAAATGCAACGATTTGCGGACATTTTATAGTTTTTGTGGAGAACTGTGGAAATATGCTAAATAAATTTACCTTTGGTGCACGCGATAAATGACAAATGCAGCTACGTAAATGATGGCACAAGGAATGAGTATGGAGGGAAGCAGTTCCGTCAACAGAGCGTCTAAGCAGATACAATAACTTAATTGGTGCGTTTACAGTACTGCAGACAGTCTTTTCACATTTCTACTAACGAGTAAGTACAAATACCTATCCACTTTGCTACAATCATGATAATTAATTGCTCGTTCTTTCATACACGAATAAGAATTAATTTTGATAACAGATAACATCAACAAACTGCGCCAGCCCCGATGTACAGATAAGGTATAAGGCTAATAAATAATTGTTGTACCCAAGATATTGTAACCAACCAAATAACCAATTTCCTCACTTTTTCGTAAACATTCAGCATCGTCGCCCACGAATCCGCATGGCGGACGATCGCTTGGAGGATTGGCATGACGAATCCACTTAAACCGGCTAGATGCGATCAGTTCCGAATCATATGAATCAAAAGTCCAGAGCTCCTAATTTAAGATCCAATTACGTTATAGCGTGAACTACTTACTCTATTACACCTTTGATTTGCATCTTATATAATCTTTGTATATCAAAAAATTACGTTAATCCTGCAGTACAGGATTGGTTTAAAAAAAAACTGATTTACGTGCATCCTTACAGTTCCAAAATACGTACTTGGAATGACTTTGTCTGGGCGCTGACTCCAAAAACAGAATATGCAGCGTCACGATCCCCGTTTTCATCAATAATGAACGGCGTTCCCATGACGGAGCTGAAATTCCGCCTGTACATGCTTCTTGTCAACTCAATCCCGTCGCTAAGATTATATCCCAATGAAATGGTTTCGTTCACCATCTGAAGCATACATTACGCAAAACTTGGCGTTAAAATAATGATAGAATTTTAAGAATTTTCCTTGTCTGAAATTTTTCAGCTTTACCTCGGCAGCTGCTGCAAATGCGGTATGCGTGCAAACCGCAGTAAGAACTGACTGAAAAAGAAAGATTTTCCAGCGAAAAACTAGCAGTACGGTATTATTGTACCGTAACGTCCTATTAAAAAAAATAACTAAACTCTATTACTAGTAAATAAACAGAGCATATGTAACTTATATAGGGCATGAGCGCCCAGTACCAGTTTTTTTACATTAGACTAAAACGCTGCGCTAAATAAATGAGAATTCGAGCTTACTTCTTCGGTGATATCGCTGGAATTTGACTGAGAGCGAATGTATGACGTAAAATTATTTAACCGTTGGTTGTCCGTGGGAAGAGGGGATAGGGATATTATGAAAAGCGATTGCAATATCTAAAATCGGCCAAAACAATTGCTGTGCAATATCGGAAGCGATCATCATGTAGTCCGAACTATTACGGCGTACCACATCCAAAGAATTTTGAGCAGCTTCGGACAGAAAGTGTTCTGTATTCCACAATGAGCTGTATACAATATTGGTGACATACACCTAAAGAGAGGACAAAATCTTCGTTATATTAATCCGGCTGCTGAGAAACACATTGACATCAGTAATACCCGCATAGACACTTAGGAATTTCGGAAGTTCTCGACAATTGTACTGTACATAAAGTGCGGCAGTTTTTCTGTAAGAAGTCCTATTTGCTTACATAGTCTTTTCCCATCATTCCTAAATTAACGGCAGTTTTCTGAAAATCAAACAAATCATATTTAAATTTTTCTTGTGTTCGTCGAAACCAAAACTCGAAAATAGTAGCAAATTTTCGCTAAATGTTAGTAATGTAAAAATTAATTACAATTAATTCTCTTTAGCATACCAACATATCCAGCAGAAATTTGATTTCCACCATAAGGACAATCACTGCAAACGGCAAAAAGTTGTCGACTGGCAATACATACTTGTAAATATATAGAGTTATTTAAGTACTCATAAATGTATTGTAAAACCCGTTATTAATTTATTAACTACAGACACAGTAGCTGATGCTAATTATACTGTTACTTATTGCTTCAGAATATGTAGCTGCTTTACCTCTACTCCGGGCTCGAGCATATTCCAGAGCCTGTACTCGTTGTTCAGGTAAGGAGAGATCCAAAGACAACAAATACGTAGCGCGTGGGGTATACATTTCCGGATCACCATATATAAGATCTTTTGCTGTTTCAGCACACATTTCTTTTAATGATGCAGGCACATAGTGGATATCACAGATGATGGTTATAGTGCGCCACTTATACACCGCAAAAAGTTCACGAGTGCACCGACTGAACGCTTCGATCTGCACCGGCAGCACGCGAACCAGAGTCGGAAAGCGAACCTTATTTTGCAACAGACTCCCCCTTCCGGCACTAGTGACAGAAAAAATCATTTTGGTCCTTTGGATCAAATATTTATAGACATTTTCAAGCCTTTTCTTACCTTGTAATGACAGGAATGTTTAACTCTGCATACATAAATCGACATAAGAAAAATGCAGTTTCTGATAAACTATAGCCTGACAACAGTTTCTTGATATAATAATAATTTCATTTCGTTAACAGTCCACGACAATTATCGTAAAAATTTCAATTATTAAAATGATGTTTTTATACAGGAGTTTCTATATCAGGATGACATCATGACGTAATCAAAACTGAGCCGTCCCCACCCGCGCGAAATGTCCACGATTCTGTCGATTGCTAACACAGCGAATTTTTGCAAGTATCAACATGAAACCGGTGTCAATTTGTGGAATTACTCCCTAATCCCTATCGATTCTCCATCAGGATGGTTTCCGTATCGAATTTCTTTTTTATTTGTTTACCTCTGGCGAAATCGGATTCCAGCACCATCGCTCCTGTGCAACCTGCAAACCGGCCCACCCTTAATTTTACAAACTATATGCTGTAGAATTCACAATGTGTAGTAGAAACTGCAAGGACTCATCCAGTCGAAAACCTGTATACAAATATTCTTATGGGATCAGTGGCATCCATTGCGGAACGCGAAATACTCGGTTATGTTTGACAGGATGTGAGAGGATAAGAACTGTGTGTTATACGTTAATGATTTTTCAATATGTATTAGTGTGACTTATTATACGAGCATATGCACTCAGTTATACATCGATTTTGCCAAATAGAAAACTGAGTGTTAATTAAGTGAATAGTTAAGTGAAGAGAAAAATGTGAGTATTTCAGGGGCATACCGGAATATGCTTGTATTGTACTACCGTACCTGTGGGGATAAACACAGTGAAGCTGGCTTTTTCCAAATTTTTTGCGTAATACTCCGCAAAAATAGAAGGCGCTAAATCTTCAAAGTAGTTGCACGGTGTGACACTCCAGTTAACTATCGAATGCAGTATTATGTTCATGTTAGAATATTTTTCCTGTGATTCTTGAAGAGCAAGATTGACGGCGGCCATCACAATTTTGGCATCATAAGGAACAATCACTAGGAAAATCACAGTTGGTTTGGTATTTGGCTTATCTTCGCCACCAATTATCATCACACCAAAAACAAATATCCATGTACAAAGAATCTGATAAAATTTGGGAAATCGCATACTGCATCTGGAATATGGCTAATACACAACCGCACGGTGACCTTTATTACAGTGAGCAAAGCTTGTTAGCATAACGGAGAAGTCCAGAACGTTTTGCAAATGGCAAACATGGCCGCTTCATATCAGAACAGCGAATCTCATCCAATTATACGGTGACCATGATTCCAAGCCATAATATAATATTGTCCATATCAAAATGGAAAAGTAGGACTGCCTATTCAGTTGCTGATATTTCCGATTTTTTTCCGTTCCTCCAGAGTGTTCCACGCACGGATGCAACACTGAAGCAGCCGTAATGATTTGAAGAGCGTTGTGTTGACTTAGAAACCAGAGCTTAGAAGAAAGTCACTTACACTGCAAATTGACTGCATCCTGTAGCCCCGCTTGAAGGAACATATCGGTTACTCCCAACCGGAAACCATAAATAATGCGAATATGATGTGCCTTAATGCGTGTGTCACTGTTGTGCACCGCTTCCTCTCAATAGCTAATTATCTTCCGTGGTTGGCTACATTTGCCGACTTGGAATACATAATTATTCGGATACCCGAAGTCCGCGTCCTTAAATACTAAGAACGGCATTATTTTGCGCGCTTTCGGACAGTAAATCCGCGCCGGTACAACACGTTAGAGGTTCTTCTCGAACATATATGCTGTACATACAGCTGTGAAACTGACGTTGATGTTGTTATTGCCAGTGTTAGGGCTAGTACTAAACTAACAATCTTACTGCACACAATTATTTCAAGAGTTCAAATATAACCTTATCCATTTCTAAGCGTTCCCAGCGTACGAAAACGTACGCTGTTGAAAGCAGTTTCGAGTTTTCACACGATGACACGGGTATATATCCGAAGACCGAAACCAGAATTTCAAATTACCCGTGAAGTGAAGAGTTCCTTAATTTTTTTTGTATTTAACCTTTGTAATGTAACTCTGCTTTTAAATACTGCTTTTCAGACAAGTAATAAAGCGTAAAGCTAGAGGATTTGTAGTGCTAAATATAAAATGCATATGTATTTACGATTACATGTAGCTATTACAAAGTACTTACTATAGTGTGAGATACTACGTATAGCAAGTTCTTGCTATTACAAAATACAAAGGAAGTGCGCCTGCGCGCTCGACACCTACCTCCACTTCCATCGACATCGCCACCATTACCAGTACCATTAATTTCTGACTGATGGTATTGGTAGGCCAGAGCGTTCTCGCTACATTTTTTCGTTAGGATTTCGCAAGTTCTTGGTGAGGTTTTTGTTGTTCTTCATCGGAACGCAACATTTTCCTGCTTTTATCGACACATATAACGCTTTCAAAATGAAGCTTGTGCGATTTCTTATGAAACTTAGTCACGAAACCGTGACAGTGGAGCTTAAGAATGGGACCGTTATCAATGGCACCATTACAGGTACTGTGGCGATTCGATTGCTCTTTACTCTGTGTTCACTTCTGTGGGTGATTGTACTTATATGTTTTTACTACTTAACACGTTTTTCTTCTGCAGGCGTGGATCCTGCCATGAACACCCATTTGAAGGCCGTCAAAATGACACCAAAGGGGCGTGATACTATGCAGCTGGAATCTCTGAGCATTCGCGGTAACAATATTCGCTATTATATTTTGCCTGAGACTCTGGCTTTGGACAGTCTCCTCATCGATGACACACCCAAGGCTAAGATCAAGCGACGAGAAGCCAAATTGGGACGAGGACGAGGTAAGGGTTATACTGGCCATTTCGGGCTAAAAAATGCCCATAACAGCACGCTGGATTTCTGTGTTTTCCACGAAGAACCTTGGAACTTGGAAAATCGACTTTTTTCGCGATATATTATATTGCTTGCTTATTATTATCCTACATTATTAATTTATAGGCCGCGGGAGAGGTGGTCCCGGGTTTCGTGGACGAGGCCGCGGACGTGGCGGCAGGCGGTGAGCGTGGGAGGTCGATTATTTTATTGGCGCTGCAAGTATTTTCTCTACGCGCACGTTCTCCATGCTGGTTGTATCATCGGTCGCGCGGCCTGGGCCTTCTCAATACTAAGCAGCACACCGCTTCGGGAAGGTTTTTTAATCATTTGTTCGTTGTTTAGATCCCTTGATAGCGGGTACGTTGATTCCTTTTATGTTGTAATTTCTTTGTTAACTATTTTAAATGATCGTAATTATTTTACTGTAATTTTCACTAGGAACTGTATTTAGAAAAGCTTACAAAAATCCGTGCCAGTGTTACTGGAAATTCCAAATTTTTCCCCTGTTGCATCCATTTGGTATTGCTCCGTAACGCAACTCAGACAACGATAAAATTGAATGTTTGACAGTGTAGTGTTTGGAATGGTTGGGGAAATTAAATATCGTCAACGGAAATAATTTCTGTCATCTGCAGTTTGATTAAGCAGTTCAATCACAACTTCAATGTCAACCTGCCACTGCGTTTTTATATTTATTGACGCAATTATTAAACGTGCACTTTCTCATGTACAGCACAACTAATTTCTTTGCTTGATTTACTGTCTGGATAAATTTTCAGCTAAAAACATCAGAATAAAACATTTCACCAACAACCGAGTACAAACCAGAAAATGCACAGATTTACAGAAAAATGACTATCACTTTTCCCAAATATCATAAAAATCCTCATCTAAATCCACGAGCCTTGTTAAATTGCGTACTTCGTTCCGGAAATACGATAATTCCGAGGTAACAATGCCGTGCTGTGGTCCACCGTCGTTGGAAATGCCCAGTTTTGCAATCTGCTGCCGAAGCCGTCTTTTAAACAAGACAAAAATACTCTTAAACAGCCGTTCCAAATGGGCTTGTGGCAACATTTCGTTAACGGCATCATACAGTTTTTTCACATAAATAAATATATTCTTGAAAGCCTGCGAGGGCACCGGTACTGTTGCTTCCCAGCGGGCGAAATTCCCAATCAACTGTGCATCAAATATCTGCAAAAGCTTTTTGTCGATCTCCTGTAACGACAAAGAAAGCTGTAAAACACACGTTGAGTCGGAAATTTCAGAACCAGGTGAGTGGTAAACAATAAATACAGTAAGTAAATAAATGAAAGTAGCCGTAAACAATTCTCAAAAAATTACTGCACGTGCGTAGATGTATAAGCAAAACAATACATCCAAATATGAAAAAAAGTATAAAAACGTTCTCCAGAAATTAAATTGCAAACAACTAGCCACGGTCACTATGCAGGAAAAAGCAAGCACGAAGAAAGATAACTTACTTACATTCGTGCGTGCAAAATTATAGCAAACTGCTTATTCACAAAAGCATGACACGATGTTTGTCCTTTACCTCGCAATGTGTATCGATATCCCGCGCTAGAGTTTCAAAATTTTTTGTTAAATGCTTTTGCTTTGAAGAAAGCCGTTTGCTGAGATCATCACGCACAATCGGAATAAAAAATCCAATCAACTGGAGACACCTGGATGACAAAGTCAGATTTTTACTGGTTATGGACTTCAAACCAGCGGAATGCATGGCTCCTGCGCCGAGAACCAACTGACACGTTCTGGAATTAAACATCTTGAGGATTTCAACAATCTTCAAAAGAATGTCACCGGAAATATTCATGGAAGCGGGTAATCGGTCCATGAGTGCGGCATACTCGCCCAGCATACGCAATAATATCACAACTGTGCCAACAACAACGAAAAATTCGCCTTGGATTTCCAGATATGGAACAACCGCCACCGGCGATTTCGGGGCATCTTCTGTGCTGCCATTCAAAGCAAAGGAATCGTTGGATGAATGGCGCGGGATGCTGACTCGAAATGTCTGCGAAGTAATTATATTCTCCACATATGACTGAAATTCGACTGGAATCTGAAAACAATTTGATAGTTCGTTAGTATAGGTTAAAATCAAGTTTTTCTTAACGGGACAGGGACAGATGAAATGCACGCATACGAGTGCTGATCTCTGCTTGCTTGCTACTTTGTATTAAACAGAAACTGACATTATAAGAAAAATCACGTCCTCAGACGTTTTGTACAAGTCTCCAATCTCTCATTGATAATCAGAAAAACATGCATAAAATGAGTTGGAAATGTATGAAGGACTAGAGGGACGAGACCATACCTCAGTTGGTGTCCACCTTTCACTGTCCAAAATCAACGTCAGCTTCTGTCTGCGATCCTCATGAAAACGTCCCACAAAGGCGAAAGCCAACTTCTGCAGCTGCGCATTGAGCAGTGTCATTTTAACGCCAAGGATATCTTCTCCATCCTTCATGATATGTTGCAAAATCTCCCACAGCGACGCCAAACTATCGTTGTGCAATTTGAGATCTTTCCAGCCAGGGCTTTTACTGAGAATTCTGGCAATTTCTTCCTGGGTTTCTTCTCCGACGGCAAACAGCAGCTCCTGTAACTGTGTTCGTAACCGGCTAAAATCCAGAGCCGTTAAGCCTCCATCGTCCACTCCGCCGGTTCGTGATTCTTGGTTATCACATTCCAAACTGTAAATAACGTCATGTGCCGCACGGATCCGCAACAACATCTCGCGGAGTGGCTGCTGCATTCTGACAAACAAATCTACCAGTCCAGAAAAATCTAGGGATTTCAGCAGGTGATACGGCAGCGTCTTGCCCTCCTCTTCGGCGCTCATTTCTTCTTTATCGTCAACATCCACTTCCCGATCTTCTGTTGAGCTGATCATGGCAAACTTCATTGTAATCTGCAGTGCGGATAGTGCCTCTTCACGGAACCAATCAACAACATTGAAACGCCTTTGCCGGAGTAAGCCTGTTACGATCGCCGCAAAGCGTTCGGCTTCCTGCATTTTTTGAGATGATTCTTCACCGTCAAATGAGCGGTTTAAGTGGGCGGATAAAGCGCGACGGAATTCCAAGCTCATCATTTTATCAATGAACTTTTCCATCTCACTCAGCTGTGTGCCGAGATGGCGAAAACAGTGCAGGCCCGATAATTCGCTGCCAACAATATCACGCGTCGTAGTTATCAAATCTAGCGCACCGACGAAATCTCCGCTAGCTAGCAGCATCTGGATGGTAGCCTGGGTCTGGCTTATCGTCAGAACGGTTTGCAGTTTGTGCATCGTTCGGTTTAAATTAAACCGTTTCTAAAAAAGTGAAAATATCGTTTGAAAATACAGCCTTCTATAATAAAGCACATATACAGATTTCCATAAATGCGTCTGCATAAATAATACATGGATTAGAAAGCTCGTAACTTTTAAGATCAGTGCATACATTGTTATGTACGAGATACTTACAGTACGGCCAGCGATACAGGTTTATACAGTCAAACAAAACTACAGAATACTAAATAATTTTTTTCGGAATGTTCAATCAAGACCAAATGAAAATTTTTCCATCTTTTCGCAAAAAAGTTACAAGTCAAGAAATTACAATAAAAATTATTAACTCGTCCAGACTCGTCCGTATACTCCAGATTTTTTTTTTAAAATTAAGGACATTTCTGTTTAATGATGGCCCATACTGTTGTATGGGCCATCATTAAACAGAAATGTCCTTAATTTTTAAAAAAAAAATCTGGAGTATATGTTCTAGTGCAAACACGCCCATTTCCACTTGTTGAGCAGTAATCCTAACCTGGGCAAGTGCCACTGTCTGCACATAAGGTTGTATAATCTTCTCCGTCGTCTGCAGCCTTTGTCTCGCTAAGGACGCTTTATTTTGACAAATCTCTATTCGATCCTGGAGTAGATCGTGGCTGGTGACCACCGTGAAAAACGCTTCCGCTCTGAGCGAAACAGTTTTGGCGATTTCACTCTCCACGATATCCAACCACTGCGCGCACCGATCCCGCAGTCCCTGTATGGAGCGCCGTGCCTCCCGATCCGCCAATGAAACTGGACAAATCTGTCGAAAAATCTGGGGATTCTCCAAATCCAGTGTCTGCGCCAGATACACCGCGGGAATATTTTCCAGCGGATTCTCCGACGTCGGACGCGGACTCCGCACACTGTGCGATGGTCGTCGATCAAAACTGTCCGGAGTGGATCGTGTGCCTTTCAGGAGTGCCTCTCGTACATTAATGCAGCGCATATACGGTCGGAAATCGTCGATGCTGTATTCGTCCAGGCGCGGCGACGGGCGGACGGAATTCTCCATGAAACCTTCACCCCATGTTCGCGTGAGAAAATCAATCGGCCGCGGCTTGCGCGGATCGTTTAAAACGGCGGGCAGATTGACGCTGGTATCGTAGAAGTTGAACACACGCTGTGGCAAGTCCTCTTGCAAACTGGGATGACGTCCGAGGGATGTTATGGTGGACGAACGAGATAAACGGGAAATAGGCCGTGAATCGGGCTCATCGAATGGAGTGTGTGAGACGATGCTGCTGCCTCGTGACAGCGTCCTCGGATGAGAGTGATTGTCGTTAGATTCATCCTCGTCAAACGGATTCTGGGAAGAACGAATCGATGTGCTTCTCTGCACTTTAGATTTTTCAGTATCCATCTCCAGAGTGAGATCCTCGTTCATCGACGGTGCCTCAACCTACACGAATCAGGCTCCTCAACGACGAATCCGAACATCTTCCATACCGTGTAGGCACAAAATGCGCATAAAAAAGCAAGTAACGATGAAAGAAAATCTCAAAATTTTTATTAACTTTTACATCTGATGGTAAAAATCTGAAAACTAAACTTACTTACAGTATTCAAATAATTTAGGCGATAACAATGTGGAGTGTTATGTTATGTCAAGTCGTCCAAGTGATTGCGTCTTCACTTACTCGTGTAGTCGTAAATGTGGCCAGAGAGGCACAAATTCAGACGAACAGCGCCGCATGGGAGGTTGGTACTGTACAAGTAGAACGGTTTCTATTTTTTTTGGCGTTATTGTTTAAACAATTTTTCCAGTCTTTGGGTTTCACTTGGAAATTCTGCAGTGTTGACTGTCGAGTTGCTTGTCGCTTCCAGCTCTCCTTCCTTTCAAGTAAAAATTTCCTGTTTTCAGGTGATCGCAGTTCGTTAGTAATTCCGCAGATTTAATCACCTTCGCAGTGCTTGGCAAGCGAAAATGAGTCTCTCGCGCTCCCTACCGAGCACTATGCCGCGTTCTCAGAATGAATTTGCTACTCAGCGCTCCCAACATGAGCTGGCTCTTCAGGGTCCTGGCTTCGTTGGCATCCGCTTTTGCGGGGAATGGTTCGTACTCTGGCTCTGATGTGCATGCTAGCAGGAACTTTACCCTGCGTCTCATAACTTTGTAATGCTTCAAGTGAACGACGTGGATTAGTAGTTAGCAGTTTAGCTAAAGCAGAATACCACGCTGTATTTAGACAGTTTAGTGGCTTCTCTTGAATTCTCATTTGCTTTAATCTTTAGCAACAACATGTTATACCCGAAAGAAGACAAATCCACCAGACGCCTGATGTATACGGTAATTTAATTTCGATTTTTCTTAACGAACTCGCTACTTATAGTATAGTTCTCGTGTTTTTGTTGCAGTGCCGCAACTGTGTCTTCAGCGAACCTGCAATGAACTCTTGCGTGTAAGACTAAACGACAAAAATTAAGTAGCTGGGTTTGCGCTTATCATTTTGTGTGTGTTTTAGGTATGTTAACAAGATCCTCCATAAAGTTGAGTAAGTGTACAGCGTTTGCGGAGTGTTGCCATTTTTTTGCTTGCAAAAGGGCTCGGCTGGAAATAGAAAACGCATAGATTTTGAAATTTTGTTGGTTACTCGTTTTTAGTGTAAAATGTAAAATGCGCTCTTTTGTTCCACACAGGTTAATGTCTTCAGAGAAATTGTTGCCTTACTTTTGAGATATGTATGGTGAATGATACCAAGTTACATAGGAAATGCGGATTTGGATGATAATAAATCGCCGAATAAATTTTGACGTTGAACATTTTTTTGCTATTTCGCAGTGAACTGACTCATATCGTCTCCGATGTCGTCGCTGATCCTACTTTGCCGCGGACGAACGATCATCCCTGCCCGAAATGTGGACATCAGAATGCTGTGTTTTTCCAAGCTCAATCTCGACGTGGTGAAGTAAGCAAAATGATGAACTTCTAAAAACGTTTCAGGTTGCTTTTCCATAGACTTTCTAAACAATATTTTTCGGGTGGTGTTTTCACTGTTTTTGGGCGAATATATAAATGTTTTGTTGTAACATTTTATGTTGGTACACAATATGTGAGGTTTGCTTATTATAATTTAGAAGGATAAAACTGTTATACTGTTACTGTTCTTTGTTGGGTTACTAGTTTAAGGCTTTTATTACACTGATTTCGTAATTGCATAATGCAGCATACAGTTGCCGCATCCATTCTGACTGAACCTTGTGCGTTTACAAATTTTTTAAGTTTAGACGTTTTGTAGCTCTTTAGTTCGTTTGCAGTTTTTACAGTTTGATATTACTAGTAATGATCCTTGAACCAATGGTTATTGAATATTGTATGTCAAAGCATGATATATACTAATTTTCAGCCTGGCTTCCAGCATCTATTTTCCTTTTTTTCGTATCTTCTGTTTTTGCGCTTTGATGTACAGAGTGACTAATTTCGAGGGCAGTATTCGTTGGTCAGTAGTTGGTACCAGCTGCATTCATTTTATCCAACGGTATTTTTTTATGTTTTCTTTGGTCAGGATATCTGTGTATTTGCATATTTTTTCAGAAAGTACTATTTGTCTGCTAAAACTTGTGCAGTTTATGCAGGATGGTTTTACCCACTTGAGAAACTTCTGT
This sequence comes from Paramacrobiotus metropolitanus, assembly GCF_019649055.1. Taxonomy (NCBI): domain Eukaryota; kingdom Metazoa; phylum Tardigrada; class Eutardigrada; order Parachela; family Macrobiotidae; genus Paramacrobiotus; species Paramacrobiotus metropolitanus. Next base: position 3,322,056 of record NW_026570224.1, read on the forward strand.
AACTGTGCTGCAGCAGATGTGAAACTTGTTTATCTTCAAAAGTACTAGGCTTTTTCTAGACACCATTTTTTAATGTGTTCTTCGTTTCAGGAGGAAATGCGGCTGTACTATGTGTGCTGTGCTGCCAACTGCCTGCATCGCTGGACAGAATGAAGCACTCTTAGGAAATCAATGACAAGGATAATCTCTTCTTTTTTTCTAAGTTTGTATGAGATCTCGAGTGTACTAGGTATTATCTCTGATTTTTTCATCTCTTACTTGTATCAGTATTTTTACTACGGTCTGTTGTGCGTGCGATTTTAGTTGTGGAATCTTGCAACAAAAGTATCTTTGTGGTACCTTTATGTACAATATTTTCCTAAGGTGTTGAAGATCAGGTAAATATTATTTACAGAATTGCATTTATCCGAATATGGTGCCTTTTTATTAAAGTTGCCTGAAAACCCCGTGAATTAGAAAATCCATTTAACGGGTCGCATATCGCATTTCGCTTTGTATCCGCGTCTCTTTCTTTAACACTGGACCCTGTTCTGTATCAACCGGAAAAGAAGAAGAAACCGGAAGATTTTAACGCCCAGTAATACTGTTAAAGGTGATAGCATCGGGGTCACGCGTTTGTTTTTCCGGTGTCCGAGCGTTTCCTATTGTCGTTACAAGACTCCTTTTTTATGAAAGAACCTGAAACTTTCGAGATAGTGTTGCATTGCCGAATTTAGGTAGCTTACTTGTTTAATTCAAAGTGCATACTGCTAGCTTACAGTTTAGCGCGATGATTCCCTCACTCTTGGGATGTGTCGAAAAAGCGCAAAAGTTTTCCATTTTTTCTCGAAGTGGTGGTAGGACAATAAAAACAAATGCTTAAACTGGTGAAAAGTAAAACTAAAACCTAGGCGGGTTTGAGTAAAGTTGTCAGTGCAAACTAGTTATCTATAAATCTGATTTTATAGCTGAATTATTCGTATTTCGTTAAGGTCAAGTGCCCATACGCGCCGTTCAAGCAGTCTGCTTGAATCTCTCACCAGGTAATAAGTTCGTCATATAAACTAAAATTTTTCCTTTGATCGCAGTCATTTTGAGCATGCATTGATCCATCAGTGTGCAGACTTGTAAGCTTACCGCGCTGTTTTGTTTTACTGTGCTTCCTGTTGTGCAAACCACTGTGCTGTACTGAAACAGGATGATTTGGTCGGTTAGCATCGCCGCCCCCGCATTTAACCTAACAGTTGCTTTTGGCATCACAATCAAACCTGCCAGCCATGTGTGCTGATAATGTGCTTTCTCACCTGGAAGAATTGCTATACCATATTCTACGTCTGTCAATATTAAGTAGCATGGTTCATGCACAAAAGAAGTAAATTATCACAATAATTACTCTTGTAAGACAAATTACCGTCAATAGATAACCTGCACGCTTTCTTGTGCCTCTAATTAATGGCGATTAGCAATTCTTGTCGGACGGGGTAATTACGGTATTGCTGTTTCCCGATCCGCCCTCCTAGTTATCGCCGGCAAAGTTCATATCAGTTCACCGTAAATTGCTAATCATAAACTATTTACATACAAAGTATTTGTATGGAATCTACGGATCGCAGAAATAGAATGTGCTCGGTATACGCTTAATTAGTGCTCTCAGATCCGCGATCAGATCAGCTTATAAGAATCTTCTGACATATCATGAAACGCTAATCCATACCGCTTGCAAATTATTGCCAATAATCTATGTGAATATGTATCCATTTCAGTATTAATTAGAACTGAGCTTCTTAATTTTATCGGTTTATCTTCGAATAACGTGAAGGTGCTCATCAACTTAAATTTGTAGTTTTTCAGCGCCTTATGCATGACTGCGGTAAATTGTCAGAAATAATTATTCTCTCGACTTCCATACAGATATATCTGTTGTTAGCCACCATGGATTTCTATGGTGTTTTGAGTAGTGCTGTTGGCATCATTTCAGAATCACTCAGCAGAATTAAATCGTGTTTGCCGATTCTGCCTGCATTCGAATAAACACCCGTAAGATTTACAAATATGAACCTCCAATCTAATACACTCACAGAAAATGTGCCTGCCCGGTACATTATTCGACAATACAATTTCACCATACAGATGCGATAAATGGTCATGCGCTTTTCCGGTAGTTGCATTTGAATGCTTATGCTGACAATCCTGGCATTATTGAGAAGTATTATTGGCTTTTATTGAACAGACAATAAGTCAACTATTTGTGATTGAATAAAATAAGCATTTTGCTTGGTCAGGTCACCAAAGACCGTTAATAATCTTTTGCAAACGATTGTGAAAATATTAACTGCAATCGTGCCGTGCGCATGCTGCTCTGACAGTGTTCTCCATCTAGTGTTGTGAAGCACTGCTGAAATAATAATAAACTAAATACAAGTACCTTTTTGAAAGTTACTGGTGACATCTTTAGTAACAGAACTATGTATTTCACTATACGAATATTCATACAATTCCCGAATCTTTCCAGATTTATTATTGCCCTAACGATGTCATTTCTTGGGGCCGCTCTCAGTGTTTTAAAAAAAGTTAATCATGACCCGTCTCATAATATTTACACACTACATAATTACACATAATCTATCGCGGCAATGACGCTCAAAACAATGTAAATTCAAGTTTAATGCGATATAATTGGCGATATGAAATTAGTAAGTCAAAAGTGTCCTTACTAACCATAAGCAGACTACTGAGGGGACATATGCGGTAGCACTGGTATTACTCTAACAATTTGATTAATATTACATCTCGCCTGCCAGTGCCGTCTGTGTTTACTCCGCTCTGCAGCGTATTTTGCAGCTCAAATGATAGAAAAAAATGTAAGTACGATCCACTCGAAGATTTTTCAATAAATTGGACAAACTTGTGTCAATTGTGGTACAAATATTTGCCAATTATGAAATGGATGACGAACTGGCAGGTGAGTCTTGACATCGTCGAATGGTCATGGTTTTCTTGTGGCAAAGCGGTTAGAGCTGTTTGTAAAGAGATAATTTCCCCCAACGGCATGTTTCGGCTTATCATAGCTATTCAATATTTCCTAGCCCTTTCATGTTTTGTACCACAGGTATGTACTCCAAATATTTACAGAAACTTGTAAGGATTCATTCACTCTGTACTTTACTAATTCATTTCATCGAAGGTGTCTGCTGCGCTTGCGGCCAATCAATATATGCGCGTATGTATATACACAATCAAATGGCACAATTACTTGGTGTAGGATATTGTTTGCTCCTGTAGTCTGCTCAGTATCAAACATATAGTTATTGACGAACTCCGATATACCAGTGTGCTGTTTTTATGTTAGATAACTTTTACAGTCGATCTGTGACCTTTACATGAATCACGTCCGCTAAAATAAAGTTCCTTTTGCAAATGCGGCGAGTATCATTTCTGAGATTTTTGCGCAGAAGGTCCGCTAATCAGTTGCCCACAACAATTACAGATATACCCGTACATCTGCTCGACAGTAATACTCGTACTCTTTTGAAAGATGTGTTAGTGAAAGCATTATTCCAGCAGTAAAAGGACGATATTAGAAAATCTGAATTCTGCTTTCTTTAATTGAACCTATAAATATTTGTATTTTTTGAAGACAACAAAGAATTATTTGGTTATTCAGGTTACCGACGTTAACTTAAAATCTGTAGTTTGTACTTTGTAGTACTGTATATTATAAATCGTAAATACTATAGAATATTTTGCTGAGCTGTAGTATCGTCAGCGTGAGCCTCTGTTATGAATTTTTTCTTGCCGCTTTTAAGGACTGCTCCACAGTATATACGACGCGGCGTCTGTAAAAACCACAATTTGTTTAGCTAGAAAAACTATCCACTATCCATTGTGATTTGATTACAGTGCTGTTTCCGGTTGGTATGGCAATCGAGTTAAAAACAGCTGCAGGGCAGTGTAGCGCATCTTTATCTTTTTTATTGATATTTATAGTTAACGTGGTAAAAGCATTTCATGACACCGATGGGATCATATTAGCCTCGGTATAGCGACAAAGGGGTTCCCTTTGAAACTAATTTCCTCCGTATTTATTCATGCTGAGTCCAGTAATCTCCTTTTTCAACGAGCAGGCAAAGTTTGTGCTTTTGTCTGGACAAGTGGCCTAACCCACGGGATCCTTTCAAGAGATCCCTCATTAGTGGAAACATACAACTTTATTAGTCGGCTCAGTGGTTCGGGCTGGCGTTGTATCACTAAGCGGATATCAATAAATGGGAGATAAGTTGTGAGGAAACAAGCATATATGTATCGCCGCTAACAGATTTCACTGCTTTTCACATAACACAGCGCGCGCGCGCACACCCGGTTAACTATTGGGGTTTGTCATGAATGGATATTTACATCAAACAGCGCTGCATGGGAGCCGGCATGATGCACCGCATCCCCGGCTATTGGCAGCTTGATCATCATGGCCAGCTGTTGCGGCTAGTGCCCGAGCGGAACTCGGATGGCGAAACACATTGACAGGTCGTAATCTTCCATATTGCTCACCACGAGTGAGCGTCCCGCTAGTTTTTGTACGAACGATGACTTCTTTGTGCAATACCCGAAATACAAAAATCGAAAACACTAATTACCCTAGTATACCATTAGAGTGCTGCCCTTTTACAGTACTGGCCTGATCCGTCATAATTACCTGCTTCAGAGTTAATCAATGGCCTATGTCTGGAAAATAAATTGAGGAATAAATGTGTCATAAATAAGCCCAAAATTAAACTAAAATTGGCTACAGACGGCAGAACACAGTGTAAGTGCCACGGGCTTATCAAAATGTAAGGAATCTCAAGCGAAGTGATAGCGGTTACACATTAATTTTGCGTGTTACTTATTAATTGTGTTTAGCAAAGGTTATTGCTAAAATTGAGCATAACATACGACAGGCACGCTACAAGCAAAATATTATGCTGCACTATAAATAATGCACGGTGAGCACTCATATGGTAAGAAAATATTGTTTGTGAACACAACAACCTAGCGCAGGAGGTTGCCGACGATGAGGGCAATGGAGAACAACAGTTGTAGCGTGCGCTGAAAAGGTTTTCCGCCATCGGCGGCAAGTATGCTGCAGCGTTTAGGGCAGCTAATATGCGATGGTCGGCGTAGTGTTATGCTTATATTTCCTTAAAATAAATCGATTGTCACATCGATTTCTGCTCACTTACCGCATTGCCCAGCTGCATGAAGACAACATTTTCTTTCAGCATTCAAAAAAGCAAGCTTGTTAACCCAGCAGCTTATACAACTCGCTACCACAATAGCAAGCTGAAAATCAAATATTTATCTAAGCCATCCCAGCTAATTCAGTCGCTGTATTGCCGTACCACCGTGACTAGCTCGCTGTTCAATGCTGTAGATTTCATTCAAATGATCCAGCTGTAGTGGCGATGAATGAACATTAATTTGTCAACATACATGATATGAATGGTATTAACACATAAAATGGTATTAGAGCACTTACGGGTAGCAGTTATATCTTATTTTCATTTGTAAATATTAAACTATGTTAAATGCTATTTCCTATGGTGGCGCTCATTCATTCAAATCCAACGCTTACAATTTTTGTACCAAAAGAACTGTTATTATTTTACAATTTTCATATATTGCAAGACAAGATACTTTAAATTTGGCTCGTGCTGGGAGGACGAGATTTATTCCACATTTCCAAGCTGTCTGCAAAAGCTTTCCAGAATTTAATTTGAATCCAGCCAGTTAATAGTTGGTCGTTATATACGTTGTCCACACATGTACTAACATTTTGTAGTACTTAATATTAATAATAATGCTGCTTAAGAAAACAAGTAAAGTGAAGCACTTGGTTCCGGCATCGTGCATGCGTTGCGGTGCCCATCTGTATTGTGCATAAAGGGGAGTAAACCGCATGTGCGGATTTTGCTAATATGTACTAATATATTATTTACAATAAACTGGTACAGAACCGTTTTCTGTTCCGTTAAAGCATCGGCTTAGTGCGCATGATATACTCAAATAAAAGCCGGCGCGTTTAAACCCGGATTATGCCTCTCATGTCAATCAAATTAGTTGACCGGATGACTCGCGAAGCGGAAATAAGTAATAATTTGTAAAGAAGCCTTCAAGACAGCACATGTCCGCAGGGGTGCCGGTGTGTATGTGAATAATTTGTAATAATAATGTTCCTACCGACAATATGATCTACGGTGGAATAGTGCGCGCTTGTGTTGCAGGACTTGACATACCCGACTGTTATTTCAGCTGAGAATACACGTTTAGGCAGTTCTGCGTACATCCTGTCTGTTTGTGGTGCCTGTGAACATGCTCCCTCATAGGTAGGACGCATCTGGAAGAAATTCGTTATCAAATTGTCTATTACTGTTTAAAAATATTTTTGTGAACGAGAACTGGCAAAAAGTATTGGAAAGCCAATACACGTAGATGTGAAACAAAGCGTAAGGCTGGTATCTGAACGATATGTATAACTTGGTGCCAGAATGTCTGTATGATGTGGAAAGTCGCCTAAAATAACGAGCCGCAGTAGTCATTTTGAATGGGTCATAATTGCAGGCGGTAATCAAATGAAACCAGGAAGCATTTGCTATCCCAGATTGCCATCATCTGGTTTCATTTAGCTCATCCGCACGATCCATTGCGAATAGCACAATCGTTGCATTTAGTCTTAATGAACTGCCTAATTGCCTAGACTTCCTTATACGCCGTCTTATGACAGCAGAGTGTAATGTTTATTACATGTTTTCACAAAGATTGATTGTGGCACACTTTCTCTCTGGGCGCGCTCACAATAATCAAACTCCTACCGGTATAGACAAACCTTCGGATATTTGATCATTAGGATAATGAAGACCGGTGTCAGCTTCCTGGCTGTTTAGAACACATACACACTCACCATCGACAGGCACAGTGTGTAATCGATCGCGACCACATTGCGGCTGTTTGTAGCCGGCATGTAATGCATCCGGTGCCAAAGGACCACATGCACCCGCGGGGCGCTCTGTTGGTCAGAAACGGTTAGCTTGACCAAAACATTAATTTCACTTTCAATGGAAGGCATTAATCGTGGCCCTGCACCCACTGGCATAAATATATCCACGTAGCGAAAGATTATTTGAAACGGATGCGCATGTGTGGAACACCACGTTATTATAAGACTTTATTATCCGCTATCATACTGTTTTCTTTTACCAGTGGCAGCCGACGCTCTCAGATAACCGGCTTCATATAGATCAAAGGAAGCTAAAGTTGCACTTATAATATCTATAGATATTGTGTGCGCTGATATTTATTAATTAGTGCTAATAGTAAACGATAGTTAGTTTAAACAACAACACTAAAATGGAATATTTTCCAAATTAACCAACTATATACGAAATTACGTAAAATTTATGTGTCATTCAGGGTCACATACTGCCGTTACGCAATTATACGTATGTGATATTCAGTGATATTTCCAATAGTATTACATATATTTGAAGCAAAACATTTACGAAGACCTGCAGCCTCGTTTATCTATAAATACTGTATAATCAAGCGTAAACCTAGCAGTTTTTAAGTTTGCACGTGCGCGACTCTGGTTTATTATAAGTACGCTTAAAATAGTCTCCGATTGGTTTGGAAGTATTTGATGTACAGCCTAAGAAGTATATGAGGCCCATATGACACGCGCCGACGGACATGTCAGTTGGTTGACAAACTTTGTTCTAAATCGTCAAGCGTCGCTCTGCTTCCAAGCCGCTAAATATAAAGAAAATTCTTGAAAAACCAAATTAGCACTGCAGAAACGTTTACTGTGGTAAGCACAACTGTTATTTCGAGCCGAGATGGAAAGTTGTGTTGAGCTAAGACAACATTTAATGGCTTGGCTTGCCATCTGCCGGCGTTCTCGAGATGTGAGTGCGGCGCTTCACGTCAGACTCACATTATTGTGTATCTGTACAGTCCATTATACGCGCAACTGTGTGCGCAGTAGCTGTTCTTATGTGGCCATTCCCGTAGGCATCAGTTGTAAATTGTAATTAAATAGTTATTGGATCGAGTAGCTTCAGCTATCTCAATGTTGCAGAATTCCCAGCTGTTAAGCTATACTCTGTAATTGCTGGTGTGGAAGATTTAGGAACTCTCACACATTTTATGCAAGTTTATTTTTACAGCATGCACGTTTTCTGCACAAACTGTGGAAAGCATTTAGCAAACTGAGGTACTCGACTGTAACAACTTCAGTCGGCACCCAAAACGTTTTTCTGAATTAAGGAAATGTTTTAGTTGTATTCTATTGTTTATCGGCAACATTTTTTTCCAGATTGTAAGCTTAAGGGTGAAGCAGTGTTCCTAAACTTAATTAAAGGGTTGTTATTTGCATCTACCGGCACCGGCAGCATATAGTTTACTCCGTCACTCACCATGGTCAGTATATCGACACACTGTTCAGAGTGGAATAACGTTATTAAATCAGCTATCGGCATGTCACATCACCCGGGCCAAATTTTGAAAACAAGGTTAAACCTTCATCGTATTATTAGATGACAAAGTTGTTCGGCACATATCGCTGACTTTCTCAACGCAAATTCTTCTCGGCTAAATGTCATCAAGTTGAGCACGCTTCAGTCGTAGGTTATGTTTAGGCAACTGTTCAAAATTAAAGAGCATGACGGAAAAGATACGATGAGAATTTTCCTATCTAACTCTAAGCAAAGATTTAGACGTCGTCCGACTATCGGCCACTAAATGCTTTCTTCCCATGCCAGGGAAACATGTTTTACTATTGCACACTGCATATAGGCTCTCTCGTTGGACTGATATGTTTGTATTTACTAGGGTTAGATTTAAATCACAAGCTATCTTAAAACTTGATGTTGTGTGTGTTTTGTAGTAATAAATATTTTGAAGACAGGTAAAATTTAATCACTTCATGTCTGTGAACAGAACATGTACGATAACTTCTATAGATAAACACATCCCGGGCTGCTTATTTCATTCTACATAATCCAATTAAAAAATGCAATTAGTTTTGTAGTTTACCAAATCAGTAGTTTACTAAATTTTGTTTTATTTCATTTAATTAGAGATCACCTTAAATTCGAACGATAAAGAAAGGCGCGAATTAAAAGGTCACTCTGGTTCAGTTAGTAGTGACACGAAAACCCAGAGCGTACGTACATACTTCGGAACAAAATAATTTTGTTGCCGAATAATCTTGGGAATTTTGATGACTGCAACAGATGTCTTTTAACAGTCGCGCTTTTGTGTTTGGTTGTTACGATGTTGACTGCGACTGTATGCGAACTAAGTTGTGTCAAATGAGCCTGACAAGAATAATCAATTAATGGAGCAAGTTTGTTTTGTGACATTTACAGCATGCAGCCTAGCGCAAATTGGTGAAGATTTGTGTTGGCGTGCTCGCATCTTTGATGACAGCCTCAAACTAACGCGCGTAAATCCACAAGCCAGACTGGTCATCATTTGTGTGCTGCAATCATCGCGTAGTACTTATACACGAGCGGATTTTTTCGAACAGATTGAAAACAACAGTTTGACAAATATAATTCTTTTCATTTTATTCTTTTGTGCAAAATATGTATTATGGCACAGTTTGACCTAAACCGAATGAATTCTTATAAGAACGTTAATACTTTTCACCTTTTCATTGGCAAGTTAACCTTAAACAGACTTGGATAATCCAGAGTAAACGCTAACAATGGTAAGCTACGTATGACAGATTATACCATTTGTCAACGATTTGGCACTTAGAAAATTGACATTGTTAATGTCGAATAGTGTTGTAATACCAGTACCAGTACTTCAGACAAAATTATGACAAATTTGAAGAAAATGCAAAATATACATGGAAAGGAGATAAAAGTTTAAGCATACCATATACTGTAAATAGAACTATAGCGTTTTTCCGTATTTTAATAAAGAAATTTAAAAAAAAACCATTATATATACGGGCCATAAATAGGGCATATATTTGGCCCTTTAAAAGCCATATACCTTATATAACTATTGCTTTACTCAGATGTGCATCATGCAGCAAAACTAAGGTGCACATTCAAAGAACGTGCATTCGTAGCAACTTAGTACTTTGTACACGCATATGTATATTGAATTTCCATTATTTCGCAGATTAAGCCACGCATTTTTTTGGTACTTAAAATTTAAAAGAATTTGCATTCTTCACGCTCTGAGGATAAAGAGGAATGAAAATATGTACTAAAATAGAATAAATTCCTAATTGTTACTTGAAAGCGGATGCTTAACAATGTAATTCACAAGAGCGCTTTAATTAGACAAACATTTATCAACGAGTGCCAAGATTGTTCGCAGTTTGAAAAACGCTTTCATGACACTGTTCGCCCAAACATAAATCGATGGCTTATGTAAAGTATACCATTGAAAACTCCTAAAAGAAGGACGGATGGATGAGTGGGATTCCGTGAGCCAGATGGGAAATGAAGCATGATGTAGGTTTTCAATGCTTCTTTTATAATTCGATACAATTTCCAGAATAACAATATTATATGTACCATAGAATTACATTTTAAACCCATAGTTTAGCCGGCATAGGCGCTGTATTGGCGCATTTCAAAGGTGTCTAAATAAACAAATCCCGTTTAGAAGTGACTCGCTCTATGCGCGCATTCCATGTAGAATACTTTTAGTGCGTAAACCATAGTACAGAAGAGTTGCCAACATTTGTTTGAGATCATTATAATAAGCCACGAAATACTCAAGCTAACAGTGGCGCTGGCACTTAATTCACCACTAAGCTGCGGATGTTTAATATTGCTCCTGCTTTCCAGTAGAATGCATATTTACTTGCTTTAAAATACAAAATTCGGTAAGCCTGGAAACCAAAAAGAAATTCTTTGTGAACTTAGAAATTGCAGCCAAGTGCCACTTCATACTTTTTCCACATTTTCAGCGATTTTATTTTTCCATCCAAAAAAGCCGTTGTTTCCCGTTACGACCACATGTCCTTAAATAAACATCGCAACTGCCCATACATACAATATACATAGAGAAGGTTTATATGTGTGCTGTTGACAGCAATAAAGCTGAAGCTGTAACACATAATAATCTACGTACAGAATTCTAACATTTTTATGGACTATGGGCTTGAAAATGTATATGAGCTGGTCGTGTTTGGTTTGAATGAGGGAAATTGTTCACATTGAACAAGTGTAACTATCCGCAACCGGCGTTTACACAGCTTGCCAGCATCATTCAACAAAGCATGAACATAAACTTTCGTCTCCCATTCAAATAAATAAAAGCACACATTTTGAAAATAACCCATGTGTTATTCTTGAACGGCAGTCTGTTTTCTTTTTGATTCAAACCATATTTTATTACAAGTCTTTTCGAGCATGTCATCATTTATGACCAAAATACACTTGCGTGTCTATATCAGCTTGTTGTTAGTGACTGTAACTGCTTGGTTTGGGTAACACTTTTTGAACCAACACACATGCGGCTAAATGTATTCTGTAGCATAGTCCGTTGGGTTGAGCAGCTAGGTTTTCTTAATGTTTATGTGAGCATACCGGTGTAAAACGCAGCTTTTCTCAACGATTACGTCTTGGAATTTTTACCCTTTGTTAAAAACTGATGATCAAGTTGATTCGCTAACTGTTTTGTTCTCCATGTGTCGTAGTAAAAAAACGCAAATTTTAGGAAAGAGCTCAGAATTTCCTTTTGTGAATCTTATTAACTTCTGGGTACCTCGCACGAGGAAAGTAACCAAAAGCTGCTACACAATTTAATAAATCTGAATCTTTGCATATTTGTAAAAAAGATTGAAATCTGCTGAATGAAAGCTTTAGATATTTGTTCAGGCTGTGATTAAGAAAAGTTTAGATGCGTCAAGGAACTAAGCAGTTTCCAATTACCAGAACCCTTTTAATTTGTAATTTATTTGCGATCTTTAATTATTTGCATGATTTTGCATTGTGGAATATTGTGCAGACGAAGTTAAGCGGATTAGAAAGGTAGAGTTGCAGGTTAGAATAGATTAAGACCTCTGTTTACACCATAAAGGTTGGCATCGATTTACCGCAGATGTACATCTATATGTTTCGGTACGGTATCGTTTGCGCCTGTAGCTTTATTACCGTAGATTACTGTACTGTGTGCAGTTGAAAGTATACACAGTTTAACATGTGTATTATCGACGAATGTGGATTGGGGCGTTTTACGCTTAGAGGCGACAACACATTGCAACATGAGACCTTACGGGAGCCGAGCGAGACATGAACATGGCTTCCGGCAACACTTCCTAAAATTAATTTGCCCATGAAGTGAAGCTGGACAAGTTAACACAAATGCAATGCGGTGTGTCATTATGATAACAGATTATGTTGGCCTGAATACAATGTGTGTATGTTCGACGATGCTTGTTTCTCCTAGAATTAAAAAATGTAATAATAACACTTTACAAACTGCTGGCGCCGTCTTTCTCATTATGCAAATTTATGCAAACTAAAGTAATTTTTAGACTTCGGCATTTATGAATTCTTGAGTGTTCGGATCTAATTTGTGGCTCATTTTTAGGCTGTAAATATTTATAAAATCAGGCGCGCGTGTGCTGCATATATTGCGTTATTCTATGAAAGGTCGTGTAGAAAGCAATGATCAGCACAAGACATACGCAAAACAACTGTTCAGTAATGTATTTGTGTGATGTCCTAACAACATTTGGAAACAGAACTGCAAATAATAGCAGGGATTTATTACACGAAACGCGCGGCCGGCTGCTTCGCGGTTCAACACAGAAACCGGAAGGCTATTTTGGTAAACCAAACCAAACTCAATAAAAATGCAGAAAAACCATCCAACTGGAACATCTTCCTAAGGCAAACAATCAGAGCCCTCCCTGGTTAAAAGTGCATTTGCTCCACGAATAATAACCAATTTTTATTACCACTTCAATTCCACTCCATGTGAGAAAAAAATGAATAGCGCATACAAAAATGTCAGATTAAATCGCTGTTTTTAGTATAGATAACTGCGAAGTAACATATTTAAGGCATCTGTATTAACTATTCTCCAGTCAAAAGCTCATTTATGCCAGAAAGGAAACAAGTTCATATACTGGCGATACCTCTCAAAATCTTGTGAATGCATATTGGGCAGGAAACCGGGTGCTGCTGTAAAGGGAAGGTTACGCTGCTGCATTGTAGCCGCCATACTACGCGCCCAAGCCGATTGCAGGGCATTAACAGGCAGGGGTGAAATGGATTTAATCGGGGATGTCGGTGCAGTAATATTTGTGTTCTTACTACTGTCCGGCGATGATGATGTGCTTTTTGTATCCCCAATCAGCTTATCAATGGTAAATGCCGACGATTTGGATGTTGTAGCCGGCGAACTGGGCAGCTTAATGGCCGTCGGCTGCAAAGGGCTGTGGTGCAGCATAGTATGGGGTACAACCGGCATCGGAGGCGCGGCAGGTATGGGCAGTGTGAAGGGCGCGCGAGGATTAGGTAGAAAGGGCATAGCGGCCGGATGGATGCAGGGGTACGGCGCACCGTGATGGCCCAGTAAACGAGCAGTGTAGGGATCGCCTAGGAAGACGGTGTTCTGGTCCCGATACGGCTCCGGTTGCGGGCGTTTAAAACGCTTCCGGCGACGTAAAAAGCTGCCGTTATCGAACATGTCTTCACTTTGTGGATCCAATGTCCAGTAATTGCCCTTGCCCGGGTTGCCAGGCTCGCGGGGAATTTTCACGAAGCAGTCGTTGAGGGAAAGGTTATGCCGTATGCTGTTCTGCAATTACGAAATTAACTGTAAATCATTGACAAAAACATATAACACGCTGCAGCTTTATTACTTCAGTCGCTCACTGTAAAACTGCTGTAGGAAAGTAAAAGATGTTAAACATCTAATTAATCAACAAAAGACCGTATTCCGTACTACCTCATGATCATTGTAAAAATTAAATTTATATGCTCCTAACTGGCTTTAAAGTATACATACAGAGTACTCGCATACTGTTACGCTGTGTACTTCGTCAATTTATTATTGCGCCGCAGCTGTCAGAAATTAATTACAGAACCGAAGGCAATAAACCATTGCCCATCGGTACATGAACGTGCAATCAACAGCTCATTGTCCATTCGATGTTTTGAGTCGTACAATGCATATATATATATAAAACGAACATTTTTAATTTTAACTGAGCGCGCTCATGAATATTGTCATAATTATACCAGACGGAAACGGTAAAATGTTCCAATCGGCTCCACTGCGACAATCATGCTGTATCTTTAGTCTTTAGGATATCTACGATTTCAGAACTACTACAGTAGCCATTACTTGATCGTAGAATAAACTAGCCATGCACCGAAAAAGTTTATTACAACGTTCGTGTCATAACTACCTAACATTCAGGTGAAATGACCAAGTACAGTATTAGTACCAGTTAAGTAGCGGCAGTATGGTGCAGCGGCAGCCCACAAAACGTAAATCAAAATATACGCGTAGTTATCCTATAATTATTGCCGAGTGTGAAGCTATATGTACAGTGATTATCTGTATATAATGCTAAACACTAAGCCTTCTATAATACTAGTATGATGCATAAATAAAATTTAAAAATAAAATAGCTTCACGATTAATTCATTAAAATGGAATGATGCGCACTAATCAGATACAGCGTTTTCCTTTAAATGTAAAATCTAAAAAAGATTTGGTTTGTCTAGACTTGTTCTGTTGTCATTTGTAAAGAAAGCGCAATCAATGTGCGAAATGCCAGATACATCTTTGAGCAATACCGCCGATATATGATGTATTGTACAGTGTTAAAAGTTGCTTTTAGCCTGTGCTGCAATGATTACAAACGCTTTTACGAATTGATTCGTTGTTTTAGGCATTCATTCCGCTACCAGCATAAGCTCACCTGCCAAACTGGAAACTTCTCGCGATAGTACGGGAATCGATTCATGATAAACTCGCAGATGCCCGACAGCGTCAATTTTTTGTCAGGTGCATTAAGTATAGCCATTGTGATAAGGGCAATATAACTGTAAGCTGGTTTTTGATGGACATTCTTCTTGCCAAAAGTCGACTTTCCCTCAGACGAAGGATCATTGTCGTCTGGATTATTGCTGGATTTAATCACATTATCATCGGGATCCATGTCAAGGTCAATACTTTCATCATGATCGGAAACATTGTCGTCCTGGTCATATTCATGAGATGCAGTCAAACACGCGCCCGCCGATAAGGTCGGCTTGCTATGGGAGTCGTCTGAGCTGGCAATGGACAACGGGCTGCCGTTCATGTTTTGTCGTACGTGCGCTTCAGCCATGTCAACGTTGAGCAACATAGTATCCACACCGTGCAACGTTGAGGAGAAAACTCACAATCAGAAAGTGTCGTGCGCTAATCAACAGACGGGCAAAAATTGGGAAAACGTTGTTGTATTTACAGTACTGCACGCCTTATTTAAATAGTCCATACTTGGCAGTTTTCACGAGGACTGTAGCACCAATCCAGTAAACAGAATCACCTTCTGCGAACACAATTGCCGACAAATCCTAATAGATTAAAGTTTGTGTATCAAAGCGATCCTATTCTTGTGTATATAAGCTTCAAGCGCTCGCGCGTTTAGATGTATATGCCGTATATATATGTGGTGCATCCGGCTCCGCCTATGATTGGTGCGTTGATTGGGGAGTTTGTTATGCTAACTGCTCAGTTGCGATGACAGTAGGCGGATAAAGTTGAGTGTCTGAACCAGTCGCAGAGCGTGGTGTGGTGGATTACTTATGTAAAGCGGCGCGCGCTCACTTACGTTTTTCATGCCATGTTTTCCTATAGCAGACAAACAGTTTACAGTAAATCGAACAGAAATCTGTGCATTGCAAAACTTGCCGGAGATTAATACCGGTAAAATCAATGTTAATTAACTGATTGTCAAAATTTCGATTACGTTACAATTAGAGTTTGGGTACGAGGGTCGTCATGAAGTAGGTAATAAAGTGTGGTGCACTGGGAGTATAATCTTATCACAAGGACAATTTATGATGTCCGCGAAACTGTTTTCATAGTCTGATTTCCCGACAATGCGCAAAATATTGTCTTAGCCATAAATCACGGTGTACTAACAAAGATAACGTATTGTATACTTGGTTTCAAGTAGGCATATCGCACGATATGGCGCTTGCAAAGTTAAAAGACACGTCAGCTGCTTGGATCAAGCTATTTTCGTCGTAAAAACTCATAATTCAATACTTATGCCACAAACTAAAGTAAAGATTACGCATTTTATGGTTTGGCTAATAATGGGTACCTTAGCGGTACAGTTTTCTGTCGATATTGTTCCGTGACGGCTGTCCTTTCGGTTTAATATTTAAGTCTCTTTCTAATCAGCTTCATAGAGAGGCCCAAACAATAATGTACAATGCAACTTATTTACACTTGATAAGATTTTCGACTGAACGGAACAGATTTACATAAGATCGGTTTCATACAATAATAATTATAACGTTTAATATTTTACTGTTTCTGTAAAAAAATGTCGTTAATCGTAATATTGTACTATAATTTTACAGCCCAGTATTGCATGTATTGTACAGGGTTATTTTACGTTTCTTAATAATATATGCTAAACAATAGGCTAGAGTTTTTATATTTATCGTAATCATATTAAAGTCTGCATTCTACAAAATTAATACAAGTGCTGATATTGTATACAGATACACTATGCAGTAAATCTCAGTGCTGACCGTGAATAGTTTGTGTTAAGCTTTACTGATTTATTGTGAACGAAAAACTTCCTACATAGTGTGTACGCATCTTGAGCAGTTATCGGTTCTATACATTAAATTTAAAAATTGTATTGTGTAAACTGCAGAATGCTTTGAGCCATGGGGCCCGATGTTCATGGACATATCCACGAGTCCCCGACCACGTAGTTAGGCCACATTTACAGTTAGTTTGTTAAATAATATCTTGTATGTAATTGATGTGTCCAGTAGCGAAACATGAATGCAGCAGTCTATTGTATATGAATTAATAGGTATTTATTAACTTCTCTGGACATGAGCGCACGTCTGATTAATGATATTTTATTATGCACTGCTTCAATCCTCTGGCGTAAATTCTTGTGTATATGAAACTGCTTAAGAAAATATTTAAAACTATGAAGTATGAGCTACACTGCTGTGCATGTACAGTATCAATGATTCAATGTGGCATCATTTTGAGCTTTTATTAACTGCAGGCAGTTAGTGTGTGAAGGAATCTCGCTGATAAGTCGGTAAGCTTATCTATAAGGATATCAGTATCTGGAAGAAGCATGACTCCCTACCCCAGTCATTAGCATCATAACTTATGAAGATACGAATTGCACGAATGAGAACCATTTTCACAAGATTTCACGGCAATTAAAGCCCCGGAATCTGTCAACATGATTTCGATTCCCTGTACGTATAAGCGATAGAATCACACATGCTTATATATATTAAAGAAGCATAATAAATTTAGCAGGAAACACCAACAAAGTAATGAGCAAATGTGCCGCAAGTACTGCATACTCCAAGCCACTGACCGAAGTTATTTTATTTTGCTGCGAGGCAGCAAAATAAAATAACTTCGTATTAAGTAATGGGCCCCCTATGTACTACTCTAGTTATGGTAAGTAAGTTGTTGTGTAATTAAGTACACTGATGCTTTTTTTAGACTTTTATTTACTGGAAATTAGTACCAGACTCGCAATTACTCTACACTCTACAGATAAAAATAGCAATGTACAGTACTACTGCAGTCCGAGACTGCTTCCATCTTATTGTCTGGTATATTCATGATCACTATTGGCACATGCACATGCCAGCAAAACTAATTTTTCGGCTCCATAAAACAACGTTCCGTATAAGCCGGGGAAGAATGTTTCTGTAAGAAATTTGTCAAGCATTGCTGGTTGCGATTGCCGCTTTTGTTTTATTGTAATCCAGGTGTGAATCTAAACTTCACTCGTTTATTGTCACAATCCACTTGCAACCTCAAGTAGTAAGCGGCTTCCACGTTAACAATGATTTCATTCATGAGTTTTTCCAAAGCGGCTGGTTTATCCGGAAAGAAAGAGGAGTCTTTGATGGATTGTGATGGGCAAAGATTAAGATAGAGCCGGCAAGGAGCTGGGTGAAGTGACCAATGGTCTCTAAGAAAATCGTACGAGAATAGCGCGAGAATGCAGCATACACTGCCTCTCGTTTTGGATATACATATGAATGAATGAATCGGGTGTTTGTTTAGCAGGCAAACCCAATTAATTAAGCAAGCTTGATGAACTCGATATGCGGGGGGATAGTTGAGAGAGCTTCCTAATGGACTACTGAGAACGAGATGATCCACTGGTAATTTGTTTTCATTTAGCGCCGACCGCATACTTTTCTCAGGAAGTACAATCGTCAAGATGTGTCAGACAGATACGACAGACCATTCTGCTTGTAGAAGTATACCGGCAGCTGAAAAACACGTGCTCGTTCCAAGACGCTGGAACATTATGTCAATTAACGCAGTAATCAACGAAAGACAAAAATAACAAAGGACTCAGTCAGTAATGCGAATGCAGTGCATAATATCATGATTACTATCCCTTTTTTTAACAGGCATCTTTTTGTAAATCGATATCTACGTATCCTTGAGGTCATAATAATAATAATATTGTGTAAGTGGTAAAAAAAATACTCTCAGTAAAGAACTGATCAAAGAGTCAGATGACCCGAATATCCGATACATAAAACAGTACATACTACATACACCGATGATACACGTACTTACCTATAACTGGGTACGTATATGTATACGTATATTCGTATACATACTGTAGAGATGGGCATCGGGCCGGAATATCCGACCCAATCCGATCCGATCCAAAATTCGGATCGGATAGTCGGATAAAAATCCGAATAGGTTCGGATTCGGATATGGGTCGGATTTCCCAAACATTGTTCCGGGTCGGATTCGGATTTTATAAGAATATCCGAGGAAAATCCGACTGTTTTGTGCAATGCGATTCGGGAGTAGTACCTCGTACTTCTTTTATAAAAAGTGCAAAGCATTCACTGTTCCCTGTTTGCCGGATACGTTTTCATAGTAGTTGTTCGCAATAAGTGTTGGTCAAAACGTATTAGGCCTCGTAATAAAAACTTATAGGTTACACGATATTAGGTCGGATATTCAGGTCGGATAATCCGATCGGATTCGGATGTCCGACGGTCGGATACGGATCGGATCCGGAAAGTAAAAATAATAAAATGTCGGATACGGGTCGGATTCGGATTTTTAAAAATTTTGTCGGATCGGATACGGATTTAAAATTTTAACCCGATGCCCATCTCTAACCAGCACGGAAACTTTTGCATGCGCGTACTCGCAGACACCTTTTTTGTTTTGTTTAATTATATTGTACAGCCAAATCGTTTATATTACATTGACTGATTGGCGTGAAAAAGCATCGATTACTGTAATGAATCAAAATCCTTATTTCTGTATATTTTACGCATCCGCATTCCACTGTCAAAATTGCCACCGATTTAGTCCTGCATTCTCGCTAGTCGCTACATGCATTTGTTGCTTTGTTTGCTGAAACTTCTTAGTCTGGAACCTCTTGTATCGTGTATTTTCATAATTCTTGCGATAACGTTACTGTACTTACAGTTAGCTGCACTGGGATGCACACCCAGCATCCCAACCGCTGTCATCCGTGTAACCTTAACTGGGTACCGGTTTTCAACTTCCGGTCAGCATCCTCGCCAAGTGCCAACCGACTTTCGCCTTTACCACATAACAGCCGACAGTTCGTCGATAAGGCAGCCTAAACCGACTGTTACGCGATAAGTGACAGAGTAATTATGATCCATGGAATCATTACAATGGTCAGACGCAGACCCACAGGAAGTGTATCTTCAATTCAGAGTTTCGAACTAACGTTGCAGTTTCTTTGGAATACATATGTAATTCTAAAGGTTGAACAATGCCAGCTTACAAATTACAATGTCAGATACTCGTGCAGACTATTTGCAGTATCTGATCTGAGTATCTGCAGTGCGTTCATAATAAAATATTATGTTTTACTTATGGTCTTCTTATCTTCTTACCGGTAGCAGTAGCCCCATGAATCATGCAGAGGTCATGGCGCAGTGTTTAGGAAGACAGCTTTTACGCGTATGCGCGCTAGCTTCGATGCGTACCGTAATGCTTAAGATTAGGTCAATTCATAAATTATTGGTAAGCACGTTATCCATAAAAAACTGCCAAACCAGTTAGTGGGCGATCAGTGACAGAGATTTCGGTGGTTTTTTAATATTTAAATATTAAATAATATCAAGTAATGTACCCGCGGTTGCAAGTTGTAACTATTGTCAAATAATTCAGTGGCTATTGCCAATAAAATTTTTATTGTTTTAGAACATAAGATTGTGCAGGTGTTGATGGTTTATGTTGCAATGATACTCGTACTATAGTTGCAATTTTACCAGTATTTTCAGCACCAAAAATTGGCACAAGCAAGAAAGACAAACAGCCGCCATATTTTGCTCAAATCCCCTCATCCACCATTGTTTCACCAGCTGTTTTTCCTTGAGGCTAGACCTCATTCTTCACGTCAGGCCTTATCTCAGTTATCTGCAGGCCACCAAACGACCCAAAGCTATGGGTGCCGTCTGGTTGCAGCTTTCGCATACCTATCTTAAAATTAATTTCCAAGTGAAAAAATTAGAAAAATTAGGTAACTTACTGCTTACATACCCATGCCGTGGTGATTTTCGGTCACGTCAGAAAGAGTGTTCTTATTAACTGTATTGGTCCTTATCTTTTGAATGTGAACCGTTGACGAAGACAACATCAGAGCTCGTATTCTGAGATTGTCTCACCAGGTTCTACTAGAACGTTTTCGTCAGATTCAGGATTCGTACGCGTCTCCTGTACTTCGTTTATTACTGGATTTCATGTTGGGAACCTGAAAGCCGATATTTAGAGATATTATGGACCGCCTTTCGAAGTCTCTCACTCCGAAGAAGCGGGACAAAACTTACATAAGTCTGTCCTCGGACGAAGAAATAACGGAAACCTTCGCTACGACTTCTCAACACGATCGTCGTCCAGTGAAGAGAACGTCGCACGATCATCTCCGCGAGCATCATTCATCACCCAAGAAATCCCCCCGTCGTCATCGCAAGGATACCGAGTATGAAGTCGTTGATTTGTTAGATCATCGAAGGGAAGGCAAGGAGAAGATCCTCGTGTACATGGTAAAATGGGCGAAGTTGCCAGGAGATTTGACCGAGACGATCTCCTGGGAGCCTGAAAGCAACATAACGGGCTGTTCAGAATTGCTGCGTAAATATTGGATACGATACGAGCGAAGTAAACGACGAGATGGCAAAAGTTCTTCGCCTCGCTACAAAGTCTCTCCAAAATCGCCCAAGGATGTGGAAAAACGCGCAAAGAAAGACGAAGTGCAAGATTATACGGTGGAATCTGACTGCGAATCCGATCGCAAGAAATCTTCACGGCGATCCACAACTTCACCCAGGTCCGATGATAAATCAGTATCCATAGTGTTTAAGAAAGAAAAGCATGTTGGCGAACGGTCGCATATCGAGAAGCACGTGCTAAATGATCAGCTTGACAAATATCGGAAAGTCAAAATGGAGAAAGAGCGCAAGAAGATCGGACGTGTTCGTCGCGAAAAGGAGAGGAGTACGAGCGAGTCGTCGGGTGTTTCGGTGGATATTTCAGGGTGTGCTGCTACCGAAGAAGAGATGCGGGATATTGTAGTAGTCAGAGACGAGGATAGCGATGCGGTGACGGATCCGGGATCGAAATCCATGGGTAGCTGCAATTCATGTCATACTTAATTTTTGGTAAACGTTATTTTGATTATAACCTTGAATTTTTATTTTTATTGATCTTATAATTTGAAATTAAGCGTAATTAATCGTCACCTTTTAAAATGTTTCTTAAAGAGATTGGAAGAACCGGTTCTCAACTTTTCCTGCGAAAAAGGTGGGGCATTGGCGTTGACGCATTATTTTTGATGCTGTTAATTTTTATCTTTGTGTACTTTCGTTTCCATTACTTTTGCTATTGTAGCACATTATGTGATCGAGTTTCTATCGTATACTTGTGTTTTAATCATATTATTGAAAAGTTTTGACGAATACTTTGTAGTTTGATTGGATAATTAATTTTGTAACTATGAGTTGTGATAAGTAGTAATTAAATGTCATAAAGTGTTTCTTAAACTATAGATTCTTTTCACTGCTGTTAATTTGTGATACAGCTCATGCAAGTGAATTCTAAACTGTTAACGGATCAACAATTTCACGGTTTTTAAATATTTTGCGAACTTGTTCAACTGAAACATGTTTTGCAACAGACAGCGGATTCAGCGCGGCTACGGCGAAGAAACCCATTCCCTGTGAACAGCCAGAAAGGGAAGGTTCTCCGGAAATAGCTCCGATCCCCATGGTGCTTCCGCCACCGATACCACCCCGAGTTCCCGGTAAGGGTGTCCGCGTGGCTGAAATCGATGCAAGTGTTGCGCCGCCTGGCTATCCCAGCCCCAGTGATCCACCCGAAATCGGATGTATTTGGCATGTGGATACCAAAGATGGGTGCCCTCCCTCTGAAGAGACTTGGGTGTTGTTTTTTCTCGGAGAAACTGGCATTCGCACCATAACCAGAGCCGAAGCCTTAAAGAAATTCCGAGATTATGTGGCAAAGTATTCGCAAAAGGAAAGGAGCAAGGAGAGTGCGTGACAACGTGCCGGTTTCTTTCCTTTGAAATAAATTGGAAGAAGAGTCAGTATGGTAACAAATGTTTTCGAAGTTTATTTTTTTCTGAGTTGCATGCAGTCGAGAATCTTTCTTGGTTTGAGTGATACAGTGCATGAAAATTAATAATGAGTTGTGTATTATTTGTTTAGAGTTAGGTAGAGCTAACAGATGTTTTACAGCTGCTGTAGCTTAACGGGTTCATACAGACGCGTTCTATGGATTTAAAAAAACAGAATTCTGTGAATATTTCTAGCAATTGCTTGGGCAGTTGGGCTTACTATTAAAAGTAAAACGGTATTTGTAGCATCGCCTTGAAGTGGTTAAAATTTAAAGCAGCGCTAACATTTTGTGCAAGTTGCTGGTTCAGGTTTACGTGTAGTGATGCTAATGGTACGATGAATTTCACTTGGTTGTGTAGTTACACAACCAACTGCAAATTGTGGGCAAATGACCGGAAGCTCCTCTCCTCCTTGGATATTCGGCTTACCTGCCTCGTTGAGTGGAAATACGGTTAATTCCTTATCCGCTATCACGCGCGGAATTAAAGGAATTTCCTTGCGTGCCACAAATTTATCCGATCGCAGTGTTAAACTATGAAGGTGGTACGACGATTATGGGGCAAATTGGTTTCTATTATGTTACTTTATGGCAGAATACAGCATAAACAAACTTATCACCATCGGAAGAAGATCAGAGCAGACCGGAAATGGAGCGTTATCCCCTGAGATCTATTTGCCTTTTGTATAGGCAAATTTATCTGTATGATGGATTTTATATACTTTGGGTGACAGTTTAGGCTGCGAGCAATATAATAAACGCCTCGAACAAAATATAAAAACTCATCGGTAATTTTTAAGTCATACACACTGTGAAAGTTCTTACGTTACGCACTACCTTTTACACATTTTGACGAGCAGTAAGGTCATCTCATGCTTCTGAATGCACAAAATTCTTCATGGCATTCCAAACATGAAAATACTTCACTAGGGAAGTTCTAATGATGTAACTTACAAGTATTAGGCAACTTCCAAGTGTCACTTATTTCGTAAAAATACATTCTTCGGATTTGAACCTTTGCGATCGCTTATTTCATCTTTTGAGCGCTGAACCTTAAAATTAGATATATTACCAACAAAAGACGCTCCAGTGATTTTACGCGATATTTAATAATAAGAAAAACGATATAAAAAAGAATTAGCTGAAGAAATGCCGTTGACATAGTTCGGGATGCAATTATAAATCGATTAAAAGAATCCTGGCTGTCCAGTTTTCTATATAAAACTGGATACGTACTTTCACTGATTTGTATTGGCATGTCAACAAGAATTTACGCTGTCAATCTGCACTTGTACTATAACGAAACCATGTGTATACGCTACGGACTCGCGGTAAGGAACACTGCCAATTCTTGTTCTGCCATCACGAGAGGAAGCACTTAGTCGTCAGTGGAAGAAACCGTGACGACCACAGTTGCCGGCACATACAAGTCACAACAACCCGGCACTGCTCCATGCGGATCATACGCATAAAATCTCTTGCCATTTGATCCCCCAGCGAGTTAGTGGCAATAATACTTAACACCATGTTCTTTCCGTAAAATGATATTCCTTCCGTGGTCACCATGTTTTCTTCGCTGCAATAACATCTGCCAGACATTTTCTTGATTTTCTAATCGAAACATGGCGTTAGATTACGCTTATAATTGTCGCAATGCAACATATTCAACGGACAACTGCTCAACGCCGGACACCAGTGAAGTTTATTACCAGGATTTCCTCGACTTGTCGCGTTTCTGGATCCAGCGAATTTTCATTCCCATCATCAGTATTGTTGGGATTATTGTTAATTGTATGACAATTATTGTGTTTTCCCAGCGGCGACTGCGCAGTTCCACCAACATGTACCTGAAAGCACTGGCGGCATTTGACCTTTTGTACCTGATGAGTGTGCTGACATTGTCGTTTTATCATTATCCCAATCACCATCCTTATTTTACGTACTACAAACCGTACGGATACTTCATTACAGATTTCGCCAGTAATGTCAGCGTGTGGCTGACGGCAGCCTTCACCGTGGAACGGTTTACCGTTATTCGTAATCCGATGAAAAGTATGAAACATGCCACGTCGCAGTTTGCTAAGAGGGTCGTCTTTACCATTACGGTGTGCTGTTTTGTTGCAACGTTTCCCACATTGATGGAATATCATGTACAAGACCGATACAATCTGCTGACCAATACAACCGTCTTGGAATTACATCCAACCGCGTTAGGGAAGAATGCCACGTATAAAAACGTGTTTTACTGGTTCACGTCCGTCACCTTTGTATTCTTACCGTTCCTGTTAATTGCCGCACTGAATATGTTTTTGTTGCGGTCACTGCGAGCAGCGCGCAGTATTCGTTCGTCCTTATCATCGGCGGTGCTAGCGTCGGAATTACGGACCACATTTTTACTGGTGACGGTGATACTAATGTTTTTATTCTGCCAGACACCGGCGGCGGTTATGCTGATTGTGTCCCTTTTCAATGAACGACATGGTTTCATGCCGGACAATCTTCAGAGGGGGCTCAACAATATCATTAACCTCCTGGTGGCGGTTAACGCCTGTGCAAACTTTTTCCTGTATGTGGGGTTGTCGATCAAGTTCCGGAAGACATTTGTAAGTGATCAAACTAGATACAGTTTACATTGATTAATTTAATTAGCGTCGTGACGTAGAAAAGCGGCATGGCAGCAAGAACTGATCAATAAGAGGCAGATTATAATCAATACACTAAATACTGCACTTTTACAAAGTGTACAAGGAATCTTTGTTGTTGAGGCAGAACGAAAGTAGTGGCAGTACTGAACTCCTAACGGTAACAACATGGTGTATTAAAATAATAAAGTACCGCTAAATCTACAGTCTCTTCGCGTTCGAACTGGGACCGCTTCCTCCTTTGATCTTGTTGATAGCATTTTAGTGACGCTGTTGTCTGTACGCAGGCTGAATAAAGTTAAATTTCATTTAAAAAAAGCAAAAAAATGGTACATACACAGGAGTATATAAACTATTTTTCCATTGGTAGAAGTAGTGTATAATGTATGTAGTATGTACTAAACTGAAATTAACCTTTGTTTAGCTTCAATCAATAATGGTTGCAGAGTTTATCTTTGCTGCACCAACGCACTTCTGTACGCAATCGTAACGACGTCACCGCATTGTAGTCCCGTTGATGATTGAAACCGGAAAACTTTTTCCGATTTTGGATTAATTCAGTGACTACTCTGTCATCATGCGGGGTACGCAAAACTGTTCGCTGAAAATACGAAGATTTAATTATTCGGCTCCGTGAGCCGTGAGGGTATGATTTCGGTGCCTTTTTCGAAACAAAAAAATATGAGATTAAACCCGTGATGTCGCTCATCTGGCATACTGCGGAGACTCAAAATTACGTACACGCAGTGCATTGCAAAGGTTCGTTTTTTACAGTACATTGCGCCTATTTTTTTATACGTTACTGATTAACCGTAAACATTTCTCACCGTTCGGCAGTCACTCTTGTGATACAGATGCGTTGGATAGTAGTACAGTAAATAGTAAATCATAATTTAAATATATAAGTATCACTGCTTATCATGCCACGGATTATTACATAGTATTATTGTATCTAGAATAATACATCAACACTCGTAAACCTATTAGGTCCTGTTTCACATAAGATACTCCCAACCGCAAATGAGTCGTTTCAAATTACTCTTCCGGTCTCCCCGGCCGATTACTCCATGCGCTACTTAGTATTGCGTCAGTAGAAATGTGACTGCTGTAAAATCCTGTTGCGAAGCGAAGCACTTTTCAGCTATGCATAATTGCATCCCATACCTAATTCCAACATAAACCATTAATCTACATAGATCGGCCGATTATATGTCTGCTTAACCCATATGATGTATTTTGTCGGCACGGAAATTCTTACGCTTATACTAGCATTATTTTGCAGTTAAGTCTACTTTTCCTCCAAATGAAGCGCAAGCTATCAGCCCGATCGATACAAACTCCCAACGGGCTGAATGGATACAACTTAGCCAACTGTCCCTATGGATGACGTAATACTGTTATGACAAGTGAGATTATGATGAACCATGAAACATTTCCGGTTACAATTCTTCTCTGTGCTGCGGTACATATTCGCCAGTGTGCGGATTATTTCGGCGCACCAGCAAAGATTAAAGCTGATGTTGTCTGGATGGGAACAGCGAAGGCTACTTGCCAAGAGGCAAGTATGGTAGTCGAACCGGCGACTGACAAGATTTTTTTGTGTACTTGTATACGCCGCAGATTCTGATTACGATGGTGCGCACTCGATCGTACTGCAGCATGTTTCCATATGAATCTCCCAAAGTGAATTGCGATAAAATATTTTACTGTGCGATTGTATCTGACATATTTGTCAATGGTTACTTTGTACTGTTCGGAAAAACATTTCTAGATGTGTTTATTTTTCTACCACTGTAATCTGTAATAAAATAGCACTGCTTGTTTTAACTCTAAAGTTTCCAGGGGATATTTTCTTTGGTTTCGATCGCTTGCTGTTACGCACTTGGAAATTCTGCGAGGGCGGAGTGACATGAGTTATAGGGCAAGTGGTTAAGCACCGTAACCCGGCGTCCAAATTTATCATCAGGCACCAACTAACGAAATATTTTTCTACGTAATTCCAAAAGGCCAAAGCGCTATAATTCTTCGTTAACAGATGCGCGCAAAGCACATTGTGATTCAATGTGATTTAACGTGGCATTCTACACCTCGCTGTGATTATACTCGGATTTCAGTCTTAATAAAGAACAACATGACCATAGTGTTTTCTGGCAGTCTGAAAAAGTTGTATTTGGTTGTTGGTGGCATACTTTGATTACGCCAAGCCCATAATAATATACTGACTTATTAACGACATTGTACGCAAGTGTGATGAGCAGGTTGTTCGGCTAAAAATAACGGTATTAAACGGAGACGACATGTTGTTAACATCGACGGGAAGTCAGGGTTGTAAACTTAGAGGAAGGGTGTAAATGGTGCGAACGCAGCGGTCTGCCAACTTAAACGTGATTTGTGTTCTTTTTATATTTGTACTTCGTGCGTACGGTCAACTATTGCAGCGAAATCACGGAAAAACTTGTTTACACCTCGTATTTCACTTGAAAATAATTACTTTGTGTGTCTGAAACCCATGCATCTGTATTTGCCCGAAGAGTGCTAATTAACTCTGAAGTTAATCAAATTTTGTAATTTGCAGGGAACTATTTTGGGAAAATAATGTTTTTCTGGCTGCCCAATTTGAATCCAAAAAATAACTAATAATTATTAAGAAGTTGATGACTTAGTACCACTGCTTAACAGTAGGTAAGTAATTAAAGTCTATTCTGTGACGTTAACCAGTCTTTTTTATTTTTCCATTCCTTACGATGTATTTTCGTTGCCTGGTACCTTACTACCTGTACTTCAAGTATGTTTACTTACTGTATGTACGTACCAATTAACTGTGCACTGTAGGCTGGTAACTGCTTTCGTACTGCAGATTTTATTAGTATTGCACAACATTACTCACCATAAACTGAGGTTGCAAAAATCGAAATCTTGCAAAAATCTTTCTTTATTAATGCGTCTACATTCAATAGAAAAAATTTTATCACACTGATGTACCACGTGTGTGATCGTTTGCATTGTTTACTGCTATTCTGCAGAGTTACTGATTTTTTTTTTAGCACTGTTGAAAGTTTTGGTTTGTTGCTGAAAACAATGTGGATTTGGTTCGAAAATATGTGCTTGTCTTTTAAGTCATTTTTTGGAAGGATTTTTCGCATGATGCTTAACACTGTTAATTTTTTGATTGGAGTGCCAATCCTTGGATGCCGACGCTGCGCTAGTGCTACTGGTTTGGTTGATTCCCGCGAGAAATCATAAGTTTAAGTGACTGCGTTTTCATGCAGGGCGTTACAAGACGTACAAAAGAGAATTATATAAGCTACCTTTCGCACGAGTTCGTGTTATTGTGAAATTCCGGCAGTTTTGAGTAATGTTGTGCATTACTTGCGTGTAAGTTGTATCTCGAATTGTAGTTTTTAATCAATAAAGGTGATTTTTTTTCCGGAAACAAATTTTTCCAGTATATACTCGTATACTGTTAGCATGCCCAAAAATCATTGACCGCCATTCCAGAAGTATCCAAGTATATTATTAGAAGTATTACGCTATTGCAGTACACATTCGTGAATCGTCATCGTCAACAGGATGGATTAGTATAAATTAAAAACTCATTTTGCAGTCATCATGTGGCTAAATTACTTCCGCAGTTTGGAGTCCAAAAACCCGATCTTTGAATGGAGAGACGCTACTAAATTCTGAACATTGCGCAACCTATAAATAAACACTCATCGTATAATATGAGGGGATATCACAGCGCACACCGTCACACGTGCAGTAACATACGAGCACATCTCAAAGCATACAATATTAAAAACTACTGTTGCCGGCAACTACTGTACTTAAATCTAAACTTGAAGTATACTTGAAGCAAAAATTTTTGTTTAGCGCTGAAAAATTTAAAAGTTACATTAGCTATAACTATCTCATATTAGGTTCAAATACGTATTTAGGTAAAGCATCTGTTAAAGAAAAATAAATAAACTAAAGAAAGTATTACTCTATCACAGTGTTTGTTGACATAAGATGTGCCACTTGAGCATGCAATTGATTTTTTTAAAAATGTCTGTTTTTCGGACAGATATAGACAACTAACCCTTAAAAAATTAATTTGTAAACTTACTTATCCCGATGTCCTTCGAATGCGGTGTCCGAAGCACCTTCTCTGTCCTTCTGCGCAAAGAATTGCATTGCTTTAGCGCGCCAGTAGGTGAATGCCTATGAGCAAAAATATCAAACTCGTTGACGTCAACAGTGAAGAGCGAAACCCAGAACATTCGATTCATACTTCGAGGTCAACGCCAGTGACAAACTTTTGTGCATCCTCAGCCTTTAATAACAGACAAAAAATCCATTACAAATGCATTAAGAAATTCACATATGTAGGCTACTTCCACACCTTAATCAGTCTGGTGCGCTTGGATTTCTTAAAGGTTACAATTTGGATCAGATAGCCGAAAACGCTGAATGGCCAGGGAAGTGCTGATCGCTGGGCGTAGTTCATTATGGTTTGAAAGCGTTTGTAGCGGCATAATAAATCGGCCAGTGGAGCTAATAATATTTAGGTATGTCATTAATCGTTAAAACCAACAGAAAAATTGCGAATATGGAAAATATGCCGGCTCCAGGGGAATTAGTGACCTTACCTAGGCGCATATTGGTATGCCTGCAATGAACAGTTCCAGTGACGATATTGGAGCTTCGATAGCTACCGAAAGTTACTTACAGGTAGTAGGCATTTAGCACTGTCAGCATAGCCAGTTTCAGCAGGAAATAGTAATGGATTACAAAGATGTAGCTCCATACGGAAACCCTAAAACAAAAATTTCATAAAAACTGCCAGTTAAGATACCGATAGAAACACATTCGTGACAATTCCCCCGTAGAGGAATTGAATACGTAGGCGGTGGTTATACTCGTATCATTATTACATAATAAAAATATGCAGTGAAAAATTTGAAAAAAAAGCTAAATTTTACCGTCTCACCGAATTTCTTTTGCACGACTGCAGTATTTTACAAAGTAAGCCTAAATAGATCGAAAAAGTGCACCCATACCACCGGACCATCGCTTCCAGTGTTCCCTTTCATTATGGCTACACCGGTGACATGGGTGCAGTTTTTCGATCTATTTGGGCTTCCTTTGTAAAACACTGCAGTCGTTCAAAAGAAATTCGGTGTGGATACTGGATACTGAAGAGGAAAATACATATTTCACTGATGCCAGTTAAATCGGAACCATGCGTTCTTCTGCGTACGAGTTGTCTAGTTCCAACGTGGATTTTTTAGGGTAGAATTTCGGAAATGTATAGCAATACGTTATTGATATCTAGCAATACGTTATTTTGACATGCACTGTTCATCCTGGACAGTGGACACAGCATTCTTGTCCTGGGAAACGAGCAATTAAGTGTTCCAGTTCAATAATTTTTTTCTGAGCGCAGATAGTATGGAGAGTGAGGTGAGTCATCCGCTAATACTGTCGCAGGACAATAAGAACAATAAGAAGCCTGCTGCCCTACGTGTATGATTGTTGTTGGAATACCGACCGTCTAGCCACAGTGAAAAGATATATATACTGCTTTTCAGTGATCCTACTTTTCACAGCAGCCGAATAACTTGAATCCTTATGTAAACAGTAACCACGACTAAATCTAGTTTTATGAGGGTGGCAAAAATTAATACGTACATTCAGCCTGTAAGAGATGCACATACCGCTAGCGCTAGTGAGTGCCCTCAGTTCACTTGGTATTGATAGGTTGCTTATTCGACAATAGACATACACATATTGTCTACGATCAGAAGTAAGAGCGCTGTTCTATGGACTGACAGAGAATGCAGTCTACTATTTGCCACCCGACTCAACTAGACTGGGTGAAGGTCTGCTAATGAGATTTTTGTACCTTAAGTTGGATTAAGGGACAGAGAGAACGTGTACAGGAGTCGACTGGGTCTGGTCTAGCTTTGCGATACATGTACTGATGTACAGCATCTCTTCACTACTCAAATGGGAATCCGACAGAGAATCGGCAACTGAACAGACAGGATTGAGGCTAACCTTTAGTGTCCTTTACTTTCCATCTTTTCCCCGGTAGAGGATAGACAGACGCAAAAGCTCAGAACAGACAGAATCATTCTGACCTTTCACTTAGAAAGTTCTGACCTTTCAGTTACACGCTGGATCCTATACTAATATAATATATAGACAGACTACGTCTGCCATATGTTATATTAGGCTTGCCCGTTTCAACCGTGCAGCGCCTACGTAAAAACACCACCTATTGGCTTACTGGTAGCGCAGTGACTACAAAACATCCGTAGCCGGTAGTCGGTACATGTTGTAAATGGAAAAAGTATGCACTTACATATATTAAGATATTTTGGTACGTTCTGCTAATCACAAATTTGAACAGGTTACACAATTCAACGAGTGTTGCATTTGTAGAAATGTGCACAGTTTGTTCAAAACAGGTTTGCTATAACTAGATTTAGAAATTTTATAAATTAAAAGTTGCAGCAGCAAACTCTTACGTTTGGCAGGAGTACGAGTTGTAATCGCCCAACCAGCACCGATCGTGAGGGACTGCACTGTCCGGTTGAGTAAAATTTTTCCAATCAATCTTATTTTGGGCTTCACAGGTGGGATCACTGTGGTTAAAAAGTGTTATAACAAAATCTCATGGCATATATGTCTACAGTAATATAAACTGTATTATTTTTACTAATCAAGTTCGTAGAAAAATCCTCCAAATAGTGTAAAGATACTCCGGTAGAACGCGTGCCGCCAGTCATCGCCTGTAAATGGCCAGTCGGGCGTGGTGATGGCTTGCCAGACAACGCCGGTAGCAAGCTGTACATTTAATAAGAATTGGTTATTCAACTGGTATCATTAAGAATTAATAACTAAAAAACCCGACGAAAGTAAAAAAAATTTAATATGCCAAGATTTTCCTTTCTGCGATATAGCTGTTAAATATTCTACAGTTCCCTTACCAATAGTGGTAACATCAGAATAATCCAACGGAATAAATCGACCAGCATGTTCTTCTTCAATAGCCGCACGACCGATGCCGTGAGGTGTGGGAAGTATAAAAACAGATCCCACACGATGTAGTAATAATACAAAACACCTACGTCCGAAATACAAAAAATATGGGAACATAGCCTTAAACATTGTAAAGATTTACGCACCGAATGCCAAAATTATTCTTCCCGAAAAGGGTTGTGTTTCACGAAACGGTTCGATACGGTACAGAAAGAAAAGAATATTCCATGCTGTTTGATAGAAGAAATGGATGCCGCGGTACGTCAGACTCATTTCCGCCCCATATAGATAATCCTTCAGCGTTCTGCAAAAAGAAGATTTACAAAAACAAATCCGTTCAAATGTGTATTAAGCTAACATAATCATTAATATTGGCTTTTTCATATTCAAGTCTTGCGTATTTAACTATATGCTGACGTCGTCACGCATAGAAGCATGTAAATATGGCTTTACTTACTTTAGCACCAAATCCAGCCAAATCAGGGCGGTACAAGCGAACACAGCAATATCGACGCCCACATACATGCAGGGTGGGAGCATGATATCCACACCAATTAAAATTAAGAAGAGATGATAGGTAATGAACCAAATCCAGTATTTGACCACTGGACTCTGCCACACTGCTTGTGTCATTTGCCAAACCGGCGGATGTTGGGCTCGCGGCTGCTGCAGGCGAGTTACAGTGTCAGGCTGGCGGTTATGGCGCAAGTTGGTGATATACCGTTTGATATCTTCTTCATCGGTTGGTTCTTTCATTTCATCATCTACGCAAAACAATAAGAGTGCATTATAAGTTTCGATGACCAAATACTATGAGCAGCACCAGTTCACAACTGCAACGCGTAAATATGTAAGAACAGATACACAAAATAATATTAGCAAGAATTATTTAATATAAAATGTGATTAAGCAAATGAGTTTTGGGCCTATCGCAGAAACATTATATTTTTGACATGTGCCAAAAATCTTACGAATTTTATCAAGGTCCACAGCGGCCTGTCGGTCAGTTAACATGGGAAAGGTCAGCCATTTATACATTGGACAGACGGTAAAAGCCGATATAAGCATCTTGAGATAGCCATATGAGCCGCGGTACCGAACAAACCCGAAAGCGAAATCTTCCACAAACTGTTGTATTGCTGGGTGCGATAGAAATTTCCTATAATAATACAAGCTTAATGAATATCTTCGCTAGGCGATCAGATCCTATAAAAATTGAACGCACAAGCAGAATCCCTTGTATGACATCTCCAAAGTGGTCAAATTATTGAACTCCGGTAACTTTCGCGATAACAACCCGTGACACCGTTCTGGGAAGTCATTATATCCCAAATTGAACAGGTCAGTAGCGAGATTATCGAAGTCAATAGAATTTTGAACTAGTTCGGCATGGACGTCTGTTTCGGGATTATGACCAGCTAAACTGCGGAAAAGTAGCGCTACAAAAATGGCTTGTGGCACCGGATCTATGCTGAACTTTAGGAGGATCTTGATTAATTCCACACGGTTAAACAGGGTTGCATAAACAATCAAAGCATTAAGCGCCTGAAATAAAATGCAGCTTTTCAATAGGAAAGTAGTCAGATCTAGACAAAACTGGGACAATAAATACTGCACAGCGCATGGTAGAGTAAACATTATGTTATTCATGTTATCCTATGTGTACTTCATTCAATAGAAATATTTTTGTACAAAGACACAAACACGGTAGGTATTTAGTTGTTTTTGAAAGAATTATGGTTTATTTAGCAGTTTAACAAGAATCGAAACGCAAAAGTGAGTTGCAGGTGCACAAAAGCAGAATTTGCAAGGGATCGTAATGTCTTACCGTGCGATCCTGGGAAGTAGCATCCGCTGTGCTTAGGCCCAACGCATTTGTAGACATTTCACGCAGGTTGATGTAATCCTTAATGCCGCTTAATTTGTAAATTACTGGATTTAATTCGGTATAAAGGAACGCTTCCGTGATCGGGTCATCTGGAAGCAGTTATTCGGTTTCATGCATGTTCGTATCGCTCCACTCGTAAGTTCTAACTACATAGTGCCAGTATTTACACCCGGCATAATACTGTATGCCCTGTACACGTTTGAAAAGCATATAATGTGCCAAGCTTTACTATTTCCAAACGCCATGTTTTCCAGTCGGATTTTTTAACCTTTACAATAATACAGGTTAAAATAGATTTTCCTTTAGTACAGAGTACAGAAGTACAGGGTGATCCACGTTGAACAGTTATATTATGGATTATTTTATGTTTAGTTGGGTTTTTACATACTGGCATGATGCTGCAACACCTGGTCCCAAACTCTTTCAACAAAAAATTCATCATCCAGTGTGTTTTGATACAACATCAGATAGTCCATGTGAGATAAGAAATGGCGAACCGGCATCTGTTGTAACATGATGTCCACGAAAGCTTCTCGTCCCGGTAAAACTAAAGCCTCCATCAATGCAGCATACGGTATCTGTACTCGCAAATCCAACCATTTATATTTAGGTACAACTTATGGTTAGTGAAGCAGTATATGTAAGACTCGATATTTACTAAAATTATAAAGTTTATCATCTCGATATAAAAATGGCCGTAGATAAATACAAGACAGAAGCGGCTGCCGTATTCATATTTATAGTTTATACCCTACCTCCATAGCAGACCAGGGATACTGCGCCAACAGAATATCGGTAGCTAGTTCGATTTGGTTGTTTTGCACCGCCAAAAGCCAGTTCCGCTCAAGGACAAAAGGTTCGCTAACTAAAAATCACGGTAACCATTTTTATTATTTGTTATTTTTACGTAGTAGTAGTATGTAGTAATAACGAGTTGAACATGCCTTTATTGTTTTTAATTAGGGGTTTTCGTACCTTTTGGACAACGTTCCATCGCACTGCGCAAAATACCGGCATCCATTCCAGATATAGATTCTTTTTCCTGGGCATTGATTACTTTCAGTAATCCTGAAGCTTGCGACAGAGAGATAATATCCGCAATTGTTTCCGCAATGTGCCGACGTTCCTTGTCAGTTGGTTTGGTTTGCGCGAACATCACACGATCAATAAGATAATCCACATTGTTGTAAAAAGCTTCGTCCAACGAACCGTTCCTTCAGTATTAAGGAATAATTTAGAAAGTATGCATGGATTAGAAAGCATTAATATTAGAGACTCAAAATACTGAAGTAAGTAATAAAAAATCTGAATAATTTAAGTGTTAACAAGCCATTCGTCTCACACTGTACAATTACTATCCTAGTACTGTGGGCAGAAAGGTTTATGTAGGTACAGTACAGTAGTACTGCAAATCGGTGATTATTGCAAGCTACATGCATTCAGTTTTGGTGCGGCTTGTGTTTGCAGCATTTGTAAGGAGTCATCTATTATTTTTGCAATAAGAGTAATTTAGCATAAGAACAAAAGTTTCATTTAGTAAAAACTTGTCTTTAGCTTTAGTATTAATATATCGGCGGCAGACACAAATAAATAGAGTAAACCTTTAACAGGCAGTAACTTTTCTACCAGTTACGTCCAAATAAATTTAGGGAAAACACAAAGCCGTCAGACTACGGAGTATAACAGAAAAACCTCGCATTTCTTTGCTGGGTAACTTTACCAGTGTTCGATGCTTCCGGCCAAGACATCGGCTGTCCCATTGCACCCTTGAAGAAGCATAACCTGGACATCTTCGTTAAGATAGGATTCGACTTGTTCTAGTTCCTCGATGCCTCCTTGCACGAACATCACGATTTCAATAACAGGGAGCTGATGAGCTGTAAAGGTGAACATTAAAAATTTTAAACTTTGCTAGTATCGTCTAATTTCACGAGCTGATGAGCTGACATTGCAATAAATACTGGTAATATCGCCCAATTTCATACTTGCCGCTGCTATCGCGCATTATGATAGTACCCATTAATTGCAAAAATAAGTACTACTGCAAGATCGCGCATTTTGAAAGATTACGGAAATGAATCTATATATGCATACTTCGTTCTATATGTTAGGACAAAATCTTGACACGCGTGCCGCTTCGTTCATAGTATCTGCATTTTTTGGAAACAATCGATTTTGTTGTATTAATAATATTGCAGTTGTGTAACAGTCATTTTAAATAATGAGCAGGCGTATTTAAATTTTCATTATAGTTTAAATGTGTTAAATACTTAAGCTACTACGTACGGTGGTATATCTACAAGTGTTTTAAGCAAACTTGCCTGCATGACTTTTGTGTCCCAGTCTACCTAATTGGGTACGCAGTTCCCGCTCAACCTGGACTCGAAATCCATACGCGTGACTTCTTGGCTCATTTAGCAAGACAAAGTGGGTGTGATTGTTATCTAATCCGTATCCCGGTTCATTCTAAAATTGTATTAAAAATAACATATAGTCAGATCGCACACATAATTATATTGCATAAATACGAGCAAATTGTAAGCAGATTGTACAAGTAAGCCTGCTATCACCACAGTACTACTTGTACAGTATCGGTATCACGCGCCGGTACGCCAAAAAGATTGTACAGCTTAGGACAAAATGGTCGCATACCCAAAATCTCCACATTCAGTACGCATGCAGCGCAGTGCACCGTACGACTGAGTTCAAAATATCCGGTTCGTACAAGTGCACTGCACCGCTTGCGTACAGAATGCTGGGTATGGGGCTATGCGACCATTTCGTCCTACATTGTACAATAGCAGACTTGCAGTAGAAGCTACTAGCAAAAGCAATGGTACAGGAGTAGCATTGTGCAATATAATTATTTTGTAACATGCGAAGTATTATGCGTGCGTGAAATTTATTAATATGCACAAGGGGGAGTTCAAATTTTTGACAACTGAAACTTTTGCGCAGAGTGAATGGATGCTTACGTTGCCGGATCTCTTATTGGTACCCACAATCGAAGTGGGAACCATACCAATAAGGCGGGTTATGGTAGCCGGGCGGTCTTTTGTCGCAAACTCCGAGTTGTAGAACTGTTCGTCCCGGATGGCCGCGCTGATCACGGCCGATAGGCCATGGTTTAATCCATCGTCGATTACTAGCGTGCTACCGCTGTTGGTCAGCTGTAACAAATTGTTACTACCAATCAATTTTAACCGCCTTTTAGTCTCATGACTAATTAAATTTAGCATGCATAAAAAATCAAAACAGTAACGTTAACCTGTTGGCACAAGGCACAAGAATCAGATACGAGTACCTTTATTATAGATTTTTGGAAAGCAGCTCGATGGACTGCCTGCCGCCATAGATAGCTGCTTTCATGTCCGGTGAGTACGGACAAAATTATATCCGGACTGCCGATGTTCCAACCATTAATAATATCCGCAACAGCATCGGGAATTTCGGCTTCCGATGAGATTTTAAGGTAAACTTGGCTGTCCTGGAAGAAGTGCGAAAATATTTACAAAAGGGCGCTATCGATGTAAAAGCAAAGCTACGACTCGCATTGAACAAATCTCCCAAGTTTAGGAGGCGATTGAGTCGTCTCATCAAATTTTCTAATTCCGTTATGTTGCATTTGCAATGGTTATAATCCGCCTTGAATATTGCAAAATAAATATCTTACGGTGGGATCCATATTATTTCAGCCAATGGCCGGAATTGGCCGGAGTGCGGTACCTTACGAGTTGGTCAATTTCCAAGCAGTATTCCAACTTATCACCACAATGCATGAAACGTTGTGGGCACTCCTTAAGATTTCTTTCGGAGGGTCTTGTAGAATTTTTGTCGGTGACGGTTGTAACTTGAACACAGTCCTCGCTAGCTGCATATGCGCCGCGGGCTTGCCCAGTGGCAAGCAGGTGCTTAACGTGCTGGTTACCGCGCGAGCGAGTTGTACCTACAACATGATTTGATGTTGCGGCAGTGATTTGGTTTCACAAGGAAATGGAAAATAGATTCTTTAGGAAAGCCGGTTTTTTCGACTGAACATTGCTACAGGCGCCATAACGTAGACTTTTCAGTAAAGTAGTTGCTGAATTTCAAGACAAATGCATTTCAAGATCTAGATAAATGCTACTGTCAAACGCCAAAAAAAGCCGAGAAATTTTGATAAAAATTCAAACGGTGTAGGTAACTTAGGCAAGTATATCCATAAAGTATTCCATTCCATGAAGTACAGTATTCGCTTTTACGGACGTACGGAGAATCGCAGTGAAAACATTTCTCTAATCATTAATTCTTTTGCAGTGAAACCGCATTTTTGTGTAATGTCAGCGAGATATTGTAGATAATTCACGTACGTACATAGTCTCTATGTCCTCTCTTCCACATACGAAAGCGACTGCATGCGAGCATAATAAAATTTTCAATCTGCACATAAAAAAACATGATAGTATACAGTTTTGACCAGTTTATATACTTTGTGACTTTGTTTGTAATTAATAATGCGCACAACATTGACCAACCAGAATATCGAGAATACCATTTTATTCGTCCAATATTTATATTATAACTATCACCGAAACGTCGGCCTTACGACTGATCTCATCTTAGATCAATAGGCTGGCGTATATTACAGTATCAAATCAAAATTTGGGAATTTTTGATTCACAATCATTTGCTGCGCACCTTGTCAGTAAGTTATATCATGCTACTGCGTTGTTTGAGACAAAATTCTTTTGATCGGCGTTAGAACAGATTTTATTACTGAGGTCTTGTAGCATCTGTGCATCCGGACAGTACGTTAAAGGTGCAAATGTGGCAAGGACCGGATACTGCAGACCCTGGTCCACGTCGTCCGCATCATGCGTGGTCACTGACACGTAATTCGACAGTCCAGGATAGCCTTTTCGGGAGGTAATCACCGATCCCTCGGCGCATCTCTTGATAATGGACAGCAAATAATCATCGCGTGTCAACAGACTAGCATCCGGATTGACCACTAGAAAACTGTACACATCGTTCAGCAGCCAACGAAGCTTTTTCAATTTGGAAAACAGAGCCGGTCGCAGACAACTGTTGTTGTAGCTCTGTATGCCGAAATAAACGAGCTCTTTCCCTCCGTCCTGATCCAGGAATAAATCTTGAACCTCAGCCGAGTTATTACCCAAGAGTAGACTTTTTAACTTCAGCAGATTGTCAAAGGAGCCGCGTTCTATACGGTCGATACCGTTGCTTTCCAAATTCAGATATTCCAAGTTCTGTAAGGAGGTGCGCCCTTGGGCAAAATTATCCGTTCCAATGGACGAGATGCGGTTATTAGCAATGTCCAGCGTCTGTAATTCAGGCAGATTACCGAAGGTGTGCGGTTGGATGGACTGCAGATTATTCCCGCGCAGACTGAGTAATTTCAAATGTGTCAAATGCGGAATGTTATCTTGGGAAAGATACGTCACTATGTTGTCTTCCAGATACAAATGCGTCAGATTGTACAGGCGACTTGCGGATTCGTTAAGGGCGGAGAATATGCTTTTTTTTAACTGTGCAGAATTCATGCGGAATATGGTGACGGGCGGCAACGTCGAAAAGGCATCCATATTGACAAAAGGTGCCGGTTGCGGAGGATGGATGCACATACTCATGTTTAGCTCGCGTAAAGTGTCAGAAATTCCAAAGAAAATTTCCTTCGTGATGTTTTTAAAATTATTGCAGCTGAGATCCAGAAAATCTATGTTTTTCAACTGACGTAAGGTCACACCGGCAAATGTGCTGAGATTATTGGAAGATAAATCCAGACTCTGTAGATTTTTAAATGCTGCAAAATACGCCTCCGTCACAGCGTGGTCGGATCGGTCATTTTCAAAAACGGTCAAATTATTGTAGCGCAGGTTTAGGGTCCGTATCGCTGCGGCTACCTCCTGCGGAATATCCGGGAGTGTGGTGAGATTATTATGCGACAAATCCACAATGGTCAGATTAACAGCGCTGAGCCCCTGGAACACGTTATGCTGTTGGGCATCAGTGCCTAAATGATTGTGGTCAAGGTAGACTTCGGTTAGAGTGGGCAATCCTCTCAGCAGACCATGGCCAGTGATATTCGTTTCTCCCAAATCCAGTAATCGCAGACGATCGAAATACCCAAAGAAACCCGACAGGTCGGTCGTCGAATTGACTGCAATTGGGTTGCCTCGTAAGTTCAGGGAACTTGCTGAGGATAATCTTCCAATGGCAGACAATACGCCATCCGATAATTCAATGTTGTTATGGCTCAGGTCAACAGCGGCATCCGGTTGTAACTAAAAATGTTCAAAAAAATGTTTCAAAAAAAGTTTTGTAATCTTCTGTCAGTTTTTGAAAAATTACAAAAAGGACAAACTGTTTTGTAATCTTCTTCTTCGTCATTAATATAATTTTAATAATGCACTTAAAAATCCAGGTACCACACTTCAGTCTTTGTATAAAGCAGTATGAAAGCAGAAAAGTGTGCAGCTGACGTTAATCTTCCAATTAATTAAAGCTCCACACGGCAGACTAGATAGCCGTTTGACCGTTTTTAAAAATTAAAAGCGACCAGGATACAATAAAAGTTATCACTACACTATATGATTATTTACAATATTTGTGATAGCTCCTGGAAATGTTGTCTTGATACCTGCAGAGCTTCTATAATCCGCATGAAAGCTGCGCTGACATGTTTTACTTGCTGTTCACTGGAGGTTCGTTGTGACACAAAATTGTTGTACGTTAAGGTAAATGACTGTAAATTTTTTACTGCCGGAAACCGTTGGTCCGTATCATTGGATAGGTTTATCGTGCTGTTGGCGATCATAAAATGTGTGAGACTCGGGAGAGCTTCCAAAAATTTAGTTTGCCACGACGAAATACTAAGGTTACGTAGAATCAACATGGTCAGACTCGGCAGGCTAGGTGTCTCCA
This sequence comes from Paramacrobiotus metropolitanus, assembly GCF_019649055.1. Classification (NCBI taxonomy): domain Eukaryota; kingdom Metazoa; phylum Tardigrada; class Eutardigrada; order Parachela; family Macrobiotidae; genus Paramacrobiotus; species Paramacrobiotus metropolitanus. Next base: position 3,363,402 of record NW_026570224.1, read on the forward strand.
TGAAATCATTGACGAGATTCGTGACGCCGATTTTATTCAAGGACAGTTCCTTGATGCTGGTGGGAAGCAATTCTACCGGGAAGTCGGTTATTAATGAACTATTCCAAATATTTAGTCGTTCAAGATTTTCCAGATTATACAGTTCCGGAAAGGTGTCCAGGGACGTTAAGTCCTGCAGATCGAGTGCAACAATCTGCGAAGCCACGGAGTCGAAGACGTCAGCGGATAGACGCGATATGGTGGGCGACAGCCAGAGATATAAGCGGAGCTGTTGTGGAGAATGAGCAAAGACACTGATATCCGATTGGACTTGCTCGGCTGTGACGTTGTTGCAGATAACGTCATAGATGTCCTACGAATTAAAAATAACGACACTGCATTACAATAATATTTGTAATAAGCAATGGTCAGCAGAATAATAAAAACGCGGTATTAAATAGTAATGCTAATCCATAGATAGTACTAGTTATCAGAAATTGTACCATCGGTATATATCTTTCTCTGCGATGCATATAAATGGTAAGTATAAAACTGCATGAAATCCTTAAAGACGGTATTGCTTACTTCGGTTTTATTTCTTAAATTTCCTAATATAATTTTTATGCAGTAGTGTCTGATTATAGCCTTGAGAATCGTGAAATTACAGCTGCAAGAATAGAAGTATTTGTAGTGTGCTCCTTCTAATTGTTAGCGGGGAATGGGATTGTCCAAGTGAATCGGTTAGCGATGTAATAAAGAAATACCTGCATGCAGTTGACCCAGCAATTCCCACTGGGAAGTCGGGAACATTTTCCTTTGGCCGAATGGCTGCTGGACAGGATAAGTACTGCAATATTTAATAAAAAGTGGAAAAAATGCACCATTTGTCTGCGTGCCATTTTTAACAGCACCGCAAGCCAAAGGCCGTCGTACGCGTCGACGGAGCTTCAATCAGTCCCAAGTTAGCTAGTGAAATGGAAGGAAGATTTCTAAATTTTGCCACATTCACATTTGAAGTAATCTTAACTGCTTAAAAAAACATAAACTTTCAGATTTGTATGCGTATCAATCTGAGATCGGTATGTACAAAAAAGCGTCAGCGCAGTTCAAATTGCGATGTGAACATGTGTGCAATGTGATTAAATGAAATTTTGTACGTATGCGTACATTGTAAATACTTATGCATTGAAGTGACAAAAATACCATGTGAATTTCGACGCCTCTGGATAGCAAAATCCTTTAAACTGCTTCAAGCATTTTTCAGACGGACATTTATCATTACCTTTAGTTAACGACTGCTTGCTCCATGTTAATAGCTCGCTTATTTCCAAATCCTTGTGAAATTACGTTGTGGTTGCGTACATGAGAACATCTGAATTCAATTCACAAAATATATTAGTTAATTATGTTGTTTGTACCGGAATTTTGCATTCAACTGTTAAGCGTAAGCATAAGCGTTATAGTAAGCAAGACCACAATGATTAAACGAGTAAACCCTGGAATTACTAGTACCAGCAATCTTTGACATCGTAATTATCCTTCGTATTGATTTTCATAGAAGGTAATCAGCTGCAAAATCCTCTGCTGACTACTGTTAACGCAGAACTTCGGCAGAAGGCCGAAAATTAGCATTTCTGATGGGGTGAGACAGTAAATTTGGAAATGTAAAGTCATTCAGACCGTGTTGTACATGTTATGTCTTCGTGTCACAGCATGACGGCATGACAACGCCTATAGAAGTATCACCCTACTTCCTGTAGTGATCCTGCTTCCTAACGGAAGTCTTTTAACTAACACGTCTGAGGACCATGCATAAAACAAACGATTTTGGAGACCACATGATCTGCTTGCTGCAGCAGCAATGGTTAACATTGTAGAATGTTTTTAAACGGCACGCTCTGCGATGTGCAACGTATGGTGAACGGAGCCTAATCACTGCCTATATATACTGTATGCATGTGCAATAATGCAGTTCGTATAGTTATGCTTGTATTATTTTTTACCTCATATTGTAGTAAACGTATTTACCTCATATTTACCTCATCGTAAACTAATTAGGGTAGAAAGGATTAAAAGCACAGAACGTGCTGTCACGTGCTGTCGTTTCAACAACAAATTATGGCGAGAGGATCACCTTTGGCAGCTTATTCATCGGATTTCGAATGTGGGGTTATACAATTAAAGCCTCCAAAACGAGAACATGGATGCGTGTACTTTTCTTCCCGCAAGGCCCGCAAGCTTATATGCAGCGGTCATTTGACGGCGTGACCTTTTTTAGACGCTTTGTATCAGCTAAAGTGATTTAACCTTAGCGAAAACGTGACCAATATCTTAAATATTTTCCTTTGGATCAGACTATGCAGCCCCGTGCTTTATCAGAAAGGGATTGATAAATCTGTGCACATACGAAGGATTATCACATCAAGAACGTGGCAGATCAAATTTGCGCACATTATGCAATGTTACTTATCACTTCAAAGTACCTGCAGTACTTCAAAACTGTAAAAGACGTAATATGGGTTTTTCCACAAGGTTAATGTGTGAATATTAGCAAAGCATGCCGATAATTGACTCGATATTACATAAAAGTAATTTTATTTTGCACTGGTTTTTTTATGGAAACACATAGTGTTCACTACTCAAAATAAGACAAAGATTTGCAGCATGCAGAGCTCTATTGCAAGCCAATATTGTAAGACGTTTGTAAACTAATCTGTAACAGACAAAAGGATGTCATATTAGCTGCTGATATTTTAAAACAGTGGAAAAATTTTCCACTTAAACAATATATATAATAATTCAACAGACAATTAACCCTGCATTTATCAAAGATGAAAAAAGTCGATCGACTTATCACAGACATAAACAATAACGGTACTTGTGAACGGACAAGGTGAGATGGCGATCAAAGTATACAGGTCATGTAATAATACATTCGTCATCATCGGCAACGGGCAGTGATTGACCACGAAATTTACTGAGGAGTTTCGGTGAGCCGAACTTAACGGAATTGGTGCGGAGGCCGGCGGGAGCAGAATGGATGCGTGCCAGTCCCCGGCTCACACGTTTGACGACCGTATTTCGCGGTAAGCGCAGCTTCAATCCCAACAACAACTCTGTAAGAGCAGGGGAGAAAATAAACGGAAGTAATGATTAGGGTGGTTATTGTTCGATAATCCCGCTGTGCACGACAATAACGCGGACATTATTGTGCTTACGTATATATGCACCCTACCTTTAAAGCAGTCCTTTACGCCGTAATCATCCTTGGCGCTGGCTTTGACAATCCCACAATTCTCCCAGTCGCATTTAACCTAAATGAATAAAATACCGGTTTTTATTACTGTTCTCAATACGGTGTAAACATGATAAACACAGGTTTTTCGCTTTACCAGAAACTGCACATAATTGACATCCACCACGCATTCCGCGGCCGGCAGATCCATCTTGTTGCACACGACAACGGTCGGTATAATGCTGCACTTCTGTTCATATTGTTTAATGCGAATGATTTCCTGGTGAATACTTTTAACACGTTCCAGAGATTCTTCCGAATTTACACCAAATACTAGGATAAACGCATCGGCTTGCCGAATGGCTACTTCCTGCATGGCGGGAAAATTATGATAACCCGATGTATCTAAAATTTCGGCAGTCATCTGTACACCACCGATGGAATAGTCAACACGCTGCATCTCGTCAGCAGACGGCCTCGACGTAGATGTACGCTCAGTAGGAAATCTGTTGAACATCAACATATTTTTGAAAGTTACGCATTTTACAATAATTCAATGTCGATACGGAAGAAAACATGGACTGCATTTTATTTAAGTATTAGTGCACTGCCAACATTAATGGCACATTCAAAACATAAAAGCGGCCACTAATATGGACAAGCGTCAAGATCTGTCGGTAAAAATCATTTTATTTGGCTTACCTTTTATGCATAAAGCGAGATAATATGGATGTCTTTCCAACTTGACCTAGTTAAAGAAATTGCAAGGATGATTAATAAGTACAAATTGATGAATTTCACTTATTTGAGCGTTACTTTTTTAAATTACCCACACAGTAACCCAGCTTTCGTCTCGACAGTTGTTTGTTATTATACGTTACACGATAGTTATCAAATTTAATAGAGCGATTAACCCCCGAAATTTAATTTTTTATCATAATTATTATCGCAAATATTTTTATTACATACATGCATTTCATCCATCACGGATCATTTTACCGATAAGACCTTGAAGTTTTACAATCAGAAGTTGACATATGAACAAAATTTTATAACATTTTATCGCTAGTGCTATTGCAATTGTACATATGTTAATTAGAAATGTATAAACTGCATATATATTAATGCAATTTCATTTTGTTCCAAAAGCCATCTCGAGAAACAAGTTGCTCACCAGCTCCAAGTATCACTACTCTCCAACAACGTTTGGGTATAACGATGCTGTTAGGACTTATGGGCAGGGTCCCTTCACTGCGTGCTTCGTGGACTAATGCTAAACGACTGGGATGTGGTCGCACGCTGGCAGTCCGCATGCGCTCATCCAGTGGACAGTTTGACTTCACATTGCTTGGCATTCTGCGTAGTTTTATATGCGATTCACTTTGGGTACGGCACAAAAACGGAACTGGAGGTGGACGAGACATACAACAAGTCAATGAGATGGCAGGGTACGTATTCCTTGTTTAGAATAGTCTAACACGACTGGCATATAAAGGTCAAGAAACGCTCCCACAAAACACTTGAATCCGTATTGATACCAGAATCACCGACATGCAAACATGTTCTCACAGTGGTTAACACCTAATGCTTAAGCTACAGCAGCCACCGAAAGATATGCCGAAAATGAATAATGCTCTTCTGGAATATTCCTTATAAACATTTTGGTATGTGTAATGCATGTCGGTGAAGGATTCCTTGGAATTCCGTCCGTATGTCGCATGACTCTAATGTCGCACCTCTTCGCATACGTACTCCTAGTGTAAATTTGGTAACACTAAGATCCTGTAGGATGAAGTACGTGTACATATTTGTACGAGATGCACCCGCTTTGTGGGAGCATAAACTCCACCTAAATTGTGGAATATGGACTACGTGGACCTGCTTTATTTATTGTAAATGTATGGTCGTGAACAACTACGTACTTGTACAGGTACGATACCATACTTTGCAGTTGTATGTACAATATAATACGCATGATGTCGCAATTTGACCGCGCAGAGCGGAAGCAGAAATTATCCCGTATTATGATTATCCGAGCTATAGCCAGGTTTCGGACAACGTCATGCAATATAACCTATAACCATGCAATATCAGAAAAATTCTTGTTCACATTGTCAGACGAACGTGTAAAGCAAAGAGTTCCAGGGTCCCATAGTTATAATAAAAGAATCGACAGTAATAACACTAAACAATAGGATTATTCTATAGTTCAGTAGTTGCTCTTCGGATGTGTCTTGAAATTAGTGCGACCGACCCGTACTTTCTTTGATGTTATATGTTTTGCAATCGTTTTAAAGTTTCATGTGCTTACAATTGTTGCACTTCCCACTTCCAAATATATATATATATATATATATATATATTATATGCATATATATGCTAGTTACCTAGTGTTTCGTTTTGAGTCGGTTTATATATATATATATATATATATATATATATATATATATATATATATATATATATATATATATATATATATATATATATATATATATATATATATATATATATGTAATAATGATCCACCGATCGGAAGATAATAAATTATAAAATTGTTGTCCTACAGCACTATAGACAATACATAACTGCTACATCATGAAAACTATTGTCGCGTGATTTCTCGATTAATAAATTTAGGAGACCACTATCGTTTTGTGGATGTTTTGCATTTTCTGAATTGTGTTGTTTTTAGTACGTAATTTATGTACTGGCACCGTCGTTGCTGTCGTTGTTGTTGACGTCCTGCACGTAGAGTAAGTCATCGGTGCGCTGCGGCTGTGCTATACCAGATGCAAATGCTTTATTCAGAAACGAAGAAGCGAGTGATTGCACTACATACTAATAATAATTATTACCTCATTATTTGGAAAATTGCAAACCTTAACTGTTACATCGAATTCTGATAACCGTACACGACGTGCAGTGACACGTCGCCGACGTTGATTTCAGTAATTCAGCAAAATTGCAGATGCATAAAATCTGGGAGAGGCGAATCTGGGAAACATACAGCTGTGAGGTCCATAAATTCCACATATAGCATAAGGTAATTTACTGTTCCTAAGTCATATTTACAATTTGTCTGATGAGTTCGATTTCTTTAAATTTCGGTAAAGAGCGGGGTAACCGGGACAAATTACAAACGTCACCATAATGCATGGGGTTGGATTTTGACGAATTGCCACTGTGCATTTTTAATACAGCGTGTCGCATGACCGGCAGGCGTGTTTGCCGACATGGTTAGTCGGCTGATTTTAATGATACGAAATTGTTTTAAAGTAAATTATTACTTTTGTCATAATAAAGAATTTTCCAGCATCGCGCTCACTGTGTTTCGATGGCGAGCCAGACGGTAAATTCAACGCAACAAATCGCAGCGATTAAAAGCACCTCACAATCAGATCCAGTGCTTACAGTAAGCTATAATCATGCTGTAGAAGTCGAAAAGCGAATCGGCATAGCCACAGAACAGTGTTCCCAACGCAGATTTACTTATCTTTCAAATGCGGACAGCGCAAACGCTACTGTCAGATATCAGATTCTCATCATACGATCCCATTCACATGATTCTGGTAAGGTAGTCAGGTACGGTTACGTACCACATTTGCTACCCTGTTCTGCAGATTCCCATTCAGAGAATGCCACTGCCAGCATGAAACACCATGGAATAGAATGCGCGTGTGTGCTAATCCGTACAACCCAGGGGCATGTGAGGATTTAATTTAAAAAATGAATAGTCCTATTGACGCACGTTCCTAAAATACAATCTGTTCAAGTAAAATGAAATCGGAGCCCTATACATATCTTCCAAATGACATGTCCAATCAATGGGAAAATTTCCCGTGTCGACTCAGAAAGGATTATACTGTACACCCCGAGATAACCTACTTAAAAGGTCAGGCTTATTTTGGACTTGCAATCCAGAAGCCATGAAATTCTAACAGGAAAACAATTCCCAACATACAATGCGTTTAAAACTAAAAAGGCAACATCGAACGTTCTGCTTAAACAGGAATGGCGTCAACGATTTCCTCTCCGTCCAGATCGAGATCGTTGGCTGATTTCTTCCCATCCAGGATATCCCCGTCGAAGCGAAACTGAAAGTCATCCAGTTTCTTGCCCATTCGCTGACAGTAGCGCTGCATGAATACGCTCAAAGGCGCGCGCCGGTCCACGTCAATCTGGATACGGTTTTTGGATGTCACAGACTGAACACTGAGTATAATTTTGTGTTGGGCCGGTATGGTTGCATTCGCACTCGACACTGTTGAATCTTTGAGCGCGGCTTGGAAAAGACGTTCACTACCGATATCCGTTAACAAGTCGAACGGGCTGACGGAATGTGAAGGATCTACAAACAGGATAAAAATATCGCATAATAGTATGAATAAACAAAAAAATGTTATAGACAAGGCAGCGCCATATAAAGGACTGCAAAAAAGAAATTACTATATAATATTCGCAAACGTGGTTCAGTTCTATTATTTCTGTTTCCATCTTAAGTCATCGGAAGTCGTCTTACGGAAGAGAAATAAAGCCGTCCATCTACAAAATCCGGATGATACAAACTTGCACAGCTTAAACAGAACCTGACATGAGAGGATTACGTAGAACCGCCAGTTTAGCGCATTCACCAACTCCATCATGTTTCGAAACTTTGATTTTCACCAATAGTAGTACGCATTGCGCAGAAAATAATTTTTTTAAAAATGTAATCAGATTATCAGCACAGCAAGATTAGCTTTTACTAAATTACAAACGGGTAAGTAGCCAACTTATTCCGAATACCTGTGGCATGTCAATATAAACTGAAAAAGTGCACATAACATGTTATAAATTATTGCTGTTAAAAATACCATCAAAGCAATGCAATGCGGGATAATAAATATATTTCATTTTTTGCCATGCTTTTGAGCCGACAGCCTTCAGCCTGCTCTACCAGCAATAATCACTCACCTGAATTGCAAAAGATGATGATTTTCTCCACTTCGGTCTCCATTATCTGCGCCATCTTCACAAATATATCCTGCATGGATTCCGATGGCAGCAGAGAGAACTTGTTCCGTCTCCCTTTCCATATAACAATCACTCGTTCATGCAAGATCTTCGGATCCGACGTGGAAGACGTGCAGCTCACTGCAGGCTCAACAATAATTTCGTTGGAGCATTCTCCTGTGTCATCGTCCGCCAAGGCTTTCAGCAACTGTTCGCGTGCGCGCTTGGCAGCTTCCACTTTCTTCTCGGAAGACGCACGTGCTGCTTTCTGCGCTTTCGTCAATTGGGGTCTGCGCTTTTTCTGCTTGTGTACCTCTTCCAAAAACTCGCAGTCATCGTCTTCCTCAGTCAACAACGATTCATCATCTGGTGGTGTGATTCTGGCTTTTTTTCTGGGACTTATGGGAGTGCTACAGGCCTTGATCTTTACAGATTCTGTAAAAGTCCTTGTAATCAAAGACTCGTCTGCTTCAAAAGAAATCGGCCCAGGGGAAGTGGGTTACAAAAAACTACAAAATATCGTACTCGATAGTCCCCGTATTAAACCCACCTGGATTCGCTTTTGGTGCAGTCACACGGATGTTCTTTTCGTTGACAACTGATAACGCTTTGGCAGTCAGATCCTTAATACTGTTCTTCCCAATGAGTTTCTTGATACCATATGCCTCGTATGCTGGCATCTTCAGTTAGTTTTCAGTTTCTTCAGTTAACTTCGTCGCCTCTTCAAGAGAAATAAGAATAAAAAGGAGAATTAAAAATTACGAAAACTCCAGAAACTGGTGATGAGATCAGTTTCAAAACTCTTGAATCTTGATTCTTGATTTTTACTTTCCATCCGTCCAACCCCAGGATAACTAAAATAAAATTTTAAACAAGCGCCGGCTAGGGCGGTTACGCTTTCGACACTTCTTTCCCGCTTGTCGTTTTCTGATGCCGTTGGTTACGGTAAAAGTGTCGCATTTCCCAGAAGGCAGAAACACCCGTGCGAGCTGGAGCGACGGCAGCGCAGGCCGAACAGGATGAGGTCAGTATAAAGTACTGTACCAGGATATGACGAAGGATAGGACTACCTGTCCAGCGCTTTGGGATTCTAAACTCTGGATCTTTCGTACCGGAAGCTTATATCCAGGCCAAGGAAACGGATAAGAACATACGATAAGAAGGCGAGGCACGACTGTACGAGCAACGGAATAAATATCTACACCACGGGATCAGTATGATATAAAAATTCAGCGTGAAAACGTGGCTTCCATTTAGGCTGCAGGGGAGCAGCTCCGCCGGGAGCACATTTAGGTCAGTTGTTCTGTTCTTCCTGTCTGCTGATTCATATGTACGATATGATGTTGACTGCTCTTTTATAATTCTTTTCGTGCGACTGTGCGAGTAGAGAAGCACTGAAGATAAACCCATAATTCTGTATGTACGAGTTTCAGGAGCATGCACAAGTTTTCAATGATGCTTTTGCTGCCATATCCCGCTGCGGATGACAGAGAGCCAGAGACGTACAGCGGTAAATACGAGCACGTATACTATTATGTGGCAATTTATGCCTACTCACAGTCAGAGCAACTTTGCCAGCTCTGTATAATTCTATAAATCACTAATTAGCGATAGCAATGCATTACTGATTACTCATACATTTCCAATTTTCCACCTATAGTTCTGTTTTAAGAATGGAAGTCGTTCACTTTTTTACTTCTCAATTTTCACCATAAAACCAGCAACAACAAAGAGTGTTGTTAAAATCTAATAAGCTCGGAATTTCGATTGTCCATACTGCTCGTGGTGAGTAAGTATTCTATATATCCCACACCGGACACAACTTAATTGCATCTGCATTCTCTCGTCGCTGTCTTGTCACGGCGCTGGCTTCCCCTTTAGCTCGAATTCGGCGTCGGTGTTGCTTATCACGCTGCTGCAAGCTTTTCTTCACTCTTGCGCGGACATAACTTGGATCAAACACCTTTTCTTTTCGGCCAGACGCAGCTTCAGTCGTCACAGATTCTTCATCTGATAATTGTTGTTCTTCTGAACACTTGAGGGGTTGTTCTCCGGCATCGTCTCCGGCACCCGAAGTACCCTTAAAATATCGATCCATTTTTGAAGCTAAAAGAGGATCGTTCTGCAGATGATTCACATCCGATAAGCTGACAAAAGTAGCGCTATGCTGATTATCAGGCATTTCTTCTCCATCCGATCGCTCATAATTCTCTCGCTGTTCAGTGCATTCTTCCTTTTCTTCTTCTTCTTCAGACTCTTCACTACCAGAACCGTTTTCGGGAAGGATTTCTTGCAGCAATTTCTTATCCATATCTCGCGTGAAGCCACTGGCAGCAACTTCTTCATCCAGGTTATCTTCCCGGTGAATGTCGGCAAACGTCGGATACGATTCACTTTCAAAATTGAAGCGTTTCCGGAAGAAATCGCGGATACAGTTTACATCACGATCGAAATACCTGCACAATATGAGAAATGTCAAATCAAATAATATGCACATACACTTATACACTAACCTTGATGTACAAGTACTAAAACTTCTGCAGTGTATCTGTACACCAATAAATACACCAAGCAGGAAGCATCAGGAAACAAGCTAACCAAAATTCGATTTTTAGAAAACTGCACGACTGTGTGCACTACCAGGACGCCGAGCGACCTAAAGTCCTTTTTACGAAAGCAAGGTACTTTTTCCAGAACTATTGACTGACCACAACCATTAAAGCAATCGGACAAAGATACATAATAATATCCAGAGAGGCATGACATCAAATCTGATTTCAAAACGCCTATAAGATGCAAAACAATAAACTACCCTAAAAGCTCCAAAAAATTCTTTATACAAAAAAGACGCCTTTTGCATGTTACTGATACATTTTACACAACTAATACGAGTACTTACGCTTGCGCATTGGGATGCGATGTTGATATCATCTGTGGAAAATCGATGAGGGTGGGTTCATCTTTATTGTTTAGGAGAAGATTAAACTCGTTGAAGTCGCAGTGGATCAAGCCGTGATCAGCTAATTTCACAATCAAGTTCATCAGTTTGTCGAATAACTCATCCGGATGTTCAATGCCATGTACTTGACACCTGAAAAAAAACATTAACTATAATTATTAAAAACATAAATGGCGGGAAATATTTTACCACAAGTATTACTGATCCAATGCAACAAAAACTATGAAGATGCGTACAACTGCGAAAGACTGTAGAAATTACTTCAAAAAACTGTATAATATTCAAGGGCGTACGGCAATAGCCAACTTAAACAGCAAGAATAAAACAAAACAATGCAACCTGCAGGTAATTAATGAAAAATTAAAACAAGTTCAAAACTGACATGTCTTTGTTAAGCAGACACTACTTAAAGTTGAAACTTCAATTTCCTTCCCGTAGCTCGAAAAAAAGCTGAAATCGGAAAAGGCTTTATAAACTTACAGCGGATATGCATCACCAATCAGCTCCATAACCACGCAGTGTCGATTGCAGTCCACCGGCTTGGGAACGGGAAAATTGCGATCATATAACGCTTTCATAAAGGCAAACTCTTTCAAAGCCGCTAATCGCGACAGATACAGCCAGGATGCATTGTTACGATGCTTCAGATAATCGCGCTTCTCTTTCAAACGACGAAACGATGTTCGACCTAATCGATGAATTTTCAGCGCCAGACGTCGTCCTTCTTGATCCTGTACTACATATATATCCGATTCTTTGCCTACACCAATCTGGCTGCCAAATCCTTCCACAATATTCCTAGCCGAGAGCGTCTTCAAAGCCAGATAATCATAACCAGTATTTGTCAGCCGGAAACCGTCAGCTGTAATAGGAAAAACAAAAATACGGTATCACCAAACTTCAGATCGTGCCTGTTCATTAATTAGATTAGGATTAGTATTTAATTGTGAAAATTTTAGGATTGTAGCACAATGCAAGCGGACAGGACAAAATATTGCCAATTAGAAGCAAGTACGTGCTTACCATGTCTCCCGCGTTCGTAAACTACCAGCTTATGCTTGATGAGCTCGCGAAGCAGCTTATGACAGCCTCCGTGCTTCAAAGCTGCGATGGCAGCCACGAGCGGTCCGGGAACGAGCTCATGGTTTTTCATACCCATTTCCACCTAAACAATGAATGGATCAACATATAAAAATAGAATAATACTTCATCCCTGACTCTGTCGCTGGCGAAAACGGGAAAGCCATCCTATGATCAAGCAGCCATGAGCAGCCTTTACCCTTACCGCCGTCAGAACTCGAAAGTCCTCGGGTGTGAGAAATTTCAGAACAACCACGTTCAACTTTCCCATATTGACTTTTAAATAAAGCCGAACTGTATTATTTGCAGACTGTGTAAGGCGAAACTATTACGTACTGAAATCCGAAAACCCCTGGAAAAGTTTTAAAAGACTAAGAGCTTGGCAGCTTTTTGAAATTACTTAAAATCGTTAAGTTCAGCCGAAACTCAAGCGGGCAAGCTTGCGCAGCTGCACGCTGCCGACGTGCAAATGCGCACGGGTTTTCTGCACTTACAGGGTAAACGGTAAACAAAACCAGCTGGAAAAAATTAATAAAGTTAAATTAGTTAAATTGTTAAAAGTACTTAACTGGTAAAAGTTTTAAATGAAATGAATTTTTCTGACTCGTGATGTTTATCTGCCTGGGTACAGTTGAGTTGCTGAGAGATCCATTCACGCTTGATATGATGAGGATCCGCTGCCCGATTTTTCTTTGACTTCTCATCGTTAGAGCATTTGATTTCCGTTAGCGCTGGACATCAGTCTTCAGACTTCTGAGTGTATTCTGCCGCCAGTGGAAAGGACGCAACTGAAAATCGTGAAAGACAACTAGACAAGTGCGCCAGCATTTAGAGAAGCGCGCCGTGTAGGAAGCATCTCCATTATGTCCCAAGAAATAGAATCCGCGGAGTATGTTGTTTCTGCAATCCTTGTGTTGTCGCCACCCGAAAATGTGATAAAAAACATCTCAAATATCCTGTTGTTTTGTTGCAGCATTGTCCGTCTCGTATTACAATTTTTAAAGGAGAATAATCTGATGAGGACCTATCAAACTCTCCAGGTAAGCCTAAGGCATTGTAAAACTAGTGGAAATTTTAGCATTACTTTATAAAGTTTTTAGAGATTTTTAATAACTTAACATTGTTTTGTGTGTTTGAAGGACGAAACCAGTATTAGTTTAAACACCGTGGAGAGTATCGAGTCTTTCGTTACGGAAATCCATCAGGGACACTGGGATACCGTGTTGAAAGTTGTGCAACCATTGAAGTTGCCTGACAAGAAGCTTATGGATTTATACGAGCAGGTGCGCGTTTCTCCACTTGTGCTTCTCTTTCCCAAATTTTTTTATTAACTGACCAGGTGGGTCAGTCTGTATTGACTGTTATTTCATCTTGCGCTTCTAATTTTTGCTACAGCTTAGGATGTATGCGACAATTTTTTCAGTTTTATTAATTTATTTCTGCTTTTTCAGATTGTAATTGAGCTGATAGAAATGCGAGAACTTGGTGCTGCCCGTTCCCTGCTCCGTCAAACGGAGCCCATGTTGAAGCTAAAAGATCTTGATCCAGACCGCTATATGCGACTGGAAAATGTCTTGGGAAGAAATTATTTTGATCCAAAAGAGGTGCGAGCGCGCTTTGTTTATTCCGCTGCTCAAGTCATTCTCGCCGTATCGGTATCAGAATAACGAATATCGATCGCATTGTGTGGAAATTTGAAATCCAGGCCTAATGCATGTTGCGTATAAAGGCAGTTCTTTTTTGGATTAGCCGTTGCCGCGCTGGGCGAAGTATTTCTACAGTTGGGTTTTACGCAGGTTTATCCGGAAGGTGGAAGTAAGGATAAGCGGAGAGCAGCTATTGCGCAGTCGCTTGCCGGAGAAGTCTCGGTCGTTCCACCAGCCCGTCTCTTAACGCTTCTGGGTCAGGCTTTGAAATGGCAGCAAGTTCAGGGACTTCTTCCGCCAGGTAGGTTCTGTTTTGCTCTGTCATTTTTCGTGAGGTTTAATTTTGTACTCCCAAGTGCCGAATTTATTTCAATTTATTTTGCTTGGTAGCGGTGTAATGATATGCTTTTTCAGGTGTCCAGTTAGATTTATTTCGGGGAAAAGCTGCTGTTCGGGAACAAGAGGAGGAAACATACCCTACGCAGCTGTTTAAAGCCATTAAGGTATTGACATTTTTTTAAATTTGCTGTTTGAAAGCACCGTTCATGCCTGTTATTCATCATTATTGGTAATTATTATCTTACATCTGCTCGGTTTTAGTTGGGAAGCAAGTCTTATGCCGAATGCATCAAGTTTTCTCCGGATGGAATGTGTATTGCTACAGGAAGTTTTGACGGTATTATTGAAATTTGGAACTATCTCACTGGTAAACTCCGGAAGGATCTCAAGTATCAAGCTAACGTAAGTATCCTGAGATGCTTGTGTTCGTTTTAATGGTAACGGAAAGTGGTTTAGGACGCACCGATGATGATGGATGCAACCGTACTAGCACTGGCATTCAGTCGCGACATGGAGATGCTTGCTAGTGGAGACAAAAATGGAAAAATATTTGTAAGATGGAAAAATATTTTTTTTCGTAATTATTTCATGTTCTTTAACCCAGTTCTCTGGTGAGTTCGCGAAAATATTAAGAAAAACCGATTTTTGTTGTCAGATCTGGAAAGTTCAAACTGGACAGACCATTCGAAAATTCGATGCGGCGCATTCCAAAGGTGTCACTAGCCTGGAATTCAGTCGGGATAATACCCAGATCCTTTCCGGTTCCTTCGATCATACAATGAGGTAAAATTGTTTTACCTACACATTTCGACTCGTACAAAATTGTGATTCCATTTCTAACTGTGCCGTATAAATTTGATAACAGAATCCACGGGATGAAATCCGGCAAGATATTGAAAGAATTCAGGGGTCACACGAGTTTTGTTAACGACGTACATTTCACCATTGATGGCCACCATGCCATCAGTGGAAGCTCTGATGGATCGATCCGTGTATGGTCAGCACGAACGGGGGAATGCCAGCACACCTTTAAGCCGCTGACAAATTTGGCCATCGAAGTTCCCATTAACAGTATTCACCTGAATCCCAAAAATACTGAACAAATCATAGTCTGCAATCGCGCCAACACGTTAACCATCATGAATCTGCAGGGCCAGGTTAGTGCACCTGTGGAGAATAGTATTAATTCTAGATTGTGAGAAACTTCGAATTTTAACAAACAGTATTTTTTATTTTGTCTGTTAATCGCTACAAAACATTTCTTTCATTTATAGCGTAATGTATTCGGTGTTGTGCTACTGAAATTCGACTCAGATTAGAAAATATGGCAAAGGGGTTTATTTTATAACTACTCTAGCTGATTTCCGAAAGGGTTTCTAATGCACGAATCTCTGATTCGCTGAACGTATGAGGTACGTTTTTCTTGTTTATTCATCCGGCTGTTTTCAGATAATACGAACACTGACTAGTGGTAAGCGAGACAAGGGTGATTTTGTTTGCGCTGTCCTTTCCCCTCGAGGAGACTGGATTTATGCAGTGGCAGAGGACGGTGTGATGTACTGTTTCAATGCCTTAACCGAAAAACTGGAACGAACATTAACGGTATAAAAGAGCCTCTTATCGAACTGCAGCTTTGTTGTTTTACTTCCCTTCTTTTAGGTCCATGATAAGGAAGTTATTGGTGTATGCCACCATCCGTTCCAGAATGTAATGTGCACATATAGCGCCGATGGAATTATTAAATTATGGCGTCCTTGAGATTTTGTGGTTGTTGTTTATTGTTGGGGTGGATGTATTGTTATTTTTATTTTATTTTGTACGAGTAATATGCCGTTAACAGTAAGAAATTCTCAGTGTGGATTTCACACTGTCATTGAAAACCCGAACCAGTTCGAATTTTGTTGTACTTGCTGCTTGCACTTCCTTCGATATTTTGTTGGCAGTTAATCGTGAGTTGTGAGTAGAGAAACGCTTTAGAAAACTCAACGAAAAACTGTTTGAGCAGTCACTGTGTAATGTGTTTTTTAAGTTTAGGTTTGTAGTAAGCACTAAGCACTACTTTGCAAATGATGCTCCAACATCAAAAGATTTCAAATACTACTTCACCTGGAAAAATTATGTGCGAGCAATCTATGAAATAGTTATTACAGTTATTTTATAAAAAATAAAATAGATGCATGCGGGATTTTTTTCTCACAGTTGTGAGAAGTGAGAAAAAAAATTGGGGAATGAGTTGTTACAAGTACTCTCAAATTTTACTGTGGTTAACAGCCTGTCGCAAAGTCAACCTACCACAGAGCCGTGGCTTTAACACTGCGGTTATTGGCAGTCTGACAATGCAGTAGTTTTTTGACTAGGCAAAAGTAAAACAAAGAATGTCCAACTACAGCTGAAAGCCTGAAAAGCCAAACCTTTTCGATGCAAAGGCACGTTTTATGCTCTATTTGATGATCATGCTGGATTGTAGTCTTAATGAGTGCCGTGCTAATCTGAGATAATGGGCGACTGTTCGGACAGCGATATCGAATGCATTTCCGACACATACAGAATTCCTGAACCAGTTTCTTGCCCAGATGTGTTGCTGGCGGGTTCCAGTGGCGATTCCTCCAGCTCTGTGGTCCTTCTGTCGGACAGCCCCTTCCGTCCCCTTTCTGTTCCTTCAAGGTCGTCTTCCGCTGACCGACTTCCAGTTAGTAAGAATGCCCGCGGAGACCCTTCGGATGTGGAAACAGAGGAACCGTGGATGGAACTGTTTGGATCGACAGAGCAGCGCACAGGCAGACGAAATCTGTCTCTGTTGGCCACTCCGAACCCAGCCGATGTGGCTATAGCTTTTGACGATGACTTTGATCCCGAAATATTATTTTTTGATCCGTCTTCGCCATTGAAAGAGACCGCTGCCAAACAGGCCTTGATATTGCCAACAAACGAAAACTGTTTGCAGTTTTCTGATAATTGTGGGCTTGATTCAGCATTAATCTCACCCGAAAAGGATAAAACAACCAAAACTGGCACTAAGCCTACTTTAGATGAAATTAAGAAGCGTTTATCCGGCAAAAAGCCGAAGATAAAATCCACCAGAGTCGATCTGGAAGTGCGGATTGGCGAAGAAAATAACGATATTTCTCCTGTCACTGCGCCGAAAAAGATTACCAAGAAGCGCAAAGAAACTGATGACGATTTCGCAAGAAGGCAAGAAGAGCTGGCGGAAAAGAGAAGAAAGAAAGAGGAAGAAAAAGCAGTAAAACAGGCCGCCAAAGACGAGCGCGAAAAAATACGTAAAGAGAAGAAGCTGGAAAAAGAGGCATCCAAACTGGAACGAAAAGCACTGAAAGATGCTTGTCGACCAATTCAAGGCGGAGAAAACAGCCTGAAGGTTAGTATTCAGTATGTTCTCTTGTGTTTATATTGTTTTCGAATTATTTGGTAGATTTTTTCCGAACATATAATTTTTACTATTTTGTATTTTTCGCTATTTCGAAGACTGTTAAGGATAAGCAGCTGTAGAAGTACTTAAGTACTGCTACAATGTTTATATTGCAGTAACAAGTTAACAACACATGCAGTACATTATAAACAGTAGTTTTATTTTATATTTCCGGCAATTTTGCATGTTCTTACATCGTTTCTGTAATTTCTATGGCAGTGTTTGGTTGTATTTTTGCAACAGCATGTGACGGCTTACATTCCGACCGGTATTTTCGAAGCATTTGGAAGGACTGAATTGGAGAATTTATTGAAGGATGAATGCCAGTGTTTACGCTATGAGGAAACAGATGATTTCGATACTTGTGAAGTCATCTATTGGAAGCGAGAGCATATTACCGCATCGGTGGAACGTTCGGAAACCAGTGTCGCGGTATGATTTACAGTATAATACCCGAGTAGTATTTGAAATTTTTTAGATGTACAATTGTAGATTTACTTTGCTTTGCCCAAGGAATTTTTTATTGGATATAGCCCATCCCTTCTGGATGTTTGTAGATAAATAAAAGCGTAGAACACAACCAGGAAAAACATGTCATCATACAAGTGGGAAAAAAGAATTTCGTATCGATGGTTGATTTGTACCGGCAGGTGAGTGCGCATTTTTTGTCGGTGTTTTATGCTGTCTATCGTTATGGTTTTGTATTACGTAGGTGAACCCTTCGACTGATAGAAGGGAAACTCTGGCAGCCTTCGTAAACAAATGGAAAAGTAAATATCCAGACTACAGACTATATTTTTTTGTGTACGGAATGGAAAAGTATTTTCGGTAAGCGGTACTCTTATTATGCCGGTTTTGCTATTTTGATTCTGACTATTGGGAACTCCGTCTAGCAATCAACTTAATAATTTGGCTCATGGAGATAATCGACCGGCACGAGCAAAACCAATTCGGAAGTCTATTGCCGATATTCCTTATAACATTACATACGATGATGTTGAAAATGTGAGTTTTCTCTTGCAAAACGCCAGTTAAAACCAAAATGCCATCCATCGTTTTTGTAAATTCACGATGCCTTTTCGGTATTAAATACGTGTCGAATAATATTCACTTTGTTAAAGGCGATGATGGATCTTTTGTGCCGGTTCAACCTGAAAATTGACCAAATCGAAACGACAAAAGACTTCGCTCGGTATTTGATTACAATGCATAAAGCTGTATCGGAATTCCACTTTAAGTAAGTCCGCATCGCTTTTTGATACTTCTCTCGTTCCCGTAACGGAGATAATATTTTTTCAGGGCTATGAAGCGCCAACAGACGCATCTATTTGATGCACTGTCCGCAAATACAAAAACCCATGGCGTTACTGTGACGGACGACGCACTGGACGGATACAAAGAACTGTGGATTCGACAGTTACAGCAGTTTATGTTGATCTCGCGCGATGTAGCCTTGGCGATCGCTAATTTGTACGGATCTCCTCGCGTTCTCCTTAGTGCCTATGATGCTTGCTTGACGGATAAGGATCGGGAACGGCTACTTGAGAACGTCATTGTACGCCGGGGAACAGAGCGACGCATTGGGCCAAAAATGTCCCGAATGATTTGTAAATATATGTGCTCAAATGACGGGTGTGAAGTTTTACAATAAGTAATGCGCAAGCTAATACGTTGGTTATTTGTTGAGAACGCCTGCGTTTATATTTTTTTCCCATGATGCTACTATGCTTTTGCTTTGAATGAGCAGTTTTTTTCCGGAAGCAGTGGCTTTGGTTATATTTAAGTTTAAATTTGTTCCAGTTATTGGCATCGAGCAGTATTCAGTGTAGCAAAAAAACAAGCGCCCCGTGTTTGCGGTACCGTGTTCTTTATTAAATTTGAACAGTTACCTATTTTTAAAAATCAGTTCCAATAGATGCAATAAGAAATTATACTTATAAATAGAATACAATGAAAATATGAGTTTATATCTGTTCGTTATCAACGCATTATTGTTGGGAGATATTTACAGTACTGCATAGCTACTCGGATTGTTCTACTAAAACTATACTATCAGTTTTAACTTTTTATAGCCAGAGTGAGTTATCTGTTTTTCCCAGCCTAATAGTTTATAAATGGTGAATCAGTGAAAAGATTGAAAATTTACTGGCGTCCAGGCCGTATTGGGAAATCACAGCGTTAGTTGCGGTTTGGTAATTATCGGATGTTTCACCTTGGTTATCCATGTGTTTCATAAAGCTCGAAGTCTGAATCACTCGTGCGAAACATTTTTGGCCTATGTGAGAATGATAAGTCGCGCTTGAGTCATAATAAATATATAACTCTCCGTAATTTTTCCGGTATTATGTTGACGCCCACTCACAAAACTCGATTGCATCGTCACTAGACTAAAAACTATGCATGCGATATCCTGGATTTAATTTAGCATGGCTGACCAATATAACAGCATTTTAATTTGTTATGAATCAGTGGTAAAATCAGAGACAGGTGTTGATTTGCCGACACATGGCGACAATTAGCGCTTTAGGCAGATTGACGACGTGCTATAAGCGCAACTTCCGCTCACTAAATAAATTATTAAGGATGCAATCAATCAGGGTTAGTTGTAACAAAGTTAACTAATCGTTTTATGATTTTTGACCAACTGTTAACCAGAATAAATATACGCCGAAATGTTTTTGTTAGATTGTGCCTACTGAGAAAGCGGTGTATTCACGTTTGTTAGCGGCATTCTGCTTTTTTATAAATCGAGTGGTTACAGTTGTCGCTGGATGAATCTTGATGTTGTGTCGAAGAATTTGTATTCAGAAAATTTTGATCTCGTACAGATTTAAGTTCATAAAATGCGTGCGGAAATACCCATGTTTGCTGTATTGTTCTGTATTATGATCGTTCGTCCTTCTCAAGCGTTCTCCCTTTCGCGATCAAGACGTAAGTTCCCTGTAGGCTATAATTGTACGGAAATAATGGCTTCGCACGAACGCGTACATATGCTGATTATTGCTGATATGTATACATATTACATAAGATTAAAAAATTTACTACTCGCACTTCTTTTGTTGCGGAAATTGGTATTTATTAAAAAATTAAAAAATAGTAGGTATTAACTTGTTTGCTGTTGCGCAACATATTTACTTAAAATTTTCAGATTTCAATCAGTCGTTTTAGTTTAAACCGCAGTCGCACGTCATGTCTTGCTGACTTTGATGTAAGTATATAATTAAATCAATAAAAATATTAAGCTGCAGTAAAAATCAAATTTTGTACAACGTTGCAGGCGAAGAATCATTTTTTGACACGCCACCGGAAACTCTGGAAACTGCCATTGAAAAAAATCGTCGAAATCCTTTAGTATGTAACAGCGGATCTGGCATGCCGACTGATAACCAGCCAAATAATCAAGCTACGAATGCGCCATTCCGGAGAAAACCTTTCGTTTTTGTGAACAGCGCTACCGCCCAGGCTGGTCAGCAGCCGGTTCCCGCTCCTACATCGACAAAACAGCGACCACTAGCCCCTCAAAGGACCTTCACCAGAGCTGCTGTGCGGCCGCAAACAACAACTCCCGCTTCGACCGCCACGGCATCCACACCGCTGCCGTTTATTGATTTTAATTCAACCGACGGTGTCATTGTCATCATGCCGAACCAGTTTACACCGGAACCGGAAAGCAGTACCAGTGCAGCCGGAATTACCGGTTCACCGGTCAGTCAGTCTGATGGAAGCTCTCCGAATCGGAATGCACCGAATCCTAACTTCCCTGGAAATCTCATCAGACGACCAACACGTCCAGGATTGATGGTGACTACTTCGACACTGCCGCCGTTCATCGACTTCAACTCCACCGACGGCGTGGCTGTTATACTGCCAAACCAGGTTGTGCTGGATGGTACAAGCGGGCAGCAGTTCGCATCGAATGCAAATTTCGATTCTCTCCGCAATTCCTCTTTCAAAGCACAAGGAGCGGCGACAGGCGATGCAACCGCTGACGCGGCTAGTAACTTGCAATCAAATCAGTTTTCGAATCAGTTCCACACGGTGGACGGCTCAGTCGCACAGACCGGCAGCCATGCAGCCGGCACCGGAAGTAACGTCCAGTTGAGCGGTTCATCGCAGGCCAAAAGCAACGGAATGGCAGATAACCAACAACAGATGGTTGCGGTCCGGACAACCGATGGTAATCCTCGAACATTTTACTTACATTAATTTTGCTGCTCGTGAAAACGTATTATAAATTATTGAAAACTGTAATGCTTTTATTCGACAACTGCCAATTCGGTAAATATAATCAACCCGCGTTGGCAAAAACTACGAGTAAGTTACACACATGCCTGCACAGGCTGCACTACAGTGACTACACATGCATGTTACCTAGTTTTCCCCTAAATCATATGGCCTAGCAATGTTCTTCAAAATGGTTAAACATTCCTGGGTCGCATTAGCAACCCAGGAATGTTCAAAAAAATTAAAAATTCACGCAAAATATTTAGTTATTTTCTTCATTTAGGGAACATAATTTTGGTTCCCATGGATTCCACACACAATTCCCCGTCCGACGGAACATTTCTCCAGACCAACAATCAAGGCTTCCAATCAGCCGGCAACACCGTAGCTACAGGGAGTGGCACCGTGGGAACCGGTAGCGTCTCTTCCAATCAGGATTCGCAACTCCTAACCAACGATCTCGGTACCCAGTCTCAGAGTTCCAACACCGGCAGCGGCAATGGAAAAGATGTTCTTATAAAAGGTGCAGCGGTCAGCAGCTCCAACGGACAAAGTTCTCAGCAGAACTGGGCGGAGAACAGCCAAGGCATCGTGGGCTTACAGCGCGGAGGCAGTATGTGGCGGCAAGACAGTCAGCAGCAGAATTCTCAGGGAAAAGGCGGAGCCAGTGGTCAGGCTTTTGCTCCGGACGGTTCAGGTTCATCCGAACAAAATTCCCAAACGTTTACGGATAATCAAGGTACCCGTGTGCAATCGAACAGTAGGAGCCGAGCGACAGGACGGGGAGTAAAGATTTCCGGTGCATCGAATTCCGGCGGCAATCAAGGCGGATTTATCATGCGAATTCCGCTTAGTACGTCGTGGTCATTCGCTCGGTAATAATTCTGATTATATGTAGTGTTTTTCAGTTTGTATTCTTTGTTTGCTATCGGTTTTCTGCCGCTGACCTTTTTTAATAAATACCTCTACTCGTTTTTGTATGCTGATCTAAATATGTGCCCGTATCAGTTTATCTTCAAGCCGGTGAAAGATTCTTAATTTAAAATAAAATTCAAAAATAGCAACTGCTTGTTGTTCTGTGCGCATTTTCAGCTTCTAAGTTCACATAACTCAACACTATCACCACTTCTGCTGACGCTGTAGTGTTATTTTGTCAGACACTATAATATCAATACAGTAATATTTATTCAGTAAGTCGACACTTGCTACAGCAAATATAGATATGGTAATCATAATCATAAGTTATCAACGATAAAACTGGTGTATAATTATTAAATAATTTCTATGCAAGTACGCACTGCTTTTGATATCTAATTATTATATTTATACAATTGCATGGTTGAAACTATTGTCGCTGTCGTGGTACCGAATCCGATCATTAACCTATAAGTTCAGTCTGTTACCGTTTCGGTACATCTTTTATGACTTTTACAATGGAATTACAGTACCTTTTTGACCGCATGTGGTTTGCTGAAGTAGAAGTTCATCGTACATAGAACAGCTTTTATGAGTACCACAATTGCGTCAAACATATCTTCCGTGCGGAGTATCTCATTTACTGCCCGATGAATGCACGTGTTTATTCTGGGCTGTTTGTTGTGATAATAATTTTGATCAGTTCTGACAAGATAATTATATGTTGTACCGCATGATAATTAGTTAAATCCACCATAACATTGTTCGATAGTCTTTACAACTTGCAGATTCAATTTGTCACATTGGCAGTTTGATGTACGACAATAATTTATCGTCTGTAATACAATATTAAAAAGCCTCATCAACAAAGAAATCTCATAAATATTCCAGTAATGCATTGATGATTCAAGTAACTTTTTACAGTGCTCGTGTCATCGTTGAGGCAACACAACACCAGCTTCACGAACAAAAAATACAAATAATTCTCGCAGTTAACACTTAAATAAGCAAAAACTGACGAACTGTTTGCACAGAGAAAAAAGGTCATTCATCGCCGGTTGCTTTTGTTTGCACAAGCAGTGTAAGTATACAATCTGGAAAAAGTGCACGCCATCGATCAAAAGCCGGTAATAGGATCGTCTCTTTGCTTTGAATTATGGCTGCAATAAAACCACAATGTAAAATGAACAAACGAACAAGACACATGGAGTCAAACAATATTATACTTTGTGCCTCGTGGTAATGATTACTAATCGGTAACGGCTATTTACATTGTTTAAACAATAACCCAGTTCACAAATGTTGGCTTTTTTGTATAGATTAATTAGACCATAGCAGCCTTTTTTGTTTTTTTGCTGATCCCGCTGGGTTAGTTCTTTTGCTCCGCAGTTTCAAACACAACGTTTTTAATTGGCTGCTAAACTCAAAATTAGCAACAAAATTCCTAAGATTCCGACCTTTGCATCCAATTACTGAAGCACTTAAGTTAAAAAGAAAACAAATTAAGGCATATATGTATGCAATTTCGCCATTAAATGCGCTGATAAAAAGCCCTTAAAATATAGTTTTTGACAGGATAAGAACAGCTCTTTTAAAATTCTCAATATATGCCATTCGAAGTAGGACAGTATGCGCTACGAGCTTAAATCAGCACCATTAAGTGCAAATAGTCTGCCATTAACATACTGTAATACAAATACACATTTTACTTCTTCGCGCTTGTGTTAAACACGATTACATAAGAGGTGAAACCGCAAATTTTTTCTGGGCTTTTACAAACTATACCTAGAGGGCCCGCATTTATCTGAAGTGTAGAAGAAGTGGCATTTGATGAAAGGTCCGAAGTGGCCGTTAAAAGCTGCACAACATGGTTGGCTAAAAGCCTTTTATCCAAGGGAATCTGTAACGTCTGACTAATCACCGGGCATTCCTCATCATGAGCCACTATCACAGTTATCTGCGCCGGAACCAGACATTTGGCCACGGCGTCCGCTATGCGTAATTTGCTCTGAAAAATAGGATGTTGATTTCAGAAAACTCCCCTCAATGTCAAGTTGATTGGTGCCGCCCGAAGCGGTGCACGCCGGCCGGCCAACTAATATTAGTCTCAATTTTATAAATGAAACTACCCTCTGTACTCAGGCCGCTTACGTCAGTGGCGAGGTATTTTAAAACCGTCGTAGCACAGCTGGCAGCGAGAAGGACCGGAAAATACGATGCCGACTTGAATTCGACCGGTTGTAGATGCCACATGAATTCCAGATGAATCTCAATGTTGTAGGCTTTGCTTTTGGTGATGGCCACAGCAAAGGCAGTGATCACGTCTGTCATGAACAACAAGAGCCAGCATTGAAAAATAACGATTATCATAACCCCATGTGCCATGTGTGTAAGAGATACGAGTGCAACAACAAGAGACCGTATTCATCGCATAATAATTCTTTAAGTGTTTGCTTAAGTTTATCATTAGCCGGAACGTGATCGCTTAGAGATGGATGTAAGCCGCTATCTAAGGCAGCCTCGGTTTAGGTCATGTCCGACTATCGCACAATAGCCACGAAAAAAACGCCATCGTTGACGTGCGACAAAAGTTGTTTTTCATCTGCTAACGGATCATATGCGCATCGATGCAGTCAATATGCACTTGAAAATTTAACACGGTATAAAATCAAAATCGGCGTTAACGAAATCACTTTCACTACCTTTAGGCAACATTCATAAACTTAAAATAGTAGAATTAAATGCCTGACCTTAAAAGTCATTTTAAAAATTATTTAATAAATTAAATTCACGCACTGGCAGTTATTATGTAAATCAAGCGATAGCGAACAATAGAATTTTTGATTAGGTTGCATGAGATCGGCTTTCATGTATTTCACAGAGTATAGAAATCTTGTCGGGAAAGTGATACCATCCTGTGAGTGTGTTCGAACGCGTGTCCGTCTATATATAACGTTATCGACGCGTAAACGCTCATTTCACAGGTAAAGGCATTTTCGCATGACACACCGAACAGAATGTGTGCCATGTGTTTATGTCTGTGTAATATTGAGTCAAGAAAGAGTAAACAAACCCAAGCCATACCTGTAAAACTGCAATCCAGCGGGTTGGCCTCAATGCCGAATACATCCGAAAACACAGTGAATAATTGTTTTCCCTTCGTCAATAAACTCTGCGCTTCGGCAAAATTTCTGAAATGTGCCGCTATAGCTGAAAGCTTGTCTATCACAGAGTACAGTATCTCCGGCTCAATATCATCCGCCGCTAAATCCCGACTGTCCAGCACCTGGCAGCCCTTTTCCAACCGGGCCAATTCACCGGATGCGCCTAATTGCGCTTGGATATTCCACACCAGCTGCGCGCTGAGTGGCTCCACCACCAACCGCTGCACAGCAGCATTCACATACAAATCTAAACTTAATCTCTTCACGTCGACTTCTCCCATAACATCCCGCAGCGAAAAATCTTCCAAATCATGGCGATGCTGGGTTAAAATATACTTTTCCACCGATGCACAAAATACCTTCACGTCATTGAATACCATGACGACATTGTCAACCGGGGCGGGTGCCAGTTTCTGCACAAACTGACCGATTAGTAAACTGAGCGTGAAATCTGCACGGCACGTTTTCGTGATATAGTTGACAATTCTCTCCAGAGAAATATCGTGCTGTATATCCCGTGATAAATCGCTGAATTCACTGAACGTACGTGAGCGTTTGGGCGAAGTGCCCGATGGACTTTTGGATGAGCGGATGGTGAGATGGCGCGCCGCGGCGTAATCCGCATGCGTACTACTGGCACTCGAGCCATCCGAGGTCGTAGTGGGCGTGACTCGATTAACACTCCAGTTGCCATTATCCACTGGCCAGCACTGATCGTAACTGGCCTTTTTCGAGCGGAACACCAGTACTTTCTCTTGTAACTGCGGAGACTCTTTGCTTGGATAACTCTTCGGTAAAGTGTTATTGGTCATGCCATTTAGGCTGATTTTCTTGGATAATAATTTCGAACCGATCCGCTTCAGTGCGGTCACTTTGGACTGGAACGATTCGATGATGTTTTGATCGCGCGATGGCATACATTTGCGCGGCGGTGTATAGGTGACAAAATCGTCAGAATCCGTGCGCTGATCGGGATATTCAATGGCCGTCGGCAATACGGCATCAACCGGTTCATGCGCCTCACTCAGGTCATGGACGGATGAGTACGAGACGGATTCACTGATCACTTCCTCGCCGGTGTCAGTATTATTCTCCGGCACCATATCCTCCACATTCACCGGCAGATTCGGTGCGGAGAAGCGATTGCGGGGCGATACATTGGTCGTTGCTGGGAAACGGCGTTTCCCGCGTCGAATAACCCGGAATTCCTCCTTAACTGGCGGCAGTGGTTCACCGTTGTGGTAGTCATGCAACGATACTGCCGGTGAATGCGAATGGCTACTGTCGACGCCGAGTAATCGCTGGTCATGCAGTTCACTTTCGATCCAGTCGCCCAATGCATCCAGATCACGTAGGGCCATACCGACGGCTTTGGCGCTGTTGGAGGATGTTTCTACGGATGAATGATCATGACTGCCGCCGTCCGGATCGGACATAGCGTAATCGGGAGATTTTGTCCCGGCTAGTGACCAAATATCTTCGTAATCCGATATTTTACTCGACAGCCGACTATTACAGGCATCGGCAGGGACGGTTAATGTCGTGCGGGGCGAGGCGGTGGCGGGCAAATTGCCCGATGATGATTCGGGGGATAAGCGTGATTTGGTTAGACGGCGATTGGAGAAGTGTACCGTGATCGGCGGTGCGGCTGCAGCTGCGTGGGACACGGCTGGTGACGATGACGAGTCGAGTAACATGGAAGGACTGCCAACTGCTGTAGACGCAATGTCAATGTTGACTGCTGCTCTGCTGGTGGAAGCAGATTTCCAAAAGTCTAAAAGTGTAAATACTATATGCTCACCGTGTGTACATCATTTCAGGGTAAGATTATCACTGCGCCGGATCGCATCTAAAGGTGAATACTGAGTGTATACACAAAAAATTCCGAAACGTTTTTCCTAGCAATACTGACCACGCATATAAAATGGCGATCGCACAAATATAAAATACCACGTTAGTGTCGCACGGTAAAATAATATACTCACTTAACCGTAAGAATCAGCACCGGAAAAATTTTCACAGATCAGTCGTGATGAGAAGCGCCGACAGTTCGGAGATGTCTTAGATATAGCACATTACCACAACCGCCAAATACAAAATTCTGTTTCAGAAGAAAAGCGACGACCGTGATACAAAATAGACTAAACAACAAACGTTTGGCACCGCTCGTCTACTTCCGGGCGGAGTTTTATCGCGCATGCGTTTCGCTACGACTAACAAGTGGGTATACGCGCAAGCACTTCACAAGCTAAACGAATCAAGTGAAACCGGCTATCAAATACAACCTTCGCATACAATTGGTGTGTTGATGGGCAGTTATAAATACCAGTGTTTGAGCTGTGTCCTATAAACCATTGGTGTCCGATGTTGCTGTAATTAGTCATTTTTCCTGACGCACAGCCTGCCACTCATAAACTTCTTCGAACGGAAGAAAATATCCGTTAGCTACCAACAAGATTTCATGTCGGATGTAGTAAGTTTTGATTACATACATATTTTCCTCTGACCAAATTTTTACCTATAGGAGGAGGCGCGTACGTAGGCGTGATTTCATGACTACGTTAACAGTGCGGCATCCCTTGAGGCATATGTGACTATCGAGTCGATCTTGTTTTTTAAAGCTGCGTAACAGAAAATTGTAACTTCGTCAGCACTCTGCATATCTGCAGCACTTCCTGCTGTACAATATAGCGTAGCAGGAAGCGACGCCCTTTGAACAATAAGATAATCTTGAATATTAATAATCTGTAACGATCAACAACGAATGTAATATCTATATCTTAAATATAAATTATAATATGTTATTTGAGAATTGTTTGGTGTACCCTATCAACCACAAAATATTGTAACACAATAATAAGTTTCACAAGTAGTTACAAGACTATGTTGAGGAAACTTTAATTTATTCTTATTTGCACCACATCTCCATCCTTTTCTTTGCTTTGGAATTCTTGTACGGATGGCTTTGTTAAGTGGGTATGAATGCGGTCACAACACTACCCAGTAGATGCATAACAGTTATGCTTGACTGAGTGCAGTTTTTAATGTTTAACTCTCACCATGCAGAAGCACCTTTCGCGTTAGCATTTAACGTGGTGTAAAATTTTCCCGCATTTTATAAAAATACTGTCAGTACTTCGTACAACATATATTGTACGCAATTGCAATGCAAACGTCTAGTGGGGCGAAATTAATTTGCCTTTGCAGTCATATTTTATAATAAGTATTTGGGCGTTTACCTGTGAAAGGCATGGATTGAATGATACGAGTCAGTTGATGGTGACTATCCGCATCCTCAACTGCCTTTGGTAGCCGTAAATTAACCGGTAACTCACTTCTGCAATGAAAAATTTGCATTTTTACATTCAGTACAACAGTTTTGGGTTAGTGGACAATTTTCCGCTAATCTTAAAATATGTGACACCTGCGTAGCTTAACAAAAGTTGACAATGAGATGGCCAACGCTAAGTATATTGGTGTGTTTCACAATCTACAGTCCTTCTTATTCCACGACTGGTGAATGAAAATTTATAGAACCATTTTTCCGCTAGGTATACAGAATTGTGTTTGCTGCTACGCGAGTACCTTGTACTTGCATTTTCATGCATGGCGGTGCGTAGCGTACGCACGACAGAACGAAAAACAATAGGGAAGTCATAAAAAATACAGTTTTATTGTGAAATGCAATGCATGCATACAGAGTACGCGCGCACGGTTGCATAACAATAAACAGCTAGGATAGTAAGTGTATAATTTCCACTTGGTAATTGTAAGGGACTAACCGGCTCTGTGCATAATGATGAACCAACAAAGCCAGCGAAGGAAATACGAGGTCTGAGCCTTCAAGCGCCAGTTGCGAGCCACTGGTTTCTATCAGATAATGCTCCACTCGTTGGCGAACTTTAGCAGCTAATTGGTTTGTAGTAGATCCTTCATTCTGAAGAAGGTCAAGAATGTATCGCAGTTTCAAAGTAGGTTTTATAAAGTAGTGATTAACCGTATCTATAAGTACAATACTTCTATACCATGCATACATCAAATACTTACCAAGTATGTCTATTTTATATGAAGTACACAAAATATTTAACCACGGTAAGTAGTACTGGTAGTTGCGGTGAGACATAACCAAAACTTACATTTTTGACTATCTCTAACCACAACAAAAATTAGCAAATAGAAATAAATTCAAATAGTTACAATTAAAAAGCAAACATAATTAACCGTCCAAATATACGGCAAATTTTGTACCGTAACTTAGTTTTAGATAATTTCCATACATTATGGCGGTTATGCATAGCGCATTGTATTTACTCTGAATATTTTATCCTGTCCGAAGGCAAGTTTCGACTTCGGTTTAAAGGAAAGCACATAATTAGAACAAACGTAGTAATAAAAAGGTCACCTACTGGTTGTTGCGTAGTTGTAAGATCCAGGTTTCCTGAGCTGTTTAATACTGTGGTTGTTTTGGAATTGCTAATAGGAATCGTGACAGATAATGCTAATGTCTGCGGTAAACTGGAGTAGCGTACAATAAACGATCCTAGTTCAGCGTTGCGCAACAGCGTCTCAGCCGTCAGCCGGTCAGTTTCCGGTCGAAACCAAATCGATACCGATTTGTCCATTTTCTCCAGCAGTGACATCTTGTCATCACTCGTCGTGTCCGGTTGAGCGGCTAATAGACCACCTGGCTCGCTGCCTCCATCTTCGCTGTGGCGCAGATTTTCTTTGGCATTTGTATCGAATTTCATCTGAAAACACCAAGTTATGCCATACGGGTACAATAACCAAATGAAAGGTGCATAAAAGCAAATAAATATTAATCTACAGATGGCCACACGAAAACGAAATGCACAAAAGCCGGTTTCCGCAAATATAATGTATTCTGTCAATTTAGCTGTACACCGTTCCAGTTTGTCCACGTTAGTTAACGCAGGCATCAAACTATAACGTATACTGCTTTTTTTGAAAAAATGCACATTCTCATGAACGAGTAACGATGAACTTTTGTTTTCACAGATTTATCAATAAAAAAATAAAAGATAAGTGGCATCGTTTTAAGAAGATGTTTTAAAACAAGTAGCCTGGTCGCGCAAAAGATGTTAACGTTGTTGTCATCCGCAAACGTTAAAGCTCCTCAAAAATTTTTTCCGTACACTTTTTTTCATGTAGGTAATTGCTAGTTTTGATTCATAGACATTAAAAATTTATCCCATTGCATAATTTAAAAAAGTAGCTGAGCAAGTAAGTAACTTACGGCTTGCGCGCTGGATTTGGACAGTGAGGAAGTGGACATCAGTGACATGCG
Source organism: Paramacrobiotus metropolitanus (assembly GCF_019649055.1). Taxonomy (NCBI): domain Eukaryota; kingdom Metazoa; phylum Tardigrada; class Eutardigrada; order Parachela; family Macrobiotidae; genus Paramacrobiotus; species Paramacrobiotus metropolitanus. The sequence continues at coordinate 3,394,670 of NW_026570224.1, forward strand.
TAGATTCTGCGGATCGCCATACACTCCACTCTCGGAATCGCTATAGCGCATTAATTCCGAATTGACATGGCTGAGCATTTGACTGCCCACTGCAACAAATTAGCCGAAAATGTAAATGTTCCGAAAAAAACATGTCCAACAACTATGTACATTTGCGCGTGCATAAGTGGGGCTAGTCTTTGCCGGTGCCTTTGCATGTACCGCCACTGCAGCGTCTCAAGTATGCGGATCAGTTGCAGGACATGCACACATCAATTATGATACACCATAAAATGCTGCAGGAGAAACCAAGTGTGTACATGTGTATACCGCACACGTAATAAAGTGGTTAAAAAAATCCGAGCAACATATTATGCGGTCATCAGCGTAAAAGGCCATATACTGAGCATGCACACGCTATCGGCAAACCGCACACCGATAGGTTTCACAATTAGACTTTGATACCGGCACACAAAAGAAAGACAAAACCAGCTGTCAAAAGGACTGGTCAACATTGGTCAGAGCACTAACAACGCCGTTTACACTTTACCGTACATGTCTAATTTTGTGGGTACGCCTGTGTGTACAGATACATGTAATTAGACTGATAATATGCACTGTACTGTGCTTCATTGGCAAAGAAAGAGTTTTATTTACAAGTCGGTAAACAGTAGCAACATGGCCAAGGAAGTGGAAAAACTGAGAGTAATGTATGCCGGCGCATTTTCATGGCATTCTTATGTGACAAAGCGACCAATTAGAGCGTTAAAATTTTGAGCATTATGATACAGTGCATTTTATTCATGTAAGGCAGGATTTTTCTTTTTGCCTTTACTGCGCCCAGTTAAAGTTTTAATTTAGCAACAGCGACCTGAAACCACAATACACAAATAGAAAATTTATGTATTTATTGCGATTGATTCCACTTTATACTCATTACAGTTATCACGCTTTAATTTTTTTAGCAGTGCATGCACAATTTACACTACACGATTTATTCATAATTTTAAACAATTTAATGACAATGAATGGAACTGACAAGTGAATAGCTGTTTAACGAATATATTGTAACCTCTTGCTGTTACGCAGCAATTGTGGGAACAGTCTGGGAAAAAGCGAAACAATATGTGAAGTATGCTACATATAAACAAAAGCACTTTGAATTTGGTGGTCACTCAGCAGTTTCCCAGATAGAAGTACACTATGTGCGGTACTGCATCTGACTGTAAAGAAAAATGTACTTATTTACAAAACAATTCCGGTTGCGCATATCGTTTATATACCTGAACACTTTCTTACTGATCTATTTTACCTAATTGCACCTTGATTCTGTAAATTGTGATACTCTGTGTTAAGCTCGCTACAGGTTATTACAAATCGTACTGCTGCAAAAATCTTGTGCACTCACAATCAAAGTTTGGCTTGAAATTCTATAAAAGACCATAAAATTCTGTATTGTTATCTCGTATCAAATTTTTAGCTGCATAAATTACGGCACAATTTTATTTTTTCTATCCAATATGCATTTCCAGCTTTCCAATTATGGTGCATGAACCAATAAACATGACACAGATGCAACAATATTACACCAGTCTTACAGCCACAAAACGCCGAAAGCGTTTTTCATTATCAGGCACCTTTATGGTGGTGCATAAACCACTGCAGTTTTTTGTACAATTTCTCAAACCTAAAGGCAGTAATTATTTAAAAATAGGAAAGGCAGCAACGGCATTGGTTCCATATGCATACAGCTATTATATTTGTTCATTAGCCGCATTCTTTAATACACGAAATCGCCGCTGGCTGTGACGACTGCAGAACAGTGAATCCATAATTAGACCATAATAAGATCTATGCAAACTTAAATTTATTGCATTTTGTATCGGATTGCTTGAATTTCTTATTAACTGATATTTAAACTAACGCAAGGCTTAATATGTGGCTTTTTACAACGAATTGCTTAATCTGGGTTACACAACTGACGCATTCTGCTCCAAAAATATAACTTAAAAAGGCCAATTACCCATGGCGTCGGTTACAAAGTCAAAGACCCGAGCATTTGCCTATGCATAGTTGAGAATAATTGGTTTGTGGCAATTAAAACTCAGATTTTATCTATGCTAGTAAATAATGAAACACATATTTTTCGTAAAATTAAAAAGAAAAGGATGCAAGAAAGCCGAATCCTTGTCCAGTGCTCATTTAGCGTGCACAATTTGCAGAGCTGATTGCAAATTAAATCCACATAGGCAAGTAATATTATGGTATCACACTAGCATTATATTTACCGCCTAAACCAAGCTTAAAAATTCAGGTCAACGAATGACAGGAAAGCAACTTAATTCGTACACAAATATAAAAGAAAAAAAGGTGGGCTTGTTATCAAAATTTTGCACTAATATTTTCCGACGTAGCCATAGAATTTGTATTTGCATTTCCGACATGTAATACAAAACAGGTGAAATATTCTGCTGTTGCAAACCTAGCCATCTACAACAAGTCCAGTAACTCACTTACCGGCAGGCATATTGATAAGTCGAGGAGAAGGGACTGCAAATTGCCATACAATTTCACTTGCATTAAAAAATATATCTTAACTCATGGGGCATACGGTGCGTAAATAAATTAACGTTAGTCAACAAAGCACTGCAAAGGTAAATGTTTAGTCAGATGGGAATCTTGAAGCCGCGCTAGCCGGTGACAACAAAGGAGTCCACTGTTGAATGACTGTAGAAAAGTATATTTGGCCATAAATTATCCAAGCACTGCGGCGAAAGTCATCGTAGCGTATGTTGATGAGTAACGATTAGTATAAGTACACGTAGCGGTGGGGTTCATTTGCACCAATGTGCTAGATAATGACCAGCCTAAAAACACTATTTAGACATGTATAAAAAAGTGTGAGACTGGGGCTGGTACTGTGTAATAACGCAAATGTATGGTGAGAAAACTGATCAGCCGACGTATGGTATATTTTGCGCGATGGCGACATAATGCGCTACTGATTCATAAATTCCAACTGAGAAAGTTTGAACAACTTCCAAGTTTTTCCGGCGTTGGCTGCTGCTTTAAGTTACTGCTGTATGTATGAATTGTTTAAGTCAAGCGCCGGCATTTTTCGGCATTTGCTTCTCCATTCCGGCTGAAAATGCGATGGACGAGTCAGAAGCACTTTAACTCTTTAAGATAAGTCCTTCTTCATAAAGTATCACATATGAACCAGTTTCCGCTATAGAGAAAATGTTGACGTAGAGTGGTGTGTTATGAATGCTTAACGGCTATTCTCGCATAAGTAGTGGTCAATCAGCTGACAAACACGAATAGAAAATATCCTCTATGTACACATGTCCCGTGTACCAGATTATGCTGTTCCATCTACCGGATTAATGTTAATCATCAGCGGCAAATATAACACATTTCCTCGCAAAGACGCTCTCGTATGGTTTCCGGTTGTTATGCTGGCACTTCCTAATATTTTGTAGCAGTAATTAATATTACTAATTATACAGGCCCTAATACTAAAACCTGCGACAGTTTCAATGTGTGAACAAGATTACTCGTACCGCTATTACGAGCAAACGTGCACAAAATTTGCATAAACGTTTTTTGAGGCAAAAACGTATAGTTAATCGTGTATTTTTCTCAGGAGAATGTCTTTTAAAATGCATTCCTTGATAGGAAGAAGCCTTGATGCGTTCACCAATTCAAAACATAAAGCAAAGACACTATGCATTCAGAAAAATATACTACAAAGTACATAAAAGTATAGATAGATAATAGATAAAGTATATGTAGTTAAGTACATATATTTTTCTGACTGCATCGTGTCTTTGCACGTCATTTTTTATATTTTGAATTGTATTATGTTTTTTACTGGCAATTTAGCAACACTACAGTACAATTGTTACACGCTGGAGGGTCACTGGAGACCGGTCGGTTTTATCAACAGCAGTTTGTTAACAAAATGCTAGCGACGTGGGATATCTTGTACTTACTACTCTCCATGACATTGTTTCTGCTGCATGTGATAATCTCAGGAAAATATTTTCCTAGTTGTTTCCACATTTTAGAATTCTTTGCTAATTTTTCTATGTCGATCGTTAGTAGTACAACTGTACAAGTATTACAACAGCGCTGTGCTAAAAGTTATGCGATAAAAACCGTTTGTCTTTCCTGGCTTTCAAGCAGAAGCGCCATTATTTTCACCCAACAACTAAACCAAAAGTTTCTCCATAAAAGTGAGCAATTATAAAAAAGGCATCGCGGAAAAAAACTTTTCGGCAGTACAAAATGTACAGGAACAAAAGCAAAAATAATCACAGCGAAAAAATTAACGAAAGCAATTCAACAACAACCGCAAATTATCACCTAGTCTTTGCGATTGTGTTTCACACAACGGAAATCTGAAAGGTATAACCGTGATTCAATAGTGCGAGAAGATCTGTCCGGATTGTAGCGGATTTCGGATGCCACAGACAAACTGGAAAAATGAAGCGAACAATAAAATACCACACAGTTACGCGAAGCAAACAGTTGTACTGCAGCACTTCACTGACGCTAAAGTTTCCAATTCCCCGCTTTCTTCTACATTATGGGTTTATCTTCTCCATACATTGCTTATTAACTTACAATTCATAAATCAACAGAAAATCTCTCTACCTTACTTACTTTTTTGTAGAAATAAACGCTAACGTCACAACGGGATTCAACGGGTGGACGACATATATCAACACAGCTGTAGGCTGAAACAGCAAACACCATCAAAACAAGTGACAAAAATGATCTTACGCAGTTTGAAACAAAGTTAACTAGAACAGCAAAAAACGATACTCATACCCGGCTTGTCTGACGTATTCCGGCACAGAATCCGGGAAACTTTTCTTTCTCAACATATACACCGGAGGCAACTCTTACCAGTTTATCCAATTTCTATGCACCAAAAAGCCCATGAACAAACAAGCAAACCGTAAACTTAACAAAACTCCGGGAAAATACAGCTTACGGCCACGTCTTTCTGTCCGTACGGCATCGACCATCTGAATAAAACCTGCCGACACTGGACGTTCGTTTTCAAAAACGTTCGGCCACTGGAAAGAAATAGTCAAGAAACTGATTCAGTGGTCTGATCCATAAATCACGAGAACCGCTATTTTTAACTGGATACACATTTTATTTACCTGGTTACAACAAAGCAACTAGCCGGTAACGGGCAAGTCGGGCATGTTGCCAGCGGAGGTTCGGGTGTGATAAAAGGCATCACAATGTCGCCTCTGCTGCGGGTTTTCACCTGTTCACGGGCAAAATATTTGCGACGGTATGGACTAGGAGCATTGTGAGGTGGGGGCAGCTGTTCCAGGAGAAACTGCACAGTCGGATGCGTGAGACCGAGGAATTCCAGGGAGGACGGTGCGGTAGCCGCGGCAGTGCGGTGTTCATACCGCAAGCCACGGGAATTTCGGGCATTTTGCAAACGGGAATACAAATGTTGAATGAGATCTACGATACAAAATAAAAAAGAGATGCAGCTGAATGCTACTGTGTGCTCAGTTGTTTTTTTCAGAAAATGCGTTTAAAAATCGCACCTATTGGGGAAGGAGACACAGCAAAGTATCCGTCATCTCCCATGAGAATAGATAATCTAGAAGGCACTTTTGAGATTTTCGAGTTATCCCGGTGTTCCAGGTAATCACGCAGTTCCCTAATTTGTTTCTGGCGGCTTCTACACACTTCCTCTCGTGCTCGGGTTTTTGCGGTGCCGAACAGGTAGTGATTCGGATCAGGGTCTTCCACGGGTGGCATCAAGCATAATGCAGGATCACTTGGATAACAAGTCCCATCATAAGGACCTACACCATTAAATTCAAAAAAACTTTTTTTCAAAATGAATACAAAGTCGTACACAGCAAAATTTGTACCTCCAAAACCGCTCGATTCCACAACGCGCTCTTCATGCGTCGCTGCGAAATGCACTTGCTTTTTCACTTTCGTCGGTTTGACACCACCTTCAGTCATAAGAACGGAACCTAACGGTAACAAACGTATAGCTAAACTTTAAACAATCAAAACTTGTGATCAGAAATAACAAGTATGTTTAAAATATCCGAAAAGAGATTCAAACATCTAAATACTTACGGATTTTAGGCGCATTCGATTTTGGGTTGAGTGATATCAAGGACTTCGTCCCACAACCAGGTTGTGTCGCATCGCCTGCTTTGACAGCGTTCGCACTCTTCGGATCTACAAATTGCTTGTTTTTAAGATTCCATTGCTTTTGCAATATTTACACAATTTTTTCGTACAAAAAATAACTATGCCACGATGTATTGTGCAATTATCTCGTATAAAAATAATATAACACCATGCTGCGCGAAAAATGCTCACGTTGACAATAAAGCAAATTGTGATGGTTTTGACTAATTCTATTTATATGTTATTAACGCCTGATATTTCAAAGAAAAGCCTGATTGTGAGTACCAATACTTACGTTTAATAATAACGGCGCGTTGCTTTTTTATACACAAGCCGTTTCCAGCAACCGGTAGGCTGTTGCTCGGACTTTCACAGCTGTCAGCAAAGCTACGCTTTTTTGGCATATTCGGACTGACAAGTGCAGTGTCCCACTGGTTCACCCCGCGTGGCACTGGCTTTCCGGAACAACTGTTTCCCAGCCCACGCATTCCATTGATCAAACTAGAATTTTTCTGTGGGTCGGCAGCCGGTAGTGCAGTAACGTCAGCCGCAGGGAATTCTCGAGAACGCGGCAGCTGGATAGGTTTCCGCGTAAAGCCATTCTTGTTCACATCGTCCTTCACCTGGATACGAACATTCTCCTGCTGAACATTCCGACTGCGTCGCATAGAAGCGCGATGTCTTAACACGTCCGACGACGTCGACAAGTGGGCATAATGGAATACGAGCAGTGACTGGTTCATTTTAGATAAATCAGAACCTAGTCGTTCAACCTCATAGTTCTTCTTCGGTATGATGGTTGATATCGGTGGTAACGGGCGCCATTTGGCACTGGAAACATCCGAGTCGGTTGTCGGCGACAAGCGTGGCTGCTCTTCGGGAGGAGCAACAAAAGGTAAAATTCCTGAAAGGGCAATCATTTTGCACTTTATACAAACCAATATACCAGACAGTATCAGAGACAAACAATGGAAAAATTATGCTTCACGGGCTAACCTTTCATCGATGACACATCCCACGATGGCCTTAAGGAGATTTCCGGACTCAACGAGCGTCTTTCATGCGTAGAGTCCACATCTGCAATCGGGCCTCCATCAGATACAAGAGATATTTCTGGTATCACAACTGATGCCCCGTCGACAGGCTTTGCTTCCGGGCTAACACTTGGAACACCGACATCTACAGAAATAGGGTAATTCGAGGCGCTCGATAACTGTAATAATTACATTCCGGCTGCGTGCAAGAGTAAGCACGGGCGCGGACTGCTTGTACGGGATTTTTTTATTTCGCAAATTCTTTGAGATAAAGCGCTGCAAACGTTTTAAATTTCCTTTTTAAATTTTTAATGCTGTATATGCCATGAAAATTACACGATTCCATCCTGGCCATGCCGCCGGGAGGATTGACAAAAGTCTGGCTTGGAAACATAACTCCTGAAATCTGAGTTTTGATGGCTCACCTACAAATAATTGATAGCTATCCAAATTTAATGGCATATACCTAGAGTTGTAGTCACTGCAAACCGGTACAAGTCAGAAATTCGTGCACGCATTAAACACCCGTGCTGACTTCCCGTGCAAGCAGCAAACGCCCGTTCCCGAACTCGTGCACGCAGCCAACGCCCGTGTTTTCCCATGCACACAGCATGGACCTAATAACAAAATACTAAAATTAACAGACTACAAACACCAACCGCATGGTACTGCCGCAGCAGCAGTGTCGGTCTCCATTACAGTGGTCCGCTGTTCTTCGGCTTTACATTCGGGTAATTCTTCTGGCTTACATTCTGGTAATACTCTGGCTTCGGTCACATTTTCATTAGGCAGGGTTTCTTCGGGTTTGGCGGGCACTTCGGGGTCGTCATTAGGTTCTTCGCTAGGGATCCACGCTAAGAACACAAGTCCACTTATTGCAATTCATATGCTGTAGGCTGAATGCATTTATTGTTCAGATTCCACACATACCAGGCAGACGGGTCACTTCTAAAATGGAGCATAATCTCGCCTTCAGCTCATCGCTAGATTCAATATCCACTATGAAAAATCGGTATTGTGTGATCCCCATTGGATTCACAGTGCTCCAATACCACTTGCGGCCACTAAATCAAACAAACAATGGATTAAAACGGGAAGACATGAAACAAGAAATAATATGGCACATTAATGGAAACCAAAACCACTGTATCCAAAATGCAAACAAAAAACTCTACACTTCTTCCATCAACAAAGAGATACCTATCAAAAGTTTAATCATACTGTTGATTCGCTACCTGTATCCGCAAGGTATCACAGACTCGGACAGATCCCATCCCCTCACAAGACGCCCCAGTGATCTGACGACAGTGCCTCCAAAATAAACACATACTTCTCCTTTCGGCATGGCAGACCAATCGGTGGAAGACAGCATATGCACATCAGACCAAGAGGTGCGACAATAAATGGGCAAGTCATTATCTTTACGCGAAGGGAAAGAACCATTGCGGAGGAGCAGGTGACTGGTGCTGGTTTTGTGCAAAGGACACAGCACCTAAACAAAAAAGATAGACACCTAGAGGCTGCTGAGCCAAAACTAAAGTTCATTCACTAGTGGCACATGAACATTCAGCACATATCGGTTTTCCATTCTTACCCCTTCAGAAGGTAGAACAATGCACTGCTCTTCAATTGCGCAGTTCAAATGGTACGAATTTGGGCATTTCGGATGGAGACAGCCAATCATTCCAAACCGGAGAGGACAGCTCGCACATTCTCTTCTCCAAAACCTCCCGGTATCCAGGCTTTCCAGCTACAGATACAGACAGTATCACTCGTGATGTCACACAAGCATACATGGCTATGGGATACCTTAAAAACGAAGAGACTATTAACAAACATGAAAACAAAAACACGTCACTATAGAAAAATTTATCTGAGAAATACTAACAAGCAAATTTATACATCCATATTAAAAATACAACGATTATAAGACTTACTTTAAAAATGGCGTAGTCCCAAAATAAATGCCGCGTCGCGAAGAAGGAAAGACAACCGACATGCGCCCATAAATCAAATCCCATGGAAATTAGCCGGCCACCGGCACCCTTCTGATCATCTCCCGCCACACAGCAGAAATGGCAGACTCGACAGTCTACCACAGTGCGGTCACCAAGAACTGGCGAAATCATACTCGAACTCGTCCGGTCGTATATCCGGGAAAGCGGCGTAATGCTCAGCCACTCGGGAAGGGGTTTCTGGAGGTTTGCATTACACTAAAACAAATTTATACGTTTAGAAACAAGAATGCATTCATTTCCATTTTCTATTCCATTTTACACACTATTAATGAATCAAATATTAATCGCTGTCAAAATAATTAAAAAGAATTCGAAAAAATTAACAGAAAAATATGGGTGCACGAAAAAATTAACAGCGTCGTTGTTGTGATGCGGTATCGGATAACCCCGACCCGAAAGTAAAAAGTAAAATGTTTTTTGCATCCGAGCTCGATTTGCTGCTATGGCGCCTTCAGTGGCATACAGTTAGCCGCTTTACGAAATTTTACTGCTTACATTTAATGTGGACGGCATCCACTGGGTCAACTCTGAGCAATACTCCTGAAGCGCACACCGAGATTCCATGGAAATGGACGGCAGAGCGGCGATTTCTGTCAAACGCCGTACGAATGCATTTGCATTGCCACAAGCATCTCGATCGTTCCTCAGAATCACAAGATCTCGCACCAGACGCGAGTAAATACTACAAAAAGTTATTTTGTCCTAAGTTCGAACATTAGCTTTTTCATGATGTACGAGTACATACAAAATAACAATTTTACAATTAGCAGACACGATTACTGTACCATAATTCGGTATTCTGGTGTTTCCCTCGCTGAACACTAGGCTCAGATTGATCAGTCAACGCCACAGGTTTGACATCACTGGCATGTGGTCGACCATACAATCCGCTTCCAATGCATACTGACAACTGCCGCACGCTGCCTAAAAAATGAAACTGCATTCTTAGAAGGACATAATGAAAACTCTAAGCAAAAATTGCGCACCTTTCTCACACAGCGCAGCAAAACTATCGGGAAAGGCAAAGTTCAACTCCCGCACGAACGATCCATCTGGTGAACTAGCTACAACAGAAGAAATTATGAGTTACGATTACAAATTTCTACGACTTTGGTAAAAGCAACCCAACGTCAATGGCTGCCTGATGTTAATGGCTGGAGTCTCATTCAAAAAAATTCTTGAATGAATAAACAATCCAAATTTAGTACCATAACTCCATTAAAAATGATTCTCGATGCGATTACATAATTACGTATCAACATCAATTTTTTTCCAGAATTTTAACATTTAAAATTCCAGAAATGATACCTACCACCACTGCTGCTTCTAGGAATTCCACTGTCTGGACTAGGCTGATCAAAGAACTCATCCATAGGATTGGCGGAAAACCGGTTTGAAACAAACAGCTTAATAATCGCTCTGGTTTCATCCTGCATGTCAAACCTATTAGGCTCTTCCTCGGCATCACTCGGCAAACTTATTCCCAAATCTTCCTCGCTGTTCACCTCGCCCAATGCCCGTTTCTGCATATTCCGATCGCCTTGGCTAGTCAACAGCGGCGAATCATCATTCCGGCATGACAGTTCCCAGTTCATCAATAACATGACATATTTTATCACTTTATCCACAACGCTCTGGCCATGTATCCTGGTCCATAGAACATGTGGAGAGATCTGTCGACTGCTCATACAATTGAAACAGACAAATGCTTTTGCAATATGTTGACCTAAAAATACAGTTTGAATCTCCATCATGCTCTTTAAAATTAATGTGAATACTTATACTGAATATGTTAACGAATACATAAACCAAGTTAATCAAACCAAAGCGATGATGTATGCCTATTCCTCACACTTCCCAGCGTTACTATAAATTTCGTATTTCATTTTAACGATTATTTTACCACAGTTGACCTTACGTACCTGGCGGTCCACAAGTTGTATGATACGTATCGCCGCAGTAACTGCATACCGACTTCCTGAGATCAGGGATATCACAGCAGTTTTTGCAATAGTCACGTTCCCTTCTGTTTCGGCAAACCACGCAAACCTCCTTAGTGCCGCTACAGAAATCTCGACATAAGTCCGCGTTGTACACAAACTGGTGACACACCTGGCAAGCTGCATTTGTAAAACAGCCATTGCAAACCTGAAACAATCCCTATTAGTGAAGATGGATATTGAATCCCTGGTGAAATACTTCCACTAGTTAAAAATACTGCTTTATATGTTCATATTAAAACTTTATGCTTCCTCCTTTATTTCCATACTTACTTTAAACTCATTCGTGCTATTCCGGAACAGCACACAAAAATTTGTATTATTATTGCAATAAAGGTGGAACTGCCGATGACATCGGAAGCAGGTTTCAATCACGTCATTCGTAAACTGTTTCCCACTGTATTCCGCGCCTGCAAAGAAATAACATCTTCACATGTCCACCTTTTTAATCAGATGTCAAACCGCTGTAATTGTTTAAACAAATATTATAGCACACATAGCAAGAAGGTCAAGATAAAAAACCGCGTTATAAAATAAGCGATTTTAGATGACAATTATAAACTTCTTAACCTACAGAAAAACGAAAACTGTCGGCAGGAGCACACAACGCAAAATACAGAGGACCCACCGAAGGTCAGCTGCGTACTTGGTTATATAAACTATTCAAGGAAACAAGAATTTAAGTTTCGACAAAAAAACTGAGAAAACGGAAAGAAACTGAAGCAGGTTACTGTGCAGTTTATTAAAGATCGTTTTTGAAAAATTTTCTTTGTTTCGCTGTGTCCGTCCTTGCGATGTTTTCGACAACATTTCTGAAGGGTTAACTGCAAGCAGTGTACCTAATATTACTGTGATAAAAGGACGTTTTCAGAAGTTTTAAGAATAGAATAAGGTTTTTCACAATACACCAAAATTTACCTTTTCAAAATTCTTGCTGCAATGAATTCACGTACATGCTGGGAGGTGCAAAACCGAAAATCTTACTTCAGGTACGTCTTTTGTAGTACAGTAATGTGCCGCTGACTACTGCACTCACACGCACTAATCAATCATACATTATTATATTATTCTGCGATGCTGGTCTGTACAAGTAACCAGAATCGTTAAGAAAAAACAAAATCATTCATAGTTTTGGTTCGGTCTCGTCAGATTAAATTGTGACAGTTCCTTACCTCCACAAAGAGAACATTGCGCACACCGGTGACAATACCATGACGTCAAACGCGGTACAAGCTTTTCCGGAACGTGAGCGCAAAACGCATGGTACGAATCACAGCAGCCTAGACACAGGATCATCTGCAAAAAACCGGTTCCATAGTCCAACAGGCCTTAACAAACAACCACGATACAAACATATGCAAATCCGTGACGTCAAACAGATAACTACGTCAACAATCAGCTGTGTTAGTCGCCATTATATAAAAAAAGACAGGTAAAATATAAGCGGAAAAAGCGTAATATTACGGATTTACGGTTTATTACCAGATGATCTCCGACAGTTCCACAGCGACCACACAGGCCATGGAGCGGAACGCTACGAGCGGTGGATATCACAGCAAAGGGGCCATCCTTGCATTTATAATCGGAATTAAATTCGCAATTCAGGCGCTTCGGGTATCGCGACAGGCTGACATTATTCTACAAGAATTAACTCATTAATGATTAAAAACTGCTGTTCTGTATTTCTACACTATGTATTTTGCAAAACTTCCTCAAGTTTTTAATTCACATAGAAGATACAAAATTTTCATCCTTAATCAAGCTCAGTGTTCCAAAGACCAAAAGTGTTCCTCAATCTTTTCTAAACTAAAAAGTAAAAAATATAAAATTTCCAGCTGCAGCCTAAACACAGAATCTTGTGTAAAAGTGTACACTACAGTATCACAACAAACTGACTTGCGAAAACTTGAAATCTGTACTAGTATTTTTTAGAGTTCCGATTTTAAAGCAAACGGAACACATGCAAGTCTTAGAACTTTCGAAATTCGATTTTAAAAAAGCATAAATTGTGGCTAACCTTAAAAAGCGGATCCGAACAGTGGTCCTAAACAAAACAAAACAAAACCACGTGACGAATGAGTCAGCAGACGTTTCATCATGCTGCACAGTAGGCAACAAACAAACACTCGCACAAAAACTTCTTACAAAATATGTTCTTCGTGCAGATTCAAATCCGTATCGCAGGCCTCCCCCGCATAGTTGCTGGGAAACATCCGTTCGGGAACTAGGTTGTGACGCAGCGCTGGTTGCGCTGGTCTCTTCGGAGTGCAACTCGTCTGGACAAGAGCGAGCTGGCTCGTCCGTGTTGCTGGCTCCTCCTGACCGAACCACACGATCCGACGTCAGATCATCCAGCACACGCAGCCAGAATTCTGGCTTAATCTGGCGTGGCTCCGTTGTCAAATAGGGTTCACACAGCGCATCCCAGTCAGCCTGCGTAAACCGATCTGGATGCGCGTCCATAGCCAAGTGTCCTGTCCTGACGTCGTTCTGACGCAGCAACTAGCAAGCCACACACAAAGCGTTATGACGGCTCTTCACACTGCAAACGAGAAACATTCACTTGAAGTGCGAGGAACACTGTTATTGCAAACGCAGTCATCATGTGCAGAAAATAAAACTGAGAAATATTAAAATCTATTGAAACGAAATACAAATTCAAATTAATAACAAAATAAATTATCCATTCTGGACTGCAAAACCGCAGCTGTTCTTTAAAATCGGCACTCGGCAGACAGTTCATTGATATGCACTCATTATACAGTCTTTTTGCAGCGAAGTGATGTCATAGCGGTAGGCCATGGTACTGATGTTTGCAGTCTGCAGTCTGCACTCTACTGCTTATGGACGTAAGTAGTATAAAAGGGGCGGTAAATTACGGCTCACATAACAGAAGTAGAGTATTTTGTGTGTAAACATTTTCTAAGTATCAAAAAAATAAAATAGCGCTTTGAGTGGCTGGCTATCTTACAAAATCTTTCCTAAATAAACTCTAATTTAATCTATAGTACATCCCAAAACCATTAATGAGTATACTTACTTGTAAATTCGTTACCATACGAGTATAAACATTCCTTATGCAGTTACTTCCTTAAATTAATATTAATTGATTGTGAACACAATACTTTAACATTTGCTATCACTACAACCGTTAAGAGAATGATACGCTTTAACTGATTTTGTTGTTGTTTCTTTTCAAACTGCCTGTCTTCAAAAACCTTTTTACAGATTGCAGAACATGTTTTTAGTTGTTTACCTTTCTGGGCGTGGCGGGCATTGTGGTAACATACTGTACTCATTAGCACTTAGCAGATATTCCGCTTTTATGCTCGTATTCCACCTGACAAACCATCGCAAAATAAATTATCGATAATGAACAAAAGCTGCAGTGTTTGATATCAACGCAAAAGGATCAGGTGTGCTTCGCAAATATGTGTTCTCGAAAAGCTCAAGAACACGGACTCTGGCATATTGATATTAGATGCATGAAGAAAATTAGTTGTAGACGTTTAGTGTAGAACTTGTCGTGTATTCTTGTGAAAAAGAAATTCCAGAGCTTACAGCAAAATGATTTTTCTCACTAACGTAAGAAAACATGTTCCATTGTGAAACCCGTAAGCGTCATCCGTCTTCCCTTTCGTGTTCAAAACTGCGGTTGCCAAGATGTTTTCCGGTTTAATTCCAGTACGTACCACGGTACCAGTGGTACGACACCGAAGTACATGACGTAATTACGAATTTTCCCGTTACCTTGCAATAATTCATGTTTTCGTACCAGAAACTAAAAACCTTACTAAGAAAAACAAACAAACAAAAACTGAAAGCAGGAAACAAATTATAATCAACTAAATTCTGTCATCCCATAGCAGATCAGTGATGTAGTAGGAGTAACAGTTATCTTGATGGTGCCGTTGGTTTGGGCATATTTAACCGCATCTGGGCCATCTGCTTCTGCATTGCTTCCATGACATCTAAAAAATACGGTTAATGCAGGAAATTATAAGAGCGTCTGTTTTTCGACTTTTATCAATTTATTAGCTGAGACACGTGACATCTGATTAAAAGGAATACTTATTTATTATTTACTGAAAATGCATTCTGACAGAAGACACCATAAGTATAACCATCAATCACGAATTAAACCGCCACGCCAGATTTCCTAAATTTTTTAACTGCAAGAATGTTATGCTAAATTACGAAGTATTCCCAATTTCGCAACATCACATCAATCATAATTATCTAGCTTATCAAATTACGAAAACACCAGGTATTATTATAGCCGTGACTAGAAGGCAACTATGATAAATTTTATGAAAAAGTCTGTTTAAGAAGTTTCCGCTGCCGAACCGACAGCAAAGACCATAATATAAACTTCGTAATGCACCATGTGCACCCTATTAAAGCAAATATAATTGTAAATCAATTTTGTAGTGTATGCACTCGTCCTCGTTAAAACGAAACTGCCTCATCTTATGGTAGAAATAAGTAAAACTGCAATAACTTCGCTTATGAGCTTGCTATTACAAGTAAATTTTCTTACTTTTCAATGCCTAACTAATAAAAATAGTATCTACCACCATACATATAAGTACATGTACAGCAAGTAAGTAAAGAAACACATCAAAACAAGCACGCACTATCAAAAATGGTATTCTTTTTAAAAAACACAAAGCCAAAACAGGGAACTTACGTTGACGATTCATAAGCTTTTCTTGTCCGAGTTTCTGGAGGTTAGTCAACTGCACATTGATGAACTCAATACGCCGCTTAAAGTGTTCTCTACATTTTTCATGACTCTGAAACAAAAAATGTGAATCAGAAATTACACTTTTCGAATCTAACCTCGTTCCCAGTTGCACCATACCATTTCCACAAAGTATCCAGCGCCAATATCTACAAGGTTAGTTCCACAATCCACCGTTTTACCTCGTACTAGGAGCTAAAAAGCAAATCACACGGGTTATTCGATAGAAATACCTAACTAATTATTTAACTGCCTAGACAGCTCAAGTGTTTTAACACTTAACAGCTAAGTCTAAGTCTATTCTAATTACCCCATCACATAAAGGGACGAGCAGTTCCTCCCCGTTTCCTATCTGTTCCAGCTGCTTTGTAGTCTCCTGTGAAGCTAGAAAATGTTGCTGGACCGCTTGCAATTTCTGGATGGAATCCGTCAGCAGTGTCATATCCTAATTCGGCGATCATGATAAGTATGCAAGTCAGGGGATCAGAAAGTACTCATTGACTATTTCTATTGCTGAGGAAGGACGAAACCACGTCGCTGGTCCGCCAACGAGCACAGGGTACTCACTAACTTACATTCTCAAATTTCTGTTTAATGTTCTGAAGTTCAGTCAGCGCCGCAATCTGGCGTTGCTGGTCCGCGACTGGCCCGGCCATTTGGGAATAAATCAAAGCTGATACAAAAGAACCGAATAACACTTAAAATGAACTACGAGTACTGTACTCCGTCTTAATAATCACGGATTCACAAGCTGCTCGATTCCACAAGTGGTGCGCGGATCGCTCTCCGAAGAAGTATTCATAAAACAAGGGTGAAATTAAGAATGAAAAAATTCAATGCGAGTAGCAGAATATCAAATTATCGATCCGTAGTCTGTTCAATGATAATTTCAAGATTCCAACAACTTATTTCGGTAAAATTTTATTCTGAAGTTGTAAATTGTAAGCTAACTGCTGACTTGCAACTTGCTTTGAAGTTTGAACTACCATCCGATTCCAGAACAAAAATTGTTAAACGATGCAATCGCCCCCTTATGGCAGCTAGGTTCTGTGGAGTTGTTTTTGTCAGTATTTTGGTCTTTCACTCTTTCCTGCCTTTAAAATCATGTGTTGAAACTTGAACGTATAAGTACTTGCGTGCGCTGCTCGCACAAATTAAATTAAAACCGCGTGTTACTACTATCGAATACGAAGTTAAATATCTCTTGAAACTAAATTTCTCTGCTTTTCATACATATCATCATGATAAGAAATTATTGTCAAAGATTATCGTGAGATACGTCGCATAAAATATTCTGAGTAACTGCGGAAGGTCATAATTGTCATATCCATCACCAAATCGAGGTTCCGGCCAAGTTTTAATCGTTGTTCTCGTAAAAACAGGCTTTGCCGCTGTAGAATCCATAATAAAAAACACCACTGTAGAACCCTTTGTAACATAAATGTAACATCTGGAAAGTTAGCTAAATTATCTGTATCAACCCTAGTTTCTTCGTTCTATTATCAACTATGCACAGTCAGAAAACAATCTAACATAAGATGAAAACCTAGTTTTGTTTGCAATTTATGAACGCCGGAACAGTACATAAAACAACAGAGACACGTGAAGAAGTAGATGCGCTCAGTGACCGCTAATAAGTGTGTCTTTATAAGCAATCACGTCTGTGAACTGAAGTTCGCATTGTGGATGTCCATGCAACACCTTCCTTCGTAGACTCATTTGGCTGCAGATGCAGAACTTGACTAAACCCACAGCATGGTACCAAAAATGGCAGATGGATCTTCTCAGTCGTCATTTAGTTTCTCCCGTTTGTCAATCGGCCCACCACATCCTATCTTGGGACAATTTTTCAGTTGGATACCACAATCATAGCAGGTGTCGTTGTGACCTATGAGTAGGTGTTGAAGATCGTAACCGATTTCCTTCCACGTTTAAAACGAAATAAACTTCGTACTCACAGCGTTTATCAAACTGTTTATTTGTGTACAATAAAATAACAAAGGTCTACTATTAAAGTATTTTTCTGCTAAACAGCTCTGCTGACTTACCACACCACAGCATGAGACAGTCTCGAGGATTTGTCTTGCAGATAACGCATATATCATTTTCCCCGCTGGCGCGTTTGCAATCTCCATTAGTGCCGGTAACGTCAAGAACTGCAATGTGACAAACGTATTAGTGAGGTAATCTTATTCAAGCTTTGGAAGTTTTCCTTCGCAACAATATTATAACTTCCGACCATAGAAAAACAGTTAACGCTACTTAACAAGAAAACTATCGACCATACAATTTATTGAGTAATGTCACCATAATTCTGACGACTGGGACATCAGCGTGCTCGCTTACACATATTACTGCCTTCGGTTTGCACATGTTCCACTTCGCCGGTACAAGTCTCATCGTCGTTTTCCACATCGTCATCTGCCAATAATTCAGGTGGGATGGTTTTGGGGTCGTTCAAGATAGCTGCTTTGGTACGCGTATTCGGTTTGCATTCCACCTGTTATGATAACAAGACAATCAATTCGTGTACTCAAAGAGTTTAAAAGGTCCTTAAAAGGCCGTTATTCCAAAAAGCAACTGGGTATGTAAGACAACAAGGCGTACATACTACAATAAAAAAATGTTGCCATTAAGAAAACCAAGAAAAACCAAAGATTAAAACTCTCCACAAACTATGAAATTAGCCGACACAAGATGAATTTTAATCTTAAGCCAGACTCGTTTTGCCACAAATCATTAACCCCCATAAAGATAAATAGTAACAAAAAAATTGCACATCGTCGTACCATGAAACATTGCCAATAGTTCAGAAGTCTAAAGTAGTACAAAATCTGTTATATCTGGCGCAGTTTTTAGTCGAAAAGTTAAATTTTAGTTTTACACAATTTTACAACGATTACGATGGTAAATCATTACACGGAAGTGCAAGTTACCTTTCTGTTACAGATCTGGATATACCGAATGTTCAAGAGATATTTAGCATCTTCCATACTCTCCAGATCAATATACGCGAAACCTCGATGCCGAACGCGGTCGTTTTCGTTAATGTAAAGTACCCGAACATCTCTGATCTATAAGCATAAAACATGCTTCAAAACCGGAAGCGAAATGTTGCCGCCGGGCCAATCAAAAGTTTAGCAGTGGCCACCGAATAAATTACAAGACAAGTAGCCACTATTTTATGCAATACTACATATTATCACAATTAATAATGCCATATAATGACACACATACGATAATTTCATGCGGTAAGTTAGTCAAGATACAAAAAGTTTGCAGTCCCACCCCGCGAATCAAATGAGGACGGATAGCTTCTTGCACAATTGCCACATCAGCCTGAACCGGTATACCACCGAGAAAGATCTGATATTCCGTTTGTTTGACGGAGCGAGCAGCAGGGATCGGTCGGGTGTTGGACTAATAAAGTGAAGACATTAATCAGTAACATTATTCGCGAAATTTGGAAGAATGGATGAGATAATACTGTTAAAAGATGATACACCAACCACAACGACTCTGTGATCTTACGCGATATGGTTTTGGAATTATTTCCTCCCCGTCGATGAAGAATTTCTTGTGTAGAAGCGCACGGGCTGTTCCGATGTCCTCGAATCCCACACAGGCCACGTTCCATTTCCGCGGTGCCGGCAGTTCGAAAATACGCAGATCAATGATGGTTCCGTATTGGGAGAAATAATGGTACAAAGTGTTCTCCGACGTTCGAATATTCAAATGTGACAAGAACAGTTTACTGCAACAAATACTGGTTGTTGAATAACGTATGTGGTGCTTTAGTTTACATGCCATAGTGACAGCTGACGATCAGCTGACTGCACCAACCATACTATACTACAGCTTACACACACTTGACCATGGCCAATACTATACTACACTTGACCAGGTCAAGTCTAATCGTCCAACACGTACAGTAACGTTTTAGCTCCTACTGTAGACGTAGCATTGTTCCATTGTAACTGCGTAGCATAAAGCGGACAATTAACAGGAAGTAGTTTAAGTACTATTCATTCACAATTACATACACAATATTAATACACACATTGTTATTTTTTTCACTTTGTAAAAAAATACTACATAGTACATACTAACCATAAGTGCTGTACTAACTTGCAACCGAGAAACTTATACAATCAACAAATTTATGCAACAAATCTGGTGTGGGATCTTCCTTTACAGAAAATCTTATAAATTTTTTTATAAGATGCAAATAACAAATTGTCAAAATTGTTTTCAATATTCAAGTTGTTCTTAATATGCAAACTTTTTTTTATAAAATGAAAAACTGCTTCCTGGGGTCAACTACCAGAGCGCATGATATTCCCTGTAAAGCAGCAAACTCTAGGTCTGCGCTCTAGCCCGCTCTCATCGTTAGCATTACGATAAATATCATGATTACGGTCTAACGTATTCAACCTTAACGAATTTATGAAAACGCTAATTCTAACTTACTGCTGATCGGGATACGATGAGGTTTTCCGGTATGACGGGCCCGCGGCGTAAAGCGGCGGAAGCTTATGTCCAGAGCGCGGTTCCCCGTAATGAACTGCTGCGGAACTGGCCACATTGGCGCTGCATGGTGACAGTGGCGATGAGCCCACTCCGTGATGCCCACTGCCCCTTCGGCCTTTATTCGGATATCCAAGTGCCCCGGGCGAACGACCATTATCGTCCTCACTATAAATGGATTATGGATTTTGGTTTCGCATATGCCGTGTTATTTGCGACAATCAAACGCGTCTTCGTCGCTTACTGGGGTTTGCCAATTTCGTCAAGCAGCTTGGCTACATCGTCAAATACATTGGTCTGCAAATAACAAGCAGAATTAGGGTACGTACCGTATTAAACTTGTACTCGACATTGAACAAATAAGAGCGAAACCCAAACGGGACCAGAGAAAAAAAGTTTACCACTGCTTTCAGGAGCAGGCGATATTCTTCGTCGCTCGATACGACATCACGTGTTGCTTTGATCAGCTCCTCAAGTTCCGCTTTGCGAACCAATATTTCCCCAACCTGACCACGGAAATGCACTTCACCACCGTTTGCTTTGTATTGGTTCGCCATTTGACTTGCGATTCGTAGTCGAAAAATGTGCTCACTAAACTCTGAAGCGGCGGTAAGTAAGGAAGGAAGGCTACTTATTGGTGATAGATCATACAATAAGTAACTGCCAGACATGCAAAAACAAAAAAAAATATCACGAAAGCAAAAAAGGGACTACCACGTTAGATCCCTTATTGTGACTTTGAGGACTGTATTTTGCATAAAAAAATGGAAAAGGACTGTACGTGATTGCACAAGGAGCAATGCTAAAAAAATCTCCAGACTTTAGCGCATCACAAGTGAACCTGTAGTTGTGGCCAGCCGGTTGCTGCCGGTTTGCAGCATGTTTGGCTGACCCTGGCGAATGATGTTCGTGGAATACATGGCTTGAGAATGATGAAAGTGTCGATAGAGGTCACACCATTTCGATTAATTTTTAAAAACTTTTTTAAAGCGGCCGGGCAGTGGTCGAATTTTAGCCACTGCCCATCACCGTTTCCGGTCCGTATTAAATAGGTACCTACATTTCTATGACTTGTATAATATTTTATTGTGTTATTATACTAGTACTTATATACTTCTATAATTGCAATTTGTACATTAAATTTTATTGACTATAAATTTCATCACAGTACTTAATTATTTTATCGTGAACTTATGCGGTTCTGTATTTGTTGATGTCATCGCGGAATGGTAGATATGTATCATTGGTTCTGTTACTCACTAATTTTCTGCTTTACAATGAAATTTTCATACCATATTTTTATCCGGTATACTGATCACCAAAACTGGGGAAGAAGATTCGACAGTGGTCAGAAAACAGCTGGGATATGTCGATTCGAGCGACGGAGTATTCTTACGCCAGCGAATTAGCGGTCCAGAAAATGCAGCATCTTGTCCTGGGAACTGCGCACCGCTAATTTAGATCAAATGTTCACTGGAATTCGTCTGGGTTCTCGCTGTGATGCTGTTTACAAGTTAGTATGTGATGATTCTTTAAAACGAATTTCACTGAAGCGAGAAGTTTTAGGTCCGTAAGGTCAGATCTAGAGCTTTTCAAAGCCCTCGGTGATGTTTCGGTAGGGACTTCTTAGCTTTGTTGACGTTCTACTCTGTGCCGGATCTATTGCATAAGCAACGTACAATATTGATCGGATTATCATTTTATTCGTAAGAATCACATATGCACTTATCTGAATAAATCTTGACGATAAAAAATGATGAGAACATTTTTTCGGATCGAGAGATTTTAAAATTTGGCGTTGGACATCATAAGTGATCTGCATTTTGTTATTTGAGCGGAGGTCGCGCATACTAACTTTTTATACTATACTCGTACAGTTTGTATACTCGTACAGTTTGTATCTAGATGTTTTTTTTTCACTGTCTTGTTCAAACCAACATGAGCGGAAACAACTGACAATTAAGATGATTTTACGACATTCGCGAACCTAACAAACACAGAGATCGACAGAAAAAACTACGGAAACAAGCAGCCAGAATCCACAGGTGGCACACGAACGAGCTCGCTGGTTAAGGGCCAAACGCAGAGCGTTGTAAGGACAAGCCCCCAGATTGCTTCGGGCATAACAACAGGAACATCCGACCGCAAACATCCGCGCTTCCTCAGTCCGTCTCCAGAGCCTGGGAGATCCACGTTCGTTCCAAGATACCCCAACGACATGAACAACGACAGTTTGTATACAAGAACTAACTTTGTATACTCGTACAGTTTGTACAGCAGCTACTGCATGTATGTATAGCTTTTGCAAATTATATTCAGGTGAGGATACTGATTACAAAACATTTATTACGAAGTACGCATACAACAGTTACTGTATATCCAATACGAGTTTTTGTGAACAGTTATATCCAATACGAGTTTTTGTGATATCTACAATCCTATTTGTGAAGCTTAATGCACATTAGACGATTACAATCAGGCGATCTGAATCAACACCAAAGACTTTGATTCATAAAGGTGATTTCTTACCACCTTCCGCATTACACAGCAAACTACTACAGTACAACTCTGCAAGTAACACTTCACGAGTAACTTATACATGGCAGGCAAGCAATAATTTCACCGCTGATCAAGGCATTATCAAGCCGAAAATTTTGTGCATTATACACCAACAAATCCTTCGGGGATTTACTTTCTTAATCAGCGACAAGTGATATTGCGCGCGGTAGACGGTTTGAAATTTTCATCGGATTGTGTTCACTGGATGTGAAGGTTTCGCTTACTAGTATTTGTTGCGACAAAGTGCTAGTTTTCACGTAATTATATTCGCACAGTTTGTTTATTGGAACCGCTTTCTTCCGTGAGACAGATTATGGTTAAAAGATGACTTCTACTGCAGTTAGACAATATACGGTTCTGTTTGTTCTTGGGACAATAGGTAACTGCAGACTGTATATTTGGCTAAGATTCCTTTTGCTGCTGTTATTTTATATGCCGTCTAATGCGTTATAATACTCAGATGTACAGCAGTAATGCGCATAGAATATACATACAATAGATAATAGGACTGTATACAATAGAACGTGTTTTAAGTTGTTAATTGTCTATTTGTTTCTTATAACTTCGTAATAAAGCTCCATAATAAAATTATAAGCAAAGCAGTATTACGAAAACCAGGAATATAATTTATTGCTTATTCATTCCCGAGAATATTGTTCTTTGTAGTTTGTACTTACAGTAAAAATCGTATCATGACAAATATTTTTTAGCAGGAGTCGTAACGGCAGTTCTGCCGGCGGATCTGGCATCCAAAGCTGCAGTAAACAGCAGCGACACAAATGACGCAGTTGATAAACCTGCACTGCTGATACCGTTTGGAAAGTTTGAAGCAACAGATCAAACAGAAAACTTTGCCAATTACCGGTCAAGGTATGCAGATTATGCGATGTAACCAAAATTGAGTAATCCATACAGTACTCAGTACTAATTGCAGACTCCTCTATAATACGGCAATTACCGTAAAGCAGCGATTGCGCAGTGGTTTTGTTTTCAGAATGTCATTATAATATATGGCCGCTTCATTATTAATGATCTTTTTTTCGCTCCAGCTTTTCGAAAAAAATTCTGTTTGTAATTTGTAGTTAAATTAGCAAATAACACATCTCAAAACTCAATTCGCATTACAGCCTTAATGTGGAGTTTAAAGGATTTTCCGCAAAGCACTTGAAAGGCAAAGTGCAACACGAATTTAGCCGCATAAACAGCACAACTTACGCTCATGCATTTTGGATTGTGGATACGCCATACAAGCAAAATCTACCGTTTGAACTTGGCCGCGAATATCCACACAGCTACAATGGGACCGCCTTTAAGGTAAGAGTATTTTATTTCTACCGAACTGCATTAAACTTTTTTTGCGAAGTACAGTATCTTACAGATATCTCGTAGTGGTGCATTGTATGTTCTATTCGTTTCATGTTATACAAAACTTTAAGCTGTTATATGAAATTTCGTGTT
Organism: Paramacrobiotus metropolitanus; assembly: GCF_019649055.1. Taxonomy (NCBI): domain Eukaryota; kingdom Metazoa; phylum Tardigrada; class Eutardigrada; order Parachela; family Macrobiotidae; genus Paramacrobiotus; species Paramacrobiotus metropolitanus. The sequence goes on from NW_026570224.1 coordinate 3,419,178, forward strand.
TTTTTCGTAGTACCGGTATTACCAAGAGCCGAGTCAGCTTGGTTTACATGCAGTGTTCCATGTTCCGGCGGATAACCCACTCCCTATCGAACATTTGTACACATCCAGCTCAGAAGGTTTTATTTTGGTAAGCTGCGGTAAATTATGAAAAGCTGATCCGTTTGACCTTAAATGTGCACACGCATTATATGGTTGTCGGAAAAACACGCGATTGATAGCGACGTTAAATCAGCTAAATTAATTGTCCTCTTGTTCTTAAGAATGTTTATTTTTCAGACGTACAAAATCGGAGATATGATAGCCAAACGCTCATACAAAAGGGTTTAGAGTATGAAGAATTACCAGACTACGGCCTTCTTCCATTACTCCGCAAGGACTTCAGCTCACACAATGCCGGCCTTTTTTGTTGAAGAAAGTGTATATCTAACTATTCGCTCGCAGCACATCGTAGCCCATTTTTCAATGGATACGACTAAGCATTTTGCTGCACTAATTTTTCGACACTCTTGGAGATGCACTTAATACTTGACACTCTTGAAATGTGTGCACCATATCGTAAAACAAAATACATTAACTTTCACAAGCAGTGCCGTCCAGATGACATACTGTCTAATTCTTTGAACTTACATTGTTAGTCACCTTTTGTAATAAGGTGACTAACAATGAATGAGATTCTGAAATTCGAAGATATACCCCTTTATTAATGCACACCAAGCGACGTTCAAGGTGATTTAAAACAACAACCCAAATTAAAATCTCGCAAACATGACCTGGACGACGGTGAATTTATCATCATTTTAATGACACACCACAACATCATACTCATCAGAAATTCAAAACGGTAAATCGGTTGTACTCGTACTATTAAAAACTATACTAAAAAAATTTCATGTTACAGCCTGAATGCCACCAAGAATTGTTACACGTCGATCGTGGTATTTTCGTGAAATTTCTTGCTCAATAAATTTTTGTACTTCCCGAGTGCCTGTGATGAGTTGCTGCAGTTCTGGATCGAGCTTCTTGCGCTCTTCCGCGGCTTCCAAACGGTGAATCTTGAAAGACTCAGCTCGATCTTCCATGCGCCTAGCCAAAGTTAGCTTGTGCTCCAGCTGTTTCGTCAGGCGTTCTAAAAACCTGTAAGAAAACGATACTCTTAAAACCGTCAGGGAAAACAATTTCCATATACATACTGTACAACTACAAAGTTAAAATGCAAATTTCATTCGTTGTAAAACTGATATGCGAAAACAAGCGCAATGTTTCAAACAAAGGCGTACGTGGTAGAGTCGTGCAGTTTGCAAAGCGACTGCAATCGGTGGTCGTTCAGCAAATCCAAAATTTCCTGGACACTGCCAATATGCTGTTGCACAGTCCTCTTATCGCCAAAAAGGACCGAATCAGCCAACGTTTGCAAATTCAAAAAAGATGATGCCATATGTTCTGTAGTCTGCTCTTCCAGTCTTCGTTGCAGAAACGCTAACAGCTCGTGCAATTCGTTGGTCATCTGAATTCTCGTTTCAGGATTATCAAGGACACTCCGCTTGGCAAAATCTGAAAAATCGACCAGTTTAGAATTTACGATTCTGAAACAAACAAGCTGCATGTATCCGTTAGTCAAGAATTGTCTCCAACCAATATTTCTTACGGGGAGCGTACGTAACAGTACTGTACTCAGAGCAACAAGTTTTAGGCAAACCCACATTGACATGCGACAGACATTAAATTTATCATAAAATATTTATTTTCTATAGCAGCCAGGATTTCATACGACTAACAGTTCATAAGTCGCACGAAAACGTAGGTTTAATTTAAAATATTATACTACATTTGAGATCCGAATATTTCGACGTTAACATATAGTAAGTAAATTCAGAGGCTACGTAGCAAACAAAAAACTTTTAGCCCAGCTCGAAATGTACATGTACAAAATGTCGCTAACCCAACTCACCACACGAATCTTCCACCGTTATGCTGATATCATCGTTTCCTAAATCCCAGTCAACTTCGTTGTCACCTTCCGGTTCCTCAATATTAAAATCAATAACATCGGCCACATCGGATTTATTGAGTTCATTAAGATGATCGGCAATCGTATCGTTCAAATTAACGTCCAGCGAAAAACGGCTGGATTCTCTGTCCTCCTCGGTAACAGCGGGAAGGGCAGTGTCCATCACCGCAATATTAGCCACAGTGTCTTCCAAATGTGGCTGCTCCGTCAAAGGATACGGTTGATTACCGTACTTCATAAGATGGTGAACAAGTGGAAACAGGTCTGAACCAGTCTGCTCTTCTTTTGTACTGCTATAAAGTAGAAAAAATATACTCTGGATAGATTATGCAATTAAAGAGTATTTGGAAAGTCGTACTTAAACAACTCAGAAGCAAACTAAAACACTAACACTAACTAACCGCTCTAATAAATTTCACTATATATTTACAATTTCTTGTTTCGGCGAAGGAATGACTTACCCTTTGTGGATTGCGGCAATAAATTCTTCAACATTTTTACACAACGGCTGCAGAATAACCGATCGCGAGGAAATGCTGTCGTACATTTGTGGCAACACTTTAGCGCCTAGCAGAAGTTCTTCCATCACATTCCGTCCCTGGAAAATCAATAATCTATTTGTGTTCAAGAGTGTGCGAAAACGGAAGCCCCCGTAAAAGAAAACGAATTTGGTATTAGATACCAGACCACTTCCTAACACACTACGTACTTCTATTCCCAATACTTCACATTCTTTGCGATACTGATCATGGAATTCCGCAGCATTTCTAGCAGCATCTTCTGATTTCTTCCCATACTCGGTAACAGATTGGTCCAGTTTGTGCATTTGTTTCTTGATAAATGGAATGTCGTACGTTATGTTGCGATATATGACTTGACCCAATTCCGCTAAAAATGCAATAATAACATTCAAAAAAATGCATAAAAAATAAAGTATTAGTGTGGAAACTGCAAAAACATAAGTAACAAATTAGATTTTTCATAGCGAGGCAATTATGGTACTACAGTCTGCAAAGCCTCTCAAATCTCCGCAAATTTTTGTAACAGCACTTAGACTTTACTGTTTGCTACATTCCAGTGATTTCAATGACGCTTTATACAGAACTGTACCAAGATATGTGTTGTCTTTCTCATAGAGCTTCATAACTTCGTTCAGGTCCTTCATCAACGGAGACTGGTATTGGCCCAACAAATTTTTGGCTCCAAGTGGCGATTCATTCAGTAGTTCAAAAATCTTTTTACAATGGACGTACAGAAGATCTACGAGTACCGAAAATGTAGTAAAATTAACACCGAACGCCAACCCTTGATATCCGCAGACAAGCATCAGACAGGTAGAATTTAATGATTACGAAGCGCCGTCGAAAGAAAACGAGACTCATACCCGAGGCTGTAGTGGGAAGTTCAGCAGTTGACAATATACTCTGTATATTTCCATCTTCCTGCAGTTTCGGGAATAACGAAGCCAGCTTCTCCCGGACAGCCGTAAGGCTCGCATGCCAGTCCCTGGTGCAGTGTCGCCGACTGATGAGCCATTCTGTAATAGGCAAAACTTAGAACCAGGCAGCGAAATCAAACAGTCCGAAACTCGTGGAGATTAGGTGGAGTAGCGTTCAGTCTTGCGCCTAGCGTACTGTTCGTACCTAACAGCTGTCCCAAATGGATGTCTATTGGAATGTGGCGAGAGCTGTCGGAAGCCATGGGAGATCTCAGTACAAATTTTCCCAGTCAGTACTTTAAATCAGGTACGTACTTAAATCAAGTCAAAAGCATTAATGATAATAAGAACTGTCCTGAATTTCTGTGCGTGCAGTTTAAAAAATTTAAAAAATACAGTAAACAGTAATGAAACTACTTTGGCTGTTGGCACTTGGCACCATGTTTGTATAGTACGTGTGCGTGCTGTACGTCCTACGTTGCACGCATACGTCACTGCGTCGGTCGCGCACCGTCTGTAAAATAGGTAAGTACTGTAACTGAACTTTTTCGAAGAATACCCTGTGAGATCTTCTAACTTATAATTCTCCATAGACCAGCTGTAACTGGTTTTTATAAGTTTTAAATGACAGAACCTGATCAAAGTTTCAACAATGATAGCCTACAAATACGTCAGAAATTTGAAAGAAACATCATGGAGGAATAATGGGATAGGAATTGTGTTGTGTCAAGCCGGAACTCTCCCTATAAGAACGAGACAAACCCATACCGATTGCAAGCCTGATTTCCGGCGCTCCGATGCTAATCTTTGGACCAAAAAGGTTATTTTAACAGTAGTCAAAATCCACTAAATATGGAAAAGAAAAGGAGAAAAGAGGTAACGGACAAGAATAGCCGGTTAGGGAATTGTTACTACCGCTTGTCATACATACGGACTCCATGGGTGACAGTTCCATACACAATGCTCTACTTACCGGTGCGAATGACCAACTGCATGCTGCCACACCACAAGAAGTGACCACTCACGGCAAGTCAAATCGTGTTGCAGCTAATACATTCACATTAGGTGCTTGTGCTTACGCGAAAGATTGTGATTTTACCGTTTTCAACTTAAAGAGCTCGCATTCGAAGAAATTAAGAATTCAGTGATACATATATATATGTAATTAGATTCTGAACGGCGTTTTTAGTTATCTTTTTAATTATAAACGTTTCAATACGCGGCACGCTTGGCTTACATTCCAGTATGTCTGACCGTCCGTTTACCATAACCGAGATGGGCGATCTGCAGACTGATGAGGATCTTCAGCATGCGAAAGAATCTCCCGTTATTCAGTACAAACAGGCGCTTCAAGCTCCGTTATCTCGGGATCCTCTCGCTCGATTGCATCGCGGACCGTTTGCTCATATGATCCCTTCGCGAAAATATGAAGGAGACTACGAAGGAGAGCGTGTTAACTTCGATGACGAATTTCTGGACAACGGTTTGCAGGACGGGGTGGAATATGGTTCGACTTCGACCAAGACGCACCTGCCAGGTCCGGATCAGAATTCGTCGATGAATAACCTTTTTTCGCCACAGATGAGTCCGGAATATGTCGAGCAGCATAAATTGGGATATATGAGAGATTTCGAAGAAATGGATGGGTTGGCTGTAACACGGGACGTCAGGAACGAGAACCATGCATATCGACTGCATGAACATGCAAGTCCGAACGCGGAACCGGAAGTTCAAAAAGAGAACCAGAAAGTCAGCTTCGGCGCGAAAATCCTTAATTTCCTGCACTGGTAGTGGTAATTATTCGGCATATTTCTTAAACTGCATGCGGTTTCATTCTGGATTGCGTACTTGTACTTTCAGGAAGCAATTGTTTTTATCATCACTGCCATGATGGAATGCATGTTTTTCTTAAGGATGCGTTTGTCTGTTTTTTTTTGTATGATGGTGGTACATTTTGAAGTATTCATTTTCAGTATTTACACTCACTTATGCATGTGCAGTGCGCCGAAGTTTTAGGTTGATTGAATTTAGCACGAATACTGTACAGTTAGTTCTGTGTTATGTGGAGAATAGTTTTTCAGCTATTGTTTTTCAAGTAAAAATGTCAGTCTTGGTTGCCTGCATTCGGAACGTCAATGATATCACAAAAAGAAAACCGTAAATAGATTTATAATTTTCATATAGCTTAAACACTGATTCCACCGACTGCATCACCACAGAAATTCCTGGGATGTTGAAAGTCCTCTGCCAGCTGCTGACTGGTCATTATTGCTGCATATTGTATTGCACATCCAGCAGTCTTGCTTCCGGCTTATTTATAAACCCTTCGAAAGCGTTAACGCTAATCTTTAGAGAAAAACAAGACTTCTGATTTTTTTTATTAAGAGGAGAATGATTATCAGTGGTTTCAGCGTTGCAAGCCAAAGGTATTGTACACATGGACATAAAAATGAAGAGTCTGGATTGGCGTGCACGCCGTGCAGTACAGTAGACAGTGACACCGAGTGGAGGCTGTAGCCATGCCGCTAGTCTCACACTGGAAGTACGTGGTGGTACCATCACCCCGGCCTGTCGCCGTGTCCGGTCGGTCGTTCACGCAAATGAACCCGACTTAGTAATTATTCTGACAATTTTGGCTGCCATACAGAACGTTCATGAGGGTCTGCTGGGATACTTCTACTGACCATGTTCTTGGTAGAATCGGGTAAATATGTAAATACTACATCTCTTGTGCACATTCTTACATGCACCCGTGCTCGGTTTATGACCTCAAGCTTATTAACAAAGCTCAAAGCTGCGGCAGGCTGGGAACTGGACTTAAATGTGACTAAAATCTAAATCGCTTACTTCGCCCATAAACAAGTACGGACAATGAGGACTACTTACATAGTCGCGTAAAAGTTTTAGTCGAATCAGTTGCTCACAAGTCAGAAATGATACCATTCGGATAGATGTTAAGAAAGACAAAACTGCCAGAAGGTGATGAATCTGCGCAAAAAAATTAGCGCAATACTCAGCTATTTGCAGTTTCAACTCGGCCAATAAAAATCTGGCCGCTGTTGTCAAGAGCGGCGATATTCATCACGCTGGAAAACTCGTCACGGTAGCTCTTCCAAGCCTTGCAAACTTTTCGCAAAGTCCCCACAGGCCACAGCTACAGTTAATGAGATCGATTCAGTTAATCGGTATCCATGACTGGACACAGTCTTAGTCTTTTATTGTTCCGGGACGTTTTCTTTGGCTCGTGTTTAGGATACTCGAGGTAAAACCGTGTAAGCATCTCGCCTACAACAACAAAACTAGTTAAAACCGAGAGTCTAGACTTCAGAAATCGTTGACGTAATTTCGGTGCGCTATCTTTCTATTTTACTGTTCTTCTACAACCACTACTGGTAGTAATATTATAGTTTTTCCGAAAGCCAGAACCTTACCGAAATCCTCATCGTATTCATACAGGTGTTCGTCGTGCAGTACCACTACAATGGCCTGGACAAACTGTTCCACGTATGAAAAATATTTGTTCCATATTCGGTGCTTCTGTTTTCTCTTCAAGGCAAACAACCACATGACTGATTTGGTAACAAACTGCTGCACGTTCGCAGGGACTTCCAAATCCGGAATGTACATTCGAGAAGACTGAATCAAACAGACATAGGCATGCAGGAGCTCCGTCAACTGCCACGCCAGCTGCAATACACAAAAATTTCATGTATAAATAGTGCATCGTGCCCTTGTGATAGATTTAAAAATTGCGAGAATTGGGCAGGCGGTTAAAGGATGCTACGGGAGAACGACGCTCTTACGAGTTTCTGCTACAGCGTATTAGCATTGAAATACAGCGGTGGAATGCGCTGTCCGTGACTTCAACTGTACCGCGTTCTGATGGTTTTAACGCTGTTTACTTTGTTTTATGATGTTGATGCTTAAAACTTCTGAACGATAAGCAAACCAATAAAATCTATAAACCTTGATTTAAAAATTTTATCGTAAGAGATGCAGAGCAATACGGAACCACAACTTGCAATTTCCCCTACAACAGTTAAACTCAACACGGTCAAAAGTGCAAATAATCAAGTGAGCATTGAGCACTTACAAATATAGCTATAAATAACGGCTGTTCGTTATTACAAAGTCGGGGACTTTTCAATCAATCACGCACCGGTTCAGTACAATGTCGTTTCTTTTGGCAGACAAGGGAGCAGATTTCGGCATCATCGCTCATCAATATTTCCAAAAGAAGATCGATCAGCTGAATATGCAGATCACACCCGGTCAGCAGTTCTTGCTTGTCCGTGGTAAGAAACACATTGTAATACAGCCGAAGAAGGATACATGTATCTAGAAAAATCAGTTTGTTAAGCCAAAATTTACGTCATGTTAGAGCCACAACATCATACCAATATCCTTTGAGCACCAAGTGATGACAAACGGCTTAAATTTCACAGAAGCCAAAAGTAACTCCAGTACCGGCGCAAGGAGATATTCCTCAGTTTCCGCCATGGCCACGTAGTTCAGAACCACTTCATTCTCCGGAAGCCGTTCTGCACTATACAAAGTTATCCCATAAAGACATAAAAATGATATAGTGCTATTTCCAGCTGTGACCGGCACGTCCACTCACACTATTCGTCCTTCCTTGCTGTAAACGTCTACGATGTCCGCTAAGACAGTCACCACTAAACATGACAATCTCATGATGTCGTACTCAAATATCTGCAACAGAACTGATTGAGAAACACAATGCAAAATTTGAATAACAAAGAAAAATATCTTTCTGTACCTTAAACTGTAGAGGATCCATAAGCATCAGCATGAGATCCAGAATTGAGGTAGATCTTAGAATCTCGGGGAATTTCATAAAGCGAATTATCATCTGTTCTTGTGCAGCCTGACCAATTCCATAACCGGATGTAATATGATACGCAATCCAGTCACCATGGAGGCTCTTGCGGCGGTCCCTTCCGTGGCTTTTTAGAGAAAGAAACGAAGTAATCGGCTCATTATCTAAAATATAAAACGTTTACAAGCTACCTTACTTTTGCAGTAAAGTAATTATCTACCAAGTAATGAAAACTATACTCATAAAAAAGTCGTACACATAACAAAAGGATAGATAACAATACCAATTACTCAAGAAAGCATCCATCCTTACCAGCACATTCGGAAGTTTTATCCGGACTATCGGCCATTTTTGGGATTTTACCTCCATGAGCCCCTTCACCACATGGAGTATGTTGCACGTACAATTTGTGCAACTCCGGAAAATTCTCCAAAAGTTTTCGTAGTATCACCAATGCCACCTTGCAGTTATGTTCCATCGCTTTCAGATACTGCACCGTTACGCTAGATAAACTGCGCAAAACTTTCAGGGCATACTCCAAAAGCGTCATCTTACCACACACAATACTTATTTCCTCCAGAACATACACCGAACAACCGCGAATGAGTTGATTATGGAACCAGCATAGGTTATACAGGAGACCGACATATTGCCGCACATGCTCGCCGGCAGCAGACACCAACGCACTCAACAAAAATTCATAGCAAATCTCCGGGCTTTCGATGTGCAGTGCTGCATTTGACTCCATGAATAAATGCAATGCATCGGCAGCAACGAGATGCGTGGGCCATGTATTCTGAGATCCCTGCTTCCAGATTGTCTTAATTCCGTCCTTTAGTTCATTCCTAGATATCGTAAGATTTTCCTCTGCTACAGGCACATATTCCTTTCGGTTGTTAAATTTAATTGAGGATGTCAGTGTAAATTTTGGAAATGGATTAATCAGCACGGATGTACTGAGACGCTCGTCCACTTCCAATCGACAATCATTCAGATCAGCCAGGAACTCAGAAAGTCGCGCCATTCTCTCAGATCTCATTGAATATAAATCATCACACTGTGGAACCGGGACCGGATCAGATACCGCAGACTTTCCCGCGACAGAGAGCTGCGAGAAATCAGTCTGCACTTCCGCTGAGACAGTTTGTACGGGCGATTCGGCCATCTCTGCATATGAGCGCTTACACGATTTCTTTCTGGCAGAGCCGCCATGGAAAGGCCAATTAGTTTGAAATCCACCATTTTCGTGTTGTTCCAGTTGGTCGGTAGGACGCTTGCGACCAGCTCCTATCACATCTGAAGCCGATGCCTCATGAACGTTTTTCTGCATTTCCAGTCGGTGCAACTGGTCTGTCATTTTAAAAAGATCCTGATCCTGAAAAATGGTTTGATTCGCAAAATAACTTCGGTCATATTAACTCACTCTAAAGTCAAGCCAAAATTGAGCTTATTTTTCAAACTTCTTCAGTCTAACTCACTTTTGAGTAATGATCACGTCAGTTTTCTAACCTTGAAATTAATGTCTGCTTCACATCTTTTCTTCACAAGCGCCAGCTCACTCTCCAAATCGGTTTCTCGTTGCTTTGCAGATAGAATAATTTCCTGTTTCTCTTTGCCGTGGTTGCTAATTTCGGTTTCTTTTTCGGAAAGTTTCTCCCGGAGTATCTTTGTTTCACCAGTTTTAGTCCGCAGCTGCAAAATTTGCTTACTAAATTCAATCAGAATTTTAAAATAATGCACACAATCCACAAAACAACACATTCATTAAGCGTATAACAAAAATATCCGAAATCTGCAATTTTAAAATAAGTCACGCCAAGAAAACTGGCAAACTTTCTTGGCTTTTCTATTCTCAGCTTTCCGCGTAAATTTTTTATTTCGGATTTTCATCTGAGAAACTGCTAAGCTTACCTCTGCCTTCAGCTGATCAATCTGTTTTTGTAAATCCGCAACACTTTCACCTTCCAAGGGTTGAGCACCAGATGACACGGCTGAGCTGATGCTTACAAAGCTGGCAACCGGACTCACAGCTGGCAACTGGGTCCCCAAAAGGGATTTGCGAAGGCGGGGGTCGCACAGCTTGGCCACTAGCACAGTGAACGGCTACGGCCGGTTTGGAATAAGTTGGAATATTCCTCCCACTGCTCTTTGAGCAGGAACCATTTGACTAGGCGCAAACGGGTAGGAGCTTCTCAGATTGTTCAGCTGCGTGCCCATAGGAGCACGGAAACTTTTCTGGGATGGGGCAGGATAATGGGGCTGGTTGGGCCGTGGAATTGGTGCTGCTGGTCGCTGTGTACCGCGTGGTGCGGGAAGCATTGGTCGTGGAACAGATGCATTAACGGAGGGGGCATTACTAGGCATTGGTAGGTTGGAACGAGAAGGCCCACGCTGGAGGGGCTGCACGGGGCGCACGCTTGAAGCAGGGGCATTGTTTGGCAATGGCGCAACGGGGATGTTTTCAGTTTGTGAGGTTAGTTCGAAATTGTCGGCCAGCGACGCGAACAGCTCATCATCACCATCACCCCAATCCGAGTCCGATGAGGTCTTTTTTCGAGGTGGGTTCCTGGCGGAGGCTGCATTTCCAATCAGGATGGGTCGCTGCATCGGCCCTGACAGCGCCATTGCCTTACAGGGGACGATGCGGAGAATCACATTTAGAATCAGAAATGGCCAAATAAAAAAATTCTAATAGATAACTCCAAAAGACAAAGTCAAGAGAGCAAACGCTATTGCAAACTCTAATCAGTGAGCCAATGCTGTCAGTGAGATCCACAAGGACCACAACAGGTGCCCCCTGAAATTTAACTGATTTTAAGTAGTAACTAACAGATATCTAAATTTAACATACTAGCTCGCACGTTATAAATTCATAATCATAAAATCACAGAAAAGAGAACGGTTGGAAGAAAGGTTCCGTCACTTTCGTACGCTCCTAATTTCATACTCATAACTCACAATGAGATTATGATTATGAATTTATGACTGAACTACGAAGTCGGATTCAAGTGGCAGCAGACAAAAGAGCCGGTGACACCAATTCAGCTTGCCGCTATTGGCAAAGCGCCATCTGCATTCTGCACAGTGAAAATACTCGTAGAACGGAAAAGTAATAATTTGTTTTTGCTTTCTCAGCTCTGCTTGTGTGTTCCATATTTTTGCCCTCCTAATAATGAAAATTGATAACTTCGTAATTTGCATATATATTTCGAGGCAAAAGCCGCAAAGATGAACATTACTAATCGAGGCATTATTGCTCTCCATCAGGCATCAGCAGTAGGCCGAACACAGCAAAAATTTAATATTTCCTCTGGTAGTAGCCAGAACTGGAACATCTTATGACTTACATATTTTTAAAATGCAATAAGTGCAACAACATGATTCATCGGCTATTCGAAGTTTGTATCGTAAGGTCATGACGGTACATCTGACATCATCATAACTCTTATTAATAAATTTCTTCGCTAACTGCCAAGATATGGTTGTCTTACTCACTGCTTTACATTTCCTTGGCTAAAAAAGTGAAAGCATGCCTTACGGTTAAACTTGAACTTTAGCGGGGTGCACGATGGCATTGGTCTAGCCGCGTAGCCGCCATTATTAATTATTACCTACGTATTTATGATTTTCAGACAGTTTTATTCAACTTTTACAGTACGTGTTTTTTAATTTGAACATTAATGTAAAAGCATAAAGAACAAAAATATTAAAAGTTAAAACAGAATACGAGCATTCTCTATATCTATTTTTACAACCGTACATTTTTTACGTCGGTCTGCACACAGATGCAGACTTAACACTACTATGAAAAGAAGAAGACTAGTCTTCACATAGGAATAGTGTTAATGTCTTGTTTTTGGTTTGTCTATGGAGGTTCGTAACCAAAATGTTACACGCCTTTGATTCGCCCATTTTAGGGGAGTGGTTTAGTATTTTCCGGAGGGCAAAACCCTGCAGAGTGCAGTGAGTTATGCATACATAAACATACTGTATACGTATAATACAAAGACTGTAAGTATATACGGCTTGCTTTTGAACGGTTAATACCTTGTAAGAGGATAGTTTAGCATTGCTGGCAGTGTAACTGTGCAACCATCCACAGTTGTTGGTTTAGTTACTTAAGTAAGCCGCTGACCGCTGGTTGTGCTCCACACTCCATCGACTTGAACGCTAGCTTTGAGTGTTATCGACTCATTCAATTTCGCTGAATCTCCCAAGCATGGACTTTGTAAGGATATTAGCAATTACATTTAACGCAAAAGCCAAAAACATTTAACGCACACATGCACAAAGATACAGGATCAGAAATTTAGCAAATTTTCTAGTTTAGAATTTGCCTTTTCATTTGAAACCGGTCAAGGGAAAATTCTGATTGCCGGTTCACAAGCATCACAGAAACTGAAGGCGGCGGCTGTGGAGTAAAACGTACAAAATCGATTTTCAATTCTTATCACTTACTCAAAATGAACTTAAACGTTTCATAAGCGCGATTCCGAATGTACAGAAATTTCTTGGCAGCGACAAAAGTTATCACAGAAAGCTAATTTTTGAAGTTGGTTTGTTTTAAACAGTGACTGATCGAGCCACACGAGTAGGAGTTATCTTGCAAGCCCGAGAGAAACAACCAGCCGTGAGAATCTGTATTAAACCGTCGCGTGTTTGCGATTGCATCAGTTACAGTGCACCTGTTAACATGTTTTTTCAAAATATCTATTTTTTAATTTTGGCTTAATCCACGCCTAAGGGGCTAATTCACTAATTCAGGCAGGAAATGGGTGCTAGAATGAGCACATTCTCATTCCAGCAGCACGATGCTGGAATGAAAATCTTCGAAAATTCGTAACTTTGTTATTTTCCGTGCTGAATTTTTTGTATGCGCTTAAAAAATATATAATATATACTATTAGGAAGAATAACTGATTTTCTGGTTTGGTCTCAAGGTTTGCACTCAGAGCATACGTGCTTAGCATAGCCGCCTGTGAGAAATCTCGAATGAGTCTTCCATAAACAGGTACTTATATTAACAGCGAAGGCTGCCAGTGAATATCCCGAAAAGAAAAACGAAGAATCAGTTGTTTTGCCTAACGGTATGCGTTATATTGTATTTTTTAAGCTTATACAAAGGAATTTAACACTAATATTAACAAAATTACGAATTTTTGAAGATTTTCATTCCAGCAGCGTGCTCCATGGGCCACCGCACGCGTGCTTCAGCTACGTTGCTGTTAGACAGCTGGCAAAATTTTGCCAGCGGCCCAGCAGTATGGCAAACAAAATCGACAATAAATTCAAGAAATAAGAATGGACTGCTTTGTAAATAGTATGCTCTCGTCGTCCATTGTATAGTACTTAACTACCCTCCAAAATTGTTGCAAACAGGTGCGTGTCACAATTTGGTTACTGACTCCCGTACACCGTTCAGAAACAAGCCGTATATAGACTATAGAAAGTCTCATGTGTTCTCGATATATACCACGACCGACGGATTTATTTCCGCGAGGAAATGCCACGAAGTGTTTTGTTATTTTTTTGTACATACGTGTACGAGTATTTTGCGGTCTCACTACTCATGGGTAAGTACTAAGTAGTCAGTAGACTCAGTACTCGCAACTCGCAAGTTTCCGTCACCCGTGTTAGTGTACGAGTACAAAGCAATCAGTGATTCAGTACCCTAAATTTCATAATCGCTTCTCGAATTCTTTTTTTCACCGTTTATCTTTTTATCTTTATTTCAAACTACGAATACAGTAGCATTTCACTGAACGTGCGAATTACCAGCGTTCGGAAGTCCAACAGGCAACTACTAATTCCAATTCGAAAAGCAATACATTCGAATGTTCCGACACGCACTTTCCAAGTTTGCGTAAACTTTTATGATTATTGTCAGTTAATTCAAAATAAACCGTCTTTTAATATCGATACTTATATAAAATTGACCAGACCAGACCACAGCAGGAATGCAGGTCTTTACAAAGCGCAGTCCAAAAAAATGCGACAGATCTATACAAGTTGTATATGTTTTTGCACGACATGCAGCTTTAGCGTAACAATTTAGAGTCAATAAACTGTGGGTAAATATTCATTTCAGAGTTGTTGTCAAATGGGTTCTTCGGAATGGGTGCATAAATTTTCACTTGTCGAACGTGCGTATCTCGGCCATTTTGATGGTTAGCCACAATGGCGATCTGCAGCATCCATGCCCGGTGTGGTCGGCCGAACATCTCGTCGATGGTGATTGTAACCCAGCCGCGTGGTTCATTGAATTCCGCTGTCTGCATGTCTTGGAGATCATTGAAACTGGTTCCCGTTCTTACTGTTATTCTGCAACAAATCGTCTTATAAAAATATTCTGTCTAGATACGAGTCAAATCAGTAAGCTTTCAAGTCCCACATCTTTTGCCTGCCATACACCAATTATCACCCACACGAAAACTGCTATTTCGAGATTATTTAAATTCTAATTTCATAAGAGTCGGCCGGCCCGAACGTACTTAAATTGAAGGAAATTCATCGAAGCGTACAAAGAAAATACCTATAACTTACTTGTAAAATCCAGCAGTCAGAAATAATGTAAATCAGCAAATGACAAATCGTCACAAATGTGTACAGTGTAAATAATCGTAATATCGTGACTATCATGATTATTAAATATTATCACTGTTGATGTAATCAATTTATGATAGCCACTGGCCCACTAGCCAGTACTCACTTCTGTGGAGTGTAACTTTCGTCCGCTTTGAAATCACAGTATAGGGAAACATATTTTAAATCAGTTTTCCTCGGAAACTGAATGTTGATTAGATGAGGCTGTGAACCATCTGACTGCCAAAAAGTATCCAGGCGATTATCACGAAGCTGCTCGATGCCTGTCCCTGATTTGCAGGATGACAAGCTCCAGAAAGCGTTCTGGCCAACTTCCCGATGGCATTTTTCTTCCTCGTAATCAAGCGGACATAAATCTCGCCGAAGCTTTCTGCTCGGCGTTTCTGTGGGCATTGCGGCGGATTACGCTTTCCCTTTTGGTAACGCTCCACGCTGTAACAGATTGCAGATTAATCAGTTTTCACATTAGCAAATACGAGCCAATAATACTGAAGCAACACATGACAGCTGGGAAACGTATTTAAAAAGCGAAGCTTCGGAGAAGCAAAACTTTAATATGACACAGGGGAGTTTGTTTTTGTTTAGCTGTGTTGTTTTTGTTTAACAGTTGTGTCAGTTTGCACTTTGCACTCACTGCACTGTGCAGACACAGTACTGCCAGTAAAAGTGGATACAGGGAAATTATTGCTATCGGGTAATTTGCCAAACCATTTTCAACCAATATTGAACAACGTGTTTTGGTGGATTCCCAGTAGTTCTGGCGGAAACTTGACTGACATTGTGACTGTAAAAACTAAAGAGTTAAAAACTAATTACTAATAATTACTATGGAAATAAATTAAAATCTTATAAAAATCTGTCTTCCCGCTGATTCTGTTGGAAGTTCGACGGATAACTTTCTGCACATTTTCCACAGATTTATATGAAAATTTGCAGTATAGTATTTTACGGGCCTTAAGACTTTGTGCGGTATATCTTGCCCCACTTGCCTTCAATATTTCGCTTCACCTGATTTTGTTATCGCACTGTGTGGGCTCAGGCTCTCCTGGGGCTGTGTATCGGATTCCCTCAGGATTTTGATCTCGGATCCAACATTCTCGTTTGAATACTGATAATTAGTTGGCCAGGATAACCAGCTCCAATTGCGCTGCATCGAAGTGGCTGTAGGTTTCTGCAGTATCCCTGAAAGCTACGCAGGTGCGGATTGCTCTTGTTTCTCCGAGGGAATTCACTATGAGTATGGAATACAGCATGCCTCAGCTGGTGCCGATCCCCAACGGTAACTCCGTCGGAGTGCATTTGCTCTTTGCGTTTGTTTGGAAAACGTTTGATTTGACTTTGCAGTAGAGATGTTGGGCCAGGAGAATACCATTCCCATGCAGGAAGATGCCACCGTGACATTCGATCCGCGTACCCATCCCATGCCTGCATTCTGGTGTTCCATCAGTTACTACGAGATGAATGATCGCGTCGGGGATATCTTCCACGCATCACAACCGCTGCTGGTGGTGGATGGATACACGCATCCGTCCAGTGCGGATCGTTTCTGCCTGGGCCTGCTGTCCAATGTCAATCGCAATGTCGAGGCTGTGGAGCCAGCACGACAGAATATTGGTAAAGGCATTCGCTTGAGCTATAGCGAAGGATCGGTGTTTGCCGAATGTTTGAGTGAAAATGCGGTGTTCGTGCAAAGTCGTCAGTGCAATGAGCGCTACGGATGGCATCCCGCGACGGTTTGCAAAATTCCACCAGGTGAGAGAAACAGTGTGTTTTGTTTCAGATGAGCAACTTAGATAATTTATGAACGCGCGCGCAGTAGTAATTTGTCAAATATGAGAAGTTTTATTTCGCAAAAAAAATTTTTTCGGTTACTCAACTTTATTTTAAATAATTGTAACTTGTGTTATGGTCCTTGTATTTTGTGCGTAAGTAGTAGTATTTCGCTTCTACTGCTTGCGGTCTGTTGGGCTGATGAATTTTCTCAAATGGGAATTCAGGTCGAATAACTCTTGGAACAGTAATTTTTCGACAAATTTGCCGTGCGCGTAATACTGTCGTTGCCCTTTTTTTCAAGTTTTGTTATGATGATTTACGCGCAGTTTCCTTCGACAGGCTGTAATCTAAAGATTTTTGATGATCATGAATTTGCCACCAAACTAATGGAATCGGTTGTGGAAGGTTTCGAATGCGTGTATAAATTGACTCAGATGTGCACAATAAGGCTGAGCTTTGTCAAAGGTGCGTCCAACAGATTTAAAAAAGTCATTATTATACGTTGGTGGGTGAGTAAAAAAGGCTGCTGTTATGCGGTTGTGAGGATGCTTTCTTCTTGTTCGTTGTTTCGAGATCTGAACTAGTTTGAAGACTGAAACGTTTATAATTTGAAAACTGTCTGAATCAGCAAACACAGAGCAAGACAGCACTACAAATTTCTGTGCGAGGAAGTTTTATGGATAGTACGACAGAATCATTTTTTCGCCGTCGCTGGTGCTCTACTTGTTCGTTTATCAGTCACCGTTCATCGCCTCATCATTTGTTTTATTAAGGCTGGGGCGCCGACTATCGTCGTCAGACAGTAACCAGCACACCGTGCTGGGTGGAAATCCACCTTAACAGTCCACTGCAGTGGCTGGACAAAGTTCTCATCCAGATGGGTTCTTCCCGTGCTCCCTGTTCCAGCCGTTCTTGAGATGCTGCTGCTAGATCTGAATGGATGTCACTCTCGTTATTCCCGATGCTGCTTTTCACGCCGAAAGAAATAGGTAAATTTTGCAGTTTTTATGCGATTGGTTGCTGCTGTTCTCGCTTTTGATTGCTTTCGATTGCCCAGTATTTTAGACAATATTTTGCTCGTTGCCAGTTGTTACGGAATATTTTGAACAGTTATTGTTATTCTGTTTTTTGTCTTGTGTATATTTAAAGATAATTCAGTGGCTTGATGATACATATATTTCACTTTGATGAATCAAAACGATCTACATTTGTAATAAAAATCACTTCTGCCAACGTCTTCCGTGCATGCACGCTATAGGCGAAATAAAACAAAGTAACAGAAGATAAGTCTACTTTTGCGAATCGGTAGATTACTCTGTCGGTGTCAAAATGTCATTAATACGTAACAATTAGTATTTTACCAGCACAACCTTTTGTGGTTTTGAAAATAAATGACGTGATCAGTGAAAGCAGCCGGTAACTGACTTCCGCATATTAAAATATAGTCATCCTGGATAGCGAACAAAAGAGCTAACGATAAGCTGCGTCGGCAGAAATTTGAATGTTTAGAAGCACCAGGCAAACCGGATTCTAGACGGTGAGGTGAAATGGTATAGTTCTGGGGTGACTGTTCTGTACAGTAGCTAGTAGGTTTTGGAAAAAACGATGTCGAAGCACATTCTGTTGTGTTGTACTCAGCCCTCGTGTACACGAGTACATTCTGCCGAAGCTGGTTGTTCGGCGGCGCAGCTTTGGTGGCACCTTTGCTACGCAATTGTTCATATTATTTTATGGCTATATTTAATCACATTAACGGTATGTGCAGGCAGAGATAAAATGTTGGACTTATATTAATTTACTAAACAAAAAAAATTGTGATCGTGGTGAATGTGCGGTCGACAAGTTGACAGTTTTCTAGTCTTATTTATTGTTAGTTCCGGTTTTGGGCAAGTGCGTACATCGAAGTAGGGAAGCCGAAGCTAATGAATTAAGCGTACCTGTTATGGAGGGTATCAGTGCAATAAAACCAAAGTTTCCGAAATTATTCCTTCGCCTTTTTACGAATGCGCTGCTGGTGTCCGGCATCCTAGGAAATGGTAAGGTGTTGAGTCTGTTGACATAAAATTCTTTATGAATCTTTGCAGTTCGCGCTCATATATGTGCGCACTCTTATTTGTATTGTACGTAACTGAAGGTAAAACATACAGGCATGCAAGTATAGTCTAATTATTAATACAAAACTATCAACATATTTATTATGGTAGGCGCTAGTCGTTGGAGCAATGAAAAATTGTTATGTGTGAAAATTTACGGTCACTTTGGACTACTGATTCCCTACTATGATATGGTATTGAAAAATCATCGATAATTCGATTTTATGTCTTAATCGCGTATGTAGGTACGTCATGTGTGAAACTGTGAATACAAATGCAAAAAACAAAGTGCATGCTTATTTAGCTATCAGTAAGGTCAGGAGAGTGCGCGCATCCCACTGCGACTGTCCTTCCGACAAATCCCAGCCAATCTGTGGCACTGACGGAGTTACATATGATAACTTTTGCCAACTTCGTTGTGCATCTTCCAAAATGGTACCAGGTACGATTTTTTGAAGATTAGCGTAATCAAAAGCACTGTTCATGCTTTAACAATACATGTTAACTATCTAGAAAACGTTTAAGCACAACATTCTGAATTATTCAAGCTTGTTATGTTTCGAAGGCCTTGGTGGGCGATGCCGGGGGAAATGCCCATGTGAAGCGCGTAAGTGATTTTAAGATTCCCAAACAATGTACTGCACACAAAAGTGATATATATAGCCGATGAGTTAATTCTTATTTAAACATTTAAACTTGCAGTGGTGCCTTAAAGAAAAACACTGTTTTTTCTCATTAATTTTAGCTTCTCCGCTGAGCAATTTGATATGCGAAGTTCGAAATAACTGCCCTCCACAAATCCCCAAAGGTCAACTTTGTGGAACTGATAACAAGACATACGAAGATGCCTGCGTTTTCCTGTGTGCGCAACATTCCGATAAAGGTACACTGTCTGACAACATCACCCGCCCAGCTCTAAATTACATTAATGCTAAATTTTACTTTATTTTCTTACGCACAACACACTTTTTAGTAGATGGTGTGTAAATATAAATGCAATGCAGCTTATGTCGCTATGGACAAGAAAAACATTTTTACTTGTTCAGAGCGACATCTAGGCGGCACTGCACTTCAATGGCATTCGTTTCTTAAAACTACATGTATCTATTCTTTCAACATACTAAATACGGTGATTACGCAGGTTTAGGAGTACAGTGTGGAGGAGCGTGTCCTTGCCCAAAGCGTAAGTTTGTCTTCATTTACTGGATATTATGAAAGTGTTGGACAATCCGAACTGAATTACTATGGTGTTGGTATTAATATTACATTCGAACACCATTAATTCTAGCGGAAAGCCCTTGCAGCAAATGTCCAGACGAATACCGACCACTTTGCGGGAATAATAACATCACTTACGGAAATCAGTGCATGTTCTCTTGTGCTCGAATGGCAAGTTCAGGTATTGCACCAACTACACGAGTAATTTGTAGCATATATATAGATATCTATATAATTTTTTTAATCAAGCGTCTACAAGTTATATACCGTAACGTTTTTTGGTGCCCTTATTGCAGCTTTGTACCCTTCTTGCCGGTCAGAATGTCCGTGTGTACCACCGACGAAGTCGTTCGAAGATCATCTGAAGGCAGTCTTTCTTATTCCTGTCTGATGATGGGCAGGCTGAAATTCTAATTAAACAGTATTATCAAGTCTCATAGTGTGATAAATATTAAATAACTGCAATTTAGTGCTGTTCCTAATGAAATCCCGTCATTTTCTTTCATTTTGAACAAATACAAATGTGAACGGCTTGTGGTGATCTGATACTAATTGAACCAAGAAAAAGTTTCGATTGTCTGTTCAATGGCCATAATTTTTTATCGTCATTGCTCCTAATTTATGGAAAACAAACGCTCGTTACAAAATCAACCTCTTTCATCTTATAAAGTTTTTTTTTTCATTTTTTTACATAAAACGATCATCTCCCGGTAAGCCAAAGGCACAAGTTACTGTACTTAGAAATCGCAGTCCGTACTTCAACAATTAACAGGTATACACACCGTCTTATAAAGGTCACCGTTACTGCCAATAATCTACCCCACCCAAACCCGTTCAACGACAAATTAATATTCTATGGCACGGTATCCGCTATGGAACGCTGGCTTTGTTGATACAGCATAGCAAAATGGGAAGACGGACTACGCAATAAATTGGACGGACTATCCGTTTCCACAATTTTCCCATCGCTCATCACAATGATACGATCATAGTCCATTACCTATATTAAGGCATTTAGAGTGATGCAACGATACTTTGTACAGACGCCAGTCAAAATTCACAAAGCGATATTACCGTATGCAAACGATGCGCTATTGTAATAACTGTGCTATGGGCAAACGCTTCACGAATTGTCCTCTGCATTTTCTGGTCGGTTTCATAATCTATGCTGGCTGTAGCTTCATCCAGACAGAGGACCTGTAAAAGACGAAAAAAAACTAAACTACAAACAGTTTCTAACAACAGCTGACTAAATATCCACCAAGGCGCGATCGAATGGCCATAACTTAGAAATTTTACGTGAAGGCATATCCTGTCCAATGTACCGTTTGGTTCGCGTACCTTGGCTTTGGTCATTATGGCCCGCGCCAAACATACAAGCTGCTTCTGTCCCAGTGACAACTTTCTGCCATTTTCACCCAACATAACGTCCAAATGCCCTCCCAGTTTCCCAACGGGATCCCTCAAATCACATAAATCGATGGCTGCCCACACTTCTTCGTCGGTATGTTGGTGTAAAGGATCGATGTTCTCACGAATAGATGCATCAAACAGGTTGGGGGTCTGCGGAATGATGGCCAAGCGCGATCTGCACAGTGCAAACTAGATTGTCCCGACGAACGAAAACGTACATTTTCTTCTCTTTATCCTAATTTTAACGCTTACGAAATTTCTACCTTTCCATACTCGTACGCAGCATCATGCATGTGATGGATGCACATTCCACTGCGCCAGATGGCGGGGACACAGCTTCATCTACAACTTACCGCAACTGCTCCAGAGGCAGTGTAGCCAGATTCACACCGTCAATCGACACAGCACCCTGCTCAATTTCCACCACACGGAAAAGCGTGGCGAGAAAGGAGGACTTTCCCGCACCTGTGCGCCCCACCACACCAATTCGTTTGCCGGCAGGAATCTGCAGACTGATGCCCTTCAGTACGAGAGGAAGATCATTTCGGTATCGCAAGCTGACAGTATTAAAATCTACGGCGCCCAGCTGTGGCCAGTCCCGTGGAGCCTAAACAAATTCAAATAACACTTGAATAACAATTGCAAACATGTACTTTTTATTACAGCACTCGACATACTTGCAACAGGCCGTCGTATTTTTCCTCCTCAATATCATCGAGATATTGGATGACGCGCTCAACGCTAACAAGTTCCTGGAAAAAAGAATAAGTTCAGCAACGGCTTCTTAAACCTAACCGGACGGCAGCCATCCCTAACTTATTTTTCGTACCTTTTCTGTTTCGATCAAGGACATGACAAATCCGTTGAGAATTCCCACAATTGTAAGAGAATACGAAACAGTTAAACCAAGAACTCCTACAAAATAAAAGAGATAACATTTCCAAATTTCCTGGTTAATTTATTGTACCATAAATAGCATTACCGATCCGAAAACGCAGCGCAAGATGGTTTTGGGTTTTGACAAACAAAACGCTTACCTGCTGCCGATTTGACTAGAAGCGCAATAACCACCACACCACTGACGATAACTATTCCCAACAATTGCAAACGCATGGATAGCCACTTGTTGCACGCGATTTCCGCGAACTGTGAGCGCAGATAATCATCCAATAGCAGTTTGTACTTTTTATAGAAAAATTCCGTGGCTCGCATCACACGAATTGTGGACAATCCATGAACAGTTTCCGCATACAGGCCAAAAATCGGAGACTGGGCAAGCGTGCTAACTCTTTTAATTTCCCTGTAAAATATAAATGTACAAACCACCATCAAAGAAGCTGCTACAATATAATCCACCTAAAACTAGGGAAAATACTCGTATTTCAAACGAAAATAATTTCAAAAAATCGAATGCATATTATAGAAAACTATTGAACGTATCAAGGCTCGTATCAAGAATGTTTCATATGCCATATAAACTTTATTAGGCAATACCCATCAACAGGACAAATTAATTATTATTTATATCTATTTCTATATTCTATGCCATCATAGGAAGTTTTTACTATATTTATACTACTAACCTAGACGTACTGCGATAAAAGCGCTGAATAAAAAAATAGAGCGGAATAATGGGAACGAGGACGATAATAAACCAAGGCAGTCCATAGCAGATCACAATCAGAATGCCCACCAGCTGGAATATGCAGGCCAACAAAATGTTAACATTAAACGGCAGCTGAGAATCCACCGATGTGACATCTTTGGCAAAACGATTCAGAATCCTTCCCGATGGAGTCGTATCAAAAAACATCATCTTGGCGCGCATGACCTTACTGAGCAAACTGTCATGCATACGGTAGGCAGCACGTAGGCCGGCATATGCAAAAACAAATGA
Source organism: Paramacrobiotus metropolitanus (assembly GCF_019649055.1). NCBI lineage: Eukaryota > Metazoa > Tardigrada > Eutardigrada > Parachela > Macrobiotidae > Paramacrobiotus > Paramacrobiotus metropolitanus. Next base: position 3,442,461 of record NW_026570224.1, read on the forward strand.
TCGAATAAGGGCAAAGAAAGAATTGCCAGCTCCAATGCTTCCGTAAACGGTTAGATAGTAATTAACATCCGATTGGGTTTCGTTGGTTGTAGTATTAACCACAATACGTTCATGCGTAACCCAGTAGGACAGCCACCAATCCGTGGCGTTGTAGGACGCTGCAACAACAAAACCATTATTTATCATCTTCATCTTCGTTTTCAAAATTTTCCAAAAAGAACTGCTTATAATTCTGTTCCAATACAAGTGATCTTGGAATGCATTAGATATTCATACAAAAATTACTGCTGACTTCGGAGAAGAGAGAAGACAAATTTCAAGCAAACACACATCAGTCTTACCCTGCATCAAGAAAAGCGAAACAAACACGGCAATGCTCCAGAAATTCCCCACCGCCTGCCAGTACTGCCGGTAAACGGACAATTTTAAGCTGCCAAACTCTCGCTGCTCTTCCTGCACCAATTGGACCGGTGCTTCTCGAGGTTCGGGTTCCTGCACACTGGTTCTCCTGGAGGTTGCCTGTGAGATGTCGGACAGCACTCCCGATACACCTTCCACACCACTCACACTTTTTTCGCCAGTGCTGCCCGGCCATTTAGGCCCGAAACCAGTCAGCTTGGACAGAATTTCCAGCGGTTGACCATTCTCGACAATATGTCCATCTTGCATAACTATCAGGCGGTCCATCGCGCGCAGAAAATCCAAATGGTGAGTCACAAGAAGGCGAGTCTTATTTTTGAGAAGTCCCAAAACACACTTGTCAAAAATGTGGTTGGCCACTTGGGCGTCCCTACACACGATAAACTACGTAAGGAGATGCAAAGGCAAAAACCAAAAATATTGGAAACTGACGCTTACTTGTTCTTTTTAAATTTAAATCAGAGTGTATAAGAAAAAAAGTATGAATCACTTAACAATCCACCTTGCGGATCAAGACTTCGAAGAAAATCAAGTAATACTTTACGGATCCATGCGGTTAAAGTCTCTTTGAGATTCAGTTACGAAAAATAATGGATTGTGAAAAATTAACGATACCGTGAAAAGGCACGCAAAATTCACGGTCACCATTACTCTGTGCGCCATACACTGCAGAAAACGGATCGTCCATCAGAATGATATCTTTATCCTGCAGAACGGCCCGCGCCAGCGCAATTCTGGCCTTCTGTCCTCCGCTCAATGTCACTCCCTGATCCCCAATCTGCGTCAAAGCTCCATGCGGCAGCTCTTCCAGATCATGTGTCAGTGCACACGCATCGATAACATTCTGTAAACCTTCCGGCTGGACGTCGGTCAGTGAGAATTTAATATTTGACAGCACCGTGCCCTGCTGCAACCAATTATCCTGCGGCACGTAGGCAAATCCATTTACCATCGTATTCTGCGAGATCTCGATACTGCCACCCGTCCGATACAGTTCGGCCATGACAGCATGCAATAACGACGTCTTTCCGGAACCGACTTTTCCCACGATTCCAATCCAGCTCTCCGCGTCGGATCTCCAGTGTTATACCGTCCAACTGGTTGCGGACAGCCAACAGTGGTTCTCGCGGAGTGGGTGATACGACAGAACTATCGGAAAGAATTTCGTTGCTTTCATTCCCGGTCCATGTGAAACTAGCGTCGTGGACAGTCAAAATGTTGGCCACAGGATTCACTATGAGATCGGTGTTCACTGCGTAGTACGATTTGAGGTCGATATCCGAAAGCCGAAAGAACTGCTGCAGTCGCTTAGCGGATATCCAAGCTTCCACTGTACCGGTAATAATCCAAGGCATGGCGTTGAGAGGAGCGTACACAAGGCCAAAAACGGAGAGGCAGGTGAAAACTTTGGCGGCGGTCAGCTGTTTGCCGAACGATACGTACGTCACAAATGTCAGAACCGACCTATAAACGGAACATCCATTGTACCTTCAAACAACCGGTAAATCGGATTGCTAAAACCAGAACCGATCTACTGAGCTTGAAAACTGAATTCGAAGAAGCCAAAAAACGATTCAAAAGCCATTCGGAATTATTTGCGAGCCAATAAAAAAATAAATCTGATATTACAGTGAACCTACATTATAAGCGGCGTAGTGGCCCAAAAATACACGCAACAGGCATCCAAGTATTTGATACTTTTCACGGTGGCCATTTCCCTTTGTCTGACCGCGTCCACTCGGGCACTGAACCATTTTTCCCAGGCATAATACTTAATAACCCGAATGGCACTCAGTGCTTCACTCATCAGTTTCACACGAGCATCGCGCTCCTTGAGATTGCGCTCAACCTGTCGGGATATTTTGCTGGCAATAAGCTGATTGAGTGGGACAAGAAGAACGGTAAAAATGACCCCACCGATGAAGGCGTAGCCAACTTGCTGGTAGAGAAGATACAGCGCCACAGCCATCTGCAGCGGGAGTGCCCATAACTGATGGAGGTACTGGATATTGTCAGAAACCTTCTGGCAATCAGTGCCGACCAGATTAACAACATGTCCCGCCGCCATGTTGTTGTTCAGGGCCGAAGCGTGCACCTGCACCAGTTTGTAGTATACCGTGTCCATCAAGGCACCGCGAATGCACCTGAAAAAATTAACAATCAATTACAACAAAACCGCAATTAGGTCCAAAAATTTACAGCTTTACACTACGCAGTAAATAAATTAAATTCCATCTACTAACAATGCAAGTTTTTCCATCTGAAATGCATAGTGCAATTGTACACTGTTGGAAATTAGATTGACCAGAATGAGGCCCAATCCATACACATATCCGAGATAATCCGGCTGCGATCCTGGTTGCTCAATTAACGCCACCAGCACATTGACAAACAACGGCGAACAATACTGCAGAAAGGAATAAGCCAGCTTCATCACCCCCAACAACAACCATTTTCCACCCCATATGCGTAGAATAATTTGCTGTAAATAAAATCTGGACGATTTCAAATTCTTCGCCAACGCCTTCTGCAGGGCTTCGGCATGCAAATCCGCTTTTAATTTGAGAGGTAATTCAAAGAGATCATCCGGTTTCTGCAAATGGCCCTCCGCACCATATTCCATCAATGGGTCGACCCATAAAAACAAGAAAAAGCGCAATATGCCCCATGTATTCGGTGGACCAAGTCGAGGCACGAGAGATGTTCTTTCTGGCATCACATTTAACAGCCGTGCAGTATCATTATCGGCTTCGTCAGGTGGTGTGCGTGCACGCTCCTCCGAATCGAATGGTGAAGTAACAAACAAACATGTGCTGTATATATGAAGCACCGTTGAGAAAATGTAGAATACATGAAGACCAAAAGTCACCATGGTGACTATGGACGAAACTACATTGGGACTGTGATGTAGCACTGCGGAACGGAACTCCACACTGGACACTAAGAAAACCTGGAAATAATAACGCGCTTTCAACAGATTTAATAACCCAATAAATTCCGTGTACTTATTTACATACAAAATTTTTAAAACAAATACAACGTCATCTGAAAATTCCACTTAGTAATATAGGTTGTCCGTACATTGCCCATAGATGGAAATTTGGAGCGAAATAGCAAACCACCGAAGACAAAATGTTCAGTAAATGGAAACTACCAAAGAATTCCTGCAGTTCAACAACTGATGCATATCATGAAAAGAGGGATGTCATGTGCATCAATTGATTCAACAGCTGATTTCGAGGGCTTGCAGCAAAAAATTTAATTAATTAAATTCCAAAATGCCCGTCAACGGCTAACGTGGAAATAATGAAAAAATTACAAACCCACAAAAAACTACAGCAAAAAAAATCTAGCATAAAACGTCATATGAACGAATGCAAGAATTTTGTATCAAAGAGGAATTCCAAGCGTACCGGAAACCAAGACAGGAAGATAGCGCAGGTATCACTGCCATCCACAACGCCGCGGTGTTTTCCTTTCTTGGATAAATTATAAGCAACAACTACATGCACACTCCATGAGATCACCACTAAACCGAAATCCACATACCCAACCAAACCAAAGGCATTCCAATCGCGCCACGCCACCAGTTGCAGAGCCATAGAAATCACGCTGGCTGCAATAATACTGACCGAAATCAGAATTCGCAGAATCCATGTTGCAACGACAAGACGGTGAGCGTTTCTTGTGGAGCCCCAACCAAAGAAATTTTCGGCATAGACAATGCGTGTCGGCGCAATATAGTATGCGTTTACAATAAGAAATACCATGTGAACAACCACTGAAAATATTCTCTCATAGCAAAACGGAAAGTCATTGCCTGCAAAGTCCCAGACTGTCGCGAAGCTCGTGTTGATAATACCGAACCGCGGACACAGCGCTGTCCATGCAGCGCCTCCGGAATCGGACATTTCTTGTGAGGTTCAAATTTCGCAAGATGGACGCACACGTCTGCTTAGCGATTACGAAGCTCGCCAAGGATCATTCCGTCGAAACCGGTGTACAAGCTGAAGGGGATCTCGATCATTGGTTTACCATACCGGGCACGCCGCGCATGCAAATCTTATGGCGGTTACCCCGCCAATTATACACTTCTATTATTATATAAGAAAGCAACCAAATAAGGACCATGTGGTACGTGAGAGGTACTTACTGTATTAAGGGAATTTGAAACTGTACGTCAAAATCACAAAAATAAGTACTTAACAAAATAAAATATCTCACCGGAGAAACCACAACAAACACCCAGACGCGCATGCGAAGGCGGAAGCAATAGTGACAACATTTTTGTACGGTTGTGGGCCTTGTGGCTCGGCTGCGGTCCTGATAAGGAACTGCCACTAAAGTGAAAAAAGGAAAAAGGATCAAGGACAAGCTGCCGCAAACATCAAACCACAAAGTAACATTTGGTAGCACAAATTTTAAGATCGCGCCTTCAGGTATTAATTTAATTAAGTGGAGCTTTCTACAGCATCACTATTCTATTTTTAACTTATTCCTTAAATTTCCTTTAAAGTTTAAAAGAATTCGAGCTAAAAACTAATTATTTCGCATCGGCTCGTTGGCAGCAATAACAAGACCGAAACAGCCCGACGTGGGACTGACGGATTCCACTGACGACGGCTGTTAAGTAACCAAAATAGATTTCTGAAAATGTTTCAAAGGCGAGTTTCAAAGTGAGCCGTGAGTCACTTTAACTTTTCAGTCGAAGCTGAAAGAATGTAGAAAACAACCTTGATTGTAATCCTATTCCGATGGAGCTGGTCAATCTCGTATCAAATTGAATCTTATTTCTGTGTATAGATTTGTGATGTCATGTTAATTGTATGCCCGAGAGACATAGAATCTCAGTATGGCCGAAAATCTCATCAACCACAACGACATCAGTCTCTCAGCGAGTCCCAGTCCCACCATCGACATCCTGATCAACGATCGTTCAACATTTGCCAACTGGATCAATTCCGCTAATAGTCCTGTGCCCGCCTCCTCACCGATACCTATTGCCAATTATCATAATACCAACATGAATGGTTACTTTCCGGACCAGGTTGCCTCGATGGATAGTTTCGAAACAGCGCCAGGTCGTAACAATAATATCGGATTCTATGTTGGCCCGCATACACCCCAACGCCAGTTATCCTCATCCAGTCTGGATCTCCTGTCGTTGTCGGAGAATCGTACAGGTGCGACGGCGGATGCCGCTCTAATAGGCTCACCCACCGTGCGCACCAAGAACAGTAATGCCAGTAGCGAATCATCAGCGCGAATTGACACTTCGATCGCGGCACCCTATGAATTCGCACAAGCACCCATTGAGCGGACGGAAGAAGATCGCCAGATCCAGCATCAATTGTCGCAAGCGTGAGTGAATGTGTTCCCTTGGTTCGATTTTTTCTTGTTTGGGTCTGTCAGAGACTCATGAGTGAATATGCAATTATCACTCCACACATTTCCCCTCTTTACCTTTCCACTTAATGTATTGTGCCACTTGGTGATCCTTCAGTGCCTACGTGACTGTAAAACGTTTTCACACAATTTTCTACTGTGGCTTAGAACACCACTCCGTGACCTCCCTCACTGCTTCCCCTGTTTAATTGTGCTTTGAGTCTTTCAAGGTGTTGCTTACAATCTAAGCGAATGTTCTGGAATAATGGGTCTTGTTTCTTTCATGGCTGCAGTTGTAGCTCTAACACCGGCTTCCGCGGAAAGTGAGTATACATACTATTTACAGTTTATACTTACTAAAAATTTCCATATTATTTCGGCTGGCATAAAATTATTTTTGAACGTTAAAATCGCTGCCCGTTGAATTAAAACCGCATTAAACCGGCTCAGTTTAGGATACAGTGCCCGTTTCGATTTTTTATGAATATTCCTAGTGTGATCAATTGTCGTAAAGATTCGACCTGCAAAATATTCACTTGGATAATCGTAAACGACGTTCGTCATACGATCAGCTTCGCTTTAAGAATTCCATAGTTTAATTTGCAGCTTGGAATTTACTGATTGTTAACATGGCAATATAGAAAATTTTGCAGTTTTATCTTGGTTTGCTTGGTTAATGGTTTTATCTGTCATTGAACTGATTGAAGTGTATGAACAGGTTCGCGTAATATTTCGATACATTTGTTGTTTCTGACGGTGATGTCGCTTTAGTGCTTTTCTTTTATTTGATTCTACAAAATGCTGTACCCGTCTGTACAAAAAAGGCTGAAAATCAGGTTTTTTTTCTGCTTACGCAATATCAAACATGCAGTGGCATCACAGTGTCGCAGCGGTTTGCATTCTTCTATTTTAAACTTTCCGCTGTTCTTTTGGATGACCGTGGGGTAATTGCTTGGTGTAAGTGCACACATAAAGAACATTTGTATTTTGATAAAGCCAGACTATGATTTTCTTCACATTTCCTTATCGCAGGTCGATAAAAAATAAACTTGCTATCGCTTGCTACCTTGTAGACACACTGGTATTGATAAAGCGCGAGTTTCATCGGTTGCGTAATCTTTATCTGTTCTGCTTTTTCCACGAGGACAGCTGTATGCGACGATCAGCTATGTGAATCGTGGACTTTGTGATTTCGTTGCTGAAGGGCTGTTGGTTTCATTTGACAATAGTTACGGGTAGATAATTCAAAGCTTTTGATAGTTACTGCTTACAATTAAAGAAACGATCGGAATTTTTTTCGATTCTTAATTTATGAAAATGTCTTCGGACACGAAACCTTTTGATGTACATCCTTTAGAGGTAGCGGAGGAAATGCAATACCACGCGTAAGTTTACTGTTTTTTCAAGTGGAAATATATAAAAATAAAATCTGTATACCTACTCGAGTAAGTCGAATACAGTATGTACAGTAGCAGAGCGATTTTTGGGCCAGATGCTTTAAATCGTTAGGAACTGCAAGCAGAGCTACTTATTTTTGCCGCATGCGCTGACTGATTTATTGCTTCTGCTAGTTTTTTCTCTTCGGCTGGGTTCGACCTCGGTTGGTGGTATTTCCGTTTGAATCATCAAGTGCTTTTTTTGTTTATTGATGATTTGGCGTGTGCTTCGCTTGTGCCCGTAACTCAATTCGCACTGGTGATAGAGTAATTGCCATGTGTTTTTAATAGGTTTATTAATTTGAAAGAAGGCAAACTCAGCCGGCGTGCGTCCAGCGAACTGCTGGATCAGCGTGATGGCGGTGGCAGTGTCAGTGCCTCGTATTCGCGCAATCTGGACCCAAATGCGCCTGACTACCAGCGCGTGGCTATCAGCGGCTTTGATGATTTGCATATCGCCAAAGAGGTCACTACGGGACACACCAAACTTTTTTTGTCGGCTGTGACTGACGTGACTATGTGTTTTATGTGTTTGTTGGGTGATATTTTTAGTTGGCGGCGTGTGATGATTTGGTGCGATGTGCGCAAGAAATCGCTGAGGCGTTGGATATTCGACGGCGCTATATGCGTATTGCCGGGCAATATTTCCCGCCGACAGTTGATCGATACTTGGAAGCGTACAGGAACCATCGCCGCTCACCGAAGCCGGCGGCCAGAGAAATGGAGTTTAGAAAAACGATTCAAGGTGAATGCGGATTGTGTTGTGTGTTTAGTACTCGTAAATAAACAGGTCAATGATGCCAATGGGAAGCATTTTCTTGTGCACAAATACGGAGCAATTTGGATAAAATTGTTTCAGGATGGTTTAGGCGTTCATAATTGCTTGGGCTAGGCATCATTAAATTGGTTTCTCTTTATTTAAAATAATATAATTAACAATGACATTGAGAAATCATTTTGTCGGTTAATGTGTTTTTAAACGGATGATAGTTGTACAGAGTCAGTAATGTTACTGTTCTACAGATTTAAAATTTGAAACTTGGAATGGTGGCTCAGATTCCGACGATTCACTTCGATTTCACGCGAAATAGAATTTACAGGCTCAGTTAGTTCCTGGAAAATTGTCCATTATTTAAAGCGCGATTTGATAATTAAATTACGGTCGAGTTTTAAAATTTCAGTTATATGAGATGAGAATTGTTTGCGGTTGGTGATGTTAATACAGTACGTAAAGGGCGAACCGTTTAGTTTTATTTTTTAAGCAAAGTTATCTCCGTGGTTTCTAGTTTCAGTTATTCATTGTTTCTCAGTAGTTTATTCGCCATTTGCCTTTTTTCAGCTGCTATTTTCTGTTCGGTACTTGTGACGCTTTGTTCTGATATTTTATTTCCCAGACGAGGTTCTGTGGACTCTGCACAAACGCAGTGAACAAGGTTAGCCGACCGTGTGATTCCTGCTTATGGCATGGCTTCGGCTCCTCTTTTACCCCGATACTTTCTGTGTTTTTGTATTCTTTTGCCCCTTCCCACCCTGTTTCTGGTGAACATCCTCATTGACGCGCTTTAAAAGTCGCGCAGCATGTTGAATTTAGGCGTGAATGGGTGTTATACTCCTTTGTAGACCATCCTATTCATCCGCCGACGTTCCACGGAAAGTTTTATAGTCATCCCGTGCCGGAACCCAGTGAGCATATCTTTAGGATGGTTAAACGGATGTTATGAAGTGTACCCGTCGCAAAAACACGTCGACAGTGGAGATAAGCCGACACATTTTGGAATTGATAGAAACCTCTTTTGGCGGGACTACTCGATTATGTGGTATATGATATTGGATGGTCCACTGTAAGTTACATTTGCGTTTGCTTTCTCGTAAATTTTAACTAGCTTTGAAATTTAACATGTTAAAGGAAAAAGCGTTTATCGTCGTGTAATTCATGCTCGAGTAGCGCATACATTTTTCATTTTAAAAATATGTATACATTTTTCGCAAAATAAATTTACCTTTTGCTTTGACACGGTAATGCATTCAACATCTTTGCCACTCACATGCTTGCGCGGTGTTTGTTTGATATTGTGGTATTTTTCCTGTGGTTTATGTGGAATTTGTTGGTCATAGCTTGGTAACAGTTTAGATTATCGAGTTTTTTTATAGGAGTTTTGCAGTGGCAGTGGTATGAAGATTTCCTTACTGACATAATTATTATTGTTGTTTTCTTATACAGGAAATCATTTTGCTTCCGGAAACTTAGCTTCCTGGAATCCAAATTCTTACTGCATGCTAATCTTAATGAGAACCGAGAAATGGCCGCGCAAAAAATGGTTCCACATCGAGATTTTTATAACATCCGAAAGGTGAGTTGCAGCTGTGATCGTTCCCTGACCATAGTCGCAGCGTAGCTTTTTGCGTTTCCTGAAATTATAGATCGATAAATAAAATATGAACCTGTTTTCGATGGGCATTTTTCCCATCGTCTGAAGATAGTGTTGGAATATATTTTATCGATTTGTCCATGCGATAATTGATCGATATTGTAGTCATTAAATATTGAAGTATCCAGTTATTAAAGACTGAGTGTGTTTGCATTTTCAGGTAGACAACCACATCCATGCCTCATCGTGCATGAACCAAAAACATCTGCTGCGTTTTATTAAACGTCAAATGCGCATCAATGCGGACACGCCAGTGATGATCGATAAGAAGACCGGCCGACCCATGACACTATCGGAAGTCTTTCAGAGTATGAATCTAACGACATACGATTTAAATGTGGACCGCCTGGATGTGCATGCCGATCGTAACACATTCCATCGGTTCGATAAATTCAACACCAAATACAATCCCATTGGGCAGAGTATGTTGCGTGATATTTTCATCAAAACGGATAATTATATTAAGGGGAAGTTCTTTGCGGAAATCCTCAAGGTAAGATACGTATGACCTTCGTGACCGGATATGGTATGATGTGTACTCTTTCACCAGGAAGTGATGGCGGATTTGGAAGAAAGTAAATATCAGAATGCTGAACTGCGCTTGTCCATTTATGGCCGGTCTATCGATGAATGGGATAAGCTGGGTAAATGGGCTGTGGATCATGGCGTGTGGTCGCCCAATGTGATGTGGATGATTCAGATTCCTCGACTTTAGTAAGCGCAGGCATCAGTCTGCTTTTTGTGACTTGGACGTGGACATCTTTTACATTCATTTTCTGTAATTGACGGAGTGCCTTGCAGTGACGTATACAAGGAGAATAAATTGGTGAACTGTTTTGCGGACGTTCTGCGGAATATTTTCCAGCCGTTGTTCGAAGCCACAGCATATCCAGAAAGGCATCCTGAACTTCATCAGTTTCTTCATCATGTACAGAAATTAGAATAGGTTTTATGCACAGTCTTTTTATATCGGTTTTGTGGAATTTCAAGCATTCGTACAATTAGTGCCCTACAATGTATTGATTTTGTCTGCTTGTTTGACAGGTTGTTTCCTTCGATTCAGTGGACGATGAGTCCAAGACCGAACATATTGCTTTCTCAATGAACGTTCCTACTCCGGAAGAATGGACAATGGATGAAAATCCTCCGTACACGTACTACCTTTTCTACATGTACAGCAATATGGTGGCATTGAATAATTTCCGGCGTGAGCGCGGCATGAATACCTTTACACTGCGGCCACATAGTGGTGAGGCCGGACCGGTGAACCATCTGATTTCTGGATTTATTTTGGGTGAAAGTATCGCTCATGGTTTGATGCTGCGCAAGGTAAGGTCTTGAATGGGATACCGGTTTTAGGGCTTAAATGGAATACCCGCTTGCACGGACAGCTAACAAGTTTCGTGTTGCAGGTTCCGGTGTTGCAGTACCTGTTTTATTTGGCCCAGATTGGCATTGCCATGAGCCCTCTAAGCAATAATTCCCTCTTCCTCGATTACCATCGGAATCCACTACGTGACTATTTTGTTCGGGGATTGAATGTCGCATTGTCAACGGATGATCCATTGCAGTTTCATTTTACTAAGGTATGGATTTCCGTTTTCCTTTTTTAATCTTAATGTAGAAAGGGCTTCGTTAAGCGTATCAGCCGTTTCATTCATCTTTTTGCCTTACAATAATTACGTGTTTCTCGGACTTGTAGGAGCCTTTGATGGAAGAATACAGTATTGCTGCGCAGATTTGGAAACTGAGCGCTACTGATCTCTGCGAACTGGCTAAGAACAGTGTGTTACAAAGTGGCTTTTCTGATATTGTCAAGCAGCACTGGCTGGGTCCCAACTTCAAAGCCGAAGGCGTCCAAGGAAACGATATCAGTCGCACCAACGTGCCGGATGTGCGGGTGGCATACCGCTATGAAACCCTCCTGGATGAATTGACCAATGTCTTCGAAGCAGTCTATAATGACAACGTGTGAGCCCGTCCGAGTGAAGATGCTCCAGTTGATTTTGATATTACGTTTGCTTGACTAAAGTGATATATATTTTAAAATATGCGGCTTTGCTTTCCGTGGAGAATCGATGCAACTATCTTTAGTTTCTTTCAAATTTGTAACTTTAATGGATAACAATCACTTCGCTATCAACGCAATGATTGGAACTGCAAAAATGGTGATTGTCAGTGAAACATCAAAAATTAGTCTTCATCACTATCTTTGTGAAGGGGAAATTTAGTGCCGGTTCGATGTCGGGGGTCTTCTTCTTCGCTTTCAGTGTCCGTAGGGGATTTCCTACGTTTCTTTCGCGAGTGTGGTTCATCATTAGAGTCGCTTGAGCTATTGGCGTCGGATTCGTTACTTGGCATCTCCTGCAACACCGAATAAAAATTAAATCAAACACCGCGCGCAAAAATCCTCCGGTGTGGCTTTGTCAAGCTTTGTCAAGCACAGTGCAACTTCCGTAAATTGTAGCCATTAGCAATCGAAAACGACTTCGACACTTTTTTTAAAAAAACCAAATGAACTAACTCAAAGCGCTTAATCGTAAAATTATAACACGATGAATACCGAAACTTAAAAACGGCAAATCCGTTCACGGAGTAACGTACTAACACGAAATCCACAAAAGAATCATTTCCAGAGATTACGTACTCACTATTTTCAAGTGCATTAATTTATGTTTATGGAAATCGAAATCTACTACTCGCATGTAGTTCAACGAATCTTACCAGGTCACTTTCGTTAGCATTAGCGTCGTCATCATCGCTCTCCGATGTGCTAGTATCATCCAGCGGCTCATTATACACCAGTATCGCTTTCTTCTCAGCCAACTGCGCTTCCGTTCGTTGACTAATCCGCTGTTTGGCCAAATCCACCGACGCATTAACCACTCCGGCCAATTTAACAAACCGGTCTGTGTATTTTGTTCGGCGATCGGCATGCGCATACAGATGGCTAAGCAAAACAGGCAAATCGGGAACAGTCGTGAGGTACGACGACCGAATGGTCAGCACCGCCGACAACCAGTGCAACGGGGCTTTATTGGGTTTGGCGCGTTCTTCCGCGCAGACCTTGCCCAAATGCTGGATAAGGGAGACTGTATACTGAACGGGGAGGTTTTCAATAGTTTTCCGGATGATGGTTTCATCACTGCGATCTAAGACGCTGTTCAGGAGGGATAGATCGCCGCTTTTCAGGCCTTGTTCTGCAAATCCCACAATTGATCAGTTGTTAAAAACAGGCATTTTTAAAATTACTGTTTCAGAATTCCCATAGTTTCGCTTAAAAAAAAAGAGGTTCCCGACAAACTTTGGTCGGAAGGTTGTTCTGCAGTTACCACAAATGCAATTAATACAAGCGCAAAATTTTATAAGAAAATGCAGGAAGACTGCAGAATTACCAATAAAACTGCAGAGAAACAGCTAAGTAAGTAATTAGTTGTCAGTAGTAAATCTTGAGAAAACAACACCGAATTAAAAGAAAGGCATATTTTTACGCACTCTGCTTATACACAATTAAAATTTTACATAGAATTTTTACCCTATTCTAAGCAGGATTTGTTCCTTACCTAGAAGAACAGCTAAGCTGTCGGCCCGTGGGGGACCACTCTCCGGTTCTCCGCTGGAGTTCTGAGCTCGCTGCAAGATTTCCCCGAGCGATGGCTCGGAAGGGACGCGGGAAGACAATTCTGAGGCAGTAGCACTCGTATCATTGTGATTGGACGAAGCAGCCTCACCATGGGATCGATTCTGAGCAGCGCGAGGAGTTCCGTATGATACAGTTGGCTCAGCTGTTTTGCGAGAATTTGGTGCAGCCGACTGCTTTGGCATACTGCATGAGTAGGTAAATTACCCTGATACTTTCACATCACACCACAGCATGGGGTGCTGATCAAAGTCAGAAGGAGTAAAAAGAGTGAAACGAAACAAGCTTTTCACTGTTGCGGGTTTTCGCCTTTTAACTTATAAATTAAAATAAAGATAGTAATAGATGCTCAACAATTAGTTACAAAACGGAACATTCAAACGAAAATTCAAAAAAGCTTGGAGACGATGAGCGCAAGACCCAGAAAAACCGGCAACCACGTTCTGAGGGGGGTGCCATAAGCACAAATACTAAACAAGTTAAGTACAGTACTTAGCATTGGCACACGGAACTCACACAGCTACCAAAAGTATTTAATAGGATCAGAATTATAAGATCATAAAGGAATAATTACGTACATAGTTTTGTTTCAACTTTAAGCTTTAATAATTAAAGTCCAGTTGTTAGAAATTGTGTATAATAATGCGATAAAAATAATGTTAATTATTATTACTCTGTGTGACAAAATTAGAACCAAACAAGCAATAATCGCGAAATTTTTACAATCCGACGGAAATTTAATTCGCAATTCGCAGCAAAAAACAGACGCAACAATAATATTAAATCGCAACCAAATCAACTTTGTTGGCTTATTAATTCCTGATGTTAAAATCAATGTACCCAAATTAAGAAATTTTACTTTCGTGGATAAGGAAAATCAAAATACATCGCGCGAAAAATCGTCCTGCAAAAAAAAACAGATCCATCCAATCACTGCGCCACCTTCAAAGCATTGACTAACCACTCCATAACCGGCTCGAGGCCTTCGTTGTTCTTAGCAGATGTCTTAAAAATCTGAAATGTGCGATTCTTGAGCGCATCCAATCCGAGCGCCTTATGGACATCGGCCACGGACATTGCCTGTGGGAGATCCTGCTTGTTGGCCAGCACCACAATCACCGCCGACTTGAGCTCCTCCTCTTCCAGCATATGCACCAGTTCCTGCTTGGAAATGCCCATACGCGCATGATCCGCACTATCCACCACGTAGATAATGGCGTCCGTGTTGGCGTAGTAACAGCGCCAGTAAGGCCTGATGGACGCCTGTCCCCCCAGATCCCAGCACTGGAATTTTAAATTTTTATACGTCACTGTTTCCACGTTGAAACCAATGGTGGGAATGGTGGTAACGGCTTCGCCCACTTGCAGCTGGTAGAGAACGGTGGTTTTGCCTGCACCGTCCAGGCCTAAGATGAGGATGCGAATCTCCCGCTGGCCGAACAGACTCTTAAAGTAGCTCATCAAACCGCCCATCGTAACGTTCTCGGAGTTATACACGCCTGTGTATGTGGAATTTAAGCGGAGAAAGACGTTATAAAAAGGATGTAGTACTTTTAGTGATCGTATTCGCTAGCGATCCAAATTCTCGGGACAGACTGCACAGCTGTTCAGCTTGCGTCCCCGTCCGCTTATCTATAACGTCGCTCCCTTCCTCGTAGCAGGTACTTTGATGCAAGGAACAATAATTAATCGCTGATCATGAGCAAATCCACATATTACATAGGGAAAAAAACACTCGCAATCCAGATTTCCACGTAGGGTTGGAAAAGCGCACTATCAAGTATTAATCTATTTCAGGAACACTCAGAAGCTCCGAATTGATGTTGGTGGCAAAATTAATTAATGTGAACGCTTCCCAGACATTATATTATGGCTAATATCGTAGCTCAAAGGAAGGTATAGAACATCTGATCGATGTTTTTATAACTTCGAAGTTCCAATTTCGCTACTACTGAAAAAACTGAAAAACTGGAAAAAATTGAAATAGTACTGTACAGTGTACTGTTAAACTGCGATGACGTAGACCATAGCGTATAGCGCGCGTAGGCTAATTTCTTCGGGGCACCATCGATGCGAGCAACAACAGTGCAACCTGTGCAACCTTTATGGCAACCACCATCAGACGTTAGTAAGGGCAAAACACTGCCTAAATCCAAAAAATGGGCCCAACGAATGTATTACTTAATTAGCATTTGATTGATTTGAATTTTGAAATTTCTTTCTTAAATTTCTTTCGTAATTTTCTGCTATTATTATTTATTTTGAAATATGATCTTACAACCAGTGTTTTGTTTACCTTCAGAGTCTCTTTTGTTCTTTTTAAAGTTTAAACTGTAGATTTCGAGTTCGTTGCGGACCGTGACTTTACTTGTTAAAGCGACTGAGGGTGTTTTGTTTCTTTTCATTTTGTTTGTTTGTCAGCGGGACGTTTCTCACACGGTGCTCTATCCTGCGAATCATTCCACGTCGCACCATGGGAGAAGAATCTGCCGGAGCGCCGACTTCCAGTACCGATCCGCGGAAACCGAGTCTCATTGCTTTCGATATGGGTAAGTCGAAACTCTTAATTGCATACCGACCATTTGTCATTGGTACGGAGGGACCGTAATTCTTACGGCGTAAACGGTGAGATGTCTGGCACAGTGGCACTTAAGATGTAATGATGAATTATCATGGGTCTGTTTTATTTAGATTATACACTTTGGCCTTTTCATGCCGGTAAGCGGGTGCTTTTGTTGAACAATTGATTGCAGATGGTAGCTGTTCGCTATACGATTTGTGTTGTACCAGTATGAAAATTCCCCGGTTTGAACTGAGTTGTGTGATGCAGATACAAATCCTTATCCACCTTTGCGTTTGGATAAAGATGGAAAAATCAGAGACCGCATGAACGCTGTGTTCGCCCCGTACCCGGGAGTCGGGGATTTTCTGGAGGAGTTGCACGAGCAGGGAACGAATCTGGCTTTGGTGAGCAGGTGAGTACGTACCCATGAAACACACCTTGTAATATATATATATATTTCTGCTAGACACATGTGATTTCCGGATCCGTATAGTGTAACTGGGAACTCTTTGTTTCACTTTTGCCAGCTGTTTGTTTGTATCTAGAACTGAAGCTCCACCGGTCGGAAAGGATATGATACGCTATCTCAACTGGACACGATTTTTCAAATATCAGGAAATTTATCCTGGAAAGAAGACGACGCATTTTCACAAGATCCGAAAAGATAGCGGAGTGGAATTTAAGGATATGCTGTTCTTCGATGATGAGTACCGAAATATTCGGGATATCAGTGCACTGGGTGTTACGTGCTTCTATGTGGAGGAGCCCATGAGCCGAAGTTTGTTGAATAAGGGACTGGAAATGTTTGCCAAAGGACTTTCACACAAATAGAACAGGAATATTTTTCGGTAACCCCGTAATGCGTTCACACCTCCGGGGGATCACTCACTTGAAATTTTTTTCAGATTCTAGAAAGATATTTGCGCTGATAATTGCGCTGATAATTGCGCTGATATTTGCGCTGAGGCTTAGAATGTTAGGTTAGGAATTCTGTTAGGTAATGAATCCTGTAAAACTGATTTTGAAATGGTTTCATATTGTTTTGTTGCTTTTTTCTTTGTTTCACTGGAAGTACTGTATGCTTTGTTGCTAAGTGCGCAATATGACTGCGCTTCCAAAGAAACTGATAAAACTTCCCTAGTTTTTCACAACAATAATGAATAAAAACGGTTTGATTTCATGTGTTTTGTAATTATGTAGTATTTCAGAAAAATTCCCGGCTGTTTCGGGGAATCGGGAGCTGCTGCATTGTCAGCTCCATGTTGTTGTACTTATTTTACGAATGTTACCCTTTATGTAATCAGTTTGGATATATTCCCTACAAAATTTATCGATGTCCTCCAATAACACCATCAGTGGACTGGCTTGTCGAATCGAAAATTTAGAAGGTGCGCAGCTCTAAACGGATATTTTTGTTTATGTTTAATTTATTTTCAGCTAGTTGAATATCTGGTAAAATTATTCAGTTTTCATTACAGAATGTGATGGAGACCGTTGCAGTTAATGTTGCTTAACTTATACGTTACCTGTTTCGACGCGTGACTTTTTAAAAGTGTTTTTGTCAACAGTGTTTATTTTACTTACCTAATCCGATTTTTTTAACCAGTATCGTATACAGATTTATTTTCCATTTCGTCAATCCGGTAAAGGATCAAACATGGTTACAGTCACTTACATATCAGCGATATCACTCACATGAACTACTGAAATTTTATTTAATTATAGCCAAGATCGACCAGTTGACCACCTTGTGTTGTAACAGCCAGTCCACTGGTTCTAATGGCCCTTGTAAAATTACGGAAACTGCGACGAAATGCAGCAAGAAGAGCAATCCTTGCGAACCGGCAAAATTATCCGCGTTTGATGAATTGATACTGGACGGTTTGGATCGTTACGCAGTAATCGGGGAATTACTTTTTCAATTCGAACGGCGTGTCTTTACCTGCGTCGTACCAAAATGTCAGAGATTTTACGGCTATGCTGTACGCAACATCGATCAACTGATAGCGCGAGAGGATAGCGGCTTGGATAGAGCAGAGTTCCGCTGCAATCTCAGCAAACTGAATAATAAGTTGCGACCTTTCGGATATCTCCCTTACTTCCACAGCGAACTGTCTTGCGCCATTATTAATGAATATGGTGTTCTGGCAAGATCGGCTAGTGAAATTCGCGCCATGTCGACACGTACGTATTTTAGGCAGTGCATTCCGTTATGAAACTGGAGATTTAATAGAAATATTTAATTTGATTTGTCTTTTTTGAAACTTTTTGTTTATTACTACTCTACAGATAGTACTTTTGATATTTTTTAAAAATTGGTCGTTTGCTTATCCATCTGAGGTAAAAGCGCTGTATGTCGCCGATATAGCTTCGATATATGTAGCTTGCAACATTAAGTGATTTTTATCCAGCGTGATCAGTTTTGGTCGGCATAATTCCATTAATTTATTCTTTAGGTTTGGAAAACACACCCTTTTTACGTAGATTAATTTGCGCAACTATTCCTTCAAATTTGTTAAGCGATGTTTTGGTCCTCTTCGATTGTTTATTGTATCTTTGTGACGGCGGAAAAGTGTTTTGTTATTGACCGGAGTTCTGACATTGGTGGATCTGACGGGAATTTATTTCCTTGTTGACGGTATTAGTTTAGTAACACACTGCTTTAAATGCATGTTTAATTCTTTTAATTTTTATTGTTTATGTTTTACCAGTTATTCATGCAGTGAGTGCATTGCTTGAACAAAAACACTAATGTGGTGATTTATATTAACCATAATGCCGACAATGATCAACAATCACCGATTCAGCTCTATGTCAACTCAGTCACTTTCAGAATCCTCCATTTGGCGGGCATTCCGGTAGGCCGGTGTCGGTACCGGTCGAGCGGTTTGTCGTTGCACAATGGCCGATTGCGCACGGAACAGGTGTTGCCGATCAACCGGCGCTGGCGCATTCGTTTCCGCTGTGGTTTCATTCCCGGTCAGCGCCGGTTGCGAAATACTGTTGCGCATCCCTGATGGTGCCACCACCATCGGGGCAATTCTGTTCTAACGACGTCAGTATTTTCATTACTATTCATCGCGTCGCAGGCTGTCAGGAATTCTTTCAAATCCTCCTCCGTGTTCCATTTCTGTAAGCAACGTGCGGCTGCCGTGTACGTTTCCAGTGCACGACAGTGGAAAATCATCTCGGACACGACAAAATTATGCAGAATAGCTTTTAAATCGTGCAGTTTATTTTCTTCAAAATCCTTCCCATGCAAGCGCAGCAGCTGCAGTTGGTGCATGGTTTCCGTGTGATTTTGCCGGTAGTTGTCCAGTGTGGCATGATACAATGACGACGTTTCGCCACTCTTGGCACGAATTTTCTCCAAAGTGTCCAGCGAATGCTTGCTCTTTTCGCTGACGGCTTGGCATTTTTTCACTTCCTGTTTGAGCGCTTTGGTCGAGTCTTCATACTTGTGAAAGGGCGGAATAATTTTGCTCATAATGCGCGTGGCGGAGATATGCCGGAAGTCTTGAATCAACGCCATCCAGTGGGTGAACTCGAGGAGTTGTTGACGGGCGGATGGGTTGTAGGATTCGCTTTCGGCATACGAGGTCAGAATATCCACGAGATCGTCGCCTTTGTCGCGTGCGGCGGCCATCTTCCTAGCGTATGCTGACAGCTAAAACACAAGACAACTTAAATTAGTCGTTCCCACATTGATCTATGTCATAGTAAATTTAACATTCAAACAAGTTAACGAAAGTGTGTATGCCCATTGAGGCTCTGAATAAGGAGTAAAATTATTATAATTCACACGTAGAGTACCGTTTGAAAAATGAGCGAAAAATGCTTGTTGACATTGGTGGCCCGACCGAGCATAATCCTGCATTGATAATCAACCGGAGTGACAGCACCATTTTGGCCGGACACATTGCTGCTCGCTGCTCCAAAAATAATCGCCATTTTCGAAAAAGGTTTCCTTCATCCCATCATTATCAACAAAGCACCAATATCAGAACATATTTATTACGAGGTACGGAAGTTTTAGTAATCATTATAATTGAAAATGTCGATACAAGCAGGTGTGCGGTCATACAGTTCCCATATTAAGCGCATTCTTATTCAGATTTTGAAGGCGTGCTGCAGGTTTATCCGGCTCTTCAACGTGTGCATTTAGATGTGGATCAATCGATTATGTTACGGTAGTAGGTGGACTGATCTGCTCTTCCTGATCTGGTTCTTTCATTCTTTCCTAAATACTTGCGTGCTTACTGGTAGCCAAAATCAATAATTTTTGCTCTGATGATTACTCACCTGTCAAAGTATGCCGATCTCATAGTGGGCAGTGCGAATTGTCGTGTTTGGATTCTGTTCTAATTGCTGTACGTAAAACTGTGCTACTGCAGCGCTTGCACAATGTACATACATTAATACTCTACATATTGCACTGTATCGGTGATATTTTATATTATTTTTGAATCTTCAACAGCAAAAAACTATTACATTAAGAGAGCGTTAACAAGCTAACCGACACAGCGCACGCTAACCGACACATTAACTATGACGTTATATATGGAACACTATGGAACACGTTAACGCTAAGACGCTATAACGGAGGTTTTTATAATTAATACCAACCGGAAGTGCTCGAAGATGCCGTGCGCTGTAGGTACAAAATGGGCCAAGCCCTAAAACATTCAAAACCCTTATAGCCCACCCTCCACTTTTTACTCAGTACTTTTTACTCAGTAAACGTGTGGAAGCAGATGCTGGCAAGCATAAAAACATAAAACACAGAATACTCCAGAGATGCAAGACATTTGATATCTATATACGAGTACTGGGCTCTGCTCAAAACGGTGTTAACTTGATCAACAGTCAGTTAATTTTACCGCTCAAACCTGAAGGCAAATAACGCCATGTTTGTTATGTAGATGACTGTTTCTACTCTTATTCTCTTACTACTTCTATCAAGTTATAACAGCGCGACAATATTTACTTTAATATGCTTTGGCTCTTGTGGTTTACACCGTATGATGAGGTATGAATGACTATGCGCTATATCAACTTAAACTTCCGTTTTTATGAGACAACTACGACGGTCTACGTGTGACTTCACTGCCATTAACAGCAGACATAATCTTCTTATCATATTACCGTTTTGATTGGGAAAAGTTTTCTCGCTTTACACGGTTACAGACTTACAGTACAGAACGTAATTACATATAAATTAAATAGTCCGATCACAACTGCGTGACTCTCACTCAACTGCGTAAAAACGTCTTCACCATGCATTCAAATGGAAGTGCCGAATTCGTATTGCCGAAAATGTCCTTTTCCTCCAAAAAGATGAAAAAGCAGGAGCCGGCCGGTAATTTTGTCAGCTGTAGTAAACTGATACGGAAGTTTATCAGTGCAACGGACGACTTGCCACTGGTTTTCGACACACCTAAACCAAAAATCAGCTTAACAAAGGAGACGACCCGAAAAACGATCATTCTATATGCGTTGTCCTGCCTGTTCGGCCTAATATTTGCTGTTGACTTGGCGGACATTTTTTCTGGTGGAGGTAATTTAATTTGCATATAACAGTAATGTATGGTACAAGACGTTTTACTGAATTTTTGTATCGCTTTAATTTATATGTACAACATATAATTATTACAAAGCCTCCTCAATACGTGTAGATTGATAATAATAAATCTAATAGAGTCGATCCATTTAGATCATTCCTTTTTCTCGTGTAATAGCTAGTGCCTAAAATTTAGAATACATATATGCATGTGTTCTGGACGTAGAATACGAACAAACGCCCTTTGGGCAGAGAAATCCTTGGGTGTCACGCTTGGGATTCTGCTCCAGTCAGGTGTCGCTCTTCATTACCTGTATCGGCTTGACCTTTTTGATAAAGCACTCCACCCAGATCATCCAGTGCGCACGTATACTCGACACGCTGTCGATGACTTTTATGCCATATCTACCCAAATACAGTTTACTCCAAAATAAACTGTATACTCAACGGTACATTATGGCTTTGATATTCCTGGGTTGTGGACGTTTCGCCTGTGCATTATGTTCGCCGAGCATTCTGCACAAGTTCTGGACAAATTCTACGTACGTCTGGATAGCATTACCAAAAGGTGCTGTTGTCCTGTATAATGAAAGCTGCATGCTAATCAGTCTGGCCGTCTCCGTCCCAGTTACAGCCTCATTTACGTATTTATCAGGAATTTTTATACAGTGTCTGGAAGCATTTAATGCCGAAAATAACGATTTATGTATCAAAGTGCATAAGCCCGAGTCCCGGGTGAACAATGCAGAAAAGGTCATGGGAACCGCCATGCAGAATTCCGGGATAACGGTGGACCTGTTTTCATCTAAACTAAAAACTCTTCGTATTCACCATGAAGATCTGAACGATACTTACGATAAGTTACAGGAGATTTTCGGGTTTAAAATGATCATTGATATGGTGACCAACCTGTTTGCACTGCTGGCCGTAATCGCGTGGTTCACAATGACATCGTCGGCAAATCAGTGGATGGCACCTGCTGTTACGTGGATATGGCACAGTGTTTCTATTCTTATTTATCTTGGAACGATTTGGATGGTGGCAAATCGCCCTTTGTTATTGCAGCGAAAGGTATGCATGCCGCGATTTTTTGCTCGGTTTAATTTACTGCCATGACCCAGTTAAACTTGTTCCCGTACTGAAACACTATGTATGCAATTATGCGTTATGCCAGTTCAAATCCCACCATAGGGATTGAATCTCACTGTGCATTCTGTGCAGTTACGTGTTTGTGTGCTGTGTTTATGTTACAGCGAATTAACAGGTCACACAATTGCAAATGACAGCAGGATTACTATGTACATAATATGAAAAGTGCGTTTTTAAGCGATGTGGAATAATCTCTACCATTATTTTTTCATTTTTAGCACACACAGATGGTTGACATGATAGAGCAGCTCTTATTTCAACGGCAACTTTCAACAACATCGGTAAGTAAAGTATTTATTTAGTTACAGTAATTATACGAGCATGCCGAACTGTTATTGGCGTGCGGGTACCAGTTTACGTATGTCATTCTACTTGCGAAAATCATTTTTCTCTATATTTTGTGCATGTAGAAACCAAGTCGCGAAGAGATCATTGTCACTTATGCACTTCGACAGCGTCTGCGGTCAAAGGTTTTAAGTTTCAGCGCTGGCGGCGTTTTGGATATACGCCACATGGCGATTTCGGTAATATTACTCAGAACCAGTTATGTAAAAATTAAGAACATTATCTTAGGTTTCCTTATTAAATTTTTACTTTTTAGTTTGTAGCTGCTGTTGGAGGATTCATTGCATTTATGTGCGAACGCGTATCCAACATGGAAGGCAAACTACAAGACCACGATAAATTCGCAGCAGAAGTAGTTGCAAATGCAACCTGTAACAAATAAAAATTTTATTCACTAAGTCTCTGCTTAACTTGACATAACCTTTTGAGTTACAAAATAATCATCTGGGCTATTCAATCCCAGTTTGCGCAATTCAGCGGAAGTTCACCAAACGATGTTAAAACAAGACGGTGTTACTGTTAACAATCTTCATACCAAAAGGACTCATTTATTAGGCAACGTCCATCCGCAGTGATGGAAATATCCATGCCGAAATTAAATAAAAAACTATTCCAAACAATTATGGTTAGCATACGCACAATCTACTTGAAATCCCACGCTACGCTTTTTGAGATTTCAATAAGATTTAGGATGACCCTTCGCTCTCCTGACCGGAAGTAAGCACTAAAACCGCCCCCGCCCAACGCCTCAGTTGTGACTTTCATATCCCTTTGCGGCTGGATAACGTCCACTAAATAGACTCTTCGTTTTTTAACATCATCACGGAGTCTAGTAAGATCATTCAGGTCGCGAAACCATAAGTAAAATACCACTCTGCAACACCGAACTTTGAGTTAATTCAAAATCTAAAAAAAGTTTCTGACTTTCGACTAAATTTAACGAACGGAAATGCAAAGTACTAGCTAAAAACTGCTGTATACTACGATGTTAAACTCACTAGTATTCTAAGTGGAAAAAATTACCGTTCGCGTCTTACCAAGCAATAATACAGTAGTACTCGTTTAGAAAGAAAATTCTAGCGAAAAGTTTTAACTTACCCGTTCAACTGGTCCAGTGACAAGTAGGTATTCAGTATGAGACCTCCGGCAGCTCGATAGATTTCAACCAGATCGTCCAGCTGATCGCGGAATTTGTGGATGGTCGATGCGCGTTTCAGTGCCGTTTGATAATAATCCACGGAAGTAATAAACAAATCAAAGAACTGGATCTTCTCATTTTTCATACAATTTCCGAAACGATTAACTATGAGGTCAATGCGGTGCAGAAGGCAGTGAGCAAGGTCATAGTAATACGAATCTGTTCCATCATCCGCCACCGTCGCAATCACTAACAAAACGTACAATTGGATTTTCGTAATTTTAGCATTACCTTATAGACTAAGAAAGACTGCAGTAGTAGTTTCCAATTTTCTATCAACTGTATACTGAGGCAATGGCGCATCCTGTTGTCAAAGGTATTAGCGATCCTTACTTTTTTGGTTTAACGCTGCCAGTTCCTGCTGGATTTTTTGTAGTTCTTCCGGGTTCCCTTCAATCAAAAGTTTCAGTCGGTGTTGTTCGGCTTCCGTAAGCACCGTTTTGAACTTTGTGTACTGCAAATATTCCAACCAAGAGACCACCGAAACGGGGCAATTACGATACCGTCCACACATTTTGATATTCCTCAGTATCAAATTCCGTTCGTCGGCGTACTTGGTAAAAAGTTGCCAGACGTTCCTATTAGAACAAAAAGTCAAATCCTTTAAAATTCACGGAAAAATTGGGTAACAAATAATACTTACGGCTCGAGGATTTTGGTATTGAAACGTCGGAAATCAATAATATTTTCCAGTGGTCTACTCCATGCAATGAGGGTATTCTGTGTGCAAAGGAAATGTATAGCTAACCGGAGTAGCTAACCGCTATGTAAAATTACGAAAAACAGCTGTTTTTACTTCATCGAACGGCACTCCAGCACAAGCAGGCAGGATTATCACCAGCGATTCCGTGTCGAATCGATGTTTGTAACAAGAGGCATGGGACGCTTTGATGACCAACTGTCTGATGCAATTCGCCAGCGGACTGGTAGATGCAGAAGCAGCGGCGACAACTGCCGTTTCGGATGACCGCATCTTCACAACATACTTCACTTCTTCCCTGAAAAAATTCCAAGCAATTACAAAAGGTAAAACTGGTTATGAAAAAAAACGGAAATTCTAAAACACTCGTACAATCTAGCTAATTTATCAAGGCCGAAGAAATGGAAGTGCAAAAGCAAAACCGCGGATATAAAACGTCTACATGTGGAAATCGTCAATAATTAATATATACTTCTACTGTAAGAAAACACCGAAATCGGCAGCTAACTATTATCATGTCAAACAATTTTCAGCACACTGATATTAAGACAACAACCGTACTGGTCAACGTGGAAAGGCTTCAAAATCATTTTCCACACGTCATCTTGTTGCTGGAACTTGCCGTCCACTTCACCGCACCACTGCAACTGATGCCACCATTTGACCAATTCTTCCACTTGGTCAGCACACGGTTCATACCGCTTCGGATAAATCCACACTTCCGCTTCTAGCTCCTTCAAAAACAAAATGGTACACCAATAGATTCTCATACCCCAAACAAGAAATTTGTATTATGTACTCAGTGCGTGTTAATAATAATGACAATCACGATTATGTCACCTCAGCTATAAAGGGCAACCGATTCAAAGTCACCAATCGGGCCACGGCGCTACGACGCAGTGCATCATCGAACTTGCTGTCCTCTGCGTTGTTTATGGCCAATTCCGCAGCGCTGCGCGAACGGAAGGATGCCACAAATCCTCTGAAATGATACCAACAAATTAAACACGTTTTTCAATTTTTTCATCAGCAAAGCCGTCGAGAAGAACGCAAACCGGCTGTGACCTTTGACATCCTTCATTATACAAGCACGTATTAAAGCTAGCCACCTAATCCATAGTGGTATGGCAATATACCGTATTAAACCGAAGTCAACAGACTCAAATTCAATACATTAATAAGTATTTTCGGTGTTCCAAAACCGCAACCAAATAGTACCGTAATGTAATCGGTTACCCGTGTCTTTAATTACAGTACTGAAATTAATTCTAGTTAGTAAAACATTTTTTAATCATTGCATCGCAGTGTGATTTGACAGACCTTGAAAAATTTTCAAAGTAGCCCAAAAGTACCAGTACTAGAGCTAGGTATTAAAGTTCGATTTTTACACAAATTTACTGCTTGTAGCACAGTTAAATGTTTAACGTTTACCTTGTTTGCGGGGAAATGTCGCAGCAACCTTGAATTCCGTACATTTTGAGAAATCTTTCTGCCGAGAGGACAACCTCTTCATATCTTCGCTACAAAATCCTCAGATTAACCCACTGCTGATAGAAAACTGATAATGCCATTACGGCAGAATTACCGTTCGACCATTTGGCCACACGCCAATAAAAGCATGCCAATACTCCACGACATCCTTCACTTTTTGCGGCGGCCGCTGTGTGGCTTTCTTCTCTTCCTGGACATCGTCGCATACCGCATGTGAAGGAAAATCTCGGACAAAATATGCACTTTCAGATCGTCTCAAGGAATTACTGACATCCACACTGGGCGATTTACACTGCAGCGACCGCAGTTCTTGCGCCGACTTGCAACGGGACAATGGTGGCACCGACATGGGTAATGATTATTATTCTACGTGCTAACTACAGAATCTCTTATCACTGCGATTAATAATTCAAACCCCAAATGCTGGAATTCGTTCAAACCCAAGGCGCAACCAAAATTGTAAGCACATAAAAACCGGACGTGAGCAATGGCAATCGCAGTCAGATTTATCCTGCTTATGGTTTAGTCTTAATAGGCTTTAAAACTGATCGAATCACAGCTGTCTCCTGGTAATAAGACAAAGCGGATGCAATCATGCAATTAACAAATGGCCCGCTGCTGATACAGATCTCAAAACAATTCTAGTGAAGGTGTCTGCCTCGTATTAATCAAGTTCTTTGAAGTTCAACTTTTTGTTAACTGGCGTACGGTTAACCTAGGTAGGAGAGCAGATTAGAGGATGCAAAATCAGTTTAAAAAAATGGACCCTTCAGATGGGTAAGCAAGCGGCAGTCTGTCTAGACAAATAAAACTTCATACTACGGTAAAACCCATCTAATTTACAATAATTTTTAGTGACGTAACTACGGCAACCGTGCTTCTGTATGTAGTGCTATGTACTACTGTATACTGCGTAACTACGTACGTAAGTGCTTCCTGTTTTTGCAGGTTTAGTACGAGTACTAATGAACGGTAAAGATAAGTGCTTACAAAATTAATAAAAGAATGCAGAAAATTTGAAAGACATAAGTGTGTAAGTACTTCAATACGTGACAGTTTATCTATTTATTAATACGACCCCAGAAATACTTACAGTACAGTACTGCGCATGCTAGAAAGTAATTTAGTTGATTAACGCGAGGTTCCCAGCGGATCGGTATTTTGCGGCAACCGATAGGGTGGCATTCTAGCACGGGATTTTAAACCTGGCTGGAAGCTAGTTAACATCAATACTTATTAATAATCGCTAGCAATACATGAAGAATTATGAATGGAAAGAATTAATGATCAAGAACTCAACAGGCGCAATAAATGGACCGGATGACGATGTAATACGTTCGACATTACATACCGCTCAACAAACCTTTATTGTATTAATTAATCTTGAGATTACGCGTACACAATACCAAAATAAAACAACAGACAATAAAAAACTACAGAGATTACAATAATGGCGACACAAAAACCGCTGCCTATCAAACTGACTAACCAGACCAGAACCCACTGGGCGCAACGAACAAAGAAGCCAAAGAAAAAAACATTAAAATTTAAAACGAATTAATAATTAGTGGAAATTCTTGATTTGAGACATCAACTTTGCACCAGCTGCAATTCACTTTTTGGAAAAGCACAACCCACAAATACACAATATGCACCCGACTGTTAATAACCGGTAACTGACGAACAGAAACAAAAAGCGTACACTGCCACCTTAAAAAGACATAAAATAATAAAAGACAGAAAAAAGAGATAAGAAATGCCATGCACCGTGCCACGGGGATCTTTGTCCGCTGGTTGTAATCGCTGCATCGGGATTTTCCTTTCAGGTGTGCTGGAGATTCCATATGACCTCTGTTCATTTTGGCACAGGGTATGTAGCGAATTTATAGATGTCGTGTCATGTTCGAGTATAAAACTGCATATAATTGGTGTCCCATCCGGGATTTTGGGCAGTTAGTTCCATATTTTCAAAAAACTATCCCAGGATCCCGTAGCGACGGCCATACCGTCATCGGTCACTCCCAGGCAACTGACACGATTATCATGTCCCGCCAAAACGCCTGCAATTGCAAGAAACGTTGTCGCAAAATTATATAGTATGGAGAGTATTCTTATCAGCTTTGACACTGCAGCTAATCCAAAAGCACCATTTAACGTCGCGAAACATTCGAAATAATTGGGAAAATTTCAAAACTGCAATGATATGATTATCATTTATTTATTATCAGCCAATACTTCAGCCTTCGTTTTAATTATGACCACAGCAATCACACGCGCTTCGCAATTTGATAGCTGATATCCAGAGCGTAATTTTTCGCAACTAATTTTCACAACCAGACCTGATTGTGAGACCTCCCTGAAATACCGCAATCACAGACTTGTTGCTCTACTTACCAACACGATCAACTTTCATTGAATCCCACAAGTTGCAGTTAAAGTCATCGTAGCCAGCTAACAACAGGCGTCCCGATTTGGAGAACGCCACTGAAGTAATGCCGCAAATAATATTATCATGAGTATACATGGCCAATTCTTGATCAGCGCGGATATCAAATAGTCGGCAAGTGGCATCATCGGATCCAGTAGCAAATGCATCTCCATTTGGAAAATACTACAATTAGGGCACGAAAAACAAGAGTTTGTAAAGCGAGAAACCAAGCTTGATGTTACGGAGAACTTACCGTCACAGCGTTAATATCGGATTCGTGTCCGGTAAAAGTCTGTCTGCACATGCCGTCACGAATATCCCACAACTGCAAGAATACAATCCTCGTGTAAATAATTGGTAAGACCTGGTCTGTTATCATGATTTTTGAAGAAAAAAAATTGTAAAGAACGACTCCATGAAAAAGCAACACAAATAACAGCCAAATACACGACCAATATTTGCAATCCAGATAGACTTACTTTTGAGGACGCATCACATGCACCCGAAACAAACGAGCGCATGTTGGGAGCAAGCGACAAACTCATAACGTCTCCGGTATGTCCGGTGAATGTGACTGTCTGTTGGCCGGTTTCGATATCCCAAAGACCACTACACAAAATCTCAAGGTAAAAAAAAACAACACAAAAGCAGTTCATGCAGAAAGGAGCAGTTGTAGATTTACCATGTCATATCGCCTGAGCTTGTGACAATTTGACTATCGTTTATGAAGCGGCAGCAGCTTAAATATCCGGTATGACCGGGCAGTTCCCGACTAACGCGAACATTTCCTTCGCGGGTTTTGAGACTATAGATGGAGCAAATATTATCCAGACCTCCGCAGGCCACATAGCTGCCTGATGGAGCGTAGGCACATGTCATAACCCAAGAGGACCTTAACGGAATTGCGTGGACCTAAACGAAGCAGTCTAATTAACCAAATATTATGTAATGTGTTAACCAAATACTACGTAACTCCGGAATCAAGAATATCGGATTCCAATTAAATACAAGTACGTATCAAACTATCACTATGAAGAAAAAAAGTAAGTTCAAAAAATTTAACGCGGGAAATTTTAAAAACAGACAATCGGATATAAGTGGAACTGGGTCAGTTTTTACCTTGTTAGTTGTGTACGAATCCCATACGATCAATTTACCATCTTGCGAAGCCGATACAAGATTCCTAAAAAAATGCATTATAAGTGAACGCTCCGCAAAACTCTCACAATCTGATTAGTCCACAATAAAAAACGCAATCGCTTAAAGTTCAAGAAAATGCTGTAAACAATACCTTGAATCAGTTGACCAGTGCATAGCGTAAATTTTTGCCAAATGGCCGCGCAAAGTTCGTCGGGTCCTCATCTGGATCCGACCAAGCTCGGCGAGATTCGCCGTCACTTGGGCTAACGATGCATCGCATGCTGTCTTCCTTGCATCCTGAAAATGCATACACCAGTCAGATAAGGCGAGATACAGAAAGAAGAATCGCTAAAGCACTTACAATTAATTAGCGTTACTGATGACGAATGCCTACTTACTTATGTCGAATACATAAAATACTCAACGCGTGCAGAACGAAAACAGTCACCAATTTTTTTTAAAACAAAACAAAATTTTACCCCATAACATTTACTAATTTGAATCACTTTGTTCGAAAACAGACGTAACCCTAACTGCGCATTATAAAATAAATTAAAAGTATCTTAGTATCCAAGTCTAATAACAGTGATAACCCTGATAACCGTGATAAAACAGTAGTCCCTTTTAGGATATGACAATATGTGCTAGAATACTGGTATTCTGTGCTTTTCTTTCCTTTTCAGTACTAATCAAGCACCATTTCCGGTCAAGAAAACCATTCACATACATTGCATAGAAGCAAAGTATACATGTGGTCTGTGGTTAAGACTTGCGATCCTTCTGGATCACAGTAGTTTCTGGGATACTGTGCATAACAGTTAACACTACTCCTACAGATACGGCTCCGTCACTTGCAAATACAGAACGATATGAAGTTATGAACCTGTAATTTTTTTTTGTTCCTTGATTACCACTGTCTGTCGCTAAAGCATTATTATGTAATCGAGAAAGCATTCAAAGTCTCGTTCAAACGAACAAAATTAATACTGTACTGCCGATCGCGATAAAATGTAAATCAAGCAAGATCACGATCTACCTGGATCGCTTAACTCAAAACAAGCAACAACCAAGGGAGCAGCCAGCAGGTACTGAAGTTTATTATTAATTTTAACCTTGTTATCTTATGAATCAAACATTTAGGCTTGCAAAACTGGCAGCGTGATTTGAAAGCTAAGCTGGCCTAACCACGACTGTCAGTTTCTACGCCATATCCCGTACACTTACGCACAATTAGCACTGTATCTGCACGTCTAATTTGTGGAATACCACTAAACCAGTCAAGGAAATCGTACCACAGAAGGTTTTTTAGAATTAACACCCCTAAAACAGATTAGCCACCTATCTGAAGTGGCCAAGGCAAATCAATGTGCCAGGGCTAGAGTGCTAGACTGTCTAAGTCACCGTCAATTAGCGTTTACTGCTCACTGCTCCCTGTTGTTTTCTCTAACAAGGTTACAAGCAAACGGTCCTTTCAAGATTATCCAAACCCATACACAAAGCTTACCCGAATGTTATTCCGCAGCACTTCAGCTTCCTGCCTAAGCTGGTCCAGTTCACTCATGATGGGGCTATCAGGCTTCGAAATGGACGCTTTACAAAATTGTACAAAATAACATTCAATCCCAACTACGATGAGCAAGGAGAGCTATAATCCACGCACACCACACGATGCCACGCACAGCAGCTAAAGGCGGCCCATGGCAGAGATCCCAGATTCTGTGCTGCTCAGATAACACTATATTCTGACCGTTATGGAAGAGATAAACAGGAAATGAATGAAACTTTGTAGTCAAGAACCCAAAACAGCACAAATTATGGAATTTAAAGTCACTGCTACATGGATATGCGATAAGCAGACCCAGAGAATTTGGAATCAATCACTGCTGGCACGCACGCCGCCTATATTACGAGAACAAGCCCTGTAGTGATACGAGGATTTTGCCGATTGCGAACGCAAACCGACATGATGCTAGTGAATGGCGGAATCGTACGAAAGCCGTCTCTGTATCCCTGTTCAATCAAACATTTCCGTGGCGCTCCGTGCCTCTGGAATGCAGTCGACGGGAATGTCAGAACGGACTGAGTCTGAAGACTGAGTCAATGCGGCGTCAGCCCTACAGACCCGGAAGTAAAACGGGACGCTCCCGTTAATCGTCCTAAGCTCCCATGTACTGTACACGTAGATTGCTTTACTTACGCTCTACGTAGGTTACAAACACTTAATCAGTTTGAGTTTTCTTGTGTTTTCTAAGGAAATAATTACTGTACGACTGTACGAGTATATCTTAAAATTCTTTTTCACATTTCACATACAGCAGTTTTTACCGATTTTACAATAGGAATAAAGCAGCTTATTTATTTTTACATTCAGACAGAGTGGTAATTGAAGTACTATTATTGATAAAAGTACCGCTTATTAGTTATTTGATTAATGAAAAGCGCGTTTTAGATTGTATAGGTTATAAGTACTTACGCTACTATCTTTTGTGGTTATTTCTGCAAAAAGAATGCGCACGGAGAGCAAAGGGAAAATTTTGAAACACATTTCATTCACAATTAGAATCGCAATGGCGTCGTAATGTACAATACAATCAATTACTTATGCCTACACACTCTACAGAGTACAATGTGTGCAAGTAAATATTCCATAATAATTCCATATTATTACATTAAAAACAAAAATTGTAGTAAAGAAAGCTTTATTCATGGATTCTAGTATATAATTTGAAACCGTTTTATAATATTGCTACTGATACACAAGACGCTCGATAAATTTATAAATTGTGCAGTAAATAAAAATTTAATTAAACGACCTTAGTCTCTAGCACAACAGAATTTCAGCATAAATTTGAAATGTATAAATATAAGTAAGTATGTACCGCATTAACTCAAAATTACTTACGATTAATGATCAGAGTACATCATTTATGTACGACTCGAATCAAGCTTTGTTTTGTATGTGAATAAAGTGGCTTGAATGAGATACGTACTTACCATAGGCACAGTCGCTACTAATAACTGTAGTCTGTACTCTGTAGAGTAAAACACCAAAAAGTGCTGTAAAAGTATACAAAACAATTTTCTTCATGAGTAGCAATTTTTTATATCGATATCGATAACACCATGACATTAAGTAATTTCTCCTTACATTTTCAGTACGTTTATGAAAGAAGAAACATAATAATAATAACACGTCTTTCGAAGTTACACTCTTCGTTAGATCTCATTAACATCATTTTGCATCGCTTCTAAGAACCGCACAGTAAAGCGGAGCTGTTGACGGCTGACTTGGTTTCCGTTACGATCTGGCGATAATTTTCTGCTCGATCAATAACGAAGCAGGTAAAGGAAACGATGCAGGCGACCAGCTGCAAAAAGGTTAACCTTGCATTAAACGACACTCGATTTGACTCTCGTCAAGCGATTATCACGGAAGCATTTCACAATCGATTGAACAACAGTTGTCCAATACGCCGTAATGGGATAAATTTCCCAAAAAACTGCCAAATAACTTCTCGGGATTACCGTGGAAATGGCCGAAGGACTGAGATCCACTACTCCGCCAGCGGAAAATGTCAGTGATTTTGAAGGGAACCGTTCCAGGAGAGCCATGGTCAGTCCCACCTCTTCTCGTGATGGCTTCTGCCGGCAAAGGAAACGATGTATATCACACTTATTAATTAACACTCACTGTAAGTACCGGCTCGCCTATCTACTGCGATTATTCAAATTAAAATTATTCAACAAAACCGGCACTTGAATTCACTGATTACAGAATGAACACAGGAATACTCGGCACGGTACATGTTTTCAAACGATAGAAATCGTCCAGCCTCGTGACTGACTATTCGGCTTTAGCATGAAAACAATTCGCTTATACTTACCGTTCTAATCGTAACTTGGCGCTTGTATACAATCTTCTCCAAAAGTTCAATATCTCTTTCATGCTGCAACACAAACGGTCCGCTAAACTCTTAATTAATGGTTAAATAATGTTTGTAATAGCAGAAGCACACTTTTTAGCGCTTTCCTTGATCAGCTGTCAATTAAACTCACCTGCCGAAAGAGCTGCACCGGTTGGTCACCGACCACCCACACTGTCAGTAAATAGATTCCCGCCGCCAAAAAGTGTCGAACAACGGATACCGGCGGTTGAGCTGACATGTCGGCGCCTGATTGTAATAAAATACGGTAAATGGATTAATTATGGTTAATAAATGGTTGAATAATTTGATTACAAAAATCAACAAGTTCTTGCGCGTGCGTAATATGCCATACCCCAAATGGAAAACCATGCAATGCCGCTTAGAACGACCGATAGATTTCCGGCTATATCCAGAAACAACTTCAACCGGAAGGTTTCCTGGACTTGGTCAAACGCGGCATAAATTTTTTCCTGTCGGCTTCGTATTCGTCTTAGTTGGGTTAAAAAATTAAACGCAGCGGAATTGTCGTTGTCCCCATGGGCTAACGTGTGCAGTATCACACAATTCTCTGCATGGAAGGCTTCGGCACAGTCCACCAGAAACGACGACAAATAGGTGAACAGTACATTAACGGGATAATAAAATAAAATTGATATCAACATGGTCCCGTGCGCATACGTGACCTGTATCCCCGATGGCAGAGGGATTTTGGCGTATAATAAACTGCCCGTCCAGAAAGTGGCCACGGGAAGTGTCTGCATGGCTAAGAAAAAGCGCACCATAGCCAGAATGACCACGGAGCAGAAATATATGCGGATCCTAATCAAATTACGAAAGTTTGATTTCCGCTTGGAATGCGGAATGTCCAGACCAAATAGTTGTACTAACTGATCCAGAGATTCCGCGCACTGCTTAATTTCGCGACCTTTGGTGACCAGGAAGAAACCGGCTGACCATGCCATAAAGAAACCGATCTGGCTGGCACAAAAACTAATTAGACTGATCACCGGATTGATTTTCCCGTATGGTGACTCGCGGAAATCACCGCCGGTGACAACATCCGCTACATCCAAAAGAAAACCAACGGTGAAAAAAATAAAAATGCCCAGGCTAATGGTTTTAAGTAATATAGACGTAGCAAAATTGACTTTCGGAAGAGGTAAAACAATGGCCTGTCGGCCATGGGTGTCGGCTAAGAAGATTGATAACAAAGTCGAACCGGGGCAAGGATACCGGCTAATTTCACTGGTTGAGCACAGCAACGTACAACAAGCCATTTATGCCTTAAAAAATTGTGCGCATTGCTAAACATGCGAAGTATACCGTACTTGATTATAAAAAATGCAGATAAGTCGAAAAATTCGGAGAAAACACATTTTAGAAACCAATCAACTTTACAAATATCACACTCCATAATTCTCATGGGTTATCCTGCTCGAGCTTCCTTCTGTTTTTTATCGTATGAGTAACGGTTTAATTTCCGTTTGGATGTGGATTTAGAAACAAGAGATGCCACCGGTCACCCGATAGTGACGGTATGTAATGCACCTTTCACCTCACTGATTAACTAACATCCTGTTCTGTATGCATAGACGGACATAGTGCGCCAGCAAATTAACGCCTAGGTGGAAATACCGTGGTGTACACTATTGCCAGGAGAGCTGGTGCTGAAACCCCGTAAAACTATTTTTGAATACCTTCTCTCAAACGAGGCAGATATTAACATTTGTACAGTCGCTTCTAGGATTTCAAAACGCGATGACGCTATCCTAAGGGACTTGCCGCATGTTAACCGTAAAACAAAGTTGTTCTCTGGCTGTCTTTTACACATTTATAAAGTCAAAAACATAACAACACGGAAAAATCTTTGCCTAAATGTATTCATCGCGATGGTTATTATTTAAGTGGCATATAGCTGATAAAATATTGCGGAACAACGTGCTATACTGCTTGCGGGTGCAAATCCGAATTTCCAGAATGCATGTAGTTTTTTTCAGTTGGTAACACGAGCCTTGATCATCCTAGCACACTTTCACATCAAATATCATAAAAAGGAAACCATTATCCGGGATAATATGCTCGGCGTTAGCTCATAGAAACCTCTTCTCGGTAGAAGTCTACTCCTTTTTCTCATTTTCATCTTTTTCATCCTCCTCTTCGTCCTCATCGCTGCTGTCCTCTTCGCTCTCTTCGTCGTCAGGTGCTGCATAGTCTTCATCTTCCTCGTCTGACTCCTCTCCGTCTACAAAATTTATGCTGTATTATGCTTCGCTAACTATCTTGTTGTAAAGACTAAAGAACACTGCAGCACTCACCTTCGTCTTTTTCTCCATATCCATAATAGCTTCCCGAACCCGATCCATAATAATCATAATCACCGCCGGCTTCTTCGTCCTCGTCTCCCGCGTGAGCTTTCCGACCATAGTCATACTTTCTCGCTGTAATTATTTTTATCAGGCAATTAAACTTTTTAAACATAATACAGAATTTTTAATAATTTCTTTCGCACTCATGACTAATTTTGAAGAGCGGAGAAAACTCACCAGACACACCGGACATTTCGCGCATGGGATTTGCACACTTTGGACAAGGTATGGGCTGGCCTTTGCTGTACTTGAATCCTTTTCGGCGTGCATGGTCATCACAATAACAAGCCTATCAATGCCAAGAAAAAAACTCATCCAGCTAAACTACCGGAAATCTTGACGGTAGTAAGGTCCACTGGCTAACCGTACCTTGCAGCGTAAACAAGTGTGCTGACCGAGCTTGTTACAGGAAGCACCTTGCGAGGGAAAACAACACCGTCATTGCCGCGCTCCTCAGTTTGTACTGTCACCATATCTCACTAACATTTATAATTCTCTTTTTCCAGGGTCTGGCAACGTGCTTGATGCTCGAATTGATCATCTTCACCTATAAAATAGAAATTCTGTAAGCACAAGAAACTTATTTAGCAGAGAGAGGCACAAATACCAACATAAAAAGTTATCACAGTAGGCACACTGGAAAATCCTTCCGCCATGATCCCAGACACCACGTTTGCACTCTTCACACTCGGCGCTCTGTAAGGGACAACTGTAGAACGGTAAAAAAATGTAATCCAGGTGGCATGTTATAAAAACAGACAAGATGGTCTAAAATTATGTCATATCTAAAGCGAAATTACCTGCACGCATGCACGGAAAGGCACTTTCTACCATGGCAAACCCATGCCTCACAATAATCGCATACTGCGCCGACCATCTGCATACCTACAAAACAACCATAAGAATGAAATAAAAACAGAAGAAAAATAAATTACTGAATTATTTCACCGTTTGTCCGATATCAACAAGATAACCATAACTGCTGTCCGGCGTTCGGTAACGATTACGCTCCCATTTCAAAGTTTTTTTAACGGAATTAAAAATTGCATGAGTTACATGATACGTTCACTAATAATTAAAAAAATTTAAGCGCAAGATCTTGCATAGAATAATGATGTCTTAAATTCTTAAATGCCTCTGCTATCGGATAATTTTTATTTCTTACCTGTCGTATACTGCGCCCCGTGTTTCACAACACAATCCCCAGTTTTCAGCATGCATTTCTGCTTTCCTAAAATCCAGGACATTAATTACTTCAGTTTAACAAACTTCGATGCGCCCTCGTAAAAAAGGGATTTTAATCTTGTCCAATTTATTGAAGGACTTCCCAAACTTACCGCAGTGGCCACAAACTGGAAGGCGCTGTATTGCCTGACAGAAGTAGCAGAAAGCTCGATTCTTCTGCTGTCGAAGACACTGATCGCATTCCATGGTAGCATTGCAGGGCCATTTGCCCAGTTCACGCTTCCCGCCAGTGCGAATCACACGGAGAATTTCCTTCTGTTTTTCTGCCTTCTTCCTGGCTCCTGTCTTCTTTTTCGGCATAGTTAGGATGGCTAAATCTCCAGTGCAAACAAAAATGTTGCGGTCCTCAATCCCACGTTACCAGATACTCGTCTAACAATAAAAGATTATCCAGGCAAGCTTCTAGGGTAGAGTAGAATTCTGGAGATCTATCTAGAGTAGAATTCTGGAGAGTCAGATCAATAAAATTTAAGCAGAATATAGGCAAAAATCATGGGTTGCAAATTTCCCGTGTTTGAATAATTGTGGTGAAAAATCCAATACAAACATGTTTTACATTTTCCTTATTTCTAACTCTGACCGCTTTGTGCAGATCGATTTTGAATCACGAATGTCATAAAGGCTAAAAGGCAGTAAAAGATTTCGGCACTTAGAACTGTCAAATATCAGCAGCCCGCTCGTATCTGCGGCACGACTGCTGCGCACGTATCGGTTACTCATCTTTCCGCTATGACTAAGAGAAAAAACTGAAATATGTTCCCACCAGTGATAACGGATACACGAGTAGAAATAAATACCATATCTGAGAGCAGTCAGAGCACCGTGAATTCTGCAATAAATCAGCCTTCATTGCCGTTTTATATTGCCACGGTAAACAAGTGCAAACTTGACGAGAAAATAATTTAAGCTTAATGACATGCAATAATTAAATTTTTCTTCGTGTGGGCAAAATTTGCTAATTTTGTGCAAAATTTGCTAATTAAT
This sequence comes from Paramacrobiotus metropolitanus, assembly GCF_019649055.1. NCBI lineage: Eukaryota > Metazoa > Tardigrada > Eutardigrada > Parachela > Macrobiotidae > Paramacrobiotus > Paramacrobiotus metropolitanus. The sequence goes on from NW_026570224.1 coordinate 3,480,866, forward strand.
TAGGCGTAAATGATTCCAGTTATAACTGCTCATCAAAGTTTTGCTTAATTACTAATTAGTAATTTAGTTAATTAAACCATATCATCTCAACACTTAATTACGGACTACAGCGTAATTTCATACAGTCTAATACAGCACGGAATCATTACGAACATTTATAAGCAGCTCAGGATAATTTTAACGAGTTGATGTGCGGTCGTGAATGTGGCCACGAATTATAAAACCGAGCTCAACAGCTCGGTTTTATAATTCAGCAACTGATTCTCCATCTGACCAATGCGCGCAGCGTTATCAGTGAATCTGTCTGACTCACAAATCAGTGCGTGAGTTGGAGCGCACTCGAGCATTTTGACCTAGATACAATTCTCATCTGAATCCCAATACGTGGTAAATTTGACAGTTGCTACTATAGAGAGTAGAGCGCTTGGATTAAATCTCAAAGCAGAACGAGAAGCTGCGAGAGATTTCAGTTTGGTTTGATAATGCCAAAAACCACAACATGGTGTCGTACGCCGCACCGTCAGCGGAAGTTCACAAACTGTGACGTCATGAGAGTTTCTTGGCCATTCTCGCAGCAGATGAGCAGCATCCTCGTCTGCATTCATTCATTTGTTTGTAACGATAAAGCCATAGTTATAATTATGTACTTACTGTAGTACTTACTGTAATTGTACTTAAATTTGCTTGTTCATTTTTGTTTTGTGATTTCTGTCAGTGAAGTACGTTACTGATTAGAAAGACAATATTCATGTCTTTTCAAAAACGGTTTTCATTGCTACGGCATCGGTACGAGTACAGTGAAGCGTAGAGCAGCATAAAAAGCTTTTGTTCGGAGTTTCTCGAAATTCAGTGACGCAAGGTTTGAACCGTTTTTCAACTCTGGTTTGGTCATCCCAGAAGTCGAGAAACGTTATATATTCACAACGGCGTAATTGACAGCGTGATTTGCGGGACCTAGTGGCCGGCGGAAAAGTGAATTATAACTTGGAGAACTACGAACTCGACGAAAGGTTATCGACTTCGTCCCTGCAGATGCTGGTTGCTGTGCTGTTTCGGTTGCCTTTAACGGACTGCTGGAAACAAAATGCCACCAACTCGGCGAAAATCTGGTGAGAAAATAGCGAAAATTTTACATTTCTTTTCGGTTCTCCTGAACTTGATTTATTGGATCTGCTGACCCGGAAGTTTTACTGTGCGCATTTACCGTTGAAAATATTCATATTGGATTTTTTGCAGTGACTGCAAAAGACGATGGTGAAGGACTGTACGAAGTGAAAGCGATTGTCGATAAACGCATAATTCAGGACGATGTGGTACAGTACCGTGTACAGTGGAAAGATAAGAAGTAAGCTGCAAAATTTAATGGAGTAATTCACTTTTCAGTTATACAGCTTGCGTACTAATTGATTCGGGTTTTGCATTGGATTTTTTCTTCATTCGGTGAATTTCGTCGCAGATTTCAGGGACGCGATACGTGGGAAACACGAGAAAATCTCGTGGACGGCTGCGAAATTATGCTCAGCAAGTTTGAAGAACGGCTACAAAAGAGACGCGAAAAATTAACGAAACGTCAGATTGCACAACAGTTAAAGAAAGATCACCTCAAAACGAAGAAGCGCCAGAGGGAACAATCTGTGACCGCCGTTCCGGTGGAAAACAGCAGCCTATCTGATACCCGTGCACGAAAACGTCGGGCTGCGAAGAAGGTGATTGTTAAGGATACCGACGGTCCTCGGAAAATTAATAAAGGTGACGTAGTTACAGTAAAAAGGTAAACAATTCTGTGAAACGTTCCACAGCTGCGAATGTAATAAATTTGAAATTCCACTTCAAGGATTTTAATAACAATAAAAAAGAAATAATACGATGACTTGGAAGATCTGCTCTTATGGTTGGTTCTGCAGGAAAGTAGGCTGCAGTTTTAATGGGAAATTAACTTCACGATTGAACGTTTCAGAAGCAGCCAAAACCACTAAATCGGATTTGTGTGGGGATAAAAAACCTTCCATACCCGAGCCACCCGAACCTCAAATATTTTGCCGTGAAGTGCCACCCGGGCCTCAAATATTTCGCTGTGAAAGTTGCAAATTCTATGCTGATAACCAGGCAACCTTTGAGCAGCATCTGCGCGGTACAGCACACGCTGCAAAGTCAGCGATTGGCAAGATGAGATGCTCCGGGTGCCGGTTTCACAGTTCGAATACAGAAAAAATTATGGCCCATGTTACCAAACATAAGTTTCACTACGAAGCCGGAAAGGATTTGCATTACCTGTTTTTCGAAATCGCGCTTGACTGATGATTTGCTTTGTCGTTGAAAGCGCTAACCGGATGGGCCTCATGCTGAGAATGATTTTAATGTTTTACTGCAGCTGCTTTCTAATACAGATTTTCTTAATTTTGTTGCACATGCTTGGTGATGGTTTTGAATTTTTTTGATAATGTCGACGCTACTCGTACTGCTGCGTATGGAGTAGAAAAGGTGATGTTATTGCAGGTGGTTACTTTCGTTTACTGATACAGTAATTTTATGGTTTTGGTTACAGAATGTATGCTTGCATTAGAGTTGGGATTAATAAAGTCCAAAGCACAAACATAAAGAATGTTTCATAAGCTTTTACATTGTTTAAACATGATAAAACATCGTCCGCTTTGAGACTGCGCATGTGAGATCCAAAGAGAAAAACAAATGTTAGAACATGTGGTGTTACAGATCAGTATATGCTTACAGTTGTAAGAATTTAAAGGAATCTACGAGTCTGTTACCGTTTTCGAAATCACAAATTGGTGTTCTCAACATCACTAAATCTCTATTTTTTTCGGCGGCCTTTGAAGTGTGGCTTTCTAAAGTCGTTGTCCCAGGCCTTCGCAACCGGTTTCGGCTTGGTGCTCCTGATCAAAACAACAAAGACAACCTAGGTTATGAATATTATGGCAATGACAATCACAAATTCGCCGGTATTTGTAATTTTTACCGAAACTCAGTTCACCGCGCAAAATCTATCCCTTCCACTATATAATTTAATTTCATATTTACATAATCTACGAAGGTTCTTTGCTTCCACTCTGAACCAACAGCAGTTAACATGAAGCTGTGCGCGGGACGTCGTTTCAGTTTCCTCCAGTAACCGGAGCCCGAGGTCAATTTGTTTGATTTCTCGGAAAGATACTTACTTCTGGGGAGGGGACGTTTCTTCTTCGGAATAAGCCACAAAACTATCGCTTCCATAATCCGGATCCTGCTCAAAGGGTTGCGAGAAAACATCCTCTCGGAATTTCCTTGGGCCCAATCGGCCCATAATCAAATCTCTATTGGGCGTTTCCACGAGATCTCTAGCATAGATTGCGTGCATATCTACACGAATATTAAACCGCGATTTCTTCCACCTGTATATCGACAAATGAAAAGCCCATGCTGACTATCTGCTACGTACACGTCGGATTTGTTTCATCACTTCCGCTGTCAACAAAGCTGGCGGGATACTCGTCATCCGGTTCGTCTTCTTCCGCTTCATCCGCAGAACGCTCGTCCGAACATTCGGCCTGAGTGCAGAGGAATTGCCGTCCCAGCTTCTTCAAGTTCTTTTTCGGTCTGTTGGAGGTCTAAAAAATACACACAATAACGCAAAAAAACATAACCATAATTTTTATTATGTTTACGTTAGTTCCTTTGCCAACGTTCAGCTTGGGTTTTGGTGGCGCTGTACGTTCGCTTCTGGCAGCTGATGCAGCTCTACTGGGCGAAGGCGTGTCAAAAGCAGCTACAGGTCGGCGACGTTTATGACGTATGATGATTTCTTCTTCCTCTGCTTAGAAAACAGTTCCAAATTAACAAAATCTTTGACACAGAATCAACTTTCTGCACGTCCGTACCGAAGCAATTTGAAAAGCAAAAACCACAGTAAAGCGGGTAATGTGGTTCAGAACTACGTTTGCGGCTCACGGCTCTACATCTTTGTATGCGCTATTGATGTGAAAAAGTAGAATTCGGTCTTACCATCATCATTATTTGTTGGAACGTCAATCGGTGCAGCACAGGGAGAATCCTGATTCTGCTGCTTCAGAGCGGAAGAAATAACAGCCGCTTTCCGACGAACTCTGCTGCCTTGCGTCGCCGGTTTCCACTGCCCGTCAGCAGGAGGCGCCTTCAGTGGAGATTCAACTAAGACAACAGATTCTTTCCGCCGCGAAGACTTCGTCAGGGCATCTTTAAGATTTCCTTCGTTTTCGTCGATCTTCTTTGGCCTTCCCATTGGATAATCAAACGGATCCGGCACTACCGGCTTTCTTTGCAACTGAACTACCGCGTCCACCACTTTGCTTTTCCCGGCTGGAAATGGAGGGTTGATCTTGGTATCATTTTGTACCGGATCATCCATCAAGTCCGTGTCATACGGTAAAGATGAAGGAATTACGTCTTTGCTGAGAAATTTCTTATCATCGTCACTTTCGTCCTCGGAAAAGGACGCCATTATAACATCCACCTCCATTTCTTTTTCGCTGACATAGCTCGCCAAAATTCTGGAGGGAGAAGCATCGTGTTTTCGGTGGATTTCTCGCACTGGGCTCAGATTCGGAGAAGCCAGCATTCTTTTCCGAGAGCGAGAAATAACAGGGGTGGAATGACTGCTAGGACCACGGGAAAGAGGGACAACAGTATCGCTTGCAAGAACGGCCATTTTTGCTGCAACAAAGGTGAACACAACACGTTTACCCAAGGCATGAATGATTGTCTATTTTGCTAATACCTGTAAGTTTTCCAAAACAAAATGAAGTGGATATGCATTCATACAATTATCCCATGGTACAATTTTTAATCTTATTTTTTTAAAATTTAACTTCCATGCGTGGCCAAGGATTCAGTTCTGTAAATTTCTGAAACGTTCCGCCGATGCGCAGATGTTATATACAAATACCTTCCGCCAAATTTGATTTGGTCTGGTCATCATCGAAATTCAACCGGCACCGAGTAGGCATTTCCGCAACGCTGCCGTTTTCGGACTGCTTTGCCAAAGGGCTTTCGGGGATTATCTCAGACGTTTGATTAACAAATTGCAATGCTGTTGTAAAGGTCATGACATCCCGACACTCTGTTGAATTCATACCGGTTGATTCAACATTCCCTGTAGTTCGCTCCTAAAACAAGCATAATTTACTTTAATTCACTCAGACAGTAGTAATTACATACAAATTCCATCAGCCGATCACGTGATGCTTTCAGTCCTGTATCGGCCTTAGGCTCAAGTCCGTCCCATTGTTCCCAATTCGCGATATCCACTCCCATATCATTTTGGATGTCCACATTAATATCACCGGCTTTCTGCACGTCTGGCAGTATCAGAGACTCCGAGAAGACCCTATCCATATCTACCGGACTGATCAGTTTCGGGATTTCCTTTGCAATCTGGGACAGATTCTGCAGTAAGCCGCATTTTATACAAGGCATCGGTTAAATTTTGTTTTGCAATTTATTTTCAAAAATAGTGATATCGTTACAGATACATATTCTGTTACTACAAAATTACATAAATATTCACCTCTTCCAACCCCTTTTGTGTTATTGTATCAGCGTCAGATCCATCATTTTGTGCAGGGGGTGGGAAAATACCCTTTTCAGCCTGCTCAGTGGACTCGAAATCCTCACAACTTCCCTGATTATTTGTACTTTGTTATTTGTACTTCCCTGATACATATTCTGTTACTACAAAATTACATAAATATTCACCTCTTCCAACCCCTTTTGTGTTATTGTATCAGCGTCAGATCCATCATTTTGTGCAGGGGGTGGGAAAATACCCTTTTCAGCCTGCTCAGTGGACTCGAAATCCTCACAACTTCCCTGATTATTTGTACTTCCGGTCGAGTTCGTCATGGTAGTTTCCGAAGCACGCGAGGTAAGAGTTGCGGTGCTTTGCTGAGAAGTATCCATAGACGATCGGGCAACATCCGTGGAACTTTTTGACGCCTCACGACTAACCGGAACTGAGACTGTGCAATGTTTTTCGGTGGATGCACCTTCGACACTTTGCAATATCGAAGCCTTGACTGTTACTTCGAAGCTCTTTTCCTGCCCATCTTTGGAGATGTTGGGAGGCGTTTCCAGCGTATCCAGACGATTACGTTTCATTTTTCGCGAAACAGAACCATCTAAGAGTTTTAAAACATCACCTTGTCCAATATTCCTTGGTCTCTCAGCCGCAAACACAAGGGGGCCAGGTGTCTCTTGACTGTCCAAATGATCCAAACGTTGCTGCAGAACTTTTCGCAGTCCAATCGCCTGATCTGGTCGATCCAGCTTATCAGTAGATTTATGAGCGGCCATCATTTCAGTCAGACGTTGCCGATGTTCTTTCGCCTTCTCCACATCCTCATCGGAGTCCGCAAACGGATCAGGTTTCTTGGGAGCTACTGCCTTCCTTTTGGATGACTTTTTACGTCTGACAGGTTTATCATTGACATCACTTTCGGTATCCGTTATGAGCTCCGTATCAGAGAGTTCAATAAAGCCGGCTAGCACAGCTTCCTCATACATCTTACCGCAGGTTGGATCATAGGAAGCTTCATCGAAATCCATAGCATTATCATTAATTTGACGCATTAAGGACACGAGAGTATTCGTACGAGCCGACGAAATCAGAAAGCTGTTGAAAATTTCGGCATGTGGTAAATGTTGCGACAACGGATTTGTGCCCACGTCCAATACAGGTCGATTCAAATTGATATCTTCGTACATCGCTCGTTCTCGAAACTAAAAAGTTAAGTGAAAAACTAAATGAGAAACGGTTACAAAATAAATTTAACAACAGTAAGGAGCAACGGGGCTCGTGTCCATTTAACTCAAGTTAACATTTAACATGTAAGCGATCAACGACTGGCACCTCGCACGTCAAAATCAGCAGAAATAGGCTTCAGCGACCGAAAAGAAAAGAGGTACACACAAAAACATTTTCCATACCGTTCTGCATAGTTCTGAAAACGTGGAGGGATCGTACAAAAACCGTCGTTCTGCCGAAATGGGAACTTTATCTTCCGCGATGCTGCAGTGACGTTCCCATTCCACATGTTCATCTTCCGACATGAACTTCAGTCGAGTTTTCTTCGCCTTGCCGACATTCTCCTTCGACGCTTTCTTGCCCTTCACTACATTAGACAAACTAATCAGAGACTTTTCTCAACAAAAGATCAACCACAAACTGATCGTCACCCACCGCTCGTTCGGCTCTGCCTTCCCATTTCCGGACAGTAATCTGGAACAGTCCACTGCAGTTTGACGCAGACTGGATTCAAACCATTTGGGACCATTCTCGCCACGTCCGGACACATTTGGAACCCCGAAAAATTTGTCAACGTTTTTTGAATGAGCGATTTACTGCTTTGGCAAGTCCGATATTTCTAAAAAAAATCAGATCCTAATAAAATTCAAGAAAATATTTATTTTTGAGCTAACGAAATACAAGTTTCTTACGTTTTCTTCTCTGCCCTCAGCGAGCAGGAAAACTGTTTTCCCTTCTCGTTTACGCCCAGTCCGTCCAGTACGCTGAACATTCCGGATGGCGCTCTTTTGAGAGTCGAAACAGATAATCAAATCCACTTCGCCAATGTCCAGACCTTCCTCTCCCACACATGTCGATACCAGAACGTTGAAATTACCCGACCGAAACTTCTGCATCACCTGTGGTACAAGAAACTGGCTTCACAACAATTCACAATTAATAAGTCAATTTGGGCAAAAAGAACTTCTTTAAAATATTTTTTTAGTGCAACCAGAGGCACGAGAGTAATACACTTTCACGTACGAGAGTAATACAGAGTACACTTTCATGCACTTTCACTTTCATGCACTTACACGTAATACACTTTCATGCACGAGAGTAATACAGAGTAGTTCTGAATGTGATCTGGCGTTAGTTCATCAAATCAACAACATTACAGAAGCATGTCCAAAAAGTAGACCTACAGCCAATTGTTCCTTTTGCTGAAGCCCCTTTTTGCTCGCGGAGTCAGCCTGACCAACAAACGCCGTGGGATTAATCAGTGGACGATGTCTTTCCAGCAGGCGAACAATTTCATGCACACTATCGCGATACGTGGTGAATACGATGATGCGGCTATCAACACTTTTCAACGGTTTTGAAGGGCCCGCTTCATCTGTTTTGCTTTCGGACGATGCAAAATGTTGCAATACTAATTCTTCCAATTTTTGTAGCTTTGGATGTCCATAAATGTATGGTTTGTCCTGGTCTTCGCGGAAGCTGCGCATGCTTTCACCGGCAGCTACGTCGATACCTAAATATTCTCTCACATTCCCCATCAATCTCTGGAGTTCCGCGTTTTTTCCCAATAATGTCCCAGTCCACTTGACTTTCTTATCCGCAGTTGCCGGGCGTAAAGTCTCGTGAAGCGAATAATAAAACGCTCGGATTCCATACATCATCAGCAGTTCATAACAATGGTACAAAGTAATCAGTTGTATAAAGCCACTTGATGTTTCCCGCTTTACGAAATCCTAAAAACACATAGAATTTGGTCAGAAATGCTTTTACTGCATCGCAACACTACCATGAACATTCAAATACAAATAGGTAGGCACATTTACGGGCTTGTCTACTCGAAAATAAATAAATCAACCAACCACAATGATTAGCCTACTCAATAATCCTCGCATCATTATACGGTATTCCAATCACTTTAAACCAATACAAACCACGATGAATAATTTTACACTTAAGAATTTCAATAAATAATATCAAGCTGATTATCAACTAAACCAGCTTAACAAAATTTACCAACTTAAGTACCATTATCAACCTTACGTTCAATCCTTTCACGAGGGAAAAATTCCGCTGGAACTGCACAATGGAATACTGACATAGATTCAGTGGATCGCTCTCACGTGGTATTCCTCCGTATTGTTTCATCTTATTTACAATTGGAATCATAACTGCCAAAAGCCGATCCAAGATGTACCTACAATATCCTTCTTTTAGTGTAAGCACAGCTTTCGAAGATCCATGAAGAGCATTACCTAACATCATTTCCCAGAGGGATTACAATTTTTTCGACATTTCTCCGATGAGTGTACTTCATTAAATCGATAGAATCTTCCTGCCGAATTTCGATATGGTTGATCTGAAGACTGGTAAGCACCTTCTGAATTTGCTGCAATAATAAAAAACCAAATAAAAAATCGACCAAGATCAAAACAACAAGCTTCCGTACTGCACGATCATTTCCAGGGGTTGCGCTTAACGCTAAAATCCGGAACTGTTTGCTGCTCGCTGCAAGGAGGCGCACAATCTGGACATAATGATGGTTGCCGCTAGCTTTATGAGCCTGTACATGAACAAAAACACATCTAAAAGACATGCAAAAAATGTGCACAAGAACTGAGAAACAGTTTATGCAGTCATTACCTACTTCGCTCTAGTTTAGCAAATACTTAATAACCGCAACGAGAGAAACACTCTTCTGCGACAAAAGATATAAGTAACAATGTAATTCCTCGTGCAACTGTATGATCTACAGAGTACTGCATAATTAATGTTAAGGCTTACACCAACTAATATAAGGGATGACAATTACTAACTACAACATTCTAATTCAAAAGAAAATATTCTTGAAAACCACGAGATTGCGCTTTACCTCATCAATCACCAAACACTTCACATCTGACGCCTTGTAAACGTCTTTATCCAAGTCATTCACGGCAATCTGAGGAGTCAGAAAAACGATCCGTTTCCTCGCCCATAAATCTGCTCGTTTGGCTTGGGGAGTTTGTCCTGTGAAACAAACCAGTTCACAAGAATCGAGCGATATTAACACAGTGAATTCCTTAACCTGTCAACTCAACCATTTCATCCTGGGGAATTCCCATTACGCGGTAACACGCTTGTATTTGTTGGTCAACCAGCGGTCGGGTAGGCGCCATAAACATAATTCGCCCTTTAGGATACCATCGGTAAAAATTGTACATTATGACGGCAGCAATAAACGTTTTCCCCATTCCAGTTGGCAGGCACACCATCGTGTTGCGAAACAGGGCTTTCTGTACTATATTAAACTGGTAAGAGCGGATATCGTAGTTCGTAGGGTAAATCCATTTCAATCCAGCTTCCAGATCAAATCCAGGAAGTTTCTCAACATTTGCAGGAACTACAAGTGGAGAATCTAGTGAGCCTTATACGTTTCATATTCCCAAAAAACCTTATCTGACTGCTACCAAATTTTCCGCATTCGCGTACACATTGATAAAGTAGTATGTAAATCCAAATATAAAATTTATTACGGTCTACACAAAAAAAGCACATATTCTCACAGAAATGACTTCTAAAATACTGTTATTATCTATCGAAAACAATAGTACATGAATTTCAAATTCAACAAAAAAGGCGCCCTCGCTCCCAGAGCAAAATTCTACAAAACAAAACGATAATTTTCTACATTAATCATAAAATACATAGTAGCTATTATTCATGTTTATCTGCTCACTTTGCGTGGTTGGAGGTAAATCCTCCAAAATCTCCGGAACAGGACTAGTAGTTCCGCCATTCCCATTATTAAGCGGGGGAACATTTGCCGAAACATGAGGGCGAGAAGGACCCGCAATAACAGGCCCCCGTTTAAAGGGCTGAGGCGCTACAGGTGGCCGAACAGAAGGCAACGGCCTATTTACCGTCGCCTGCTTTTCCAACTTGTCCAGCGCATCAAAATCAAAATCAGCATCCTCGAAAAGATCGTTACCACCCTCGTTCGGCGTGACAGCGGCTGCTTCCGACTGCACCAAATGCGACCATAACTGATCCTTAAGGAGATCACGATCCACCGCCACACTAATTGCTCGCGCTTTAGCGAGTCCCACTGGACTAGCAGCACAGACATTTCCATTTCCTGTGCGGAACCCGTTCGTCGACAAATTCTTTCCCGGAGTGGAGACAATCTGTGGCGTTGCAATCGCACAGGATGTCGACGGCGGGTTCTGCGTCGCCAGTTTCTCCACCTTGTCGAGCTCTTCGAAGTCTATATCTACTTCATCAAAAATGCCATTGCAGTCATCAGGATCGTTCAGTGCAATTGTTTCCGATTTTTTATCGAGACTGGGAATCTGCGAAGGTATCAGCGAGGCTTCATAAGCGTCCGTCGCAGCAAGGAAGCCATCGTCCTCATCAAAAACATCCTGTTTCGTCGTAGGCATAGCATCTGTTGCAGTGCTCATCGTGGGTGGATCAAGAACATCAGAATAAATCCGAAAGCCTTCTTGACCAGACAACAATGAATTTCCTTCTGCTGGTAAGCGAAAAGGTCCGCATGGAACCCTTACAGAAGCGTGATTAAAATCACTCGAAAATCTCGGTGTCACTTGCAGTCTTAATGGAAACGACATATTCGGGGCAGAAGGTCTGAACGGTGGTCGGGCTACATTTAATGCAGGTTGTCTAGTAAAATCACTGGGCACTGGACGTCCATTCCAGTATCGAACATCCGACGATGGTAACGGGTTAAAAAATGCGGAAATACGCGGCTGCTGACCTTGTGGAGTAAGTTTTCTGCTTGAAGCCATCCATTCAAGTTAAGCGAAAACGGAAAATTATACACTTTGCATCGATCATATTCATAACAACAGTCGCTAAGTGGGCAATGGAATTATCAACTATGGAAGCGAACCACATGGGTTGTCCCTTGTCCGCACGCCATGTACCCGTACCGTAAAACGTGGAAACTGCAAAACAGACAAGCATTAATGAATGTACGCTGTGCAACTACGGAAGCGAAATCCAGAATCTGGATCTGAAGCATAATGCATAAAACTTGAAAAACTATGTTTTATCAAAAAATAGGATCATCCATAATACGGTTTAAACTTTGCAGCTGTTACAAACAACAAGCGGGTTGATTCATGAATACGTACGCGCAGTTCGGTCTCCTTCCGGTTCGGTTCAGGCTTGTTTGTTCGGGTGGTTCCCGTTTCAGTTTAATGTGTACTTTCACGTTTCCAGTTCCGCGAAACTTTCTAATTTCATTTGGTACGTATTTTATTATTTTTTAAAAGTGCCCCGTGAGTGCGCTCGCCCTGTATCGTCAAGAAATTTTAAGAAGAAGTTTCAGTAATCTACGGCCAGCGACTCAGCGTGAACGTTGGTGCTCTCCCAAGAGTCCATGACTTGAAAGACCGAAATACCGAAGACTTGAGCGGCTTTCGCACCAACCGCCACGGGAAACGCTGTTCGACTTTTTGAGCGGTTCCATTGACTCTATTAGCTTGTTAAGTCCGTTGGCTTCACAGGTTTTAGTACCGTTTTACACAGTTCTGTTCTGTGGATGAAGCTTCGCTGCTGATATAATAATTTGATGTCAAGTTATCATTTTTTAATATTCTCCCATTTAACTTTCAGCCTTATTTCTATCTAAAACCATTCTGCTGTTGGTGGCAACTTGCGATTGTCCTTCCCATCGTGAGATGACTGGGATCTAGGGAAACGGCACAGCACCAGTGCGCAGGAGGATTTTCAGCCAATGCCCAGGGTACAAACTCGCAGTGAAACTGGGACCTGGTCACCTTCAACGTTAACATTATCTTCAATTTACTTACTTACTTATTACTTACAGTTACAATTAACAATTTTTCTTTGTGCTCCTAATTCGTGGTGTAAAGGTGGCAGACTTTTTTTAAATTTCGTTAAAAATTACATGAGTACTCGAGCACTGAGTACTCGTATGTACTCTGTTTAGTTTGCTATGATTGTGACGAGTCAGAAGCGCAGTGTCACAGAGACTGGGTGATACGTTGCATCTCTGTGGCAATGTCGAAAATCTTTAAAATTTAAAACTAGTAAATTGTTGACAGTTGTTGAATTGCAGATTCTGCTCCTTTGATTTCACTTCTCTTCAGCCACCATGTCTCCTGAGAGCCCGCTTTACGACGACCTGAATGCTTACTTGCATGACTGCAGAAACCTAAGCACTACTGCATTGTTTGTACGGGTTAGGAAGATCGCTGACAAGCTGCGCGTTGGCCGTTGGCAAAGTGTGGATGATGTTGCGCAGTCAGTGGAAAGTGTTTGGGAGATTCTGGAATCGCGGCATAATGGCGCGCTGCCCGATGAAATGCGACATTTGCTCAATGCCGTTCTCCATGTGGAGTTTTTCCGCTATAATTCTTTACAGTACACCAAGGTTTTAAATGACATTCTGGTAAGTAGCCGTGATGCCAAGCTTCTGCAGTTTTGCGCTTCGTAATTTGTTTTCATGAGTAGCGGTAACGAAAGGGATCGACTAGTTAAAGACGACCAAAATTGTGAATACAATTCAGAATTATTTGAAACAGTGTAAATTTTCAGAAGCGGAAAATGTGGTTAACGCTTTTTGTTTGTCTTTTTTCATACTGGCTGTGCTGCGTTTTGCAGCTTGTATAAGCAGCATAATGTGCACGTACTACGAGTAGAAAATGGCATATCTTGAACCGTGTCATCTTGTAGGACCATAACCGAACAATTCGGGACACAGCACGAGATGTTCTCCCATCTAGAGGACCAGTTAAGCTGAATTTTGATGGCGAGATCGAGAAATCACACAGTGTTCCACAGCATAAGCTACTCATTGACACGGTGAACTTGGACGACGAACGGTTCCTTCTCTCTCCGTTGACAACGGCACTCGATGCATTGCTTGAGATTTTCGACGAGGAAGGATCCTGGAAGATTTCCCTCAGCAATTGTAGATTGAATGCCATGGACTTTGCCATCGAAGCCGTGCAGTTACTGGTGCACATCAGTTTATGTTTCCAACTTCATCGAATGGTACGAACAGCGGTCATATTGCGGAATTAACTGCGCTGTAGTCATTAGGTGGACGTTTTACGATTGCTTTCAGTATCACGATGCCTTGGTGCCGGCTAAATTAGCGTATACCTTGGCCTCGTCGATGGAACCATTCCCAGTGCGACCGTTGGGAGCCACTGTGACCGGATATCTGATGTGCCTGCTTCCAGCTCGGCTCTATGATACAGCTATCCAAGTCCTTGACGGTATTCCAGAATTTATTCGTCGGGATCTGAATTGGCAGGAGCTCTATCCCCTTGAACACACTCTCCTCTTGGCACAGGGAGCATGGTTTACGTTGCTCAAAAAGCAGGTGAATGCTCCATACTATTTTTGTTTTTCGTCTGTGTGCACAACTCGGGCGTGGCATATGTGGACTGTGGTATGGTGTGTCTAGGCTGTTCATCTAGGGCAGGCGCTCGATGCAATAAAAATTCGTGCGACGTCGCCCATTCCTCAGGAAGGAGATAGCTGCCTGATCAAGGCGATTTATCTTCGCCTTATAGCCAATTTATGCCATTTATTTCCAAGTCTGGATAGCGATGATAAGAAATGCTTGGCCAAATTTCTTCCGCAAAATGTGTCGCCATTTTGGCTCTTGGACGAGGCGAAAAATCAGATTTCCATTCAATATTCTGAAGGTAGCAAGCAGTCTACAGAATAGTAGACGACTAAGCAATAAAATTCATCATTCTGTGATTATTTGCTCTTCATTTGGGTTTTAGGTTCAAGTGGCGGATGGGCTGGATTAGCACGATTATACCGTAAAATCGAGCATTTCGACATCATTGAGAATATCTCCAAGTTGTATCTTGCGGTCGGTGCTCCTGGTGAGGCGAATGCCTACGTTACTTATGGACTTGCACTTGCAAAACGGGAATTCTCGTGCCGATGGTAAGGACTAATTGTCAGGTGGTATTTCACTAATTGTGACAGATGATATTGACCTGATTGTGAGTTTTGTTTGAAATTTTCTGACGATGCGAGGAAGTTCAACTTCGAATTCAGCGTGATATGTACATGATATCTTAGCGTGATGTGGTATTTTCGCGATCATATGTAAGCTGCAGCTTGTGTCATTATGTGTTATAAATTTTGCCTACTCTTACAAGTAAGATTCAATGAAAATTTAACTACATGTTTAAATAAAATTAAAACTTGTGTACGAAGGTCCTTTTGCTTGTTGTTAGGATTCTGGTGTTTCTTGACCTTCAAGCTCGTTGTTATCATCACAACGAAACGAGCAAGTACTATCAGAAGTTTCAAACGGCTGTACTGGAGATGGATAGGATAATCCTCGGCGAAAACATCCCCGTTGCGTCAATTTTAAAACAGAGAATATCGACAAGTGGTAACTGCAGTCAAACGGCACAGGTCGACGATCTTGCTGAGGCTTTGGGACGGATAGCTGTTACCGAAAATTCCAACCACATCAAACCAGTGGAAGATATCAGCATGCAGAGCTCACAGAATGAAGATGAAGAATGGGCCATGGCTAAGCATGTCGCCAAGTTTCCGCCTCTGGATCATCCTCATAAAAAAAGAACAACTGTGTAACTGCAAATTGTGCATTGATTTGGATCTTCATGGTGCACTGATGAAGACGATCTTCCTGCGGTTTTCGGCTTTAAAGGGTGCAAAGACTCGGGAAACGATGTTAAAGCGAGCTTGCGAAACATATAACGTTCTTAATCGGAGACGGATTGTTCTTCTGCCGTTCACTTATACTCCGAAAAATGCTTCCGACCTTTCGAAAAGTGCTTCCGATCAGATAGCGGGGCCCCTGGAAGTTCCATTTTTCCGGATTCGCTTCAATCATGTTGCGTACAGCTACCTGGTAAAACTAAGTGTTTAGTCGTTCGATACTTCCCAGTTTATTTTGTTTTATTTCTCTTTGGTTTTTTAAATATTTATTTAAAACTGCATTCGGTTAGATAAACGTATCATAATTTGTGATAATAGAATAGATGTCGTAATAATCAGCTTGCTACAGGCTTTTCGTCCATCGTCCACTTTCCAAGAAGCCCTCGATAAATTGACAGAGAAGTTTTCAGATTTTGCTATTATTTATCCGGATGTTGTGGCGCAAAGCGGTTATCTTCATGTACTGCACACAATTTTGAAAGAAGTGCTAAAGACCGGAAGAACAAGCGCTGAAGGTGCTAAAGACCTGAAAGATACTCTTTACTCTCTGTCTGGCTGGGAATCATCTCCGACGTCTAGTGAAACCAGCACGAACCAGGGAATTATCAATGATGCATTAACCTCCGCCGTGTCCGGCTCGATGAAATTTACCGGACCAGCAACCCCAGAACGGAAGCCAAAGAATGCAGCAGCACTGATTATGGAGAAACGGAAAGTGGATGGAGCGGGCAATAAGGAATCGCGGCACCGCCGTCGCGTTGTTGCGGACGATGAACCGGCAATCCCCAGTGATTTAGCCCAGCAAGCGGAAGAAGGAAAACGGATGATTGCGAATCGACGGATGACCATGTTGCGCGATACGGTTCACCTTGCCGAGAAAACAGAAGTTTCCATCTCTTATTCTTTACCGATGGTCCCCTCTCATTCATTGCAGCAGGGTATGTTACTGGCGATGAGGCGATGTCTAGTTTTGGGCTTTGTTGTCTGCTTTCGTTTTTTTGAACTTAAGTATTATGACGTTTTCTTTTTAGGCACAATCCAGCACATCTTGGATCTGCTTGACTACCAGATCTCTCAAATGGTAGACTTCCCGTTGTTTCCCTATTTTCGGAAATGTGCTCTGCTTCGATTATTGTTCAGTGAATCATCATGCACAGCAGATAATCTTGCTAAATACTCTGCTGCCGGAATTGGTCAAAAAACTCAAAGCCTAAGCCATCAGCGGTCAACGTCTTATGGGAAAATGAGGTACATACAAATGACCTTGTGTATGGCATTGTAATTTTTAATGTCTGAAAGTTTATGCTTGTTGTTGCTGTATTATAGCGGGTATGGTAATTGGAAGTGTTTTTTTCAGCATCTCTTTCGATAATTTGGATAGCCGTTGCACTTTGACGAAACAGGATATTGACGAGTGGAACCCTATTTCGCGTTTGCCTACTGTTATGACCGACAGTTTACCGGAAAACTGGGTCGTTTGTGCGATTTCTCTGGTGACCAAAGAGACTTTACCGCTGTTTGGGGCCAGTCCATCCGACGTACTATACATTGTCGTTACACGCTGGGAGAAAGGGCTTCCGGCTATCACAATGCGAATTCCTGTGAGATCAAAAACGAACAAAGTATGATTTCCTTCGTTGTAATGTTCTGCACTTGTTGCGGATTGAAAAATAATTTTTTCTTTCATGTTGGGTGCGTCAAATTGTGGTGGCCGTTGTTTACTATTCAGCTAACTGCTTTTATTTAAAAATTATGCCAGTATTTATGCGTGGTCGTTCGCTGTTGTAGACAGTCGAAAGCCTGCAGGAGATCCACAAGAAAGCCAACCGTAATCAGCTTCATCACGCGGGTGCTAGGGATTATTGGAATACCCGTTTGCAGCTTAACGACGATGTGGCCCAGGTTACGGAAAGTATGGAAAACAATCTTGGCTATGCCCGCGCTTTGTTTCTAACGGCTCCGGCAGACAAAACGGTGGACGAGGCGTTGAAAGGGCGAATGAGAAGCCTCAGAAGTCTAGCTACGAAAAACAGCATTGAATTCAATGCGCCATTTGTACGGGTATGTGATACCAACTTAATAGTATTTTCCACGTTCCCAGATAAATGTTTTATCGTGTAATAATAATGCTGCATCCATATCATTAATTTATTATTGAAAATTGATTGTAATAACTGAAAAAAATGGTTTAGTATTTAATAACAATTTTGCTCGGTTGGTGTGTTCAATGACAGATTTGTGTTTGCTGCCAGCTTACAAATTGATTTGCAGTAAGTTGTCCGATGAAAATGTGCATTTCTTCCTGGTATTTGAAAGCGTCTTGGTCTTTTAGTTGATCGCCTTGGCCGGGTTGTACCTTTCCAAAAACGAACTTGAGAAGTTCGCTGTTGATTTGTTTGGCTATGACAAGGAACGAGAGTGGGAAGTGAAGACCATTGTAAAGTTTGTGCTGAACAAGCCCGTCGTTACTGGTTCCGACATCTGCTACGAGCGCCATCCAGTGGTTTTAATACCTGACAATGTTAGTGCTATACCCAGTGTACAGGAAACGTGAACAGTTCGCTGCTACATTTTGACAGCATTTTTATGGTAGCATTCCCAGTACTTACGATATGGGGCCTTCGATAACATTGTTTCTGTATACCTAGACGCTGTTTTGTGAGAAATTCGCATAAAATGCATATAAATTGGCGCTCTTTAAATCATTTTCTTTGTAAACAGTTGATTCTTGTTTACTTCAAATTTGCTTTGGTTGTAGAATGCCTTCAATTTGCCGTGGGAATCAATGCCCATTTTGCGGAACCACCCAGTATCACGCATGCCATCTGTGGCGACATTGAACAGTCACTTGGACAGATATAGGCGAGTGCTGAACACGGATAATGGATTTTACATTCTGAATCCAACTGCCGATCTTATGGAAATGCAGAAGCGTTTTGAAAAATTTTTTGAAAATGAAAGGTCAGAAGCCACTCTCGAAGGTCATGTTTGGAAAAGCTGTACACATTTCGGGGTTTGCAGGTTGAACACATGGGAAGGGGTCAGCGGAAAGGTTCCCAGTAAAGAAACCATTGCTGCAGCACTGAGTCAGCGGGAATTGATTGTGTAAGTTCGTGTGTGGCGTAGCATGCGAAAAAAATACGTTGCAGCACTGTCACTGGAACTTGTATCCTTTCAAGGCTAGTAACTGTTTTCGAAAACTACCTTCGTTTTGGAATGTGCTCGTAACCCGTTCGTATAAAGATTTTAACATAAGAAAATGTAATCTTTTATTTTTGCAGGTATATGGGCCATGGATCGGGCGATGGAATATTTAGTTCGCATTTGTATTCTGCGCGTGACATCAGCGCGAATATGTTTTTAATCGGTTGTTCGAGTGTTCGTCTACAGCATGGACCTATGATGGACGGCACGGCCTTCTTCAACAGATGTCTGATGACCGGAAGGTAAGCTTAGAACTTGTGGGAGAAAATAATTAACGAAAGTTAATATTTACTGCAGATACAATTTTTCTTACTAAATAAAAACATCCGATATTATGACAATCTTTTTGCCGGTTTAGATGTACTCGTGCGTAAGTACCGGTATTTATCCAATTGTTGATTGTGCTTTCGGTCCCATTATTTTTGACATTGTATTACATTATTATGATGTGGATAGAAAAGGGATAATAACTCTTCAATCCCTAGACGAGAGCGTGTGTAGTGAAATGTGTTGAAGGAAATTATCAAGAAATATTTTTAGTCGATGCATTCTGGGAAACCTATGGATGGTGACTAGTGGATGCATCGATAGTATGATGTCTAGTCTGTTGACGGACCTCCTAAGTGTTTCGGATAAAGCAGAGGAAAAGAAAGGCGAAAAATGGTTTCAGGCCTTGCTGGCCATCTGTCGTGAACGAACGCGCAGCAATTTCCTTGTTGGGGCGGCACCTGTTGTGATTGGGCTCCCGATGGTTTATTAGCAAAAAGCCATATGATTGAGGCATCTTGGATCTCTATTTCGTGGTTGGCATTCGTTGTTTTTGCCTGGTTTGCCATTTGTAATAGCCGCTCCGCTTTGCTGATGAGATATTACTTTGTTGACAAAGTTCATTTTGTCTTTACCGAGAATTTTTTTTCATCGTTTGACTTGTTATTAATTCCACCTTGAATTGTTGACTGTTGCGGCGATTTTTGCCTACGTAAATGGTGGAAAGTTGTAAAATTTATTCGTCAACAAATGAAACTTGTTTGCAGTGGCGATATCCCGTAAGCGAGGCTTGCAGTTTTGTTCTACCAAGTAATAGAAGTCGTACTCCGAATGTTCGCACCCAGAAACATTAACGTCCAGGTCATTAACGAAAACGGCACTGTGAGGTGTGTGAAACATGCAAAACGATGTCAGACATTAATGTGTTAATTATTACACAGACGTTAATGCTGTCTACGATGTAGCGCGGTCGGGCATAACTGGATACTACGAGCGCCGAGTACAGTATCAATGCAGCGTATCAAATTTTTGGATCATGCACTCCATACAAATAAATACTATGACGTTACTAGATGCAAACAAATTAATAGCTTCTGTGGTCTGCAGGACACTTCCGTGTTGCACTTCCAAAGGTGTCTTGATGCAGAGCCTGGGAGCGGTCAGCGCCACTAATCCTCCCGAAGGGCAAGTAATACCGGGAAGTGTCGCTTCCGGTAGGGCTAATGGTGACACGGAGTCATGGTATGGTCTAACGTTTTTCTAAAATCTGATGCATCTGCGAAAAGGCGGCGAGTACACGATAACATTGTCCCGCTCTCTACAGAAGGTAATGATTTCAAGGATATTCACGAAATATTGAACTGATGATATAATTAGAATTGCTTTATTATCGATATTTCACTACCTCTTAAATCTTAGTATTTAACTGACGATTTCACAGAATG
Organism: Paramacrobiotus metropolitanus; assembly: GCF_019649055.1. Lineage (NCBI taxonomy): Eukaryota > Metazoa > Tardigrada > Eutardigrada > Parachela > Macrobiotidae > Paramacrobiotus > Paramacrobiotus metropolitanus. Next base: position 3,501,239 of record NW_026570224.1, read on the forward strand.
CTACAACGATAAATTTTGCTGATCGGTGGATAAGACCTTCGACACAGTCACACAATTAAGTGCCTGCGTTTAAGCAACGGACCAAACATTTTTCTGATCATAGACATGAGTACAGAATTTAACTGCAAGGTTCAATAATTATACCTAAAACGTCCACTGATGAAAATTTTTAATTATGCAGACATCATGACAAATACGCACAGCAGCTAATTATATTGACAATTTGTATTATCATTCGTCTTCATATATAGGGATGTCTTTTGTAAACATCCAGAGCAGCATGTGAGTCTAAAAGCGCCTACTTGGCATACTTCCGGTTAATGTCATTAATGTAGCGCGCGTGCAGGACCTGGTGCAACTTGTGACGTGCAAAGACCAACTGAAGATCGACGCATCACAAAATACTATACGTTTTTGCCAACCGTAACACGTGCCTGTGTTACACAGACGAAAACGGGAAGAAGGAAATTACAGCGATATTAGCGGTATGATCAGACTTATAAGACATCGCTCCCACTGCGCTCCCTAATGAAGAAGTTGTTTTTCCGGAAATGTGCTACATCTATGCATATAGTCTATATACGACTCTTTGAAACGAACGTCTTGGGTGTGCGAAGGATTTCAAATGTACATAATCTGTATAGGAGAAAATCCGCGCCGCGATGTGTTAATTTAATTTGCTTATCCATTTCCGTTATACTAAAAGGCCATCGTGTGCGCATTATTGTAATCAGCGCGAAATGTTTGAAAGAAAAGTGCTTTAATGCCAAATGGGTATCTTATGTATTATTAAGGAAAATGTGCTTACTGTGCTTGCCCCGCAGCTTGCAACATCCGAACGAGTATATGTATGAAGTATGCGTTTTTCCATCTGTATCCTCTCCGTGCTATTATGGGCATCACGCAAGCGCGGTATACTTACAGAAAATCTTACAATTTAATTTTTAAGCTCGCATTAAATTTAAATAAAAAACTGGTATAATGGCATTTCTGTGGATTATTATTTTCTGTACTTTGCCCAGTTTCGCCGCATTGCAAAGTCCCAACGTGACTGTAATCAATGCCGCCATTATCCTGCCGCAGACCAACTCCAGTTTTTTACCCTTTGATTACGACAAACTAACGCCGGCGTTCAATCTAGCCTTTGCCAAAGCGGAGCAGATGTACAATGTGCGCTTTAAGCGGTATTTAGGATTGTATCCGTATTCCTGTCAGGATAGTCAGGCGCTGGGTCAAGCGGTCACGGCACTGCAGCAAAATCCCATTCAGGTGTTTTTCGGACCGGCATGTTACGATGATCTAGCGGCTGTTAGTAAGCTGGGATCGTTCTATAATATTACCGTGGTGTCAGGCGGCGGCAGCTATGCGGAATCCTTATCGACGTATCCGTATACGACGCGTATAGCGTATAATATGATTGACCAGTGGTCACTGTTTCTTATGATGTGCGCGCAGTACAACTGGCAAAATATTGCGGTAGTATACGATGCTGATCGGGATAGTAGTACAAGTGGAGGAATCTACCAGAAAAATGGAGACGGTACGTCGTAATTATTTCCAAAAATATTATCGGCGAAAGACTTGCAGTTGCAATTTTTTAGCGGGTACAGATGCCAGTTATTGATAATTATTGCAACGGTAACTGGTAGCGTTTATATGACCTGTCCAGTTATGTACGGCTACAACGATTTATAAATTGCACCCTTAACAGAAATCAGGCGCAGGGTATACTGCATTTATGCAATTAACAAATTTGTAGTTTGGATGCACATTTCTAGGGCTGATGCGTTTGCTCAAGAGCAAAAATCTCAAGCCTACGGAAATTGTTAACTCATTCCAGAGAAGTGCAAATGCTCCTGTCGATCCGTCTAAATTAGATAAAATGCTGAGTGAAGGCAGTAAAAGTGCCAGAGGTACGATACGGAAAATATACAAGCGCTTTATACTTACGCAAAAACTTTTTTTCGCATGGTACTCTTGGTTTTCCGAAAACATCTTGCTTTCATGTAATAAATAAATAATATTCTTTTGAAATCAAATCGCTTGCGCAATAAATATTCTTTGGAAATGTTACAAAAAAGCGATTAATTACACAAAGGTGCATAGAATTATCAGTCTCTGAAGGAAATGCATGCCTACTTAAAATTTACAAAGCACCAATAGAAATCTGATTAGCACAGTTTTGAATTCCGTTGCTCCGCAGTCATGGTTTTCCTGACCGACTACCTCAAGCTCCGCTCCTACATGATTCAAGCCAAACGACGGGGGATGTGCAATGGGGATTATGCTTTCTTTGCCGCCGATGTTCTGAGGAACAGCATCCTAAATACCAACAGATCGTGGATTATGAATGATACCTATGATACTGAAGCCGAAGCGGCGTTTCAGTGTCTGTTTGTCGTCGCTCTACGGGATACGAGAAAGGATGTCTCGTATCAGATATTCCGCCAAGAGTTATCCAAATACAACAACGCGAAACAATACGGATCCACCGATATCAGCGTGGATTATATCCTTTTTTTCACAAATGCAGTATATACGTCATTCACAGGGAAATAAAATCAATTAAGTTTTCGAAATTTTGCAAATAATGGTTACAATAAGTTTTTAGAAATATATAGGAAATATTCTAATACGTTTCTTAACGTAATATTGTAGCCGATAGTGAACTTATATGTGGTTGGAAAAACATTAAGTATTTTTAGCGTTTACGTTTCATTTTTCATTGAAGAGATATCGAAAACAGACCACTAACCAGTAAGAGCTCTTGATATGTGCATTTGATAATATTATAGATATATTTATGTATTTGATATGCACAAGACATAATTAACCAAACGCAAGGTTTCCTTCATTCGTTCGTATCGGTGCACATTATCAAGGAACGTTCTATGATTCTGTAATGATGTATGCAGTGGCTGCCAACGAGACGTTAGAGGATGGAAATGACATCACTGCCGCCAACATCAAACTCAAACTGATCAACAAAACATTTAGCGGTAAGTGGCAAACAACAACAATTATTATCATGTAGCACTCTAAAAAGCGATTTTATAATTACAAATTATAACGATGCGCTCCTGTAACCGCATTTTAACAGCTGCATGAAAATTCAAAAATTTTGTGCTCGGTTAGGATCACACGGAGTTGTGCGCCTAGGTCCTTCGACCGATCGAGTAGCAGATTACCAAATCTTGCAACTTCGCAGCAACGAAACCGAATTCAAGGTGGGAAGTTGTGATACATAGTTCACATTTGACAATATTAATGGAGAAGTGGAAATTTTATCATGTTGTACAGCAATACTGTACTGAAGCGATGAATTGTCCATTCATTTTTTTCATACATAGAAATTAAATATTGAGTAGGTAATAAATGTAATTCATGTATGTCATACAGTGAGCAACGCATTTGAACCTGCCGGTGTTGGTTCAAAAAAAAGCTAACCGCAGTTTGAACATATTATTTTATGTTATTGGATCTTTTAGCCATTTGCGGAAGTGCGAGCCGAATACGGGCAATATACGGAAATACGGCCAGTACTATGGTTAAATCGTGCTAATCAACCTCCACAAAATAAGCCTCCTTGTGGCTTTGATGGATATGATCCCGAATGCGTGGCAGCCGGTGCGTAGGTGTAAATGGAACAGTTACTTAATTATTACAATTAGATACAATGTATTAAGGGTGGAGTATACAGGAAAGGAAGTGTGTACCGCAATCCGCATCTAACTATATAAGCCGTATATAAAAATGTCTGCATGTGTGTGGAGTACGATGTACGATTACTACGAGTTTCGTAATTAAGTACTAAATTACCATCATCGTACATAAACGCAGGTGAAAAATGGTAGCCACTGGCAATCCATTTAACAATCTTATTATTACCTAAATGAATTTTCAATTACGTTTGTCCGTAAAAATTGTTAATTTTGCCATAACATGAATATATGATGGTGCGTCTTTAGCTAATTTATACGAAAGTACTTTTCATATGCGCAGAAATTTACGAAACTAATACGATAGATGATAATTGCTGTACACCCAAATCAGTTTCTTGATATAGCCCGAACAACATTGGCGGCTGGCCTGGGTGGAGCCCTGGGGTTTCTCCTGGTATTCGGTGTAATTTCCGCTTTGGTCTACCGGAAAATCAAACTCAAGATGGAGCTAAATGATATGAACTGGGTGGTACTGCATAGCGAAATAACCTTGCAGAAGACAAGAAAGACCAAGAGTATCATGTCGACCGCTACGGAAAGCGTTGTGTCGCTAACGACCAGCGGAAAATCAGCGAAATCCATTTTCCATCCCATGCTGAATTTTGCTAAGTCCACGCCGACGGGACTGAACAACGGCGCTAACACGATGATTACCGAATCTATTATGCAGACCAGCGTGGCAATGGTGACCTTTCGCAATACACCGGCTATACTGCGACCGTGTGAACATGCCAGAATCGAATTAACCGAGAGGATCCGTAGTGAAGTGCGCATTGTCAAATCCATGAGCAATGAAAACGTGGCGAAATTCTTAGGAGCGTGTATTGAACCGACACATACGGCGGTATTAATGGAATACTGCTCCCGTGGTAATTTGCATGTAAGCCAACGACTTATGCATGCTAACGTAACACCAAAAAATCACCTACCGACAATCATTAGATTGATTAGAACATACCATATTTAGAAAACCTCATTATATTAACTTTTTTTAAATTTTGTAGCAAATACCTGTCTTCATAAATATACTTATTAAACTTTGTTAGCTGCTTTTACTCGCCTAAAATGTTCACAACAAACTAGCGCAATTACAAAAATGATGTTGCTTATGTATATATACATACGTGCAAGAAGAAGTAAGTAAAGTGAATGTTACATCAAAAAAGTATTTTGCAGACATGCACACTAGAGGTTTTGCTATGCAGGATGTTCTTCATAATGATACACTTAATCTGGAATGGATATTCCGAATCTCCTTCCTAACTGACATCGTCCAAGGTCTAACATACATCCACAATACCGTATTAGAACATCATGGACGTTTAACTTCTCGGTGCTGTTTCATTGATAAACGATTCCTCCTGAAGATCTCCGATTACGGTTTGCCGTCATTCTACAATGCCGGTCGCCAGTTGGGGTCCGCTGACCTTTTATGGACAGCTCCGGAACTGCTGCGAGCCAAGGACCACGTGACACCGACCCAAGAAGCCGACATTTTCAGTATCGGTATAATACTGCAGGAGATCATTCTGCGAGAAAGTCCGTACTTCCAGACCAACATGATTCCCGACGGTTGGTATCAGGGAACATACATAGTATACCGATCAACACGTTGCACGTGCATATGTATAAATTGATTAGTCAAGTCATCGGTCACTATGAACGCCAACTAATCCGGCACTCTATAACCTACCTTTTGGTTCATTTATAGACATTGTCTGGCATTTAATTGCCCGTGAAAATCCCCCGTTTCGCCCGCTTGTTGACGATCCGTTTTGTAATCCGGAACTGATTACCATCATGCAGACATGCTGGGCGGAAAATCCGCTGGATCGACCACGACTCGGTCAATTACGGGCATCCATAAAAACGTTGGCCAGGTGGGATGTTAGAAAACAGCAAGAAAGCGCAATTATTCGGTTTCTACTTTAATCACGATCACTGAAACTATCACGATCACCCTGGTCTTTATTGTAACTAACCATAAATGCTTCCGTACACGCCGGTATGTGTAAACGTACCATGTAATACGGCAGTGTGCACAGTAGCTGTATCGTATTGTTGATCAGTGGATTTATGAAGTTAAGTAAAGTTATCAAAAATTATGCATGTAAATGAATACTTATTTTGAATAAATTAGCAAGAAAGATTGAGCTCTCAGTTTGTACCATTAGGCCTTTTTATATGTAGACAAGCCAGAAAAAGTTTAATTTGCTGTGCGAGTCACATTTAATGCTGACTCTGAACCAGGTCCCGTAAAAGCGTCTTTCTATTTGATTTTATTAGTTTTGATTAAAATAATTTATGAAATTTGGTATTTCACCGATGCTTTTTTGCTTTTCATTGCTTGCAAACTTTTGGAGCAGGACGGACTATCTAGTGTAAAGCAGTCTGCACAATGCGAATTGCTGAAAGTGATCGATAAAACGCCACTTATTATGATGGAAAAGCGTTGCTTTACTTTTTTATTTTAAGAACTAAAGTTGGAAATAAATGGTGTTAATGTCAAATTAAAAAAAGTCTTTTGATGTGAACGTATTCCCATTTCCTGTTAACCCAAACAAAATTGTTTAATTTTTTAAGCGATATCGATGGTAACGTTGCATGAGACGCACAAAGTGACGTTTGTAATTTTATTAATTTCAAAATTATTGCTAGGCTGTTTGGTATTGAGCGGAATAGCATAATCGATACACTACTGGAAAGAATGGAGCAACACACGCAAAATTTGGAGAATTTAGTTGCGGAAAAGACCACAGAGCTCTTGGACGAAAAAAAGAAAACCGATCATCTGTTGTACTCGATTCTTCCAAAGTAAGCACTCATCCCATCAGCCCTGACAACTTTGCTGTCGCACATATATCTGAGTTCTGAGCCATAGATAGAGTAGCAAGCAAAAAACTTATTGTTTGCAAATTCTAATCCTATAATTAGTGCTCATATATTCACTATAATGATTCAATGATTCACCCTAATTAATGCTCTCACCGGTTTTTCCTTAATGGATACTGCTTTGCCATATGTAAACAGCGGTATCTTTGTGCATCGTCGGAAAGGTTTTCGATTCAATTTACTGTTTAATTTCCTTAATCACGTTTACTTTCTCAGCATTTCACAGTAAAAGTATTTAATTACTAGAGCCTTCTTAATATACTGTATTGTGAGAACTGCTAGCATTTTCTCCGTGGTTAACGCTTTGAAAATGTAGCGGGAATGCTGTTAATGCGGTAAACTTACTTATATATATAGATATTGATAAACGCCACTATGAGATTCCAGTTGTACTGGCTACATAATTATGGAATATTACTTGGTCTCCAACTCTGCACATATATTATAAGAGATTATTTGTTAAAACTGAAAAAGGTTAAAATTAGGGTGTCTATTTACTCATCTCGTAATGTTGATGCGTAAAACTGCTTCGTTTGGATAGAGCTGTCGCCGAGCAATTAAAACGCGGACAACATGTTCTGCCGGAAAGCTTCGAGAGTGTTACTCTTTATTTCGGAGATATTGTCGAATTCACCACAATTGCCAGCTGCAGCGGCCCCCTGGATATGGTCAACTTCATGAATGACCTTTACAGTCAGTTTGACGAAATTATCGCGGCGTACGATGCCTATAAAGTGGAAACTATCGGCGATTGTTATCTGATTGCCTCTGGATTGCCGAACCGCAACGGTCTCAACCATGCAGTGGAAGTTGCACGAATTGCTTTTCAGTTACGAGAAGCCATTACGACCTTTACCATACGGCATTTACCGGAAAGACGAGTACAACTACGAATAGGGCTAAATTCCGGTATGGTGACCTTTACATGCATGCATACCGACAACTCCGGATGTTTTATGCCAGAATAATTATTTTTATAGGACCATGTGTTGCCGGTGTCGTGGGGTTTGCCACGCCTCGATACTGTCTGTGAGTAAGAAAATTAATTAAAACTGGAAAGTTGATATGACGTATACGGAGCAGCCACATTTTCACTCAACAAAAGAATCCATCAACGCTAACGTTAATTAAAACTCACCATAACGTACGCGAAATCGCATCGCATTCAGGCTAACAAATATAATATTTAAGTACAGTTTTTCAATGTTTAAATTTCGCTCAGAAAGGCATGCCAAGCTTTTAGTAATTTTACATTTGTACTTGAGGAAAAGCGTTGCTGTTGGCAGGTTCGGTGATACGGTTAATGTTGCTTCGAGGATGGAATCGACAGGAGAGCGTAAGTGAAGTGCTTACCAGTGACAAAATTCCAAATGTCCCAATGACTACAGAGACTCCTGATGCGTTGTTCACAGTATTTTAATTAGTTTCGCTTTATTTTAGCAATGAAGATTCAAATAACTCAAGCAACAGAAGGAATTTTAAAGAAGTTTCAGTCCTTTATTGTGGAATGTCGGGGAGATATTTCCGTAAAAGGAAAGGGAGTTATGCGCACTTTCTGGTTAATTGGTGAGAATAAGGCACTATTCCATGCAGTAATGTGACGTTTGAGTAATGCAGAATTTATTAAGACACCTAACGGGCGGCCACCTCGCGGGAGGCGGCCAACTGGCAGGCGGGATCTCTGCAAATATTCAATTCTAAATACTACCGCCTACGAGCAAGCTGTAAATGTCGGTTGGGCGCAGTTGGGCGCATATTTATAACATACACCTGACTCTAAATCCCACCTCCTACGAGCTGGCAGTAAGTGTTAGTTGGGCGCAGTTGGGCGCATACTTATAACACACACTTGACTCTTATTGCTACCTCCTACGAGTTGGCAGTAAGTGTTGGTTGGGCGCAGTTGGGCGCATACTTATAACACACACCTGATTTTTAATACTATTTCCTACGAGCTGATAATAAGTGTTGGTTGTGTGCAGTGGAACGAATATTTTAAAATTTAAACATCTTAATTTTAACTTAGTATTACCAAACATCAGCTGACTTTCGGTTTGTGTAATCGGTATAATTCCCGACCACGATAGCATAATACAACTGTTCTTTTCGGTAAGGTCGTTTTGTTATAATGCATACTTTGTACTCGTATCATGATAAATAATAAAGATTATTAACTACTAGTAAGTTGTTATTTGGTCTCAATACATTGCAAATTTATAAAATATTATGATCTAATCAAACTCGAAAACAAGGAAATTATCTTATTTATTTTGTCCTTTTATTTATTGATAATTTTAACAGTTATTTACTACAAAACTAATACAACATAACAAAATAATACTATATTACAATATAACAAAAATACTAAAATACAATTTTTTACAAGTGTTAAACAAGTTAAACAAGTAATTCAACATAACAAGCATACAGATAGATAAAATTTCTGATCTTAACCCTTTGCAACCTAATGAAAAAGCAACATTTTTAGGACGACGCCTCATTCGAATACAAAATTTTTCTGTTTTAAAAATTACTGATTTACGAAATTTGTTATATAAAAAAGGCGGCTCAATATAACCATTTTTATATTTAGGATTTATTTTTAAAATTTTATCGTAAACGTTTGATAAAGTGTTTTCTTCACTCTCATTCGGACATACATCTTCATAGTCTATATTTTCACCTATCTCTCTTTTACCACTATGCTTAACAAACCATCGCATGAAAGTAAATAAATTCAAATTTTTAAAAAAATCCACAACAGAACTTTCATAATCATTTTCACAAACCATAAATATTTCATTTCTAATTTTATAAATATCTATTAGATCAAGACATAAAATACTTTTACTGATCTTAGTGCTTTCATCAACAGGTTTAACAATATGTGATCGATCTTCATATTTCCGCAAATCTGTATATACAGAAGATGTGCTACAATAATATAAAGGGACACCTAGTAATATCATACTAGCTTCTAATTTTCCAACTTGACGCTGAGATAAAACTGCATTACCCATTGACATTAAATATGAGTATACTGATTTATCTTCCTTCAAATTAGATAATAATTTCTTTAAAACATTTTTATCTTGTTGTTCAGGTTTTCCCACATAATGAAATAAATATTCCATAGCTGCATATCCATCACATACCACTTGAATATCAATGTTACATTTAAATAATTCTAACCATTTTCGATTATAAGGAACAATTCGTCGACTAAATGGTGTGATGCGCTTAACTGTATATTCCCTATCACCTTTAACACAATGTTTCAATTCTCGTGTTGTTAAAAAGCGTGTTTTTCGACTTATTCGATGCGGATATCCAAATCGACTTAACAACCGTTCCAAATTCATTTTATTCTCATTACTTTCTGTTGTTATTTCTTCATCACTATCTGGAAGAATTTCATCTACTTTCATCCAATCAGTATTATGTTCTCTGTTATCATGTAAATGCTCTTTTATCTTTTCAGTAAATTTTCTAGCACCTTTCCGACACGTAAAGGTATGAATGTGCGTTTGATATTTTTTAACTAAATTATAACCTTCCAAATCTTCCTCTTCAGAAGGAAGTTCCGTTGTTAGTAACTCATCAATAAAATCTATTATTCGAGTTTTTCCATCAGCCGTATCTGTAGTGAAGTGCTCATTCAACCATACCAAGCAATGCAAATGAGGATACCCGGCACGTTGAAACTCAACTTTTGTAAAAACATCTACAGCAAATAAACCATATGGAAACATCTTTGACTTTTTATTTTTCAATAATTCAATAAAAGATTCAGCTCGACGTTGAAACATTTTTGCTGCGACCCCACAATGACTTTCAATAGCTTTAATAATATCTGCATCCGTAGCATTATTTATTTCATATATATTCATATTATCAATTGTACCATATTTTCCTGGATCTGCAAACATTAAAAATTCAGGACAATATCGTAAATTTATACTTATGAATAAATCAGGAGATCCACAACACATAATCATATTTCGTAAATTACGTTTTCCTTGTGAGTAGTATAATTCACTACCCCTTATACTACTTCCAACTTTAGGATACAAGAATTTCGCCACTACTTTATTATTAATTGATTTTCCTATGCAATTAGCATTATTATTTAGCACATAGCTTATTCGCCGTTGTAGCAGATCTTTCTGATACAGTACCAAAGATCGAAATACATATGACGAATCGTTTTGAAATCCATTATCAATATTAAATAAACGTAAACGAAAATATTTTTCTGCTGAAATTGATAACGGTCTCGTATCACTAAATCCTCCTCTACCATATGGAAACAAATGTGGATAACTTTTTTCTTCGGAACCAGCCTCACCTTTCCAATCAAACGTAACTTTACTATTATACGGTAATATACGGTGATATCCATCTGTGTATTTAGAAGGTATCACAGAATCTAAATCAATTAGAACAGCACTATCTAAAATATCAATTTTAACTTTTCCCGTTTCTCTATCACTTCCACATACTTCTCTAATGTAATCTTCTTTATCCTTCACTGTACAGCCATAATACAATGGATTATTATTGATCAAAAAGCTTATACTGTCATAAACAGTATCGAAATCTACAGCATAACACCTTGTACTTCGAATTTCAGCATTTTTAATTTTGGGTTGAGAAACTGCCAATAAAGCATCATCAATGGGACGTGGTAACAAAGATTTAAAACTGTCATCTACATCATCATACACATGAACAAACTGTCCTTTACACTGTAACGTTCTTTCAGGAAAATGCAAAATAGTACCAAAAGGCTGTATTAATCTAATTACCTGCAACTCCATAAACCCTAATCTACGTAACTTCTCCTCTTTACCACAAAATAAATTATTCTCATACATATCAAAAGCACAAAAGAACCTTCTTTTTTTTTAAAATTAAAACAATCAATACATAAAATAGCATCTCCACTTAATTTATCATGATGTAATAAGATATTTTTTTTTAATGTTTCCATCCCATACCAATATTCCACAACATTCACATGGATAATAATTAACCATAATTTTATTAAGATATGAACTGCCAAATATTTCTTCTTTTATCTGTTTCTTACGTTTCTTAGGTTTCTTACTCTTTTCACACTTTCGCTTAACACCTTTTTTTTCCATCTTTGTACAACTTACCCAAATTCTTGTCCCCCACTCTCCTTTCAATACCTTAAAAAACCAGCAAATAAAAATTTTTGCACAATCAAATTAAATTAAAACACTTACCAATAATAATCATACACCTGAAATGGCATGTATACAAAAACAACTCCAACATACAACCAAACAACCGGAACAAAAATCGGAATGAAAATCATGTTCTCCAATTTTTCCGATTTAATCTACAAAAAACAACATTTGCACACGTCTAAACGGAACATTGCAACCACCTATCTCTCATAAGTCCAACTTCACTTGCCAATCTCAAAACGAATCAAAGTACCCTAAAATACTGAATGATACGGAACGTTACACCCACCTGTTTCTTCAAAATATTTACCAGATTTAGTAAAATAAAAATCGCCAAATACAACAGACTTCACATCATACAAATCGTTACACCCACCTGTTTCTTCAAAATATCTTATTCCCACACACATAATCATTCATCCATAACTACATTTACTCCAAAACATACCCAGATTCAAACCATAAAACCAATCAACTTTACAGTACATTATACGCATCATATACTATACAATAAACCATACGGAACACTACATCCACCTGTTTCTTCAATTTGATTTTATCAACTACCATGTCTACACAACATAACTCTAAAATCCCAAATAAATTTTCTATAATGCCACTTATTCTTTCTGTATTTTACCAGAATATACTTTTCCATTTTTTCCGTAATATAATTTCTATTTTCCTTCATATGATCCATATTTTCCTTTTCTTTCATCATTTATTAACATAAATATTAAGTAAACTGTTAAGTAAACTGCAGTTATGTAAACTGTCCCAGATAACAGTCTCAAAAACGACCTATACGTCGTGCAACAACCTACTCTAGCGATACCGGTGTTTAGTGAAAATAAGTAAGCGCTCGCTACTATTTTAAAAATTCTATAGTAATGCACCATTAATGTGCTGCACATTTGAATTCTCACAGAAAAAATGATTGGGTGTAGTTCGAAAAAGTATATCGATAAGTGTCAGTGAATATAACGATGAATACCGCGCAACACCATAGTAAGTACTACAGTAAATAGTATAGCTGTTTTCTGGGCACTTCATCAGTTGGTAGTCGATTGAAAGTTGATCTTGATCGAAGTGAATAAAAGATCAAATAACGTTCGCCACAAAGCAAAAAGATAAGAAAGCAAATAAAATTAAGTAATAAATTTAGTAAACGCAGTAATGAAATAATATATTTTCCTACTATGTTTCAAGAGTTGTCACAACTGGCACTTGACTAATAAAAAACATAAAAATCGCAAAAATAACAAAACACCCACCCGAAACACTCAAACCCCAAAAAAGCATTAAAATTTTAACATGAAATTCCAAAAAAATCTACACAAGCAAAAAATCTTTCCTTCTCATATTCTTTCCGACTAACGACTAATGTATCTCTTCATTACGAGAGGTAGTTACCAAAGGTCATTACAACAAAACTCCTACCTCGTTATATTAGTAAGTTACATTATTGATAATGTTAAGTACTAAAAGTTCTACTAGTAACACGTTAAAATTTTTTTATCTTTCACACAAACGAAAAGCAGCTGCACTACATGATATTATCTACACACCAAACATCCGAATATACAGATATACTGTATAACATCCTTAAAACTGCGTAGATATCCTTAAAACTCCTTTTAAACCACACTATCATAAAGCCAAAGCCAACCAATACTCTAATTATTCCTTAATATCTTTTAATCTATTCAACTTAAAAAACCAAATGCAACAAAAAATTATCAGTAATGAAAAAAATTCACTATAAACAAATATTCCTTACTTGTCACAAATCTGCCAAAATCCATTCAAACACCTCTTCCCAGGCACTCCAAATCACTCTCCACCTTACTACAACAACCTTTGCTATCAAACTATCAAATAAGATCTTACAACACAATCCACACAACAAACTTCTCAAAATTTCCCTTAACCAACTAAATTTCCACCGCACTCCGATTTCCTTTTATATACCCACAGCACACTATACTTCACAAAACCACCAATCACCAGCAAATACCTACCTCCCCATCCGATAACTTCCAATCAAAAATCATTTCGTCAGAGAACTTTAAAAGCGGCCTCATTTATATCGAAACACCCAACCCGAAAATCGTCCTTGACAGGACACATATGGCTAAACTACTGCTTCTACAAAAAAGACTACCCTTACAAATTCTACACAACAGAGCCATATGGTCTCGGGTGCTAAACACCCTCTGTCGCGATGGCAACCCCCCATCGCCTGCCGGAAGATCTTACATCTGAACGATCTTATTAATTGCGCATCGTATTTTTGCTCGACACACATGATTTGGAGCGCTTGATTACCGAGGGTAAAAATGTATCCTGATTGTTAAATCGTTTTTTTTTGTTCTCACAATGTCAGAGCAGCGCGTGGCAAATGCTCATTAGCACAATTCTTCCGGTTCTTTGATGAGCGAACGGCATGATACGGTCTAAATGCTTTAGTAGTGTAATTTGCATATGAGCACTTGTGTTAGTTGTTGCTGGTAAAAACTTAACAAATTCATTTCGTCATTTTACGGTATGCGCAAAAAACATCACATACCGTACTTATTTTAACATATTCGCAGCAATTTGTTTGTACGGTGCTGCATTTGCGCACACACAATAATGTAACCAAAAACAATTTACATTTTACACCTATGGGCAGTACAGATACTTCTGGTTTCTGAACCCTGAACACCTCCAAACCGGAAACAAAAAACCCCGTACGGAGAGTGTTCAGGCTCAAGAGGTTCCACTGTACTTTTAATTTACTGGTAACGACTCTTATACATAAAAGCAGATGTTTTTAAGTATTAAATATTTTATTAAACTGCGTTGAGACAGTTTTGCCCTCTTAATAAAAGGTCGTGTGCGGAATTAACTGTACACTAGCCAGCCGCTGTTGTAGTCCTCAAACAACAGCAACATAAAAACAGTAGCTGTGAAATTACTTATTTCTCCGGAAGGGCAGTAAACAAATGCGGTGAATTTAGCAAGATACTCAACGAGCCGATTGCATTGCCTAAGAAAAATATCCACAACAGCAGCCGATCGATGACCAGGGCTATGAACTTCCAATCATTTGAGACCTAAAACAGAAAATCCAACTTCAATAATAAAACGGATAAGCCGCAAAATTTTTATCCCTTGTTAATAAGTCAAGTTCCATAATGTTATATAATTAAGGTTACCCCAATTTTAGAGGACGGATGATCTGTAATACGATAATATACAGTATAACAGTATCCATGTATTGGCGATGTTAAAACTTTTATGCAAGATGATTCATAGTAAATAGTAATCATTGATTTTCGTATTTTTGATTTTTTAATTAATATTTACATCTTCTTCTTCGTCTTGTTCCTCCATGCAATGCGCAATGTATGCCACACCATTCAAGGCACTATCGTAACCGGGAAACTGCCGGAGATACTGTGTGATGTGGTCAATTTCATCCAGAATTCGATGTTTTCGACGCTCCTCTTCATAAACAGATGGTAAATAAAATTGATTAAGATGGCCATTTGGTACCGCTGCCGGTTTGAGACCCGTTTGTTTTCGTTCGGATCGTGACCTTTGCACCAAATTATTGCTACATGTCGGTTTCTTCTGTAGTTTGACCACATCCGCTCGCTTCTCTAATCGAGTAGGCACCGACAGTTTTAAATATTTTGGTAATTTAACGAGGAACAGCGCTTTGATCCAGCGTGGCATAATGTACGTCTGATTAGTACGGAAATTCCACCGCACCGAAATCGTCGTCAGGAACGCCGATAATAAATTACAGACAAAGGTGAACAGGAGAAATTTCGTCATCAGCGGCAGTGAATCCGATGGTGGCAGAATATCAATTAGAATCAACAGAAAGATGACGATGGAGAAGAGAATAGATATGGATAAACATAATTTCTCACCGGAAGCTGTGGGCAAATAGAAAACGAACACCGTCAGAAAGGCAATACACACGCAGGGCAAGAGAAACGTAGTGACGTAAAATTTGGATTTGCGGGCGACAGTCATGTCCAGCTGTACGGAAACGATAGGCACGCGACCATAACTGCGCTGTTCAGCCCGGTATGTGCGAAATAAAGGGACTTTTGCTACTTCCCAGGTGCCACTCGGTTGCACGTTGTAATCTTTCAAATCCATTTTATCTTTGGAATCCAGATCGACTTCCAGGGAATTGTACGTCACAGAGCGGAAAACCATATTACAAAGTTGATGCTAAAAGCAATAATACGAGTATATATGTGCTTACTGGAAGTTGAAACTGGATAAAGCAGTCACGTCTGTATAAGTTATATCTGCACTACGATATTTATGCTTGCCGTTGAATATTTAAAATACTGATATTATTACAACGTTTTTATTGTTAGTAAAGTAGAAGAACAACTACAGACGTAATTACTAAAGAAGGAATCGCTGGAAGTGGCCGCTAGAATAAAACAAACCCTGATCAGGATTCAGGAAAAGTTCTTCGGGCCAGTTACAAATTATTAATGAATTTTAAATTAATACCACTGTCTAAATTCTCGTATGCATAAAACATTGCAAAGAAATCACTAGATAGTAGAATGTAGAAAGATGTTGTAGAAGGCGCGTATGCCTTAATTATCTACTTATTAAATAATTAAATTAAACTATCATAGCTATTCAAGATGGTCACTATTGTCGAGACAACTTACATCAAAAGGAAAGTAAAATGGGTTCGTATCACAACCGCTTTTGTAAATAAATGGAGGCACCCAAAGGACTGTTCCATCGGAGTAAATGACGGCGTTAGATTTATAGTTCGGCCAGAATTGTCCATCCACACTGCCGGATCGAGCAATAAAATTGTATTGCGTATCCATGAATTTCATGCAAAATTCATAAAATATTCAGAACAGTCCCTCAAGAAATTATGCTTACGTATTGGTTAATGCGATGTCTGGTTGCCAGATTTTATCAACAGGTAAGCGCAACACATCGACGCCGCCGTATTTTGTCGGTTCCCATGCTAATCTGGGATCACTCCAGTTCTACAAGGTCATAAACATCCCCGGTGACATTTTTGTTATTTGTTGCTATCACCATACACTGTTCTTGATCGAATGAACTAAACGCGAGTAAATAATTTAAAAACAAGCTAGAGCGAAAAGTTTTTGCAGCCACAGTCTGGCGAATATGGTTAGAAATGTCAACACGTCAACAAAACAGGCAATTAACGTGATAGTCGGAAAGTGATGCGACGTTAAGTACAGTATGTAGATCACCACGTTTGACTTGCTGGCTTCTTAAAATATCTCACCAGATCCAAATATCCGTTTGTTTTCATAACCTGATCTTGATCGCTCTGTAACAAAAGTGGTGTTAATGGATATGTCATTTAGGATCAAACTTAAAATAATTTCGGTACATGCAATATGTCAGTCCGTAACATGAAACATAAACAAGCGACGCAGTGTTTCGTAGAATGCAGTCATATATACAGAGTATGTACAGTATTTGTAGCACACAAAGACTTTACGACACATATGCATGAAGTCAGACTACACAATTTGTAGTCAATCATACTCCCGGTAGAAGTATTCATACTCCAGCAAATATTTCACATGTTATAATTATGTGATCCTAACAGAATTTTCAAAAACTTACCACAAACACAAGAATATTTAATGTCACGGCAAAATGAATAATAACCGGATCGTTCTCATTGGTAATCGGACGACTTAAGGCATCATAATTTCTATTAAGAAACAATTCTTTTATCAAGTTATCTTGTGATTCCGATCCGCCAGCAGCAGAAATCCGATAACATATTCCTAAAAACAACAATACATCGACAGGCTTACCAAATCGGTTTACACAAGCGGTGATATTTATTTAAAGCCCGCTAAAATTAAGTCGATGATTTTCTTATTTTTTTGTAATGGCAACAATATTGCCGCAACAATCAGTCATAATCTAATTTATCGCTTGCATTGTGCGTTAGTAAGTATAAGCAAGGGTATGAGTGAAATCAAACCAGCCAGTTGACTTACCAATCGTTAAGAGCGCGAAAAACGAAACCATCCTGTATTTTTTCCTAACTAGAATTCAGGCGACGCCGATTTCCGTTTAGAAAAACCGTGCACATGTCAAACTCTGCTTTTACACTTCTTATCCTAATGTTGTAGCTTGTCCAAACCTTCTGACAGTGCATGATGAAACGGTAATTTTTTGGATGCAGAATGGCGTTTACTGAGTTACAGTTACAGCGAGTCATACTGTGGATTGCATGAGAATGAGAAATATGATATTTTTAGAATGACCGCCGGTTGCTTCGTGTACACTTTTCACTGCATTTCTGGCTGTTTACATACATCTGCAGTCAAAAAGAGTAGACCGCTCTGGAGTAAGCATTTAATTAATATTTTCGGCTCAAACTTGCACCCGCCATCAACACCAATGCGGTGTAATTGGCACTTTTATACCTCCCGGAAAAGCGCCAACTAACTCATATCTTTCAGGCAAAATGACACTTTAAAATAACTGCAGCGCTAACAGCGACAGGCGCGGTTGTCAACAGCAGATGTCCGCACCGTATTCCACTGTACAACTCTGCGCTTTTCTCTATCCTTTTAGTCATAATTTTATTTACACATTTCCTATTGTATTACTTTTATTCATCTGTACTGGTACTCACTGCTTCATAGCTTTAAAACCATAACAAAATTAACAATAAATAATATCGTCTAACAAATACGCTAACATATTTTTCTGTATTTTATGTAGGTATAAAGCTTGTTAATCTACAGTATACTGTGTCTTTTGGAAACACACATAAAACGATATCAGTAAAGTAACATTTGTCTTATAACATTCAGAGCACAACAGGATAATTATTACCAATAACGTCAATAAAAAACTTCTGCAACTAATTTGCGTCGATATATTCAGCAACTTATTTCAAGCAGTAAATAGTTTTGTAGAATGATGAATAATAGTAAAGAGTACGCAAATCTAAAAAATGCGACAACCGCATACTTATAATAGAAGTTATTTTACGATTAATATAGCGTGATGCCGTTCACGAATGTAGTGCCGGTAACACGGGCTATATTCCATGACCGTACAAAACTATGTGGGTACCGTCTTGTGCGACTGACTTGTGCGTATGTACATGGAGCCCACAATCAGCACATGTATATTAACAAACAGCAGCATCACCAAGTACTCAATTTGCTTTAGGTGCTGCTGGTCAAACCAGAAATTAAATTGTCATGAAAAGCAGTAAAACATGGTTTTTACTAGACACATTATTCAGCAGATTCGAGTGCCGCCGGATTAAATTTACGGACAAAATTACCCGTTCATTGTCAGTTGTAGTCAGAGTATGCATGTGCGCTATGCTCGCGTGCCAAGAAATTGTGCAAAGACAGCAAACTGCTTTCACTGTTTTCTTACTTAAGTTGTGAGACGATAGTTCTTCTTTTGTATTTCCACATATGCACAATTGTAGAGGATTTGACAAGATTGTCTAATTTCATCGGTAGATTATTATTTTGTGAGCGTGCATGCTGTGGTGTTTATGCGATATGAATACTCTGTTTACGCAGTTGCAAGAGTATCCTTCTGTGCACACTATATGGCGGTACTTTTAATGATCCAGTTTCTCAGGAGTGCACGCAACATTATACGTATCCCGCTGGTATTCTTTCCCGGGTTGACGCCGTCGGTGATCTACTAATCCGTGAATTCATATATGCGCGATGTGGATGTTTTGGTCCGCCAGCTGAAAGAAAGTTAATTCATTGATTTTGCTTCGTGGTACGATCGATTGCAGCAGTCTACGGATCAGTGTCGCTACATTTATGCTGCGATATCACTTGACATGCACAATGTTATTTTATATTATCTGATATCGTTATAACTGCAGTTAATTGCTTTAATCAATCGACATTATCTTTTTGCCTGATATCAGCAACTAATTCTTGTATATACGCAAATCAGCAAAAGCATAACAGTCAAAAATGGCAAAATCCGGTGGATTTATTGCCAAGCTGCACAGGCATTTCCATAGTTCTGATGCGCCGGATGCGGAGGAGAAACGCAAAACTTCTATTCAAAATGCACCGCTCCCGGAATTGCGAGGACAGACGGAGATTCTCACGGAGTTAATTCGCAAAACCTTAATCCCAGAATTACCATCCCGCGCAAGGTTTTATCCCTGGACACTGGTCTACAATACGGCCATTCACGGATTCAGTCTGAAAACCCTGTACAGGAAAATGCTAAAAATCGAATCTCCCACGCTGTTAATTGTGAGAGATGTACAGGATCATACATTTGGAGCTATTGTTTCCTGTGCATTAAAGGTGGCCGAGCATTTCTACGGGACCGGCGAAAGCGCACTGTTCTCCTTTACACCGGAGTTTAGAGTAATATCCTAATTTTAATTACTTGTACTGTTGTAATGCCGACGTCAATTCTACCATGATTTACTGTGGTTTCTAACTTAAGAGGCAAAAAAGTTACTTGCTTTGCCTGTGGCATGAAATCAATACATTTATCTAGTAATTTCGGAAGTGATTAATCATTCATGTTTAGTAATTTCTCAAATACAAGAGATATACTTTTTGTTAATTAACCCAATCACTAAAATGTGTGTTGAAATGATAGTTCGAAGGCTAGAGTAGAGTGATTAGCCTATAGAGTGTAGTATTGTGTGACTTGGCTAGCCGCTTAATTTGACAACATGTTTTATCGACAATAGCATATGCCTAACAATATTATAGTACATACTTAACATACCCGGTCGCCGATATCATAATTTTTTTATTGATTATTTGCACGTGAGGATATTTCCTCTGTAAGCACAATGTAGGAAAAGTCTTAAAAACTCCTAAAACTCTTAAAACTCGGTATTTTTGGCGGTAGAAGCCATTGGAATACTATTTCGAATAAAGTACTGCCTAATAAATAATCATCGGTGGCATATCAGTTTATGGTAATAATACGAGGTAGTTTTAACTTTCTCGGCATTTGCTAGAGTAGGATATACAAAAATATGTCGGCAATACGGTGCTGTTATTATTTTCACTTATTTTAATTTGTCTAAAATGTGTAACAGAAATTTGAATCAAGTGCGAACAATCTGGCAGAATCATTTGGGCAAGTTGGTTTTGCAGATATACAACTGGTGTTCGAATTCGTTTATCGTACGCGGTTTAACGGAGAGCATCGCTATAGGATCTGGAGGGTGAGTATAGAAACCATAATAATATTAAATATACTTATATAATTACAGATTTCATTATGATAATACTCATTATTATGTAAAACATGTATGTTAGTCTGATGGAGGTAGATTAGATTTGTTTTTAAAACTCCTGCGAACTTTTATTCAATTAAAAAATTAAAATACAGTAATTATAAGCGTGTATATGTGTGCACTGTATAGCGTAGAACCAGCTCACGCACGAATCAATAGCACTTGCCAATAAATCATCTGTAGGATCCTATGTTTACAAAATAGCGGTCACCTGTGTTTTCGATGACGATTGACGATAAACGTTTTATTGTTTTTCTATGGTAGGGGAACATTCGGTTTATGGCTGGACAGCGATCTCAACCGTGGAAGAACACAGACCTGTGAAACATTTGAAAATGATCCTTTATGCTCGTGTGGTGATTTCATTATCAAGAATCTTGAAGCGTGGTGTTTTCTTGGTTGATGAACGGCTTCTGTGATGAGTTTTATAATCAGTTCAAGAGCGGTTTTGTAAGAAAGATCTTTCTGTCCTTTAATCATTTGTTTGTTATTATTTAATTTGCAAACACTGAAAAATAAAATATGTGGACGATCTAGTTCTGCAATACACACCGGCATCACTGCGAGTATCCCCAAAAAATGCGAGTATAACGTAAGTTTGCAGAATTGGCACGGTTTATTGCCAGCTACGCTAGTGAGTTGTTTATGGTAAAAAAAATTATTTCCTCACGAGTGTTTGTAAGTTAACTGGAAGACCACAAATTTACCACACTGCTGTGAATAATACAGTCCATATGATTTGTTCCACCATTTTAATTTTTTAAAGGGCAACTATGAACGATTCGGAGGGATGTATCAATTTCCTGGTGCGCATGCATCTACTCGTAGTATTCACTGTACACAGAGAGCAAATCTAGAGAACCTAGTTTTTTTTTTCTGCTTTCAGTATTACATAGTACATACAGTACAGTAAATAACAAAATCACAGCGGAGCTGCTAAGAAATACAACATCGGGCTCCAATCATTCCCGATTAGCCAATCTATTATTTTCTTCGTCATTCTTATCTTAGTCTGGATGCTGCACGAGCTGCACCATTGTAGAGATATTAATATTAACCGTTGAGCTATTGTACTCGTATAACATCGCCGCGCTGTAGTCGTATGAATATTTCCATCGTTCTATTGTCGTTCCGCACTCATTCAGCATCTGTACATGTGTCCTACGGTACATACCTACAGACACCACTCACAGGCACAGTAAAATTATACAGTACTATACTGTACTTATTAAAATATCGATCACACGGAAGCTCGCAATAGTGCACAAGAAGCACTGCAATTTGCATTGGATTTTTGCGGCTGTGAGTCTGTGACTAATCTCAAGGGTGATGATCTGTGACTAAAATCTCAGTACATATGGCGCGCTGGAGTGCTCTGGTGACCGCATCATACGAGGATGTCTGGCTGGTTTTTAGTGTGGATTACCAACCCAGCCGACAGGTGAAAATACCACATCAGTACTGTTCTGCAGCGCTTTATACCCAGGAATAGTTACTTTAGTCCTTAATTCTTCGCTGGAGTTTTTCACAGCTCTATCGATAATTTCAAACTTTTTTTTTTTCGCGGTCCCGGAAGAGGGTGTGCGGTAATTCCTTTTCGTTGTCGACGCAGAATTTCCCAGAGAGTTAGTGATGTTGGACACGTATTCGTAGGGTAGCGGTTGCATGTTAATACAGCAACTGCGACCATCAGATAAGTGTTTGTCTAATACCTTTGTCTTAGGCCACGATGGAATCCCGGCACGAAGTCACCACCATTGTGACGTAAGTCTTACTTTAAAGATAGTTATACTTATAAGCCGTAGTAGATACGGCAATATGAAGATACTGTATAGCTATATACTATAATTATGTGTGTTGCAATTGGGCAGAAGCATCTGAATTCCGACGCATGTGCTGTTTATATACGTATTACGTATCATCACGAAGTTAGCAAAATCTGCGATCTGTGTTAATTGTAGAAAGCCAGAGAAGATCCGCCACTGGCTGCACTGCATAATCAGCATATTCTTCCCGCCCTGGATCTTCGTGTGGTTATGCTTGGTAAGTTTTTAAACATCTGATGCAGCCCGTAATTAAGAATTATTGAACTTGAAAGTGCCGGCAGACTGAGTCGAAAACGCTGTCAGCCTATCACGTAAACGTTGGTTGTGTTCGTTGACTAACAATAAAATACTAGAAATATGATTTCATAGTTTTTTGGTTAGCGGAAGACGCAAATGCAGAGGTAACCTGATGCGGTTTCTTCCATCACCTGATCATGAAAATCGATATTTCCTACTAAGCAGTTTATTGGATTTTCGAAAACACCTTAGTTAGCTCAGCTTATGGAACTTCCAGTTCGCCTTCCGTTTGATAAGCGTATAGTTGTACTGCAGTAAAGTTGTGGTTCAATTATGGAGCCCACAGTGGCTGCTTATTGGTCGGGATTATATATTAGTGATTTGGGCTTTACTGAAGTGTGGTAGGATAAGACTGCTGCTTTAAAAAATTACTTTCTACTCGTAAATATATTCTAAAATAAATAACGTTTTAAACTTATATAATGCAGCAAGAAGTACAAGTTTACTGTAAAATCACTATGCGGCAGACAAGACTGTGCAACGTTGACAGTTGTGTATCTATTTCGAGCAGCTTAATAACTAGAAGTAGTAAATATTTTAACATGTTAATATTTACTAGAAGGAAATGGTGAGAACGAAAGTGCTATCGCATATTCAATATATGTTAATGAAAGAATTTGCAGTGCATTTGCCGCGGAGAGAAAACAAAAACAACAACCCGTGTGGTCTGATCGGGATCACGGTAGCCTGGACACGTTGACAGAGTTGCTTTCGGAAAGGACCTACGTACTGCACATTCCGTTATGATGGGAACCTCACCATTTCGCGGGCGTGTTTCACAAATAAATCGTGAAAACTCGTAGCTGCATTAACATTGCAAATTTGATGCTTTTTTGTTAATTTGTTGCTTGCGTCCATATCATGGATGGCAATGTACTGCATACTTTCCCATTTGTAGAACACGACTTGCGGCACGGTTACAGTAATTCAAATTGTTGCACCTGCTGTATGTTTGTAGCTGCTTTGTATTTCCTCCGTCTGGTTTCCCGCTTGTACGCACTGTGCTGTTTTTTTTGGTTGGGAAGATCTGATGAATTTTTCACACATTTATGTTAGTACCGACTTTTTTAAGCTTTGTCCATAATTAAAAGGCAATAATCAACGTTTTCACGCTCTTATTTTCGAAGTACAACGTAAAATACCAGTATGGCGGTATGCATTGTTCAGTTCTAATCAGCAATTTAGACACCTTCATTTAAGATGCTGGAGAGCGACTTCGGCATAAATAACAATGCAACCGCACGTATGTAAAAAATATCAAACAGGCGAAATTTGAATATAACGTAAAAGTTCTAAAGCAAGTGCAGTGCAGATTAACAACAACAGCAAATACTACAGTAATTTAAAAACAAAAATTCAAATGCAATTCAAAACTATAAATGCTGACAGAAGAAACTGCTTCACGCGCTACCCGGGTGTGCTGCAAGAAGTGTTTAGAAGGAAATGCAAGCAATAAATTAATTCAAACAAATAACAGAATATCATGCAGATGTCACTGCGTTGGTTTCCCGGGACCGGAAGGGCCGGGTGTGTTTCTGTTTTTGCCGGGACTCTGTGTCTGTCTCTGTAAAAACGCATCACGGTCAAGTACTAAATCACTAACAAAGTACTAACACTTAGTGACAACATTATTAACATTAAAATGCGTTACTATATTATTTTTACAGAATCTTTCTTCAAACATAACAGCAGCGGAATTGCAGTTTCTCTGCTACAGTATTTACCGCTTTCTTTTCCATCTCATAAGCGTTCACATAAGGTTGCCGCTGCTCCGGTGTCATACGACTCCATTGCAGATTCAGCCGCTTTTCAATTATCGCAGAAGCTTCCGCTGATGGTGTTCCAATCATACCCTGCATCATCTGTTAAACACAAACACTCATTAATACAGTTATAAACATTACTTCTATATCAGATAGACGAATTGTACTCAGATGGAAAACACAATTTACCTGTTCCCGATATCTACAAAAGGGCGACTTAAGTCGTGGCAGGTGACTCGGGGGATTCGTAATACTGCTCGGTCCACACAGACGCGTTAACATTGGTGTTAAGTTTGGTAAATTGGGAGCACCGGGCGCTCTAAGAGGAATCTGACGGACCGCCGGAGCATTTCTTACGTTGCTTCCCGAAGCCTGGGGAGTTCCAGGAGGGGGAATATTATTACGAGGTGCAGCCGTGGAAACTGGTCCGGGTGCTCCAGGCGGTAAGTTTGTCTGGTTCTGCGAGCGTAAAACATATCCAGAATTTGCCAAAGTCGTCCATTCCTGTACACTAAGAGCGCCGAACGACCTACAAAAAACAGTTATCAAAATTAAACTCTCATAAATCAAATCCTACACCAGAACAGATGTTTCGAAACGTTTCGCTATCAGCAACCAATGTTACTACTAGTGTCGATAAATTTTAGGATCCAGTTTTGAGCGAAGATCTGATCTACAGTGCTACATAAAACACTGAACATAAAAACACTACACATAAAAAAGCGGTAAAGTTCTGGAAAGGAAGCACTAACGGTGGGATCGTCGGCATCCTGGGTGAAAGCGGAGCTCTGGGTCGGACAGCTGGCGGTGTCCCACTTCCATTAGCCCGGGGTTGCAGCATGCCATGCGTTCTGTTGCCTACGTTTTGTCCCTGGGGTGTTCGCACCGAGACCGAATTTGAACACCCTGCACTGGCTGCGACAGCCGCTGCTGACGTCCCGGGTTGAATGGGCACTGCAGGTGCCTGGCCCATTTGGTTCACTGGTGCTGCTGTCGAAATTTGTCCACCGGATCTCTGATTAGCTACCATCTGTCGTGCTTGAAAAATCTTTTCCGCAAAACTACGAGGCATGGAAACCGATCTAACTGCTCCTATCCGAGTGTCGCCGGGAGTGTAGGGAAGGAAGGCATAACGGGGCGGTGCAGGATTGACGGTGGCGGGTCCCGATGGCGACCGAACGGGTGGGCGCATGCTTGTAGGTCGCATGGTCATAACCCGGTTAGGAGTTTGCTGCATAATGGCTGAAAACGCTTGCGGAGTGTGTACGGGTGCGACCGGAAGACTGGTAGGCGCAAGAGGTTGAGCTTTCTGAAATCATCCAAGCTCAAAATTTAATAAATGAGACGAACCTTGCAAGCAAAGGTAGAAATTTCCTTACAGGTGCCAGGGTGTCTATTGTACTGCGAACGATCGTGTAAGCCGGTACCGTCGAAACGGTCTCCTAAATCAAAGACCGGTTTAATTGTACTGTCATTAAAACTGCACCGAAACTATTTCCTGATACCTATGTCTCGTTTTATCTAAAACAAATCCTCCACCGACGTGCAACAACTTTTTTGAACGTCTTATAGAAGTTTTCGAAACTGCTCGCTGAGGAAATGCTTTTGCAAAATTCAAGGGTGTGGATAAAAGAGCAGCAACACAACAACAAAGCGACATGGCATTACGAACAGTGTAGCATATGCAGTTTACCGTAGCATTAGCATTACGAACGAAACAAAGACATGGTAACTACCTTTAATGCCGGCGGCGTTCGCTCGACTGAAGGCCCCGGTTCTTCAGTTGCAGATCTTCTGGCTTCGATCGCAGAACCAGCTGAAGACTCTTGTGAAGCGAAAGGCCCAGATTCTGTCATGGTAGACGCGGGTCGTTGCTGACAAGAACAAAAATAAATCTTATCTTAATCGTTTTTTTAGTTACTACTGTATTAAGCAGATAAAATGTCTTTCACTGCCTTACTGCACTAGGCGGTGAACCGGTATCACTTCCAAAATGACTGTCCACTTCTTTAATCACCGCCACAGCTCTCTCACCAGCTTCCCGAAGTAACTAAACAATTAGGAGCGCCTAATTTATTATGAAAAGAATGCTGTACAAAATTAAAAAAATTTATCTGCATCAAGTAAAAGATAGTTCCGGTCAACAAAATCATCAAGAGCATCCGTGCTGTACGAAGTCGTATCAAACCGCAGAACATTAAAAACTCTTAACATGTTAGACAACAAACCTAAGCAAAATACTACTGAGAATTTTGCTGAGAATTTTGCTCGGTAGTATTTTGCTGAGAAATGTCTATGTAGCAAAGTACCAAAACAGCATTACAAACATCAAATCCCGACAAGAAACAGAAACTTACCCAGTTTCTGGAACGCATAAGTATGTCGTCGCACTTCTCCAGCAACGCATAGGATGAAGGTGGCGACGTGCCCAAAGCAACATCCAAAAGCAACTTCGACCGCCGCAGTTGATCTTGCCGACCTAATTGTAAAGGCAGATCTAGTTTACAAACCCAGGAATACCTCACTGGCCGTATTACGAGCCTAACCTGGTAAGGATTCCATTTTCTTCACAACATATTTCAGCAAAGGAATATAGAGCGACAACTTCTTTGCTTTCATTATGTACGCAGCAGAACCCACTTGTGGCATTAAAACAACTGGAATTTTCTCTCTGCCGCCCAACAGTGTACGGATAGTAGCTAAAAAAAGAAATCTTCAACAAAAACGAAAAGTATCGCAAACTGAAAAAACATATTCAACCCACAAAATTCAATTTTTAAACAGACTTGTGGAATTTTTTTCAAGACTTCAGCGCTTAAAATATATGACTATCATTATTTAAAGATAGAACTGCTTGAAAACAAACTCACCTTGTGAATTTTTTGCCGCTGAAGAATCATGCCCATGTCGAGGGCTTTTCGGAGGAGAATGCCGATGTTGAGGGCTTTTCGGAGGGGATCTGCTACCGCTGGAACGCGGTGCTTGAACCGGTGTCGTAACTGATTCTTCAGAAGCAGTCACTGTGGATCTGGATGGTGACGGATGAGCCCTACGGATAAGGTCTGCATTCAAATGGTCTTTTTCTAAGGGAACAGCTAAGCGAGGCTCTTGAATACTCCTTCCTGATGGCACGGATGGTAATCGCATAACAAAGTTTGTTTGCTGCAATACATACAGTTTTCACTAAAATTTGACAATATTTGCCAGACAACACGTACCACCATAGGTGTCCTTGCACTAGAAGAGGAGGAACTTTCAGAAGTGGTCGCTAAGGGTTCGGAAACCGTTTCCGGCATCGTGACACGCGCGTCTTCTACTGCTAGGAACTCCTCGGTTTGCACAGCTTCTTTTACCGGTGATTTGGACTGGGTTTCAATGACTCCCTTCTGCAGAAGTTGCAGTCGATCCCATTGCGATGCGTTTGGATTCAGTCTTTCCGCTTCGCTGACAGGTTCCACTGAGTTTTCAATGGTCTAACACAAGAACTGCTTCAACAAAATGCCGAATACTGTTTGGCTATGGAGCTAACATTATTTACAAAGATTCACAATGTGTAATTTCAGAAGACATAAAATAACAAAGATAGTAATACACAATCAGAACAACAGAAATCGTTGCTCGGTCGCGGCAGACGGTTTCAACAGGATGGAGGAAATTAGTATAAAGATACGTGCAAGGAAGCCGAAAAACAGAGGGAAAGAAAGCTAAAAGTATAAAGCTTAGCTTTCTTGATTTACACCAGAAACAGAAGCAGAGTAGAGTAAGACAAGCAACACAATACCCAACAGAAGTTTTCACAGCAAGCAAGAGAAAACACAGTTTCTATTTACACCATTCAAATGTTTGCGGGGAAAAAAGCACCACAGCAAAAGCTCAACCTTATCAGCATCAGCGCATCATGTAAAAAATAAAATTAAGAAAATTCCTTCATTATTTAGTGCAACACAAAAAATAACGCCGAAAAGGACGACAATACACACCAGGCTGCCTCTGATTACTTAACAACTGTGAACGTTATCGGTTTTCTCTAAGGCCTGTCGTGACTTAACAGTAAGACAACGTACAGGTTCTGGAATTTTCAGGGGCTCTACGATTTTCCGTGCCACTCCAGCATAGTGCGTTTTGACGTAGCCAGTCATCCACGGCACAAACACCGTAGGATAAAGAGCAGTGGCTGCCGGGAATGACACTTGACACTGGAATCCGTCTTCCCTGTGACACAAAAAGAAGAGTGTACGATAAAAGAATATTCAAAATCCTGAATAAAGCCGAAATTTAAATCAACGCAGGAGAACAGTTATGAAGTGATATTGAAATTAAGGATCGCAGCGCAACATAATAATTACAAGCACCTTCCAACCTTTGGAAATCTTGGCGCAGTTTTAGCCGTCACATTTCAAATTTCTTGTCATTTTATCTATAAACATACCATTCCATCACAGCAAACAGATCTCCAAGATCGTTTTTCACCGTTTTAACAACGCGCTTGGGCGCCGTGTTCCGATAATGATTATCCCCAGGCAGCGCCACGTTCTCGCCTGTCTGCGCCACTTTCTCAAACTTGCTCCAAACTCCTTTGGAAAACTCATCGATTCGATCGGGAGTTTGAATAACCAGATCGGTTAGCTTAGAGGTCAGATAATCCCATTTTCGATCAAAATCCACTGAAGAAGCGGAAGCGCCACTGACACTTTCATTATTCGACTTTGCTCGCTGAAAT
Organism: Paramacrobiotus metropolitanus; assembly: GCF_019649055.1. Taxonomy (NCBI): domain Eukaryota; kingdom Metazoa; phylum Tardigrada; class Eutardigrada; order Parachela; family Macrobiotidae; genus Paramacrobiotus; species Paramacrobiotus metropolitanus. The sequence continues at coordinate 3,530,979 of NW_026570224.1, forward strand.
CGCAAAATGAGTTAAATGACTAAACAACAAAATAGATGATCGACGCAGATAAAATAATAACAAAAAACTACCGTCCTATAAATTGGCATTCAAACTGCAATAAGATAATTTACTGGGAAATCGAAAAGGCACGCGTTACGTTTCAAAACCCCGAAAACCACGTCAAAAAATTAAAAGTGGAAAAAATTTGATTGAAAACAAAAGTATCACCCTTACCTTAGCTTGTGGCTCAGGATTTTCCGCGGGTACATCCTCCCATACTTCGCCACCAAATCGCCGTTTCTGCAAGCGCCGTTTGCGTTCCTCCGCTTCGAATTCCGCCAGAATATCATCGCACTGTAAATTGGTCACTGGCTCCCAAGAAGCTTCAGACCTGCGAGACAACATACAATCAGCCTTCAGTCTTGTATTGGAGATTACTGAAACCGTGAAACGGTCGATATTTTTCAAAGCTTTAACAATAAAAAGTAATGTGCAATTGTGTAGTAAAACGAAGCAGCCAAGTCAGACTGGCAGTTTCGGGCTTTCAGCTAACTGGGAAACCCTCTTTGCCACTATACGCTTACTCGGGATAATCCTTCCAGAGAATTCGATACTGACATTCCCCATTCAACACCCGCTTTCCCAGGATTTTCTCGACCTCGTACGCAGGTGGTACGTCATCTTTGTGAGATTTCGGTCGCCTTCCAGGTGCTTTTTTAACCTGCAAGGGTTGATTTTCAGCCTGCGTTTTGATAGCCTTCTTCTTTTCCTTCTTTCGCTCAACGGTTACTGCCGCAGACGTCACCACTGAGACACTTCCAGTTTCTTTAGGTGCTCTCCGATTTTGATCGTTAGAGACAGACGTCGCAAGCGATGGACGCACGATCGTTACCTTATGAGGATATCTGGGGCCGTTCATTTTGGACCCGGAGTACTGGAAACGTTGCAAACAGTAAAAACGGTAACAGCAGTCCGCCACAGAGTCTCAGGAGAATTGCCAAACCATAACTAGCAACAAGCAAATTAAATGCTAAGAATGCTTAGAAAAGTCTGGCACTAAGTCACGAACATCAAATAAAAGCGAATGATCCTGGGGTACTTCCCCTACATGATGCCGTACATAATGAAGCATTAAACTAATTTCTATCCGAAAAGGAGAAGCAAAACCGAAAGGTTCGCAAGATTTCGAAATCACAACAGTCAAAAATGTGGAGCATGTTTGTATCGATATCGCTGGTTACAGTGCATGTGTCGTAGCATAGCGAGGTGCACCATAGAAGTGATACGACAAAAAATAAGTATCTAGCGCCTACCACCTGCCTACCTGGACACTCATTGCTCATCAGTGGAGTGAGTGGACAGTGGACACTCACTGGACAGATTGTTTTCTTGCAAAAGTTTTTACAGTTTTGACTTTGGCTTGACTTGCTGATTCCGTTAATTCGTGGGAATAAAAAACCGAATTGTAAGTACATATGCATCTACAGTGTCTGAACAAATACTCTGTTCCACTGGTAGACTACGTACATACAAAACCCGCGACTTCTAAAATTTCCTTCATGGTAATCCACCCATGTGCTTGTGTGATGGACGTACCGAAAACCTTGGCCGTGGTACCGAGTAGATAGATTACTTATAGAATTAATTCATTAGTACAATGACTGTTTGACGAAAGTTAGTGATTACTTACGTGACATTCTTGAGCAAATTAAAATGATTTCGAGTGCGTCTCCAAACCCAATGACATCTTCAAGTACGTACGAGACCACACTGTTAATTTGACGGTTAAATCAGATACGTTTTTTTACTCACATCAATATATTATTTAATACCGTTCAATTCGGGTCCAGTTTAGTTTATTAGCTGATTTAGTTTGAGAGCGGTGCTGGCTAGTGGCCACTCAGCTAGTAAGTAACTAGCATCGTGAGTCTGCGAGATTATGAATTCGCCATAAACTTTCTTAGTTATTTCATACATATGATTTACTATATTAAAAACAGAACTTATGGCTAGTGTTGAAGTCCCGAAGAAAAGTTTTTATATAATTTATATATGAGTATCGGCATATATATTGGCGGTACCTGGATGCCGGTACGGTCCGTACGGATTTACTGCTTGTGACGCGCGAGATGGATTTCGGCATTTTCTGTCGTAATATCTTGGTTATCACAGTATATTTGACATCAACAATAATACAGATTTTCGGCATTAAATACGAAGCATTGTTTTCCGGAACGGCCGATATTGGTGTAGCCAGATTGCCTGGCGATTTGTACTGGCGCTCTCCAGATGGAGAGTCTCGAGCCTATGCTTTTTATGGCATAAAATACGGGAATTCCAAGCGATTTGAGGTGCGTAATTATTACACTACGCCCACGATGTACAATATGTGCAAAGCGCTCAAGTCGTTTCCATTGCTGCATCGCTTTATGAACCGGGCAATCTCCACAGCGTTTCGTGTCGGCCGGCGGCTTCTCTTTGCAGGGTTCTTGGTTAAATACTGATTTCTCCTATTTGTCGACGCCGGACCGCAGTAAATTTGGTCCACACTGTATGCAGCACCTTCCTCCTTCCCAGAACAATTTTTTCCCAAATTTGTTTACACAAGGGCAACCAAAAGGTCACAGAGCTGCTGGTCACCATAATTTGCTCGCTACCGAAGCGGCAAATACTGATATGAACGAGGACTGTTTATACCTTGATGTTTACATCCCAGCAATGCAACGGGAACAAAAAATTTCACCCACACAAAGAAAGCCCGTAATGGTATTTGTGCATGGAAGTCATGGTAATGCATATTCTCAGCTAATTCATGTTGGGAGAACGCCAAAACCGCACAGAAATATGCGATGTGAATTTGCGCTGTAATTTTAGCGGGAAATAAAATGCCTGGGATCGGCACGGATTTCTCCAGGATTCACAATATAATAGTGGTATCGGTGCAATATCGTTTGGGAATATTCGGTAAATTGTACAGATTACGTGCAAAAATTTGTGGGAAAAACACAAAATTAATGATTGCATTGTTTATAATTTCGATATTTTATTTCCATATTTACAGTCTTACCTATTTCACAATATTTGTAAATTGTAGTAAACCAGCACATTTCACTTATGGTTAGCGTCAAGCTAAATGCCTAAACCGTATGTAAAACCATCCATCTGTGCTAAACCGTATGCATGTCTGGTTTAAGGATTCTTGAGTACTGAAGATGTTAATGCTCCGGGGAAATTATGGACTGGGAGATGTGAGAACAGCCGTTCAATGGGTGCGCCAGTATATCTTTGCATTCGGAGGTTAATATGAATTACGCGCAGTGAAATTTTTAAACGTAACACTGAAGCGGACCATGATTATAAATTTATTACCATTAACTTGTTTTTAGGCAATCCGGAAAAGATTACAGTCGTCGGGCATGGCACGGGTGCCGTTTTGGTGTCGGCCATGATGCTCGATCCCGAAATTCGCAGTAAGTAAGTGCAGTACTTGCTTTAAAAGGCAACAAATGAGCATATACAGTACGATAATACAATAACGGCTGATATCGAATAATTCAATGATCAGACAGAAAACCTGCAAAACTTAATGCAGGCATCATCTCGGCCGCCATTTGCATGAGCGGAAGTGTACTAAGTCCGTCTGCTATCACGCGCGCCGCCAGAATGAATGCGGCATCTGTAGCCAATGCGTTGCGATGTCCCAGCTCCACAACCACCGAGATGGTCTTGTGTTACAAAATCGCCAGTGCTACGGATATTATTACAGCTGTAACTGCTGCATTTCCCAGCATATCTATCCACTCTCCTGTAAGTGCAGACTGCAAATTGCATGCAATGACTATACTTACTTTTAGAAGTATTTGTAAGTAATGCCGCATAAGTTTCTGTGAGCATTATAGTCTTTTTTAAAACAGTTACGAACCGTATACCGGCGCGTCGGTCGTACGTAGTAGATCTAGGTATCACATAAATGCAGGGAGAGGAAAGGTTCTCTCTAAATATTGACGGACATCATATTCCTTACAAACCCGAATGGGTGTTACAAAGTCAATCGTGGCATTTTCGCGGTGGATTTCTGAACGGATTCCTTGCCGAAGACGCTAGTTTGTCAGTGCTCAGTAAGTCTTTAGAATTCGTCGACTTGTGTGCTGTCTGCCTTTTTCTTCATGGTAAAAATATAAACTACCTATATTGCATAGCATGTTAAAGTTTGTTATTAATTGTTTTGTAAGCTTCTTTAATCTGCACATTTTGATTTCTTTTTCAACTACAATCTGCTGAGTAGACAATATTCAGAGTACTTAGTTGCAGCATGACATTCCCGGTGCATCTATAATTACGTAAGGGTACAGACCGTACAGCTACTAGGCCCACACCATCTTGCGATTTGTTCTGATAGATCAGTGGCCAGAAGTATTTTCCCAAGGCAATCCTACCCTGGAAAACGTCAAAGCCATCTATATCCCTTATTTGCTGCGAAGCGTAGTCGCATGCTCACTCCCCCCGCTGTCCATTGTGGAAGCCGTTTACAACCGATATGGTTTCGGTTCCACCGCAGATCCAAAATCTCTGAGGAAAAATTTGATCAATGTGCGTTAACTCAAATCTACAACCGCAAAAAAGGTTTTGGCGCTACTTGCATGGCTACATACAATAATTGTTAAAAACGTACATGTTAATGTGGACGGTTTTATTTTTCATAAAGTTGGCTAACGATATTGGCTGGCGCATTCCCGCTGTGAAAGAAGCCATTGTATACGCGGAGAAAAACCTAACTGAATTGGGCAATCAGGTGTACAAGATGTCCTTCAACGACCATATCGGGCAGTACGCTTTTGGCTTGCAAGATCTAGGTTTGTGTATACGCTGTGCGTAACGCATGTCTGCGTAACATGATGAGGAGATATTGAATTGTGTTTTTATGTGAATTAAGTTTTTAATGAACTGTGTTGTAACTAACGTAATGTAATAATCTGCTCAGTACGTTTGCTTTGTTAAATATCTTGCAGGCATGTTTCACGGTTTGGATACCCAGTATCTTTTTTGCGGCAAGTGGAACTTCGAATCTTCTTGGGAACAGAACTAACGAAAGGGTTACGCGCCAGTTACGCCTGCTTTGGACGTATGTCGCCAGTTATAGGTGAGTGAAACGGGAAAGAAGACTCCATATAGTTTTACAAATGTATAAAGATCACCGCTCCGCTAACAACCTTTGGTACCTATGCTGTTTTGTGCATTACTCATACCTTGCTTAGCGCTACAGATACGTACATACATTCCACCAGTGCACTCTCTCGGTTATCGGCTTTCGCGTCCAATACGAGTATTATTTTTAATTGGTATAATATCCTCATAGTTTCCAATGCATAGTTGGTGTAATTATTCTAGTGCTTTGTAATAGTTCGAAGCTCTCGGTGAGTGGTCATGAATTGGTGTAACCTTATGAAAAAATTTTTTTGCAGCAATGCTTTTGGAGATCAATTCCAGCCTAGTCGTGGCAATATGCTGCACCTGGGCCAGAGTGAAACCTGGGAAAAGGTTTCAGATTTCAAATTGCGCGAATTAGTACATTTTTGGGATAAAGTGGCAGCGGTCAGCTGCAGCAATTCGCAGAGTGTACATCTTTTATCACCGCCGGTGACGAATCCATCCGCTCCTGGTTTCAGTGGTGCTCAGGGAAGGTCTGTTAATCCAGCATTCCATCATGTATTTACAAGCAGCTGGCCGGTGTATGGTATGGGACCATTCCCTACCTACATCAATCCTGTGGCAGCTAGGGTGCCAACAAAGAAAAAGAAAAGTAAGCGTGAAAGTACAAGAACTTGTACGATACAGTGAATGCACCAAGAGGAATGTTGGAGCATTAATTTATGTTGATAACCGTCGTTTACCACGAATCGATTATTAACGACCTTTGGAGCCATACAACAGAAATGCCAAAATGAATGATAAATATATTATGTTGCCCAAGAGAAGGTATTGATTTGATTTACATATTGCAGGACGCCGAGGAGGAAATGGACGATAAAATTGCTGTGAAGCTGGAGATCGACTTAGTAGCTGAAAAAAGCCTGTCGTTGGCAAGATTTGATATGAAATCCGAAATTCCGTATAACAGGCTCGTTTCATAAATTTTTGTTGACGGAATTTCCTCGGTCCCGTCGTACTATCGATGAAGTATTATTGTCGAATGCTACCGTGACTGGTTTTGAGTACATTTATTATGCTACATTATTAATTTCATATGCCAGAAGAATAGTTAAATAGCCACTTTAAATAATCTGTACAACTGCAGTAACTGCCTCATTTTATTATGTAATTCAGCACATCATGAGATGCCAGATGTACATGTAGTAATTATTAACAAAACTGTGTGAGTGAATCAGACTGGAGTAAATTGAACAACGACAGTTCCTTGCGGTAGCGAGTTTGACGACTCTGTCGCCACAACCAAACATTTGGCTCTATGAGGTTGTTGCAAAATGGTTACGCACTCTTTGTAGACGCTGCATCTTTTAGTTGGGGGGGTGTTGCACAGCTTCGGGCGTTTTCAATTTGTTTTGTCCAAAACTGAGAAAGGTCATTGAAATCTTCTGTACCGGTTTCCCATTTTCCCGACTGACCGAATTCCACATAGCCCGCACCGGCATTTGGGCCTTCTAAGTGACTGCAAACGCAAAGAAAGGTCAACACGCAAAATGGACAAATAATTAAAAATAAGTAGCTTGAGAAACCTGTAAATAATGGGTTGTTATTTTGTTGCAGTAAAGTAAGTTTAATTTAATTACCCGTTGTGAGCCACTTGATGGAACATATTCCGGAAGTTATCGATAATTTCATTATCCACGGTGTGATTAGCCATCAGGACTTTGATTGGCCCATGAAACAATAGTATTAAATCCAACCCGTGAAAACTTCCTGTAAATTATCATGCATACATATCGTCGCAGGAACCACCTTTCAAGGAAGTACTCACACAACTTATTGGCGCTATTTTTCTTTACCTAAACCGTTGTAATTCGGATCATAAGAAATACGGTATAGCTGGTTATGCACTTCAGAAGAAAAAGACCGGTTGGCATAAACACGAGCTTCCTGAATTGCCGGAAAACCAAATGTGAGGTCAGTAACTATCTGCAAATAATACAAAACTCGTTAATGCGACATAATTATACAATTCATGTATCATTATGGTTAAATAATCATGGCACTGTTTACATGGTAAGTTTTTCGCATAGTAGTGGGGCGATCGTCATTTTCAGCGAGCTTATAGTACCGCAGAATTTGTTCCACCGTGTCCGTAAGGTTGCAAGGGTGCATTAGACGAGCGTTGTCCGTCACGATTTTTTTAGCAACGTGGAAATCAAAAGTGGAGTTAGGCAGAAAGAGATCCCGTTGGGCCACTAGTGAAAAAAAAATGTCAAAAACGAAAAAAATGGTTTTATGTTAAAATACGCAATAATCATTCAGACAATATCGTTAGTGAGGATATTTACACATCATCAATAGTGACGAATCCTCCCGCAGAAATCCGGTGATAAAAGTGCCCTCCCGTTTAGACTCGCTTTGTTTTTGTTTGCTGATCATTTGAGCAGGAGGCTCCGTTACGTGTTCGCCATCGATTACAGGAGCAAACATAAACCACATCTAACAATAAGCACAACTACCACGATGGTATAGTGCGAAATCAGTTGTAACATTTTATTTGTTTGTAATGGTTTATCAATACTGTAATTAAAATAAGTCCGCGGTTGATTGTACGTACTGTAAAATTTTTACCGATGAACTCGGTAACTTTTAGCAATTTTTCCATGGGAGCGTCCTTAAGGCACTGGACGACTTCCGCCTGTGAGGCGTTAAGGCATCCAAGTTCTTTGGCAACTGTATCATAACCAATTTTTGCCGCCCGATTGACAGACCACGACGACAGCATGCTTCCGCTCATGGCTATACCGGCACGAACGCTTTCTGCAAAGAATGCAAAACGTGTTTTTCTCTCATTAGCTGGCTAAAATAACAGCATAGTATTATGCAAATATCGACCAAAGGCTTCTGTTGTAACTTATATGTACTCGACTACTCGTATAATAAAGTGCTGTTCTTGATCGTCCCGTAATTCGTACCTCTGACATCTTTGTCGAGAAATACTGCTGAAGTCAGCGCACCTCCCGCGCTTTCTCCAAAAACGGTGATTGCTTCCGGATCCCCACCGAATTTTGCAACGTTTTTCTTTACCCATTTCAAGGCCACCTTGGCATCTCCGATTCCGTAATTACCTTTGATTGCTCCGTCTCCTGAGCTTAAAAATCCTAAATCGCTTTCCATTTTAAAAAATATAAGTCCACTTTGTATCGCACATACTAGTATAACATAAAGAGCATCAAATAGTATGATAATTACTGTGAAGTTTGAACGTACCAAACGCAAACACTCTGTAATTAATCGTGACGACCACTGCATTGACTGCTCCTGCTAGCTCGGTCGCATTGTACAAATCTTTGTCGCCGACTGCAAAAAATACTCATGAACTGCTATATTTCCTACAAGGATCAAGATATAATATATTGCGTACTATTATTACAAGTATATAAGTCCAATCTCACGTATACGTACTTTGGAAACCGCCACCATGGATGAAGAATAAAACGGGAAGCTTTTTGTCTTTTGTGCTTTGTTTAACCGATGGCACGTACACGTCCAAATACAAACAGTCTTCGTTCAACGTCAAGTTACCTGTTAAAAGAAATCTCAAGTTTAAGCACCATTACGTTTCCCGTGAAAACTCAAACCTTCTTATCAGTATCGTTTCATATTGTTAACTCACTTTCATGAAATTAGATACAGTTATTGTAATTTGTAACTTACGTAAAGGAAAGCCAGGAAGCGCAGTAACATGTTGAGGGCATACATAGCCTTGTTTCGGTCGATCCGGATTGGAGAAATACGAGAAATCATGGTTTTCTTCGGCATGCTGAAAATTACTGCGGTAAACTTTCAACTGACAAAATATCAACGGTTGGAAACCTTGTACGTGATGCAAAATTTTCGTTGTTGATTGCAGTTTGGTTGCAGTGGAAAATTACTTAAAATTATTGGGAAGAACAGTTCAAAATGCGGGTTACCACACAAATATATAGGTAATACACAGTCTGTCGCAATGCTCACAGATCGCCTCGAAGTGGATATTTAATATTTAACACGGTTATGACGTCATGAAAAAACACCGAATAGGTTATTAAAATACACCGGTTATAGAATTACCTCGAACCTTTTAGCTACCCCATAACGAATTCCGTAATAGACATATCCAGATTTTGAGAGACACCTCTCACAAGAATATTTTTCGCCGGTCAGAGTGATTTCCGGTGTGAGCTGCACATGATCTTCTTGGCTCAGCTGCTCGTTCTCGGCAGCAGTGAACGATACACAAACAATCCAGATAAACAAAATGCGAAGAAAATTCATTATTTGATTCATTTTGCAAATAAGCAATTAAAAAACTTCCAAATTTTGTAACCGCCAAACATCCAAAAACTTTCCTTCCAGCAATACTGAGCAGAGGAAAAAGTATTCCGAACAGCAGATTACCGGCGAATGCGATTAAAACCTGATGATTATTTTCAGCGCCAACAAGATTGCAACCCGCCGGCAGCCTGATAGCGATCTTGTTACTACGATCTGTTACTCGTATCTGTGGCATCACGGTTTTTACAGTCAAAACACAGATTTTCTGAGCCATATTGTATGCATGACTGCAAGTAGTTCTTTGGTTTAAGAATTTTGTGCGATATAAGAAATTAATGTCTCCGCGGAGTATCATTTTATAACGTCTTTATGATTCTTCAAACAACAGCAACGGCCTTTTAACAGCACAAGGCTGCTGATGTGGTAGTAGTCAGAAAATACAACTTCGCGGCACAAAACTCTAGTAAAACTCTTCCAATGCCCAAAACGTTTAATAGTTATTTTCCGGAAGAAATATCTTTTAATTTGGTTGCAGAACAGTTTCGAGAATTCTGTATAATGTTAGACCAGAAATTAACAGTGCCCCTAAAATCATCCGTGCCGGTTTCCCATTTCCCAGACTGACCAAATTCCATGTATTTCACTTCCGTGCCGACATCAGGGCCGTCTATACGCCTACGAAATTACGTACATGCATTTTTAAGATTTTGTTGTGCACACTTAAACTACATAAAAACATACTTGCACGGTAATGTCTTCAAGCAATCTTGCACGTAATTTAGTGGTGCATAAGGAATACGAAAACACTTCAGTAAATTTACAAATGCGACAACACAAAGCTTACCCTGTGTGGGCAACTTGGCGAAACATTTCTCGAAAATCAGCGACAACCTGATCGTCAACAGTCTGGTTAGCCAATAGAGCCTTTAACTGGCCAGAAAACAAGAGCACGACGTCGAGAACATGGAAGCTTCCTGCAAATATACAATACATGTAATACATATACATTATACCGTAAGCACTTTAATAAACTTCAGTAGAACCTTGTCTGTTTCAAAAACTTTCCCTATGTGCGCATAATTGTTTGACAACCCTGTAGCAGAATGGATTTAGAATTTACCGTTAGTGCAAAATTGCAGATTGTTACCTAAGCCTTGATATTGTGGATCGTAGGATATGCGGTACAGCTGATTCGGGACAGAAGAGGAAAAGGTTCTGTTGGCATATAACAACGCTTCTTGAATCGCCGGAAAGCCGAATTTCAGATCCGTAGTTACCTGGCAGAATGCATTATTTTGTTGATCAGTTAATCTTGTATAGGTAGTTAAAAAGATGTAAGGGTACATGATAAACTTTTCGTATCAAATCCCGGCGTTCGTCGCTTTCCACAATTTTATATTGCTCCAGGACTTGTTCGACTGTATCCGAAAGGTCACACGGCGATAACAGGCGGATGGCGTTCGAAACAAGTTTCTTGGCAGTCTCGTGATTAAATGTAGCATTTGGGGCGAACAGGTCCCTATTCATCACTGTGTGCAAAACGTTTTCTATTTAGATTGTATCAGACAAATTGTACGACAGCTGAGCTCCACATTTACTAGCCAAAATTAACGAAGAATCTTCGCGCAAGAATCCAGTGATGAAATTTGCTTTAGAATCCGAATTTTCCTGTTTTGGTATCATTTGAGCGGGTTTGTCACTCAACTGTTCTCCATCGACTACCGGAGCGAACAAAAATTGCATCTAAAATATTTCAAGATAACGGTTTCCTACTGCTAATCAGCATCTTGCACTTACTTGTACATATATTAATCGTAATCACATATGTACAGAGTACATAAAAGTTAACAATCCAGCAACAATTATTAATCAAATCAATTATAGCCATTTGATGGTGTTTCCACAGCACACTTACCGTAATATTTTTTCCAATTCCTGTGGACACATTCAGTATCTTCTCAAACGGCGCTTCTTCAATACACTGCGCCATCGAGGCAGTGCCTTGATTTACCGGACATCCCAATAGATTTGCCAAGGTCACGACACCGAGTTTTGCATCGTGATTCATGGCCCATACTGTCAGCATGCTGCCGCTCATAGCGATAGCGGCGCGAACGTTTTCTGTAGAAAATAAGAATTTCATAATCAACTTTTGTTTAACATCTTCAGGTTCAGATAGCTGCTTTTTCTATGAAGCGAATAGCACACCGCGAACGTTTTTATCAAGAAACGCAGCCGATGTGAGAGCGCCTCCAGCACTTTCTCCCAGTATAGTGATGGCATCGGCATTTCCGTCGAATTTCCTAATATTTTGCTTAACCCATTTCAGGGCGGTTTTAACATCGCCAAGTCCATAGTTGCCTTTAAGAACGCCATCGCCGGTAGTCAAAAATCCTGGACCGTACAATAACCAGTAATTATAATGCCTGTTACACCTTGATTTGCGATGGTATTCGTATTTTTTACAAGTTTTTGTAGGTATTCGTATTTAATTTTCTACTGACCAAAAGCGAAAAGACGGTAATTTATGGTGACCACGACTGCATCAATGGCGGCGGCCAGCCCCGTAGCATTATAGAGATCCTTTTCACCAACTAAAAAAAGAGTTTGGTATATTAAAAATTAAAGAGCAGCAAATTCGAATTCTGCAATGTACGAACACTGAAATCCGCCGCCGTGGATCCAAAGCAAAACAGGAAATGCCGCCGGTTTCTCTTTACTAATTGGTGGAACGTATACATCCAGGTATAAGCAGTCTTCACTCATTGATAAATTACCTATACGGAGTACCGGTTGATAACACACAACTAAATTTAGTCGCATTGGTTTCGGAGCTTAATGAAATAAATTTCGAATGTAACGCATACTCACGCATCGGAAGTCCCGGAAAAGCCATGGGATGCTGCGGGCAAACGTAGCCCTGTTTTGGGCCACGAGTTGGACTACTTAAATACGAATAATCCGTGTTAACTTCTGATGGCTAGAAAGAACAACCGTAAATACTACCAATTCACGTGAGGCATCTTTAATATAGCTACAACCGGATTGTCAGACATTTACAATTACATCTTTCCCGTGCTCACTTTAAATCTTTTGGCATTGCCGTAGCGGATTCCATAATATGCATATCCGTGCTTGGAAGGATTTTTTTCGCATACATACTTTTCCCCGGTAAGAATTATTTCAGGAGTAAGCTGAACCTGACCGTCGTCTACAGTACTTTCACCTGCGTTAGCCGGAAGTATGGCTACTGCGCACAAAATTAGAGTAAGGGAGGCGCACAACATTCTGGGATGTCTTAATTGGCGGTTATTTTCAACAACAAAAGAATTCGTTTAGCGTTAATTTGTTTTCCCAGTCCCTAGATCACGTGCGTACGGCAATTAAAATCAACGTCCAGTCCAAACGAGTGTAGAATGTTTTTCTGGGTTTTTCTGGTGCCCTGTGTGCCTTTTTGACATATTTATATTGTACAATTGTATGTACATGCAGTACCGTGTGCGCCATAAATCGCTATTGCACTAAATTCTTTTGTAGTGCACAGTCTGCAGTCTGCACAATTGATTACAAGACGCTGAAAATGTGGACCAATTACGAAGTTCAATTTCAAGATGTGCGATCTTTTGCTTGAGCTAATTGGAACTATTATCTACATACTGGCCAGTTACGTAATCACTTAATACATACATATACAGTACTTATATCCTTGCTACTTATTAAAACTTTGTTAAGAGTTAATTACTTTATTAACAACTGGGCATTAGTGCAGTATAATCCAGTCCACAGAAAAAAATACTTAAAATCCACCACAAAGGTGTATTCATAATCACAAATATATTATTATTATTAAAAACTGGATACCGGTTTTAGTATAATATGCAGGAGCTCAAAACGCGATAATACTACAACTCAGTTAGCACAAAATAAACACCAGTTCAGCACATAAGGCAGTGGGGCCCTAGTATCGTTCGAGACCGGTAACTTGAAGCAATTACTTAAACTCGTTAAGTGATCAAAATAAACTTGTTGCCATGTGAAAATTTTAAGCACACCCAGCTTTATGGAGAGGCTCCCAAAACTTTAACAGTTCGTCCATATTGGACCTTGTACTTTGCCACTCGTGTCCATTTCCAAGAATGATCTGATTGCCAAGTTTCTGGTTAAACTGGGTTCCAAAGCCGGTACTACAGAAAATAAAGAGATAATTGTCAGTGCCACAACTTTCCTACGGTGGTAAAAAAAATAATGTATTGAATGCAACGGCACAATATGTTACCAAGAGGGCTTAATAACCAAACCATAATAAATTTTATTATTAAATTATTGTTCCAATTATTAAAAACCAAAACAATAATATTCTAATGAGTCCAAATCTATGACAAATATGATAATTTTGATGACACCTGGTACATACACAGGATATCTGCACCTCATTCATAAAATGCAGTTGAACGGATAACGCTAACTTGTTGCTTATGATTGTTGGAGAGCATCGACAATTCATTTACCCGTAACGAACAATATGTCCCACTAGGCGGCGGAGCTCGCGGCTGACCGCCTCGATACTGCGATTACTACTCAACGTGGACCCTTGGACCAGTCCGAACAAATGCGCTGTTTCCGGATTGGGCGATATGGCTGCAAATGCAATACATCATCACTTCCGCATCAATCCAATACTGCCTTTTGGCACCATTACAACTTACATCTTGTTTCATAGCTGTCATCGCTGGATATGACGAAGAGCTGATTGCCTGTCGACACCGAAGATTGTTTGGCATACATGCTGCTCTCCTTGATTGCCGGTATGACGAAAAAGACATCGTTGGTCAACTGGAAGAACACGTCGAAGTGGCGTTTCACACATCATATGATCAGAAAAGCTGTTTACACTGCGCGTACCCGCAGAATCTTCTCTGTCAACTGGGCAGGACTGTTGGCTGACAGGAAGCCATATTTGTCATACACCGTTTGGATCATATGTTGCTGATTGGAAGGTTTGTCACAGTGGCGCTGAACGAATTCGAGGAGCGATGGAATGAATGTTGCGTAAATCCATTCCTGATCGATCGTACCGTGACCGAAGACCCGTGGAATCTTTTCTGCAAAACAAAAACAAAATTAAACTGTAAGGTCACTGATATTTTAGTTGAGAACTCACTTAAAAGCGGCCAAGCTGCGTCATTGGTCGAGTATCCCGTAACGTAGCCGCCTTTCAACACCCACGTCGGACCATCCAACAACCATGACGGTAAAAACTGGATTTGCAATCCATCGACGACGGGAGCCCATAATGAATTTCCCTATTCAAAACCGTAACAATATAATCTCTGGCCAAACGCGCATTTTGTATAGCTATTTAAATATGACACTTTGCATATTAGTCTTAAAATATAATCATATTGCATTAAAGAAAAAGCCACCACACCGAAATGCAATAATTAACAAGAAATACCAGCAGATCGGTCATTTGTCGTTCCACTCTCGCCGCGCTATCCAATAGCTCGACCGTGGTCAATCGTTTTAGGCAGGCAGTAAGAAGTTTCGTGTCATTGGAACAACCCACATCAATGGCAAGCCTCTTTGTTACAGCAGCGGGATCCGACTGGACTGCCCACGGAGAAAACATATTACCGCTAAAGGTCACTGCGCCATGGACCAACCCTGAAATCGACACCATATTGTTGTTGATTTAATTAACGAGTAACGAGAAATGCAACCAGATACCTCGCACATCGTCATCCAGTAAAAGCATGGACACCAAAGCTGCACCCGCCCGTTCTCCAGCTAAGGTCAACTTCGTTTTTTCGCCTCCAAAGCCCTGAATATTGTTGTGCACCCATTTTACGGCTAATTTTAAGTCGTACAGCGCCCAGTTTCCGGATGCCACGTGATCGCCGGTACTTAGGAAACCTAAAGCCAAAGAAAATAAAATTATTTTTCTCGAGCAACTACGTGGTACATCTATGTCCAACCAGTAAAAATCCCTTAATAACCTGTCGATATTCGACACTAGATTTATCTGAAAAAAAAACGTCTTTCGCTGCGTCTTTAATTTTGCCAAAATTAGTTCTAGAGATGCAGATAACTACTGGCAAACGTTTTGTAGTCGCACAAGGAAATAAACTGACGGATGATATATGCGAGTAGTCGACAAGCCGGTACGTACCAAACGGTCCGAGACGATAATTAGGCACAACAACAATGTTTCCACTGGACATCGCCAAATTCCCGGCGCTGTAAGCATCTTTGTGCCCCACTACAGAAAATTTATAATACCCATTACCCAGCGATCTTATCCTCATATAACATATAACATGTACAGAAGCACAGCTAATAAAGAGGTGACAGAAGCAGAAACACAGTTAATAAATAAGCAGCTACCATTGTACGTAGTGTACGTATTATTGTGCTTTGTTTACAAAAATACTCCGTTTTTTGCTACAAGGTAACAAGTACAGTATGATAATCGACTGCTTTTTTGTGCGTCAGTAAAAAGCGCATGTACTTTTGAATTGACCGCCATGAATCCACATCAAAACTGGCCATTTTGACCACCCGAGATTCTGGTGATTTTTAAACACAGGTGGAATATAAATGTCCAGATACAGACAGTCCTCGTTTAGCGGCAGTGGTACGCCACTGGAATACGGCGCTTCATTAGCGATTTGTGGGCACACAAATCCGCGTTTAGGTTGGCTGGTGTTGCGCAAGTAATCATGATTACGGTTCAAGGTGGAAGGCTGCAAAATAACGGATCGATATTTATCTTACACAACCACGTAGAAAATCACACAAATCGTATCACAGGCATCTGAAAATAACGGCGGCATGGAACAATATCCCAAGAAATACACGCACCTCGAAACGCTTAGCGGAAGCGTATCGTATCCCGGTGTAGGCGAAGGCTCGCCATTCACCATCTTCCGATGTCCAGTATTGTTCGCCGGGGAAAACCGCATCGGAAGTATATGCACCGCCGCGGTAAAGACTTTCGTACCAAATAGGCGAGCTACAGACCACAACCGCGGAAGCGAAGAGCAAACTAGCAGCACAGACCCAGTTCATGATTGCGAAATGATTATCGCAAAATTCGTTCGCACTTCCAATAATTTTGTGAATGAACTGGTCAAATCATCTTAGTGCTTTTCGGAGAGGTATTTATATACAACACTAATGTTGCTCCGTGGTAGTAGCGTAAATGACGTTTCACACGACATTTTTAAACAAATCTGTCAACAGCATCCTGCGCGGGTGCTTCCGCTGAAAAATAGCTGATTCATTTTCTTTTTCGCGCGATGTTTAAAAATAAACCAAGACCAAGATATTACAGTAGCAAATTACAGTGACAAATATTTAACCAAGATATTACAATAGCACATCGCGTAGTATCGGTGCATTAGCGAAAGATAGATATACTTAAAGTCGCGGTTAATGTGATAAAGCTTTTTTTGCAATTACTGTAATTGTAATTGACGCGTAATTTTGTTTCTATCCTATGTTCACTCCAATAACCCAATAAAGTACTGCAATTTTTTTCTGTAATTGTTGAACTACTTCGAGTGACTAGCGATATGTTACTCTCAGTTCCGTTGCAACAAAGTCAACAATGCTTGAAATTTTTAATTCACAGATATTCGAGCTGACCGGCAAAATGCACCCTAAACTAAATTCCCAATAGCTTAAAAAACACAAATACATATGTTAAAAAATGACAGAAAACTTCGATGAGCACCGTACGAGATTTGGAAATGCACCGACAACTTTACTGACTCAATCATGAAAATCCAAGATAATAAAACCAGCAAGACAGGCAATTATAAACATTAACCAAATAATAATTTTTAAGCAAACCCCCCAAGCCTGAAAAATTCACTTGGTGCCGTACTTGCCAACCAGGCCTTCAGCTTTGTCGACGTACTGCTGCATGGCGTCATCTCTACCCACACCTTTGCGCCCATTCCACGCGTCCCACTTGGCCTTTTCTTTCAGTGCCAACATTCCGGGACGAGGTGTATTAACATCTCCCACCGTCGCCTGCTTGTACAGGGAGTAGAGCTCCAGCAATTCCTGATCGGATGGAGAGGTCTTCAGGTTTTTGACAGTGTCCGCGGACGTCTTGAATTTATCTTCCAGCGACATCTTTTTCGGAAATTATGAGTGCAAACGATCTACCAATTTAATCAACGTGCCTTATTAATGTCTGTTTCAACAAAGAGAAGGTACGTAGTCATGATCACTAATCCGTCAATAAATTTGAAACATCCTCAGCCTCTGTGCTTTTGTCATCAATGTTATGACAAATTTTCTTGAAAAACAGGCTGATGAACAGCTGTCGTACAGAAGTTACTTACGTCGTATAGAAGTCACTTACCTATCAAAATTATTAATACTAACCGTATTCAGTTGGATTCGAAACTGTTTTAAACACGCTAAAGATCTTCAAGTGCACTAGCAATAAGAATAGAAGGTTTTTAATTATGAATTATGATCAACTGTCTGATTACGGAATGATTTTAGGGACTCCAGTCCACACTCCACAGGCATCACACTCTGTATGCGACCGAATCAGCGAGCCCGAGTGGGGTAACGGCACGAGGCATGACTAGAATGCGGATTATTAGAAAGAATAACACGGAAGGGGAAAATACTCATTTTTTATTACGAATTCCAGTTGTTACTATACTCGCATGGTTTAAATTTTTGAATATTTTGTGTTTACACGCCTTGAAAGTTTGAAATTACAACCGCAAGTACGTTTGGGACTGAAGACGTCGGCGGCCCAAACAAAAGGTCCAAAAAATGGTCCAACAGTGGACCAACACACTGATCACAGACGGGGCGAAGACCCGAATGATTTATCTTTAGCACTGTACGCAATATATGACGTCTTCGGCTAAGACAGTGACGTTGCAGTTTTTGGATGGCTGGTTGCCTTCCTAATTTGACTGACGTCACTGCAGCTGTCAGTGACTGCCACCTAGCACAGCGAGTCGTACTAGCACCGCTGTTGTACAGTACCAGTACATACAAATGTTATGCAACACGTTTCCGTAAAGTGTTGCCACGCGTCAGATGTTTTTACCAGAATTACAGGAATTTTATCAGTTTGTTTAACACTTGGTTTTCATTTTGTCGTAGTCCTCCGAGTTATATTTCCGATTTTTCCCTAAAATTCCGACTGGAAGTAGACTACACGAACTGCATTAAATCACTATCTGAAATTATAGTCAAAGCGTCACCAGATTTTGTTGTTTCTGTTTACGACAGTGCTACTTGGTGTGCGACAAGAAACCTGGGACTTTTCAATTACGGTGACTTTAAGTCTTTAACTTACTGGATAATTGGTGAGTTAGCACAATTCCAGATTTGCGCTGTCCTCGCTTTTTACTTACTCACGCTTTCGTCACGCACTGCGCTTTATTTTTTCACAGGGTATTTTGAAACGCTGGCTAAGTGCTTGCTTAGATACTGCGCATTTGTTTAAAAAAAATAAAACATTGACAAACAATCGGTTTAGAGGCCATACAAGAATGGTTTCACTCTAGAAACCTGAAGGATTTAATAATTAATATGGTTATTATTAAGTGTACTAGTAATAATTCGGAATTGAGAAAATACTTGCTACTTGATTTCTTTGAGCTTCACTCTTATAAAGGGAATCATAATGAAATAATAAAAAAAGTAAGCAATAATAAAAAATTTTTAATAGTTTATAATTAGTGAAACCTAATGGTTGATTCACTTTGATTCTAATAATTTTCTTGTGTTAGTCTTGGTGTGCACTCGACGTATTGAAACAGAAGCTGAGAAGTATGGTGCATACGATCTGTCGAAATAAATACATTTTCTTTGCATTTTTACGTTTACGTTTTTTTACGTTTGCGTAGTCAGCTCGTGGGTACTTTTTTAAAGCCAGAAATATGTCGCATTTACCATTGTTTATCAAGTAATTGTTGTTGCAGACCTTAAAGATCGACCAGAATGTTGGACTTCTTCACTATCTTCTCCAAAGGCGGAATCGTACTCTTCTATTTCCAGAGTACGAAGGGGCTTTTTCTTCCCTCTGTGAACGCACTTATCCGAAGCGTGTTGCTGGAAGTAAGTTGCAATGATAGCGGGTTCACCCTTGCACTTTCTGCTTCGCTATCTTATCAAAACCTGACAAACAGTAGCCACAAGGTGATTTTTTCCAGGAACGCGGTGGAAAGCAACAATTCCATCATGATAGCCTTCAGTTACAGTATAAGCTGGATAACGAATTTGATCTCGTCTTTGTGGTAAGGTGTTTTGCCTTTTTTGGTTTTCTTCTTTCTTGTAAGCTGAAAAGAGTAGAATTTTAAGGCGGTACTTGTTTTACGTTAGAATTAATTTTCTTGATTTTTGTAATGTGTGTATAATTTTTGTACGTAATAAATGCATAATGACCAGGTCGCAGGCGTGTTTCAAGTGAACAAAATTAGTTCCATCAACTGCGTATGGGACAGACATATGAATATTCCTGCAATAACTGAGCATTCACGGCGTTTTGATTTTTAGGTTGGCTACCAAAAATTTTTGCAATTGAATTATGTGGATAAATTCTTGAATGAAATCCAGTTACGATTCCGCGACGAATACAAGAACAACCAGCAGTTGACCGCGTATGGACAGTATGAACAATTTGAGCCCTGCTTTAAAGAAGTTTTGCGCCGAGCTGAAGATCAGGCTAAAGTTGAGCTGGCACAACCGAAAGCCATGAAAACATATCAAGATTCCGAAAAATCCAAAAAAACAATTGATTCTTTGATTGTGAAAAAGGGTGGGGAAGCCAAAAAGGATAAGGAAAAAGAAAAGCCAAAAGCGGCCAAATCGGAGAAGACGCTTACATCACAGCCTCAGAATATTATGGATGTCGACAGTTCCCCTGAAGGTATGATTAGATCATAAAATGGCATACGTAGGTGGTACGGTACAGTGAAACTCCTCTTAACATTCACCTTCCTATAACATTTACCCCTTTTCTGCATGCATGATGCTCGGAACCAAACCGTCCGGTAGATTATAACACATGGGCAGTTCTCATTTGTAACATTCATCCCTTTACAGCTATAACATACACCTTTTATGGAACCGGTAACAGTTTTACCATCTTTTGCAACCCCTGTGTAACATACGGTTGGCCAGGCTGGTGAAAAAAATCATTTCGGTGTCTTTAAAAGAAGGTTCCGGCTTCTGTTTTTAATCTGTTTAGTACCGGATCTTCCAACTCCAAGCATACAAAAGGGCAGCAAAACCAACATTCAGACCGAATAATGTCCATATGTACTCTGATATTTTGTTAATTTTTTGGTGAAGTAACACCCCGGGGGCTGTGCCCCTGAGCCCCTAAGGGCAGTGCTTCTGTATAACATACACCCCTCTGTAACATTCAGAAAGCCTGCAACGGAGGGTGTATGTTGTAGAGAAGTTTCACTGTACTTATGTATGTAATTTAAGTAGCGGAAGTATGTATGGTGTGCAAGTTTTCGTAATTTGATGGAATTTAAGCGTGGAAGTCAGTTGAATTTTCCATTAGTTGTGGTTTAGTGTGCGTCTTATTAATTTTCAGATTCCCCAAAAGCAACCAATACAGCTGTGGAAGCTAAAAGTGACGACGAAATCACTAAAAATCGTGAGAAACTGTTTTCAAAGCGTGGGCCTACAAGTCCGAAAGCGTAAGTGTAATACCTACTGTAACAAAGACTTTAATTTTCGGCTTAGTCACAACAGTTTTCATTGCTGCAGAAAACCCAAGAATGAAAAAAAAACGAAGCAGGCTCGGACTTGGGATGACGGCGTCAGCGGGAAGGAGGCAGCCAGCTTGAATTTTAGCAAGGACAAGGGCGCGGGAAAGCCCAATGGCACGGAAGAGACTGCTGACATTAATGTATGAATCGTGGTTTCGGTGCATTTGTTAGTTGTTAGTACTATTATTTTTAGCGCATATTTTATTGATAAACCTTTACAATGTCTGTAGTTAATCAAATTTGAAAACTGTGACTTCGCTGGCTTAAGACTGCTTAGTTTTTCATATTGTTGTATCTTTACAGTTGGTTGGAACATTGCGAGGTGAACTCCCGGATATTGACGTTGGAGAAGAGAACGAGTACAGTGATGAAGATGATGAAGTGGAAAATCAGCCGGCACAGAAAACTGCCGCCAAAGCTCCGGCAAAGAAGGGTTTTGGTTCCATGTTCAGCGTTTTCAAAGGTCTTGTGGGCAACCGAACCATCTCTCAAGACCAGCTAGCGCCTATTTTAGATAAAATGCGCGTGTTGTTGATTGAGAAAAACGTTGCGGCTGAAATCGCGGAAAAGCTTGTTAATTCAGTCGGCGAGAAATTGGAAGGGAAATCCCTGGGGACATTCGAAGGTATGCTGTACTTTGATATACTTCTTTAACGTTTGTTCGTTAATGTATCACTCTGGAACCACGAAAATATGTAAAATATTTTTAGGGATCACATCTGTTGTCAGAACGGCTTTGCAAGATGCGTTGGTCAAAATTTTAACACCTAAGAAACCTGTCAACGTCCTTCGCGATGCGTTGGCAGCCAAGAAAGCCGGGAAGCCGTTTGTCATCACGTTCTGCGGTGTGAACGGTGTCGGTAAATCCACTAATCTTGCCAAGGTTGGTATACAGTTAATTGTGAGTGGTACTCGTATAAACATGGAAGCCATTGTTGCCCTGGCATACTTTTTTCCTACAGTTTTTTTGGGTTATGCGAAATTCTGTGATCGCTTCAGAGTTTTAATTACTTTGGTTTTTTGTTAGATTTGCTTCTGGTTTCTGGAGAATGAACTGCGGGTGTTGATTGCCGCCTGCGATACATTCCGAGCTGGTGCCGTTGAGCAGCTGCGAACTCATCGAGCGCGTCTCAATACATTACATCCCAACAGCCAGGTGGAGTTGTACGAGAAGGGCTACGGAAAGGATGCAGCGGGAATAGCAGCGGAGGCCATTCAGTATGGTGTGTTACGCTTTGGTTGCATGTAAATCGAACTTCCAACAAACGAGCGCATTTGCTTCTTTTGCAGCGCGTGATAATAAGTTTGATGTTGTTTTGGTGGACACGGCTGGTCGCATGCAGGATAATGAACCGTTGATGCGGTCCTTAGCAAAGGTTGGTATTGAAGATTATTATAGAATTGTTAATTTGCAGATTGGGTTTTCCTCGCATACACTGGGTTAAGGTGCAGAGCTTTGTTTGTAGGAGGGGCTTGTGCTTCTAAACAAAACTGTAATATAATTACTCTGCTTGTACCGCTGAATTCCCTTTTGAATTCGTATGAGTAACGTAATTATTGTTCTGTCGGCGACAGACTGCCGTTTGCTGTTAAATGTTTACAGAACGTTATCACAGTAACGTTAACGAAATTACTGTACCTGCACGAAATGATTGTGCTATGGTACGGTTCGCACGTACGGCTCTCGGCTAACCTAAGCACAGTCAACATCAATATTTAATCAGAAATATGTATGTTTGGTGCGCCTGTAATTGTATGTGCATTTGATTAATGAGGTCCAGAGCGTAATCGGAATTTTGTTCTGTTGTATGCAGCTTATCAAACTCAATCAACCGGATATGGTACTGTTCGTGGGTGAAGCGCTGGTCGGCAACGAAGCCGTGGATCAGGTGGTGAAATTCAATCAGGCGCTGGCCGATTTCTCGCAGGCACAAGAGCCCCGCATTATTGACGGCATCGTTCTGACGAAATTCGATACGATCGACGATAAAGTTGGCGCTGCGGTCAGCATGGCGTATATCACCGGTCAGCCCATCGTCTTCGTCGGCACTGGACAGACTTACACGGATTTGAAGAATTTAAACACTAAAGCCGTGGTCAATGCGCTTATGAAGTGAATTCAAGTTACCAGATTGGCGGGCAGTTTTTAGGCCACTTTCTTCTGGAAATATTTTGTGTTATTCTGCCGGCATGCCCGTGCGGATGCGCCAGGCGGTGTTTTTGTCTAATTTGCGCTTTTCTGTTTCTAATTTTCCAGTCGGTGTTTGTGGTGCTTTTTATGGTTTTATTCTGTAGTATACTGCGCAAGTTATCATTTGAGAAGTTTTTATCTGGCGTTCTGGTAGAAGCATGAAGGTTTTTATGAGTGCCGTTATGGGCTATAATTCACTGGCATGTCAGGTCGGTTGGTAATTAGAGTATCCTTGGATGGCCCCTAATAAATATCTCGGCATAGTCATTTTGGATGGGAGAATGAGATATTATGGCCCTTGCCGGGGTCACTTAAATGGCTTATGGGCGCAAGTGCTCTTTGTGTCCGAGTTGATGACAGTTCACGGGCATAGGCCAAGGGAAAACAGGCTTCGGTTGCACATTTGCAAACTGGTTTTGGAAGCACAAGGGTGTGGTGCTGCGGGTCCGAGACTTGTACTTTTAAAATAAGTAAGCAGTTTGCTTTGAGAAGCAAACTATGTTAGCCAAGCCACGAAGGAAAAACGATTTGTGTGGCCACTCACTGGTCAGTAAAAAAAAGATGATGAAAACTAGATGATGAAAACTACAAACTTTATGCAAACGCGCTCATAGCACTCAATAACATTTGTATACGGATATATACACTACATCTTACGTTACTATGTACAGCGATAAAACAAATAAAAGAATGTTCTGCTAATAAGCTACAGAGCAGTAGCAACACAATGAAAGCAATTTGAATTTGCTGCATTTGCTGCTGTTATGGCGGCATGCAAGCAAGCATATATATAATATACAAAATATGTGAAATATTCATAATTTGGGGACCCGGCTTTTGCTAACTGATAAAAAATTATTAATTGCAATATACTAGAGCCGCTTACTAGCCCGATACAACTTTTAATAGAAATGGCAAGCAGGAATAATGTGGCATATGATGTACCGAAAACAAAATGCATCTTCTGGCACTGCCCACCGTCTTTTCAATTGGTTGCATATGCCTGTCCGTTTACACAAAATGTGCGCGTTTGTCGTTTTGACTTTATAATTTCCTTTAAACTGCCTTCTGTCCCAGTGTGTAAGCTTACTCGTAAAACTACTTTCCATATCGACGCGGGAAGATCAAAGACAAAAGCACCGCTGTATACGTTGAATTATGTATGTTGCCACACTCTAAACCGAAACTGATAAGAAAAGCGATCATGAAACGCCAAACTTTGCTTTAGTTTAGGTCCATTACGAGTTATAGTCATACATTACGGTAGTGGCTAGTGCATACAGTACATGCCATTTGTACTACAGATATATTCACATTATAGTTTTAAATAAATTAATTATGCTAGTTTAGGTCTTTTACGCAATTGTTCATGGGCTAAAAAATTAGTATACAGTTCAAAACGCGTCGTTTTTGCTTAGTATTAAAAATAGCCAAATAGACCACACAACATTTTACACAAACGTTACAACTGATTGGTACGATAGCAATGCAGTATATTCCGGCTCGGATAAAGAAAAATATAATACACCTTTGATTACAATACACCGAAAATTTAAGTTAAACTACGTAAATTTATTGCGGACACAGCACGTAATTCATTTCCAAATGCAAAGCTCAGTAATAACTGCTCGTACTGTACATACTAGCAATACAATATCATCAGTACAGTAAATGTTTCATAAAAATAATGAACGTATTATTTTAGTTCAGGGGTGTTTTTAATTCATCGATCTTCGTTCGAATAAAAACTACACATCTGACCACTGACCAGTCCATGCCGAACTGTTGTAGTTTAATTAGACGAATAGGAAAGCCTTCACAGTCTTCGAACCAAAAGCGGGACGTTCAGTAATTTTCGCGTACGTCTCTGCGTCTTCGCCGTCTTGCAACTGCACCAGGCAGAAAGCGCATTGTTGTAAGTAATAACTCCTCTTGCTGGACCGCTGGTCTGCAGAAGTGCAGGGTCATTTTTGAATGGGCACCGAATGCTTTCACTGCGCTTGGACTTATAACAGACAGACTGGTGATTGGCGCGTTAAATCTTTAGATTCTGCCGGTTCTGTGGGAGTTATGAGTATACGAGCAGTAAAGGCAGCAAAGGCAAATATGTAAACCATTCCAAAACCAGTACGTGAACTGCAGCAATTTGGATCAACCGAGATAGGTCCGGTTTTAGCGCTGCGAACATTCTTATCGCACCAGCGTAGTACAGTACACATTTGCGTCTATTTGTTCACTTTTCAGACCTCCACTAGGCAGGAAACTATCGATTGCGAAAGCATTCATCTAATTAATTAGTTTTCTGTTCATCTATTTTTCGGGATGTTTGTATAATAGCTTTGCATATATCAGCTGCACATTTATGTGCCCAAATGGGAATACGGAGCCTACGCCTTCTGATTCGTGCTGGCATAATTCGTAATAACCTGACAGATTCGGCAAATCCAGTTATAGAATTCCTTGCACGGGGGATATTTCCACTTTGATAACTGTACCGTCTATCCCATCTTGCAGTTGTTATCTTTAATTTTTGAACGTGTTACTATATTTTTATCCCATGGGAAATAAGATTAGCAAAGTCAAGCGTTCCTTCAAAAACGGTAAGGAAATGGCGCTGCATTCGTAAATTATTTTTTATCGCCGCTCGGCTCGTAGGACGTGAACGTTATTTTCTGTAAAATGTTTTACCGGTGGTGCGGTGTACAAATTGTATCGTATCATTCGTATGTTTGCTCAAAGATGAATTTTGAAGATAGTTAAACATTACGTACTATGTTTTACGAATTACATTATGAATTCTTACAGACTTGCTGTGATCTGGTTTTTGCAATATGTTGTTTATATTAATTAGTTTTGTTTTAGATTGCACATGGCCCAGTAAACAAAACTTATGCTCCGAAAACATATTAAAGTAAAATCTAGGATATGAAAAGTGGCACTGGCCAATTAGACATATTATTGATTTACTTTCCTCTGAGCAGTTTTGGCTAGCCAAACGCTTGCATTCTGTAGGAAAATTCAATTTTTAAATTAGGCTTTGTTTGCACACAATACGTTATAAGATTACAAGAGCCTACTAATAGTACGTACTGCACAACAGACGTCCTGCTATTTGATGCTTTTCGTTAGAACTTATTGTTAGAACGTATGTGTTTTTGTATTTGCTTGTAGGGTAGAAAATGACAAGTTATAGCCCAACTTTTAAAAACATTTTGTTAGCTTGATAAATCTGTAGAGTTTGCGCAATGATAATTTTAGCGGCATTTTCAGAGGCGGCGGATATTTTAATCACGGTCTGCATATGTATGGACTATGGATCACTTTTATCAGAGAGATCTGGCGGTTGTTTTTTATTTAAGGCTAACAGTAGTGCTACAATATAATCCACAAGGCTGCTTAAACAGCGCACAAAGCACGTATGCGGATACGTCTCTGCGAGTTATTCTTCTTTCTAATAATTTATACTACTACTTCATAAATTTGTGGTCGAGGCTCGAGAGGCCCAACCGAAGAGAGTTGCAACGATTACGAAAAGATATCGCCTGGCATAAAATTTTTTTGAAAATCAAATATGAAGTCATGCACTTCGCCGTTCTGAATAAAATTAATATTGACTCGCTTGCTCAAAACTGTACTCAAGGGACTAACCCCTTGAGTACAGTTTTGGCTTGCTGTATGGCAGTATGTACAGCCACGGTGTATACAGCTATCCATGACTTGTTTACCCACGGCTTAATTTTAACTGATACTTCTGATAAAACCTAATTACTGTCCTTTTTTTCAGACTTCTAACGCTAGAATTTGATATTGTATTGTAAACTTTAAAGGAGTGTTTGTATTTACAGACGAGAGCTACCGAGCATTATCTGCATGCTCCGACTATGAATCATCCTCGAATTCCTCGGTTCTAAGCACCGCGATAAGCACTCGACAGTTAGCGTCGAAGACCGGCTTCTCCCAATCCCCCCATACGCACAATGAAGAACCGGGACCAGACCACCAGATTTTCACCACAGACTGCCAGCAGTCAAAGTATCCCGCAGTCTTTTCAACCCGTCAATCCCCTGATGTGGTATTACGCCATAGCCAAATTGCGGCTCATGATCATCAAGCAATGCAGCCACAACTCAGCACGACAATTAAATCACCTGTGCCAATATCGCGATTAAAGCTGATTACTACATCACCGCCGCCGCTGATTATGGGCGATAAGGCCAATGTATACAAACCCAGCGGCATAGAAAGGTCAAATGATAAATTGACAAACTATCAAAGGAAGCCGGATTGCAGCAGTACCGCCAATCCGTCTTATCATCACCCACCGAATGGAGGTTATCGTGCATCGGAACAGATGCGGCATTCTCGTGCAGCAGCGTTGTCGCCGGTCAGTGAGCAGCACCGTTGGGCTTGGAGAATTCCTGATACCGGCAACAGTACTGGTCAAATAATGGAGCGGGTGAGTTTAATAATAATTTACGTCAAACGCCACATGTTACTTTTAAGTTTCTGTTTGTCGCTGTGTGTACCATGTCGCCGCGGCTTGGATTTAAGTGGTACATAACCTGTTTCCCTGGCGTCGATTTGGCAATATTTACTTTATAGCGCATTGTGGACCGTTTTAAGATTTTTAAATCGTACAATATTGACGCGCGTCGGTGTTTTCGCCATGCCTTAACCTAATAAAAGTTGTGGATAAGGGCGATTTTTAATAAGTTTTACAGAAATACGGTTTGATGTCAAAATAAGAGCTCATTTTCTGAAATCACGCTTAGCTTTCGTTACGTCCCACACAATATGCACGATTAGTATCTTCTTAATACCCCTAAAATCCCATAGAAGAACACATACTTAAACACGCATCCTTACTAAAATCTTGTGCATCTCTGTTTTGATGCTTGGACTTCGATTTTTACACAGAAATTACAGAATGGTTGAGCAAAAGACGGATAGCACGTTATTTGCAAATTGCAGTTGTGTAATTATTAATAACAGGACATATCGTGTAAATACTGTAATGTATTTTTCATTAACTGGTCCAGCACCGGATAAATTCTTACAGATGCCGATTGAACTCAAGGAAATTTTATAACAGTAAATTATTATTGCGGGCGCCTCGATTTCATACTTAGTTAAGATTCACATTGTTTTTTGTTTGTAGCATGCGAATGCTTTGCTGCGCGAAATGAACGAACGAGTTTTGGATCAACTCAGCAAACCACTACATCCAAATGAAGCATACCACATAGAAGTTCGCGTGGTGAAAATTATTAGAGATCCACCCGTGAAACATTACCCTTGTGAGCCAATGCATCCCAGAATGTCCCACTACTGCGAAAAATTGGCGAATATGGGCGATAGTCGGTATCGAAATCAACCGAAACATGTGCATGCTAATGCCGTATGGTCACCAAATCGTGCCTGTCCGGACCTTACTCATGCTGAATTGGCTCAGCTAGTTATGCATAATCACGAACGGAACAATATCCAGTTCAACAACGGCAAACCGTCAACCAAGCGGATTTCGTCAGGGTAAATTACGCTTTTCTTATTATTATACTATTTAAATCAGTTCACCGTATTATACAGCCCTGGTCGTCGGTGTGCCGACCATAGTAGATCATTAGAATAAATACTTCTGAGGTAATTTTGTCGCTCTGCGTCGAAGAGCACTTTTATGTTTGAAAACAAATAATTACATATTTCGTTAAATATGGCGGTATTCCAACATATTAGGCAAATTTAATAGTAAATAATGAATCCAGAGTCCTTGAAAACTTCGACAATATGTACTGTTCATTTAGCAGACCTTCGGCATTTAAAAGGTGACGTTATTTCGGCTTTTTAGACATCAGCTCGCAACCGCCCATAATCTTCCGGGACAGCCATCAAAAGGGAACAAACGCAGGCGGAAGTGTACTGGGCAAGATGTGATTATAAAACCATTGCCCGAGAGACTGGTCAAACCTGCTTCTAGCAGGCCTCATGTGCATTGTAATCATCCTGAACGCTTACATAGAAATTTTACTAATGGACTTTGTCGGCCTAAGAAAGGCGTATTTATTTGAATATGAGATGGCTTGTTGTTGTTGAAATTTGTATTTATTTTATTTTTTCATTCTTGCACAATGTCCAATCGGAAAATCTCTTTGTCGCGTTGTTGTTTCCCTTCAGTGACCTATCATACTCGGATTAAACAGACGAAGAACTGATGTATTAAACCTTTTAATATGACAAAAAAGTATGTTACACACATCTGGCATCACTGATGGATGTCTGGATATGAGTATTCCAGATTCCACAGCATCGATGTCGTACTTACAAATGTCCACTGAATAATGACGTCCACTTTGGTAAGAACACGGAAATGTTGTTTGATTGATTTTAAGAAAACTTACGGCTAAATTTCAGTGAATCCTAAAATAATTTGGAACTGTAAAAATACTATTGTATTTCGTGACGCTAATGTTATTATTGTGTTTTACTAATACGAGCCGCATCCGTATAGCGCAACAAGCATTACAAACTGGGTACAGTACATATTACAAGGCATTGTAGGGAGAAAATAATCGGAATGGCTTTTGCTGTTTACTTTCGGTTTCTTTTGTCTTTAGTCTTTCCAATGTGGTGTTTGGTTTTCGTTCTGTGGTGTCAGAGAAAACAGAAGGGTGTGATCACTTATCTTTGAAACAAACACACCAAGTACTGCAACAGTATAGTTCTGATCGAGATTTTATCTGAATCTTATAAGAAGCACAAATACAGTAATGCGGTAGCCGATTGTGTAATACATTCGCAATTTTATGTTCCCAAGAAATTTCGTTGAAATACTTGGCATACAGTGGCATGCCCCAGCAAGCCTCTCAGTTTTCTTAGGCTTGCTTTCCTCTTACTGTATAATAACTTAACAAATAAATATTAACTAATTGCTCCGACTGCCATCATGAAGATTTTTGCCCGGGTAGGATCCGAATCTTTCACCGTGCCTTGCGCCGGCAATGAGTCCATTCGGTGGTTGATCGAGGAGACGTTGAAACGAGCGACCAAAAAATTGCCGGGAAGCCTGGACATTGTTAATGTACGGAAAGTTCGTGGAGGAGCTATGCTGGATGAAAACGATCAAATTAACACTATTCTTCACGATGAAGAGCACGTTGTAATGGGTATGCTTTATCTAAAATTCACATGTTGTTGCAAACACTGCGGCTACTTCTCTCGTACTAATATTTTAATGTATGTACTACGGTTGATTTGCAACTGGACTGCAGTAACCTATCTGTATATATGTTGAAAAATATAGCTAAAATATCATTTAGAGCTGTGCGTACCTATGTTACGTGGAGAGCTTAGACATAAGTGTCTGTATATACCAGTAAATCGTATATATACGGTATATACTACGAGTATATTATACATACGTACTTATATCTATATAAACTACCAATAATATCATGATTGCCATGCACTAGCATGTAGGAAATATGCTGTAATTTATCCAAAAATTCACCTTTTCAAAAAAAATTAAGCAGACATTTAGCTGATGTTGTTCTTATTTTAAGCATTGAAGTCGGATGCGGTAAATGGAAATGGGATCAATGGTCACAACGGGCATGTATACAATGAAATGTCCAATGGTCTTCCTGTGGAAACGTGCAAAACGGTGGAACCGCATGAAGTAAGAGACGAATACAGCATAATGTTTCGTTTTTAACTGAATTCAGAAGTCATTAAAGTAGGAAGTATAATAAACACTTCGCAAAATATTGGCGGTGTTTTAAAATAATTAAGTACTGTATTTTTCTTATTTAATTTGAATTTTCTCAGAAAATGCTGTGATTTTATTGTAGAAAAGGGGCCAATTTGTAATGTGTGCTTCCTTGCAGTTTTTACTTTTGGACGGCAACAGTTTATCCTGTGAAGATCTTTTTGCCATTGGTCGGAGAAAATACAAAATACATATGACAAAAGAAGCACAAGAGAAAGTGCTAGCCTCGAGAAACCTACTCGAGGAAATTATCCGAGAAAATCGAGGTCTGCGTTCTCTAGGATCGCACTGGTAGCGGAGCTCATATTAATACGTAGTCTTCATACAAATTTTCGTTGCATGAAGATGTAACTTTTTAAATTAAAAATCCTTAATTCTGGTACTATCAGTAAGTATACGATTGAACCAAGTTCTCCCACTAGTCTGTTGTGTGTTTTAGTGGTGTACGGCGTGAATACCGGCTTTGGAAAATTTGCTCGTACCATTATTTCCAAAGATGACTTGGAGTAAGAAAGTAATAAAATCGTTGTACAGAGTAGCAGAGGATGTTTATGGTTTGCAGGATTTTATTTACTGTAATTTTTGAATTTTCTACAATAAAAGACATGTTCTGTTTGCAGTCAGCTTCAGTTAAACCTGATTCGATCACATGCAGCGGGTGTTGGAGATTGCCTGCCACTTCATCGAATTCGTATGATGTTGGCACTACGCATAAACGTACTTGCCAAAGGTTACAGCGGCATATCACTCCAAAATCTTAACAAGATGATTGATATTTTTAATGGTAAACCTAAAATATCTTCTACTGAAGATCTCTTCCCGCTTGTTTTTTGCGTATATTTTTGAAGTATTTTTTCTGTTAAAATTTAGCGTAAGATTCCGTAACAGCTGAAATTATATCATAATATAGAGGTCAGGCTACTCTAAAATTAAGCTGCACTTTATAATATAAATTATTATCTTTATGTCCGTGACCATATTCGTTTTTGTTGTTATTTGTTTTATACTTCATTTCGGTTTTGATTTTTGTTATTTTAGCTTCCTGCTTGTCCTTCGTACCGGAACAGGGCACTGTCGGAGCAAGTGGAGATCTCGCTCCCTTGTCACATTTGGCTTTAGGGATGATTGGAGAGGGTAAAATGTGGAGCCCGGAAACTGGATGGGCGGATGCCAAATCCGTATGTACCGTACATTGCGCTATTCGCGTCGTAATTTCGCGAAGCGCTTTAAGAATTAATACGTTCTCATACAGTATGTAGATTCAACAACTGCATTTTTTTAGATTTCGTTAATAGATATTTCTCTCTGTACTGCATATTGTTTTTTGCCGGCTGATAATACTGCTGCGGTACCATATTATGTGTATACAATACAGGTTTTGGAATTCCATAAATTACCACCCATTGTTCTGGGCCCCAAAGAAGGAATTGCCCTTATTAACGGCACTCAGTTAATTGCTGCATTGGGAGCAGAAGGTAAATACGAGCCGACTAGGGTAGCCCAAAAGAATAAACGAAAATGAGTAATAATAATGGGGAAAAAATATAAGTACAATGCGCGGTCATGTGTAGGAGTACAATGTACTACTTAATACTTTTACTAGAAGGACTGTGCAAACTGCTATGGTATACTGCATTTATGTTATTTTTGCCTTAACGGTATGTAAATAACGATAGACTATAATTTTGATAATGGATAATGTTGGTTCAATCGTGGTTTATGTACGTAATTTACAGAGACATTCTTTTCGTATGCAGGTGAAATTGGCAACGATAATATGTCCATTAATTTTTCAGAGGTGTGGGCACTGAAGAGGGTTAAAAAAACGGAAAAGCTTATTGTACTTATTTGTAAATAACAAGAATGGCAAGAGCGCAGTAACGGGACGGCGCACGTTGTCTCTTTAGAAAATTCTGGCAACATTTTACTTTATTTGTTTCCATAGATAATGGTATTTTCTTGAAATTTTACAGCAATCGAACGCGCAGAGAATGCCGCACTGCAAGCGGATGTTATAGCCGCATTGAGTCTTGATGTTCTGAAAGGAACAACCAAAGCCTACGATTCCGGTAAGAGCTCATAGTGTTCGAACCGCTTGATCCCGGTCGCGATCGCAAAAGCTGCTCTTTTTCTTGGTTAGCTATTCACTACGCTCGCCCCCACAAAGGTCAGATTGCTGTGGCGCAGAGGTTCCGTGCCCTTTTACACTCCTCTACACATCCGTCGGAAATCGCTGGTAGTCATCGGTTTTGTGCGCGCGTCCAGGATGCGTACACGCTGCGCTGTTGCCCACAGGTATGAATAAACAGAATAATTAATCCAATGCAGCATGAATAAGGTATGGGCACAGTCATCGCGTCTTTGGTTGCGACTCATTATTAATAACAGCACAAATAAATATTTTGGCAACTGCGGCTTATTGGGTGTAAAATATGAGATAGTGAACGCCGAAAAAATGAAATAAAACTTTGCGTTATATTAAAAAGATAACATAGTACTAATGTGTCGCCTTTTCCGTTAAGAAATTAGTGACCTTTGCGTCTCGCTAAAGCTATAATATAATACGTATATATATAAGCTCGTATATATATAAGGTTAAAGACTAATTAGTCTGACTTTATTCGATGTGCAAAACTAATACCAGTTATCAACTCGCTCTTGTTTATTTATACTGACAATTTGGATAATAACAGATCATATTCTAAATAATAACAGTAAGCGATTGGAAAAGGGCAAGACGCGTTTACGTTTCTGAAGATTAAGGTTGGGAGAAATGACGTCAATCGAGGCATTTGAGTGCAGTGTTGTCATTGCTGTTTCAATAGATGACCTATAAAAAAACAGATGCACGTGTGTACCGCTTGTTCCCGTAATAAAGCGAAGCACCGTATGCAAGACATTTGCGGTATACTTATAGAAATGTGTTTACAGGTGCACGGTGTTGTGCATGACACGATCGAATTCGTCAAGGGAATTCTCACTACAGAACTCAACAGCGCCACAGATAATCCGGTGAGTTTTTCGTGCGCACAAGCGCACAGGTTTGCCCAAAACAGTCTAATTAAAGCGAAAGATTACTAGCGGTAATCAATCGATAATAAAGTAAATTAAGCCAGCGACGAGCGCAAATTGGACGTTACATTTTTTTCTAAACATGCTTACTTCCGGTCTGCTAGGTGTCAATGCTGGTATAGGATTTCAAACTCTATTTCAAGAAAGCGTTATTAAACTGCTTGTAGAAATCGGTTTACCCGGTGTTCTTATAAGTAAACAATATCGTTTATGAAGTTAAACGTATGGTTTAATGATAAACTTAAATTTCGAAATTTGGAACCAGAATTACGCAACACAATCGCTAGAATAAATGGTTTTTCCCGTTGATGGTAATGATTACTTAATGCAAATGACGCCGTAATGGCTAATCTTGCAAAACTACTTCCGACGGAATCCGGTCTTATCCAACAGAACAGAATCTCCTGTATTAAATCACGTGCGGTGGTTAACGATTCAGGCGGGCTGAAGTAGAGAGAGTCGCAGTGCAAACTGCAAATTATAATCGCAAACCCACAGCGCATGACGCCTTTTCGGCTGGTAGCATTGTTAATTATAACGGCTTGTGGTAATTTCTGCGGTCAACATGTACAGATGGTCTTCGCCGAAAAAGGGGAAACCATGTCGGGCGGAAATTTTCACGGTGAATATCCGGCGAAAGCGCTGGATTATCTGGCCATTGGAATCCACGAAGTTGCCAGCATGAGTGAACGCCGCATTGAGCGCCTGTGCAATCCCAGTACGAAAATTAAAAAATATTATACCAAGATAGGCAATATCAGAATTATGTTGCTATAATGCGCAGATGGGAAGAAATAACCTAGATGTAATGTAAACTAGATTTTATCGCGAAAGACGGTTTTTGGTTTTTACGGTAAACTGTGCAATTAAAAGCGTTTTAAAATTCATTTTCGGTTTTGCGGATAATTATTAATCAGTATTCTGCACATGGTTTTACGATTATTAGCACTGTCCTGGAAAGCAATAGCGTTTCTAAATTTTTATCAGTGCATAATAATAAAAGTAATTTTGTAATGATACGCTTGTGCTGGTTATTGTAATTGATCATGATTGTATGCTTATTGATGTACTGTATGCCCGTAAGTCGTAGTTGTATATTTTGTAATCCTTTCATGGTGATAAGGCGTTTGTGTGTGTTTTTGCAGGTTTGAGCGAACTTCCGGCTTTTTTGACGGCCAACGGTGGACTGAACAATGGTTTCATGCTGGCTCATTGCTCAGCGGCGGCTTTAGGTAACGGATCATTTGTCCAGAAAGAATTCACACGCGCAAATATACAGTTACCAATGCATCGCCGATCGCTCGATGCAGTAATACAAGTCATTACAAGATATTGATGAATGTGTTGCACAGTATCCGAGAATAAAGTCCTGTGTCATCCCTCATCCATCGACAGTCTGTCGACGTCAGCGGCAACGGAAGACCACGTTAGTATGGGTGGGTGGTCAGCGCGGAAGGCACTGAAAGTGATTGAGAATGTTGAACGAGGTGCGTCGTGGTAAAATTATATCAGAACTGCGGCAGTATATTGCCAGTCCTTGTTTTATTGAATCCGGCACGTGCGATTGAACAATTTTCTCTGCCTACGGAATACATGGGTGCAAACTGCAGAGACGTTCTGCCCCCGTTTAACAATGATGCAAATGGCAGGAAAATGTGATATGTCTAATATATAAAAATGTGTGCATTGTTCCAGTGCTGGCCATTGAATTATTAGCGGCATGTCAGGCCATTGAATTTCTACGCCCTCTGAAGACAACAGCACCGCTGGAGGATATTCACCAGCTGGTGCGCACTGTTGTCGGGTACGTCTATATGTAGAGCTGTAATCCGTTTTCGTACACCTGACTTAACGGAGGTTAATTTGGAAATATTGATGACCTTTGAAAGAACATCGGGAACGGCCCGTTTAATATCAAAATGTACCTTGACCTTTAACGAAAGAATGCACCGGGATTGCGCCAACCTGTCGTGATCGGGTGCATTTTGCATAATTAACTATTGCTACAATAAGATTAAAAGGTCAAATAAAACAACAAACCATCTGACGCAATAGCAATCCACATGAACAAAAGGATGTGTTACGCTTACTATACATTGTAACATGTCGAACATAAATTTAAACCTTAAAACATGAATTAAGGTCAACTGTCATATGATTGTCGGTTTATTACGAATTTACAAGGATTCCCCTGTTTCACAGAGGCAGCTTTGTGAACTTTACTGCAATTAATTCTGTAATTCATTACGTTATTGCAGACCATGGGATAAGGATCGCTATATGGCGCCGGATATTGAGGCGGCCACGGCGCTAATTGTGCAGAACAAGGTACAGCTCTAACTCATAAAGCTGCCATAATCATACCACATTGTGCTGGTAAATTAGCTCTTTTTGCTTCCGGCGCGTTGATCCCGATTTAGCGTTCAGCTAGTTTTACTGTAGAATACTTTAGAACTAAATTTTGTTATTGTACCTTTCGCAGCTATGGTCCATTGCGAAGCCCCATATTGACCACTACTTTGCCCAAGAAAACACTGACCGTCGATTCACCTGTGATTCTCCGACCAGCAGCCAGATTCTCATCAGTGAACGGGACGTGGCCAAACGCCGCAAAGTCTCCATGGTCCCGCATTAATCATTGTTTGTGGCTAACAATTATACCATTATTTTGCCAGTGTTATAAAAAATGCTCCGAAAATGAATCATTGTCTTTCTTCGTTTGCTCATTTTACCACTGTACTGAATTATCATTTTTTTAATGCAATTCATAATACATTTTTTAAGGGCATATGCGAAACCAAGGTTTGATTGACACATTGTTTATATATAAGCGTGATTAAAGCCATACTGAACCATTTTATTCGTAGATCCAAATACAACTGGGAGCATGTCCCCAAAAATATATAGTCATCCTAAAACGTGCGGATAATCAATCTTAATGTTGTGGGTCGTAAAGAGACGGAAATTCAGCAATTGATTTCTAGGGTATTACTTAATGCCCTTCAAATCTGCAAATGATTCCGACGGAACTATATAACGTTGTCCGACTTCCCAGTATTTATTGTCAACAATTTTTGCTACATAAATCGCTAGTTTTTAGCGTGCGGTTCGTTTTAAGGATGTAATGTACAAAACCAGACTAGCCAAAAATAACTACAGCCGCTTTACAGTTACTATATTTGCAACAATAAATTAAATAAAGAATGGTAGGTTGCTTCCAGGAGAAAAAAAATAAATCTCAAGGGTTCATTTTTATGTCGGATCGGCATGCGAAAGGGTAATAGGTGATTTCATCCAATGTGGCCGGCGTACTGGATCCATCAGGGTTCATATCCGTGGGACAGGAGCTGCCCTTTGGACATTCGCAGCTTTGATGTATCAAGGAATCGCCCGTTGGTAGAACGGCTAGAAACTTGCAAGGTTGACCGGCTCGGCAGTGCTCTACCTAGGAAAGTATGCGTCTAGATAAACGTAACCAACGTAACTATCTGTAATACAGCGTGTACAGCCGAACCAATAATCTAATTAAATAAATTAAACGACTCAAAAACTTTGATTTAAATTTGAAATAGAATATTATGGCAATATGAATTTCCGTCAGCATCAATCATCAGCTGATTCCCTACTTGTGCGACAATACTGTATTAATAAAAATGGCCGGGAAATTTAGTAAGAAGAAGAGAATATTGTTCGAGTTTAAGGCAGCCAGATTATGCGATATTAATTAAGCGCTGACGGCAAGAAAGATAAGGTCGACCGCTAAGAGCTTAAAAAATTCAGTAATTTCGAAATCACACCCATTCCAGTACCACCTTTTCTGCTTAATCGCTTTATATATTTATCCAGCCAAATTAAAACGTTAGCCTGGTAATTTTAGAGAAAGGCTAGCTTAAGTTAGCTTCTATTACGCAAGTAATTATTATCAAAAGGTTCGACATATTTTGTAGGATTATTAAATTTTTATCCTCTTTCCGTCCTCAGTTCGCATACAAGCTGGTGATCGCTACTCGAAGATCATGTTTTAATATAGTATGCAGAGTATATGAAAATACAAGCGCAGGAAAATTATGAATTAAATTTAATATTTAGTTGAACGCAAATCAGCACGCACATACAGTATACTTAGTTAATGATTTAATATCTCATAAAATTTAACCATTTTCCCGTTTATTTATTTAGCAAGGAATCATGAAGTGAAGAGTTATTACTGCGTACCCATAATACGTAAAATCATCTTAATAGCAATTTAAAACTGCTGAATAAATTACTAGCTTATGTGGAAACATGCTATCCATACCTAGATGCTTTAATAATTGGTAGCTCGTTTTTCGCTGAATTGGAGTTCAGCTGCAGTATACCTCTAGGGAATTTATCTGGACCAAATATTTTTCAAATATACTAAATTTTTCATGGCAAGTCCATCCCCATTTATAGCCTTTTTCTTCAGCCTGATAACTGCTTGTTTTTCTTCTGAAGCGCGTCACTGGCTCCATTAAAATATTAAAACGTTGTGCATTGTGAGAAGCTAATTCTTTCTATGTACCCGATCATTACCACACGTTTGCAAGAATTTGCGTGCCGGTTAGCGCAAATTCAATCACTGCAATTGGACATCTTGGGAAAATTACAGCTTGCGTGATGTGGATACTCTTCAAAAATTCAAGCACAGCAGCAGTAAGCAAAACTATATTTGAAAGCGCTTGCGGGATTGAATTAGCGGTAAAAGTTAGCATAAAAAGCTTTTGAAAGGCACAAATTGCGCATGAAAATGATATAAAACATAGTATCGATGTTTTGCATGTCTGTAACACTTTGCAATTTGCCGTGATATTCCGTGCAAGGGGATATGCACTCCTGCTGACTGCTGTCGCCGAGCCATTTTAAATCAGTGGGAATAGGCTAATTTCTCAACATAGCGACTAATAAATGGATTGATTTAATGATGAATTCATGATCATTGTGTAGCTTTAGTGGTGTAGCTTAATGCTGCAGAATACTGTCACGCTAAACTACTAACACTATAACGATGCCATAACATCAAAAACGATAGGTTTATAAAAAGGTCACCGGAAGATTTGGTGCCGGCATGCGATTAATTTTCCAAATTCGAGTAGAATATACACAGGTGTTCGCAATTTATGTGTTGTGTTCAATTAATTAGAAGTCCATACCGAGGCGCATCCGAAATGGGCCGTAACGACTGTACGGTCGCCTTCGTCCACCATGCCGGCATCGATCAGTTTGTATTCATGGTTGATGCGTGGACAGTTGCAAAACACAGAGGCGCTCTGTTTGATGGCCGGGTTCTGGACGCTGGTCTCCATGGCGGTTGTCACAGCGGTCTGCTCGCGAGAGCATTTGGGCATGGTTGTTACGGGCTGGCAAAGCTAAATTTAAAATGCACAAAGTTAACCAAGGATCTATACAATGATAGGCATGCAAATTAAGCCAATCGTTCATTCCGTGTGTAATATTCGGTGTACGAGTATATACAGTCTACAGACAGGTGCGAGTATAATAGTTAATATGCCGATTTGCACAGTTTCAGTAATCGCGGCGCAATTAATCTTGCTCTTGTGTATAACACATGCTAAAATTTTTTAGCTCTATAGGTTTGTTATTATACATACAAATTGTATGATACAATTATATTTTATGTAATGCGCATAAGCGCGCTATCGTTAGTGTTTTTAGTTATTTATTAAATTTTAAGGTTCTAATATTACGTTTATGTAAGCCGTATTGACGTCAAGCGGAAGGAATTCTATTGCCTTGTACCTTAAGCTGTGTGTCACCATTATTAACGGCTTTTCCGTCTGCCCCGTCGCTCCATTCCAGATTGCACTTGGCACCATCGCCACAATAGCAAATCTCATCAATCCAGTACGAAGCGGATGCGGGATTCGTCTGCAGCAGGGCACAGGCCGAATGTTTCTCGCACTTATTCAGAATAGTGCCACGTTTGCTGACTCTACGAAGGAGCCACTGCAGTGCCGCCTGCTTCTGCGACTCGCTCATATCGTCCGCATTAACACCGTTGACCGTATCGGCGCGGACCGGAAGGGAGCAGATAAAGGTCACAAGCAGGGTAACAGACCATAGTGCCGACTGCTGCATGATATACGTTAGATAGATGCTGTGTACAAAGAGCGGCTGGAGACCGGCGTTCGGGAATATAGCTGATAATACTGGCTAGGTCGACTGCTGTTACCGCGGTAAGACTACAAGGAGTACAACTGCAGTGGCTTCTCACAGAGAGCGGAAGCTTTTATCCTGCATCGGTGCAGCGTGGGTTGCGCGCGCAGCATCATCGGATTGGATCACGGGGACGGCGAGCTATATTATTTATCGCAGGAACTGGGTGCTCATTGAACAGAGATGACGTATTTCCTTGAAAGGAGTACGTACGTCGGCGCAGGACGGTGCGAGTGGAGAATGTCGTTTATCCATGCAAGTATATCGAAGCTGGGTTTGCACTATTCCAGTGATTAATCTGGGTTCGGCATTTTACAAATTATGACATATCGCGCCAGCTCCCTTGGTAAGGACTAATTTAAAATTTTGATGAATTTGTTTTTAAATGTTAAGAATTTGGCCTTGATCGGTTACGTCTGCCTTACTTTTCATATGTTTTAACAGATTTCGCGATAGCACGGTTGTAGGCATGGCGCGAAAGCTGTAGGGTTTTAATGCTTTCCATTAAAGCATTTTAAACTGTTTTATGGATTATGATTACTGTCTACGAAAACCCGCCAAAGATAGACAGGGTTTCGTTTTTTCATTGCTGGTTTCGTTTTTTCATTGCTGTACAATTAAGCACAATTTCTTATTAATTTTATTGTTTCTGTGGTACAGTTGTAAATTTAAAGCTCTTCTATAACTACAGAACACATGTCAACAAATGTCGCAACCAGCAGTGTAAATAGCTGGCTCCTAAAAGAAGGTGTCGATTTAAGTTAGGGCTGGACGATAGGTAGAATAAGTACGTATTGTGTAAATCCGGGTGCGCAAAAAAACAGGACTCCATCAGACGACACTGCAGTTTGCAAAACTGCTACAGGCACAGATTCATTCAATATCGATAAGACCATAGCTATAAATTTATAATTATGATTCCATCATTTTGCTCTATTCTAGTCGTTCACTGACCAGGAAGTGCATTATAAACGGTATGATCGCCTTGAAATGCTGGGAGAAATGACGCATTTCATAAAAGATCCCTACTTAAATGAATATACAAAGATATTCGATCTAAATTTAGATGTAGGTGTTCTTATTTGGCGAAAATTTGGCACACCTGTTGTGCCTAAAAATATCGTAGCTCCATTCCGTGCATGGCATATGACAGCTAATTTGGCCATTATATATACATGTACAATGCACGACCTTTTTGAAAATCAGCCGACAGACGACTACACATTGCCGACGGGGAGCATGTCATTTAATATCAATAATTTGTAATTTTTAAAGGTGTGGAAAGAAATACAAAAGCGCAAATTCATAGAGACCGGGCTAAAGAGGTAAAATATTCTTGGAAGCAGGGAATATTTATCCTTGACCTCCATATAATATTATTCCGGCCACACGCTAACCGAAAATCAGACTGAATGCACGAACCGAACCTACAACAGGGATATTATCTGGAATAGTGTATTCCCAGTTATAAAATATAGCCGTATTTTACTTATCTCAAATAAATTTCTCTGCGTAATACTTATACGGAATTATTGTTTACATGACAGGCTATCACTTGTTTGTATTTCTGTAGACAAATTAGAGCATTTGTTTGCTAGCAGTATTGTGTATTTGAAAAAGCTTATAATCAAGTAATTTGTTAATTTGTGCTATATTTGACAGCACTTTATAAATGCCATTGGCCAAATTTAGTGCAATAAAATGCATGGAAACAAAGAAATCTTCGTTTGCGGATTTCCACTTCTGCACTTGATTTGCTGATGTTCAGTTAGGAGATCCGGAAGTCAGCGTTTCCGCGTGGCGGTTAGATTGCTTGCTAAATATACACATGCCCCT
Source organism: Paramacrobiotus metropolitanus (assembly GCF_019649055.1). Lineage (NCBI taxonomy): Eukaryota > Metazoa > Tardigrada > Eutardigrada > Parachela > Macrobiotidae > Paramacrobiotus > Paramacrobiotus metropolitanus. Next base: position 3,573,250 of record NW_026570224.1, read on the forward strand.
TGTGATCGTTTTGCTGTTCTTTGTGCTGAGATGACATGATTCTGATCCAGTTGAAGAGAAGTAATCTGTCGCCATCATAATGGCACATGAGTGTATATTCCGTCACAATCGCAAGCTATAGGTGCGCACGGGTTGGTCCCGACAATGCTGTAATCGCTTGACTATGTCCTCGACATCCCGCTTTTGCCGGAAGTTCAGTTATGATACTTTAAAACTGCACGGGGATGCAAAACGTAAACAATATTGCATGCATGCAACATACGAATACGAATACTGTATGCGCAGTACTGCACATTCTCATATCTATATATGGCTTAGGTACCGGTAGGTGAATCGCGGAATCCATTAAGCGTTTTCTCCGGTCTTGTAAAACATTTTAACCACAAAAGAGTGTGCCAGTGAGATTTATAATGCATGCGGTATTGAAATACATATGCAACCATTATTCCTCAGGATGACGCGCGATATATACCATGTAAAAGGCTATGCATGTTTACATAGAATAAAATTATGTACAACAATGTTAACACAGCTATTAACATTCGGACAGTCGCAAGTTTTTTTTAAAAATAATTAACATAGCCGAAATAATAAATGCAAAATTCAAAGGATCGGAAAAATTATTGATTAATTTTAATTAATATATTCAAATAATTTTAGAAATGTACCATTGAAAAATCTACAAAACGCTTTCTCCCTTTACTGATGCATTCCGAGTATCATATCCGTACTTTTTTACTGCTCGTCAAGTACAGTACACTCACTCGTCAGTAGTGACAATAATACATACTCGTATAACTGACGCTGCTGCTTATATGCTGCGACTTGAGTGAAAGATTTTTACGATTTCTTTCAACAAGACAAAATAATGATGAATTCAGATTTACACTTCGTTTTTGTAATTGGTTTTTCCTACTTCGGTGTTTTCTGTTTCGTGCTTTTGCAGTCATTTTATTTCTACATTTGATTAGACGGGATTGCGCCTTTTCTGGCCTTGCAAGGACAGCCTTGTGATCTAACCGTAAGCCATCGCAGAAAATGACTGAGGTAAGCCTGATGAGGTGTTGCATTCTGTTCCATCACGGTAACTGTTCCAGTTCAGTTGCACATTGCCAATGATTATTTTGTAAAACAGGATCTCCGCAAGCACATTCAGGAAACGATCCGTTCGTAAGTTGCACATTATCTACAGCCGTGTTCACCTGGGAAACGAATGTACGGAGTATCTGTTGGTGTTGCAGGGTTCCTGGCGTTCGCGGTGTGGTGATTGCAGACCGTGATGGTGTGCCCATTCTGCGCGTTCACGATGAGACCGTGCCAGAAACCGTTATGCGTCCTCCATTCCTGTCCAGTGTAGGATTCGCCACGGATCAAGCATCGCGGTTGGGATACGGGAAGACCAATTATGTTATCAGCATCCATGAGCGCCACCAGGTAATACGGTATTTGACATCAAAGTATTTCACTCACAGCATGATACGTAATTACGGGGCGCTTATACGGTTTACCGCGCAGAAGTTGCTGCACTTATGGCAAATAATAACTTTCGGCCTACGGTCTAGCAAAAATTCGTACGTACATACATGGAACTTTCTTTGTCGCGCACTCTCAAACATTTTTTCCATTGCTTTATGGTATTTTGTAGCCAAAAGATTTGTATAAATAGGCGTGAAATCCGTTTCTGCATAACATCGGTACGGGAGATATGGCTGTTAGAAAATTCCAAAAGTTTAAATGCATTCAGGTGTACCAAAAGTCTCATTATGGACCGATCCCTTTCAAATTTTCCAGGTAAATGCGCATGACCATGAAGATCGTTCTTACACCGATCCACTGTTCTAGCATGCTTTTCAAGTTTTAAAATGAATTTCGAAAATTTTAAAATTCATTTTAAAATTCGAAAAAAATCGTGAAAGTCTGGATCCGTGTAAGAATGATCTTCATGGTTATGTGCATTTACGTGCAAAATTTGAAAGGGGATTGGTCCATAATGAGACTTTTGGTACACCTGAATGCATTTAAACTTTTTGGAATTTTCTAACAGCCATAACTCCCGAACCGGATGTTGCGCGCAGAAACGGATTTCACGCCTGTGTATACAAACCATTTTGCTACACAATGTTAAAAAGCAACCGAAAAAAGTGTTTGGAAGTGCGCGTAAGCGAATATTCCCGTGTATGTACACGAATTTGGTGCTATGTACCGGGCCAAATCCCCTTAATAAGTGCATTGTTTTATCCTTTACTTTCAGATGGTGCATTTTAATCTCACTGGGATTATTCTGACAGTGATCGCTGATGTAGAGAGCAATACAGGTGAGTGTGCCTTTTATGTTATATGTAGTAATAATTAGACCGAAAATGGATTATTTTGTAAATAGATACCCGCAATGCAAAGCAAAATTTTGCATGAACGTTTCGCTCTAGCAGTTGAGTACTTATTGTCATTTGTTATCATGTGACATTTTATCATGTGACATTTTATTGTTTTAGAAGTTTCTGCTTAATACGTACTTAATTGTTATTTGTGGGTATGAGTGGACTATTTGCACGTTCTTATGAAATATTGTAGGACTTCTTCTGACCCTGAGTAATGATTTGACGGATGTGACGGATTCGATCAGAAATGCATTGCAGCTGACTAGTTGAAGTTTTGTGGTTCTATGGTTGTTTCAACTTGTTTGGAAGAATTGTCCACCCATCTGACTGTGATGATTTTATGCCGATTTGCACACATTCGTCAAGCTTATATTGCTGTAATTCTTCGGACCCTTCTGTATGTACTAATTGCAAGTTGGGACGGTTTTGTGCATTTCAAATCACTTGTAATTTAACCTTTATATTCTTCGTTACTGTTGTGGTTACTGTACGGTCCATAATCCATTTGCATGTAAGATTTGTGTTCTTACAGTTATTGCTAATTAATGTTATGGTAATGCTTGTGCACAAGTTGAGCTCACAGAGCTTAATCCTATGCTATCAGTTACGATATCTATATAAAAACTGTATTAATTATCCTTTACATCAGCGGTTTACTAGGTGTGTTAATTCTTCAAAACATTGTCTGGCGTGATCATCAGTTCGTTAAAAATAAAGTAAAAATGCTATGGCGGATATTCCATACTTCCATTCATTGTAAGTAAATAAGTACTTATATACGCAGGACTCGGCAGGAGGACTGCTTTGCGCTCACATACATGAAAAAGTAGCATTACTTTTTATTTGTGCAAAACAATGTACTTAGTGTACTCGCTAGCTCTTTTCATACTAAAATAATCATTTGGATCTGAAATTTCACTGTTTTTTAGTAGTGTTTATTTGCAGTGTTTTATTGTTTTTTAGTAGTGTTTAGATTTCTTTTCCTGTATCGCCTGGCAGCTGCACTTTTTAATATTGTGCGGATAAATCTTGGAATCCATAGGAAGCTGATATCAAATTAGAATTAGGTGTGTACATGCTTTTTTAAAGATAAACCGCTGACCGGAACTGATTGTTGTGAGAACGAGTACAGTATCTGTACTATTGCTGTATTCGTATATAATCGGTTTTCCTTCCTACCGAGTCTGCTGGCGTTTTAAGATTAAGTCTAATTAGATACCGTTACCGTAACTTTATGAATTATTAGAGACTATGAAATTAATTATGACTAAAAATGTATTTAATTAAACCAGGTCAATTTATCTGATGGATTTGATAATGAAATTTAATGCGTCATGATCGCGTTTGGAATTTTTAATGATTGTACTACATTAATTTTATTGGTTAATTTCCGTATGAGTTATGACGTTGCGATTTGGTCGTTGTTAACCCCTTTGTTTGATCAATGATCACGGTGTTATCAAATATCAAGTTCGAATCCGCTGCTGGAAGTTGTATGCATACCATAGCGATATAAGTATACCGCCTAAGTTGATCTTGTTGAGTCATTCAACTACTTACTGTTTGAGAACAGTGATGAAAACTGACGATAAATTTTCGGCCAACTTAAAGTCCATCGCGATGGTTTTATTTAGACAAGTAGTGTACTCGTACTAATTTAACCTTCCGCATTGGAATACTCATCCTTCTAGCTTTCACAATTCAAGTCTCGATAAATGTGGAATCGCGATTTGCAGATCTGGAGATTTTCTTTTTTCGAACCGATTTCAGTTTGCGGTGTTCATTTCTGTTTGGTTAAATAAATTTAAATATAAACGCGAAAGCATTGTTTTGATTTCTGGATGATCGTTAATCTGAACTCGCATTGCAAATTGCAAGTGAAATCATCTTCTGTGACAAATTCACTGCGATACTGTGTAAAATGACGGAGAAGCAGTACAAGACCAAATTGCACTATGTGATGGTCAACAATACAACGGCGCATGCGGGAGCAACGAAACGTGAGCCCCCCATTATAACCTACAGCGAGTATGTTACGCGCAACAACACTTCATCCAACGGGAAAGTTACCAGCACCCAGGTGCATGCTAAACCCACGGAGATTGTGCGGAGACACGAGCGGATAGCGGATATTCCGGTGCAGCCGCCGCTGGATATCAATGGCACCACTGATTACACCCAGATTGCCGCTAAACTGATCAAGAAATTTGCCAATAACGCCAAATTACCGGCCGGATGTCTGTACTCGTCCAGCTCCGATGTGAAAGTGGCGAAAGGCGCCGATCTGGTCGATGGCGGAGCCAGCCAGCGACCTGTTGCCCGTCTGGAGTATGAAAAACGATCAGCGGCCGGGGATGTCGGTCCGACTGCGGCGGCGACCAATGGGAATCTTCGCAAACCTGTTCCGATTGTCAGTGCGCCGTTGTTGGCGCCTAAAACCATACCGGTGAGCGGTTTGTGAGTGCTAGTTACAATGCGCAGCATTATTTTCGGAAAAATAAAATTAATCAGTCTTTCTTATAAAATAAGCGTTATTGAATTATTCTGGTATTAGTAGGCAACTAGGCATCTGAAATTAATGGCAGATTTTTGTCCAGTTTTTTTAATCGGCAGAAATAAGAAATCACCGAGTTTGATAGCTTATCAGTGCACACTTGACCAACTATTGCAGGGAAATTCGGATTATATATGCATAGTTAAAAAGATAATAAATGCTTATAGTCTTATACAATTCTTGCTGCAGTTACGAATTTCAAGCAGGCAGATGCCGCGATTATTAAAGCCACGATTTTCGTTGTTTCGTGACATTGTGACAACTGTGACATGATGTGATCCTTGGCTGGTTAGCTTGATGTACTTTGAGAATAAACCGCAACATACAATTAGTGCGACTCTGCATTAAATTTTTTTATATCCTTTAGTTTGGCCACGTAGGAGGGTCATCTCGACGCGGGTACACAATTAACAAGAGAACGTTTGAGCAGTTAAGAGACGACTGTTTTCGGAATGGCAGTAAGTAGCTCTAGCGACTGATAGCTGTGACGTAAGAGTGAGTGGTCACTAAAATTAGCGGTCTGAGTTTTGTTCCAGAACTGTTCGAAGATCCGGATTTCCCGGCAACTGACCGTAGTGTTTTCCCGACTCAGCGTTATAATCGCCATTTTGAATGGAAGCGACCAACGGAATTGGCGAAAAATCCGCAGCTTATTGTGGATGGAGCAAAACGATTTGATATTGTTCAAGGAGAATTAGGTGAGCAAGTGCAAAGAATACTGAACCCAAACAGGGAAGATATTTTAAAACAGAATCAGATAATTTAGTTTTATTTATTCCTTGTTGTTTATTGTATTGTTATTGGTTGTATGAGAAGGAATTTTTAATTAATTTCTCGCTACGCAAACCTGTTTGTGTTTGTTGTCATTTTGCAATTTTCAGGAAATTGTTGGCTGCTGGCGGCTGTAGCAGATTTAACGTTGAATGAGAAACTTTTGGAAAGGGTTGTGCCGCTTGACCAGGGTTTCTCCAAAGCAGAGAAATACTGTGGAATATTTCATTTCCGGTTCTGGCAATATGGACAGTGGTAGGGATTCAGAAGGAGTAATTCACATGAACTCTGATGTAAGAGTATTTAATAAACATTTGCTTTCAGGGTCGATGTGGTCATTGACGACCGACTTCCAACCGTTAATGGACGCTTGATGTTCATGCAATCTCGCGATACAAATGAATTCTGGACTGCTTTGCTAGAAAAGGCTTATGCGAAGTATGTTTTAAAAAATTCTGGATTGATCGCGCTGCAAGTTTTAGGTTTTGGGCCGTTGGTATACATGTAGAATATAATTTAATGTTTATAAAAGCTGCGATGAGTAAGTACATTATTATGCTAATTCACATAAACTCTAGCGCAAGATTTACAACTTATATGTACTCGATCTTTTGCTTTTTGGAATTTGTCTTACAAGTAGACCTGTCGCAACCAGTGCTTACTTAATTCGGTATAGTCTTGTTTTTTTTTATTATTTCTAAATTAATTTGTGCAGAGTGAACGGATCATACGAGAATCTGCGCGGTGGCACCGATAGCGAAGCTATGGAGGATTTCACCGGAGGATTGGCGGAAAGTGAGTGTGATTGCTACTGTTTGCCGTTTACGAGATACGGAAACGGAAGTGACTCTGTTACCGTAACTATGCGTGTAAATTCTTAATGCATGATGTATCTTTAGATTACGCTCTCAAGACCGCCCCGCAAAATTTATTTCTGATTATCCAACGCTCGTTTGAATTAGGAGCTTTGATGTCGTGTTCGATTGAAGTATGCATGGATGAAATCGAAAATTTTTACTTTTTCCGAATAGAACATTGACTAATACTTATGTAGGATTTGCTTAATAAGCTTAAAAACAGTTTAACGCCATATATTTTATTTCAAAACGTTTACTAGTATTTTTTTTCTCGTTAGATTAAGATTATCAGCGTAATACTTGGTGGGAACATACAGCATTTTGTTTTTGACAGGCCACTACCGCACAAATCGAAAGCCGTTTGCCGAATGGCTTGGTCATGGGTCATGCATACAGCGTTACAGATGTCAAACTGGTATGAATTATGCTGTAAATCTGTTAATGCTTGCTTACGTATTAATCTTTGCAAATACACTAAACAAACGACCGATAACAATTGTATCAACCATGCTAAACATGTGTAAATCATGTGTACTCAATTACTGAGCTTACCCATAATATAAATGTAGATAGAAATAGCTAGGTGTGCCGCAAATTTCGATGACCCTTACAAAAAGCATAAGATAAGGCCGCTTCCTTTTACTTACAATTAGATCGATGTTCACACATCAAAGCCGGGAAAAATTCCCTGCTTACGTTTGCGCAACCCTTGGGGCGAATCGGAGTGGAAAGGTGCCTTTAGCGATGGGTATTCTTTGCATTCGATAAAAGTTTTAGTGGGTTTTTTCTTATTTTTGGCTTATAAAACCTTTTCGATCTAGATCGGCTGAATGGAAATACGTTCCAGAAAGAGTTAGAAAGCAGCTGGAAGTATCATTCGCCGAAGATGGAGAATTCTGGTAATAGGAATTATACTTTACCGCCTCAGCCATGGACTCATGGCTGCTAGAGTTTTGGTTTTTATTGCTAGAAAAACGTCGAATATACTGTACATTATACACATTATTCAAAACGGTAAAAGGTTTTTACTTTAAGTGCAGTGCTCGTAATTCTTGTGTGTGCCACAAAGCTGTATGCTTTGTGGCACACATTATTGTGTCTTTTTTCTAATACTAAGATTAAATCGTAATGAATCGTGCTATACAGGATTCCATACAGCGACTTGATGCAGCAGTTTAGCAAATTTGAAATCTGTAATTTGGGTCCGGAAACGATGGTGGCGGCGGATGGAAGTTTTGCGCGGAAGCATGCGGTCCGATGGGAAGCAAACGTCTTCTCCGGCTCGTGGACTCGGGGAGTGTCAGCTGGTGGCTGCCGGAATTATCTCAGTAAGATTTACTGCTCTTGATAACTGCACAGCAGACGACAGATAATTATTGTTTACAGCGTCATTTCATTTGAATCCACAATATCGTATCACTTTACGAGAAGCCGACGGACCGGACGGCTTGGCCACCTGTATTGTGGCTTTGATGCAGAAAGAGCGGCGAAAACTGCGATCTCAAGGACTAGATTTGCTCACAGTTGGATTTGCGATTTATAATGTAAGCAGTGGTTTCCAGCAAAAAACGTTTTACTAACAAAAATGCTGTTGTTATTTTTCCGGTTATGCTTATTTTCTTACAAACTTTTGATTGCGGTTTTTGATGCTAACTAAAAGAAGTGGCAATTATTTATTACAACAACCATCTACTCAACATGGTCAATACATAGAATACGGTGTATAGTAATCAGTGAGGCAGGCGATAAGGGCACTTCAGTGTGTGCACACGTAGCACTGCAGATCTTGTTTTAACCGTATGATGTTGACCTGTAGATGGGAACTGTGTAAAAGGTTATTAACATTTGTACGCTTATGAATTTTGCAGTTGCCAAAGAAAGCTCCGATTCCACTTAACACCGAGTTTTTCCGCTACAATGCGTCGGTGGCCCGAGCACCGGCCTTCGTGAATTCCCGGCAGGTGACCACGCGGTTTCGCCTGCCGCCGGGAGATTACTGCATCATTCCATCCACCTTCGAGCCGCACGAAGAAGGCGACTTTCTCCTGCGAGTTTATAGTGAAATTCCCATTGAAATGCGGTATAGCAAAATCTTGTTATTAACAATAACGCATTTGGTTAGAGAAATCTGTAGATTCGTTAGAAAATTGTTTATATGTTTCAGAGAGCATGACAATTCGCCCAGGGAAATTGCCAGCGTTGTCCTTAAGGTACACTTTCAAAATCAAAATTCCTGTAATTAGCAGTAAAGGTTTTGCGGTTTCCAAAAACATTTTAATTTTTTTTATTAAGCTGAAAACTTTGTTTTAGAAATCGATTGTTATTCAATCGCGTTTTTTTGCTAATTCACTGTAGTATTACGAAAATCCGAAGAGACAAATTACTTGCATTTTAGTCGTTTTTAAACATATGGAAAACCAGAATTAGTGTACCGTACCTAGAATTCCTTGGTAACGTTCTGCTCCACAGGATGTTCCAGTTATTTCGCAGAGTGAAATGGACAAAGAAACCGAGCTTGTCAAGCTCTTCCATGACATCGCCGGCAAAGAGCAGGAGATCGATGTTAATGAATTGGCTGCGGTTCTCCGCAAAGGCTTGAAAACCCGTAAAAGATTGACTCAGTCATAATTGCTCATGAAGAAACAAACAATTAGCTGAATATTTCCCACAGTAATTTTTATTTCTAGACTTTGATTTCAAAGGCTTTAGCCCTGAAATTGTCCGAAGCATGGTTACAATGTCGGATGTGGACTTCTCCGGAAAACTCGGTCTAGACGAGTTTATGGGTTTATGGGAGACTATTAAACAGTGGAAGGTAACAGTTCGACATGTGCATCGAAAAGCCTGTTATTTGTACAGTTCTGAAAAGTGTTAATGTTTAAACTACTTTTAAAGGTAACAATTTAGCTGATTATTCTATTAAGCAGGCTAAGTTTAGGTTTTCCACAAGTCGCGTTTAAATATGCCTTCTGTGTGATTTTCGTGGGTGCGAAATTTTATCAGAAGTGTAATTTGTTCTGGGTAAACTGACCGATGCTCTGATGAGCGTGTGACCGTGTACCAAATACAAAATTATAGAATTAATGGTTCCCTTGCAGGATATTTTTGCCCGGTACGATACGAAAAATGAGGGAAAAATTCAGATGGAAAATCTCCGGGAAGCCATGGAAAGCGCCGGTAACAGTCGTTATTTCCTTGCTGTGCAGTTTGATTTCGGCAAACTTTCGTAAACCTTTAACTGTGTTTAGGTTACCTGGTGAACAGCCATGTCTTAAGAGTTATTGCACTGCGTTATGGACAGTCTGATCGTACTATCACTTTTGAAGATTTTATCCTGTGTGTTGTGCGACTGAGGAGGATGATAAGTAAGCAGGGCATAACAAATATTTTGCGCTTTACAGAAACCGCCTCCCCACATATTCACCTTTCATTTTTTTCAGGTATCTTCCGAACCAAAGACGAGTTAGGGTTGAATTCCGCTATATTTTCGTTTGATGATTGGCTTTTGAACACAATGTACACATAACTGTCTTGTCAACTATTTAAGTGCTTTTAATTGTGTAGTTGTTTTTTATCTGGTGTATTCTATCCCGGTGGATTTCCGGTGACGTTTCACAGTTTTTGGCTGAAAGCCCTGTCTGTGGCTGGTTGCCGTGTTTTGGCTGTATAGATAATGGGCACATTCGTGCATAGAATTGCACAGAATTGCATTGAATCTTTGGGATATTTAAGAGAACATTTAAATACGTAAACAAACTTGCTCGAGTTGATAATAAAATTGACCATAAATTTAATGGCGAAATTTCACATTTTGGCTTATGTAAAAGAATCCGCTGAATTTCAGCGGAATGTTACGGTCAAGCGGTACCTGTGCATACGAGAAACAAAGGAGTTTTCGATGCATTTTACCTGCCTTGTGACTACTTCCACATGTGCTGCCTTGTGTCCTGGAAGTGCGTCGTTTTGTATTTGCCGGTCAGTTGCTGTTATTGTTGTCATGCAGTGCTACTTAAAATTAGAACCATGCAGTAGCACTTACGTACAAAAGCAATGAAGAAAGGCCGGCCCCTTTCAGGTCGCGCAAACTAAGGTTACCATTCACCAGGTAGAACCGTCACACGCTCGGAACTCGGAAGTAGGCAGACAAGAACGCCTAGTGAGCACACGACCAGACCACTCCTGGATGGCCGGCTATATACGTGTCAAACAAACTTTCAACCCTTTTCATAAGTATATAAAGCAGAGTAGCAGCACTTCTTTATGGAAGCCATTTTTTAGATGTTTATGTACTCTGTAGTGGTCAGCTATACGTTGTACTTGCTGTCCCAGATTCATCCTCGTATTAAGCTACAGTATTTTATCATCAGTTAGAACCAAACGTTTGGTGCTCCGCAGTTGCACGGGTGAGACACATTCTGCAGTATCGATACGTGTGGTGACTCGTGACCTTGGCAGCATTTACTGTAGTACTTAGTTTGTTTTTTATATGGTAGGCAATTTCCGGTACAGTACCGCTGTAAAAGTACAATGGCATTGTTACTCATAGGGCACAGTCACGGCACAGATCGTTCATATATTTTTTAATCTTGACTATTTTTTCCTACAGAGATTGATTGTCATTTGCTAATCAGATGCCTAACAAGGGTCCTGCAAATGCCGGTGAACCCAAAGGGGGAGGTGGAAAAGGACACGCCGGTGGGAAGGGCGGCGGGGCAGCTCCGAAAGGAAACCATCCGGCTTGTCATGCCGCACCGCCGAGGGTACATATTCACCTGCATCAAGTGAACCCGAACCCCAATCCCCAGCGGCATGATCCAATCGTGGCGATTAATCGGCCCGCCGTAGTACACCACCACAATCATATCCACAATCAACAAGCACCCAAAGGCCGCTAACTGCAACGTGCGCGCGTTTGATGTAGTTCGAGTTGTTCTAGCAAGTTGCCTACGAGTAAGCCTGTTAACTGCATTTCAATTATTTCAATGTTAGCACTTAGACATAGCTTTCGTATCAAAACAGTTCTTTTATGTCAAGCAAGCGGGACCATGTCTCACGTTTTGGTAATAAAATAATAGCATCGGTAAAGAAGATTTGCGCTTTAATCTATTCTGTGCACATCTTGCCATTAAAATAAGTATAAAAAATTTTGAGCAAAATTCCAATGTGCAACCCTGGACAACAACAAACAATGAACTATATGTACAATCTAAAAACCCACTGCAGTCCAATAACACAATCAAACTTTTACCCAGTAATCACAGTTCTATATAAAAGGCCCACAGAATCTTTGACAACATTATTAAATTTATTTTGAATAATACGCTTCTTGAGAGACTTTGATCGAAATACGACCACGATCTTGTTCACGACTGAGCCATCTGCATAACCTCCAAACAAGAGCATCCACAACCACTGGGACAAATTCCGTTGTACTGAAACCACTCCTCCTGAAAGCAAAAATTTATGTTAAAGATAGTGTCCAATTAAGACGAAAGTTAAGAAGAATACAGTATGTAAATGTTCATTTGTAATATAGGAAATAAAACCATCGAAGCTCGTAAAGGAAGCGATAGAACTAAATATGTTTAGCATCACCAGAAATTAGATAAACCGAGCGCGGTCATAAATCGGGCACAAAAACCAGTGGCAGTGCAAGTTTTGTATCGTCTTCAGGTGCACTGCATTTCATTTTCGAGCACAGACTATAGTTACTCTACAGCTGTATCAGCTATTGTAGATTAATCTTAAATTACCGTACCATGTGAACAAGATGTCCGCCGTGTCCGCAAAGTATACAGAATGTCGACAGTCCCTTTACCGGACCGTGGCATATGGAGCATGAAACAGCTGTTTTCTTGCAATTGAAGCACTGCGATCCTCGCACTTCCCGGTCACATTTATGACACAGGCTATAAAATTCTGCAAAATCACAAAAGGTAAAAAACTCAAACGTACGACACGTGCAAAATTTAAATTTATATGTTCTCACATGTACTATGTAATCAAAATAAGAATTAATAATATTCAAAGGTCAGTCTCAGTACTCAAGAAGTACTCGCAAAAACCTTATAAACTACTTCAAGAGATAAATTCCTACCTATCCCACGATGCGGATCAGGCAGCTGTCCCAGGCACTTCAATATTTCCGCCCGTTTATTAAGCAATCGGAAACTGTGTAGTAAATCACAGTACTCGCGTTTGTACAGATCAAACTCCATCCGCCGACTCGGACTGATAAGACCCTTATCATCTGCGCTATCCCGTAACTGTTCTTCCGCCAGCCCATTCCGATCACCGCCCGTCGAGATGGACCAACTGCTGGAGCGTTTATCCTTGAAAGACGTGGAAACCACATGTGTCCAGCCATCGCAGGTGTCGTCGCTGCGTAGTGTATTCTGCACGGAGGGCGGACTCAAGTGAACCACCGATGCCGATTTGGAAGCACGGTTTCCCCCTGCACCTGACTGCGAAGGTCGCTGTGAGCAAGAAAATCGGCAAAAAATGCATGCCAATGTTGCTAGGAAGGCGGAATCATAGCCTTCTCTGTAGTGCTTTATTCTGAAAATACAAACAAAATGGATGTTCCTCAGGTACAAGTACTGCAGAAAAAAACGTGTTAGAATGCACTGCTACTCACATATCGTCCAGCATTGGCCGACCAAAAGGATGCAGTGACCATGGGCAAGAATCGAAATCAGACGCCGGTGCAACGTTGGGCTTAGATATGACCGCTAGCAGTCTCCAGATATGTGCCAAATCTTTACGGTCCACAGAATCCGCTAACTCAGCGTTGTGCAGTAAACTCATCACAGGACTTGTGCTATCGTTGCTGAAATAAGTAAAAAGAAACAATTTTACAATAAAATAGAAACTAAATCCAAACAGAACGATACCGAAACTAAAAGCGATCGCAACGAAACCCTTTGCGAAGACGTACATTAAGAAAAATAGAAAGAATAACAGTTAACCAAATATACCTTACAATTTAAACTAGGTTTGGTCATAACACCACAGCGATCTTCAACCAGTGTATGATGTCATAGTCCTTAACGGTATTTACGCACCGATAATGAGCAACCAAGGCAGGATGGACGGGAAGAAGCCCTTGCACGTTAAACACGACAATCGGCCGTTTGTCTGCCTTGCCCTTTTTCCGCAACGGTTTCAGCACCTGCCGCACCGTGTTGGATAAATCCGACGGATAAATCATGGAACCGGTGCGTTCCGTAAAGCTTTTCGAGCTCGTGGAATGGCCCAGTTTCCAAGCGTCACTCCAGCGTACCAATTTATCTCCAGCAAAATGGGCACCACATATCCGCGGAAACGGCACTGGCACGGCAGAAGAGTACTGGATGGGGGCACTACCGGCTGGGAAGAGTTTGGCGGCCGCCGCATTGATGACCGGGGAATATGTATCACTGCGTTGGCTGATTAGGCGAGTAATCGGTTGTCCCATCTTGAAATTCGCTGGCTGCTGGCGTGCAGGTGGGGAAATGAACGCCGGGTGGCCATCTAATCGCGGCGAAGGACTGGCATCCGACGACAGAGTGCCCAGAAACTGGAGCACAGCACGGATGCCCAACGCCAATGACATCGCTTGGTTTTTCAGACAGCGGTTAAATATATCAGTTAAAACTTGGGTCACCTAAAAGAGCCGATCAACCAATTTTAAAATGCTGGATCAACAATACTATTGCGAAATATTTCTCATATTCGAATGATTGCAGTCATCATCACTGAACCTTATGACTCACTTGTTTCTGTGCAATCGGGTTCAACGTGGTTTCAGTACCAAGGTTAAAGATCGGGCAACTAGTGTCTGGATATCCCGAAGGAAACAATAATGAGATCTTCACAACATGCGGACCACATGTGACAGAAACAGTGCACGTTCGCATTTTGGCGTCCTGCTCATCCAACACCACGTTGGGCATATCAATAGACCGCAGTTCCCTTTCCAAAGGAAAATTCGGGAAAGCCGGAGGCGACATGGAACCGGTCAAACTCAGCAGCGACTGTGAACCGGCGGAGTAATTATTCTCTTTGCCTCCCACTACATTCATATCGACATGGTGATGATCCAAGACAATTGTATGGTTAAGGAACGCCGAACCACATTGCTTTATTATGGACGTATCACTCTTCCATAGGCGTAACGTCTGATCTTTCGACCAGCTAATCAGCTGGAATTCCCCTGAACGCGGAGACCGCCAGAAGAAATCGTAGATCCCTTCCGTATGCCCCGAATAGATGTGCACTGGGGTGGAGATATCGCTAAGCGCCCACAGCGTCAGATTATGCTCGCCACGGTGCAGTTGCGGGATGCCGACACTAACAAGGGCTTCACCAAACGGAGTAAAACGGGCCCTCCACACAGGAGAAGGCAGTGGGATAATGGTTTCCGGTTTCTTTGGTGCTGAAATGTCCCACACCTACCAAGCAAATTCGTGATCGAGCGGTATTGCAGTCTGCATTTGCCACAATCCTTCTAAGCAAAATTTTGTAACTGATAATGTAAAAACACTCAATTTGTAATTTAAAAACGGAAAGTCACTAAACAAAGTTGAAAATAAGTAATTAAATGTACTGAGAACGGCAACGTCGCTGAAAAACGAACAAAACAAGAAATACGTTTTTTAAAGAATCGCTGAAAATACATTGGAATTGCAAGCCATAAAGCACTTGCATGGATCATAGGCAAAGATAATTCAAATTAAGCACAATCGGCGATATAATGCTCAAAAAGGGAATGCTCTCACTTTGATGTGGCTATCCTGACCACAAGTGACCAAATGATTTCCATTTGACGGACTCCAATCAATTCCATTTATTTTGGCCGAATGAGCCGTAATGTATTCGATTGGTGTATTCGCCTTGCGGAAATCCCAGATTTTACAATCCGCTTCGTGCGCCGTCGCCAGGAAATTCTTACCGACTTTACACCACTTTGCTTGGGATGCGCCGGACACAGATGGCAGACTGGCGACAGGTTTTCGGACATCCTTAACATCCCAAATGTTGACATAGCTGTCCACTGAACATGTCACTAACACTGTCGGCTCCGCAAAATTCCAGTCCAAATCCAAGATAGATCGCGCATGTCCTGTAAATAAACCAATATTATTAATAACGAGAAAAAACGGTAATAAGCAACATTCAATCCACCGAAAATTTTAATCTCTAATAACATTTTATTTACGCGCGTGTCTTATAAACAAAACGGTGCGTGTGTCTTTTAAACAAACGAAAAAGCGGTGCTATATATAGTACACAAACTAAATCGAAGAAAAAATGAAATTTAACAACAATATTTTTTAAGCGTCATCCCCTAATCATTTAGTTACGCTGTCAGAA
Organism: Paramacrobiotus metropolitanus; assembly: GCF_019649055.1. NCBI lineage: Eukaryota > Metazoa > Tardigrada > Eutardigrada > Parachela > Macrobiotidae > Paramacrobiotus > Paramacrobiotus metropolitanus. The sequence goes on from NW_026570224.1 coordinate 3,589,164, forward strand.
TCTAAAGCAACTTCTCTTGTTTACGCAGAAGTCACATATGTACACAGGAAATTTTTTCATACGAAACAAAAAAGTGCCGTAACACTGTACGTAATAGGGACATTTCGAAAAAATGTACATCACTAGAACAAAAAAAACAGTGATCGTAAAGGTAAGAAATAAAGATAAGAACGTACAGTTTACTGCAGAAAAAAATTATGGAATTATAGTAAGTAACTTTAAGTAACTATTATACCCATCATTATAGAAATTACACTAAAAATATCACGTAAATTTTTTCGCACCTTTGATGGGCACAGCAGTTTTTGGTAGTTGTAGATTCACATTCTGATAGTCAAAATTCCAAACATCCACTTTCTGGTTGGATGCCACGGCTAGCATGTGGCGATGATGAGGATGCTGGTTCCAGCCCACGACGCTAACTTCCCATTTACTCGTTCGAGGAACCTTGAAAAGAGCTGCCTGAGGTTGATTGAGATCGATCAGGGAGATTCCTAACCGACCAGCCAGAACAGCAAAACGTCCCGTGCAATCCAAGGCTGCTGTTGTCGCTTTGGCATCGCGGTGTTCGCACACCAGATCCTCTGTGCTGGTGCTCCATGTCACTGCCATAGCCAAATAATCACCATAAAAACTTCTGCGCAATACGCACCAACTCCAACTCCACTGTTTCAAAGACGAGCTGAATTATGAAAAAAAAACTGATAATGCACAGCAATGTAGGTACGTACAGAAAACTGGATAAGCTGTATCAGAAAACTGGATAAGGATAAAGCTCATCATAATAGAAATTTACAATCAGAAAAGCCACCAAAATTCAAACAACTGCCAACGATAGTAACGGCCGTAGCCCGTAGGGCAGGCATATATGCCCGTAAGTTGTTTAAAACGCAAACACAGCTGATCAATCCAGCTGTAACCATACGGGACGAATTTATAGCAGGAATCTGCAGGAACCCGATTTTATAAATCAGCTTTGTTCTAATTGTAAGCTGAGTGAATCCTTGTAAAACAAACATTCCTCTAAAAAGTTGGGTATCGGAGCACGAATAAGTGGTTCTATCCTTATTCAGTTTTTCCGAAGGCTGTCGTAAAAATGTGCAACTGGCGCAGCAGATATTTTGCAGGGCGCGATTGATTGTTGTAGTGGACGGAGAGCTCTAACAGCTCTTTGTTGTATTATAAAGCCGAGAACTAGAAGGGAAGAAAAATAATATAATTTTATTATAAAATACACGAGAGAAAAATTATACAGCATTGTAAATAATCAGGTTTCCAGCAGTGGCAACTTCCTACTAGCGCTGTGCATGTCCCGTGATGCCGTACTAACAAGCAGATTACTGATCGTGGTTACTGTACTTACCTGTACGTCACTGTGGTCAAGTGCCGACAGCGGAATGAAACTTATGATTTTCTACAAGTTTTGCACTTTCTTTCCGGCTTCACACTATAGATGGAAGCGGAGATCAACGTAACGTTTCGCTGTTGCGAACAAAAAGTTGCCTTATGGACTGAACAGCTATAAACTGCACCAGATATTAATTACTGTAATGGAACAGACTTTCGTCAAGTTTCGTGTGTCAAACATCTTTGTCTACATTTTGAAGTATTTTACTTTCGTTCGTGTTAATTACATAGCACCAGGACAACAAAAATTTACGAATACGTACCTGTGCAGCAAAGATATCGTAGCATCATTACCCTAGAAAAAATTAATTTTCCAAAGAAAAATAAATGTTCCGAAATTGACTGCAATAAGACTGCAGTCTACAGTTTACCCGCACCCAGTGGTCCCCCACTGCAGTCAACTGCACCCACACGATTCTCAATTTCTCACGGCTTTATAATTTATAAAACGTATTACAAAATGCAGATGTTTTACATTACAGTACTTCAGTAATTTATCGTGTCATGCTACAGTCAAAAATATACGAAGCAAGAATTATGACTCAACACCACGCAATACAGCATAGGATATTTATTTTAAATTTATTAAAGTCGACTTGAAGAAAAGCACCTCAAACCAGAAACACAAAACTAACGATTTATACAGAAAGAAATGAAGTTACGCTATAGACTATACAGCAGTCAATTTAGCGAAAACGAACAGTAAACTGAAATCATGCAACAAACGCTTGCGCAAATCTTTTTTACGGAGTCGGCGGAGGATCGAAGAACGACTTGGTAGTCTTCTCACGTGTAGGCCGAATGAAGGGTAAGGGCCAGTAGAAGTTTTCAAATTGAGGAGGTTTGAATTCATACGGAGTCGTTTCATGTCGGTAGCGCAGCTTCACTTCTCGTTTTAAATTAAAAAGCGCTAACATATACTCGGATCCAGGCATCAAATACTTCTGCCTGTGTGCCTCGTATTCTTTCAAAGCATCTTCCCAATCCGGTCTGCAAACAAAACAAAGTTACTTCTAGTGTCAGTCTCTGACAATGAGGGTCAACCACACATGTGGGACCATTAAGTAACTGTGCATACTTACACAAATGTAAGTTTTATTTACATTTACAAAAGCCTTGATATTTGTTTACGTTTTAATTAAGTAATTGGTCAGCGGTCACCCGAAGTAGTCAGCGTTGATCAAGTGGTCAACATTAACTCAAGCTTAGAAAAAACGAAGAAAAGCAAATATTTACCGTAATAAAATCTACTAAGGGATTGGCCAGCGTGCCAACACATAAGCAGTCAATTCAGTATGAAAAATTTGTGTGAAAAATAACTGCCAATCTGCGGATATGTCCATCATATGGGCTTCAACTGAGATCCAAGTTCCAACTAACCTCATCATGATCTTCTCCATAGTTAAACGGCGAACTGCCTGCGTGGCGGTGATGGGTCTGTTCCATTGTGTTTGTAGAGCAAGATTATTGATCGCTGCAAATACGAAAAAGATTTACAAATTTCAAGTTTGTCAGTGATTTTGAATTTTAATCAGTAAGTACTGGAGGTGATGGGACAAATCTATCAAATTTTTTAAAACCGAAACTAACAATTCTCGCACAATGCCGTGATAACAATCATAACATCAATAATGCTGTGACTGACAGCAACTCCAGTATGCGCACAAATGTCACACAAGTGACAATTCGTTCACATTGGTTATCCCATTAACGAACTCCATACAAATAAATGAATTGTTTATGTGAACGATCACGTACATTATTATCACGTCAGTAAAGCGTTCAGGCATATTACATTAATTTTTGTTTACGTATTGTACTTTAATACCTGTTGAAATATGTACTTATGTCTGCACTCATCGTATTTCAGTAGTAGATGCATATCGCTTTATCATAAGATTTAGTACAGAAAACTAAAGTCACCAAAAAAAATCAGCGCACAGCGCCGCACACTTCTGGAAGTACTGCATGCTGATTAAACCAGGGGGTACTTACTGAAAGATTCGTCTGGATTGGTGCGGGCCTTCTCGTTCATACCCGGATCGTAGTTGATGCGTCTCCAGTGTGCCTTGTCGGAATCATTGGGGTACCTAAAAACATACTCGATCAGTTTAGCTGTTTACAGTTTCCGTACCATATTTCGTTGGGTTTATTTATATAACAGAATAACATGAGTTCGCCAGAACAAATGTTGAAAAGATAAGCAAACAGGATACAACGCAACACAGAAATCGCCCATTATCTGGAGTGAGAATGTGAGATGATGTACTCGTGAAAACTAAACCGAAAAAAATCTACCACTGAACTTTACTTGTCGCCTTTCCTTATTATTTATAGTTTCGGGTTCCGTTTGTGGACTTACCTGTTCGAGATATATTTCGTAGTGTGAGGAGTTATAGGTTCAAGCAACCACTCGAGCACCATGATTGCGGTGTATTATTACTCTGGATAAGTACTTCTAAAACTGGGAGCGAAATGCCCGTAATTTCCAATTACGAACAAAACACAATTACGGTAACAATTTGTTTATACTTCGATTAAATTTCTGAATCTTTAGAACTTTTTCATGCAGCTGATAACAGCCACCCTCTTGCTTGAAACAATCTTATTTTGGCTATACTAGGATCCAAACTCTTATCTCGATAACAAATATCAGATTATGCATTATGCTGATAATGATTCATATACTGTCAATGAACAGAAAGTCGGTACTTAATAATTTAATAATATCGTAGTTCCGCACTTCTGTTTGCTGCCGCCTACAAGATAAGTAGCATATGCTCACCTATACCCGCAATTAATAATAGAATCCTGCCTGTGCAGCCTGTGATCTTGAAAGCTTGGCCTTTGCTTCCGCTATACTATATGTACAGAGATCCAGATCAGATCATCGTATGAGATTTCTATAGACACATATGTATAAATTTTCAAATTCCTTTGTTAATTTCGCGTAATGTGAATACAAAACAGAATAATATATACTAGTAGGCATACAAATGTTTTCGATATTTTAGTTGCGCACTTGTGCCTACGTTTCATGGCTGTCTAGGAGTCATAATGATTTAAGATCTCGTAGCATATGTTCACTATGCTCTCAGTGCCACCTTAAGACGAAACAGAATCGTGCCTAGTAGATATTCTTCTACTCTGAGCCCTGTATAATCTGTGTTGATGTGCTGTGCAGCATCTTGCATCTAACTACAATGCAATCAATGTACTCTCTTACTATATCATTACTCTATACTCTATACTAGTAGTTATAAGTATGGTTTTGCCTCTACTTCAACTCTTCAAGTGAGTTGGCGTTGGCTCATTTGCCTTTTGATTTTTTGAACAACTTCAAGTTGCTGCGTAGCACCACAAGATGTGATATCCAGATTTCTCCCAGAAATTTGTAGTATTCGTTCGAGAAATTCTATAGAATTTCTTTGTTTTAGATTAACTGTGCAAAATTTATTGCGTCGCTTTATGGTTTATCTATCTCCCTAGTACAGAGTAGTGCTAGCGCAGCGTAATAGTACTTATCAAATCAATCGTTTTTTATCATTAGCTTTTATCAAAGAGGACCATTGTATAACGTCGTGTCACAATGGGAGACGCTGCCAAATCATCGCCTTCGTACTCGTTACGCCAACGGCCAACAAAATCTGTCAGCCCAACTGGCAGTAGAAGTAGTCGTCGTTCTGCGCCTAAGCCCCGACTTTCCAGAAAACGTTCCCATTCTCCGCAAGTGTTAGTCGATAACATGGCTGGCGAACTAGACGACGACACTGCCTCGCAAACGAGCTCGGGCTCGGAGGACAGTCCCCGTTTCACGTATACCCCGTCGACATCCAAAGAGACCTCCCCTGTTCCTGCTCGTTCCTACGCCGACACCGATCCCTTAGTCAAAGAGCCGCCCATGAACGAACAGCCACCGTTGGCCTTGACATTTGCGGCTTTGTATTCGGATGGTGAACTGGCGCAGCAGGAGCGTGATCGAGTAAATTACGATGTGCAGGTCTCTCTGGAGAAAGCTAAAGCGGGAGAGTGTGATCGGCCAATTCGTGTCTACGCTGATGGGATTTACGACCTGTTCCATGCAGGTATGTTGGAATTTCGTTTATCAGCACGCAAGTCATGGCGGTGTAGTTACTAAACGTTTTCTGAAGTTCGGAAAAACGTCAAGAATCGTGAATAACGCTGGAATTTCCGACTTGTTAGGAATGTTAATTTTGGTGGAGCCGTGTGGTTTTTTAGTGGTTTTGAATACATGTTATTGCAAGTTTTTTGGAAAGCAAAATGAGCGTGCTACTTTTTACTTGTAAAAATTGTTAAATGAACTTGAGCCACGCAAAAGCACGCTCTTTAAATATTTCTTTTGCGCCATTTTGGACACAGAGTGACATCGTTTTTTGTAAGCGTTGTGTTTAATTATTTAGTGAGAAATAACGCAGCTTTGCATGCGTACTAACTGATAATAATAATTTATTATTGTTTTTGGGTATAACTTGGGATAACTTAGTCTGCATTCTGCAGCATGCTTGACTACAATGCTGCAATGATGTTAGTACCAGGAGAAAAGTTCATGGTTCCGATTTTTTTTACGTCGGTCGTATCAGTTCATTGAGTTGCCAGTTCACAACTCTTGGAAATCAGATGGTGCGGAATGTGTTGAATTGAATCGTTTCTTTGAACTTGTGATCCAAATTCCAGCATTTGTAGCAGTTTATGCACCTAAATACTCGTACTTGTGAACTGTATAATAATCACAGTTATCAGTGACTTATCACGTTACGGAAGAAGTAGCGCGATGAGATTGTTAGCGACGGCTCCTTTTGTCTTTACACCGTGAACAACTTTTTAAGCATTTTATTTGCAGTTTCAATTTTCGCACCGGTGGAAATATCATAGTTTGTGTTTTAAATAGGCGTACAGCCTAGACAGAGACTGTGTGACTGTTTAGTGATAATAAGTTGCAGTGAAATTGATAATAACGATGTTGAGTATTCTTAGTTCTTACTTCTTACTACCGTACTCTTTAATATTGACATACTGATACACTAACTACTACCGCGATACTGCTGACTTGCTGAGCGACGTTTCGATATATTTTCTAGGTCATGCCCGCCAATTGATGCAAGCCAAAACAGCTTTCCCTTCTGTTTACTTGATCGTGGGAGTTTGTAATGATGCCTTAACACATAAATTAAAAGGAAAGACGGTAATGAATGAATGGGAGCGCTACGAATCCGTGCGTCACTGTCGCTATGTGGATGAAGTGTACCGCAATGCCCCGTGGGTACTAACACCGGAATTTCTAGCGGAAAACAAAATCGATTTCGTGGCCCATGACGACTTACCGTACGGGGCCGATGATCACGATGATATTTATCACTGGGTAAAACAGGCTGGACGTTTTGTCGCTACTCAGAGGACCGAAGGAGTGTCCACTTCTGATGTTGTTGTAAGTGGATAAAGCTTTGTCATGCCCTTGGGTGTGTGCACTGCACACTGTGCAGTACATTTTTACTTTACTCTTTTTCGAACCGATTGAATACTAGTATACCTAATGCAAGTAAGACGTGCGAGCAACATTTTCTGTTTCTTAGAATCTTACATTTTATTTCTACCATAAGCCACGAGACGCTTTTTGCAATACTGCACTTTTGAACTGCTGTTTGATGGATTGCAGTTTTTTTATATTTGCAGCTAGGTACTACAGCTCTTTAAAGTTTAAACTGTAGTTTTTTACTAGCTGTTATTCGAAAACTATGTGGGTCGTGGCCTGTAGTTGTATGCTGTGTTGATGTCTGTCCCGTGGTCTGCGACTTTTAATGTCACTCTTTTGGAATCTGTTTATGCTGATTATGTAGCAGCTCCGCGACAAGTATTTTGCAATCACTGATAACAAAGAAAGCTGTTTGTCTATGCCAAGAGCAATATGTACTACTATGCACAGTTTAAAACTGCATTTTACCCATAGATATATCAGTATCATCTACCGTATTTTGACAGGCCCGTATTGTTCGAGATTACGACATCTACGTACGGCGGAATCTAAAGCGTGGCTATACCCGGAAGGATTTAAATGTCGGCTTTATGAAAGAAAAGCGCATCCAGTTCCAGGAGAAAATAGGCACGATTCGCAAGCGCACCCAGAAAGTTGTGGAAGACATTGAGGAGCGCAGCCATCAAGTGCTGAACAAGTGGGAGGAAAAAAGTCGTGAATTCGTGGATAATTTTCTGCTGCTCTTCGGCCAGCAGGGTCGGTTAAATCGAATGTGGAGTGCCAGCAAGAAAAGCTTGAAAAGGGCCCTGTCACCCAGCGCTTCGGACGAAGAGGCCAGTGATACTGAGGACAAGCCAACGGTCTCCAGGAAACGTCGACGGGAAGCGGATTTAAGTGAGGATGAAGACGAAGGAGCCAGTAATTACAGCAGCAAAGCAGCTCCCTTGTCGACGTCGTTGGAAAGCTGAGGTGGACAGACAAATCACTGAGTGCTTGCTTGCGCATGGGATATTTTTATTTTAAGCACTACTCATTGTGGAAGACCTCGAGATTGATCGATTGTAGCTGCGCTAGGCTGGGAGTACAGCTTCCTATTTAAGTCGGCGGGTTTCCTGGTTTCCTTAATTATTGTTGTTTTGCATTTTTTGGTTTGAGCAAGGAAAGGTGATAAATAATGTTGGCTTTGACCGGTGTGCATTTTGATTTCCTGTCGAATGTTCAATGTTGTTGTTTCTGTATATTTACTGCCATTCTGCCAACTTGTTACTGTGCCACTTGTCGCCATGGTTGATGGTCGCTCAGAATTCGAACACATTATGCGCGATTGCAAAATGTATGTTGGGTTGGATCACAGTCATAAAATGGTAGCATCAGTTTATCTAGTGAAACTGGATTTCTGTCAGATAATTGTGACTTTTCGATTTTGTTACAGATCACGAGGATACATAATAATACAGTAATTTATCTGCATCGTAACCCATAGACAAGACACCTCAGATTTTGACACTGTATAGAAAGGCTAGCGAGTGACGCTTTACTTAACATTGGATTAAATTGCTAACATAATAACCTCAAGTACTGAGCAGAAACCTTTTAGTACTCGTACTGTACTTATCAATTCAAAGTGAACCAGTTTCGTAAAATTGAAGTGTAGAACTGTGGCAGCCGCAAAGACGGGCTGATACAACTTACGGAAAAGAGAGGTGAGCTAATTTCAAATAAAAAAAAGTGGGGTCGGGGCCACCCGGCCATAGCTTACCCCAAGCTTTAGCCTCTGCTCGCTGCTCACCAGAATTATGCCACATTTTCACCGCAGTCGCGGCAAGGTTTCCCGTATCTGTTTGATAAATAATTTATCTTTACAGGTCTAATTTAATTTATTTTCTCATAAAATGGCTACTTTAGTCGACGGTCGAAAGCGTTCGACCGCATCACGCTCCGATTCTGCGAGCTATCCCCACATGCCGAATTTTGCCGATCCAGCCGATTACATCGACAATATCAGTGATGAAGGTGAGGAGCCGCCGTATGATGTATCGCATCCTGAACGGGGTTCTTCCCCATTTTCCGCATCCTACTTCCGAGGGAATCATGTTTCCGTATGGTTTACAGAATTATTAACGGATATCCTGAAAGTGCGTCCTAATGAAACGACGGGAATGGAAAGTATCATCATTCTGGATGGACTGCCTATGGTGCCACCGGAGCGCCTGGAAAAATTGAAGAACGTGGTCAAGAAGATCATGGGCCAGCTGGCCAGCTTTGATGTGGCCGAAATAATCAATGAGATTCATCCGCTGGATGAAAATAATGTGTCCAAAGGGTGAGTTAGAATGGTGAAATGCTGGAAAATCATGTAGTTTGTGCGGATTATTTATTCAAATTTTTTCCTGGATTTTATTTGTTTGCAGATTCGCGTTTTATGAATTCGCTGACTCGGATGCGGAACCATCGACAGCGGCGCGGGTTAAGAAAGCGATGAATGGATATAAATTCGACAAGCAGCATACATTATCTGCAGACTTCTTCGTGGATTTCGATAAGTAAGGCTGTTAAGGCTTTATAGAAATTTGCCTCTGAAGTTTTAACAAAATTCCGCAAATCGTTATTTTTCTGGTCCGCTTGTTTTTTTCATCCTGTCAAATGCCGGCTTGATTAAGACAAATTAGCCTAAAAGTTTAATTGATTTAGGTATATCTCAGTCCCGGATGAAGCGGAAGAGCCAACAGTTCGGCCTTTCAAGGATCCCGTGAGTGTGTTTTTGGGAATTCGGATTTTTGATTTTTCTGTGTTTTCTTCCATTAATTTGGTTGTCGTTGATCAGGGGAATTTGCGCTATTGGCTGGAAAGTGATGACTGTTATGATCATTATGCTGTCATATGGGGCGGCAACACAGGAACCGAAAAGATGACGGCATACGCGAATTCTCCCGTGGAGCCTGCTTTGCTGGAAGAACGCGATGTTCGTATACGTAACATTTGAATAGAATTTTATTACTTTTGTAGTGTTATTTGACAGTCGATTTTTACATTTCGTTGCACAGATTTCTTTGCTTAATTCCGCGCGGATCACCCGCTTATACATAAACTTTTATTAATTTAGACATGTTTTTTACTAATTAATTCAGCGCAGCAGGTTTCGTTTTGAATTAAACAGTAAAAGAAATTATAAGTGACTCGCTAATATGACCAACTGATTCGGAAAGCAGTGACGTTATTTCAGCACTGGACCGACCGCTACGCCATCTGGTCACCCCTTGGCACCTACCTGGCCACCTTTCATCAGAAAGGAGTAGCCCTTTGGGGCGGACCCAAATTTGCGCAGATCACCCGTTTCAGTCACGAGGGAGTCGTAAATGCAGCCTTTTCTCCTAATGAGCGGTAAATATGCTACCAGTACTTGGTTTTTTCGGCCATGGTTGTCTGAAACGCTGTGGATTTGGTTCTCCCGATTAGAGAAAAAGACGAGTCTAGCAGTTTTTAAAGTGATTATTCTGTTTGTTAGTTATATTCTAACGATGCGCAACAAGCCCGAACATCTGCCGGTGGACGAGCAGTGTCTGATACTGTGGGATGTGGTAACGTCGGCGAAAAAGAAGAGCTTCGCCTGGAGCGAGAAGGACTCTCCGAATCCGAATTTTCTGAAGTAAGACCAGCGCATGCTGTTGGTTAGGTGATTGATGTTTGAATGTGGTTCGCATTCCAGGTGGAGTCCGGACGAAAACTACTTTGCCACAATGACAAAAAACGAATGTATTAACATTTACAACACCAAGGTTAGTGCTGATTGTGTAATGTGAACAGTTTTCCGTGAGCTCGAATAGCGAAAGTTTTTCCTTTTTAAGGCTTTTTCATTTAATTACGATCGATTGGAGACATTTATATGCCATGTATAACTTGTATCAGCCGTTTAATATTATTTATCGTTACATAGACTTTCTCTCGCGTCGTCCGCGAGATTCCCGGCGTGGCAGATTTCTCATGGAGTCCGGCACATAATTATCTCGCCTACTGGGTGCGTGAGAGTGACAACAAAGATGTACCGGCCCGAGTCGTTCTTCTGTACGTTCCACCCGACAAAGACAAGCCCATGGAGGAGATCCGCAGTAAGCAGCTGTTCAGCGTCAAGGACTGCGAATTCTACTGGCAGAAAAACGGCGATTACATGGCCGTCAAAGTGCAGCGTTATAAGCATATCAAGAAAAAAGGCGAAAACAAGTTTGACTACGGTGGAATATTTCACAATCTGGAGATTTTCACCCTGATTAAAAGAAAGGAAGTCCCCGTAGAATCCATTGAGATACGAGGTGAGCAGAGCGAGACCGGTTTCGGAAGTTATATTTCAGTTTTTTAGACTACCAGTTCGCGTGGCAGGTTGTTAGAGAAATAGATCCATTGGTCCTGTTTCACAAGATCAGTTGGCATTTTGAAACCACGTTGATGATCTTTTTGCCTCTCATGGGTCTCTTCCTTTAATTAGTAAAAAAACTTGAACGTTAACTTATTTTAGTAACATGCAATGATTTATCAGAAAACTGAATGAATTTCATTGACGTTTGCAGATCCCATCGTGGATTTATCCTGGGAACCAAATGGCAACAAATTAGTGGTGCTGACTGTTGCTGATTCAGTAACATCGGCTAATTTCTATAGTGGACGACAAGGCGTCACTTTCGAATTAGTCAGTAAGTGTCATTGTCCATCGAAAAGTTGCAGATCTTCTGCAAATTTCAGATTTTTGATTACGAGTATCTGTGCGTTATAGAAAAATTAGCGCTGCGGCACAAAGTGGAGAAAATCTCCTGGTCACCTATGGGACAATTTGTCGTTCTTCACACGGCTTCGAGGTAAAGCAGAATCGTATTTCTGACGGTGTACTGACTACTGATTAAGACAGTCTGTATGTTATGCAGCGGAAGCGTTGGGTATTTAATTTTTGTGGACACCGCCGATTTGTCAGTGTTGGCGGATGTGGAACACTTTCTGCTCTCTGATGTCCAGTGGGATCCCACAGGACGCTACCTCACAGCAGTTACATCCTCTTCGAATGCAGGAAACAGGGTAATAATTGTTGTTTAATAATTGAGCACTACCAATAATTTTTTGCTTCTTCGTTGGGTTTTTATGCAAAGAATATCGGATCCTAATGATTGGTTAAATGCTTGTACATTTATAATGATACTTTCTGTATTTCAAGACAGTGCAATTGTTTGAGGTCTGTCCAGGTTGATACTAGATTATTTTGATTTTCTCAACCCAGAAATCTTTGTGAATTTACAGAAAGATAATGGATTTACACTGTATTCCTTCCAAGGCCGCTATATCCGTAATGAGAAAGTGGATGGATTGAGTATGTTTAGCTGGCGACCGAGACCCGTTTCGATTCTGCCGGCAGAGAAGCTTAAAGACATCAAGAAAAATCTGAAGAAATACGCATCGGAATTTGAAACTAAGGATCGCTTGTTGGCATCGAAGGCGTCGAAGGTGTGTTGATGTAATTGCAGCACAGGGAAGCACAAAAACCGTATTATGTTGATTTAGGAAGTCTCGGAGCGGCGAAAACGCCAGATGACAGAGTTCACGGATTTTTTGACGACAAAACAGCGCTATTTCGAGCAAGGACGACACAAACGAGTGGCGCTAAGACGAGGTGCGTATTTTGGTGTTCATAACAGGAAGACAGTTTAGAAAAAGTGCAAATTTGGTGGAAGATGGATAGAGTTGAAGTTGACAACGTTGCTATTCCATTTGACGTACATTTTTAAAAAGCATTTTCGGTAAATTTTCGAAATTGACTGACTTACTATTTAATGCTGGGCGTTTAAAATTTGCGTGATAGATTTTAACGAATTTGCACGGTGTGAGTTCCTCCTGCATAATTTTTTTAATTTAGATTAATGAAATGCCTGTGTTTGTTTGATAAAATACTTCTGCTGTTTGGTGATTTGGAACGTTGTGCATGACGTTAAATATGATTAGTAGTTTTTTTATTATTTTGTTGACCACCCTTTAGGAGTGGACACAGACGCGCTGGATGCCCATCCGGATGAGCTGGTGGAAGAACAGCTTGAAGTGATGGTCAATATGACTTTTACTAACATCGAATAGTTTGTCGAGAGTCACTTTCGTTGTTTTTGGTACATGTTGAGTTAATGCTAATTGTAATCGCATGGACAGTAGCTTGAGAATTAATGTTGGGAATATGTAGCTTATCTGTTTCATTTTTTGTTTGATTTCAGTGCTCTTTTCTAGTTAATTTTCGCAGGTTTTGCTGAAATTCCGAAATTGTATGACATCACCGTGTCTACTGCAAAACGCTTTAAATACGCTAATATTACATACAAAAAATTGAAAAAAGCATGCCTTTTTGTATCCGCCGAACAACGTCAACGTCATTGATCTGCATAGTGCTAGCCTCGAAGGGTTCGGTTTAGGTAAATGTTACGATATCTCTACAGCCCAAAGTACAACGTTATTTATGCAGTTCTGTAACGTATTCGTAGCCCGAAGGATTAGAACTGTAGTGTACAAAAGATGCAGTAAACCGTATTCGTAATAATTTAACGAAAGAATCCCAAGGTTCTGTAAACCACTAAAGATCTCACAAGTCAGTCCCACATTTTAGTCAAAAGACCAGTCAACAAATTGATAATTTACATGTACGAGTACGTAGTTATCCTGCTTGCACTTCACAGATAATGCCGGAAGTAGTTTGTCAAAGGGCACTACGGTAGCGTCGGAGATTGACAGTTCAATTAGTTTGACTTTTCAATAGCAATTTGCCATATTTCGACAAGCTAAAGGCGTAACATGCAGAATTTTTGCGAATGTCCACGTACTGTACTCTGTACGACGGAAGTGCACAATTCTAAAGCACCGGATAATATGTTTAACAAAGGCAGTCACATTCTGGTTATTCTGTTCCAGAAAAAAAGGGCTGCATTCCATACGCAGATGCACCCGGAATGTTGACTAATAATAAAATAAAATTTATAGTTGGAAAACATAAGGAATGCAGGCAAGAAGCGCTGTACAAAATATGAAGAAAAATAGCGTAATTTTTGTTGATAATTTTCGTCTGCTCTCGGTCAGCATGTACACGACCGTTCAAATCGAATATGGAATGCCAACAAAATGCTTGAAAAGGGCCATGTCACCCAGCGCCACGGACATGATGCTTAGGAGAAGCCGCCTGTCTCAAGGAAGCGTCGACGGGAAACGGATGTGAGTGAGGATGAAGACGAAGGGGCCAGTGATTACAGCAGCAAGTCAGCTCCCTTGTCGACGTTGATGGCAGGCTGAGGTGGACAGACGCATTATTGAGTGCCTGTGTACGTCGGTTATTTTTAACGTCGTATAGACGTGCGAGATTGATCGATTGTAATTAAAACTGGGTTGGAACTACAACGTCCTACTACAGCCGGGGGATTTCCCGGCTTTTTCCTTTATTGTGGCTATTTTGCATGTTTTGGTTTAAGCAAGGAAGGATGATAATTATTTTGGCTTGACCGGTTGTGCAACTTGATTTTTCTTTTCTTATGGTTAGACTGACGGAAACTTTGTATCGGTACTGTGAGTAATTCCAGAGTGTGGAAGCTGATGGTGAGCAATGGCGGTTGGAGATTAAAATCGTTCCGAATTAATTAAGTAACAAACACACCCATACATATACGCACTCTTACATAAATTATTTAGGTTGAAGATCGATAGGTCACTACTTTTGCAACTGTATATTCTTAATACTTGTTGTTCTGCAAGTAATACGTCCCAGATATCAAAAACAGACCTTAGAAATATGCAAGGGAACAAAACTCAAAATACTCAAAATTTACATTACGGTAACACTGAAAATTCAGTTACACTAATCAAAATCATTATATATTGCATCGTACGTAAAATGTGGAAGCTTTTAACATAACAGAAATATTCTGGCAATTCACGTAAACGGAATTAATGATAACTGAGAACTCGAAAATTTTTGGATTCATATTTCCAGTCTGCATGGTGTTTCTACGGCCTCCACGAGTGGAACAGCATGGCTAATCCAGACGTTCGTAATTATAACTAAGACTTCCACTGCGTATCGTATGTCCATGGTTGATTACATCGGCATCCTGCTGACCGGCCGTATCATCCTGGAGATTTTCTTTGCGTGACCGTGTCTCATCGCTGACATTGTAGGGCGACTCCGGCGTTAGGCTGTTGCGCCGTACTTCGAGATCATTATCACTTTTCCCCGGGAAATCCCGGCTGATCGACTGCTCCATGGAAGGGGAATTAATAAAAAACTCGGCACGCCGTTCGACAGCCGTATCGGCTGTCATAGTATTAGCATCTAATCGCTCCCCGCTAAGTGACGGCGGAACGACGCCGGCAATAATCTCAGCCACTTCACTAATCAATTCCGTCGCACGGCCCATCATCTGCGTGACGACACTGCCCCGGTGGGCGGTGGCGCTGGGCGCCGCCGTCGTGGGCTCCATAATGGGCTCGGGATCGGATTCTAATAGGGTGTCGCGGGCTCGGGTTTCGTCGCTGGTCATGTAGGGGGATTCTGGGTGAAACTGCTCCGCCGACTGTCCGATTGCGTGGTCATGGAGCCACGCCGCGAGGAAGACGTGGAGCTGACGGTCGGGCCTGTGTCGGTGGAGTTGGTGGAGAGTTTGCGCATGGAAGAGGGTGCCTCCGGGGACAGCGGAGACTTGCGGGTGTTTGGCGCTGGATTTACGGTTTGCTGAAACGCAGTAGAAAATTTACGAATTATGTATCGTGTATAAGGACATAGTTCCGTTAATGCACTAAATTCAAACTGGTCAATTTTTAAATAATTGACGTAAGTACTGCAAAATCGATTCCGCTTATAAGGATACACCAAAGGTACTGTATACAATTAGATACATTCTCATAGCATAAAATTATTGAAAACGCCATTGAAAATTTTATGTGTACTTTTACGTACCACTTTTACTGCAATTTGTGGCACATAATTAATGCCGATGATACTCTGTGATCACTGTGATGGGTTTATGGCACTCCTTTATACTGGCAAATTCCTTTTGCTGCCAAGTGCCAACTAATGCCATTTAGGCAGTCACAGAAATCCATTATTAAAAATTACAGTTTATGGTTAGTGATTTTAGCTTGATGCAGATTTTAGATTTCCAATTTTATTGATTTGCGTTGTAAGTAATAAAAATAGTACACTAGAAAACTGTTTGAAAGATATGAAATTGAGTTACCCTTGACCACAAATCCAGAATCTCTAATGCGCCCATTTTGTAAAACAAGTAGGCATATCTATAAAGTAAGTATAAAGTGTACAACATGTGTATCTGCCTACAGTACACTCGATTGATTACAAAAACGAAGCTACTTTACGTTGCATGTGTAAGTGTGACGAAAACCGCATCTAACAATGTGTTCGTACTTGTGCTTGCTTTTGGTAAATAACATATTGACAGTGTGAATTTCAGGCGGAGGGCAGTATTCCCTGCCCACTGTACAATGGCCACTCAAACCACAAGCTTATTATGGGTATTTGCTGTAGTGACCAATACTTCCCATAATTACACCACAATTCGGCGTTTCCAAACATTCAGTGACCTTCGCGATCGATGACACATTCCAAATGGTTTAAAACGCCCTTAATCTTGTTAAATTCGAAAGAAGTGCGAGAAAACTGAACCGCATTGAGTATATATAGACCATACACTTGTCAATTTGCACTAAATTGGCGTTAAGCGAATTTCGTGCGTCCTCGGCAGGAAGCACTAGTATAAATTGTTGACAACAATTACCGTAATAGATTGTTAAGCTCACACATTCTGTCCATACAAAACCAACGTGGCGTGCATTTCTAACGGGCATATTAAGATGAAATCCTGGCTGGAGCTTCCACTACGCTAAGCAAGCGATTGATACTTGCGAGTGATCATGACCTTGCACACATTAACCATAGCACGAGTATATACATAAGTAACACCTTTCATCAACAAATCTTGAGTTTTTACGAGTCGAGGCTTGTTGCATCTGCTTACCTTCAATGCGTATAATTTTCTTTACACTGTTATGTCAAAATTTTACTTTCTTGATAACTATTAAGCATTTATTGAATTTTAAGAAAGTCTGCTATATCCCAAAAACTCCAGTAACAGTTACTTATGCGCCTTAAAGGTTTTGAGCACATTAGAAGTGACCCTGATTTTGTGTATGCATCTGTCATAAATATTTTATGTGCTGCGCTGTAAATTAGCAGAAATCATCAGAATAAGACATCCGACCGGTCACCGAGGACGTTTTAGCTATATATATAGTTATTACCTTTGATTTACTTACGAGACTGAGAGTACAGGAATCATGTAATAAAATATATGAAGTCGCTACTTTTTGAATTAAGTACCCTCATGCGCTGGGGACGGCTTCGATTTTCCGGGCATATACAATACTATTATTTTTTGCTCGGGAACACAATCCGGATGCCTTAATCAAATATTCGCTGCTCTATACAGTAGTTCTTTTAAGTGGTTTTGCTGCTGAAAAGCTAAACTTCAAATGTTCAGCGTCTAGACTGATCACGCTTCCACTAGGCACCAATAATAAATATCTGTGTTTAAAACATGCGCGTGCTAGGCCTGATCACTGTAATCAATGTGCAGTAAGCTATCAAAACTAATATTTAATGCAGTAGGAAAGTGGAATTCACGACTGTAGAAGTCCAAGCCAATTTATCTTTTTTACGATCACCTCGTCATGCGCTACATATATAGTAATGGAAATGCAAGTGAGCCACTACAGAATTTTTGTTACTTAATTACCTCTGTGTAGAAAAAAGAGCAAAAATTTTCAATCACGAGAAGGAAAAAGCGATACTAGAGTCTAAAAACAGACATAATATTATGTAAACTCTAACTGGCTTCTGCATAGTTATGTACAAAGTACTTATGGTGCGATATCGCCATATCTTAACGTTTTAACATACCTGTATACAAGTATTGCAAAAAGTACTCTAACAATTTATTAAAATTATACTCAACGCAGGAATGTATAAAGATCCATTAATTTAACAAAAAAATGAGAATGCATCCATAACAATAGTATGACTGACATATAAATGAGAATGCATCCATAACAATAGTATGTCTTCAAACTTTTTTATGTACAGAGTATACAGCGTATAGTATAATTTTCACGGTTTGCAGTACAGACAGAGCAAAAAAATATTTTACGTGCATATTATATATATACTGTTGTAGTACAACCATACTACAACTGTTTTGAATAAAAAATACAATTGCGAAGTGCTCAATGAGTAATGTTGATATATCGTTAAATTGTATGCGTAGCGCAGTCATCTTACC
Source organism: Paramacrobiotus metropolitanus (assembly GCF_019649055.1). Lineage (NCBI taxonomy): Eukaryota > Metazoa > Tardigrada > Eutardigrada > Parachela > Macrobiotidae > Paramacrobiotus > Paramacrobiotus metropolitanus. The sequence goes on from NW_026570224.1 coordinate 3,607,419, forward strand.
GTTAATGTGGATACGCTGAGTTTTTCTTCGATTATCTCCATTATTTGCCGGTATCAAACAAGAACATCAAGCAGTAAAAGTATCCAACTGAATGGTTGGTAAATCTTCGCTATTGATACAACGAGCAGCATAACATCATTTTAAACGCTTACACAAAAGGACACATTATACAATGGATTATACGGGATAAGCCGGTAAAACTGTTTTCCCCGGTGTGGAAGACAACCTCGTGCATGCACGGGAATACTATGACGACATTCCGTGGGCCATAATTGCAGAACATTTACACAAACGCTGCAACGAGTGCAATCCACTATGTGTGCGATATTGTTGATGGGTGAATGGTTTTTCAGAGGAGACAGCGTTTTCTTAAACTCTCTGCAGTATATGTGTGCAGTGCAAAAATATCTACGTCGGAGAAAATGTCGATAAGTGCGCCGTGGGAATTTTATTTCCTGGCCCCAAACCGACTGGGATTGCAGCTGCAGCCTCCGCGCTGAAAAAGTTGCTTTAAGATGTTTGACGACTGCGCGAAGAGAGCGCCATTACCCAGTATTATACCGATAAATGCGGTCCCGTATATGTACATATAACAATTTATGTTACGTTTTTTCTCCCTCAAGCTGTCATGGGCAATCGTTTATAATATTGTACGCAAGTAGAGAGGGATTCCGGCGCATTGTGTAACGATTGCACACGATAAAACGCTGCATCCACTCCGCGCTTTCTCTTTTCTCCTTCTCCCGGCAATGCTATGCGTATCCAGTGTGACGTAATACGAAACGTATTTAACTCATGTTGGACAAATGAATTTCCCGTTGATCGATTGTGATCTTTCTGATCACTTCCCATCCCGAGCTGGCCGTCTTTCCGCTGAGGCATGTTATTATTTTCTTTGCTAGTGTGTTGCCATCTTCGGAAATCACTCATAAGTATGCGGAGGGATAGGCTGATACACAATACCGCTAGTGTCATCTCGTTTCACTCTATATTTAAATTTTCTGTGTATTTGCGCGTTTTATTGTAACCAATTGCCAGCACTGGTGTTGCGCCTCGACTTGACAATCAAAGTTTTCGCTCACTTAATGGATCACATTAGCCATTTCACTATATGCGTGTACGGGCTATTTCGGGTATACATAAGTGCGATCACCAATTAGTACGGAAAATTAATCCGTAACAGATGGAAAGCTTCTCATTTCAAGAACTTTAACTGGCGTTCGCATTTGTATTTTGTTGCGCAAAGCAGGAAGGCGCTTCGGTGGTTTTATTAGAGAGCTCAACGTCGACAAATTAAAGCAATATGCAGAAACCCTTTAGAACACAACCCGTACATTATGACAGCAATTATATGCAATACATGTGTTATACGTGAGAACTGACAGTCATATCGAAAAAATTGTAATAGTTATTGTTAATGACATCGATCGAAAGGGCGTTAAAGGCTCCCGCCAAAAAAAACAGAACTACCGTTACAATTTAAAAAGTCCGCATATATAGCATAAAGGTTATCATGTGCGCAGTATCATGTATATGTACAATTGCATTAATTCATAATTATATAAATTTAAATAAAGTCAGCATTACGGTTTGTTAGTGAAGTCAAACAAATGAACCATGACTGCCGGTTGATGCACGCTGTAATCGCGTCCGACAATCCCGATTGGCGTGGCATTATTCTACGCGTTCCAGTTGCCGACAGCTATCGGAAGTGTTGACGCTCGCCGACAGCGATGGGACCATCTTGGCAAAGGCCTCCGCCAAATCCCGTTCGGCATAGGAATTGGAGCGACTAGATTCCTGTGCGAGACGGATAGCCAGACCTTCCTCGCGTAAACGATCGAATTCCGCTGATAAAGATAGACGGCGCAGCTCGGCAGCATGTTCAAAATAATTACCGGGGTCCATGTTTTATCACTGGCTAATGTTGTGTTAACTACAGAATTAATGTCCGTGTGCGTAAGCGTAATTAAGATAATAATACTGTTGGTGGACGTGCGAAAATTTGCACTAAATCAAATCATTTGTGGAACAGCTCTTTTTAAATCGTTTCGCCCGTCTTTAATTGAACTCTTTCATTTTCATTTCATTACCATCATGCCAGCTAGCCACACCTAGTGAGTACTTAGTGCACGACCGCGGCACCGGTGAATAATGTGAAATTAATGCTCTACCCTACGAGGAGGTTGCCGCGCTGTCACTAGCCAATTAGCGAGACTTTCTTATTCAGCCAAATTATTGGCCAACGCTGGCCTGGTTGCTCTCTGTTCCCGGAAATCAGACATCACATTACACCGATCAGATATGGAAGCAATTGCAACGGGAAGAATAAACAATGTTGTGTAAGAAGACATTGTACGTGATTTAATAAGTGACCCGGCGCAAAGGTCGCACAAGTTGACTTGTCCACGCCATGGTCACAGCATGTTGGCATGTGCTTCGTGCAAAAACGCTATGCTAGCTGGAAGCATTGTATGTTGTGACTGCTTCAAAAAACTGTCCGTGTCCCAGATTCGATTTTGAGGAATTCTGTTTCGACTCCTGATACAAAGAAGGCACAGAGTGCTTTCCACAAGATTTTCGAACCTGCTACGCATTCCAAAAATAGCGGTGATAAAGCGCCTCGAACTATACTTTGGTTTCTTTCATCTTTCCGAACAGACTATAGCTTATAAATGACGGGAATTTACACTTTGACTATCTTTAATCAAAAGGCCAACTCGTAAAAGATCAGATCAAGGGTCCAAGTTCGAAATGGCGCAATTCCCGGAGAAGATTTAAGAAAGGTCAAATAGTACAAATTTTACAGGAAAATCAAGCATACGCCTTAGTGTTAAGAATGCTTCTGTTTCGTAGCAGTTTCCGTTCCTACAATCTGAGTTGGACGCTGGCCATCTTTGTCAGCGACCTGTATATCTCCATGCAAATAAATCCCTAGAAGAACGTACAGCGCGTTTAAGACACATAATAGAAACAATACTCGTACTCTTCGTATTGTTTCCATTTTTAATAAACAACACATACAAATTACGTTTGAATTTAAAAAGGGCAGTACTAAGCCGCAAAATAATGCAGAAAATGGAATACGTTTATCAAATGAGTACGAGTTTTAACAGTACCATGAACTTCAAGTTCGGGGCACAGACACTCAGTACTACAAGTCTACAACCAAGTTCTCACAAACCCTAACGAATATTTTTGGTTTAAGAAGTACCTGCAGGCGAATTCACCGGAGGTTGGTATGAGCTGATATTAACACCTAGTTCCTGTCCCGGTTGTTTAGCAGCGCCCTGCGGAAAAACATCCCACAATAAGCGGAGATCAAATTCAGTAAACAAACAATGCTAAAAATAACTCTGGATGGTAATTTCGTGGAGCGGCGGAAGTACTCGTACAAATCATTAGGCACCACATTTCTCTGAACAATCCAAGGAAGCTCGTATACAAAGAATGACCGATTTCTTAACAAGAGAAACATAGCAAGTGAGGACTGAAGACTAATCGTCAAAACAGAAATTTCACTTCTATTGATTACGAGCAAATAAAATCCAAAAAAAAATATTTTGGAATTATGGACAGCCAGGTAGAAGTTCAAAACACAATAAAACGGAAAGAAACCTGTCGCTTCCCAAAAAATTAAAAATACAACCACAGTATCAAAAAATAATTTAGAAAGCAAGTGTCGAAATCCAAACCAGGCTTTAAAAACTAAATAAATTACCTTCCAAGGCCTGAACTGCGATATTGCGTGAACTTGTGGTAAAATAAACTGTCGGACAATCATTTTTCTGAAATATGTTTACCACATCTTCACGCAAACATACCAGAAAGTCGTTCTAGCTCAGATCAAGCATTTTTAAACCCCTGGCCTATTAAAAAAATTTCAGTGGACATCGGGACAAACATACCTCGTCCGCTCCCGTGACAATCACTTCACTCTGATCCTCCCGGAGCTCTTTCCCGGGTACAGCCCCGACCACGCCAGCGACGGTCTGCCACACTCCGGTAGCACGATCCTTCAGCTCCCCCAGAGCAGGCCCCAGAACATCCCCCGCCCGCTCCTTGACATCGCCAATGATTTCCGATGCTTTGTGGATAACTTGCCCGAGGACGCCTTCCTCGGGATTTTTGGGTTTATCCCCGTTCGGATTCGTCCGGGACGAGTCGGAGTGTGAGGCAGGAGGATAGGAGGCGGCCTGAACGAGATGGCCGGGCTTCTGTGTGGTTGGTGCTGGGCCCACTACAGGTTCGTGGCCGACACTGTGCAGGTTGACTGGAACCTGGTGGAAATGGAGAGTGGCTGGAGCAGTGGAGTGTGGCGCAGAAGAGTCCATCTCGATGCCGAGAGATCCGCCCTGGCCGTGCTCAGCCGGCTGGGAATTCTGAAATCAGTTCCATTTATTGAAATGCTGTACTCTACAGAGATAATGCTAGATCGTAATATAAAAATATGGTATCACAACTGGAAAAACGAGAAGTGCCGAGTCAAGAAACATTTGACGGTACGGTACGCAAGCGGCAAGCTGTGCTCTACTCTTACGGAGTCTTACCTTATTCTGGTCTGAATCCATCCTGATGAATTACGGCGAAGGAAATCAAGAGTTTCAAAGTGCAGACAACCACACTGCAACAGATTCCCTTTTTCTGTGACAAAATTACAGAAAATTGTGCGAAGAAAATAAAAATAACTTGGACTGTAGCTGGAAGTTTAGGAAACGTTAAAGTTTTAGGAAACTTCTGATGTGACTAGAACTAGTGAATACAACACGCAGGTGCAGCCTAACCAATAGAATTTGCCTATTTTGAATAGAGAACTTTCTTAGCAAATCACAACAAAGGAGGATGAGTCAGACTCTAACAAGCTGGAAAAAGCGAAAGAAACTTGGCTAACATCGGCTCCGCTATGGTAAACCGTAAATAGCGTAAAATTTTCAGTTTGAATTCATGACTTTTAGGATTTCCGATTTTATCCAAAGATGTTTCCTCTCGCTCCTTAGTTTTGGTGTTTATTAGTTTAATCGCAGCAGACTACAAGCCTTATCATTTTGCTGTAGATTACGCAACGTTTAATGCGAAATACCACGACGGAGAGTGGAAGGTAAGGACATGAAGAAAGCGACGAAGTCTTCCCGTCCTTGGTTCCTTGGTTGCAGCCGTTTCGCCGCTTGTTTGTTAAAATCAAAAGCAACATTTGTGATTTATGTGGTACAATGGCTATAAACCAGTGAAGCTTATTTTTACCATAGAAGTCCTGATAAGTTACCCTGTTCGAAGTAAACAAGAAAATGGAGCATGGAAGTGTTCCGACGCAGAGCGATTATCCGCGAGAAGCTGGGAAAGAATCCAAGGATCCGGAACTGAATCCCAACGACACGCTGTCATCGGAGCGGGAAGGTGAACAGTCAGAGAGAAATCAGGACACTTCGGCTGGTTTTGGCTCTAATACTGGACAGCACATCAAGCAGCATACCGAAAGCGCTGGCAGAAATCCTACATAAATTCGTGTCCATTCATTTTGGCCGCCATTCATTTTGGCCACCGTTCATTTTGGCCACCATTCATTTCGGCCACCACTGATTTGGTTACCGCGTTCGATTTTCTTAGGTTATTCTTACGGTATTCGTAGGTTTTTTTTTCTTAGGTTGTACATGTACAACCTATAGTATATATGTACAACCTATAGTATATGTGCTCGTATTTATATGTGTTCTTAGGTTTGCTTATTTTTGTTTTCTTATTTTTGCTTTTTTTATGTTTCGTTTTCAAAAAAAATGTTTGGTCATAGCCTTACAAAGTGAGTAGCGAGTGCATGTACGAGTATTAGCTAAAAATCGAAAGCGGTAACAAAATCAGTGGTGGGCGAAATGAATGGTGGCCAAAATGAATGGTGGCCAAAATGAACGGTGGCCAAAATGATAGGGCGCCCATAAATTCGCTGTTCAGTATTTTTGCATTTGTTGCAGCGTTAGTTGCAGTCATGCGTTTGAAAGGTTTCTGTGATCTTGGATTTTGTTGCTTGTAAAACAGTATTGTATTAATTATCCATAAGAACCTTTCAAATTCTCCAGTTCTTTAAGCTTTTCAATTGGGTATAAAGTGTCATAACCGCAGTTTAAAAGGTTATAAATACGTCTCAAGTCTCAACATGCTCGCACATGTACAGTGTACGTTAGTGCCCTGCAACGGATTGGGAAATCCGATCCATTCCGAACCCACTCCGTTTTTCGGAGCGGATTGGGCGGGTTTTCATTATTAAATTTCGGATTAGGAGTGGTTTCGGAGTTTAAACGTGTTTGATTCGGATTTAGTGATGAATCCGAATTACCCGAAATTAAATAAATTTTTAATAACCATTTTTTATTGAATTTCATGAAGTCACGAGCGAGAAGCAGTAGGCACTAGGCAGTACCACAATGCAATACGTATTATGCAATAAGTAGCCGAACATGGGCGGCCGAACAGCACGTAGTCTTCTTAACGGGCTCCCGCCCTCTGTAACGAGCTAGCTATTATTACTGGCACGTTGCATAGTAAATGCGAAGTTTGCAAACCGAAAAATCTCCCAGCTTTGTTATTAATGAAAGTGCAGTAATTCCCACAATTTTGCGGCAGGTTCATTGAACCGTGACAGGTTCTTATATGCGGTATACGACTAGAATCAGTCGTAGCATATATGAAACTGTAGTTTCGGTTTTTGGTCTTCGATATCCGTGTGTAAACAAAAGTAATTTTTGGCGCCCGTAGAGTACGGAAGGGTCCGGCCGGTTGAAGGAAGCGGTGGGGCCTAACAGTCATGTGACATGAGTCATGTGACATGCGTCGAGTAACGATGCGTGAAACTTGTAGATGGCGTTGTTACCTCGGCATCTTCTTTAGGTTACATTATGTGCTCCTACATTATGTAGGAGCACCTTGCAATGTGCTCGTACATTATGCAGGAGCACATTGCATCGGTTTCATCGGTTCTTGGAGGAGAAAAACGGAATTGTAGTACCCAAACAAACGTAATCCAATATGCTCCTGCAATGTGCTCCTACATATGTAGGAGCACATTGCAAAGTGCTCCTACATATGTAGAAGCACATTGCAATGTGCTCCTACAAAATGTAGGAGTACATTGCAGGAGCATATTGTATGTGGAGATTATAAGGGGTAGGAATATAAAGTGCTGAACAGAGAATTTAATAATGTAGTAAATTATATTAAAGGTGACATGTTTGACGAAAAGTGATAATGAAGAAATGGTGAACTAATCCAGTGTAGCGAAGAAAAGGTCTACATTGAATTTGGGTGAAGATAAAGGGATTTTTACTGTAGTATGGCATAAATATATTCGACTTTCTGGTTGTTCGTATTTGAGTGTTTAATGAAGTGTTACAGGAAGTGGAGTGTGTCGCAGGTTGTAGATAGTGATGGATTATTGTGGAAAATTCAAGAAATTTCGAGAAAGTTGATTGCTTAATGGAGCAGACTATTATGTTTTGCTCTGATAGTCTTGGATGTGTAGGAACAGGTGGTTTGTATATGGGAAGTAGGTTGGTAGGTACATTAAAAGGTTGTTCGAGAAAATGTATAGTTTAATTGGTTTATTGACTGGATTTTTTGAGTTCGGTGGGTATATAAGAAGTTGAGGAATCTTGTGTTTGAGTTATTATGGAGTGGACGAAGTATATGGAGTGAGCAAAATCTTTTTCTTGTTGGTTATTTTTTGGTGGCCGGTGTGGATTTGTGGATACTTACTGATTCAGGTTGCTGTCTTTTGTTTGGCTTTGGTAAGTCTTTTTAGGTTGAGTATGGTTTAGTAAGTTTTCTTTCATACATTATTTTCGTTTAAGAATTCTTTTTTTCATAAAATAATGGAAGGTGGTTGTGATTGTAAGAAATACATGCGTGAGTATATGCGTGATTATAGAAAGAAATGCAAAATCGAAACTGATGGTAATTGTAGCAGGGAGGATAACGTGGGAAGTGGTGATGATGTTAGATATGAGAATGTAAAAGTTAAAAAACAAAAATGTAATCGGAATACTAAAGGTGGTGCGTTTTCTGGTATGTTTGGAAAAAATTATTGGAGAATTTTTGGACAATTATTGGACAATTTTTGTAAAGGGAACGTGCTAAACGACATTTGCGGAGTATGGTAATGTGTAATGGTTGTCCGGATCTTTTCTTAAGCATTACTTTACGATTTACTTTACTTTACAAAAAACTTGAATTGTTGTGTTTTGTTGACCCTGTTAAGTTTACATTTTTGTTTTTTAACTTCGCATTTTCATGTCTAACATCATCACTACTTCATTATCTTCCTTGCTACAATTACCATCAGTTTCCGTTTTGCGGTTTTTTCTCTATAATCACGCACATACTCACGCATGTATTTTTTGCGATCACAACCAGTTTCCATTATTTTATTAAAAAAAAACAATACTTAAAAGAAACTATCTATGAAAGCAAACTTACTAAACTATACTCAACCTAAAAAGACCAAAGCCAAACAAAACAACAACCTGAATCAGTACGCTTCCGAAAATCTAAACCGGCCACCAGAAAATAACCAACAAGAAAAACATTCTCCTCACTGCATATACTTCGTCAAATCCATAATAACTCAAACACAACGTTTCTCAACTTCTAATATACCCACCGAACTCAAAAAATCCAGTCAACAAACCAATTAAACCAAACATTCTCTCGAACAACCTTTTAATGTACGTCCCAGCCTACATCCCATATACAAACCACCTGTTACTACAGATCCAAGACTATCAGTGCAAAACATAATAGTTCGCTCCATTAAGCAATCAACTTTCTTAACTACACAAATTACTACTACAAAAATTACTACCACCAAAATGACTGTGTAAACCTATGGAAAGTTACAGATTAAACGCGCAATTTTCAAGGTCTCAACTGCAGTAAAGAAACACCCACAACCTCTCATGTCCTTCATACACTCACAAAATTCTTTCCCCTACTATTATTATTCCTTTTATATACACAAATCCGAAATTATTTTAAATCCCAGTATTCCTCTTTCTTATCCCGTACCTGCCGCTACACAATCGAGAGATTGTCCACGCAGTGTATATTTGATTGGTTACACTCCACATCGTTTACAATGTCGGAAGAACCGATTGAGATTTCTAGCGATGAAGAGACATCTACAAATGATTCTGGTAAAAAGCGTTTACGTTCTTTTTCTGCAAAAGTTTATAAGCGCGGAGATATATCAAGTGGTTTGAACGATGGAAGCCTGTCAAAACGGCAGACTAGAAAGCGTTCAAAGGCATGGGAAAACTTCATGGAGATTTACGAGACTGAATCTGGAGGCATCGTTCCATATGTCTGCTGTACTGGATGCAAAGACATTCTCAAGCACACGTCCGGAAATGGAACGTCTCATTTATCCCGACATGTCAAGGAATCTTGCAGGCCGATTGTGCAGAAGAACCAGCCTAAAATCACTTCCTACGCTCAAAGCGAAAAGCCTCCCGCTGTTTCCATTACTGCCAAAACTCTGATCACGGAGAGCTGTGTTCGTTTTGTAGCAGAGGTAAGTTGAACATTTAAAAGTGCTTGACTGTTTTATTGCAATAATGCTTTACGAGGCACCGCAGATTTTTGCTAACTGCTAACATCTGATATCACTTCAGCAATCAGTAACGTTTTAATTTTTTAATTTATTACGTGATTCATGGCGTTATTACTTTTATTTTTTTTACACTAGTCAATTTCCTAACGAATTTCACGCTAAATTGCAGGACATGCGATCGTTCGAGTCTGTGAAGGGAAATGGATTTATGCATCTGGTTCAAGCAGCCATCAATATTGGCCACCAATATGGACCTGTTTCCGCAGTCGAGCTGCTACCCCATTCGACAACTGTGAGCCGAAATGTCGAAAGCACAGCCAAAAAATTGAGGGCCGATTTATTTCCCAAAATTGCTGATATCCTGCGTGCTAATGGTGGCGCTGTTGCCTTCGATTTCTGGACGGATCCGTGCAACAGCGTGCATTATATGGGCATGACAGCTCACTATATCTCTGACTGGAAGCTGATGGACTGTGTCGTATTTGTTTCATGCTACGATCCTTCGGTTAAGAAACGGCTGTCAATGTGAGAAAGTTTCTGGCGGAAAAGCTTTTGCTGCTGGGTCTTAAAGAGAGTGAATGCACCGAAGTGACATTCGTCATTGACGCTGGAGCGAATATGATAGCTGCACTGAAGCTGGCCAATTATCAAACTCTCTCCAGAATTTTGTGCGCTGGGCACTTACTCAATCGTGTGTCCAAGAATGCTGTTAAGAATATGCCGGAAGAGCACCAGATGGTCAACGAGGTGTTACAGATGTCTAAGGCTCTTGTTCGATATATCAAGGCAACAACACTACAACACATGCTGCCCCGCAAGGTGAAACAGAAGGTGGACACGCGGTGGAACACTGTGATTGACATGCTGGATTCACATGCTGTATACGATGACATTCAGGTACAAAACCACAAATGACACTGGACCTGTGTAGTGTGCACTTTAATATTATCCCGCTTTAATACAGCACCTGTAAGTAAACAAGTGTGCATAGTTGCTCTAGTACAGTACATATGACAGACTAGCATAAGGAAATAAACTATAATAATTATAAGAAGTATACAAGTACATACAAATTAAGAACTAAAAATAAAGACTCAGTTCTTAGCGACTTGTTTCTTAACTCTTTCTAATTATATGTAATATTTGCATTTATTTTCAGTATATGTACTTGTATACTTATAGTTATACTACATAGTACACATTACACAACAATAGCTTGTAAAGGGACAGTGATTCCGAAATGGCACTGTTTAGTTTGTACTGTACAGTGTACACCCATTATAATTATGTTCATTACAGGTCCTGTTGGTCGAACGAAAGGAAGACGAGATGTTACCTGAGCCACGTGAATTTTTGGAGCAATTAGTTGAGCTCTTGCGGCCGGTAAAACAAGCTACTGAAGAATTGTCTGCAAGCAAAACTCCAACGTTACATTTGGTACTTCCATGGCGCAAAATGTTGGAGGGTATTTATTCGGCGGCCGGCGCAGGTGATGAAGCTCCGGCTATATTTGCCTTGCGTAAGATGATGCTGCGTTATTTGCGAGAGAAATTCGTGATACTAGACATTCATAACATTGCTACGTTTCTTAATCCCCGGATGAGAACGCTGAAAATGTTGACCGAATCTGAGAAAAAGGCCGTGCTTGCCCGGGTACGTGCTCTACTGCCGGTTGTGATCAGTGACAAAAGCACCCAAAAGATGAAAGCAGGTACAACGAGTAAAGCAAGCAAGTTTGCAGACTTCGAAGACGATCTGGCCATCGATCAGGATAACGACGAAGTTGGTTCCTACCTTAAGACATCTGTGCCGCCTAAATCAGCTGATGAGGATCAAGGATGGCTACTTAAATTTTGGAAGGACAAAGAAGGGGAGCTACCGCGGCTGGCGAAGTTGGCCAAGCAAGTTCTGCCGGTATCGGCGACTAGTACTGTTTGTGAGCGCACGTTTAGTCTGGCTGGATTTGTGATTGATGATCGGCGTAATAGTCTGAAGCCGGAAAAGGTTGATGATCTGTTATTTTTAAAAAGTTACTATAATAATGCGTCGGCTGATGTTTTAGATCAGTCTTTCTGAATTTAGCAAATAAACTTTCGGAGTGGATCGGAGTGGGTTCGGATAAGTGAAAAATATATTCGGATCGGAGTGGCATTTCAAAAATTCGGAGTGGGATTGGGTTCGGTAAAAAAATTAAAAATATGGGTAGGAGTGGACGACGTTTCTCACTCCGATGCAGGGCACTAGTGTACGTACGCTACGTATAGTACGCTGACTTTAATAGTTTGTCGTTTGTGAGTTACTTTAATTTACTGTAGTTTGTCGTTTAGCATCCAGGCTGGATTGCTCTAATTGTAAGTAATCAATTCTAGCAATGCTATGACTTCACGGAATTTCGATAATACGTATTTTACCGACTATTACAACCAAAGAAATGAATGCAAACTTTGAAAGCCAGATTTCCAATAGTTTGTTAACAGCTGTGTTTTGTAAAAATTTTTGGGCACACTTTCTTGTTAATTTTGTGCTTATCCTGCTTACGCTTTGAGTTAACTTCGCTGATAATTTATATTACTGTACAGTTTGTACTTATTGCAATGTAATTATATGAATACTAACTACGTGACAAGGGTCCTCGACACTTTGCCGTTCGAGCGAATGTTCTCCCGTTCCACACATCCAATCTGCACGCTCTAAAGTGCTACAGGATCCTCTCAGTGTCGAGAGTGTTCCTGCATCACCAGTTTTCTGGAAAGCCCACTACCCACAGTCCAGTGGTCACTCAAAAGCTTGTTACCATGGTGGCTATTAGCTTAACATGGGCTGTTTGTATATCCCCAGATTATTATAATTATTACAATTATTGTTATTACATCGAATTGTCATTGAAATTAGCGAACTACGATTAAGCAGAACAACAGATTCTGCTCATGCCTCCTTATCAATGTAATAAACATCGTGCCATTATTTATTACATACGTAATTAACCTTCTAACATGCTAGAAATCTTAAGACATTATTCATCCGTGCTCGGCTAAGTCGGCTTGTTATGTTATACTTCTGGTAACGTAACTACCTTCGAATCGGAAACTACCATTGTATTTAAAATATAAACAAGCCCAGCACGGATGAATAATGTCTTAGGATTTCGAGCATGTAAAAAGGTTAGCTGTATATGTATTAAATAATGGCACGATGTTTATTACATTAAGGAGGCACTAACAAAATAGACAGGCGTGAGCAGAACCTGTTATTTTTGCTAATTCGCAGTTCGCTAATTTCAATGACAATTCGATATAATAACACATAGTAACAATCTGGGGATTTATAAACAGCCCATGTTAAGCTAATGGCCACCATGGTAACAAGCTTTTGAGTGACCACTGGACTGTGGGAATTGGGCTTTTCAGAAATTTGATGATGCAGGATTACTCTCGACACTGAGAAGATTCTGTAGAACTTTAGAGCGTGCAGATTGGATGTGTAGATCGGGAGAACATTGAGTACAACGGCAAAGTGTCGAGGACCCTTGTTACTTAGTTAGTATTCATATAACCAGTTTACGGAGGACTACATCCGTACCCAATTTATCGGCGTCGGCTTGATTAATTAATTTTGTTTTTGTTCGCATCGAGGCAGCTGGCCGAGGCGTGTCGTGTCATTTACGCACATGGGAACAACTTGTCCATGTATGTCTATGGAGGCCCATGGTAACAACTTTCCTTTCCGGTCCCCTTTTTTCCCCTCGAGGCGCATCGTCTCGGTAATAGCGTAACATCCACCGCGTCGTTGCAGCGGTTCTGGCGCACTTGACCGCGTTGAAATCGGCCTACCCGTTCTCCCAAACATAGGTTTTTTAACCTTACTCTGTCACGGTTGTTACGGATGTAGTTAATTAATAACAAGCTGAGCACGGATGAATATTGGCTTACGACTGGGTAAATAGACTAAATTCAAAAGTTGCAGTGTGTTCGAGGAGACAGTAGTTACGATTTCATAGTTTAGCAGTTATGACTGTATTCGAGGAAGCAGTAGTTATTTAATAGCAGTTATGAATTTGTTTGAAACCAGTTAATTTTAATACGAGTATAAGACAACAGGTGGCCTTCAGTTTATTAGATTTAACTGGTGACATCGAGAATGCTCTGCGGTCAACTTGCGTTTGAATCAGCTGAAATTTTTCCTGTTTCTGCATTTAGTTTGGTGACTAGTCAACAAGCGGACGTTTACTGGCATTATCTATTACGTTAGCAGTTGGCACTTTTTCTTATGAGGTGAGGTCGATCAGGCCAGTATCTAGATCTGATGCCCGCTTCTACAAATGTTGACCTTTCGCCATTAAAGTTTGTTTCGCTTGTGCCTTGGCTGCTAGTTTTCATTTTATTCTAAAACTAACCGAATCATTCGTTCACTCGGTACGTGGTCCACAAGAAACGCAGAGGCGAAGCCAAAGCTGTTTCTTGTTAAACCCTAAATTGGCCGTGGTGACAGACAAGCGTATGTTAGCCCTATGGCATCCATGGCAACAAGCCTTTGAGTGACCACTGGGCTTATCCTGCTTGTGAGAGTTAAAAAACTACTAGCTTTGTTTTACTCTACGTTTTGAAAGGATTCTGTGAAAATTTAAAGCTGCAAAATCGGCTCAGTGGAAGCTGAGAACATAGGTAACAAATAGGAGAGGCCGAAAACCTGCAAGAGATGTACAGTATTCATATAACCAGTTTACGGGATCTACATCCGTACGTATTGTCGTGGCGTATATTAGTTTCGAAAATTTGTATTTAAAGAAACATACGAATCTTCTGTATTCAAAAGTTTTATGAGCGTAAGAATTGTAAGAAGCTTTAAAAACGTAAGAAACACAAGCAACTTAAAAAAACCTAAGAAATCTAAGAAATACAAAACCTAGAAACCCTAAGAAACGTAAGAAACCTAAGAAACCTAAGAAATCTAAGAAAACCTAAAAACCTAAGAAATCTAAGAAATCTAAGAAACTTAAGAATCCTAAGAAAGATAAGAAACAAAGCAAAAATACAGATTGCGCTAATCGCCAGCTTGATTACTATTATATTTTGCCTGGTTATACGATTTTTCATTTTGTTTGCCGAAGCGATGCCGAAGGCCGCGGTCTGCCTCTGTCGTTGCGACTGTATTAATTAATAAGCCACGTCCGTCTATGGGGGCCCATGGCAACAATTTCTTTTTCAGGGCGTCTGTTTCCCCGTTGGGGCGCATCGATTAAGCAATAGCGCAACATTACCGGCGTCGTTGCGACGATTCTAATGCACTTTTCTGCGTGAAAATCGGCCCAGCCGTTCGGCCAATCATTCGGAACAAAGCATACTCGTGTATAAGATGTTACGGATGTAGATAACAAGATGAGCACGGATGAATATTGGCTTACGACTGGGCAAATAAATTAGTTTAAAATTCATACGTTGCAGCGTATTCGAGAAAGCAGTAACAGTTATTTTTTTTTGTTTGAAAACAGTTGGTTTTTGTAAGAAAACAGATTTTATTTAGTTTATCGGATTTAACAAATGACAGGGAATGCTTTGCGGTCAACTTGCGGTTGTATCAGCTGAATTTTTCCTTTTCTTGTCGTTTGGCTTAGTGATTAGCCAACCTGTGGACGCTTGCTGTCATTGTCGGTTATTACTTTAGCAAACGGAGTCTATTATCAGTCCAGTCTCTACTAATGTTCAGTTTTTAGATTGTTGACCTTTGTTAATAGAGTTTGTGTGGTTCTGTTGCTCGGCTGCTGTTTTTCTGTTCATTCTGCTAAACTCGCGAAAATGTAATAGCAACTGTAGCCAACGAAGTGTCGTTCAGTCAGCCCACGGAACATAGGAAACGTAGAGGCGCAGCCAAAGCTGTTTAATGTTTGAGCTAATTGAGTAAGTACAGTTTAATGTGACCTTGGTAACAGACTAGCCCATATTAGCCCTATGGCCTCCATGGTAACAAGCTTTCGAGTGACCACTGGGCTTGAGGTTCTGCATACAGCAAACAACGATTGGTCTTAGATCACCCGCCAGACCGAGCGGTTCCCAGAACATTTTAAAGCGAGAAAATTGGATGAGTGGGAGTTGAGATCATAGGGAACAAAGAGGAGAGGCAGAAAACCTGCAAGAGATGTATAGTATTCATATAACTATGGCATCCATGGTACAATGTAGGACGAAATGGTCGCATAGCCCCATACCCAGCATTCTGTACGCAAGCGGTGCAGTGCACTTGTACGAACCGGATATTTTGAACTCATTCGTACAGTGCACTGCGCTGCATACGTACTGAATGTGGAAATTTTGGGTATGCGACCATTTTGTCCTAAGCTGTAACAAGGTTTTCAGTGACCAATGGGCCTACCGCGATCGCGATGGCGAAAGGTCAAGAGTCTAAGAACACTCCCCGCACTGGGAGAATTCTTGTGCAATTTGAAGCACAAAACTCGATTGAGTAGAAGCGGAGATCATGCGTTACAATCAGGAGAGGCCGAAGGTCTGCAAGAGATGTTTAGTATTCATATAACCAGTTTACGGGATCTACATCCGTACACAAACTTTTGCGGCGCAAGTTGATTGCATTGGTTTGACCAATGCAATCAACTTGATTGCATTGGTCCCAGCCGCTAAGAAAACTACGAAAACTAAGAAAGAAAAAATCTAAGAAAACGTGAGAAACCCTAAGAAAGCCTAAGAAACCTAAGAAAACAAAGAAACCCAAGAAATCTAAGAAACCTAAGAAATCTAAGAAACCTGAGAAACCTAAGAATACCTAAGAAACCGGAGAATACCTGAGAAACCTAAGAATACCTAAGAAACATGAGAATACCTAAGAATAACCTAAGAATAACCTAAGAATACCTAAGAAACCTGAGAATACCTAAGAAAACCTAAGAAACCTAAGAAAACCTAAGAAACCTAAGATATCTACGAAATATCGTATATGAAAGAATACGAGGTATACCGATCACGCTGGTGGGATTGACTGCGATTAATTTTTGCACATGTTTCTTAAATTTTCAATACTTTGTAACGTGCCGATGCCGAAGGCCGCGGTCTGTCTCGGTTTTTCCGAACGGTCCGCGAACAGACAATGCATTTACCATGTATGTCTATGGGGGCCCATGGCAACAATTTGTTTTTTGGGGCCACTCCTTCCCTTTTGGGGCGTATCGATGGTGCAATAGCGTAAGAACATTCGCGCCGTTGAGACGAATTTAACGCACTTGGCCGCGTCGAAATCGGTTCAGCCGTTCGCCCAAACATTGGCTACATTATCAATCAGCTGAGAACGGATGAATATTGGATTACGACTGGGCAAATAGACTAGTTTAAAATTCAAATGTTGCAGTGTATTCGAGGAGGAAGTAGTTATGATTTCATAGTTAGGAGTTATGACTGTATATTTTGTGGTAGCAGTAGTAATTCACTAGCAGTTAGGAATTTGTTTGAAAAGAGTTAGTTTTATAGGAATATAAGACAATAGATCGCCTTCAGTTTATTTGATTAAACTGGTCACAGCGATTGCTCTGCGGTCAACTTGCGTTTGTATCTGCTAAAATTACCTGTTTCTGCATTCAGTTTGGTGACTAGTCATCAAGCGGGCATCAAGCCAACATTATATATTATTACGTTAGCAGTCTGCACTTTTTTTATGAGTTGAGGTCGATCAGGCCAATATCTGGTGCCCGGTTTTTCAAATGTTGACCTTTCGCCATTAAAGTTTGTTTCATTTGTGCCTCGGCTGCTAGTTTTCATTTTATTCTAAAACTAACCGAATCATTCGTTCACTCGGTATGTGGCCCACAAGAAACGCAGAGGCGAAGCCAAAGCTGTTTCTTGTGAAACCCTAATTTGCCCGTGGTGACAGACAAGCGCATGTTAGCCCTATGGCATCCATGGCAACAAGCCATTGAGTGACCACTGGGCTTATCCTACTTGTGTGAGTAAAAAAACCACTAGCTTTGTGTTACTCTACGTTTTGAAAGGATTCTGTGAAAATTTAAATCTGCAAAATCGGCTCAGTGGAAGCTGAGAACATAGGTAACAAAGAGGAGAGGCCGAAAACCTGCAAGAGATGTACAGTATTCATATAATTATGGTGCACATAATCATTTGTGTTGCAGACCAGTGAGACCACGAAACGAAATTTTGCTGATTTTACTTATACTTCAGTACTGTTAAGTCATCGCAAACTACGCTACTCGTAGTATTTAGTTTGCCATGGTTTAGTACCTAATCGGGTAGGTTGTTTAAGGGACCGCATTAATGGTAAGTACTGGATCAGTTTGGAGCCTGGGAGGAGCCCATGGGATGCGGTACGTCGGTAACTGCGGCGTAAACAATAATTTGTTATGTCAGCCAGTATTTACTATAAAGTACTAGTACAGGTAGCTGTTTCTTGTTTACGTACTAAGTCGTACTTCAGCTGGTGACATCCTCCGGCGTCCAGGTCAACGCATATAAATAAATGCTTTTATGTTGAACTCATTACGACTCGAAAATGTTGTCATAATTCTACAGCCACTACGTATGTTACTGTTATAAAAAGAATTTACAGTATAGCATAAACTGCGCAATAAATGCGTAAGTTAACCAATTCCTACAAAGAAGTGCGCTACTCTATACGCGCGAGAGTAGTGTGTAAGGTCACAATGCAATTCTAACTTATTGTCAGCTCCAGCTAGGAACTATACTCTAGTATTAGAGGGACAAGAAACCGACACTTATCAAACTTTCGTTTTATTATACGTTTTCATTTCTCGCTTTCCAAAATCAACATGAAGCTGCATTTTAATCGGGAGGCTACAGAATTCTCTCCAAGACGGGAAACGAAGAAGTGTTTAGATGCATGGCCACTCCATTCATAACCTAATTTAGTTCAATCAACTCACAATCTTCTGCACGTACCTTAAATTTTTTTTCTAAAATTTTTTATTGTTTTGTTTACCAGCTAGGATTGTTAAACATCACGCTCAGAAACATTACAACACAAAGTAACAGCATTAAGACCGTCCGATCGTGGAACGGTCGGCGACAGTTCGAACGCTTGTGAACCGCGTGAAAGGTTGTGAACGGAGGGGTCACCAAATGTTTATTATTGAAAGAAATTTTAAAGTTAAAATAGTTATGCGACATTATTTTATATTGCGGGAGTAAATTGGTATTATTTCTTTGATTGGTAGGAGTGCTATTGCTATTTACGATAATTTTTCGCTAATTCTTACATAGGCAGTTCGTCTAAAATGCAGTAATGGGTGTTAAAATAAACGCTTCGGAAAGTTTCGAATCAATGTCAACACATATCTCCACCAATTTTCATAGTGCTTGGAAACATACGTATTCTTAAAATCATACGTACATGTATGAGGCTATCCAGAAAACACAACATCCTGTTAAATATTCACCGGGAAAACTCCCGCTGTGGCCAGGTGTACTGCAGTTTAAGCAGCCGTCATAAGTTTCCGCAGGGCAATATGTGGCCTCGTGGCTCATGTACTGTACTGTATCTCATACAGAGTACAGTACAACAACGGTGAAAATTCCGTTTAATTCTTTCTGATTCGTGTGATTCCCTATAAATATTCCAGTGCGGTGCCGGTTTCCTTTTTGAAAAATTGCTCAAATACAGTAAGGTCAATATTGGGTCCTCTTCGCTTCCCCATATCAGATGTATCAGATATTTATAGTTTAATTTAACGGCAATCAGACACATAATTTGCAGTGTCGTCTTTTACGTAATTATCGAGACACATTATCCATTCGGGTTCGAGTAATTGTACTATATAAAGCGATTGCATAAGCGTTGTCCAGTCTCCTGAAAGCGGTGTTATTATCAATGTTGGGAATTTTGTCTACCACCATGATCAACGAAACAGCTGCGATATATCCAACATTAAAAGAAGATATACAGGAAAATTATTCTAGAAAAATACATATTGGAATACTCTTTTCTTTATCGGCGCTAGCCGCCACGGGAAATATGGCGGTCATTGGCAAATTAAGCTACAATCGACTTCGTCAGCATTTTCTGACCAACATAGACTTCTTGATTCTCAATCTGGCCATTGCTGATTTGCTTGTGGCGGTGTTTTGTTTATTTACGGATGCTGTATGGAAATGCACATATGAGTGGTTAGCCGGAGATTTGCTGTGTAAAGTGATTAAATTTATGCAAATGTTCGCATTATACGCCAGTACGTTTTCCACCGCCATTGTCGCCGTTGACCGGTGTATTGCTATACGGCTGCCCATAAAAAGGATAAATCATCGTCGAATAATGCGATCGTTTATTCTAGGATCATGGACTTGTGCTACACTGTTGAGCTTTCCGCAGGTAACAACCAATGCAATTGTCACGCATGCTTGCGCTGTGCTTTGGTGCTAAAAAAATTAGCTTAAAATTAAAGTAAGCACAGACTCAATTTTTTTCAGGTTCTGATTTTTCGCGTGTTACGATCGCCAGGTAGAACCGAAGACGAACGCTTTGACCAGGTATTTATATTTTGGAAATGTTTGAGGATTTTATGTTATTATACTGAATTTCTTTTTCTGTGAGTCAACAAGTAAGATAATTAAAAATATGATGATATCATATAACACATGTGCTGATTTAAAATTCGACTTGTAAAATGTTAATGCAGTCGACTGATGATATGTTTGTTCTATCGGTAGTGTGTGACATACGGAGCCTATACGGAGTCATGGCAAGAGCCGGCATATATATTTTTCACTTTTTCTGTCATGTTTATCCTGCCCTTTCTGATTATCATTGCCAGTTACATTTTGATTGTTTCTGCATTAAGACAACAGTCAACAACAGGTACGGGGTTTGTGAAAGTGCAAAGGAAATCCTGACAACCAATATATGTATATATGAGTTACGGATGGGCGCTTATTAATTAGGCTGTTAGATGGTGTCAAGCCCAATAAAGCCCGATAAGGGCATTAAGGAACTCTTAATTAATAATAAATAATTTGCATAGACATCTAATCGAGTCTCCTAATAGAAACTTTCGAAAGGGCCTTTTCCCGTCACCAACATATCATACTGGATCTTGGGACATATCAGTTTCTGTTGCAGATTCAGCAACAGGACTGCGTGTTAGCGATAATTACTCAGGAACTGGATTAGTGCGCAGAACCACGTCAGACAACAGCTCAGCTGATGAAAAACGGGGGGCTTTTCTTCGGAAAGCCAAAAGGAAATCTCTCTATGTGTCCATCCTGGTGATAATGACCTTTCTGCTGTGCTGGGGTAAAACGCATAGATCCGCGCTCACGAATAATAACAAAGCAGATTAAGCGCAATAATCTTGTCTAACGGCAACGTACCGTATGTAATAGCTATAGTACGAGTATTTGCACCTGGACTGTAAGAACGCACAGCGCTTACGAGTATTTGGACTTGGAGCTACAGGAAAATTCCAAGCAACAACTGAATTCTCCAAATAAGAACTAATTTTGAAACAAATAGCGCGATTACAGATGTTTTTGTTTTACAGTGCCTTATTATTGTTCAGTTATTTATTACGTTGTGGTTCATCAGCAAACGGAAACAACACCGAAAGATCATGAAATTTTTCAGTATATTTTCTGCTTTGGTGAGTGCAAGCACCCAGAAGGATAATCGCTTAACAACTACGTATACGAAGTATAGATAGTACAGATAGATATAAGCTACAAATTATACTGTACAAATTGTAGCTACAAATTGTCTTATTTGTATTTCTAAGTTATTGGTAACTTATTATTATGCATGCAGCAAATAGTAATTTATCAAGCATATTTTGTGTAGGTATGTCAAGCGCAGTATTAAATCCTTTGGTATATGGAGCTTTTCACATGTCTCAGCGGCGTGGGAATTTTGATTGGAAAATCAGCAGTAGCCGTGCAAGCTATATCCAACACTGCCAGAATTCCCCCTGCGTTCCTTTCAGGGAACATGGAGGGTCGTTTTCAGTCAGCCCCGCAAAAACGTTCCATCACCGCAATTCTTTGCCGACGATGCACTGTGTTTCGAAAAATGCCGATTTGTTTCAGTTTTCTCACGTTCATCTCCATTGACAATACTACTTAGAATGCGTACATCTTTTCCTGTGTCGGCTGCAGCTTACGTTGCAGTACGTTCCAGACATATGTAATTTTGTAACTGGCAGTTGCAATCTTTGTAAATACAGATATATTGTACTGCAGTTTAATCAGAATTTAGGTCAACGGCATTGGATTATGTGTAATTATGGAAATGTAAATAGCAATTTTATTTTGAATTACTAAATTTATGTGTACAGTACAGTATTCATATGTAGAATATAGCACATACACATATTTTATTAGCAGAGACAGATCACGGCAGTTATTCTGGTTCGCTGCATGTAAATTACATTCGAGGTGCATTACGCCGTAATATCTGGAAGAAAATGTAGCAGTAAAGTTATCTGTACAAGGGTGTATATGCATATAAATATACCATAATACAAAATCCTTTAGGACACGTTGTTACTCTCTACCCAGCCCTTTTGCCAGAAAAAAAACATCCTCATTATCCACTGGAATATTATGAAAAGCTTTCTCTGACAGTCTGCAAATCTATGTATTAATGCAGGGAAGAGCTGCACATCGTGGACTTTCAAATCACGCTCCGGCTTGTGGAGAATGGCAATTTCGACAACTTAGTTCGCATGCTTCCAGAGTGTAATTTGCATGAGTTACACACTGCCCAGCCTATATTCAAATATAAAC
The DNA here is from genome assembly GCF_019649055.1 of Paramacrobiotus metropolitanus. Classification (NCBI taxonomy): domain Eukaryota; kingdom Metazoa; phylum Tardigrada; class Eutardigrada; order Parachela; family Macrobiotidae; genus Paramacrobiotus; species Paramacrobiotus metropolitanus. The sequence goes on from NW_026570224.1 coordinate 3,629,754, forward strand.
TTCGTCAAAATAGTCTGTAGATAATAAGATACATAATTAACGTTACATGTATGGTATGCAGTAGGTGCTATACTTCTATATTAACTGGAATCAACTGAAAACCACACAACCAGTGCATTTACCTGTGCCAGCATCGGACAAGCCGGATCACGATCAACGCAACCTGTCGTTAAAGGAATTAATTACGGAAGTCGTAGCGTACTAAAATTTTTGACTGTCCGTGGTAAATTATCTACGAGTATTACGCTGGGTGATACTGGCCACAAATGTAAATTATCCATCCATAATCGCATATTATCACACTATCGACTAGGGTGATACCGCGGGGATGGATTTCAGTTTAATCCGACAAATGAGCGCAAACTTAGTTATGTTCTAATTTTTTTAATTCGCACCCGATTCCAAGCTATAATAAAAATGCTTAGTCAGTCCTAGAAGATTTTACTTAATTTGCAATACTTCATAAATCATAATACAATACCGCATAATTCATGAACGCTTATGGTATAACTGTATAAGTCACACCTCGGTTATAATGCAATCACGCGCAACTTGCAGCTCAAGCGAATATTTTCTACGTATACGGTAGATGTTTATTATTGTTTACCTCCAGAGCTGACCCCGTTGACATTTCTTATAGCGCGAGCATCGGTAATAACGCTGAAACGAACGATTACGGCAAACGTCACAAGTATCGACATTATCACGAAGGTCTGTTTCCGATTACACATTTTCCTCTGATTCCGCAATGGAAATTCACCCATAAAAAAACGCAAAAAAAACAGCTTCACAAAGGACCCCGCCGAAAGACACCGTGTAATAGTACAATAAAATGTTTCATTCTGAAACATGTGCTCTGCAGTAATTTGGTAGTTTCAAAATAATATTATTATTACATGTGCTAGGCTACGATGGGCCGTTCTTATCCCGGCTCCCATCTTTCTGATCGTACCATGGATAATAAGTAAAACCAGGCTGCACATGTTGCACACATTCCTTTTGGCTTTTATTACACAGTTCTGCAATAACATACAATATATTCAATATTCCTATACAGTACAAAAAACCGCTGTTTTTGATTGTGACTGTACACGAAGTGCAGTATCCATCGCTTCGCCTATCATAAAAAATGCCTTCTCAAAATACTTTTCACAACTGGTACACAAAACGTCGACTGCTATAACTCTCCAAACATGTTTCCGATAACAGAACGAGTGAAAAATGGTGCAGGTTACGAAATATACCATTTTAAAACTCATAAGCAATAAATGTTGTTCATGCCCAAAGCCATCCATGAAAACAAATCTCCTTAAGATTCACATGTGCGAAAAAATATCATAACATAAATTAGAATTCAATTTAGCGAATTACCGAATTGAGCGAATTAATTAGCGAAGGTACCTTATAGTTTCTGTTCATGCAAACATACACAGGCAACAAAACGCAATAATCAATGCCCTACTTCAAATAGACTTTCTAGGTCGGCGATTATTGAATGTTTATGGCATAAAGGTGACTAGATCCAGCTTAATTCCTCGGTAGATGAATAATTCCTCGGCAGCGATAGCGCATCCTCTCTTTCACCAGCATCCAAAGGAAAGTGGCCACAACATCGCCGAACCCAGTAAGGCTCCGGCAGCAACACCTCCCAGTAGACCCAAGGAATAGTCCGGACCGGAGTAGTAGTAGCCCGGTCGATCCACGTAATACACGCGTGTCACATTGTCGGGACCCACTTGGTACACTGTCAACAACATCATATGAATCCCAGCTTCTGATTACCAAAACAACATCCCACCATATACTTAAATGATTATATTATGTAACGATTCACGTAAACGGCACGGGGGACAATCAGTCTCAGCTTACCGTAGCCAGTGGGAAGGTAAAACCCATCTGGTGCTGGTGAGAAAGCATAATACCCGGCGGGCATAACATTGATGGCCGACGTGGATACTGTGCGGCGCACTCCTGCCTGCTCAACACAGACGTTTAATAAATATCAAATACTATAAATTTTAGTCTCACAACCGAAAAAATTATTTGTATAATTTCAATTGAAAATAGTATAATCCTGAAAATAGTACAGACTTGAGCAATAACGGTGACCTAAACTCTACGTAATTATTAAAATACCAATTAAATCCTACGATCCCAGCCCCTCTAATTGTGGAGTCAGCCATTGAAGTCCTCACTTTTCACGTTTGATTTAAAACTGATTTAATGATATTTGCAATGAAAAAGTAATGAAACAATAATTTAATCGATAAAAGTGTGACGTTCGTCAGTGTTAAGGTTGGTTTATCTGTATCAGTCGGAAGGGTAAAACCCGTGAAAATCGCAGGTATTCGGAATATAAATCCGTGAAAACGTTTCTCTTTTTCAGGTAAACAAAAGAAACGTTCAAATTTTCAAAAGATAATTGACAGCAAGTAATATTTCCTTCCTCACAACGCGCCAATATCATCTACAAAACCGCGTCACGTACCGGTGGCGCAGCCGTTCGTGCCTGTTCCAGTGCGATTTTCCAAGCGGCACAGTCATCTTGTGATTCCGCACACAGATGCCACGCTGAGCCGTGGCGTGGTCGGATGGCGAAAAGGGATTCGGCGGGCATTCCACTGGGTGGCGAGTATTTGCACTAAAAACCCAACACGCAGTACGTATAGCAATCACACAAGTGACACAACAAAAACCCAACCATGCGATCACTGTCAATGTATTCCCAAAAGGGTAATCATCGGCCGTAACATGCAAAGCCATTGTTCTACGAACCTCACGTCCTGTCTGAACACTCAGTGTGTCTGGCATAAACAGAGCATCCTTGGCTCTGGATTTGTTGGGCTCATCGTAATACTGCAATTCTCCAGTCTGTTGCAGCACCAGCCAGACTTTTTTCCAGTGCTTTAAAATCGAACCTAGAAAGCAATCCTATGTAGAAATCCTGTAAAAATTATTTCAAAGAAGTGACAACAACAAGAACAAAATCTATCACTGTAGCTCGACGGCAACACTATCGCTTTTACAGAGCCAAAAAGAATTGCATACATGGAGCTATTGTACGATTTCCAAATCTATCAAACTAAAAATCTTCCAACGAGAACTTTGCGCAAGATGGTACGGAACAACCCATTGCAGTTAAAAGCGACCCACTTCCGGACGTACAGTGCAGAGTACGCTCTGCTTTTTGAAGACAAGCAGGGCCAGCACTTACTTTGACGATAGACCCATCCGCTTCTGGCCATACTTCCTGGAACGGGGACGGCGCCGCCGTCTGGCGCATTCTGACCCGGAACACCTTGAACCCTCATGGTGCGTATGCGAAGTTTGTTTAGTTCGACAAAATCTGAGGCTTTCAAACCAGAAATACAAAACTAACAAAAGCACGTTAACAGGAAAAGGGTTCGCTCAGTTGCTGTTGGCAGTTCACTAAACAAGAAATGTGTTTATAGATCAGGGCTTTCCAGCTGATTAAAAGACTTGATAAGAAGCGTATAAAATGGTGAAATACGACAAAATGCTCGGGTTTTACGCGTTTCGGATGGTTGTAACAATAAACCTTCAGAGTGTAAAAACGTAAACAGATCGATCAGCTGCAGTTTCAGGGAATTTGCGCGATGCAGTCATGAAAGTTGAATCACTCGTTCGCTGACTGCTACCCAAATGGTTAATAGCTGCCGCCCGAAGAAGATGGTCCTTTTGCCGCTATTTCTACAAATTACCGCCCGGTTCGACCGAAATGGTTCAGTACACGTTTAAAGTAACCTTTCGAAGTAATTATTGTTTGGAACTAATTATTCTTATAATCTTATTGTTTTCGTATATTGCTTGTGGAAGTGTGGCGCATGGCGGCGAAAAGACACGCCCTCCCGAGATCAGCACCGCCGACGACCAATTCAAGTGAAATGTTTTCCGTGATTAGATCGCCAGTGGTTGCTGCTTACTGACCATAAGTACTTCTACTAACGCTGTGTGATAATGCCGCATTTTTTACAAAGCAGTTTACAATAATATCCACAACAAAAGAACGTGAATTACTTTCTGTCGTATTATAAACGATCGAGCTGCCATAACATTTTCCAAAGGAATTGAATCAGTACAAATGCAAAAGAATCGTCCAGTAGCAACAAATGCATTGGAATCGTCCAATAGCACTCAGCACGAAATTACGAAATTTACGTTACAAATCGTCCATGTTGCGTAGTGTTATGATAATTATGTTATGCGTAAGTAATTCACAGCTATTCTTTATGCAGCTCCGAAATCAACCAGTAAGTGTTCTGCATGCCCTTCCCCTGCAAAAGCAAAGAATACGAATTCCATGTTTCTTGCATGGGTTTCAGTTCTGAGGTAAATTAATTTTCAGATTGAGAAACTGGCATGATAGCTTTCAAAAGAAAGTTTTCGTACCTTGACTTCCAGCTGACCTCTGTATTCCGATTTGAAATTAAAGTAACGCTCCAAATATTCCCTTGCAGCACTGCTAATTTGAATTTTCAGCGCTGTAAACATATTGACCTATTATTGATACTTCACTATAAAAATTTGATTACCAACTGCACTTTTAGCGCTCACAGTAGGCCCAAATATCGAGTACTGAGCGACTGACCTTTGCCAAAGGAAGTCATTCTACTTGCAGTGTTGACCGTGTCTCCAAATCTAAAACAAAAGGAACATTGCACAAGTCCAGCAAGACAAAAATATTATGACAGACAAGCAGTAACGTGGCATCCGCGTTCCAACTATGGCTGCTGCACATCCGCCGGTATGACATCCAATTTTCAACTGTAGCGTACGTCCTGGATGGTGGGCGATAAGGAAGCTTTTTGCTTGCTTAATTAAGTCCAACGCTATTCTGGCTATTTGTCGAGCATGTTCTTGACCATTGCGATTGGGAACTCCACTGGCTATCTGCAGCCACAAATAATTCTAATCAGCTTATAATCACTATGACCTTTATTAACTTTTATAGCCTGCCCGGTTCGACCTCCTTATAAATCTTACATAATAACATTACCATGTAGGAATCTGCAATTGTCTCCACTTTGTAAACATCATAACGATCCAGTGTGTTATCGAACATCGAATACAAATCGTTCAGTAACTTGACAATCTGGAATGGCGAACTCCCGGTGGCGATTTCTCCGAAGTCAGCAATGGCCGTGAAAGCAATTGTCACACTATCAAATGTCTCCGGTTTGATGTCTCTTCCCTGTGTCATAGCCAGTGCAAGATGTCTAAAAGCAAAATAAAAACTGAAACATATATAAATAAAATATTTTGCACACAGCTTTCTTTATTCGGTCATCGCCCACTTATCTAGTAATTCGGTCGCAATGTACTGCATGCAAACTGCTAAGCACTTGATTAGACTGCGATGTAAACGATACATACTGGGGTAGAATTTGAAATAGCAGCTCTTCCGATTTTCGTTTCTCTTCCATCATGTTCGCCGTTGCTGCTCCAATGCGATCTTCCAGCTCCCGAGCATACACTTCCATTCGATGCATGAGGCTGTCGACGAAATTCTTGTTCCGCTCAAAACCGGGCACCGTCTTCAGGAACTGTTGTACGGCTTTGATGGTGGGACGCGACTCAGGCCTGTCTTCCCAGCACCGTTCAATCAGCATTGTCAGTGGAGCCGAGCATGTGTCGGGAATTTCCGGACGAAATGCCGTGGTTGTTGCACGCGTAAGTCTCGTTAAAATATCTAGAAGGGAACAGCGCGTTGCCTATTGTTGGTCAGCGATATTAAAAAAAATTCCGTTACAGCAGTATGTAGTCATAAAAGTTCCGTATTTAATAAATAACAGATTTTTAAAAATTGCAGTGTAGACGTAAAAATAGACAAGTTCGTTTGTAAGTCTCCCGAAAACCATATACATTATTTAATTGATATTTTGGTTGACATTTCACAATGCCCTTGACCTTTTGGAGAAAGTATCCCAAGTGCTAATTCTTTTTGGAATGGCGATATCCCGCAAAATATCTCCAGCAGTACGTATGCGTATGAATACAAATCGCTCTGCTTTGATCCCTGATAGATATGTGATATGGGACCTCTCAGCCGTTCTGGCGCATAACTAAGGAATCGGGATTGCACCACTTCTTCGTTATTCATATCCGGTATAAGCTGCGGCAGAATATCCAAGCGGTAATAAGCAATTTTCAAAACAAACCGACTATCAATTATGAGGCAGTAGGTATTTATGGAGGAATGATGGTCGACCGGAGAGTCATGCAGATACTGCAATCCCTGAAAAAAGTAATCACATAATTTTACAAAGTGTTAGTAAAATGTAATGGGTCATTTTAAAGCCGTATTCCAAATGTTAATTACAGCAGATGTGTCAGTTATCAACTTATCGTAACCGTTTTTAACAATTTTTTATGTATGATGCATAGCACATAGCTTAAGTTTTACCAGACTAAATGTGAAAAAAATTTTATGAACGAAAAATTCTTATAAATAAAACTGATTTTTGATTAAAAGATGGCTTTGCAAATGTCACTTACATTGGTCAAATCTGTCGTCACGGACTGTCGTAAAGCATCGTCAACACGTACGGTGGAGTTGTGCATTAGGCTAGCCAAATTTCCTCGTGAGCCATGTTCGTACAGCACGTGCATTAGTAAGTTTGGTGGCGCTTCCGGTGAAAAACCGTAAAAATGTGCGACATTCAAACTGCGAAGCATTTTCATCTGCATAAGAGCCCAAATGAAAAAGCCAGTTTTAAAAAAATTAGGCATGTCCCGGTTGCAGTTTGCAAACATACCTTTTTGATACAGTCTTCTTGCTGTCGTGAGGGAGAAAATCGGTGTGAGAGAACAACCTTTCTATCCCAGATTGTTCGATCTTTATAGCGGACCAAATGTGCGTCCGGTTTCTTTGGCTTCTTCTCAGTTTTGCCCAGCGCTTGGAGATGCAGTCCACTCACTGTGGTATTAATCTGCACCACCTAGCATACTTGCATATTATTGTGAAAAATTAAACCAGCTATACTGAGTATACTCAAAAAGTAAAAATAATTTTAATGCATTCTGTAATGTACTTGTAATATTAATTTGATGATTGTAAATTGTAATGCATACGGTATTACGCAAGACATATGCAGAGTAATGTTCCAGTCTTATTACACCGCTAGTAAAGCGAAAAAAAAACTATACCGGGATTTTAATGCTCGCAGAGACAGCAGGGTTGTCGACAGGTTCATCCTTATTAAATTCCAAATCGCTTAGCGGTATGTACCACCGGGAATCTTCGTCTTCGTATTTGTGTCGATTGCGCCTGTAAGATGACCGCGAATTTTGGGCTGTTGTCAATCGAAAGATCTAGGTTAGGTTGTCAGAATTTCTTTTTTACCGAAAATATATATACGCGGCTGCCGCTATAATAATGATTGTAAGCGGAATCCCTAAATATATTCCAATCCTGCCTCTCAGTGCGGCGTCATTATCTATAACCAAACAATAATAACATTGTTTATTCTGTCAACCAGATGTTAAGTGCAGTTTTATATGCCGGTACAAGCGCAGTCTGTATTGTACACAGTGCAAAAGGTATTCCATCACAAGAATGCACCCTCAACATACAAAATGTAAAATGCCAATATCTGACGCTTCAATACTTTTTTTAAAAAATAATCTTACTTATTTCACAATCGCCATCTAAACCATCGAAACCACATGGAGGCACATTCTGAGGAGGGCTGTCACGATATGCCCACGAAATGGCTGTTCCGTTTACCGGAACCAGAGTTCCATTAGTTGTGTCGTACGTGAATACTACCTAATAATAACGACCATAAGCAACAAGCATTACAGTTACTGTATTGATACACTAAGTTGTATGCAGAATAGGGTAATTCTACTTTCGTTGGAACTTGGAAGTCGTGGTAGCAGATTCACAAATTAAATTTTATTCATTCCCATATGGAATAAATTTTTTATATACGCATACGAAAATTGTTGATGTGTAAAAAACCTTGGAAGCGGTTTATTTGCCAGGCATGGTAGTTAATGATTTATTTTACACTTACATTATCGTTTTACCGCAGCACAATGAAAATAATGTACGAAAATACATTTTACCCGAAATGTGGACGAATTCGGCTCCATCGAAAGTATAACGTACGAGTATTCCGTTCTGTCTCCTTTGTCAAACTGGAAGTCCCCTGCCACTGACGACACATTGCGTGGGAGGAACGCTCTATGCATGACCTTTTTCGCCGATTCAAAATCGGCCAAACCGTCTGCCAATGTCTCATTCACTATCTAAGCAGGTAAGAAGTCGTCAGAAAAAATACATCAACAAGCAGCACTATTAAAAAATAAGTAATGCATAACAGCAGTGTGCATTTAATTGTTGTCAGCGTATTATTAGCATTTTCTGAAGCTCAGCTGTACCTCTATCAGAAGGCGAATAAGTGTATGCTGGAGTGCAGTAAACGATGAAACCTGTGATAGACCAATGGTTTATCGTTAGTACCTTAAAAAATCAATACCGTATATGTGAATGTGATTGTGGAACACTATATCTAAGATTGATTTTCAATAATAGTTAATTTATTGGCTTACGTACTCGTTCTTCTGGTTCGTAAGTGTAATTGTAGTGTTTATAAGCATTATATTTAATTTCCATTTCAAATGCCGCATAGTCCGGTCCTCTCATGGGCTTGCTGCTGATGTAAAATAGCGATTTGAACGCGTTTCTAGCATCCTAAAATTAAATGTAGTTATTTATTAGAAAGAGAACGTAAGATTGTGCATAGACACGTTGTAAACAACACTAAGCATACTTCGTAGCTATCAAACTTGCTTAGATGCAATGTTTGAACAGATTTTGATGTTACGAACCTCATCATCTGCATCATGAAACTGCCAGCGATAAAATCCATGTAAAGGATGCTCCATTGGATTTAAAGAAATATAAACCTAAAACGACATTGTTGTGAAATTGCTAAATAAAATTATTAAATCCTGTAGCTTTTAGAGATAATACAGGCAGACTTCTTGGTTTCCAAAATAAAAGGTCACTTACGAATTCTCCTTTGGTAAATCCAATCCGGTGCGCAGCGACCTAAAATAGTGTGATCGTGTTGTAATTGCTTATAAATTTGACGTATTTTAAAACTTTGTGAACAATTGTATATTTTAATTTAACCATAGAAGTGCCGTGGATCTGTGACGTTAATTATCTGGAAAATGTGATTTTAAAAGAAAGTTCTGCTTTGTGTACAGATACACACACATGTATACAATAATTGTAGATGTATATGAATCAGAACATTTACCAACAAAGATCGAGTTTGATTTCCATGGGTTAAAAGGACAAATACTGCAAACATTTCAAAATATACGTGGTTCTCATTCACGTCATAGCATTGCAGTATATTAGATTTTTGACCACTTACTACGACTGACTTTTGCCAGCCTGTGCAACTCAGATACGAAATCCACAGGTTCCAGAGAATTAAATTCATTAAGGAAGACATTCATCCGTGGTCCATTTTTAATTGTTGTTTCAGCCGCCATGCATGCCAGTGCAAAGAAGTTGCCCAGGTTGGGATTCTTATCGCATAGTAAAGCTATATCCCGCCATTCAAAGAGATCGAGAAACAGCATCAGCGCTTGAATGATATCCGGTGTGCGATAGGGTTGCAATCGGAGCAGAGTAGGAAATCGTTTCTTATCGCTTAAACCCATATCCGATCCACCACTTCATGAATTAAATAAAATATCACTTATACAGGTAAAATTGAAATAATCCGATTCGATAGCCTTCAAACATGAGCGTACCTAGAAATGGCGGGACTGTCCAGTTCTACGTAGAAAATGCGTATAATGCAACACTGGTTTAACTGCTACTCGTAGTGATTAAATTTTGATCATGATATAAGGCAACTTTTCGGGAAATTATACCAGCATAATGCCGCTTACCTCTTGCAAAATCGCCAATATTTTTTAGGGCGCCGCTGCATGCTGTGAGAATGGATTTGTGTCACAAGTTCGTGTGCGGAGTTAAATAAATATACAATCATTCTAGAAGTTGAATGATTTTAAAATGTTTTCATGTGTTTCAAGTAAATGTGCGTACTCACTCTTTGGATCGATGTGATATTGTCGGCATATTCAATCCAATATCTTATGAAAATAATGATATGTACTGACTATGCTCCATAATTTAGGTCTGCTGCATTACAAAATTTATTGTTTAAAAAGAATCGCTGCTGAATATTGTTTGTCGCGCATAAAGTATTAATGACATGCATACCTGTTAACGAAAATACTATCTGCGTACTATTCTTACCATCAGCGACAATTACTAATAAATTGGCCGGATCCAGTAGATAGCCGCGTCCAATTTCGTTCATAAAGACATAATTAGCCACCAGTTCCACAATGCGAGCCTCCAGTTCGGGACAAGTGCGCACTTCCGGAGGCGCTAATATCGCTTGGGTTATCGTGATATTGTCGTATTTCCCTTGCACTTCACTGACGGCCAGATCCGTGGGTGGACCAAGATAGTCGTAACTGTAGGGTAGCGATGTAAAGGACATCGCCATAATTAGCGTAATATTCCAAGCGGCGCATTTGAAAATATTGGCAAAAACAAGCGTAATTACTATTCTGGTAAACATATTCGTATTAATAAAAGACATCCTAGAAGAATTAGAGCTTTTAATGGAAGACACCGTCAGGATAAAATTTTGAAACCATTTAGTTACTGGTGCTACTTGAGTCGATTGCACAGTTATTGGCGGTTTTACGAAAGAAAAGTTTCAGACAGTAATCAATTATTTTTGCATTGTTCTATAATCTGAGCAGTTGCAGCGACCAATCTAACCGCACCCTTCCGAATTTTAATGTTGTTTGACAAGCGTTTTACCTTGCCATCTGAATATTAGCTGCTCACAGTCAGCACAGATTTGTCAGTAAACATGCGTAAGTTCAAAACAGTAATCAAGATGACAGGTACATTTGCGTTCAGGATCGAAAAACCTTTCAGTTCTTTATGCATTTAATTGCGCAACTAAACGCAGTTCAAGAATAATGCTGTACCAAATGATAAAAGCAGTGGCTATGAAGATAAAAAAGTAATCAACTGTACATTCATTTAAATGGCTTAAGGATAATAAGGTGTGCAAAAATACAAACAAACGGGCGCAGAAATTTTGATCCGGTCGACTTGGTGAAAAAGGCTGCTGGGTTGCTCGGGAGATGGCCAATGGTGTCGGTGGAGAATCGAGGTTGTCATCGACGGATACCGGAACACCTGCTGTATATATCGCGGCAAAGCTTTCGTAATGTGTTCGACATAGTGGACAAGTCCTATAACACCAATAACAAAATTTCAAATCGTCACTACACCCTCAGTTGAAATGCCTGGTATTTTTCTAACTTTACCACTTCTTTTTAACGAACCAATCAACTGGCACATAGTTTTCTAATATCTCGTTAATAGGTACTAATGTTACTTTCTTAATTAGTTATTATTATTATATAAACATTAATCTAAATCTAACCATAAGCGCGACTGGCTTAGCAGTCGATAGCACCTGTGATTTTCCACCGATTTATTTTCTCCGGCGTATTCGTAGTGTTCTCTGCTGTCTAGTTGCCGTATTTCTCCTTGGAAATGATCCCATAACGCTATACAGTCATAGCAAAATTTGTGGAGGCATTGATTTAGCGAAACAGTTCGGACATGGGCTCCGTATTCCGTAAATGGTAGTCCATCCATAGTCCGGTCGGTTCCTCCTTTAGCGAATGGTTCAAAGCAAATGCAACATGTTTCGGTATATTCGTCCATATTCTGGAACTATCACATCCGTTTGTCATTTTACTTTATAATACATACATACATACATTTTTACATAATACATTGTGTTAGTTTTCAATATCAATGTTTGCAATACGGGAAATATTTTGCTGTTCCAAATTTCCCCGTGCGACTTTCAAAAGGACTATACAGCGTCACTGCCGAGTCAGGAACTGAACTCTGGACACCACGAAACCGTGCAAAGGGGCTGTCCCAAATTTAAGCCCGCTCCTCGCAGTCGTATACAATCAATCGTATCGCACCATTGACGGCGTTCGACAGTTGATTTTTGAAATAAAAAATTTTCCAACTTTTTAACTGGAAGTCGGGAAACCAGAATTGTTCTACAGTGAATTTGATTTGGTCTTTGTTACAGTGTTACTTATCATTTTGAATTACCCCTGCCTCTGAATCTGGTACATAGTATAAGTATCTGTAATCGTATTTTTGACTTTCACAGAGGAATCAGTTAGAGGGCTTTTAATTTGATGAATGGTGCTGCTTGATGGAGTCAATAGCAGACCATAAGTTTTTCGAGGAGAAACCCGCCGTTGTATCCGATCTGTGTCGGACGGATGACACGAAGGACAACAGCAGAAAAGGCTCGTTTGACCGTGAAATCGAAGACTTATTGCTGTACCTTAATGATCTGCGGCAATTTGTTTCCACCAGTTCATGTTCCGGGCGGGTTATTGTGTTTTCCCAGGTGTTTACTGGGTTTTAACCACGATTGAAGAATATGCTCATATATAAAGAAACGCGCAATGATGATCCTGAGTTAATGTTTTGTCTCTTTAGGGTGCGATAGGTAAGGGAGCGTGCCAATGGCATTTTGTTGCCCACAGCGAATATACGCCTACGCTCTTGGTAATTCCCGGTGTGCAGCAGTGTTGTATCTTTCTGAAAATTATCCGCATTAATTCATATGGTTTAGACAAGCTCCGTGGAATCCCTGACGAAGAACCCAGCGTTTTTCGAGAATGATGTTTTTCTCAAATTTGAACCATTTATTCTGCATGTGCGGTGCGAAACACTGGCGGATGCGCAGAAACTGGTAAGCGCCGAGCAGCGTTTTTAAAGATAAATTATACATAATCGTACAGAATGAATTCGAGATACGTTCTGTTTTACATTTTAACAGACTGTTCATAGTGCGTCTTTGCAGCATGCAATCTCGGTTCAGTCTGGCTTCCGCAACTCCGGAATTACCATTCGGAAAAAAGGGAAAGAGGGATTCGCAATGCACGTGGTAAGTTGACGATGGATTGTGTTTGTACTCTAATAATCAAATACTCTAATAATCACTTTTGTATCCAAAAGTTTAACTATAAATAGCTTTCAGAAATTCGAGAAAATTGCTGAAAAGCGAGAAATGCGAATTTTTTAAAAGTAGAAATATCGGGTTACTGTTGCAGGCAGTCAGATGTACCCATAATTTTGAAATGCCACTCGTTTTGAATGGAAAATTGGTTACAAATAGCGAGGTAACACAATAACAACGTGAAAACGCATGTGAAACCTATGCTTTTGAACTTTGTGATTTGCATTATTTTTTTGTAATGGCACAGAGCCTCATTAGCATTGGAGAACTTTTAGCTCGGAAGATGCAAAAGAATAACGACTTGATTGATCGGTAAGAAACACTGCAGTTTCTCCAGTTGTGAATACTGAGGTGTACCTATTTTTAGGTTTTTCCATTCATTAAAGAGCGCTTTTGAGATTTCAAAGCCAGATTCTGATCCGGCTACTATACAATTCTTCTAAAAAATGATCTGGAATACTAGCTATGTATCTGTAGTCTGTCAGTTGCGGTTGCTCGCAATCGAATTTTTCTCTCGGCTTGGACCAAGCAGACTTAGTCAGTTCCTTTCCAAAAATTATTAGCTTCGGTATGGATTGACAAGTTCATGTGTTTTCTTCGGCATTTGTATAGCTTTGATGTTTTGAATAAATATAAAAGAGATTGCCACAACGGCAAAGACAAGTTCCGTTTGGGCAGGACTGTTGCGATCTGTTTTTTTATAATATACAGTACAGTGGATATAAATAAACTAAATTTCTGTAATATACTTTTATGCATTTATGTAAAGAGCATTTCCCGGCAGTCTTATTATACGCGAAGCAAAAAGTGTATTGGTAGTTCCATACAATTGCATGACGATATTAAATAGTCCTAGAGTGTGTAGGCTGATTAAAATTGCAAAATCGATAAATTATGACAGTGCACTGGATCGATGGGTTATGATATCCATATATCAAGTAAATAAGTCAAAAGCATGACGGATTCTCTTTCTCGAGAATTTTCACTATAAAGAGTTGTTTTTAGTTATGAATGGTTTTGAACCAGTTCTACCATTAATAGCGTTTTTATTGTTTTGTGTAGTTTGGCTTGTAAATAGTTTTACCTTGTGTGGTTGGTCTTGACTGGCTCCTTGATCCCTGGACTGAACGGCTTGTCCGTTGCTGGAAAAAAGTTAGATTCGTTTGTCTGATTGTCGCAGCTTAGCGTTAACTGTTAAATTAGAATAGTATCCACAGGTGAACGATAAAATTCGATTTCTTACCTGGGGTTACTCTTCTGAATTAGCAGTACGTCGTGTACAGTTTTTGAAGGAATTGTTGAGACGAGATACTGTGCAACCATTGCTAGAACGAAGCGCTTTCAGCTGTGATGTGGACTGCTCATTTATTGTCCCTGTGTTGCTACATGGACTGGATGGAAGTGTATTTTGTATCACTCGTATTTACATTCCAATCGCTCTGAGCTGGCATTGCTAGTGGGGAAAGTTGCCAGGACATCAATAAGTCGATTTTGTGGATTATTGCATGCGTGATGCGGTTAGTACTATTGGACCCATTTACAGACGTATCTGTTTTGATAGTCCATGGAAAATCTGCCGCCGGTATTGTTGTGCTTGCTGCATCCAGTTCGCAACGATGGGAAAATGCATGTCGCAAGGTACTATGCGTAACAGTTATGTAGCGATTTTGACTGCCGTGGTGCCGTCATTGCTGGATTAAATACAAAATTACTCCAGTATATTGCGGGTAGAATGAAGCTTGCGTGTGCTGTCTGTTTTTTTTGAAAATGCACTAAATTCACCCATTTTTAAATACTTCATACTCTTAACTTTCGAACGAGTAAGCCGTAACTTACAGTAAAATGGAGTGACCCCGTACTCTGTAACACGTTCCAAACTTCCCATGTTCCCATACAAAATTAAACTGGTATACGAGTATAAAAATTGTACATAATTATGAGTAAAATTTTATGCGTTGATGGATGTCACTGCAGATAAACAAAAACCCACTACAGACCCCCTATAGTTTGCTAAATACAAATTAGCACTATACTCGTAGCTTTTATTAATTTGTGCATCTCTGAGTTTTATCTCTACAAATACGTTTTGAATAAATAAAAATCTCTGCCTCTTTTATATATATGGAACAGGCTAATAAAAAGGCGAACAGCTGCTGAGACTATTTTTGGAACCACATAACTCGCACTATTATAGTGAAACTATAGTGCAGTTATACCGAAAGCGTTCATGCCATGTAGACATCTGATTGTCAGTTGTTGACTGGCAGATTGAGGTATAATCGGCTCTGCAGTCATTTTGTAGATACCTTTTAGGTGTAGGCTGAGGTGGGATCGATGCCGCAGGTTACATTTGCGATTCCATTTCGTGCCTCTTTATCGAGCGTGTGAGTTCCGGCACCTCGCATTCCTGTGAACACTACCTACTTGATTAACATTCTATGCACATCAACTTTTGATCAAGAGCCTTCCCAGTGCACAGTTGCGCACATTAGCGTGGCCTTAACGAACATTTTGTCTGTGGATGTGAGAGCCCATTGACTTGTATGTCGATATTAATTTCGCTGTTGATCGGTGTGATACAGGTGGCTGGCGTACAATAACGGCCTCTATATATATGGACAACATACCGGATGGACGGAAAGCACCATCCCCGGAAAGCAGGCGTCGGGCTCGGTTATCCTTCGATGATGATGATGAAGACGATTACGATATTCAATCTGCACGCACAGGTTAGTTAGAGAGTTCAGCCGACTTGACGCCGGAATCGGATCATACGTCGATGGATTAGCCGCAGTGTGCTGTGTACCATTAAATAATCGCCCGACTGATTCTTCTTGCATTTCATTTGATCGATTTTTATTGCGATCTGCTGCTCTTTATTTTTCCTCTCCTGCCGAGCAGGGATCGTATTTTATCATCTTTCAGGAAATAGGTCAGCATTCAACAGCGACATGCAGCGGCCAAAGATGGTGTACTCCAGGGCGGAAGACGAAGAAGCTGGTTTTATGGAAACCAAGGTGAGGTGTTCCGTAAAAATGGCAACTAATTCGGTTTTTATTGCGCATTATATTTTGTAGCCTATCATCGCGCGAACATTAGCCAGGCAGTCAATTGATAAACATATCACTGAACAAGAAGTGGAAGCAATTGCTTTAGATGGACTTGGAGGGAGAGATGACGAAGAATCAAGGTAATAATTCAATTTAACCAGCGTCATGACGGATTACATAATAAGCAGTAGCTAGCCGTTACATTTTCATACGATTGTGCTTCATCAAGGTTGTTTCAGCTCGTGCGTATACTGCATTACACAGTCCAAATTTTTCTTGTGTTGATATTGAGTATTAAGCAGTATTCTGGTATTCCTTGTTTCGTAGTTGCATATCGTATAATTGCATTATAACATAAAATAATTATTGTGTTGCATTTCGTTCGCCGCTTTGCGTTGGCGAAATTATTCAACCATGGTTACAGATACCACAAAGACC
Organism: Paramacrobiotus metropolitanus; assembly: GCF_019649055.1. NCBI lineage: Eukaryota > Metazoa > Tardigrada > Eutardigrada > Parachela > Macrobiotidae > Paramacrobiotus > Paramacrobiotus metropolitanus. Next base: position 3,646,384 of record NW_026570224.1, read on the forward strand.
GACCACGAGCGCCAAGAGTTCCCTTTCGAGGCAGCAGAGTAAGTATTTTTTATTCTGAGTGATCTTTTGAATAACTGCCCAACTGTAATAATTTTTAAAGGTTAGCACGGACGACCAGCATAGCGAAGAATTGCGTCGGCATTTCCAACGGCGCAGCTCCTTGCGTAAAGCACCGGAAGTCGCAGCTGGCAACTTGGACATGGGAACTGGATTGTCTTCGGTGGGTAGAAAGGCCGCCCATCTTTTCTTTAAAAAAGTATCGAGTGTGACCATCGTGCCGGTAACATTAACGAAGAATCGAGAGAATTAACGTTAATTGATACTGTCTTGTGAGTACGATGCTGCACGTGAAATCTAGATTTCTCATTTATCTGGATGCACCGAAAATCAGACTCTTGATTGAGATTATGAAACAATTTTGGTTTTTATATTTGAACAGGATCGCATTTCCTCTCCGAACCCGCCAGGGACAAATGAAAAAATTGATGCTTGGCTGGACGAGATGAAACGGAATCGGCCGCGTTCGGCTGCTGTTACAAAGATTCAGTATTCAAAGTATGCAGTTACAGTAGTACTTACTCGTACTTCAATTGCATATTGGCTGGGATATCGCTTTCATGGCTGTGTTTTGGGTTTAATAAAACAAAACTGTGAAGTCTTTATTAATGTTTGTCTGCATCGTAGCCCAATGCCGGACACGGAAACATTAATGCAGGGATGGCCGAGTGGTATGGAGCACATGTTGCGTTATCCAGAACAAACCATTTCCAATCTCGACTGTTCTCTGGAGGAATATATCGATATTATTTGTGGTACGTACGCAAATGTGGTATAACGTTTCACAGGTAGGAGTGCAGTCATTTCACAGTGTACAAGCCCTACTAACCCGGCTAACAGCAAGCGGTGACCTTTAACGGTGCAAATCGAACATAGAAAGCTTGCCTCAAGAAAGCAGTCTGTTGTAAGGTGTTATTGACCTTGGACATTTTGAAGTCAAGGATGAAAGCTATGGATAAATGCAGAATAAATTTCAAAGATGTTTTTGACGAAATTATAGCAAGTAGCAAGGTGGAATGCTGGTGGAATGATCTGTTCAGCTTATATTTAGATTTCAAGGACATTCCAAGGTGAGCATTCTTTATGGATTCTCAAGTTGACGCGTCCGAGTTTTTAAACTTTTTCCGGTGATAGTACAGCAGCCGGTTATTGCGCGCACATTTTGAGTTTAAATCGGTGAAATTCAATGTTTTGAGCACCAAAAGCAGTAACGTACACTATAGAACTGTTTACGAGTCCGCAGTGGTGTTTTTTCTCGCAAGAGGGGTGCAAACGAGTAGAAACTCAGCTTAATTAATGACCGGTATGGATTTCGCAGCGCTGGTGGGCATCCCGGTGTATGATGGCAACAGGATGGAATCGCTACACCATCTGTTCAGCTTATATTTAGATTTCAAGGACATTCCAAGGTGAGCATTCGTTATGGATTTTCAAGTTGCATATGGAGCAAAGTGTATCTGTTATTAGGTCTATGTGATAGTTACGACCGGCGGATCATATACATGCGAAAAGGCTTTATCGCCAGAAAATTGGCTCAGATCTATGGACTAATGGTCTTGCGCAAGCATACGGGATTCAGCTTGGTGTTGCAATTTGTACATGTTATCGATTTTTTACTCAGTGAGCACGGCAGTGAGCACGCTGAGCAGAACGCATGCGGCGCATTAAAGGTTTGGTCCTGGGGGCGCCTGTACAGCAAGAAGATTTTTGTACTCGTAATGTCTAATTACATCCTCTTCAGTGCTGTGTGACTGGAGTAAATAGGAAAAAATAAAGCGCGAAACAATTCACAGAATTAGTCGAGCTGGATACGTGGCAAAATTGAAAAAAATCTCGATACTGTCTCAAAAAAAACTTTAAGAAATCCCTATTGTGTAGTTTATAAAGGACGTCTTAATTGAAATATGACAATGCCTGCCAGTTACGACCAACGAGGATAACGTTACACAATGGATCTTCCATAAAATTAATATGTTAAGGGGCGTGATCAGAAAACATAATATATGTATTTCGGTTTCCGTACATTTTTGCGTTAAAACTAAGAAACTGGTCACATTAACAGGTTACTGTAACTTAAGTTTAAATTTTAAAACAGAAAAATGAAAGTGCGTTGTTTGGGAAAATCCTCCATGCCGTATGCAACCGCACACGGGGATTAATTTCTGTGAAAGGTTTTCAGTGCCCCTGGGCACTAGTTGGCAATCAGCTTGAGAGCTTGCAAACGCTCAAAGTGGAAGTAAACATTCCGCGGGGCAGTTCACAGCAGCTGACTAATGCTGGCTTCTTATCACACATTATTTTTCAACTTTAAGGTCTAAGGAAGTTTATCGCTTCGTAGTGTCAAATAGTCAACCAGAATAACCTCTTACCAGAGTTGATATCGGATATATTCACAAGCAGTATCGGATGAATAGTGGACAGTTGTGTGAAGGTTGATTTGTGTTATCGTGATGCTCTACAACACCAATCAGCATACACTGATTGGGACTGTCAGGTTCTTGTCTAGAACCAGTAGACAGTTCTCTTGGACATCGTTGAACACGTGTTGGCAATGCTTTTATATCTTCCTTTTCAGCTGATATTTTCCTATCTACTGTGCATAGTGGTTATCGATGGATTCCGAATCACCGGGATTAATTTGACGGAGGAATTTCGTGGCCTTGACTTCCATGCGATTCTGCTGACGCTCAACTCCAGTGCCGTACTTTCGTGTGGTGGATATGGTGGAAATGCTACCTGGACGAATCCGTCCTTGGCTCAATTCTCTGAGGGATCTCGGCCTGTGGATCTGCGGACACGGGTGGATGGAAATGGGACACTTAAGCTGTCTTCCATAACCAGGGAGGATGGAGGTTAGTTCCGTCAATTCTCTCAGATTTGATACGGATGGTCGGGATGGATTTTACTTTATATATCTGTAGTATATATATCTGTTTAATATTACAAATGTATTAATTTTGTTTGTACGTTATCTTTGGCTCATTTATTTCTCCGGGTTTCCGAAATAATCATTAAATTTTTTGGCACTGATTTGGCTAAATACAAACTACAAATTGAGGACGTTTAAGTACTGTTAGCTTGTTAAAATGTTATTATTTAATGTTATACTCATTAGTCAGTATACTGTACATTTTCAGATATTTTGACATTGTCGTTATTTTAAAGCCGACACTTTAACTGCGGAATGCGGTAACGTGGGGTAAAACAATTGTCGAGTTGGAATAGCTGATCTTCGTACAAAATAAATTTTTTTACACAATTGAGCTCGTCTTGCAGTGTATTGAGTTTTTGTAATTCAGTGGCAAGCAGTGAGTTATCTGATCGGATTTAATTAACAATAAATAGTGCAAAAATTTTATTGTTGAATAATAGCACTGCTTATTTACCTGTCATTGTGGACAGTAACTTTCCGAGGGAATAGATTTTATTCGTTCTCGACTTTATGTCAGTGATGTTTGATGTAAATAGAGTAGAAGTACTGTAGATGGCGCAGCTGAACTAATTTTTATTCTCTTTAGGCTTTTACTGGTGCAGTCGCGCTGACAACACTACCGCCTCTTCCGTCTGGCACGTAATGATCGACCCATGGTTCCGTCACAATGTGGAAATGGAAAGCATCACCTACGGATGGTTCGCGGGACTGGGCACGCTTTTGATCGGTATCACTGTGGGCATGATGAAGGTCGTGGTGCGCCTGTGTTGTCCGCAGTGTCACGCACGGGACAGTGCCGCTGCCCGTGTCCAGCAGGTCCGGCAGCTGATTGTCAATCTTGAAGAATATCGACATGACCAAGCCACGCGCATGCGCGATAACTACAACTCCCAGGTGAACAAACTGAAAGAAAGCTGTGCTCAGCAGATGGAAAGTCTTCGCGATCACTACGGGACCAAAATAGCACGTTTCCGCAACTATCGCCTCCCGCTGGGCAACTTCCGCGAACAGTACTGGCAGCAGTGCAGCCGGATACGCGATTACAGTTCGGTACAGATGGAACGACTGCAGGACAACTACGCCAAGAATCTGGGACGATTACGCACGTACAGTGTGGTGCAGTTGGAACGCTTTCGTGAGCAGTACAAAATCCAACACAAGCATATGGTGAAAATTCTGGAAGCCATGAATTTTAACATGGAAACATGTCGCAGCGGGGAGATGACGCCGGGGGATTCTATGGCTTTGAATATAGAACTGAGTCTGGCCAATATGCCCATGGAGTCGTCGGTGGGACGGGGTCGGTCGGCTTCGTCGGACAGTATAACCATTGAGCAGGGTGAGACGGAGTTTATTGTACAAGTTGGTATGGAAGTGCCCTTACGCTTCGAAATGCAGTCGTCCTCCCTGATGGATGCTTCCAGTCTGAATTATGCTACTCCGCCGACGGGGAGCTTCTTTGATCAAGAGGAAGGTGCACCACCGGTGTTGAGTGAGAATAAAGTATTAGAAGGGACGGAAAATAGTGCAGAAGGGCTCGAAACTGGATTGGGTCAAGGAAATGAAAATGGAAGTGGTGATAAAGCGCTGACATATTTTGAATCGCCTGTCTAAACTATTTTTCTTTTTTTTTGTTCTTATTCGGTTTTACTGGTGTGAACTCTGAATTGACGTTTCAAACAGTTTGGCATCTCTCTGAAATTTTACTCAGAAATTATGTAGTAGGTAGTTTTATTCAGATTACTTTGTGAAAATGTTTTCGCGTAGTAAGAAAAAGATCAATAATACGTCCGGCCTCATAGTCTGGGGATCTTGCTAACCAAAAACTTTGGAAAAAAAACTGACACCACCATCAAATTGGCCATGGTCCAGAGCTAGGTCACATATATTTGATTTTAATTCGTTCGACTAGAGTCGTGCCGGCATGATGCCGCAACGTTTTGTTTGCGAACGTGAACTTTATAACGCATTTAAAAAAGATCGATCATACGTGCGGCCTCCCCACAGTCCGGAGATCTCTAACCAAATACCTTTTAAAAATCTGACCATGACACCGCCGGCAGAGCGGCCGTGCCCGGGCCGTGGTCCAGACTCCAGAACTGCTTCACATGGCTTTTGGTATTTAATACTACGATCGAATCGTCGCGCTCTAGATCGTTTTTCATCAAAGGTTTTGAATAATCGCGTACAAGTATAAAATAATATAAGCTGAACTTGAGGGGGTGAACCGGTACTGTGGTACTGTACATATTGTACATGGACCAAATTCGTGTACGCGTTTTAATTGGTGGTTATCAACAACTTGCGTAGTTAAGATTTATTACTCATTTGAAAACCCAAATTAACAAACTAAAAAAATTATAAATTTTATTTTATAAATTTGTGGATATAAAATGAAAAAAAAAACTGAAGGACTAGAACCGTGTAACTTTATTGGCACCCAGGCCGAATTAATACTATAACAAAACAATCCCAACCGAATTTTTGTTGCCGTTTCTTTGCTCTCCAACCCCAACTACAACAGTACAGCAATAAAAAAAATCCCCACTTATTTTAAAGGATTTCAACAGATTTTGATGTTCAATTGAATTTATCTTGATTTATTTTTGCACCGGGATTTTTGTCTCCGATGTGCATTTTTTAGTTTGCGGCGTCTTTTGCCCTGCATCTCACGGCGCCTTTTGACAGGTTTTTCTGTCCGTGCTCGCTGTGATTTAGTCATTTTGCCACTATACCACCGGGGACAATACTAAAAGAGTGCTTTTTTGTCTCCCGAACGTGCAGAGTAGCGGGTTCTACACATACTTCGTATTAGTGATAATGATGAGTTTTCTTTGATACACTCGCAGATTTACAGCAAGCAAGTACTAAATTATTATCATTTTATCACTCGCTTATACCTTACGGTCCTTACCTAATTACGATTTACGAGTACGAATCCTTACTAAAATTGTAAACTAATAAGTAATTTTATTGTTTAACGTAGAAGTAGTTATATAACGTAGCAGTAGTTACTCTATAAAGCGAGAAAATAATTCAGAATAAGCAGCTCGTTATAGCTGGTAGAGTAAGTTGAAGCTTGGAGATTTCGTACCAGCTACTGTAGTACATTTTTTTTATTCTAACATACAGTAATTATATGATACGATATATATCATTTGCGGCAACTGAAGACAGACGTTCCTAACAGTCAGTTTGCGGTTATCGTGATTCGTGATCGCAGAATGGACAAAGATGTTAAACTGTGTCTTGCTGCAGTATTGATCTGCCACATGATTGTTTTGGTTTTATCCGCCATGAAATGCGAACCCGAATCCGTTGAGCACAAACACCACTCCGAACAGTCTCGTATTACGAAAAGCTTCTCGGAACACCACGTCGTCCCCGATGTCCTGGATTTCTCACCTGCATCGGTTCTCGATGTATGCTAACCGTATTCGGTCTTCAACCTTACACGAAATACGATGCCTAATGCTTGCCGATCTGACGTCGTGTTTGCGTACAGATCAAATATCGTCCCGGAGTGGCGGGAAACCTGGGTAATGAGCTGAAGGTCGACGATGTGAAGGAAGCCCCTGAAGTGGTATGGACGGCGGATGTGTCTAAATTCTACACGCTCATCGCCGTAGGTGAGGCAGTGGGGTATTGGTGGAAATGCACACCGAGGCTGGGATGTGCAGCACGATGATAGCGTGCTGTTATATCTGCAGATCCGGACGCGCCATCGCGTGCACAACCTTCTAATCGGGAGTATCAACATTGGCTCGTGGGGAATATCCCGGGAGGGAATGTCAAGGAGGGGAAGATCTTCACCGAATACAAACCTCCGCTGCCTCCGCATGGCTCCGGTAGGTGCACAACTTGTTTGATCAGTCAGAAAGCATGGTTGTTGAAGATTTTTGTGGTCTTAAACAGTGTACATTTCTTTTTTTATACTTCGGTAGCTAGTTCATTTACTGGGTTATTTAGGGGTTTTGTACTATGATACAATCCTTGTAATTCTTTTTGCTGCATTCACGTTGGTAAATTTGCGGTAGTCGCTTCTATAAACGTTGCTCTTAACTCTTAAGCAGTACAACCTGCGCTCAGAAACATCAGAGGCTGCTGATGGCAACCATCCAAAAAAAGTAGATGATCTAGCAGTTACTTTTGTATTTTTTTTACTTATTTTAAAATAAATATTATCAGCTGATTTGTAAATTTATAACTGTGCATAGTGTTCAAGTACCAGATGCATTTAAACTATTTTGAATTATCACATTTATATCTGCCGAAGTGCTGTCGTTATACTTTGTAGATTAAAGCCATTTGGAAGGTGCGAATTATGTGGTTGCGTAATCATAAGCGTGTGCGATCTCCAAAATTTTGTCCTTGTTAATAATTTATAGATCTCAAATTTTACTGGTGTGCAGTACAGTGTGTGTTGTGTGTATGTAACTAGTGTACTGTATGTTCGAATGTTTCGTAAAGGGCGGGAGTTACTTACTTATATGTGGGAAAATTATTCCCATGGCGTACACATATTTTGTCGTTTTTTTTCAGGATTGCACCGATATGTGTTCATGGTGTTCGAGCAACCCGATCGCATATCATTCGATCTGCCGCATATTAGCTCCTCTTCGTCGGCCAAAGGACCATCCCGAGCTAAATTCAGCACGAAACAGTTCGCACGACATTATCAGTTGGGTGCTGTGGTCGCAGCTAATTTCTTCCAGGTTCAAGCCTGATAGGACAAAGGTGTACCGTATGCTCAGGGAAATTCATTCGAATTGCCGAAGGCTTTCAAGAGGATCTTTTTAGTGCAGCTAGGTGATTTCTTTGTCATGTAGGTAGTGAAACACTGGCAACAGCTAGAATTAATTAAAAGTGTGGAAAGTTTTAATTTGGCTTGTGCATAGTTCTGAACTTCTTGGGTGAACAGTTAATCTCGTTGTAGGTGTGATAATCTTGCTGCATTTATTAAAAGCTACTGACTAATTTATGGCTATTGTTAGTTATCGCTACCAAAATGCATTTCGGCATTACAAAGGGTTCATTCAAAGGAAAGAGAAATATTGTTAAAAAAGATACAGCATTTGTCGGCCTACCTGCGCCGCAATATGTATACGTGGAATGGATTTGAATATGAATTTAATCAGAAAGAGCATTATTGCTTCTTGTCCGGAACACAGCTTACATATCGATTCGTTTTTGCATCGGGATAGCTGAATGCGTCAGCAACTCCTCTTTCACAAAATACTGAATAGAACGGGATATACACATCTCCAATGAATATTCTGTACAGGCGTCTTAAAAGCTAATTATTACAACGGTTGGAAAAATTAATCAGACCCAATTCTCTCTCACGGGAATGCGTGGGACAGATAATTCCGCATATAGAGGAAAGAACATGAGGGCGGCAATTTTTTCTCCCGTTCTCGCTCACCCGCCGCCAGATCAGGTTTCCTTGTCATCAATAGGCATCAATGCGTGCCATTTGGTGAACTCCTTCCCATATTCCCGCATGGTCAACGACCAGTGACGTAGTTCAGATTCTTCGGTGCTGCCGTAGCCCAGAATTACCTGTCCTAGCGCTGCCGAACCAAAAAGATTCTCTTTAGCGTAGACGGTCAGCTCCACGGTGGTATGTTTAATTTCATCCAGAGAGATGCCCAGCACGAAGGAAAAGGCTTCCTTGTAAATGGGATTTTTTGTACGTTTTACCAGCTTCGTCTGCTTCCGGTCCAGTTTGCGCTCATTTTGTATTACCTCGAGACGCACATAGGTGTCTGAAATGACAAATTTATTACCTTAAATTTTATGTGTTACGCTTTTATTAAATTTTTCTGGATAACGGAATCAATGCTTGTGCAAAACATATGCGTCGCGGCGTCTGTGCAGCAATTTTCTACAGACTGGATATTCTAGACTATAGACAGTGCAGATACATATTACATGGTCTTTGATAATTTCAGACAACATGAGTGAATGTCTCGTAAAATTTGCACAGTGCCGCCTGTACATATGTATTGCAAAGAAATTATGCATAGAAGTATGAATAATGAGCAATTTTATCGCTTACCGGGTGGTCCGATTAGTGAACTGCGCAGTAAATCTTGAGCTTTGATGACCAGCACGGTAAGTTTTTTGGTCTGTTTACTAAATCTGGTACGGATCTGCAGATAACCACTTTCCTGAAATGAAAATGCATATAATCACTATTTCGAATCAAAAACACAGAGCAGCAGCCACTAATTCCATTTTGCAATCAAGCTTCGGTTCGTGGCGTTTATTTATAATGTGCCGTCAAAAATTCCTATTTTTCTATGCTCACGTCAGATAGGTTTCTGCACCAGAAGTAAATGTAAGACAGGTCACTGTAATAGTATCACTGATTTTCATCGCATGTTCGAAATTTAATTGCGTCTCACACTACAGAATATAGTGAATTGCCATCCTCACGGTTTTCACAAATACGTAAGATTTATTGCGTATTTTGTTTTGTGGATAAGTCCTACTCGATAATTAGCAGGTTGCTTATCAAATATAGAGAAGTATACAAAGCAAACTGCTATCGTCTACTCTACGTTTTGAATGGGCAATAACCACTTGCCTGCATGGGATTTTGGCACTTTTTGCGTAAGTCTTTCCACATGCGGTTATCCACATCGGGGTCAAGCCGGAGTAGCGGAAGCAGCACTTCCCCCAGATCGTCGTTCTTTAATGTTTTCTGATTCTGTACACTAATACGTAGTAAATGATGCTCCAGCGTCTCCCAGTCCATATCCATAAATTCAAACTCCTCATTATACACGGGATTTTTTGTTCCCTTTTGTATTTTTCCCGATTGCTTTTGCTGCTTTCCCGGTAACAAACACACCGTCACAAACGAATTAACCTGAGCATCGTTTTTTATTTTCCCCCCAATATTTTCCCCACGAATCACCGTCACCCGGAGTCCCGGCCAGTCGGCAAAATACCGTACGGAGAATTTTAGTTCGCCCATGTCGGCGATTAATTTGGCTTCTAGTTTATTAGCACTACGCGTACGCCGCGGTTTCTGCATGGCAATCTGCGAAATCGCCAACTGCGGCGCCAACGACAGACGCCGGAAATTCAGTATCTTCTCCTTGGATTCCCTGTACAGATCGCGTTCACACAGACTATATGTTGAGCGGGAGAGATTGTTGTCCTCCGACGAGAGATTCGACAGCGCTGACGACCGGCGCCTACTATACAAGCGGTCCCGTTGTGGCGGTTTCAGGCGCAGGGCATAATCCGGTGTGGCATTGTCCCAGTATTTGGGATCACACATACTGTTCAACGACGGCGACAATGTCAGATTGATATTCTCATCGATCTTCAGCGCATTATCCTGACTATCCTCATCCTCTTCCACGCTCTGCACGTTGATGGAGATGAAGGCCGGCGCATAGGAGGCCCGCCGTGACCTTTGGGTCATAAACTCCCCCGGGTGCTTCGGGGAGGGCGATTTGGAACTGGGGCTGGTGGCGCGGGAGTTGGGATATATGGGGGCCATGGGGGCGATGGTCAGGCGGCGTTTGTCGTTGACTTTGACCGGGTGGGTCACCACCGGGCTGGAGGGGGCGGATTTGTTCTGGCTGAGCAGGTTGTGCTCGGTGTTGAGACGAAGGAGTTTGCGGTTGGGCGATTTTGATGTGGATTTGCGCTGTAGACTCTCCCGGTCACTGCGGACTTCCGTGATGGTTTTGGGAATTTGGAAGCGCGGCATATTCTGGGGACTAGTGCCCAGGGGGCCGTCGGCCAATGATTGACTGCGATTTTTCGGGGTGGGCGACGGGGACGGTGATTGGTTGCGCGCCAGGACGACGACTTTCTTTTCTTTGACCATGGATTTGATGGATGCCCATCGTTTATTGATGGTGGACATTTCTTTACAGATACCTGGTAAAACATACAAAAGAATGAGATTAATTTATTTGTTTACTTGTGAAAGAAAGATGCGGACTCGAAGCCGTTTTAAATTAAACAGTGTTGTTGCCGGTATTGTTTCAAACGCAATCGAGATCAAACTAAATAAGAGTACGTACATGCTCGTATATCATAACAATTACCAAAGCGTTACTAAGTATTACATGTAGCCGGTGTAATTATGAGAAAATGATTTACAACGGATGCAATCAAATGAAGTCTCGCATTTCATGACGGCATCGTCACCGAATGCAAGCGTCATTATTATCTAAAATAATTATGACTATTTAGTGAGCATGCGTCGGTGATTAACCAAAATAATTCATTTAATAAGCAACTAGCGCATGCACACCAAATGACATGTGCCCAGAGCCCATGGCAGTTCTTATTCCCATATTCCTACCTATGAGACGATGTATATATTAAGCTAAACTGTTGCGTAAAATACGATAATGCATTTGTTTTAAAAGATATTGTTAGGTATGAATTTGTACGTAGTATAAATTTAAATTTTATTTTTTTAATTTGATAGCTTAAAAGGTTTGTTACGTGTAGCTATTAATAAATGCGTATGTTTATAATGTTTTAATAACTACGAAGGATTTGACTTACCTTTCGCTGCAGTATAATAATATCCTTGCACACCTGATTGCGGTGAAAATGTCGTCGTGGTTGTAACCTTTGACAGACAACACTTAAATACGACAGAAACTGGGCCTGTTGAGCGTCCCTAGAATACACGACAATTGTACGTCCTGTGAAAAACTTATCCGGGTAGGAAATAGAACAACCGGTAAAAAAACGTTGAGGACATCCGAACAAGTCAGAAGGCCGGTTCAGTCGAATGCATTCGGAAGCAGACGTTACGCAAGTGTTCCGAATGGATTATTAGCTGCCCTTTCGGCAATGGAACCGCACCACCTGTTCTCGCACGTACATACGTGTGAGATGAACCGGAAGCTTTCCAAGCTACAGGAAAAGATGATGGATGGATTACAGTGGCATAGTGCTGCTGGGTATAATATTAGCGTGTGTGTTCAGAGTGTTAGATGCCGGCAGCCGCTAGCTCGCAATGGCGAAACCTGCTGTGAATTAAGTACGTAGATACACCGCGCGCATCCCCCATTTTCAATGGGGAAGGTATAGATAGGGAACGGGGAAAAATGTGACAAATAAATAACCGCCCCGACCATACACGGATTGTGTTACATTTAAACAATCAATTTTTAAAGCAATGAATAAGGCCCCATTGATTGGCATCGGGGTGGGACAACACACGTTGGACTATTAATGCCACTTAGGACGTATGTACAATTGTGTGTGTCTGTATATGCTGCTTGTATGTATTAATGCCGCTTATAACCAACGTAATGGGTATCGCGCGCGTCGCCAACGGGAGAAATCCATAGATGAAAAATAAGCCTTAATTCAAAGCTTGCCAAAATTAATAAGCTTCCTTATGAGAGCGTTATTGTGGCTGACGCAGGACATCTTCTCGCTATAGTCAATCGCTTAGGCTCTGTTTTCCCCTTTTCTATACCAGCGGCTGTTCAAAGGATGGTAATAATATTACATATTCGACGCGCAAAAATAACGGCTATTTTCGCCAATTGCACGTGAGATTCCCCAAGGACATTCTCGGACTCAGTATATGGTGACCGCGATGCGTAAATTAATCAGCGGACTTAGTATCACATGCATCATGGATGATTCTGTACGAAAGCTGAAAATCAATGTATGAACTGCAAATTTATATGTAGGTCTCTAATTATTAGCAGTATTTCTACAAGTTCTACCATACGTATACATACGAGGAGGAGCTACCTTGGCCCGATCAAAGGCATATGCACGACCATTAACCGATCACTGTTTCCATGTGCGTGCAGCACGGCTAACCGCCCCGCGGTGGCAGATTGCAAGCACCAGCGCGTAAACGATTGCAAGCACCAGCGCGTAAACGTCAGTTTTAAACATCCATTAAGAAATCCAACTTATCCAGTTAAAGCGAGCGTTCCTTTCTTCAGAGTCTCTAAAATAAATTTCATATGCGAAAAAGGTAGGCATAAGTTTTATTTTTACCAGGAGAACCAAGTGAGTTACAAACTCTTGGGTTTTCGTGAAATTCTTTCTTGGAACCGTGACCTGAAGTCCCGTGCTATGTCTACAAGAGATTCCACCACGCATAACTTTCTTGGTTTGAAATGGAAGGGATATGTGTGTAGAAGTTCAATTTTTCTTCACATTTTAAAATACTGGTTGAAAGTTTAAAAATAGGTAAAAAACAAATGAGTGGTTGGTCAACTGCTGTGGCAGCTGTGCTGTTTTAAGTGCTGACTTCCATGCGCTGCCACCGCTGGGTGGCTAGCCGTATTACACAACCACGTGACCCAGCATGCACATACACGGGCACAGTGATCGGTTTATGGTCGCGCATGTGCCTTTGATCGGGCCAAGGTAGCTCTTCCTCGTACGGAAAGAGAGCAACCGGCGTTAAGATGCAAAAATAACACTAAAGCTCATGATTAAAGTTTTCTTGATTATGAATTGCAAGTCAATGTATTTTACATTTTTCCCGCGAGAACGGGCGACGAGATTTATATCATGCAAGGATCGTATTAAAAATTTGCATGTTTAATTCAATGGAGAGACGGAAAATGCATTCATAATTTAAGAAATCTCGTGTACACACATAAATCCATACATTTATATGCAATTTTAATTTGTTATTATTAGATGTCATTTATACACAAGCATTAGATCGGAGCTTCCGGAAAAGTTATTGCTTGTAAACTGGAAAGCTATATCTAGCATTCCGTAGTAAAATACTTATTAATTATGAGATGCTACAATTTTACTAGCTGCTTTTGAAACAGTAATGCATCTGACGGTTTCACTGTAACCCGTATCACTATTCACTGTAACCCGTATCACTATTTAATTCCGTGCAGCACGGAAAACTCAGTGAAGCCGAAATAACGGTCTACAAACTCTTTGGCATTACTTAATCGCTGTCTGCCGACATTTACCGGGATGTAATTAGGTTGTGTTTTATGTGATGATTGTAGTAAACAAGTAGTATTCCATTACATACATATAAATGCGGAGGCGTTTGCGGGGAATTGTAGTGCGCTCCGTCGGCGTAGTAGAACCCTCGCACACGTAATTATAGCATGTGAAAATGAACTCGTTTAACATTAGCTCAAATCTCACACTAAAAAAAGTCTAGAAAACGCCTTCGTTTAGCAATAACCAACTCTAATAAGCATAGTGGCAAATACCGAAAACAGTTTTTTCGTTAGTGATGCACAACAAAAATACTCGTGTTCGTTCCTTAACGTTTAACCCAGGGTGGTAGTTTTAGTGGATATTGGATAATCACCCATTTCCCATAAAATAGAAGCGCCGTACTGTTATATCAAAACATGTGACAAATTCAGCAGAAGCCATTTGTAGAGCGTTTAAATTTTTTTCCTCGGTTTTTCGTGGATTTGTTTGTTATATCTGCTGTGCGCCTTATCCCAATTATTGAGAGTGCTCCCGCCGTACTCCACATTTTTTAATTACGTTACCATCAAGTGCATTAAAGCGCAATATAATAATCCTTCTCCGCTAGGTAGATTGTGTCGGTTCACAGTGGATCCAGAAATGCCTGCTCTGGTTATAATCATAAATAATTCCGTGCATTAGAGCTGATGCCGGTGTAGAGTCGCTACAGAGAAACGATCGCGAAAGAGCGCGTAAATTCAGATGATTAGTATGGAACCGCGCTTTATTGCCGTCGTCTGTGGCATTTTCGCAGTATGGAGTATCACCGCGACATTGGTAATATAACGTATCAGCCGAGTGATTACCAGCGTTATATTTGCTAAATCTGCGCTTATTAAAAGATGTTGACACGTTCTGGCAACTGTTTTGTAACTATAGCTAGTGTACCATTATTTATGTTTTTGTATTGCAATTGTATTTACACATCTGCTGCAGGTTGTTGGTCAAACACGCCCACAGATACCCGGCGTCTGGGACGCCATAAATCAACTGCGTGGTAAACCGGCGTTATCCGTGGAGGACATTCAGGAGTTGTTTTACACTGTCCAACCCGGCATTGATTTTCCTGTGTACAGCGATATACCGGACACCGGTTTTTCCTGTAGTTCCGTTCATCAAGCGGGGTTTTATGCTGACGTTGCGACACACTGTCAGGTTATTCGTCGCTGTGATTTGGACAATATCTTATACAGTTACCTTTGTCCAAATATGTCGGTAAGAAAAAAAAAGCGACAGGAGGGTACTCAAAATGCACTACAATATCATTCTGGCAATACCGATAAAATCGCCTTGAGTGCAACTGTGCAATCCAGTAATTGTGTGATATCGTTTCCAGATTTTTAACCAAATTACCCTGACCTGCGATTGGTGGTTCAATGTTAATTGCGAGAAATCCAAGGAATTTTATGACTATTCCAATTCCCGACTGTATCAAAGCGACACCGTTCCACTGCTGGACAATCAAGATGATTATCGGTCTCAGGTCGCCATGCCTCTGATCATCACAAAAAGCGTATCCAAGGCTGCACCTCAGTATGGATTTTCCATTGGGATCAGGTCGGCTGCGAGTGCGAGTTCGGATTCCCACTCACCGTACACTGATGGGAACGCCGATGGGTCACCGAAGAAGAAGAGAGTTCGACGTCTTCGAAAACGAAATTAATAAACTAATGATATGTTTTAGTCTCTTAAATACTGGCTGCCAGCTTCTCTGTTGCAGTACTACCTGCCTGTGTGGAACAACAGTGTAATTTGCGAATGCCCAAATTGCCTGAGCACTATGAAGCCGTGACAGTTTACCGTCCAGCATGGTTTTGTAACAAAACTTATCAGAATGTTGCTCATCGCCAAAAGGGACGTAAAATACGGCAAAATATAGTTTTTCGGTAGTTCATTTTAATGTTCATTCATGACATATTTTCAAATGACTTTTCTACGACCTCTAAATAATGCAGTATGCGGTATGAATATATAACAAAAAATCAAAAATGCAATAAGCGCAACTTACATACACATTTAAAACTCTGTACTAAATTACTGCAGTTGCCTATCATTTTCGTGATGACGCATATGAGTCTATGGATCCATGCCGTTGGAATAGCCTGTTGACGTACTCGTAAGCAGTAGTGCTAGTTTTCTGGATGACGGTGCTGCTTCGTAAGCAACGCTTACTTTCCCGGATGGCGGCGCGGCTTCGTCAGTACATCGATTCCGCCCGTAAATTGCTTAAGCTCACTGTACAGGTCAGCTGGTTGCTCACTCGCGTAAAATGGACATCAGCACATGGCTAAAGCCGCAAAACCGGTTTTGCGGCTTTAGCCATGCGCACCTGATCGAGTGAGCGGAGACACAGAACAGAGAGAGCGGCTGTTGCTGGTGAGCAATGTGCTGGCCCGTAAAGCGAGCTTGAGCAATTTACGGGCGAAATCGATGTAGTGACGTTCATTAATTTATTGTGAATCTGAAAATATAGTTAATTATGTTACTTAGAAATTTCTAAGTAATGGGCAAAATAATGGCAGGCTCCGATTTACATTCATAGCAGCGCTATTGCTTCCGGCGCGACGCTGAACATTGAGTGCGTAGTGCGTACAATACTGCGTCGTGTAAGGTCACGAATAACTGATGCGGCTTAATGTACTCGTCAGCTTTGCATAAAACGAGCAGTTACGCCTAGTTATCCGTAACTGAATGCTATATATCCGTAACTGGAGTCAATAATCCGTAACTAAATTACATTCTAACTATGCTTAGGCTGACTGACACCTCCGTCATGTCGGGAATTACAGGGCATCTGATTCTTCGTTTTGGTCGCAGAGTGGCTGAGTGGTAGGCCGGGTGGCGGACTCCCTGCAAGTATGATACATGCAGCGGCGTTAACGTTGCTGTAATAAATCGCCTGCGGTGACGCCAGAGCAGTAGTGTGTGACTGTGTATCTTATTAGTTTTCGCCGCGGCCAGAATGAAGTGATTGTAAGTAATGCTTACTGGACGTAATGCGTTTGTAGTACTAGTTGACCATCATTCCGTATATTCATTATACGATCGTCTGGCAAGGTGCCGGAAATGAACGCTCAACTGAAATTATTAATTCCACGAAATTGCGGTACTCGCCTGCAGCAATGTGCAAAACTCATAGAAAAAAGCTGCGCTATTTCTCTTTTAGGGTTACACAACGAAAAAATAAACAAACGAAAACACGGTAAAATAGCTGCACTGTTTCTCTTGAGGGTTATGTCAGAGGCGCACGACTGCGCCTGGTGCGTACAGTCCACACAGGACGTACTTGCACCCATTGCTTGCCGTTATCGCCTCTCTCGCTTGTACGTACGTGTGCTGCTGCACTGTACTCATCCGCTGAAGCGGATATACGCAGCGCATACGCTGAGCCACACTTGCTCTCTCGTCCCTCTCTCGCAGTATGACTCAGCGTTCATACGCTCGCGTTGGATAGAGTCCAGTCTGCGCATCATCACACAGCTGATGGCACACAGCACGTGCTTGCCGCCAGTTGCTTCTTTCACGCCATCAGACGCTCAAGAACCCACTTAGCATCCACTTGCTATTTAGCCATCAGTGCTTTTGTTCTTGCTTTCCTGCTATTACGCAGCATTGTTCCCCCTTTATCTGTACAATAAAGCTCACTCGTGATCTCCTCGTGCTTGTTTGTTACATGGTAGCAGCTTCTTATGGTTTTCGATCTTACGGGATCTCTGAGGAGACGGTGAAGGCTTCATTCACGGAGAACTCGTCTGGGACCCTTTTCAGTCACTGTCAGATAGATTGCTGAAGCAATCTCTGCGTTGACTGTCGATCACACAGATCGCATCGTTTTACAGCTGAGGAAAAACGAGGATCACTGAAGTGATTCTTGCCCAGCTGGTGAGCACAGTTTCTTCGTCTCTTCCACATTGAAGAGCACACTCCCGAACGCACGGACTTTTTCATTCCCAACTGACGGATCAGACTCGAACGAGAGTCTGCAGCGCGATAAGATTAATCCAATAATACGGAGACCTTCGGTTTGAACACCGACCCGCAACTTTACTCGCGGATTTCTACACGGAAACGACCGATTTCCGACCTCGGACGGAGGAAATCGAGCGGAACCGACACCGACACCGACACCGGTAAAGTATCGGTTCTAGGTCGATTTTAGCCGCAACTAGGTCGGCTTTTCATTTTCTAGCGGTAGAAAACTATTTCTAGCCGTAAATTTAAACTTTTTAACGGATAAAAAGTAATTTCTGACGGAGAAACCGACTCGGAATTTTGCTTTTGGTCGAGAACCGACCTGCTAGGTCAACGAACCTGTCTAGACAGTTAGACAAAGGCTAACCGGCAACAGGTCGGAAATTCTCTTCTTTTCAATTTCTAACGGTGTTTCGACCACCAGAAAATTTTCTTAATTAATAAAACTAATTCCTAACGGTTAAAAACTCGAAAATCCGACTAGATAAACTTTCTAGCCGACTAAAAATAATTTATTTTTCTGACGGGAAATAGCGCGAAAATTCTCGAACTTCCTTGTGACGTCATAACGACCGCTTATCAGTACTTAAGAAGCAGCCAATCAGCGTGCAGGGGAAAGTTCCCATAGCTTAACATAGGCGTGAATCATCATTTTTTTTAAACTTTTGCACGCGGCTCGTATTCTGTTACGTAGGCAGAAGTGCAAGACCACTTAACCTGTTACGTCACACTGGTCAGCACAGTAACATAGGACGTACTACACCGTACTACTATTACGCACTGTACTGTACCATTGTACTGTATATTAATACCCTGTGTACTGAGTCACTAACAGACACAACAACAACAACAACAACATCTTACCGGACGTTCCTGACACAAAGAAGTTCCTGAACCAAAAAGACGTTCCTGATCTCACCGAACAACCCTCACACAGAGGATTGTTCGACTTGCTTTTTACTGATAAAACCTTTTAAGGCTCCATCAGAGCCGACCTGCTTCGACAACAATGTCGAACCCGCGAGAGGACGAGTACGCCAGGAAGTTTAATACCGACTATTCTCGGCGTGCCAACACGACCGGAAAGTACTCACTTCGGTACGCCGGTCAGGATAAAAGTCAGCCATCCTCAACCGACTCGACTAAGTCGGCGAAAGCAAGGGAGAAACGCAACGAACGGATCCTCCTTGCCGACTCGAATCCAACTTCGGATGACAGTTTCGAGGACGCCAGGGATAAAACATTCCTGGATACCCAAGCTGACGTAGCAGCCCCGTCCCACCCGACCGGGGGGGATGCGGAACAGCTACAGGCAGAGACCACATTGTCTCATGCCGATCAACCGTTGAGCTCACACAGAGCTCATGACTCGGTAACGGCTACGCAAGCCACCGAGTTCGGACGGAAATCACCCAACTCCAAGGGCGAGCAACCGAAGTCGACCTCGTCCAGTACAGGTCGAAAATCGGAGATCGGCTTCGGTTGTCCGACTTCGGACATTGAGGAAGTCGGACACCATTAGCCGACCCCCGAAGCCGCTCAACAACAGCTGACCATGGAGGTCGACCAACGGAAGGTCGACCTACCACCAACAAAAGAGGTCGAACAACCGACCCCGACCGGAACAGAAAAGCCGACAACAGAAATCGGCCACGTCCAACCGACCACACAGGCCGGAAGGACTTCGCCGACCTCGAAGGTCGGTCAACAGATGCCGACCACAGAGGTCGGAGAAAAGGAAGTCGGCAACAAGCAACCGACCAGCCTGGAACGGCAACCAACCGACACAAAGTCGGATGCGGCCGTCCAATTGACGAAACTATCGACTGGAACGGAAGATTCCGAGGTACCGCTTCATATAACAATAAATGTCAATAATCACTGTTACTCATTGAATTAACTGGTGTAAGAAATAACAGTAATTATGTATAAATTGATGTACCTCATTAATTTAGGTAATAGTTCAGCTCCTGTCTAATACTCCCGGAAATACTGTACTGCGTCTCGCATGCGTAGATTATAACCGGCATGTCTACGAACAAAAAATCAGAGCAGGTTTTTTTAATTTTTGCTGTTATCAGTTTTGCCAAATGCTTTTCGGTCATTTCGAAGATTTACGGATTTAGCCACTGAACTACGTTTGTTTGCTGTAGATAATGGAAACGCAGAAAAGCGATTAGCATGCTAGGTATTGATTTTTGTGTTGAGCCGGCTTATAGTAGAAAATATTTTAAAAATTTACAAAAAATATTATTTCGTTAGAGATTATTTTTTAATTGAAAAAATTATAATCTCTACACTATAAACTTGTCAGCACGGATCGCTGGCATATCTAAAGCTGTGTTCTCGGGGCACTGAACATTCGGGACTGTTCGGTGACAGTGCATTGAGTTAATTTGAGCCACTGGACTACGTTGTCGGTTTTACGGAAAAAGAGATGAACGCAGCGTGATTGCGCTGCATAATGTTGTATAAATGGGACGTGTGATTGATTGCAGACGAAATTCTTACCATTAAGCAACGATTCACTGATTGTGACGGCATCGCGGGATGGTGGAGTGTGCCTGGCGGAATTGTCGATGGCCGGCGGACGACCGAAAATCCGGCATTTATGCCGACATCACGGCGCCTGCCATAAGGTTGGTTAATATGCCGATAAATTAATTCATTCCTTTTTCCGATTTCCTCCTGAAGATCCTCTTAAAATACGAAAATTAAATTATTTCAATCAGACTATTTGGTAGATAGTATTTTGTTTCTTTGCTTATTCGCTGAACTGTTTTTTCGTAATTTTTTTAGATTGGATTTTAGTAGATTTCTGTGCCGGATTATTTTGCGCAACATTTTAGTTGTTATTTCGGTAGAATATTTTTATTGGATTTCCACGCATTAATTTCCGTAGATTCTGTGCGCTGTTGCCGGCAGATTTCGGCAAAAAGATTTTAGTAAATGTTTGGAATTTGTTCGGTATATTGCAGTATATTTTGCGGTATTAATTGTTTTCGGTGGAATATTTTCATTAGGTATCCGCAAATGAATTTTCGTATACATATTTTGTGCATGTTTTTGTTAGAAAACATTTTATTTTTTCCCTTTCAAAGATTGATGTGCGAGCCGATGCGCATTATCATATTCTGGCCAGCGGCGAGGACGCCGTGGTCAACTACATCGACGTGCGGGAAGCCAAGGCCCGTAAATGCGTCGTGGTGCGCGATTCCAAGAGCTCCAAAGTGCCGCTGTACTCCATCATGTCCAACCCGCTCAACGCCCACGAATTCGTCGTGTCCGGCTACGGGAAATACGTTCGGTAGGGTTTCCAATGTTTTTCGCAATAAAATCAAACAAGCACGAATTAATTAAGTTCACTAAGTAAATTTTGTAATTCTATGGCTGAAGTTCTTTCAATATTCAAACGCTGAATTTGTCAAAAATTAATTCATAATTGTGCTGTTACTGCAGCGCGTATGATATGCGGAAACTGGACACGGATCCGTCCAAATGCCAGCCGCTACTCAGCCTGTGCCCGCCGCTGCTGCAGCCCAAAAGCAACGCAGTCAGCGTCTCTTCGGCGGTCTACAACTACAACGGATCCGGTGCGTTGGGGATTTTTTCAGTTTTTCATCATCTGGTATAAAATTCCGTTGCATGAGGGACAAAGTATTTTTGATACATATAGACAGGTTCCGAAGCAATATAAATCGTATGTTAAATTCATCTTTTTAAAATATTTTTGTCCCATTTATCAGCGATTTTTGATAAATGCACCAAATAATTATATGAGTAACTTGACCGTCTACTACTGTAAAATTAATTAAATGTTTATTAATTAATAATTATTGTTGAAAATTAAGTTGGATATTGCTGAAACGTTTGCGACGATACATAGAGCCGTTGTGATAAAGAAAAGAATGTTGGAAAAAAATTAATTCTGAATATTAATCTGCTGGTTCGGTGATTATTTTGCAGAAATCCTGGCCACCTACAACGACTTCCACATTTTCCTGTTTAAGAACTGCGCGGACGAAACGGTAGCCGCGGTGGACCTGCAGCACTACGAGGGCCACCGCAACAACCAGACCGTCAAGGGCGTCAACTTCTACGGCGCCAAGAGCGAGTACGTCGTCAGCGGCAGCGACTGCGGCCGCGTCTTCTTCTGGGACAAGGTGACGGCGCGGATCATCCACTGTTTGATGGCCGATGAGATCGGCGCGGTAAGCCATCGCCAGGGTTTCTTGTCCGGGCTTTTCTCTTGTTGGCTTCGGGGTTTTCTCTGGCGTCTTCCGGTTCATTAGTGATTATTCATCTTTTATAGAGCGTATTTTTCCTAGTACATACTGACAGAAATCTATGTAAATTAAAAAACAATTTACTTTGAATATATATGTATTAAAACTTGTTAATTCTTTATTTTTTTAATTTCAGTTTCTACAGTTTCATTTTGATATTTTTATAAAAGCGGTGTAATTAAAAATTTAATTTTTATTTAATTACGGTACATAGTATTAGTTTGTTATATTACAGTATTAATTTGTTATGTTGTAATTAGTGTTAATTTGTGGTATAATTAATTATTAAATTAATCATTTCGATTTGTGTGTATTTTATTCCGTGAGTGACGTCGGCAGTTATGCCGATTTTGGTACTCGTAGTGCTTTTTACTTTTGGAGCGAAAGCCGTGCTAATACAATTATGGTGTACGCGTAGTGTAGTGGCTGCACTGCATAATCTCTCCGCGTTTATATCTACAACGATGCTTACATGCAGTTTGTACGTAAAGAAAAATGAGTTGTTTTTATTAAAATTTCTTAAATTTCCACATGATGCTTCCTTCTGTGGGACATAATTTAAAATAGAAATTATCCTGAGGAAAACAAACTGAAAATTGCGTGCTCTGTATGACAGAATTCTATAATCACGAATACAGCGGAAGTGCGTGATTCTGGTATTTTTCTTGTCTGATCGACAACTCCGCTGATGTGGTTGTTTTATTAGCATCCTTCATTTTAAATCCGAATGGTCGTACGATTTAAGAATAAGTGCACTTTGAAAATATAGTAAGGCAAACAACAATACCAGCAAAAATTCGGTTGTTTTTGGTGTTTCCTTTATTATTCCGATGTTTGTGCAGGTGAACGTTCTGGAGCCGCATCCCCGGGATCCGAGCATACGGCCAAGATTTGGGCGCCCCTCAACGATGGGCCGGCGAATTTGGAGGAGCTCATTCCGGTAAATCGGAATTAATTACAATTGTAAATGAATTACAAGCCGAATTTTAATAAGCATTTTGTAACACAGATAATTGATAAGAACAGCAACGAGCGGAAACGCGATGCCCGTGAAATGGGCAATCATTCGGCCCGCGAAGAGCGCTTCTTCATGATGCTGATGAACCATATTGCCCGCCGCGCCAACCGGGCCAACCGTTTGTGAAAAATGTGAAAATGATCGCTGATGTGAAAATCGATCGCTGATGATCGCTGTTTGTGAAAAATCATAGAAAATTGTAAATCCTTATTTTGTTGTCGGGAAGGGGATCTGCTGTACTGTACAGATGCGGAGGCGGGAATTTATTTACTGACTATAATTGCGTTGAGGGCCGGATTGTGAAGGCGTTGTAGAATTTACTGATGTACGAATTCCCCGAAATGTGTATAATAATTTTCAGAGAGAAAATAAATGGAAGGTGTAAAAAAATAAACAGAGAGTAGAAATAAGTTTTAAAAAAATAGAATTTGTATGGAAGTACACAAATGTATGCAATAGACAAATTATCCGAAAATTGGTAAATACGTACATTAAGGAAAAATATACTCTGTAATCTGTATATACGAAAATGTGCATAAAAATTGAATCGGCGGCAAATCATGACGAAGCGTGGCATACAAACTATACGATTTACGCCGACATATTTTACGTGAAATTTAATGATGTTTATGAATCGTTCCCGAAAATTGTCGATGCTTTGCCGCTTGTCACGGTTTATTTCGTCGCCGTTGAATTAATCAGTGAAGAATGATGGCGACTGCCACCTTCATCGCGGGATTCCTTTAGCTGGAGGATGAATGTCCCATAGGAAAACAGAATGCCAACCATCTACAAACACGTTGAAAATTATTGAATCAGCGATTAAAAAAATATTAACAAATTATTTAGACTAACAAAATAGATATTGGCAGACATTTTTACGAAACCATTATTAAAATCAATCATTTTTATCAACGATAAAAATTCATAACAAATCTTTTACTTGTCGATGTCATAAATTATTTTGGTTAATGACAGAAAATATATCTTGATTAACTCATCTAATTGTAACGATACACATACTACGAAAGTGTAACGTTTCAACTAATGATAAAAAATTTTATAAAAGTATTTCTGCGAAAAAGACGGTTGCTGACCGTCGCAATGAATGAGCGATCCACCACAATAATTCCCGCGATAGAGAAGCCGGTCGGTTTTGCTGTGACACGGTGGAGAGCGGCCAGCAGTTTGGTGCATTTGTTACCGTCGGTCTCCGCGTTGATCGTGTCTTGCAGTTCATCCGAAATGTCAGCCTATAATTTTTTTATATTCTTACTTAATTTAAAATAAAAATTTAAAATTATATGTACATATACTGTATATAGATAAGTGCGAGTATTTTAAATACGTTTATAATTTAAGTTCTAGTTTTTTAAATTTTATACACACCCTATTAATAACATTTATATGGAAAGACAGTTTTATATGTTTCGGATGAGTGATTCACAAAAAACCGCATCCGATACACAGGTTTGCATGTCGGTTCATGCAAATCGCTTTCAGCGCTGACTGATAACGCCTGGATAGTTATAATTTTATCTCGTTCAGCATGAATATTGTCGTGATTCGGCAAATTTCATTCGAAAAATACTAAAATAATTTTAGCTAGCAAATTCACCTTAAGCTTCTACAGCTTCCCATAAACTTACAAGATTAATTAATCTTGTTGAAGATGTACGAGCATCATTTGCACGAGTTAATGTGTATACGTAGAAGCTAAGTCAATTGCGATACTTCGACCCTATTACTAAAAAAATTTGTATTACACCCTGAAAGATTGGGCATTCTTGTTTTTTATGCGTAGTAATCCGTAATTGATTACGGAATGTGCGCTTAACACTGTAATTATGCATAAGCGCAAATCACCTTATTTTTTTCCCTGCATGCTAGCCAGAAGCTTAGCCAAAGATGTAATTATAATATATTTTATTGCATTCCAAAAAACTCCCGGTAGTAATGGTAGCGCCAAATTAAGTATTACTTAAATTAATCTCCTTCAGACTCAGAGAGAGAGAGAGAGAGACAGAGTGCGCACAATAACAGCGATATCGCTAGCTGATTTATTTTTGTAGCAGCTAAATTATTAAAATTTACAGAGTATACTTACTTTGTAAATTGTAACAAGGCACTGTAAGTAATAATTATTACGTAATAAGGCACTGTAAGTGTGACAGTCGGCAGATGAAATTTTTCATTAGCGCCGCGAAATGCTAATCGATAACGTTAATTACTGAACATTGTACTACTTTGTACTTCTTATAATTATGCATCCATTGAAACGGTCCGCTTTTGTATGCAGTACTTCAAACTAACACAATCAATCCAACAGAAATGCCTGATTATCTGATAGTTTGCCGGTGGTAAAGCTAAATTCATCTATATTCATCTACACAATAAACCTCTCTATAATATAACAACATATACATTGTTCATATTATACATAAAGATAAAAGAACACCGCGCAAGTTGTAATTCATTTATTTTATTATTTAGGCATGTTTCTACTTGTACTGTATATTCATTAATCGTTATGGTCAATCAACAGAAGACATTCAACGGTTCATAGCTGAAAACGCAATGTCATAGCAAAGGGCACGTACGCGTACATCACTGATGTCAAAAAAAGTCTCTTATCAGGATTCACACAGAGTGACATCCCAACGGCTGCGTGTATCATACAGTTCCATTGCGGGTGCAGCACTTGTTAGTTGTTAGTGAATGCGCTCGACAAAACTTGATGTTTCAGTCGAGCGCAATCTTCGTACCGCGCTGCACCAACACGGAAATTCTTGATTTCCCTTTGTTTTCCAATGCTACTAATTATCCGGCAGGCGGCAAGGAATTTAACTGATGGTATTTATTGGGATGCATGTAAACTGACAGCATCCGTGTCTATCCTTGACTCTTTCAGGCAAAAAATTATTTACACCGCCTGGCCAGTGCAGCAGTACGTATCTTATTACAAATTAATACCTATTTCTTTGTTTTGGGAAGTAGCAATTGCGAATCGTTGTACTAAAAACTGCGCACAATGTACCGGTATTCTCTAACTGCATGACAATCGAACTGGATGCTCAGTGCTATCAAACGAAATTGGTGTGGATGGTTGGGTGACATATAGAAACTGGTAGTTGTCCACCGAGGAGGAAAAATGCATTTTTCAGAAAAGATATGCAAAGCGGGATTACTGACATGTTCGTTGCCAACTTGCCGGTATAATTTCGAAAACTTTTCCATACACTCATCCCCAACAACTACTGAATCTAAACCGTCAGTAAATTCATGTTGATTAAATACGAAAAATGGCTACGTACACAAAACGGTCTTCAAATAACTAATTAGTATTCCAATACAAAGTACAGAAATTTAGGAGACAGACGCAAAGAGTTTCAAGAGAAAAAAGCAGTATTTTTACCTAGATATTTTTGCCGGGTTACGACAGAATAATTCCAGGACAAATTTTGTCTTTTTCAAGACAAAAAAACACTGATTTAAGGGTGATTGTGATCCATACGTTTTCCATCTGAGTAAACGTCTAAATCAATGTACCGATATTACTATGATTCATATGTTGCTTATTGATGGGGACATACATATTAAAAGTGTTTTTATGTACACATACATAAAGTGTACGTATATAGTCTATATACTGCATTAAATATACAATAATACATACTACGGTGTACATATACAAATACACATACTACTGTGTCCGCATATTATATATTTACTGATATACACATACATAAAGTGTTTTAAATTTAAGATTTATGAGCTTAAAAAATTAAGCTGGACAAACGACGCTAACGATAAGTTAGTTCACCTTATTTAAATTAACTTTTCATGAAATTTAAATTACCTGTTCGTGCACGTAAATCATAGCAAGCGTAATGGTCAGCAAAACGATCAGCAGGACAATTCCGCTCTGGATCTGCACACCGGCCGATAAATACACCGTGGACCGAGATCCAGCCACACTGTTGATGATCCACACGATCCACAAGGTCGCTTGCAGATAGAACAGCAGGAAAAACACACCCAGGTGCTCGGAGAAGCGCTTAATACAACGGCACAATGCGGTATGGTCCTGTACTATGGTATCCACCAGTACGGTGTCCGTCTCACCGCGGAGACGTTGCTTGATCCGCTGACACAACCGGCCAGAAACCAGGCACACCAGAAAACACATCCCGATGATGCATACACCGCAGCGATGCGCATCACGTTGAGGATGGCGAAGGTGTGGTTGAGGAGAGTGGAGGTGCGGAAGACCATGACCCCGTAGTGTGCCGCCCAGAAATCCGCTTCGATGGTGGCCGCTCGGCGCAGGGACAACCGAAACCAGGCAGCGGATTGGTACCTGGAAGAAAATTAACCGTTTTTCCTCTTTTATGACGGTTCCTCTCTTTCGCATGCGTTGCGCCGTGAACGACTGAGTGCCGAGTCTTCATAGTTTTTGAAATAAGCTTTTCTCGTTCTCTGTATGACTTAAATGGTTCAAGTGTTGTTTGGGCAATATTAAACCTCGGTTTAAAATTTCAGGAAAGTGTTTGGGAATGCTCGAAACTGAAAGCTTCCTGCATATTGACGAATGTGGTACCATGTACCGGGTCACCTGTTTAAAAACCGGTTATTTCCAAAAAGTAGAAACTTTGTTCAAATGCATACTGCGCAAACCAGCGTTTCTCGGTTCCAAATCCAGTACTATAGTTTATGCTTACTGGAAGTGTTCCTGTTGCACACTGTTCGTCGAGTATAATTTCTGAACCGCGAACCGACTGCTTGATTTCCTCTTTTACGCCCTACACTGTGAGGTACAATACTTTATGAATTATCATATGTGCGGCTGCAGCATGTGCAGCATGTGCGCTAAACTCTGCAGCATGTGCTGCACGGAAACCGATGAACCGCCGTAAAAATAAAGAGGAAAACCGTTACTTTCTTCGACGTACAGTAATGTCGTTAACGCTGTCAGCAGAACGGTAGACAGGATGACCAGGAAACCGGTCTCGTGCGGTGTAAAGTAAGCCTCTTCATAGCGGCGTATCCGCTGAATGCACCCTCATACCCCTCCATTGCGCCGCGATGGATACCGCCCCGACAAAAACAACGACATCCGCCAGTTTCGAGCACATGTTCTCGATGAAACTATCCAGCGTCCCGGTTAGATCGTGGAGGAACAGTGGCACCACCACCAGGAAGAGGTACACGCAGCGGAGTGCGGTGAAGATCACGATCCACAGATACGCAAGGACCGTAAAGGATGTGGATGCGCTGTGTATTGTAAATAAAGGACAGATTCCGCAGGTTTTCAGCATTAATTCACATAATTTCATCCAGCCATCCAGGATCGTCGTTACTGGTTTGTGTGGCGCGGTTGTGGCGGTAGGATGGATACGGCGGCTAAAGCGTTTTTGTAGGGTAGTCATCGCGAAGCGCATGGTTCGTATACCGTTTTGGCGTTTTGTATCTGGTTTCGAGAGATGCTAGCAATACGGTTTATGGAACGGAATCGCGTACAGGCTTAGCGAACAATCCCGCAACACCGCTCTACCCGGGTAGCTGTTTATATCAATACAATGATAAAGACTTACAAGGACCGTTGGGAGAGAGTCGGAGTGACTCCGACTCTCTATCAAATATCAAATATTTGCGTTCAGTGTCGCATAAATGGCTTTTCCCCTTTGCTCAAGAAGCATAAGCTTTGTAATTTACATACTGTTGTGGGAATTAAAGGAACCAATGCCTGCACCAAAGGTGTTAGTTGATATCATGTGAATACATCGAAGTTACAGCGCTGTGTCTTCCCTACGCTCTGTCTCTCACTGGCGTGCGCAGCCTAGTGTGAGCCGGTCAGCTCGGTTATAAATATTGTTTATAATTTTCATGTTTTATGTTTGTTTCACAACTGCATTAATACTATTGTACATAATTCAAAGAAGTGTTACCCAGGATAACAGGTTGGGTATAACACGAAAGTGCCGAAGTTTGAGAAGTGCAGCTTAACGCGGGAAAAAGATATAGCGTTTCAAAATTTTTAAAATCATTTTTAAAATCTATAAAAATTTTTTTCGAGAAGCTGTAATGGGCACTTTTTGGGAAAAGCCTTTTTATGCAATCGATCCGCTTAGGGGGTGAAAAAACTTCGAAGCGTTCGAATGCAGTTCAACGATACTCGTTTTGTTTACAGGCTGCTGTTTACGCGAAGGGTGACGGTATTGTGCTGATCACGACGCACCGTTCGGCAGCAAAATTATCCTGCTGTTAGAAAATAGGCACGATAGCGTTTTAACTACGTACAGTAGAATGTTACAGCCTTTAAAGTGAGTTGGTCCATAATTGCCTAACCCTCGCGTTAAGTTCACCGCTATTAATAATTGTAAGTGCAGTATTTACTGTACTGTGTCTGTTTGCTCGATATTTCCGATTTTCGATTTCTCAACTTTAAAAAGAGAAAATTGACCTGGAACTTTGTTGTAAATTGCAACGCTGTCTAACGCCCACATATAACGCCTAAATAAATGGGTGTTATAGTGCACTGCGTTTCATATCACTTTTCTATTATTCACTGAAATGATGTTTTAAACAAAACGGGGCAACCAAAAGTGTTTTGCACTTAATGCTGACTGCTTTAACCTTTTAGCGTAGAAACGGGATTTGTCTTTGAACTGTCTTTATTGATATGCGGGACGCACAACTACTTTGAACCGGATTGTTGAAAATAGCGCAATCTGATGTATTTTGTCAGCACTAGTATGAAAGCCAAGACATAGAAGTATTGAAATTTATACACTGCAACGCAGAAACCGGACTAGCCCCAGTCGAACGTCGGATAACTCCAGTCGCTGATACCACAGCAAAAGGGGTACATGTTGCAGGAACAGCGAACCGTGCGGGCGTGGGCAACCGGCCCGGATGCGTCGTTTCGGCGCAGACGAGCGACAGCGCTCGGATGTAGAAAAGCCAGCGCGGGAGAGTCCATTGCGGCGTCCAGCTGGGCCTGAGGGACTGCTGACTGGAAGCCCTGTCCCGATGAAAATCGTTAATCTCCTTGGCGATCAGATCGTCAAAGAATGCGTTCAGACCGCTAGTATTCCTCCGTCGATATTCGTCCGATGTATTAAGCCAATTAACCACATCTTCCGTACTCTCGCTCACAGTGCCGGCTAATCCATGAAATCGTCCACTTTGAACCTTGAGACCATCATTTTCTCTGGTAAGGATGACATCCAGAGTGTTCCACGTAATGTCCATAGGATGGGCAGAGCTAGTTCGAAATTTGATCATCCCTGCTCTCTCGTCGGTTCGAACAAACAGCTCGACGGAAAATAGCGGAACATCAGCATTCACAACTGAGGAAATCGCCAGAAACACGCGGCGACGACCAATAATATGAAAATTTGCCCGCAGCCCAATGACACTACCCTCGTCCAGCAGAGCAAACTACCAACAAAAAAAATTTAAAAACGAAAATTTAAAGACAAGACGAACAGGTCTGACCTGACTTCATAACATGCCAGCCAACAGCTTACCAAGGCTTTTGACTGGGCTATGTTCCGCATAACTGCAAAACAACCAGTTTTATCTACGTTACCGCAATAAGGTCACTCGAGCTGTTGCAAATATTGACGATTACTGACCAAAAAAGTGATAGTAAGGGTTTTCCCACGGCTCTTCCGCTTCATCAAACGCCTGCACGAATTTCACCTTGGCCGCACTCTTCTTGGGCGCTACTGGCTGCACTCGGCTTCTTCTGTTGGCCGAAGTTTTTTCTCTACTTTCCGCATAAACACCAAGCGTGAGTCAGTGCCAGGTATGATCGCATTGGTAGCAGTGACCAATGAAATAAATATTTATTCGACCGCACTAACCTTACCTCAGTAGCCAAGATCTGCACTGATGACCCGGTGCCGGATTCCGTCCGGTCCATGGCTTTTGAACCCATCTCCGCACCGGCCACCGGCAGTGCTTGCTTTGTCGACTTGGATTTGCATTTCTTTTGGTTGGCACCAGGGGCTACCGATACCGGCTGATTCATCCGAAGGGCTTCTGCTGCCGCGCGGGCTGCTCTTCTATTTCGTGTCTGCTTGGATATCCAAAAGGGCACATTCAAAAGCTGTTTTCTCAAGGTTAACTTACTGCACACGGCATACCTTGAATGACGGCAGCGTGTTAAAGTTGCCTGTTTTTAGTGTTTTAACCAGTTTAGGCAGACGATCACGGATCCAGTCCTCATTGTCTCCGGGCATTATTTTACGGCACCCGCTATACGTGATACAAGGGTTTTTGCCCTTGAGTGGCGACGACGTGATTTTTCTGTTGGCTATGGCTTGCAGTACGATCAAGCCGACAGGCCACGCCTTTTCTGGTACTCTAACAATCTCCGTAAAATGTTTCCACTCGTCGTCGGTTCAGCTACTCTGCTGCTGTAATAAAATAAAAACAGAAGTTCCTGTTACACAGTCCATTCCAGTCTGAACATAGAAACCGGCAAAGGATCATGCAAATTGGTTTTTTTTGGCATAAATAAAACTACTCATGACCGCTACTTCGTCATCTTCATTAAATGGAGATGAGTGCTTAACGTCGTCATCAATATAGGGCTTGAACCAGCACTTCTCAGCCGGCGGCATAGCATCCAGCTGTCCATTCCGTGGTTTTTCGTCCATTTTCGCCTTATAGATCGACCGGAGGAGGACAATATGTGGATCCCGGTCTCGCTTGGCCCTGGTTTCGTCCCTATCGGATTGCAAAGCGATCAAGACGGTCATTTCGTCCGGCATCAATTTCTTATAGGCTGACACCTATCAAGACCATGCACACAATAATTTTCACCATAATCCTACTACAAAAGCATTGTATTACAGTTTTTATCATTCGTCGCCAGCTTCCACTGGGCTCTTGTTCCTTGGCAAGGGTCCGGATCCGGCGTGCTACAAATCAAGTTTCGTACAAAAGTTAAAAAGTTGTGTAAAAACAAGTTTAACTTTATATAAACATAATACCAAAACATAATTCGGCAACTTGAACTTCTTCCGGTACTACCAGAATTGACTGATATATGCTCCTATATCCAGCGGCCGATTACAGGCATTTATAATTAGATTTTTTTTAATTTTCGCAAATATTAAAAGCTCGTATACTTCAGCGTTTTTAGCGCTTGTGGATTCGATCAAGCAGAATAAAGACGGATGCCTCGTTACCATTGTCGATAACGAAATCGAAGAGCCGATCGAACTGCAAGTGCCTTTTCCAATGGTAAACGACAAACAATTTTCTCTAACTGAAATTTAATCTGAAATGTATTGCCGCTATGTATTTTAGGCTGAGATGTTTACCGTAGAATACGAAAAACGGATTTGCGTATTTGCGGGAGTAGCATTCCGATCGGGTGAACTGTTCTGCATCAACCAGCAAACATTTATATTCAACGATAACGGTAAAATCGAAAATATTTATTTGTACAGAGATTATTTTCCATTACAAAATCGTTTTTACGGTTGCGGCTTTCGATAAGATATATGATTTTTGCTCCGTTAACTATGCGACCCAAAATCCTGCATTATTTAGGATTGGTATTTAATGAACCCATAGCTGATTTTTACAACTTATTCGAGTAAGAGCGATTGGATTATATAAGAAACCAGTTACGCTACATCAACGAACACAATTTGCGCTAATGTCATTTTTACGTCAACGTTTTAGGCTCCAAATTCACGATCAACTTCGCTACTGATCTTATCAACAAGCAATACATCGACAAGATGCCCCTTGAATTATATTGTACTCCGTCAACTTCTAATGCACTATCTCCCATTCCTTCAACTTCACGATCTATCGAGAGCACACAACCAGATCTAACCAAACCAAATCCGAAACGAACGACTGAGTCACCGGCAAAACATCAAACGAAAAAACCGAAGCGAAAACCTTGAATTATTATTATTATCATGACATTATTATTATTATTATTTTTATTTTTATTATCAAATTATCTTTACTCTCAACCACATGCTTATTTTATGCCTCACATCCCACACTGAACTGTTTCTATAATAAATCATCCGCTTCTGCCGTTATTACGACGCATCTGGTTCCGATTACGCATTCTAAATTGATTACTGAAAATAAAATACAAGAAATCATAATTAATCGTAATGATCCAAGAAACCCCGGAGGCGAAAGCCGGAGGTGTTTCTTGTATAAACATAATACCGCTTATTATGTAGATACAGTTTCATAACATTTCCGTACCTCTACCTGCACGAATACTCAACTGCAGTACGGTATTATAGATCATCTGCACATCATGTGGGCATTTAAACAAATTTTAAAAAAATGCAATTTTTTTTTAAAGAAATAATAATAAGGTTGCTTTCGATAAATATCGTCAGCATGTGTACCAGTGATCGCAGTCAAAATAGCCGCATGTTTGTTGGCTTCTATCTTCCGCAGTAGGTCTTCCGCATTTTGGATGATATCGTCAAATTCATCAGCCACAGCACATATCACCTCCGAAGTGTTGTCCATTGCCCAGTCTTGAAAGTTGGTCAGACATACTTTATCCATCCAGGGGCGGCTTAATGGGCGCAGGCAAAGCCATGCCCCATCTGCGGCTACTCTCACCTGCGTCCGCAAATCTACTGTCGTTGGTCCTAGAAGACGCCGCACACGTCAGGATTAATTAATCTGTCCCTACAGTTTCCATTCAAGCGCACTGCAAACCGGGCAACGGAACTGGATGGGCCGATATTCTCACTATGTTGTATGCACCGATAACACACAGACTATACCCAGGGACGAGCAGGTTACCTAAAAATGTTTTGCGCCAAGGGCAGCTTTGACGGATCCGACATGGCGGCTGTCGGGTTTGGCTTCTTCTGCCAATTGTCCGTACGCTGCTGCCGGTTGTGAGGTTGTTGTGAGGTTTTGAGGTTGGCTGGGGTTGTCTCCTGCAGCAGCGGCAGGAATCTGCAGAATCGGGGCTGCATCTTCTACATCCATATCATCTTCGCTCTTCGCACGCACAACACGGGCAGCGCGGTTTTTCTGCGCCATAGCAGCACTTTAAATTGAAACAGCAAGTCCGCCCAGATAGTTTAGATCGGCTGGCGGTCTTCAGACAATTATGGAATGGCAAAAATAAATCGGCAATATGAGAAATTCATATCGGTTGCATGTAGAAAACAACGACAGCACTGAGAACTAAAAAATGCCCATGCACACGTTTAACAGAAAATGTGCACTGTCAAACTGCGAAAAAACCCTGACCATGCTGAAAACGGCCGTACAATAACTTACACGGCGTATGGCAGTACGTCATGGTGCAATCCTATGCTTGGTGCAATGCGGTGTACAGGAAATTTGCGTAATCTGCCGGCATAATTGTCGCTTTGAT
Source organism: Paramacrobiotus metropolitanus (assembly GCF_019649055.1). NCBI lineage: Eukaryota > Metazoa > Tardigrada > Eutardigrada > Parachela > Macrobiotidae > Paramacrobiotus > Paramacrobiotus metropolitanus. Next base: position 3,681,024 of record NW_026570224.1, read on the forward strand.
CCGTAATTCTGACCACCGCCCGCCAGGTTATTTATTGCAACCGCCCAGCGTGCACTGACATGCAAGTTTCGGATGGGTGCTGTATAAACTCTCGTCGTCGTCGTATGAAAATATAACATCAAGTATGTTGGAAGCATTCGGCAAATCCAGAATTCTATTTCCTTCCGGCATTTTCCTAATCCTGAATATGTATGGTCTTAGTAATAAAGTTTTTTTTCCGTGCGACTATTGTACCGAATGTTATTCTAATTACGCCATGTGCGTGATAGGTTTTAACCTGCTGTAATCCGCAGTGATTTTTATCCAGACGGTGGTGACTCAATATTGAGGAAGCCAGAATGGCCGACCGCTTCAAATCACCGGACGACGTTTGCCGCAGAGTAGCGGAGCACGGAGATCCACCGTGCATGGATGGTTAGACGTCGCCCAGTCGTTGTGGGCCGCCATTGTTTCTTTCAGAGAAACGTATTCAGTATGCCTTTGCGCATGCTGCTAGACATATATCAGATCGATACTTGGCCGAGGAGATTGTCAGTCAAGCCCTGGCGGCATATCCCACGTTCGGGCACTTTACGGCCTTCCTCCGCGATTTATATGCCTACGATAATTACGACGTTTATTTTGACGACATCCGAGGTTGTGGGACCTTTAATACTCTAACCAGGCTTGCAATGAAAAAGCGCAGCCGCGACGGAGTTTTGGTGGACAATGCCCGGCGGTGGATTATTGACGATCTGCTGACACTGCATCCGCGTATTACATGGGACATGTTTTCATACTAGATACTCTCGGCTGAGCACGCAGCCTACTTAAAAGACCATGTCTATCCAGGTAATCGAGGCGGTTATCTTTGCCTACGAAACTTTTTCCACAATGTGCCTTGCATACAATGCCACCACCCGGCCGGAGATAACATCATCGCTGACATGTAAAATTTGTTTTCTAAGCAACAATCTTTGCAATTACAGTGCTCGGTCAGCGACCATATTAGGAGATGATTCTCATGCCGGTGCGGTGCATTTGTGTGTCAAACCAGTCGAGTCAGGCGGAAAAGACCCACCCGGATGGTACCAAGGTCCAGTATAAAATGCCGCCAGTGGCAATCCATTAGTGGCTGATTGGCGAGTGTCAGGACTGGGCTTATGTAAATCAGATGGGTAACAAATGCTCGAGAGCGACAGTGCAGCCCGCTGTATTATTCTGCGGTTGCAACGCAATAGTTGTCTATCATGCCAAGGTATTATTAACTACTGGTGTTGTTTATTTGCACAGAGCGAGTGCGCATTCGGCGCTATCTACATGCAAAACCACCTCAAAATACCTGCTGAGAGATTTGGTTTGCATAGCGTCCGTATCGACGCGGGACCTATCGGCTACGCGGATACTCATGTGGGTATGGTCAGCGCAGCAGATGGTGAGGACGCAGGACCGCACTCGGACCGCCTGGATAGCCTTCTTCTATCAAAGCCAATTGCCGGAAAGAAGCCGGAAGTGCAGCCGTGCGGTAGTGCTCTAGATGAAACGTCCAAAAGGCAGGAGCGCTCTACCAAAGGAAAAAGAGGGACAGTAGCTCGGCTGTTGGGAGAAGCGCTAAAAATCATTAACGAAAACATCGGCACGGACGCCCCGTTGTTGCGCTTTCACTGCGATTTTTATCGCTGCGTCCGTCTATTCCGAAACAAATAAGCCATACTTTGTCAGCGCCACAGTGTATTTAGTCACGCATCGGGCAGCCGGCACGACGGTGCAGGTAACTATTATACAAACGCCCCCCAAATTTGTGACGTAGCAAAGTTTCATACAGATACTCTTTGGAAATGATATGTGGCAGTGGCAGGAACGAATTCGGCAGTCCTTTTTGGATCCACCGATCAGCCGTATTGCCTTCGTAGCATTTACGGTGGCGACACGGGATCCTTGATCGGTTTACCAAGAGAGCAGTGGCGGCTATTTCGAAGCCTTGACGCAGCGACACGCTACCATTCCTGAGAAAGACAAGTTGCACAGCCGGTAAGCAGTAGCTGGGGTGTTGAATGGTAATGTGATGAGTGAAATGCCATTTCACTGAACGGGAAAATGACCCACCCCTGACTTGAATATTGATTCCCCCCTAGGGGTCCAAGTGAAATCTGATAAAATGGATTTCCTATACGTTAGGGAGCTACGCTTACGTCATTCTAATGAACCGGTATACGTATACCTGTGTACGTAAAAGTGAAAACTGATTAAAAGTAATTGATTAAAGTTAAAAATGAAGTTTAACTCAACTTCAGGGAGGTACGTAAACGGTATCTATGTACTACGTACGCGTATTAATACAGTATACGGAAGTGCAATTACTGTACTACAATACGTATTAATACGTTTACGTTAACTCTAAATGTCAAAACTAAGAACTGGGCAAAGTTATGAAGTCGTTATCACTTTATACGGTATCCATGTGTATACGCAAGCGTATTATTACAGTATACGCAAGTACAACACGTACAAATCGGTTTGCGTTATGGTTAAATGCCAAAACTTAAAACTAATTAAAATATTACAAAACAGAAATCGCAGGCATTACAACACATGTTTAATATTATTGATGTTACTCAAGCAATTATTCTTACCAATAATTATTTTTAACGCATTTTGGCTTTAATTAATCATCTCGTTAAGATCATTTACTGCGTTTACCACGCTATGTGCTTCCCATTACAGCACGAGTGCTTCTGCAGTGTACTTTGTTATTTTTCCAACTACTTGATTAATGGCAAAGTTTTCCAAAAATTCCTAAAATAACAGGTTATTTTTTATTTTCGATTTTCTTATTTGCCTGTCTGATTATTAGTAAATGTTCAGATCAGTGTGCAATTAATTTTACAGCATAATCAACCTGAATTAGTTATGTTGTAATTTTCGCCTGCATGGAAATACAGTCGAACTAAAAATATTTACGATTAGGTAAATGCATGTACAGTGGCGTTACAAACCAGTGCGCATGCTTGTGCCATTTACTTACAACCGTTGCTACCGCACTTTGTCTCTTGGCCCCTTTCCGTTGCTGATGTACTGTGCCCTGTTCTCACAGGCATATTCAGAAATGGACTCTGTCCAGCATTCAGCTGTTATCACTGACAGAAATGCATATAGAGTATAGACAGATGCATGCATGCAGATGTTAGGTCGTACAGCCTGCAACTACGCACACTACGCAACAAAGTTTAATAATCGATAACATAAAACTCTGAGCGCACATACTATAATTAAAAACTACCAGCGTTATTGTACGGACCTTAATTTAATAGAATATCATTTAGAATGGTATTGTGGTTTTCTCATCCTGCACGTAATTATTATATTACAATTGTTAAAGCTGGTTATACTAACGTGCACAAGAAGGCTTACATTATTATGCAGCGATGATAGCAGTATTAGTTGTTTTCTTGGTTTTTACTGAATTAGAATTCATTGATAAATTTCTATGGAAACCCTGCAAATCGTTGTGTCAAGCCGAACATTAGCGCTTCTGAGTGCCAATTAATTGTTTGCACTTTGCTTTCGACAGTCATTACTATCTGAACATCACCACGGGCAATCTAGCTGTTCCGGGAAAGAAAATGGATATCAGCAATAGAATCATTATTCTACAAGTATTTAGCCAAGTGAGATGTAGTTCTACGTGCTCTACACACTTCATGATTAATTAAAGCGCAGCCTTCATGCAAAAAAGGGTAAAATTAATATCCGTGCATGAAATTAATACCCGTGCTGCTCAAATGCTATGGGGGTTTTACAGCGCCGTTATTTTGCATAATCAACTTATATATGTAGAGTATGAGATGCTACCGTTTGTGAACTTCCGCGGCTGTCGGAATGGAGTGGGATTATTGCGCATGGCAAAAAATGACGAGAACGAGAAACCTAAGAAACCTAATAATAAACTTGAAAATCCTCAGAAAACCTAAGAAAACTTAAGAAAGCCTAAAAACTAAGAAAACCCAAAAAACGTAGGAAACTGAAGAAACCTATGATAGCCGAAACGTACACTTGACGAAATGAGCGTTGGTCGAATTAGTGTTGGCCAAAATAAAAGTTGACCGAAGTGAACTGTGCGGCCGAAATGTAACGCGGCCAAAGTGATCGGACGCGTTTGCAGTGACGCTGCAAGTAAGTATGTTAAGCGCGTCATTTACGCACTTTACTGACCAGCGTCGTTTACGCACTTTGTTCCTTGTCCGCTTTCCGTTGCTACGCTTGGCCTCATTCTCGCAGTCATTTAGATTTGGACTTTCTTTAGCGCTCAGTTTTATTACGCAGAGTAATTTCACATGCATGTAGGTTGGCAGGTCGATAAAGTATACATACAACTGCGCATACAGCTCTCAATCATTGAGCAAAAGCTGAAATTGCAGACTTTGATAATGCAAAACTCTTAGCACGCATTTAAATAAAAGGTTGCAGCGTTTGTTGTACGTACCGTCATTCTAATAAGATCATGTAAAATTTTCAATGTAAAACAAAGAGTAAGCAATGTGCAATGACAAAAGAAGAATAAAATGGAATTGCAAATAAGAAATAAAAATCAGAGATGGTAGGATGTTTTGCAATAAGTATACGGTGCATGCCCAGTAAGCTATTGCATTTATGATATTACGCAACAATTATTCACAGATTGCCTTACATCCAAAAGCGACTTGCAAGTAAAATGAGAAGATGAAAATCTGCAAATAAATTGCAAAAATTAAGCAACCTCAGTGCGTGACGTGAGCTCGAAAGTCGTTTTAGCCTACCGGGTAAACGTCAATGCGCTTACGCATTTTATATCGCATAGTAGTCAAGTTTAGCAAGTTAGTACACATTAATGTAGAACCGAAATAACAAGTCTAAAATCGACAAATAAGTTTCAATTAAATTTTATGTAATGCATTAGCAGAACTTTGGTTACCTATAGCATGTGTGCAATGCTTGAAAGCCAATATGTGATGGCCTGTCAGTTATAGCCCTAGATAACAGTGACTAACATGTTGAAATGAAATAAGAAGAAAGTCAATTAATAAGAAGCTTCAGAACAGCGGACATTAAGTAGGCGTACTGTGCTACAATAGTAAAAATTAAAAGTCAACGCGCACTTTGCGAGAGCAAAGATGCAAGTACGTATTTATGCTTTTGCTATTTCGTGTGGATATTTTTAGATCATCAAGAAACCTAACCTGAAGTGCAACTTAACATAGAGTTGAAAGTCTAGAGATTGATTTGCAAAATTAATTAACCCAATCTGTTACGTACGTTAACAAGGTGGTTCAAATAGTCCGTGGATGCGATGCTTAAGCACAAATACGAGTGATAGTATGCGAATCCTTTGTATTTTATTATGCAATTCTCATGCGGCTCTGAGTTTTTAAGGTTGTATGTAAAATGAAAAAATTAGGTGTAAGTAACTGTGTTTGCAGTCTGTGTATTTTTTCGTAGTAGCACATAAAGCGGTAATTTTAATTTTAAGAACCGTACGCTTGCATGGTTTAATATTTTATATAGAGGGCGTGGTTCGCATGCGAAGTGTACTTTGCTTACCCAGTGCAGGTTGTAATTACGCATTATGCAAGACTCATAATTCTCATGGTAATCGCCATGCAGTTCGGTTCAAATTTAAATATTACGTAAGTACACACGATCGCCCTAGTATAGACATGTTTCTAAAAAAATGTAAAGAAGAAAGTATGTGACGTCAGACTTGGGTAGTTATAACATATAACTTGATAACGTAACACGCGTTACTGGTAAGTTTTTTGAGTTTTAACGAAACTTTGAAGCGTAACTCGCAGCTAAAAAACTTAACTCTGACGTAACGCATAGAAATCATATGTATTGTCTAGCAAACTAAAAACACACCAATAAATGCGAAAAACAAATAAGCGTACTGGGCTGTGTTATCATAAAAGTTGAACAGTAACGCACGTATATGTTGCGTCAACAAAGCGTGTTTACGTTGCGACATTTTATAATTATCAGCAGCGAAAATGGCCGATTCCTAAATTACTAACACACATTTATTAACCGTTTCTTGAAATGAAGACCTGCAGAAGAAGGTAACTGTACTACCGCATTTTTTACATTTCCCTAATTTAGTTCAAGTGCATGCTGTCTTTGCAGTTTTTACTGCATATACGAAAAAGGTGCACCTAACTTACACTCATTCTTTTATAAACCCACTTATATGTTTCCCGTTAAGAAAACATAAAGTAGTTTGGTATATTGCCAATAAAAATGAAAGTTTTGCACGTGCAGAATGCGTGGCCATAAGTACGTGTTTGTGCATTTGATATTGGGTAATGGTCAACAGCTATAACCTGAACCTGATTAAAAAAGACATAGAACTCAAAGTGTGAGTTTAAATAATTAAGTAAATTAAAACGCTTAATTCCGGCATCAAATTATTTTAGACATTAATGTGAAATGAGATACAAAAAAGTAAACTTTCTCTATTGAGTTCTCTACATAAGTTGATTACATGGAATAAATACAGGGGTATGGGCACTATGTGTATTTTTTCAAATGGTTAGGTTGATGTACTACAGGTACATAGTACATACATGTTATGAACGTTGATTTTAAGCGTTTAACCATGTTAAGAGTAGGGAGGTTTTAAACGCAATTTGCACTGCATGCTGCATTAAATTAAATTACGTACCATGTAAAAGACGAGGAATGAAAAACGTAATTACTTTTGAGAGATTACACCCCGTTCACGCCAAGTTGGCGGTGTCCATTTAAAAAATTCCCATGAACCACTAGACAATATATTTAACGTTTTCTAACTTTTATGGGATCACTGAATCTATCCAACACCATTTGCAATTTGGGTTTCCAGGATTTGAGCTTGTTACGAATTACAGGAATTTTTAAACTAGAGAAGACCACTTTCAAAATGTGCTGCAGTCCAGCTATCTCGGTTTCTTTCCTCTCACATAAAATTCGTTTTAAATTCCCGTTTATGACGTAGTCCTAGGACGCCATGTCTGTTAACTTGGCCACTTGATGCCCCTCCTGGGTCGGGGCACCGGCATAACGGTGGGCGTGGCCAAAGTGTGGGACGATCTCCTTTGCGAGGTCACCATGCAGCCGAGGGAAGTCCTCCTTGAACATGCACCACAAAATACGATTCACGAGGTGTTAGGCGTTAACTTTTTCACCACCATCTTCAGCATAAGCGCGCCGCCCTCCATTGTAACTGTTTTCAATGGACACCATCCCTTTTTTCAACTAGCGCTTTGTTCTGGCGAAAAAGCGATTTCGCTCCCCTAGGCGTTTTGCAGGTTCGGTCTAGTTGTTGACGTCTGGTTTTTTTTCACGAATCACTCTGTTGGGGGTCCTCAAATTGACCTCAATTTCAGGTGCCTAAAGTCGTTTCGGAATTTCTGGTTGAATTAAATTGTGTTTCAGCACTGCCATGACTTGTTCCCTTGGTGCCTTCGCTTCGGGAAGTGTTTCTGGCAACACCCCAACCCAGTTAAAACAATCTGCTCAGCTTGTTAATAATTAGATCGCGCTGAATTAGACGTACAACCTTTTGTATAGAACATTTTTTAGGAAAGCATTGCACGTGACGCTTGGTTATAAAATGGTTATGCATTACATTTACGCAGTCTAAAACGCAATGAGATTTGACGACGGTTTAATTTGAGGCCTATGGATTAACTATCTTATATTAAGGAGAGTGAGCAGTCTGTTTTCACTGTTTAAAGTTTCAATCATTTTAAATTTGTTTTCAATTTTGCAAACTTTAATTCGGAATTTATTACATTCCAGTGCTGTGACTGCTCAAACTGTCAGCACGCATCATTTTAATTAGTTTCTGCCAGCGCAAGGTCATTGTTATGTGAACTGGCCATTGCCGAATTAAAAAATATACTATCTTATGCCACAACAATTGCAATAAAATTTCAAATAATTATAATGTTGCGTATGAACTATCAAAGCAACTACGCACTGAAAATAATTACGTTATGGCTGCGTGCACGGGTAACTCATTCAAATTTTTATATTAAATTTAAATAATATATAATTTAATTATAATTTTTTTATATAATTATTACTTATGGAAACTTACTCACTTAACCCATAATTTTTCAACGAAAAAAACAGTTAAGTACCTACAGCAAGTAGAAAAATGTACTGCGAAACTTGCTGTGCATAGCAAGTACAGTATATGTTACTACCTAATGGGCCAGGTCAATTGCATCTGGGTAACCACTGCGCGTCGGGTAACGGAGAAACGTGTAAAAATCTATCGTCCAATCGTAAGTCGAGTACGCTTCCGTCGCAAAAAAGAAATTGAACAACTGAAAAACTGAGGTGGAACCGAAAATTTCATTTTTGATGCTTTAATGTGGTACTACATCAAAAAAGTTAATTCTAAGTTCAGGAGTGTCAATCTGGGTCGCTGGATGCACTTTTGTTTCAACCAAACAAAAATTTTGTTGATCTGTGCAGGGGAGTTACGAGTTACTCGTAGTTTGGATAACGGTTGCGCTTTGATTTCGAAGCGCAACGGTTACACGCACGGGTAAGCTGAAAACACATCCCAGAATTCTGGTTTACCTATCAAATCGTTTACCAGCTTACGCGCCGTGACGATTTTTTACCCGACTGCCGCTTGCGCGTCGCGTAAGACTTACACAGAGCCATTGACCTGGACCAATGCTTGTTAGTGCAGTACCATGAAGTTCTTGAAAGTCGCAGAAACAACAGCCGAAGACGTGAGAATTTCTGTAATGCAGCCATGGCTACCGCGTTTGTTTTCCGGATGGATCATGGAACGGTCTTTTTTGAGCAGGGTCTGATGCGAACACGCTTGGTGGCCGCCTATGAACCATGCAGTTGACACCATTTCTACTTGCATCAAGCCGCATAGAAATAATCTGAGCCGTAAAACGAAGTATCTGTAACTATTTTTAAATTATGTATGGCACATGAAAAAATACGTCAGAAACCGGTCGAAAAACTGTTGCGGTTGAATAAGACCAAAAAAACTATAAATGTTACGACCGAAATTTAAAAATCATAAAAACAGTAAAAAGCCGTGCCCCAGCCAACACCCGTACGGATCCCCACAAAGGTCACCCGTGCAAACAGCGAATACCCGTGTCCCAACTCCGTGCACGCAGCCAACAACCGTGTTTCCCCGTGCACGCAGCATCGACCAAATAATTATGATCGAAGACATTGTGATTATTAACTGGAAAGTACTGTAACCAGATCGAAAGTGAATAATGGACTATAGCGGTTCAGCGGTTGCGAATCAGTTGACTGCTATTAGCGGGCGGAATGAAATTTAAAATGCGCAGAATGAGCGCAAATAATCTTTGGGGATATATCTGAGCAAAGTTTGATTGGTGGCTGTTCAGGTAAAAACTAATAGAATTTCTCAGAAAACTGTTCAAAAAACAAAACTTTCGAAGTAAAATGTCACATTTTTAATGTCCAAGGTTTTTTTCGGTCTACGCATCGGAAGTACTTAAAAGTTAAATGTACACATAAGAATTGTGAAATCATGGATAGCTGAGAGCCTGAGAGTATTATTATTTTATTTACTAGCGTTATTACGTCAACGTCATATGCAACCTGCGTCTTAATAGAACCCGAATGGACAATTTGCAGTCCTTTCAGCTGCCCGTACTTTTAAACCGTCTTTAGTCAGCAAGAAAGTTGCTCATTTTAACTCCGTGAAAAGTCACAGATACTGTGCTAATAAATATTGTTAACTTACCTGTAACGCAACTTTTTGTCAATAAAAAAAATACTCTCTGAGTTGTACAGCGTAGGGTGACCTTCTCTTTCAGAAGCATAGCACATCCGCAGAGAGATTCCAAAGGCAACGATGTATTTATGGAAATAGCTACTATACGATTAATGGAGAAAACGATTTTCAAACTGCAATGCGCTTGTTTATATTGCCTCGCTGGCCCCATTCATTTTTATGGTTGCTCATTACATGGACTTTATACATCCACTAGATCCGCTACACAGGCAATAACTGAGTGATAGTCATTATAATCCTGGTACAGATGTAGCCTTATCATTTTTGTACTGATTTCCCTATCTTTTTATACTGATTTCAAAGTCACAAGTACAGTACAAAAAAGTTGATTATGAGCTGCATGCAAATTGTTTGGTATCTGTAATAAAAAAAATTTTCTGATATGTAATCTACGTAACAAAATCTTTAGTACGGTAAATACTTGCAAGTTTAAATGTTCATTTTTGCATAAAAATGCACATAAGCACTTACATTTAAACTCTGCAACTAACTTCCGTTTAGTCCGCACTGATAACGTAAATGATTTACGATACGATAATCTGCTTCTTAACAGGGCCACAGCTGTGTAGTACATAATCGGCACATCGTTATTTGATGCTATGTTTGCGCGTGAGAAAAATGATACGAATCACACGCTTGTGCAGTTGCAATCATCCACAATTGAAAAGCGGTCCACAATCTTTGGCTCAGAATTATTAACAGGATACATTCTTTTCCACGGTTGTATTCACGTCACTACTGAAGCATTGCTCATAAAATATCGCCAGTCTCTAAATTTTTTTCTTGATAATGCTAAACAGAGCCGATCGTTTCACATAAATTTGATGCGACAGAAGGAGAAACAGTTGTGAATTTTATGTCGCTGTTTCGGTCCTCTGGATTATGTGGATTTCCTGAAAATGTGCAACATTTCTATTAATCTGACACGACGAATGACTACACTTCCTGCTTTATTTCTGTACGGTACTAAACCGTCTCTCGTCGCAGTTAAGGTTATTATTATTGGTGAGCAATTAATGGGGTCATCATAAGACATTAACGCTTTATTTAAAACACTAATGCAAAAGCGGTCATATAATACTTGCATTCTAATAGAAAACCTGTACAGAATACTAGGGCCACTTCTATTATATCAACTTTTAACCAGTGTTGTATTTACTAACGCCCCAAAACCTTACTTACTTTTTACTTTTCGTCTGGCCATTGACTTTACTATTTACTTTACTATTTACTTTTCATAATCTTTGTCCTTTACTTTTACTTACTTTTTACGTTGTTTCTCGTAACCTTAACTTACTTTTACTAACTTAGTAATAACTAGTAAAATAGTATTTACTATTCGTGTGTTGCGATAAATCGCAGTACGCAACCAAAGTTTTCAATATTGAATTTTGCCATATTCGTTTCATAAGTATATTACGTATGTAAAACAAAAAAAACTGCTTCTACTCTGGGGCAGTGTGCACACCGATTAATTTTAATTTGTGCTCAGAAATGTTTTTCAACGAAGCGATTTGGTTCTGTATAAAAATACAGCACTTATTTTTTGACAAAAATTAGCAAAAGTCATTACGCCGTGTCCGGTGCCAAGGTAAGTATTGCAGTGAAGCGACACTAGCTTATATGCCTGACATTCACGTATCTCGCCCACCTAAGAGGTTGAAACGTCTGCAGCGCTGCGAAATTTTGGCAATTCAGAAGGAAATCTGTACTGCCAAACATAACTGCTATGGGGAAAAAGCATGTTCACAGAATTCTGTTCATTCCCTTCACTTTTATCTGTTGCGGACGCTTATTAAAAAGACTGATTTACTAATTAAACTATTCCCGTTTCGTGCTTCTTACTTTTACTTTTACTATTTACTTCTCAAGCCACGGCTGCTCTTACTTTTACTTTACTTTTACTTTTCCGTTTTGCTGCTTACTTACTTTTTACTTAATTAGTAAGAGGCAAAAACGGCTTACTAAGTAAGGTTTACTATTTACTTTTACTAACCAAGGCAGATTTTCCGATTCCAAACTCAGAAAAATCTAATCTTTTGCATAAACATAGTATGCCATCGCAGTATATTTAAAAAAATAATTTCAGCTGCTGACACTCAAAGGGCGTGGCCAAACAAAATTAATAAGTAAGTAATACTGCATGTTATTACTCTGCACTAGCGTTATACCCGCACAGGCTTTTTATAAAATGACAGCATATCAGGAAAGTTTCACCTCTTGTGGAAACTTAGTATTTTGCCATTTTTTTATGATTAATGAAAAATTTAATGTGCAAGCGTTAAGACGACAGAGTAGAAAAACCATTTTGTAGCTGCGATTCTTTGCGGTAGTGCAAGAGTACGTACCACATATCGCCACTGTATTTGCATCTGAATTTTGCTTTTTCTCACTGTGTGCAGTGTGCTCCCGAAACTTGTGATAAATATTAAAGTTCATTATTTTTTAAGGGTGCTATAGTCGTACACTGTCATTCGGTAAAAGATGAGAATTTCCTGATTTATTATTATTACACTGATGCAAACAGCTGTTAGAGTACTGCACTAGTGCAGTGCAACAGTATGTGCTATTACTTAATTATTAATTTTGTTTGGCCACGCCATTTGAGTGTCAGCAGCTAAAATTATTATTTTAAATATACTGCGATGGTATACTATGTTTCTGCCAAAGATCAGATTTTTCTGAATTTGGACTCGGAAAATGTGCCCTGGTAAGTAAAGCAACACTGCTTTTAACGCGTATTTACGGAAGAAACATAAGCAGAAACCAAATACGATGAATAGTGCAGCAACATGATAATTGAGGGCTTTGTTTTATGTATTATGAAAAGGTTGATTGCGTGTTAGTTTTTATTTAACACTTAGTTTAAACTTGTAAATTAACCGAATTTCCAGTGTGAACCCTATCTAAAAAACGCACGCGCGTGAAAACCGACCAAATGTTTTCCTTAATTTTTGAACGTAGTTGATTATCCTATTCAACTAATTACCTTCGGTGCATATGCAATTAAATACATTCTTCATTTTTATTTATCCAGATGTTTAATATTCCAGTTTTAAAACAGGTTTATGAGGCCTCATAATGCGGAATAGTGATTTTGGAGTTTCTGCTTTGTCCAGACAACCTAAAAACAATATAGTAAATTCGGCAGGGCAATAGTTGAGCTGAAGTGATTTTACTTGCAGTTGCACTACTGATGAAGTTCGCGGTATTTGTTAAACTTTACTAGGGCGCTACACTTTAATTAATTAAATATCAAAGACCAATAAAGTTTGAAATACAAATTAGTAACTGCATTTGCTTTAACAAATTCTTATCATCCGTTGTGATCACAACTTTTGCCATTATATTGCGGTAGTGATTATAATTTTTAATTTTATCAGTTTACATTGATAGTTTGGTATTATCATATCTAGTTACACAAAAAGATTTTTAAATACATTGCTTACAAAAGTTAAAAATTTTTTGAGATGCAATTTAGGTAAACTGGTAAAAGTTGTGGAAAGAGCAAAAATCTGAATATTACGCCATAATTATGCGCACATTTCGTATTCAATGAAAGGTCATGAAAACACTGTAATTATTATTTCCTTACCTGCAATGTCGATAACGGCAGTCTGCTTATAACGAAAGGTCATCCGAGCTTTACAGTACAGGATGACCTTTCCCTTTCAGCAGCATAGCATAACATCCGAATTAACCTACAGATGTTATGCTATGCTACTGGAAGGGAAAGGTCATCTCTACCTTTATGACCTGTCTCCAGGATTACCATTCTTTCCAGTAGCATAGCATGGCATTTGTAGATAGTTTTCATATCCAAGATGGTCTTTTCCTTCCAGTAACATAGGATCACATCCGCAAATAGATTCCAAAGCCAATGCTAAGTCTATTCAAGTGGCTACAGCTAACTCACGAGAAAATGATTGTTTTAGACGAAAATTGCCCTTAAACAGTCTTGGCCTAGTCAGCTTGGAATTGGTCAGGTACAGGGATTCCATACAGCGGAACCATTCATTATAAATCGTTACGCCAGGATCGACTCCGTGGTATCGATTAAATTCCGGGTACACGCCAAAGACAGCAGCTCCAGACCTTAAAGTCGTAACATGCATAAACTTTCTGTATTTATAACTGCACCTACTATAGTAAATTCGGCAATTACTAAAATTATGTAATAAACTTTGATCGTAGATAAACTACTGAAACGCCATACTATTTAATATGTTGGTTATGTCAACTGTATCTGTTCAATAATTTCTGGTCGTCCTGTAGTACTCGTTTTTTTGGACGCGTTTACGGTGAAGATTATGATTATTCGGGACAGCTAATAATAATAATTTTAGATTTAGTTTTTATTCGATATTATCAAATTTGAGGGTTAAAACTGTTTTGTTCAGCTTGACGTATAATCTAAGTCATCTTATGAACAAGTACGGTTTTGCCAATACACAATCCAGTTTTTTAGTGCACAATTAGCTGGCAGTCGTATTCTATTAAAGCGGTTAGGTAACCCTAAGATTTCTTTTGCAGCATAACTAAATTTGGTGACGATCGCGAAGAATTTTCTACAATCAAAAGCGTAAGGGAAGGAATTTAACTTTTCCGTAAATAATTTGAATTTCACAACAGTTATTTTATTTCAAATACATTTGTAAGAAGCCGCAGCAGTTGGTGGAATGTCTTCGCATAAACCTGGACATCAGAAGGAATTACCACTTTTTTTGAAAACCTGTTAGGTGACACTAGTACTAACGCGTATATTCAACTATACACCTAGATCAGCTAGTACTGTAGAAATAAAATTCCATGCTGTAACGACCTTTGTAGGTAGCCGCAGCATTTGGTGGAATGTCTGCACAAAACGTGGAGATCGGAAGAAATTACCAAATTTTGAAAACCGTTTGAGCAGTTTGAGCAGTCACAGCACTGGAATGTAATAAATTCCGAATTAAAGTTTGCAAAATTGAAAACAAATTTAAAATGATTGAAACTTTAAACAGTGAAAACAGACTGCTCACTCTCCTTAATATAAGATAGTTAATCCATAGGCCTCAAATTAAACCGTCGTCAAATCTCATTGCGTTTTAGACTGCGTAAATGTAATGCATAACCATTTTATAACCAAGCGTCACGTGCAATGCTTTCCTAAAAAATGTTCTATACAAAAGGTTGTACGTCTAATTCAGCGCGATCTAATTATTAACAAGCTGAGCAGATTGTTTTAACTACACCCCGTTTACGCCAAGTTGGCGGTGTGTCATTTTAATTTTCTGGCGAACCCTATGGCGCATGTTTTGCCAGTGTTTTTAAAATTTATAGTGCAGTTTTCTTTTGCGCATTCATTAAACAAAAACGTAATGGATTTTGGGTTGGGGTGTTGCCAGAAACACTTCCCGAAGCGAAGGCACCAAGGGAACAAGTCATGGCAGTGCTGAAACACAATTTAATTCAACCAGAAATTCCGAAACGACTTTAGGCACCTGAAATTGAGGTCAATTTGAGGACCCCCAACAGAGTGATTCGTGAAAAAAAACCAGACGTCAACAACTAGACCGAACCTGCAAAACGCCTAGGGGAGCGAAATCGCTTTTTCGCCAGAACAAAGCGCTAGTTGAAAAAAGGGATGGTGTCCATTGAAAACAGTTACAATGGAGGGCGGCGCGCTTATGCTGAAGATGGTGGTGAAAAAGTTAACGCCTAACACCTCGTGAATCGTATTTTGTGGTGCATGTTCAAGGAGGACTTCCCTCGGCTGCATGGTGACCTCGCAAAGGAGATCGTCCCACACTTTGGCCACGCCCACCGTTATGCCGGTGCCCCGACCCAGGAGGGGCATCAAGTAATAGTTAACAGACATGGCGTCCTAGGACTACGTCATAAACGGGAATTTAAAACGAATTTTATGTGAGAGGAAAGAAACCGAGATAGCTGGACTGCAGCACATTTTGAAAGTGGTCTTCTCTAGTTTAAAAATTCCTGTAATTCGTAACAAGCTCAAATCCTGGAAACCCAAATTGCAAATGGTGTTGGATAGATTCAGTGATCCCATAAAAGTTAGAAAACGTTAAATATATTGTCTAGTGGTTCATGGGAATTTTTAAATGGACACCGCCAACTTGGCGTGAACGGGGTGTAATCTCTCAAAAGTAATTACGTTTTCATTCCTCGTCTTTTACATGGTACGTAATTTAATTTAATGCAGCATGCAGTGCAAATTGCGTTTAAAACCTCCCTACTCTTAACATGGTTAAACGCTTAAAATCAACGTTCATAACATGTATGTACTATGTACCTGTAGTACATCAACCTAACCATTTGAAAAAATACACATAGTGCCCATACCCCTGTATTTATTCCATGTAATCAACTTATGTAGAGAACTCAATAGAGAAAGTTTACTTTTGTATCTCATTTCACATTAATGTCTAAAATAATTTGATGCCGGAATTAAGCGTTTTAATTTACTTAATTATTTAAACTCACACTTTGAGTTCTATGTCTTTTTTAATCAGGTTCAGGTTATAGCTGTTGACCATTACCCAATATCAAATGCACAAACACGTACTTATGGCCACGCATTCTGCACGTGCAAAACTTTCATTTTATTGGCAATATACCAAACTACTTTATGTTTTCTTAACGGGAAACATATAAAGTGGGTTTATAAAAGAATGAGTGTAAGTTAGGTGCACCTTTTCGTATATGCAGTAAAAACTGCAAAGACAGCATGCACTTGAACTAAATTAGGAAATGTAAAAAAATGCGGTAGTACAGTTACCTTCTTCTGCAGGTCTTCATTTCAAGAAACGGTTAATAAATGTGTGTTAGTAATTTAGGAATCGGCCATTTTCGCTGCTGATAATTATAAAATGTCGCAACGTAAACACGCTTTGTTGACGCAACATATACGTGCGTTACTGTTCAACTTTTATGATAACACAGCCCAGTACGCTTATTTGTTTTTCGCATTTATTGGTGTGTTTTTAGTTTGCTAGACAATACATATGATTTCTATGCGTTACGTCAGAGTTAAGTTTTTTAGCTGCGAGTTACGCTTCAAAGTTTCGTTAAAACTCAAAAAACTTACCAGTAACGCGTGTTACGTTATCAAGTTATATGTTATAACTACCCAAGTCTGACGTCACATACTTTCTTCTTTACATTTTTTAGAAACATGTCTATACTAGGGCGATCGTGTGCTTACGTAATATTTAAATTTGAACCGAACTGCATGGCGATTACCATGAGAATTATGAGTCTTGCATAATGCGTAATTACAACCTGCACTGGGTAAGCAAAGTACACTTCGCATGCGAACCACGCCCTCTATATAAAATATTAAACCATGCAAGCGTACGGTTCTTAAAATTAAAATTACCGCTTTATGTGCTACTACGAAAAAATACACAGACTGCAAACACAGTTACTTACACCTAATTTTTTCATTTTACATACAACCTTAAAAACTCAGAGCCGCATGAGAATTGCATAATAAAATACAAAGGATTCGCATACTATCACTCGTATTTGTGCTTAAGCATCGCATCCACGGACTATTTGAACCACCTTGTTAACGTACGTAACAGATTGGGTTAATTAATTTTGCAAATCAATCTCTAGACTTTCAACTCTATGTTAAGTTGCACTTCAGGTTAGGTTTCTTGATGATCTAAAAATATCCACACGAAATAGCAAAAGCATAAATACGTACGTGCATCTTTGCTCTCGCAAAGTGCGCGTTGACTTTTAAATTTTACTATTGTAGCACAGTACGCCTACTTAATGTCCGCTGTTCTGAAGCTTCTTATTAATTGACTTTCTTCTTATTTCATTTCAACATGTTAGTCACTGTTATCTAGGGCTATAACTGACAGGCCATCACATATTGGCTTTCAAGCATTGCACACATGCTATAGGTAACCAAAGTTCTGCTAATGCATTACATAAAATTTAATTGAAACTTATTTGTCGATTTTAGACTTGTTATTTCGGTTCTAAATTAATGTGTACTAACTTGCTAAACTTGACTACTATGCGATATAAAATGCGTAAGCGCATTGACGTTTACCCGGTAGGCTAAAACGACTTTCGAGCTCACGTCACGCACTGAGGTTGCTTAATTTTTGCAATTTATTTGCAGATTTTCATCTTCTCATTTTACTTGCAAGTCGCTTTTGAATGTAAGGCAATCTGTGAATAATTGTTGCGTAATATCATAAATGCAATAGCTTACTGGGCATGCACCGTATACTTATTGCAAAACATCCTACCATCTCTGATTTTTATTTCTTATTTGCAATTCCATTTTATTCTTCTTTTGTCATTGCACATTGCTTACTCTTTGTTTTACATTGAAAATTTTACATGATCTTATTAGAATGACGGTACGTACAACAAACGCTGCAACCTTTTATTTAAATGCGTGCTAAGAGTTTTGCATTATCAAAGTCTGCAATTTCAGCTTTTGCTCAATGATTGAGAGCTGTATGCGCAGTTGTATGTATACTTTATCGACCTGCCAACCTACATGCATGTGAAATTACTCTGCGTAATAAAACTGAGCGCTAAAGAAAGTCCAAATCTAAATGACTGCGAGAATGGGGCCAAGCGCAGCAACGGAAAGCGGACAAGGAACAAAGTGCGTAAACGACGCTGGTCAGTAAAGTGCGTAAATGACGCGCTTAACATACTTACTTGCAGCGTCACTGCAAACGCGTCCGATCACTTTGGCCGCGTTACATTTCGGCCGCACAGTTCACTTCGGTCAACTTTTATTTTGGCCAACACTAATTCGACCAACGCTCATTTCGTCAAGTGTACGTTTCGGCTATCATAGGTTTCTTCAGTTTCCTACGTTTTTTGGGTTTTCTTAGTTTTTAGGCTTTCTTAAGTTTTCTTAGGTTTTCTGAGGATTTTCAAGTTTATTATTAGGTTTCTTAGGTTTCTCGTTCTCGTCATTTTTTGCCATGCGCAATAATCCCACTCCATTCCGACAGCCGCGGAAGTTCACAAACGGTAGCATCTCATACTCTACATATATAAGTTGATTATGCAAAATAACGGCGCTGTAAAACCCCATAGCATTTGAGCAGCACGGGTATTAATTTCATGCACGGATATTAATTTTACCCTTTTATGCATGAAGGCTGCGCTTTAATTAATCATGAAGTGTGTAGAGCACGTAGAACTACATCTCACTTGGCTAAATACTTGTAGAATAATGATTCTATTGCTGATATCCATTTTCTTTCCCGGAACAGCTAGATTGCCCGTGGTGATGTTCAGATAGTAATGACTGTCGAAAGCAAAGTGCAAACAATTAATTGGCACTCAGAAGCGCTAATGTTCGGCTTGACACAACGATTTGCAGGATTTCCATAGAAATTTATCAATGAATTCTAATTCAGTAAAAACCAAGAAAGCAACTAATACTGCTATCATCGCTGCATAATAATGTAAGCCTTCTTGTGCACGTTAGTATAACCAGCTTTAACAATTGTAATATAATAATTACGTGCAGGATGAGAAAACCACAATACCATTCTAAATGATATTCTATTAAATTAAGGTCCGTACAATAACGCTGGTAGTTTTTAATTATAGTATGTGCGCTCAGAGTTTTATGTTATCGATTATTAAACTTTGTTGCGTAGTGTGCGTAGTTGCAGGCTGTACGACCTAACATCTGCATGCATGCATCTGTCTATACTCTATATGCATTTCTGTCAGTGATAACAGCTGAATGCTGGACAGAGTCCATTTCTGAATATGCCTGTGAGAACAGGGCACAGTACATCAGCAACGGAAAGGGGCCAAGAGACAAAGTGCGGTAGCAACGGTTGTAAGTAAATGGCACAAGCATGCGCACTGGTTTGTAACGCCACTGTACATGCATTTACCTAATCGTAAATATTTTTAGTTCGACTGTATTTCCATGCAGGCAAAATTACAACATAACTAATTCAGGTTGATTATGCTGTAAAATTAATTGCACACTGATCTGAACATTTACTAATAATCAGACAGGCAAATAAGAAAATCGAAAATAAAAAATAACCTGTTATTTTAGGAATTTTTGGAAAACTTTGCCATTAATCAAGTAGTTGGAAAAATAACAAAGTACACTGCAGAAGCACTCGTGCTGTAATGGGAAGCACATAGCGTGGTAAACGCAGTAAATGATCTTAACGAGATGATTAATTAAAGCCAAAATGCGTTAAAAATAATTATTGGTAAGAATAATTGCTTGAGTAACATCAGTAATATTAAACATGTGTTGTAATGCCTGCGATTTCTGTTTTGTAATATTTTAATTAGTTTTAAGTTTTGGCATTTAACCATAACGCAAACCGATTTGTACGTGTTGTACTTGCGTATACTGTAATAATACGCTTGCGTATACACATGGATACCGTATAAAGTGATAACGACTTCATAACTTTGCCCAGTTCTTAGTTTTGACATTTAGAGTTAACGTAAACGTATTAATACGTATTGTAGTACAGTAATTGCACTTCCGTATACTGTATTAATACGCGTACGTAGTACATAGATACCGTTTACGTACCTCCCTGAAGTTGAGTTAAACTTCATTTTTAACTTTAATCAATTACTTTTAATCAGTTTTCACTTTTACGTACACAGGTATACGTATACCGGTTCATTAGAATGACGTAAGCGTAGCTCCCTAACGTATAGGAAATCCATTTTATCAGATTTCACTTGGACCCCTAGGGGGAATCAACATTCAAGTCAGGGGTGGGTCATTTTCCCGTTCAGTGAAATGGCATTTCACTCATCAATCATTAACCGTGACAATTGAATCTGACGATGGTTGGAAGTAGGATAACGAAGTAGGCCGTCGGCACAGCAGACTGGCTAGAGGCGATCATGCACTGCATGCTGTAGGTACGACTCATGCTAACACATCACATTTCTGTCAGAGTAATAACAACATTCTTCATTCTCAAGTCCACTGATCTCGTCCTGAACAATGTCCACTTGAACAATGAAATTATCGACAAATCTGCCGGGAAATTCAACAGGCAACTGCCAATCACACAGGATAAGAAACCATTTTTTTTGCGGACGCAGTTAGAGAAATTTGGATTTATTCGCTGTTGCTTAATATGTGGATATCCTTTATAGTAAAAGGTCAAGAGGGGGTGGGATCAGTGTGTTTGCGAACCTACTCCAAACGATGTGCTAGAGCAGTCTTTATTATCTGCAAATCATGGCCTTTATTTTGTTTAAGAGGATGACCAGGAGCACGTTAACCGTTTGCAGAACACGGCGTGTTCCGTATTAAGGACAACCAGCCGGTGCAGTAAACTGCACGATGGTTCTTTGGTAGACGCTGGCGGCGCGCTATCCTACATTTCCACCAAATCTCTGGATCCCGATCAGCTCGACGAGGGCGTCACAACCAACGGGAAATTTACGGTTACAGTGCAACGGTGGCGAAGCGGTGGCGAAGCGGACGATGAACCGGGGAAAGAAGGATGAAGCATGGGCTGCGTCGGGAATGGGGCTGATGATCGATGAGCAATGAGCATGTCAATCAAGACCATGATCAGCCGCTGATTACCGTATTTTTAGAATTAGAAGCCCTGGGCTTCTAAATTTTCAAAGGTGCCCGGAGAGAGGCTTATACAGCAGAGGAGGCTTATATTGTGGAGGAGGATACCAAATTTTCGAACTAAGGTGGGGGGAGGCTTATACGATAGAGGAGGCTTCAATTTCGGAGGAGGCTTTAAATTCGAAAAATACGGTATGGTCACGATTGACATGCTCAGACATGCAGTCGGCCAACAAAGCGTACGGATCAGACAAATTAGCATGGATCACCGGGAAATGGACTCAATAGGTGTTTATTGACCATGTACCTTGTGGTTTCGTTTTCCGGTGATTCACGCCGGACGCTGTGGGAATGACATGATCATGGATGCTTACCAGGTCGAACCGACGAAGGATGATAACTGCTGCGCGGCTGCGCCTATATAGGCGCAGCAATTATAATCATTCGTCTGTTCCCTGCTTCCCCGGTTAATGAGCGAAAAGTTTAAGTGCGTTGTTGTGGTGCTAAAAAGTCTGGTTGTTACCGGATCTTCTTGCAACTTTGCTGTAAAAGGCACCGGGCCATAAAGTCGAAAGTGAACCAATATCACAGTCATTGCATTTTTTTTCCGATTCGGAAATAAATTTCAATTATTTTGAAATTCTTTTAAAAGTACGGGATGGGGACCGGATGTTGCGCGCACGAGCGGCTTTCGCGCCCACGTATACAGCCCATCCGGCACACCATGCCAATGTCATGCAGCAACGCAGAATGCAGTAGTTGCCGTAGTATTGATGATGGACTGGTCCGCCACAGCGAAAGTTCTGGTGCACGTGCACGACTTCAATTTAGCGCTGTACAGAGTATATACTGTACATACCGTACCGGCTAGTGGCTACTCACCTTTCCTTAAGGCTGGAGCATTACATGAATGTCAGCGTAATATGCGGCGAGAAAACAGAAGAATATTTTTGGGCTAAAAAAGTATGTGAACATGCGTTGTTCGTTCGCCGAAAATAAGCAACTGTGAGCGGAGAAGCGGCTCACGTAAAGCGACAAAATCTTTCAAAGGATTTCAACGTATTGCGCCGTGGTGCAGTGGTACTGCCTACGCGGATCTAACGACGTAGCCGGGCTTCGATGCCCCCATCGGTGCCTTTTTCAGCCGTTTCTCGGTTTCCCTCGGATTGCGCCCTGCTCAGACAACGTTCTCACTGTGGCATCGTTATTCTTCATCGGCGACCGTTATACCAGCCAAAGTCCGCCTTGTATTTGTAGCCGACATGTATTTAGAAGACATGTATGTGTTTTGTCCGGTCGTCAATTATTGCTGGTCTGCTACTCGAAATTATTTCATCGCAGAA